>NW_027072036.1:4051999-5251999 GCF_038088225.1 Cyrtonyx montezumae
GGGCACAGCACTGTTGACACTGCAGTCACCTGAGGGACAGGTGCTGCAGCGTTGCTCAGAGCTGGCAGCAGTAGCTCTGGCCATGGTGGCCCATCCTGGCCAGAGGTGGCTGTCCCATAGAGCGCCCACATGCCACATCAGGCACACAGGGCTGTCTGGCATGAGTTTGTCACACTGAGCTGCTGCTTTGACCCTGATGTGATGCAGGTAGCCGTGACTCAGCCAGCAGAAGCTTATCAAACCAGGCTCCTGAAGGAGATAAGAGCACCCAGCAGCAAGTAGGACTGATTCCAACTGTTATATATGGACCATTGTAACTACAGGAATTGAACTAACATTTCACAATGTGCAAAAATTGTTCCACTCTGACTTCTGATTAATCACTCCTAAACAATTAAATGTAGGTAGTTGCAAATTTGCTTCCCTGAGGCCATGTACCAGGGCCCAACTTAGGAGCAGAGGAACTCTCCCAGTTACAGGAATACATTTGCATTCATCTTCCTTGTGGTTACCCTGAAACAATCATTTTTTCTTGTCTCTGGCCATGTCTGAAACCGCACTGTGTACTCAACAGTCACACACACACACACACACACACACACATGGGCTAGATTCTGATCAGAGATAATATCCTTAGTCAGTACTTAAGTAGGTGCTTTCCCAACTCTTCTTTCCTTTGGAATCTACTCCAGTCAGCATGAATTTAGCATTTGTTTGTGTACTTTTGCTTCCAGGCTCCAGTCTAATGCACTAAAAAGCATGGCCACAGATGTGCTTTTTATAGGAAATACCCCACACAAGATCCACAGAGCTGGATCTTTTGATTTATGCAAAGCAGTAACAGCAATCACATGCTGCCTTTTTCACTGAAAAAGAAGCCAGGATGCAGAGAGGGGATGTTGGCTTCTCCACCCTAAGAGTCAAAAGGGGTCATACAGTGGCCACACCCCAGCACTGTCGGTGGTTACTTTTGATTTTTTTCACATTTGCAAATCGCTTTGAAGAGAAAGTTTACTGCAATTGTTTGGCATTGCAAAGACTCTCGCAGACGCTGCAGATCCTGAGGACATGAAGGTATCCAGAACAAAGCCACTGCTTGGATCACTGATGGACAGAGGCCCTTCACTACCCTGTACAACACGACACAACCTGTCTCTCACTTAAGTGACATGATCTGGAAACATTCTGACCCACTCTGCTGCACAGCACAGAGGAGGAGGTAATGACAGCAGCAGCCCACAAACATCACTTTTTGAGCAGTGACTTGTCCTGGGCTGGGGAACGCTGAAGGAGCTGCACAACAGAGAACTTGTCTAGGAGAAGGAAGGCACGATCAGAGGAGTCTGAAGAGCATCAGCTCGGCCAGAGACACTAACACCATTGCATGGGTTTCATAATGGGACTGGAGCACTTCCACAGCATTTTGCTGAAGTGCACTCTGTCTTGTGCACTGCTTCCTTGTCTCGATACTGATGAGCACCTCTCTGTGCCGGGGAAGTGGTCTCACCACAAAGATGCTGAGTTGTGCACCAGTCCGTCCCACAGAGTCAGGTCCTCACTGGTCTGACATCATTTCAGGTCCTCACTGGTCTGACATCATTTCAGTGTTCTTTCTGCTAGGCTGGCAGGGCTGGAGGGGGCACTGGGACAGGCAATGCAGGAGTCTGAGCTGGTGGGCTGCAGGCTTTGGTAAGGCAGCACAGAGTGGTGATGAGAGAGGGCAGAGGGTTGAGCAGAAGGCAGAGCACTGTGCCGTCCCCCTTCTGTCAAAGGGCAGAGGACTGCCCCTCCGGCACCACTGGCTGCTATTTCTGGTGCTCACATCTCAGCTCTGTCGCAGGAGATGTGTGCCTGCAGGAAAGCAGTGTGGAAATCCCCTCTGCAGAGCACACAGGCACGCGGCCTTTCCTGATAAGGAACTGGTGAGCAGAGGGGGAGGCAGAGGGCAGGCAGAGCATGATGCCAGACCACATCATACGCCAAACCTGGCTATCAGGGTGGGCAGCAGCACGCTGCAGAAGGGTTATCTTTTGGAAATCAGTGCTTTCAGTAAGCCAAAAAGAAACCAAAGCAGCCAACGGCACCGGTGGTGGCTGGGCAGCCTGCAGTGGCCCTGTCCCAGGGATGGGCTCCCACTCCATCTCCTTTCAGTTCCTTGCTGTCTCAATGCAAAGCACTGCTTTCCACCTCTCTGGTTTCTCACTCACAAGTCTCATAGAGTCCTGACTTCACACTTTTCTAGGGATTTTTCGAGGGATTACCACTCCCATGTCCCAGATTTTAAAGGAATAGCCCATTCTCTGGCAAAGCCTTTCATCTCCCACTCATACATTTAATGCAGTCAAAATAGGTGGGATGTGAGGATCTTGCAATCTGCTGGTGGGGAGGAAGCTAGCCTGGGGCCAGTTCCTGGTGAAGGGGTGCCAGCACTGCAAAGCTGCTGCTCTTTGGCCTCAACTGGGAGCCTCGTCAGCAAAGTGGCCGCCGACCTGGGTTGCCTGGCTACAGAAACCCAAGGCAGCTCGCTCAGATCTGTCTTCTTAAAATGGGCTAATTAAACCTCATTTACAAATGCCTATATGGGAACACTTATGTTAATTAAGGACAATTTAGGTGGCCTTATTTAGCAGTGTTTGGGACTAAATTAGACTAAATTAAGGCCACTTTAATTCTGAATGAGAGTTTTATGCAGAGTTTTAATGCTCTTTAATCCACTTTAGATTGTTACTTCATGTTAACTTTCTAAAAAAGCCTGTGTAGACAGGCCCTGAGCAATTAGGGGAAGGCACATCCCTATCTGCTCAGAGCCTGAGCTCATCCAGCAGCTGCTGGGAGGGACAGGGATGAGCTGGGCTGCCCCGGGAGCCGCGCATTCCCGACAGCACTGCAGTCCTAAATCCCATTTATTGCAGAGCAGGAAATAGGGCAGACAGCAGTGGCAGCAGTGAATACTGCACTGTGTGAGCATGCAGACAACGTGTGCCTGGAGCCGTGGAGCTGCAGGAGCTGCAGGCAGCCTGAGGTCTGACTGTTCACTAGGAGATGTGCTCTGTGCCCATGGGCTGCGTGGAATACCATGGGCTCCCTGTGCCAGGTGTGCCATGGCCGGTTTGCCATGGCTGGAGCTCAGGAGTCAGACTGCAAACAAACCAGTGACCTGCTGCTGGTGGCACTGCTTTATCAACACGTGCTCCTGTGTGGGGAGAACAATTGCCAGTAGTTTCGTGGAGCCCTCCCATCACTGGCAGTGTACAGATCCAAGAGGCTGGCAGAGCTGCAGCTGGATTTTCTTCAGAAGTGAACAGTGTGATTTATTACATGGTCCTCAGCACATCCAGGAGTCAAAGGGGAAAGCAAGCAATGATTTATGCTCTTTCTTCGGAAGAGGGTCACCGTGGCTCATGAGGGAAGCTGAGCAACAACACTGGGAGGAAAGCTTAGCAACATCTCTTTATGGCAGTTTTCTTTTATAGCCACAAGCACTCACATTTATGGAGATGCTGACTGAGAGACCATCTGCTCCTCTCGCTCGCTGCAATAAAGACGTCTCCGATGGCAGCAGCATTGCTGGCTGTCAGCGGGTGTTGATCAGCATCACTCCCCTTGGAGCTGTGCCTGGGCACTGGTGGAGGTGCAGAGCTCTCCTCCAGCCCTGCTGTTCTGTGCCGTGGCCAGAGAGACTCGAAAGGGGCAAAAGTTCCTCGAGGCTTCTGTGAAAAAAGGAAAGCAGCACAAGGGAGTACTTAAATGGAGAAGCGTAACGAGGATTTGCAGAACTTACTGCTTGTGTTTTGAGCCTGCATGCCCACAGCACTCATGGTATTGCTCACTGCCTTCATCCAAGAGTGTGGGATTCCTTTGCAGCTGCAGAAAAACACTCTCTTTTCTCTGAAATATTCTCTCCTGAACTGATATACCAGCTGTTAAGGAGCTCTCTGCATGGCCCTGACTCCCCACACAACCCAAGGCTCCAAGGTTGAAGGGACAGAGTCAGCAGGAGCCTTGTGCCCTGGAGGCTACCAGCACTGTGGGGTCTGATCTGGGGATGCTGAGACAGGAACCCTGCGAAGGAGCTGCAGAATGAACCCACTGGGAACCCCAGACTGATCACGTCCTCTGGTCTGCTCTGTGGGAACAGCTCACAGCCAGGCAGTGGTGCTGCTTCCCAAACCCACTGCTGGCTGTGCTGGAAGCAAGGAGAGGGCTTGGCTGGGCCTGAGAAAGTGATTCACCCACATCTCCGCTTCAAATCCTGCCCAGGATGCATCGGTGACTGATTATCTGGATGATCCCTTCCAACTGCCAGCAATGAGCTCCAGCAAATGTCTTCCACAGAAAGACCCAGAGCTTTCCCACTCACTCTCCTCTGGACCCTGTAGGCTAACCTCATGTTTATACCCCGGCAGAGTCAAAAGGAGAGAGCAGCAACAGACATGAAGAACAAACAATGGTGGGGAAACCCAAGCGGTTACGCAATGGCAGTGACAGCAGCCAGTGACCGTGTGCACAGCCCTTCCCAGGCTCTGCTCCTCTGCTGGGAAACACCCACAGTCCTTTCCCCCAAAACATCTCCAGAATCACCCCCACCTGCTCAGCCCGAGCGTTGTTTGGGTGCAGCATCACAGCCGTGGATGTGCTGTGTTCTGATGTGCCCGGGAGCGTTTGCCACTTCACGGCTGAAAGAATAATGTATGTTGTACAAACATTTTGTGGAATTAACGTAAGATGTTTAAATAGAATGTTGGGGAAGATTTGATCCCACGCAGAACAGAGTGAAGAGCAGAGGATTTGCACTTAGCACTGAGTAAACACCTCTGGAGGAGTCACAGCCATTTGGGAACTGGATGCTTTGCACTGAGGAACCCAAAGCACAGCACAGGATCCTGCCGAGCTCCCAACCCACTGCCACGTGCCCCCCAACGTGCCCTAGTGTTAGGGCTGGGGGCTGTCAGTCACTCACAGGCATGTCTCAGGGAGGCTGGAAACGTGTGGCAAAGGTCTCCAATGCTTCCTGAGCAAAAGCCTGCTCCCTGGTCGCTGCTGCAGGTTCAGAGTATCTCCTGGCTCAGGGGGATGTCACCTGGCAGCACCTGGGAGAGCAGGAATGGGGCACCCTAAAGTGCCAACCCCTGCCTGGACTCTGTGCACACAGGGCTGAGGGAAGGACCCCCCTGGTCCTGCCCTTCAGGGGTTCCTTTGGGAATCTGTGGGCTTGCAGTGAGCACTGGGAACATGGCAGCATCTCACTGCACAGCCCTGCTGCTCCCGTTAGAGCTGCACATTATTTACTGTGCCCTGATGTGCCTGGGAGTGTTTGAGCATTACGCAGTGCAGCCCAGGAAGCTCTGATATCCTTCATCCTGGCCAAGAGCGCAGGCTGGCCACTCACTCCATGCATGGTGTCGAAGCTACACTGCCAGCACAGTGTGAGACAGATCCCCAGAGCCTTCCCACCGGATGGATATGCGTCACCTGGGGCAGAGACGAGTGTGCTGCGCCGCTCTCTGATGTCAGTGGCAGTGGGAGCTCTGCTTGCCGACCTGATGTGACTCAGCCCTTGGGTCCGGCAGCTGCTTTCCTACCTGCTCCAGCTACTATCAGGGAAGGAGTTCATCAGCCTGCTTATCTATGGCAAAGCTCGTCAGCAATGTTTGGCAGGTGGCCACGAGGTTTGGGAGCAGAGGCTCAGTGCTTTGCGCAGCTCGCAGCCGTTGTGCAATGTGGGCAATGCAGAAGTGCAAACAAGGCTGGCCTCTCCCTCCACTTACCTGGGGATTAAGCAGTCTGGCTCCGTGGGGCAACACTGTGCTTTCTCTCCCTTTGGCTGGGGATTTCCCCAGCTCAAGGAGTGCCGCAGTGCTGCGGGGCTGTGCCACGCTCTGCCCGCTGCTGTTTCTGCTGCAGCTGTGACTGCAGCGGGGTATTTATGCAATGGGGTATTTCTGCAGCTTGGTATTGCCACAGCAGGGCCTCGCTGCCACGGGGTATTTCTGCAGTGGGGTATTTCTGCAGCACGGTATCGCTGCAGCACAGCCCTGTGCTGGATCTGCTCAGCCTGACTGATGCACAGGAGTGGGAGCGCACCGCTGGGGCTCAGCCCGTCTTTCCACTTTTGCACAACAGTGTACAGAAGAAGTGATGTGTTTCTTGCAAAACAGCACATGGAATAGAGGAGTCAAGAGACACAACATCCATCTGTGGGCTCCGAGGTCTGTTTGTCAGACTGTTTCAGCAGACGACCTCGCAGACCCACACCATCCTCCCAGCCCACACGCCTGATTCACAGCTGACACCGAACAGAGAGGGCCAAGGAGTGACTGCACTTGTGGTTTTGCTTGCTGGGACGTGTTACCTCCCCAATTAGATTTTTCTCAGTCTCCCACCTAGAGGATTGAAGAAGCATTTACACACTTGTCCAAACCCTCTGCCTGTTTGTCCCAGCAATGAAAACTGGGGCTGCAAATGCACTGTAATAGAGACAGAGTGTTATTGATGGGCTAACGCTCAGCTCATGCCATCTGAGAAATGGGACAAAGCTTTTTGGAGCTAATCTGGCCAAATCTTATGAGCAGAAGTAGAAACGGTTGCTTCAATGTGTAGTCTTGAACTCTCTGTACAGTAATTTCCCTCAACTTCTGATGTTTAGAGCAAATGTGAGTTTGCTTCTTCCAAGTCTCTCTTTGCCACCCTGCAGTGATGCTGCATGCTGACGTGCTGTTGAATTGAAGGCAAAACCAGTGTGTGCAGCAGCTCCTTAAGAAACATCAGCAGCTTTAAGCTGATGATGGTCAGCCCATGGGTATCTATAGTCCCTGAGCTCTGCTGCCCCACACCCAGCACCCAGGCAGGCTGCACCCACAGAGCCCAGCACTCCCCAGATGGACCCCGGGGCACTTCGAGAGCATCAGCGGTGCAGGAGCAGAGATGGACGTCAAAGGGAGAAGGTCACCCTCGTCCCGACCTTTGGGGACGGCCGCACGCAGCAGATTCGTGTTCGCAGTCTCCCACCTAGAGGGCTGTGCTGGGTGCTGCACTCCTCCACCGCCGCAGCGATGGCAAAGCCACAGCTCAGCCGGGAGCTGGGAAAAGGCATCGGTGGGGATCGCCCACCCCAAGGAGCTGACAGCCAGCCCTGGGACAGACACCCGTGGGCAGACACATGGCCATGGGACAGAGGCTGGGATGGACGGCCAGCTCTGGGCTGACAGCCATCACTGGGGCAGACCCACGGCCGTGGGCTGACAGCCACCCATGGGGCCAACGCTCACCTGTGCTCTTTGCATTCAGACATTTTAGAGTTAAGTGCTAATATTTGTTTGTTTTTTTCCAATGCTCCTTCCTCCCCCCGCAGCTAAATATTTGTTGCTTGTCTTCCCCAGCATCACAAGCCAGACACCCTTCATACATCACTAGCTCTTCTATTGGAGAAGTTACGTCTTCAAGAATACAAGATTTCTTCTTTTGCCAGCATCTAACATCATCTTTCAGAGCCTCACTTGGAAACAACAACCATAGGACTCACTGGGCTGCCTTATCTCTTGTTTGTGACAGCCAGCAGCACACGTCTGGGAAACCAGGTCTGAAATAGCCCACAAAATCCCTTTGGGTGTCTATGAGTGCTCAGAGGAGCATCCCCTCCTGCTGCAGTGCTGCCTGCTGGGCCACCCATTGCACCCAGTGCTGTCCTGGCAATTCTGGGCCATCCTTAGTGCAGTGCTGCAAACAGTAATCCATTTAACACGGCCATAAAGAAATCCATGCTAATAACCTGTTGCAGCTTAAGGCATTTAGACAACTCTCTATCTTTCTGTAATTCTTTGTAATAATAATTAAATGACCTTTACAATGGCAGTGGGCGGAAAAAAGAAATCAGCAAAGCTGAATAGCAACTCAGCAACCACTGAAGAATATGGAAAATCAAGAAGAAAAAGAAAGACACTTTGATGTTTGGGGATGGGGGAGGTACAAAATAAAAAGAAGTGAAGCAATCAAGTAAAGCAAAGCCGGAATTTTCTTTTCTCCATTTGCATTGATTTCCAGGTTCTGTTTTGTGGAATGAATGTGGGAGAGCTGAAAAACCAGGGAGCAATCCTCAGCGTGGCCCCGGACACCACGTCCCACTGAGCCAAGCAATGCCCACGCAGCCTCAAACCCAACCTGAAGTCACCGGGTGCCACCCCCTGCACAGCTCCCAGTGGCTTCTTCCCCACTGCCCTACACATCAGGAGGGAACAAGGCAGCTCTGGGGACACACAGCCCCCACCATGAGCACGGGGTGCTGTGGGGCTGGGGTACAGACCTGCTCCATGCCTCCTCCCCCCACCCTCCTCCCGGTATCGCCGCGCTGCAGCCCCACACGGGTTTGATCCCTACAATGCATGGGATTTATCTCCGCCACTTTCATGTGCCTTGAAGGAAACACCACTTTTTATCTCGTTTCTGCTGCTTTTTATCATAACAAAGAGTTTTTAATGAAATGAGAAAGCGTCTCTTTCTGGAGGCCGGAGCGGCGTGGGTGATTTCAATATAAAACAAACAAGGCGGCTTTCAAAATTAAAATTTTATGTGCAGCATTTACGCACTGAAGGGAATGCACAAAGATGGGCAAAACCAATTAACGGGAGGTTGAGACTCAGAGCTCGGCAAAATTAGACAACAGGACTGTGCAAAAGGAGTGATTTGTTCAAAGGGAGACAGGGAGGAGGAGAGGAGAGAAGGAAGGGAAGGGAAGGGAAGGGAAGGGGAGAGGAGAGAGAGGAGAGGAGAGGAGAGGAGAGGAGAGGAGAGGAGAGGAGAGGAGAGGAGAGGAGAGGAGAGGAGAGGAGAGGAGAGGAGAGGAGAGGAGAGGAGAGGAGAGGAGAGGAGAGGAGAGGAGAGGAGAGGAGAGGAGAGGAGAGGAGAGGAGAGGAGAGGAGAGGAGAGGAGAGGAGAGGAGAGGAGAGGAGAGGAGAGGAGAGGAGAGGAGAGGAGAGGAGAGGAGAGGAGAAAAGAGAAGAGAAGAGAAGAGAAGAGAAGAGAAGAGAAGAGAAGAGAAGAGAAGAGAAGAGAAGAGAAGAGAAGAGAAGAGAAGAGAAGAGAAGAGAAGAGAAGAGAAGAGAAGAGAAGAGAAGAGAAGAGAAGAGAAGAGAAGAGAAGAGAAGAGAAGAGAAGAAGAACTGGAGAGGAGGAGGAGAGGGAGCTCCTAGAAATTCACTGCCTCTCCAATGAACAGTGCAAACAAATCTGCATCCTCGTTTTCCCTGGTTGGGTGTCAGAGCCTCACTGCTGCAGTGGGAGCACTGGGGAGTGGGAAGGTGATGAATGGCAGCTTCAAGGGAGCAGTGGAGAAGTGTGAAGCTGTAAGTGCAGGGAGAGCACCTGCCCCAGCACTCTGCAGTGCTTCCAGCCCGGTGCAAGGCGCTGCTCCGTGTCCTGCATTTCCTTCTGCTTCAAAATCCGACTCCCAACAACATCAGTGCCAGCAGAGGTGGAGGCAGAAAGGAAATGGAGATGGCAGCCAGCAGCTGGCGATGCACAGGGCTGTGATTAGCGGTGCTGAGCGTCACCAGGGGGCTCCGGATGAACCCTCTTGGAGCAGGGAAGAGCTGGAATTAAGGGCAATCACTCGCTATCAGCCTGTGGCTGCGCCTGCAGAGCTCCAGATTTACAGTCCCTGGGCACGAGCCAGCCTTGGCCTCTGATTGCTGCAATCACCGTGCAACAGGGATGGGGTTATTTGGCTGCTTTACACATAATTTGTGGGGGGAAGTGCTGAATTCGTTAAGGTGGGAAGGTTTTGGGACATATGTAACTGGAGATACTGCTCGGTGTGGAGGCTTCGCTTCCTGCTTTGCAGCACCACACTGGTGCACAAGTCATGCATTTATCCCCTCCCCTGGTCAGAGCAGCAGAGATCGATTCTCGTGGTTCATAAAACACAGAGCAGCATTACTTACAGTGCCTCCAGCCCCATTGCAACCAAGGGCAGTGGCAAAAGCCAGGTGCTAATGAGGGCAGTGCAGCTGAGCCCGGGGCAGAAAGCTGCTCCATGCACATCACAGCTCCACGTCCTGCAAGAGGCAGCTCCTGGGGAAAAGAGCTCAGAAAATGCTGTGCTGCTTGGTGAGCTGACCACAGCCTGGGCACAGAGAGACCACTGCACCTGCTGCATGCAGCACTGAGCTGCAGCCTGGAGCTACAGTGTGGCTTGGTGGTGCTGGGTGAAGGGAAAGCGTGGCCAGGTCACTGCAGTCGTGGTTTGGGGACGTGAGCACACAGCAGCACAGGGAGCAGGAGCCCTCCTGCCTTTGGGAGCTGGAACTTTGCACCGAAAGGAATGGAGCCAGCGGGGCTGTGGGAAGAGAGGAGCGAGCTGCCAAGCCAGGTAATCCATCTCAGCAGTTTCTGCGACAAGATGATTCATGTCTTCCAATTTACTCCCAGCTCAAATCTAAAGGATATCAGCCCAGACCGCTCCCCGCCCCGCGCAGGGATGTGGAGGTGAGAGTGAACGTGCACCCATCCGTCCCAGCTCAGCTCTGTCTGATGCGATTAGAGCCCAAGTGCTGCTGACAAGGGAGGGGGGAGAGGGGGGGGGAGTCCTGAGAGAGGAGATGGGATGTGCAGGGGGTGATGAGATTGGATTTCTTTCATATTCTGTTCAGTCGCTTTTCTGAGGGAAATAGCCAAGAAAGAGCTCTACCAATATCATTTCCCACCCGCAATAAGAAAGGTGTCCTGAGTTTTAATTACCTTTCTAACCCACTTGCAACCCCCAGCCACGCCTGCCAGCCCTGTCATGCAGGGGATGTCCCCAATGGAGGTGTCCACTTCGTGGGAAACCACAAACCCAAATCCTGGATGGGAGATGCTGCACTGCAGAGCAGAGTGAGGAGAGCACTTCAGCAGCCATGGGCATCTCCCACTTCATTACAATGATTCCCTGACCCAGCACGGGGCTGAGCTGCCCTGGTCCCACTGCAGTGGGTTGGGGTAATCTTCGTTTATAATCTGCTTGGGGCAGTTTAATTTCCAAGATATCGATTTGAATTTCACGGTGCTGGGAAAAAAAAAAAAAAGAACACTGGAAAAAGAGATTTTTCACTCTTTAAGGGGAAATGTTGGAAGAACACTGAGACCTCGGGGATCTTGGTTTTTGGTTTTTTTATGCCTCATAATAAAGAACCTGAAAACCCGTGGCTGAATAGGAGCTGGGTATGAGCTGTCAGCAGGGGACAGAGACTGTGGCCATCCCATGTCTTCATCCATTGGCAAAGCCCAGGCTGTGCCCCTGCTGCGTGCCACCACATCCCTGCTGTTCCCCCCCTGCAGAGCCCCAGGGATGCAGCTCCCACTCCTCTTCCAGGGATGTTTTCCTATAGGCACAGATGAAGCACACAAAGCAGCCCATGAGACAAAATCATTAACGTCCTCTACCAGCTAATGGCCATTTCTTGTCCATTCTCTGCCTGGCTCTGCAGTCAGGGCAGCTCAGCTGATCCCTTTTGCTGTGAGTGAGCGAGTAATGAAGAGGTTTGGCTGCCAGTCCTGGGAGCGGTGACAAGGTGCACTAAGTCTGCTAATGAGCCAGACACACTTTAAGCACTAATTCACTTTATGATGAGAGTGCTGTTGCCGTTAAGTATTTATCTACTCGCTTAATACAAATCAATAAGCTAATAACGGTTCGATTGAAGTGACATTTGTGGAACTCTGCAGTCATTTGTAAGTCATGTCTTAATGCCTTCCCTAATGAGCAGTATTAGCTCTGTGCAAATCAGGCAACGGAGCCTCTCTGAGCTCCCAGACCTGGAGAGCACTTCCCATCTGCTTCCCAGATCCCACCAGCCCTGTCCTCCAAGGACCTGCTCCGTGGCACTGTGCCTTCCAGCCATCCTGCAACGGGTGCCCAGAGCTCACAGCCTTTATCTGCCCCAGCTGTGCTTCGTTTGCTGAATATTTCATGCCGTGTTTGGTGGCTTTTCTCACTCCTCCAAAGTGACAGACTTCAACGTCTATTGTCTGCGGCCACTTTGCATCTGTTACCCCCATGGCTGCAGTCCCAGTGCTGGAGGCACCATATGGTGCATTGTTGTCGGTAAAAGGAGCACACTGGCAAACAAACAGCAGCAGGACCGAGAAAAAAAGATGGTCTGGAATTAACATTCACCTTGTTGCTAACTGCAGACTAAATGACAGAGCCGCAGGGACCGGGGAACTCATTGCAGTGGTGGGAGCTGTGCTCATTTGTCCTCTGAAGGAGCCCCGAGGTATTGCTGTGCTGATGCAGAGCACAGGAATTCACTGCCCCTCAGCACAGCGCGGCTCTTCCCACCGTTCCTAATGAGAGCCACACAAACACCAGAGTGCTAAAACAGGCCCTAAATAGTACTTACATTTTTCATGATATGGGAAATAAGAGTGTCCCCGAAGGGAGCTGCTTCTGTTAAGTGCTGGCATGGCGGAAATAATTTGTTCATGCAGCAAACCTGCAATTAGGGAGCTACACCTGCCTGAGCTGCCTGCGTGCTGCAGAACGAGCTCAGCACACCCCCCCCCCCCCCCGAACCAAGCTCTCCCTGGACAGCACGGGGCAGGACTCAGCTCTGATGCCCTCTGCTCGTGGGATTTTTCCATGGCTCACAGCCACCTTTGATCCCTGGATATCGATGTGTGCACTGCACGCACCCGCTCACCTCCAGGAAGCCCAGACATCCCATTGATTGCATCCTAACACCGAGTTCAACAGCTCTGAAAAGCGCACGAAATAATAAACTCATTCCAGAGCGACGTTTCTCTGTGTGGGATCAAACTCGGGGTTAATTCATTACTCCTAACGGCTAATTGCAGGGCGGGCCCCGCCGGGGGCTGAAGCCAACAGGTTGCACACAGTCAGTGCAGCACGGGGCTGTGATGCTGCTCACACCTCGTGCACCCCACGGAGGGACAAACTGCATTGGTGAGGACTCCTCAAGCTCCTCACCACCACAAATGCTGTGAATACAGTCCCCCTGCTCCACCTGGGCATCCCCAGCAGTGGCATCTTTGGGGTAAAGCTGAGTAAGTTCCTCGCGCTGTTGTTTAGATAAGTTGAAATGAGCTGTGATTAAGCTAATTTTGAGCTAATTAACTCAGAAAGATATCCTCCACTTTTTAAAATTCGAAGTGGTTGTTCATTACGAGTGAGCAAACGGGGAAAGGCTGCGTCACTGCACCACGAGGAGGGAAGTACAGAATGAACTGCGCAGTGATTACTGAAATATGAATATGCGTTATCTAATTACACGGCTTAATTAACGGGCTGGCAGCGTGCTGCTGCTGGAGGGGATGCAGGCAGGCAGCAGTGGGGGCTGAGGTCTGGTACTGCATTCCCTTGCCCTGCACGGAGCCAGAGCCTGCTGCAAATGTGGCCTGCTGCAAATATGGCCAGCTGCAATAGGGCCTGCTGCAAATAGGACGTGCAGCAAATAGGGCCCAGCGCTGTCAGGACAATGAAAAATGGATTGCAATGAGATTGAGAGAGGAAGCTGTGGGTCTGTGTGCTGGTAGACAGCGCTGAGCTGAGAGCAGTATGTATCACTGCTGAGATGTAATGGCTTTTCCAGCTCGGTTCCCAGCTCGCTGGAGCTTGATTTGATGGAAGGCAGTGAGGAGGGGCTGGGCAGACCCCAGACATCAGCACTGGGATCAGCAGAGACTGCTGCCCCACACAGGAAGCACAGCTGACCCTGCACAAAGCAAACACAAAGCCCAGCACTGAGCATCGCCACGTGCTGCAAGGCTCTCAGCTGTGTCTCATAACTCAGGAGTTTTCCTTTTCTGTCCAGGTCATTCTGCACTGAATGGTAAACCTGAGAGTCCCCGAGAAGGTCATGAAATGCAGTTACAATGGAGTGAGCAGCGTTAGTGTGAAGGATGGATCCCAGCAGCACTGCCACGTCCCTCAGTGCCACATCCCCCATGGTTCTGAACACCTCCAGGGACAGTAACCCCACCACTCCCTTCACAACCTGTGCAGACACACTGCTGCCCTTTGGAGAAGAAATTTCTCCTAATATCCAACCCGAACCTCCTCTGGCACAACATAAGGCCATTAAATCCTCCATAATTAACTCATCTCTTGTCTGCATCTCACTCTTCTACCCCCGTCCATGAGCATGGCCCCATGCACCCCCTCCTGCAGCCATGGAGGTGGCTCAGCCCTGGCTCCCTGCTGGCCCCACGCTGACCCGATCCATCCCAGTGCCCCCAGTGACAGAACTGAAATTTCACAGTCTGTTTCAGGAATGATTTCTGACGTTGCCACTGTTCCAGGAGTCAGACTAAGCGGAGCACCAGAGCAAAACGCCTTTCCAGAGAGGACGATAAATCACTGCTCAAATCTATTTTGCCTAATAAAGCAGTGATAGATCCGAGTGGGTGAGAAGGAACTCCTCTGATCGTGACCCAGCGTGGGCTGCTCCTCCCAGCGCTGCCCAACGCCGCTCGGATCCGGGCAGCGGTCGGCGCAGGTGGTGGCGGTTCTGTGAGCTGTGCTACGGGGCTGAGCAGTTTGATGCTAATTTGAAATAATGAATGGAACTTAAAACTCATCATCTCCCGTTCTGTGATCCCTCATCTGTAGCTTCAGTGATTTACGAGGGCTTCGGTGCACGCTAATTCTTCGTGAGAGCTCGCTCTCACGGTTCACGGCGACGAAGGGAAACGCAGCATCAGAAAAGCAGAGGTTTTTCCCCTCTGTATCCCTGTCTTCTTTAAAGAAAAGTTGAAGTGAAGTTGCAGGGAAGAGCAGGAGCACGGGCGCTGTGCTGAGACCTGGCTGTGCACTCCGTGTGTCACCGTGCCGTCGCTTTGCATGCTGATGTGGCCACTCTGCTGCTGGGTTTTCCTTTCCACTCACTTTCCCTGATGTTTTAGTGATGTCTGAGCCCAGTGCCCATGCCTGCTGCAGAACTGCCCGTGCCTGCAAGGAGCAGTAGCACAGGTAGTGGCTGATTGCCATGGAGACACTGCGAGGGATGCACACTCTGGGCTCAGTGAGGCCGTCAGCACTGCTGTCTTCCTTTGGCTGTAGGTCTGACTCACCCATTCTGGGGCTGCTGCTGCTCCTGAGCTGTTGGGAATGGCTCTGCAGCAGCCAGGCTCAGGAATTGGGGTGCAGCGAGGTGTGGGCTCTGTACGCTGCCCCAGATCTGCACAGTATAGCCCCCCAAACCCACATCCCTGAGCAACGATGCTCCCATGGCCAACACAACTCACGCACCCCTGCATTGCTCCAATGTCAGCACACGCCAGGCAGCAATTATTTATCCCCCAGAGAGAACGCTTTGTTTGTAATTACACTGACAGTAAAAATGTCAGGGATGGTTTCTGCTCTTGGACTTCCACCCCTGAAAACCTCAACGCTACTGTCTGCCATCCAGGGTGCAAAAATTTATATGGGGGTGTGCCACGTGCAGGGGAAGAGCAGAAGCAAAAAAGGTTCGTTGGCCAATACCCCTCAAAAAACGGTTGGGAAACACTTCTCGTGGTTCCTGGTCATTGGGAAAATGTTTGAGTTTTCAGACTCCAGCTCCTGTCCATCTGTCTGCCTGTAGGTCTGTCCATCCACCCATGTGGCTGCCAGCAGTGCTCACCATCCCCACTCCTCCTCTTTCTCTTTGTTAACGCAGCTGAACGAATCAGCAGCGCGTTGTGGGGTTGGCCTTTTATTTTATTTATTTTATTTTTTGTTACATTACAAAACAGCCGAGATATGAGTGGGTGAAAAAATGACAGATGAGCGGAAACAAATCCTCCAGAATCATAAAAAGATACCAAGGGGGGGAAAAAAAAAAGACTTTTTGCTGTGATTGTGCAGCAAAATCAATAAAGCAGCACTACAGGGCTGCGCTGGAGATAACAAGCAGATGATATCAGTTTTCACGGAACATATTGTTTGGCAGGCAGTGCTCTGAGAGGCTGTAACAGTGCATCATAAAGTTTAAGTTAGTGTTGTCAGCTCGGAGATTTGAATAAACCCTGCATGCTGACATCCTTGATGGTTATTATTTATTCAATAGCCTGAGATGTCAAACCTTGTTGTCTTCAGCTCGCTAAGCAAGAGGAGGTCATCGCTGAGTGGGGATGGATCACAGTTTCACTGCTTGCTTCACTTCATGGGGGTATTTTCTGCTGGGAAAGGGCTTCAGAGGGGCACGGGGACACTCAGACCTCAGGGGAAATCCCAACAGCAGAACCACATGTCTCCCCCGCTGCCCATTGCAGCTGATTGAGCAGCACAAGGATTAACAAAAGGTGCTAATTACCACAGGGCCCCACAGCTCACCCACAAATCACACTGATGGACCCCATGCCAATGACAGAGGAGAAATGAGTCCGCCGCGAGCTGCCGACCTTCCCTCCCCACCCCTACATCACTCGGGACACCCGATCGATAGGAGAAATATTATTGGTGCTTAAAGTCAAACGGTTCCAGTCCACCCCTCTGAAATGCTATTATTTTTTCTCTACAGGACACCTCGTTAATAGGCCCGCTGCCAATCGCAGGCAGTCGCAGAGAGCTCACTCTTATGCTAATTGCAAAGCTAATTGTTCTTATTGCAAAACCCATTATATAGTATAGTTATATTGCAGTTAACGAGATGTTTGGATTAAATGGCTCACTAAAAGTCAATAAAAAGAAATTTGCTTGACTATTCCTTTAATTTTTCAGATGCAGTGTTAATACGCTGTTAATTCTCCCTAAAGTCCCAGATTCATTAAACTGCTCCAAGCAGGGCTAATACATATATTGTGCAAAAGCACTACAGCAGAACCCCACAGCAGCAAACACACGGTACTGTGGGATGCTCCATACCACCGATGCCTGAGGTCACAGTGCTGAGGACACACGGTGGGGACACCAAGAGGTCCCTGCTGTGTATTGCAGCACAGCCCCAGAGCTGCACCCAAAGGCAGCATGGGGTCACTGTGCTGCAGGGTGCCCAGTGCAGCCCTTCTGCTGCCTCCTGCATCCCCCTGCACCCTCTTGTATCCCCCTGCATCCTCCAGCCCAAGGTGAATTCCCACGGGTGAGTGGCTGCAGCACCGCAGCAGTCCATCATGGATAGTGTGTGCTACCTTAATGAAGAGCTGGGCTAAATTCAAATTAAGATCTGTGTGTGTATGTGTATGGGGGGGTTAGTGCCACAGCTGCACGCCGTGGGTTGGCACCAACCCTCTCATTATTGTGCCAACAGCTCCATTATCCACAAGGCTGGGTGGGAGAATGGTCAGGAAGGTCACTGATGCACTATTTATTTCTTACTAGGGTTGCATCTAACTGGGGCTGTTGTTTCTAACGGCGATGTTATTACTGGAACAGATGCCTTTACGTGGCCCTGCCCTGCAAAAAGCCCTCCTCCCCCCACGGCCCCTTGCTGTGAAGCTCCAGCTGCTGATGGAGCACCGAGCTGAGGCTGCTCAGAGGGAAGGCAGCACTGGTGCTCAGCCCTGGGGGGGTTTGGCCCCAATGGGCAGAGCTGGGTGTGAGATTTCAGAGCATTTCCTACACAAACCCACCTGGTGACGCTGAGATTATCTGAAGGAGAAGTGAAAGGGCAAAGGAAATCCTCCCTGCAAGGGAGCACGGGCTGAAGGCAAACACGGAGGGGGATGAAGCTTTCAAGTTGTTTCCAAATTAAATTACAGTGGACGGAACAGGATTAGCCAAATGCCTCTATTACTTTCAAGAAGCAGCTTTGCGTCGTAACTTCACCTTGTTACTAAGCAAATCACTGCTCTGTCACATATCTGCTGTTCCAAGGTGCAGGCTGCAGGGACTGCAGGGTTTTGTCAGCAGCCCTGGGTGCAAAGGCAGTGCTCAGGGGTCTGCTATGTTCCCCTGGCAGCGTGGTGTGCCCTCCTGCCCAGGGACAATGTGTGCTGTCACCCGCTGGGGAAATCCCACCTGCATTCAACAGCACTGCTCAGACTTCTATTGCTCATTATCATTCGCTCCTTCATTATTAATGAACTGACTTCTGCTGGAAAGAAAGGAGCAGGAGGGATGGGATGACTGCTGCTGCTGCAGGGCTGCAGCCTGCCTTTGGGGTGGGGATGGCCAACCGTTACCAAACTGCCCCCAGAATTAGGGCTGCAGAGCCCACAGGCAGGGAGGAAGCAGGAAGAGCAGCTCGGGGTGCTTGCCTAATTATGGAGCTTTCAGTTGTGCCTTGCATAATGACAAATTAATTGGTTAATGACAACAGTGTGCTCTGAGCAGCTCCCCAAGCCCTCGCTGCACATCTGTCCCGTGGTGAAGGTGGGTTCAGGGCACAGACACTGAGCTCCCAGTGCAAGGGCTGCCTATGGCCAAAGGGAGATGGGGACACTGGGACAGGACAGCCCCAGCACCCCCAGTCCACGCAGAGCCTCCACGCTGGTGGGCTGTGCTGTCTGCTTGTCCTCACATCCACATCTCCAAGAAATGAGCTGCTGTTCCCTAGGACTAATCTGCAGTTTCATTAAGAGCTGGCTTGATTGCTAAATTTTTAAGCAAGGGAAGCTCCCAAGTCCATTAGTGCCTCCTTCCCATGTTTATTAAAGCAATAACTTTGTAGTAAAAAGGGACATGGTTCCCTTGAGCTCTCCCACACTTTGGTGCCCTGATTAAAAGATATAAATTAGAGATTGTGCTGGTCTCTTGCTCCAAAGTACAGAATTTGGGTGCCTTGTAATCCTGGGGAAAGGCAGATCCTAAAAGGCAACGGCGCCTGAGATGATGAAGAAGAGGATGAAGGTGCAGGTGCAGGAGCTCACTCCTTTCCAGCTCTGCACACGTGGTAGAAGCTCTGATTAAAATTTCATTCCCTTTTTGCTTTGCAGGCACTGCAGTGTGTTCGTATCAGCATCTGGTGCTGCACGGGCAGTGGGGCACTGGCTCTGCTCTGCTCTGCTGGCAACAGCTCTTGTTGGTGGCTGGTGGCATTGCTCAGTGCTGGCTGATGTCCTGGCTATAAAACCATTAGTGAGGATGCCCTGTCTCTGTTTCAGCTTTAAGATGTGTGTGTTCAATGGCAAATACAACGTGCACCCTCTCTGGTGTAGTGTTTGGGAAGAGGGAGCTGCTGATCTCCTCCAGCCAGCAATGCATGCAGCTGCAAAGCACTGTGGAATAAAGAATAAAACTTTATTGTAATGTAGCTTCAGTGTCCTATAGGGCATCTCTCGCTTTTTTTTTTTTGTTTTTATTTTTCCCCAGGTATGTGCTGTTCTGTTGGCATCTGGAAAATGCTGACGTGAGAGCTCTGCTCAGTAGGCGGCAGCACCTCTTCCATCAGCCTTCTCTGTGAGGAAGGGGGCTGGCAGTGCCCCTGCTCAGAGCACGAAGCAGCCAGCACAGCCCTTCCCCAGGGCACGCAGGGCTCTTCCTTGTCTGTCCTTTTTCCTTTCTTCTTCCTTTATCCCCCATTTTGATGATCCAGTCCTTCCTCCTCCATGACCCTCGTCTGTTCCAAGCCTCTGGACCAAACAGCTGCCTCTTTGACATGGAGACTTGACAAACAAGGTCCATGTTTGTGCACCCTAGATCCTGTAAAGCTCTTCTGACTCTCATGGCTCTGTGTTTTAATAAGGGAACCTCAGAAACCAGCACTGCCCCCGGGATAGGGCAGGAGAGCAATCACGTCGCGTGCTGCTGCCCTAGGGCTTTCCTCCAACAGTTTGTGCAAAGCAAGATGCCTGCAGAGAGCTGGGTGGTATTTATCTGATGAGTAAAGTACTCAGTAAAATGCAGCTTCAGGATGATTGAGATTATTCATTATTGTATGACGAATTCAGAAAACATTTTCAGGCAAAACAAGAATATAATTTTGTTAAATGTTAAAGATATCAAAATTTTCTAAAGGGAACATCGCCATTTTTCATCTGGAAATGAAATGATTGGGGACTTTATTTCTGCTATTTATCGAAGAAAGAAATCCTGAATGGAAAGAGCACTGAAAGCCTTCATTTCACACTACCCCCAAATTATCTTTTAATTATTTCTGGCTGCCACCATTGCTGTGAAGCAGTGGAGCAGCTTTCTCTCCTTTGTCTGTCCCTGAATGATCCATGCCCATCCCACACCCCACTGCTTCTCCTATCTGCTGCAAAGGGATTCGGGGCTGGGGGGCCTCCCCAGCGACAAAGTGATGGCACTGAGTTGGATGTGCAGACATGCACTCACACACAAAGGGACTCACACGTACAAGGAGTGCCCACAAGGATTTCTCAGCTCTGTAATACTTAACGTTACCAAAGCTCTCCAAACGGCGTGGAAATAACTCTGTGCTATAAAGCCCTGTATATTCTGAGGGTACAAGTCAACCACTGCCATATTTCTTTACTTCTGCTTTATTTCTGACTTCTTTAAAGCTCAGTCGTTATTTATTGCTCCTATTTCAACGCCGTGAAAGCTTAATGGATATTTTAAGGCCAGGACCGCTCCGACGTATTAACGCAAGCCTACGCCTGGCTGCACTTTTATTTTTTTTCTTTTTTACACCCCTCTAAATACCGTAGGAAATGTGTCGCTCAGGATTCCCGCAGTGCCCCGAGCTGCCCATGGGCACAGTCCTGGCGGACTCTGCAGCCCAGGTTCAGCACCGGGAGCTGTCTGTCCCTCGGCGGCCCTTCCTACCGCTGGCTTGCGGCTGCTGTGGGACCCGGGGGATTGCTGGGTGCTATGGGACCCGGGGGATTTCTGGGTGCTTTAAGCATTGAGATGCCTGCAATAATGGAGGGATGCCTGCTGCTCGGCCCTGCTGGTAGCAGGAGCCACTCTGGTGGCCGTAAATTCACAGTGCTGCTTGGAAATCTAGGAAAAGACAATGAGAGAACAGTTGACACTTTAATTCCCCAAATCCCAAGCTCTAGAGCCAGAAGGAAAAGTGCATTTTCTTTGTCCTTTGCTTCACGAGAGCATGCTGCAGTGCAGAGAGATGCCAGAGCGGCCTTGGGATGAACTATAAGCAGCCAGCAGGCCATGGGTCACCCCAGGGTTTTAGTATAATTGCATTTTGATGGATGGGAGGATCAGGGATTTACATGGGCTGTTTTCTAATCTTAAACTGCTAATTCATGCCTGAGTTCCTCTCTTCTCTATTGTTTCTACAAATTCAGTCAAGTGCTGACGAGATGACAATTTAATGTCGAGCAAGAAAGAACAACCATCCGCAACGAGAGTGCAAGATTGATGGGGAGCGTGCACAGGAACATGAGCCACATCCAGCACTCGGGTGCCAGCTGTGGGCTGAGCGTGGGGTGCAGAAGACATGGCACTGCCCAGGCCAACACCAACCTTTCTATGCTGAGGTTTCCATGCACATTCATACACGTAGAATCATAGACTTACATTAGAATATTCTCACTTGGAAGGGACACATAAAGATCACCGAGTCCACCTCCTTCCTACACACAGGACCACCCAAAATCCAATCCTATGCCTGAGAGCAGAGTCCAAATGCTCTTAGAGCTCCAGCATCTTGGTTCTGTGACCACTGTCCTGGTGAGCCTGTTCCACGTCCACCTCTCTCTGGTGCAGAACCTTTTCCCAGTACCCAACCTGTTCCTTCCCTGACACATGCTTTCAGCCAGTAGGTACCTGGTACTCCTCCCAGCCTCAGGGATTACAGACCTAGGTAGTTAATCTAGGAAAAACACAACATTTATAAATGAAAGCTAAAAAGCAAGGAAATCGAATTAACGAATGTTATAAATCAATGGGGAATTAATAGCTAAAGGGTGAAGTGATTAAAGAACAGAGTTAGGGGCATCCTGACCCAGAGCAAGACAGATAGCCATGGAACAGGATCTACAAACAAAGATCTGGGAGAAATAATTAACCACCAGCAAGTCGAAAGTGAAGACAAAGAACTTCTGAGGAAGGTCCATGTGTCCATGGATGGACGGATGGACACACGGGCCTTCCCCACACGCCTGCAGCTTCACCCAGGGCCAGCAGCACTCCTGCTGCTCATCCATAAACATGGCCCATCCATAATGCATACCTTCCTCGTTCGGAGGGGAGATGTGGCTGGACCTGTCTGTGTTATCTTTCCGTTTCCATGGTAATAAAAGTAGCATCTGATAATGGCTATTTCCTACGTACGGTGAGGGTTGGCCATTTTAGAAGCATTACAGCACAAACTTCACACTGCTGCATAGGGTCGTTTGCTCCCGGCTTTAATTGTAGGGGGGTTGTAGCAGGGGGCCATGGGGCCAAGCTCTCCTGGTTGTCAGTGACCCCATCCCCGCTGCCATGAGGACTGGCACTGCTTCGGTCCCACAGAGCCCTGCAGGGATCTGCCAGGACCCAACGAGCTGGGAGCTGATTTACTGATTAGCATTAAAAAGAGCTAATGCCTCCTATTTCCCAACGCGTGTAATACAACTGTGTAATAGTGATATCCAATTAACGTCCTGCAGGATGACATCCAGCTCTGCTTGGATCATCACGATGCCCGCTGCGAGAGGCTTCCCCACAGCCTGATGGCTCTGAGTGAAACAGTCCTGAAATGAGAGAATATTCCATTTATTCTTTCACATCTCTGGAGGGCGGTTTGGTGGGTCTGTGGCAGCTCCATTCCTTGCCAGGAGCACAGAGCTCCTCCCCAGGGACAGCAGAGGGACATCGCTGGGCCAAGGATGGGGAATGAGGGCGATGGCAATGCTTAATGTAAGCAACAGATCCTCTGGGAATAACTCTTTGGCTCACAGAATCACATTTCCCCTGCCCTCACTAAGCCGATCTTTAATACGAGGAGCAAGCTTTCTAATTTAGCGTCATATCAAATAATGACTGTCACATTTAAGCTGTTGCTAATATTAGCCAAACAATCCCAGATAAGAGCCAGAGGCGCCGCGTCTCTCCCGTCACCACGTACTCGCAATTAATATTTATAAACCAGGAGGGATTTTTCTTTCTTTTTTTCTTTTTTTTTTTTTTAAGGGAATTTTAAGTCGTCCTTCGCATTTTCAGACACAGGCTGCAAAATTTATGGGCTCTCCTTCAGCTCTGCTTGGAGAGAACTTCGCTTTCCACCTGACTTATTCATAACGTCAGCCTGTAGGGATCAACCCGTCGGGGTGCCAGTGGCAATGTGACTCCATTCCCCCAGCAGACCTTGAAGCACCCAAATACATGTGCTTCTGCCCCAGGTTTTGTCTCAGCTGCACCCACCTGCATGGGCTCAGTGCAAATACTCCCAGGCTTGGGGGTGGGAGAGGTGATGCTCAGAGCATCGTTAAACCAGAAGTCTTTTTCTGCTCTGCTCAGAGCTCTTGCAGCCCCACTCGAAGCCTCATCCTTCATTCATTAACCTGCCTCAGCTAGCTCTGGTGCAGATTTTAATAACGTCCCATTGCTCTACGTGGAAACTTCACAATTATTTATTCACTGTATTTCTGAACGCCTCGTTGTGGAACTGAAATTAAAATATCCCAACAGACTACGGCAGAAACCTTTGCATAAACCTGATAGGGTTTGCCCACAGTAATAAGTCCCCAAGTAAAACAAATTACGGATGGAAATGTTTCAAAATAACGGCTCCCAATTAAAACTTCACCCAGGGTTTGCAGTTCACCACTTGGCTTCTTTTGCAGCACAATGAGCATCAAAATGACACAGGAGGAGCCAACGAGAATGGTGCAGTGAATCAAGCAAGGTATTCACCTTGCCTCTGCACAACAAGGGGACACGGGTCTGTGCACGCTTCTGTTTGCAGACCCCCACTGGTGCATGCGTGCAGATGTGTGCAAGCAGAGCCATGCTCGTGGTAGCACCGACGTGTGCTCCATACGTACACACACAGGGATGCACAGAAGCATGCACACCAGCAACCAGTCACTGCTGCAGCTACAGGAGAAAGCTTTGCCTGCACCACGTGCCACCTGTGCCACATGCATGTAGCACCACGTGCCACTGTGCTCAGCAACTCCTCCTCTTCTGACACTCCTTCCTTGCAGGGCACGCAGAAATGTGTGGCAAATAGATCAGAAATACCCTCTGATAGGGCCACCCCCCCCCCTGGGGGGAGCACAGCCAGCACAGGGGGAGGGAGCAGCACTGCACACCTCACTACTCCCTTGCATTTTTTAATTAATATCGATACAAGATACATTAGAAATGCAGAAATCATGGAAATGTCAAACATCTCTCACTCACTTTGCTAAGAACTTCGCTAAGTACCGAATGCAAATGTACAGCTGGTGCCTTTGACATTTTGGTTCCTTCTCTGGCATGGGCTAATCAATTCCGCTTCTCATTTTAATTTTATCAGCAGCAAATCTGTTAAGATTTTTCAGGCTCTGATGTCGCCCAATTAATTTCTAATCAAATTACCTCTGTTCTGATGGGTTCCGCCCGTGCTCTGGGCAGCAGCCATGAATTGTGGTCACAGGTCCATGGTGGATGGGAGTGACTCCAGGGCAGGCTGTGCTTGATGAGGAGGCTTTAATTAATCACCCCATTAGCATGGAGCTGAGGCAGGGCTTCAGGACCCCCTTGTGCTGCTGTGCTCACACTCCAGCCCCCACCACTGCCTCGGACCCCACTGTTCTGCCATGGGAATGAGCTGTTCATGTGTTTATTGCCATTTTTTATGTTGTTTCTTTTTTACTTTTCTTGTTATTTTATTTTTGCCTGCAAGTCTCTTTGATGAAGGGTGTTATTAGCGCAGCAATTAACCAACCCGGCTATCAAACTTGTGCAATGCGGTGTTAAATAAATCTCAGTGATGATTGCTTCCCAATTCTGAACTGTCTGTGTCTATGTGTGCATATATATATGCAGAATCTCTGTGCCTATGTGTGCCTGCTTGATTGTCAAGTGGGGATGAATCAACGAAAGCTTGATTTCACTCAGAGACACCCTGGAAAAGAAACACTCTTGGAGATCAATGATCTCACTTATGTGAAGTATTTCCTAGAAAAAATATCGTGTTCTTAGCACAGTGTGGGTTACATGTGGCCACAGCAACCCTGATCTACCCCGAGGGACATTGCAGGGCTGCAGCCCTCAGTGGGGATCTCTCAGGCATTAATAAAACCCATTCTCAGTTGGGATGCAGCATGGGATGCATCACTCAGCCAGGACCCTCGCATGTGATTTTCTCTCCTTGGAGTCATTCACAGGGAGTGTTTCAGGCCCATCTGTGTGGTGAGTGAGCAGAGCACGAGCACCAGTGTTTGTTTCCTGATGGACTTTGAGCCACGCGTGTTCTGAGCGCTCACCCACTGGGTCACAGCACCCACTGCTGTGTCTTAGATGGACTTATCCCACTCACGGCCCCAATTCCTGCACAGGGGAAAGTCCTGCAGCCTGAAGAAGATGAGGAGGATCTGCCCCACGCAGAGATGGTTTCCATGTCCCCTCTGCCTGTCCCCTGTGAGGCTGTGCTCAGAAGGAAAAGGACAGTGCAGCTTCACTGCTTTCAGGTGCATCCCAGCACCGCTCCAGGTCTGGGGCTGCTCTGTTGTGATCTGCAGCCGGTAGTGATCTTTCATCTTTGTGCTTTAATTTGTAAGTCAGACAAAGAGATCCTTCAGCCTTTCATGTGCTGAATGACACGCTCAGCTCCCTCCCCCAGCATTTCCTCGCTGACTCACTCATTAGAAGCTATATAAAAGCGTGCTAATGACAAAAAAATATGTTTTGATCTTTCCTTTTCCAGGCAAATACAGAAGCTCCCTTTGGGGTACATTGGTGGGTGTTGTCTCTTCCCACTCCACATCCACAGACCCCACAGTGATGGCCATGAACGGCACAGCCCTGGGGCTCTGGGATGCCAGGGAAGGGGCATCCCAGCATTATCCCTGCTCTCCATCAGCTCCCAGGAAGATGCAGGAGATATCTGCAGGCAGCTGAAAGCTGCAGTGGCAGCCTGTGGAGGGCCAGAGTCAGCTCGGAGCTATTCTGGATGGATCCACGCAGGTGTAAAGGAGAGCCAAGCATTGCCCAAAGTTTGCAGGATGCTTCAGATCCTCTGGAATGAAGGGGAGATATAAACTGCTGGGTGGATGCCAGCTGGTAGCGGTGAGCAGATGGCAGGGAGGCTGCTGAGAGAGGACTGCTTTATTTCTTTGCTTATTCCTTTACAGATCATATTCAGGAGGAAAGAAAAGTAAGCTGCCTTTTCTTTAACCTCACCTCCAACACTGGAGTCATCCTCCAAGAGCAGGACAGCCCAGAGAGCCCAGACAGAATTAAATCCCTGAGTGACACGGGGGCTGGAATTTGGACCCATCCCTGTCTGTTATTTGAGGAACAAACTCTGGAATTTGGGAGTGGAGGGAAAGCAGCCCTCCACCCCGACACGGACCCCTTCCCACCCTGCTTCTGCAAAGCACAATTCCCCTTCTTGATGAAAAGAAGTTCTTTTCTGATTGAACTAATTATCTTGATTGAATTTCCTCCTTCTCTCTGTCTACGAGTGTGAAAGGTGTCCTTAATTTGATGGGGGTAATTGTTATGCACACACTGTCAGATGTTAATGCAGTTCCTTGACTGACAGGTAATCAGCACATCAGCTGTACAAAAAGAGGGGATAAATCTGTAATTTCATTTCCCCTGATTCCACGGGGTGGGATGGCAGGAAAAGAGAGATGAGCACTTGGGGGGGGGGGGGGGCTGCAGGGTCCCACCCTGGGGCTCACTGCTCCTCCTGCAGGAGTGTGCTCAGAGGATGGATCTGCTCCCACCACTGCAGCATCACTGTGCTCTGGCCCACGAATGTGCTTCTAAGGTGGAGTCTCACCAACATCATGCAGTTTTGGAGCCCCCCCTGAGCAGTGTGAAGCTCCGTGGGCTGCACGAAGCTGGGGAGGGCTCCAGTGAGGATGCTCTCAGCCGTGCATCACAAAGAGCTTTCCTGGGCCATCCAGGGAGGAGGGATGGGAGCGGTGCTGGGGTCTGCTCTGCAGTCCCGTCAGTGCTGGCAGGGCTGAGTGATGCAAGGAACCGGGCCCGGTGCTCCTGCCAACAGCCGAGGACGCCCTCCCACCCCGTTCATTTACTTCTTGTCAGCTGCTGACAGGCAGGAGCCAGGAATGCCAAAACATACATTTCTCCAGAATGTTTTCTGAGGCTTCCCGTGTGCTTGCTTTTCTTTCTTTCACAAGACCCTGGTGTAATTTTATTTTATTTTTTGCCCATTTTCTAGTTTGCATCCCTGGGACGTCGCTGTGTGCAGGGCACAGCTGGCACAGACACTGCCCCGGAGGTGTGTAAGGCCGGGCTGCATGGGGCACTGGGCAGTCTGATCCAGCACTTGATCTAGCAGCTGGCAACCCTGACTGTGGCAGGAGGGCTGGAACTTGATGATGCTTGAGGTCCCTTCCAGCCTGAGCTATTCTGTGATTCCGTTCTCCAATTCAGGAACACCTGGACCTGAGCAATTCGCCCTCGCTGTGGAGATGGAGGTGCAGAGATGAAAGCAGGGACACCCCAGGGCCACCCCTAAGGTGAGGAGTGAGCCCCCAGCCGGGCAGCAGGAGCATCCCAGGTCCCTCAGGTGCTCAGGGCAGACAATGGGAAGAAACGGAGAGCAGTGCCAGCAGCATCCGCTGAGCACCGGCATTAACATAATAAAGGGCCAAATCCTATGTATGAAGAGCAGGGAGTGAATAGCCGGATTTACCATTAGTAAGGTTTATCTGAAATATTGAAAATCCCTTTTGGAAGGATTTCTGCCTTTCAGGAGAAGGTTCTGTTCCCCGCAGCCTATTCAGGGCACAGAAAGGCAGTGCTGCCACCGAGTTGGATGGAGCAGGGCATGAGGCAGCAGAGCTCTGCCCACAGTGATGATCCAGAGCTTCGATGAGCTTAGCAGCTGCAGGGAAAAGGACAGGGTGCGAGAGATTAGTGTTGAGTACCTGCTGTACTCAATAAATCCCATGGAAAAGAAGAGACCGCCGTGCTGGTGGAGCTCCCATCACATTGCACAGCTCACAAAACGTGGTCTCCAGCTGAAGGGATGTTTGACACGAGGGAAAATCGGATATTTTTTTAGTCACGTGCAAAAGAAATTGCAAGAGGCAGCAGCAGGAGCAGCTGGTAAAAACAGATTACAGATCAGGTTGAGACAAGCATCTCTAGGAAAAGGAAAAGGAAAAAAAAAAAAAAGAAGATGGGTTGGATTAGGCTGCTAATTCGCAGCCACAGATGGGGACAGGGCTGCCCAGGAGCTGTGTTTCCAGGCAGCACAAACAGGGGGAGAAGCAGGGCTGCAAACACCGTGCACGCTTCTGCTCCCACTGCACTGCACAGCACTCAGCGCGTGGGCCTTCGTTTCCTTTACAGCACATAATGAGTGATTAAACAGCAATTAAGCCTAACTCTGAAGTGCACCAAGGGCCTGAGTGTGGGGTCGAAGGTAATGTAAACACTTCGGAGCAATAGAGATCCACATAAATTCTTTTCCCTTACGACGAAAGTGATTTCCACTCCAGCACAGCTTTCAGCTGTTGTTTTTTTTTTTTTTTTTTTATGACCTAAATCAGATTTTTTCTGCTGATGTGTGCCCCAAATACTGCGGAATATTTGTGAACTCGGGGTCAGGGCACGTTAACCTAATTGTCTCTGAGTCTTCTGATTTCCCCCCTGGCTGTGGTTGCTCTGTCCCACTGCGGGCTGTGGGCAGCCACGGGGCTCTGTCTGTACTCAGATGCAATGTGGGTCACATGAGTCATCTCTACTTTAACCACCAGCACCAGAGGAGCTATGAGGGCTGCAGCAACACAAGCCAATGTGAAGAACAAACAGCAGTGAGGTCGCAGCAGCTCCAGGTCCCAGTGGGTGTCTGTACCCTGGGGTCCTGCAGGTGGATGTGACGCAGGTACTGTGCTCCCTGGCTCCTCTCTCCCACCAACCCTGATATTCCCCTAGGCTGAAAAGAATGAACCCATCAGGCTTTGCTTGGTTCTGATGGATTCACTGGCTCATTCCTCCCTTCCCCATCCCAGTTCCAGGGCATCCCAGTTCCCCCCCCCCCGGGCAGAGCACTGCCTCCAGCACCACTGCATCCCACAGCTCCATCCCATGCATCAGCCCAGCACACAGCTGCAGGCACACAGCTTGCAGCTCCAGGCACCTTTTCTCACAGCAGTGGCGAAATGCAGCTGCAGGGTCTGTAGGTGGCAATCACACCGTGTGGAGCAGCTGCAGACACACAGTGCCCCAGGGCAGAGAGCAGGGACACCTTTCCTCCCGCAGCCCTTGCACGCTGGGTGTTGCACCCAGAAGCCTTTCTCCCAGCCCAGGGCTGCTACAAAACCTGTGTGCCTCACACCGTGCTCACAGAGCTGTGCTGATCCCCTTCAGACATTGCTTTCCTGGTATGGCCCTCCCCAGACACAAGCACTGCCAAAATGTGGGTCACCACCCACCCTGCACCACGACCAGATGGTGGTCACAGCACTGAAAATAGAAGGACCGAGAGGCAGCGATGCCCGTAAGGTGTTTCTGTGTCAGCACCTGCCACGCAGCCCTCTGACAAATATTTGCAAATCAAAACATCTCCACAGCAAACGCTGCTCTCCTGCAAACAAATAAAACACAGAGAAAACACGGAGGTACTCAGAGATAAACCGCGGCGTTATTTACCAGCCATGCTACGACAGAAGGGAACTAAGGCATTAAAACAAAAGGGAAGTGCAAAGCATTGCCTACAGGATGCTGCCGGCAGCATGACCTGCAGATGTCCCATGACCTGTCCCATAGGGACAGCCCACAGCACAGCACTGCTCCTCACAGGTCAGGGGAGAAGCTCCGTGTCCTGGTTCCCATCCCTTTCCTAACATGAGAATTGCAACCCCTCCCTCCCAAGCTGGCACAGTGGGCACCCCAGTTCTCCACCCCACTCCCTTCTCCCAGAGAACAACTTGATGGGGAAAGCAAATCCCCATCCCCACACACTGGAGGCAGCTACTAAGGCGAACATCAAAGTGAAAAAGCACTGAAGGAACATCTGCTGAGAGCCCCCAAAGAGGAGCACCCCACGGCCGATGTCACACGTGGGGACAGAGTGCGTGCGCCTGCCATTCTGGGGGGCTGCCCCCTTCCTTCAAAATATTTAAGATCTTTGTCCAAAAATTGAATTAAAAAAGAGGCTGACAACACCCAGACGTGCTCTCTTGGACTCGCTTCTCACTCTCTGCAGCTTTCAGCCAACATTTTTTCAGTGGGTTTTGGCAGAGAACCTTCGGGTTTTGACAGTTGTTCTTTTCTCAGCGACGAGCTGACATCTCCCACTAAGTTTTGTGTTGGTTTCTGTTGGTTGGTTTTTGTTGTTGTTGTTGTTTTTGGGGTTTTTTTTTTGAGTTTGCTGGCTGAAATCTGACACGAGGAGATCTTCCCCGAGCTCTGCTATGGCAGAGGTGCCCTCGGGCTCACCTGGAGCCACCAGGTCACGGACCACTGCACAATGTCATCACTGCACTGAGGCTGCAGACCCTCCTGGCTGCAAACCTGTCCATCCTCTGTGCCCATGAGCATTCACACCATCCTGATGTGGGGTTCTGCTGTTATTGCATCTGGACAGACCCTGGATATGTGGATGTTTTAATTACAGCGGTGAGCTCGGCAAGATTGGGTATGCAAGCCAATAAATCACTCGGCTGCACTGATTAAACAGGAGTAATATTTTGAAGAAGTGACTGTCTCAGGAATGATCATTACTATATTACATTATCATTCCCCTCTACGTGTATATTGCAAACAAAATTAAATGAAGATGTCAAGTCGCAACAGAGACCAGACACTAATTAAAAGAAAACCTTCTTCAAAAGGGGAGAACCAGGCAGCAGCACAGACCATGGGATGGGCAGGAACATGGAGAGGGGAAAAGGCAGAGGGTGTTCTTGCACTACATGGGCACACGACCGTGGGGGGGCAGCTCTCCACACAGGAGGAGCCTCAGTTCTGCTTCAGGCACTGCACGAGAAGTTTGATGGCTGTGTTATAAATGAGGTGAGAGCTGATGAGCTAATGGTCCTCCCTTAAACACTCAGAAATTATGAGTTATGTCCCGGTATTCCAGGAGAACATTATTTATTTGATCTGATTTTCAGTGATAATGAATCTCCCTGAAAATAACCACCGGTGCCTTTAGGAAACATTGGCATTTCATTATATTTATAGCTTCTTCCCAGGTAATCACTAATACATGAAGGACCGACGGTCCCTGTGCTGAAAGGCATTGGTCTCCTGGGAGGGAGCAGATCACCCTCATCGGGTGGGAGAAAAGCCCACATCAAACCTTCCCAGAATAGAGCAGTAACAGTGCATCTCAGCCCACTGCCAGCAAGGATACAAGAGAACATCACAAAGGTGAATTTTCCTGATGAACACCTCTCATCCTGCAGAGCTCTGGTGCCAGAAAGCCTCACCCCAGTAAGGGCTGCCAGCAAGCAGCAGCCTTATTTATAGGGCTGGTGAGAGGGAACCTCTGTACAAGTCAACAAACATTTGGTGTCAATAAAAGATTCACAATTCTGATGAGGAATGCAGAGCAGTGGAACAGCAGAGGGTGGACACATCACTGTGGTTTGGCTTCCAGAGATGTGTTCTCGTCTTCGTTGTCTTTTTGGGCTCGTTCCTGATTCTGTTCATCTCTTCAGGAAAGCTGCTTTCTTGCCCATGTGCACGTTTACACCCAAGCAGCATTTGGCAGAGTGGGATCTGTTAAGAGCATCACAGGCATGGGGAGAAAATGTGGCACATACGGAGCACAGAAAGTGTTCTGGCTGAGAAAAGGGAGAGAAAAAGGAGAGTGTGCAGCACGGGGCTCCGGCTGTGGGACGGCAGCGCTCAGCACCACAGTGCAGGCTGCCAGCAGAGCCTGAACCACGATGAGCTGAGTGGCTGCAGCGATGCTGGCACTGTGCAGCAGCTTCTGTAATGGCTGTGACACAGCTGGGATCAAGGCAAGAGCAGGGCAAGGACAGGACCAGGCCAGGACTGGGGCAAGACCAGGATCAGGATCAGGACAGGATAAGGACCAGAGAAGGACAGGACCAGGGCAGGACCAGGACTAGGTCAGGACCTGAGCATGACAAGGACATCAGCACCAGGACCAGGGAAGGACAGGACCAGTTCAGGACCACAGCAGGACTAGGACCAGGACAGGACAGAGGCCTGACCAGGATCAGAACCAAGGCAGGATCAGAACCAGGACCAAGGTAGACCAGGGCAGGATCAGGACCAGGGCAGGATCAGCAACTGCACCAGCATCAGGACAGGAATAAGACAAGGACCATGGCAGGACAAGGACAGGACCAGAACAAGGGCAGGATCAGAACCGGGACCAGGACAGAACCAAGACCAGGATAAGAGCTGACTCCTCCTGCTGCCTCCAGCTTCAGATCTTCAATGGTTAAAACACAGATATTGCCTTTCTGCTCAGTGAACCAAGTGATAGGATTGCAGTTAATGGTAATTCGAGCATGTTTGGTCAACTAGAAATGCATAACTAGATTGAAACATGAAAATGCCCTATGAATTTATACAACTGATGTATTTGAACGCAGTCAGCTGTTAACTTCATTGCAAGAAGGATGGTAGAAATAATTTGCAACAACCCACACATTTTTTATTGAACCTTTGCAAATAGGAATAATGTATCAAACGTACATATATGTCTGCCTCACACCTACACACAGCATCACTGCTCAGATATTAGTAAGCTGCAGTGTTCAGGAGGAGCTAGAGGAGGTTTTCAGCTACAAAAGCTCTCTCCCATCTGACCTTGCTGCTCTGATTGCTGGTGCCGACAGTACACGCTCACAGCTTCTCTTCCCTCCTTCCTGAGCCAGGGAGCTCGCTCTGAAGCATAACTTTGGCTCTGTGACCACCAGGCAGTCCTGCCCATCAGTTCTGCCATCTAAAGAAGGCCCTGCTGGTGTCACGGATGCAAGCAGAACAAAGTACCCAAACCTTTTTCCATCTGCACCTGTTAGCGATGCTGGCTAGGATACCACTTGTTTTTTCTAAGAAAGGTCTGAGTGAAACATAAGCTGTGCTGCCTGCCCCCCAGCTCCCAGGAAAGCAGCTGGAAGCAGCTCGAGCTGGGAACTGCCCCACAGAAAGTGCTGCAGAGCTTGAGCCCTTGGTGCTCCAAAGACCTGGATGTTCCCATGGGGATGTGCTCGTGGTGGGGCTCCCAAACCTCCCCTCACCCCAATGGGTGCCCTGGTGCTCTGCTGGGCCTCGTCCCCCCCACTCTGTATGTCCCCTGAGATGGAGATGAAGCTCCCGGGTGGGGCACAGGGCATGCAGTCAGGCGATGCCATGCAGAGCCAAGCTGAAGCCCAATGAATTTCTGATAAGGGCTCCAGCTTTCCTTATTTAGACTTCACCATTTTCTTTTCTCGTCTTGTTAAAGGATGTAATTTATGTTGTATGTGTCCATTTATGAGCCATTATATCCTAAATGAAAGAAGAGACGAAACATATTCTCTATCTCAAGCTTCCAAAATAGGCCTGATTAATATGTCCAATTGATTGTTCAGCTGTTCTACTTGCTAATCTACAAAAACTAATTAGGCAAGTGGGAAACCAAAATACTGGGTCATTTCCATAGCGTGCTAATGAGTGTTCTTCAGTTTAGCAAATGTTTTGTTTCCACCATGGGAAAAGAGTAACACTGGAGACAGATCTGTGTGCACGTAGGGAAGGCTGTGCCAACAGTTCCCACTGTTATGGAGGGACCCAAATAGTGCCCTACAAGCAGTATATGCTGTGGGGGCCACATATCTGGGGCCACGATGCAAAGCTGTCTTTCTGGGTTAAATCCATCCCATAAAGGTTGCATTTTAATCAGATTCCTATCATAATTATTTCAGGGATCGTTTCCTTCAACTTCCCATTTGCAATCTGCTGCTGAAAAAGTGCATTTGTTCTCGGTGTTCAGAGCCGGAACATCTGTGCATCACATCCTTAATTACCCCAATTGCTAACGAAGCTGATGGGAGCTGCCCGACCTCGGGCCTGAGAATGGGCACCCGAAAATGTGGGCACTAACAATGGGCAGAGGAAGGGAAAGAAATGCAGGATATGGGGAGGAAGGGGGGGTCTGCCTTCCACCCAGCAGCACTGAGAAGCCGAGTGTGCATCTCCGGTCTCATTAAGCTGAGAAGAGCTGAGATGTAAATGTATGCACTTGGTAAACAACCTTTTTACTGCAGGTTAAAAGCCAGTTTGTGGAATTACACAGAGAGCAGACAACGAAAGCAGATCCTGGAGAAAAAAGAGCCTGGCCCAGATCGGCGTTATCCCCTCTTGTTTGATCTGGAACTCACAGTGAATACATAATGCTGGCGCAGACAGTGCTGGGGACTCCTTAAAATTGAATAACTGATTCCATTAAAAGGGCATTAGCGCTGCGCGTTCGTAATTAATCTCCTCGAGAGAACGAATAGTTCAAAAGACTTCTATGGAGCAAGGACGTTCCACACCGCACAGCTCGTTTTTCCTAATTGATTAATTTAAGGCAATCTCTGGAGCAGAGCTCGGTGGTGCTCCATGCTCGAGGACCACGAGTAGCCAGCAGATGCTGGCCCGTGTCCCCAACCCCAGGGACAAGCAGAGGTGCGACCAATGGAGCATGGGGACAGCGCAGAGCAGCAGTACCTCTTCTGCACAGCTCTGCTCCATCCCCCTCTGTCCAAGCAGAGAGCATTAGCAATACACTCACTGCAGCCTTTGCCCTTCCACAAGCGTGTTTTGGAGAGCAATGGCCCTTTCCTTGCAGGCACAACTCAGCCAGATGAGAGGAGAGTGCGAAGGTCGCAGCTGGAGCCTGTGTTATCGCTCCGCAGCACTTTCCAGGGAAAACTGCTCCTTTGTATCTCCTCTCCCAACGTTTCCAACCAGCACGCTGCTCCATCCTCACTGCCAGCCCCCCTGGGTCCCACCTCCCTGGTACCGTGGGGATGCGGCGTGCCATGGGGATGCTGCACACCGTGGGAATTTCTGCTGCACAGCCTGGAGATGCTCTCATTTTCTGCTTGGGTTTTACACCAGAGAAGTTAGCTCTGCCTTCATCTGAGCATCCCGATCCGGCAGCTTTGCAGGGCACCCTGGTTCAGGGCACATCACCCTCAGCAAAGCACAGCAAAGAGGGACTCTGTCCCCATGTTCCTTTCTGCTTCAGGGCAGAGCTCACATAACCCAATGGCACTTTGCTGCATCCCACAGCTTGCCAGAGAAAACTTTTATCATGAGCAGCGAGCTTCGTGCAGCTGATTATATCAATTACTTTTCAGAGCGTGATTTTGATCCCAATGCTGCTTCAGTGGATCAGTAAATAGAAAGTGCTCTCAGAGAAAAATGGCCTTTTTACAACCAGCAAAACGCTATTGCTGCTGATGAGAGAAACCACCCAGAGAGAGTGGTACAGCACGTATGATACATAGCTAACCAGAAGTATCATCTGCTAAATTGAAAACCGTAATGTTTGTGGCTAGAACTGAACGTTAACGTGGCTTTGTGCTGCGCTCACACTCCTGGGGGTGCTTACTTAGCGGGACGTTGCCATCATCTTTAAGTTATTTCATTATACTCTTATCATCAGAATTAAGAAACGCCATGTTTTATTGCAGAGTAAAGGCACGGGAGTGATGAGATGGGGGCTGCAGGGTCTGGGTCTGGCCCCACCACCCCCTCTTCCAGTGCCTTCCCACCTGACCCTGGCTCTTTCCTGCATCCCTCACCTCCTCCAGCTCTTCGGAATAGATCAAGTGCCTTAAAATGGCAATTGGCTCTTCCACAAAGAACTGAGGGGTTTAGATGTGAGACAGCATCATGCAGCAGCAGGGAAGGACGTGGCTGGGTGCATCAGAGTGCCCCTGCACTGATTCCCTCCATCACTGTCCCACTGTGCACACCCACCTCCAAACCACAGGGACACAGAGAACAGCAGGGAGGGGACGGCCTTCCCATCACCAAAATCACTTCATCAAATGGTAGACTCACTGAGGTCAGGAACGACCCCTAACATCACCACATCCCAGCCCAACCCATCCCACCACGCCCTCCCACGGCCCTCCATCTCACACAGAGCAGCTACGTGCAGGTGGGCTCTGTGCCACACAGCCTCATATCTACAGTGGTGGCGAGCAGGATGGTCAGGCATTAACAGCCAGCATCGGATGCTCCGTAATAATTCCCATTATTCAATTCTCCAGGAGGTTGGATGGCCTTCCATAAGTCAGGGTTTTATTTGCCTTCCCTTGGACGTCACATGTGATTCCTGGGGATATCTTTATTTGCCTAATGCAACTCTTAGTGTCCAGGTTATTTATCCCTTCTATTTATCAGCTGGGAGGAAGGCTGCCCAGAGCCCTGAGTCTGATTACTTAAAGTAATACAGCGGCTCCGGCTCTTTCATCTTCTCAGTGTGACTGAAATGCATTTACAGCTGAATGGCTTATAACAAAAATGTTATATATATATCTAATTTTAAAAAGTATGGTACATTTTAACACGCCTTGCATTGTGTAGAAGTAATCCATGTGCTGAAAACTGACCAGAAAGTGCTCGTTGTTAACGGGGAACGCAGACTGGAGCACAACTGATTCCCATTGCTGGTGTTTGCAGGTGGGACACGGCTGAGGAGCTGCCGACCAGCACCCACCTGGGAAGGAAAAGACAGAACGCCCTCTTAGAAGAAATTACTGCACGTCAGAAATCAAACTTTGCCTCCGGACTTTCTGCTCCCACTGATGATGAATCATCTCTCAGCATTAAGCAGCCGCCGTGTTATTATTAACCATCAGTGCCAACTCAGAGCACCTACAACTTGACAGAGCAGTGACAACACGGTGGTTGAGGACCATACAGAGCGTGGGGCTGTGGGGGGACACATGGATGGGAGCAGAGCCTGCGAGGGGCACACAGCTTAATTCAGACATCCAACGCCGCGGAATTAACTCGCTGCAAAACAGCAATTAGCATAACAATCCTTCCTGCAATTAAGTACAGAAGAGCTTTGTCCAAGAGGAAATTAGAGAGCAGAGTCTTCTGGCGTTGCTGCTGCGGTCCCATGTGCTGCCATGGGACGGGGACAGTGCTCTGTCTGTGGGCTCATTTGGATGTGTTATTTGTGCATACATTAAAAGCACCGCTTTGTGCACGGTGTGAAAACGGATCAGGCTTTGCAAGTGAGCTGTCACCTGCTCCGAGAGGTGTGAAAAAATTATGAGCTGCGCTGTACTGGAAACCACAAACAGTGCTTGCTCCCCAGAGTAAACACACACATCGGAGCTACGCAGTTGAAATTAAGTTGTACACAGGACGTAGACTCCTTGGCAAGGAATTGGCACATCGCAGGGTTCCACCCACAGCTCCTGGCTGTCACACAAAACCAGTCCCATCCACGACCCTCCTTCATGGCTCCAACTATTTTGCTCTCTCTTGGAGCCTCACCTCTGCAGCAGACTTTGAGGGACACCGTGTCCCCAAAGTCTTGGGGTCGTGGCACTGCCATGATGCCCTCAGAACCCACACAGCATGAAGACCACCCCCCAGTCCCTGCTGTGCCCATCCTCTGGGCCAGACCTGGGGCTGCTTCTCCCCTTCTCCTCTTCACCCCACCCTCAGCTGCATTCTGCCTCGTTTCTTCCTCTAATGCAAATGGCACAGATGGGGAAACGTGGCCTATTTTCATCCTCCTGCTCTGCACAGAATGTTTTCCTTCGGAGAAGTGACACAGCTCCGCTGCTCCCCGGGTCCTCACACCTCTCTAGGAGCAAATTTGGATGTGAACGCAGGGAGAGAGAGGTGCCCTGAGTGCTGCCAAGAGAGGAGAGCATGGCCAGAGGGACCGAACCCACATGTAGGAGCCTCACAGTTTGGGTTTAAGATATTCGTTGTTGGCTGGTCACGAAGGAGCACTTAACATCATTTCAAAACACTGAGTTCTTGTTTTGGGGTTTGTTTGGTGTTTGTTAGGTTTTCTTTTCCATGCCACAAACAAGCAAGGAATAGATGCCTGCGAATGTCCCAGTTCTGCTGTAATAGCAGAATTGCTGATCTCAATCAGCCAGTGGCAAATGTGTGTACCCAGGAGAGGCGTCAAGGCTGCCCAGTGCAAAGCATTATTATTTTTAAAAGAAGCATTAGAAAAAAGGACAGCACCATCTTAAGCATTAAAACTGTTTCCACAACCACACGCTTTGTGATGGGCTATTTGCCTTGTGGTCTGAACTGATCCCCTCAGGTCTGAAAATCACCTCTGAAAATCAATGTGCAAATGCCATCCTCGCTGCACGCAGATGGAAATCCCCATCCCAGCTCTGGGGCCACTCTGCAGGGGAAGGAGCAGACAGAGCAGGGAATGTGAGCCCGAAGAGCAGCCCTGCAGCACCACGAGCTGCCCAGCACACAGAGCCCACGCACTATTGCAGAGCATCAATGTACAAACCAAGGGAAAGGAGCTGAGGAGCCGTGGAGGGGCTACTATGTAATTAATCTTCAACCATTAAAACCTGAAATTACATCTTTCTTATTGGAAGCAGGCATTTAAGAGCTTGCAGTCCTGGAAGCATCTCAGAGGTAATGGCAGCCACTCATTAAAGCAGACAAAGGAAGCACAAACTCTAATTTGTCTTTAGTCAACTGTCTTGGGCTTGAAGGCCCCGGAGTTGGTTGGAAATGCAGTACGGTAATGAAGAAATTATGGGGGTTCTAAAATTAACCAAAAAGATTTTACCTCTGTGCGTGAGGTTGATCTAAATATAAGCAGAAAGGGAAGAAAACTCTGTGTTACTTATCTAAAGCACTCCCAAGTTATCAGAATCGATCCTTGCACTTTATTTCCTAATTGTTATTAAGTAAGGTCTAACCCATCATCGTGACCACAGTGCTGGATATTTTCTAAATTTTGCTTAGTTTTGAATATTTTGATAGAATGTTATTTAAATAGAGACCTCAATTCCCGTTCAGTGTACTACTAAACGGGTTAATGAAGGATGCCACTTAGCAGCTTCTTCCAAAAATGAAATCTGGCAAGGACGTGCATGTGGGACTTCTGATAGACTCTAAAGATAAGAAGAAAAACACCCATCCCATCCCATCCCATCCCATCCCACCCCATCCCATCCCATCCCATCCCACCCCATCCCATCCCATCCTACCCCATCCCATCCCATCCCATCCCATCCCACCCCATCCCATCCCATCCCATCCCATCCCATCTCATCCCACCCCATCCCATCCCATCCCATCCCATCCCATCCCATCCCATCCCATCCCACCCCATCCCATCCCATCCCATCCCATCCCATCCCATCCCATCCCACCCCTGTGATGGGTCCAGGGCCACTTTACTGCTCCGAAGGAAGGGGAGCTCCATCAGCTGAGTGCAGTGATGTCCCCGCTGCAGGCAGCCCCTGAGCCCTGCTTGCAGCAGGTGCCCAGCATTGTGCTCAGCACCCCAAGGAACAAAGCTTTTGAAATCTATAGGTTTTTAAGTGGCCTGTATGGATTTTCGATTTCCTTTGCATGTTAGAATGGAGATTACATGCTCATTTCTCAGAAGCTGAGGAGCTGCACACAAAAGCCTTAACAACGCCTATTGTCAGGGGAGAAAAACACTCCCCATCCATCTTCGATCAGCTTCATCTGAGCCCTTTCAGAGTGAGATTGTGCTCCAGCACAACGAGGAGTACGTGCTGATGGGGGGACGGCAGCAGGCAGAGAATCATGACGTGGGAACACAGCATTTCTCCACAGAACCCAGAGGGCAATTCACAGAAGCCATCCCTTCCCTTAAGCAATAACCTGTAGTGCATTTATAGGCAGGATCAGGGCTTTGCCATGGAACAGCTGCACCAGGACCTGCTCTGTGCTGCTCCCTTGCACACCAACCCTGTGTCCAGCCAGGACAGAGAGGTCCTGCAAGGGAATACTGCAATGATAGCACGGCTGTGGTTGGAAGAGACCTCCAAGACCATCAAGTCCAATCACCAACTGCGTTCCCCCCAAACCACGTCCCTGGAGAACCACAGAATCATTAAGTTTGGTAAGGGCCTCTACAATCATCCAGAATGTGCTGGAAACAACACCACATCGGTGCTGGGGCAGTAGGAAGTGCCTCTGTCCTTCACACAGATTTCAGTTGCTAGTGAAGCATTGCCATATGTAAGATGTGCTAATACAGAGCTGTTACTGCTATGTAAATCCTCCCTGCTAATCCCCCACATTTAGTGACTTGCACAGCACACTTGTGTGCCCACATTAATGGCTTATTGCCTTTGCATTAATGCTGAGTTCATTCTTCAGAATCAGCATTGAGAGGTTTGATGATTGGCTACTTACTCGAAAATAATGATTTTTATCATCTCTCTTATAAATCTAGCAAAATAATGAAGCATCAAGAGATTAGGCACCGGCAGCAACCAAACACACCGCAGGTGATCACGATGCAAACAAAGTCCAGGGAACAACACATGTGACTATTTCTTCCTGCACTTAAATGCAATGACCTTCACGAGGCAGACGGTGCACGGATGCGTTGCTCTGTGCATGGGCTGCGTTTGCTGTCTCGCTTTTTTTTCCCCACCGAGGAAGTCGTGGTGGCAGCAAGTGATGCTCCTGTCCTTGGTGCTGCTCCAGCCAGCCGCGCTCATTCATTCACCATTCAGCTCCACCTGTGCACGGGGAAATTAGCTGCCGAATTCATTTTCGCACGGCACGTCAGTTCAGATCTCGTGCTTGTTCCTGGGAAACAATTTTATCTCCGGCCACGCCGCTGAGAAGCAGCAGGAGAACATTGCTCCCCGGGGTGCAGCACCCAGCCCATGCACGGCTCCCATCCCGCAGCTTTGTGACCAAGCAAAGAGCAGCAGCCTCGTCTGCTGAGCCAAAAGGAGCATCCTGCTGGGGCTGGGCATGGTCTGCAGCACCAAAGGATGCCCAGCTCTGTGCACCACGCAGAGCTCCTTTGCAGAGTGCAGCCTGCACGATCCCCTGGGCCTCCTCCTGCTTTTGAGATGTTCTGACCTGTTCCAGCCCTGACAGCCCCATATATCGTCTCCTCATTTAATGAGAGTGACATCGCCGTGAGGAGCTGCCCCTCCTTTCATTGCAGTCCAAAGGGGTGAGAAAACTGCTGACCCTGGCAGTAAAATGTTCAAAATCCTCCGAGGCGGTTTGGTGGCAGATCATTACAAGTACATTTCTGCCCAGTGATTAATTTAATCACAGTAAGTGGCTCTGCTGTTCACTTTCTGGGAGCAGATGAAATAAGAGAATTCATATCCAGCTTATGTTCTTGAAAAGCAAAATTCTGGGCACAAAGAAGTTGTTTAATCTAATTACAAAATGAGATGCACTGGCAGAAGCACGACTTCCTCAGAAATGTCAGAAAGCAATGATGGAAGAAAAAGCCTCACAGCATGTGGATTGCCAGCCCAAGCCCAACTCTACAACTGCAAGCATCAGTACAAAGCAAAAACCTACAAGCATCCAAATAAGCAGGCCGCTCCTGCTGCCTGCTCATCAGTGAGACACGAGTGAGGGAAGGAATCAGGTTCTGTGCAGACATCTGCAGAGCACGACCCTGCTCTGAACTCAGGCTCTGGCCGTGGTACCCACACGGCAGCAGCTCTCATCATTTCCATCCCGAGTGCATTTCAAGCAATTTTCTTTCCTCAGAGCCATCCCAGCTCCCCTTCCTGAGCCAAGCAGGCTGCTGATGCTGAAAGCTCCGCGCTCCCACGGGCCAAGCAGGCTGCACTTCTCTGCAATGTGCCTCGGAGCCACCTAATGCCAGTCTGAGAAAAGAAAAAAAACCCCACAAACAATCATTTATTGACTCATAATTTAAGAAAATGTTTCGTCTCCCTGGCAGAACAAAGGAGAACCAGGCTCTAATGCTACTTCTCCCACTCTTCAATCAATAACTTCAACAATAACTCAGTCCTGCTCGGCCCATCCCACACACTCAGCCTCATTTCTTCGGATGAGCCTGGGAGGAAGAGGGGACATTGAATTACCCCAACTGTCTCATACATGAGCAGTGTGAAAGCTGCTGCCCAGCCCTCCCCACCTCACAGGCACTCACTGCAGCAGTCCCAGACACTCAGCTCCAGGATTCACCACTTTGCTCTGTGATGGAGCCAAGGATCCACAGGGGACAGCAGGGAGAAGCCCCCCTCCTCCTCCCCAGCAAAGCCCACATTTGAGGATCCATCAGGAGATCCACTGGGAGGATTTGGAAGCCAATCATTAATATTTCACATCTCAATAAATCCCTGAGCCCATCACAGTGCTGACAGCACCCCATGGCATCCTCCAACAAAAAGCACCCGGCAGTGCCACAGAGGTTTTGTTTCAGAGAGCCACGTCCCCCACCCCTATTAACATGATTAACAATTAGGGGAAAAGAAACACACCTCAGCTCGGAATAAAATAAATATTTGAGTTAAAGACAGATCTAATAAAGCTGGACAGAATTTATGATTTGTTCAGACATCGCTCTGCAAGAGATAATGTTGCACAGTAATGTTGATTTGCTGGATGAGAACCATATAATTTATCCTGTCACTGCTCATAAGAAATCTTATCTGTGTGAAGCAATGACTGATGGCCTCATGAAAACCGGCAGGGAAGCAAATAAAATAATTTTGTCCCTTTAAAAAATACCCAATTATCCCATCCTTGTTTATGACAATGCGTGAGGACTGTGCCAACACCCACAGTGCTGAGTTCCACTTTGAAGCCGAAAGTTTCCTCTCCTTTCAACCCCTTTTAGATTCGATAACCTTAGGTGGTCAGACCGTGTGGGTTTGGAAGCAGTGCAACTTCTCCTGGTGCCCAACCCAGGTGCAAAGTGTGGGTCAGGTCAGCCTGGGATGCACAGCTGTGGGAAGCAGTGAGGCATCCCACCCTGGGCAAAGCTGCACGGCAACAACAAACCTCTGTGCATCAGTGGCTGGGAGCTGGGGCAGAAATTCACGTTTTCTTTTGCTTTGGGAGTTTGGGAAGAAAACGAATCCTGCAATGTGTATTTGCTCCCCACATTTCCCCTCTGTTTGCTGCTGGAAGAATCCACTGCAACAAATGAGGCTGGAGAGAGGAAAAGGAGCTCCCCATCACTCCTTCCTTTCTCTGTTCAAATTCAGATGTTACTGAGCAGGAGAAAGTGATTATTCATTTCATGTGAGGCTGTGGCAACCGAGGGAAATCATCATCAACAAAATCCTGACAAATCCTAAAATAAAAGTGCCGTTTCTTTTTTAACTTTCCGAAATAGGGACAGTTTTTAAATTACAAATGTTTCCCCGTGCCGTAACGCTTCTGTTTTCCAGCGGTGCCATCTCCTTCTGCACTCAGAGCTGCAAAACGTCGGCCCCTGCCCCATCTCAACCGGGAGCAGCACCCACACGGGGCAGCCCCGGAGCAGCTCCACGCAGGAGGGGGCACTGAGCAGGCAGCAAAGGGAGCAGAAAGGCTGCGTGCACTGCAGAAATCACCCGGCGCTGAAACTCCAGGGGAGAAACGGGGACTGCTCCTCCCTCCCACAGTCCTGGAAGGTCACAGGTTTTGCATTTGTCTTGCTGCTGGAACGCTGCTAATCGCTATTTAAGCAGGGTTCGCTGGTGAGGAATGGTTTCGGTGGCAGGGCTCGTTCCTTGCTGGGAGGAGGAGAGCTGGGTTAATAACACCTTATTTTGCAGAAAATTCCACTTCACTGGAGCACGGTTGAGAAGGACTTTGATTGGAATGAGGATTGATATCAGCCCTGCAAAGCAGGGTGGCTAAAACAGCGACGAAATGAAGCATTTATCACTGGACTACCGGGTTGTGTGCTAAACTGTGACCGTATCCCCCGGCCTGAGTAGTGTGCAATAAGCACAGGAACAGCCCCGTGCTCCTCTGCCCACCACGGATACATTGCCAGGTCACAGAGCCTTCCTGGAGCCGCGTGCATGAGCTAATTAATTGACATAATTATGTCTGATTGATTGCTCAGAGCGAAGCCACCCCCAGGGATCAGAGGAGCGTCTTCATCCCGTGTCCCATGGCACTGCCATCATCCCAAGCAGCCCCAGCACCGAATGCAATGCAGAAATCCCTTCTGGCACAACCCAGGGGCAGAGAGCAGACTGTGGTGGCAGCATCTTTGTCCCCAGGGCTGCACCCATAGGGACATGGGAAACTGGGGGGTCCCACCACTGCTCGCCCATCACCACTGGGCCACGGGCACAGAGCTCTGCTCCAGGTGGATGTGCAGCACTATTTTTGGCAGACGTGTGCAGGTTTCGCGGTGTCTATTTTCTTTTTATTCTCTCTCTTACTTCCATATGAAAGCAGGGAATGACACGAGCACGCCTCACTGTCCTCACACGGAGGGTCTGATAGGATGGGAAGTGGCAGGTGCAGCGAGGGAAAGTGCTGGGAAGAAAAATTGGAAATAATAAACAGGTACAACAGCGCAATAAATAAAGGGGATTAAATCGGAACAAAATCAGGTGACATTTATGTAGAGCATCTTCTTTGCAGATTATTCATGTAAAAGATGTGCCCGTATCATCACACACATCACTTTAGCTCCACGATTAGATAATACTCCGGCAAACAGCTCTCATATTTCTGCATTTATGTGCCAGGAGTGAATCCTGAGGGGCTCAGCAGTGCAGCATGCAGCAGCAAGCCGTTGATCTTCAATGCCTGTGGCCCTCGTGGGTCACCCCCATGCTATGGGGCAGCAGCAGGCTTGGCATCCCATTGCAGTGAGGTGTTTGGAGCTGCTGCAAGTGAGCGATAAGGGCCATAACTTTCCTTTCTTTTTTTTTTGCCCATTCCTCTCCTGGCTGGCATCCTGCATGGCTCTGTGTGTCATTTTTATGGTGACTTACAATGGCCCCAGTGGAGTCGGCTGTGATTCACTTGGACAAGAGGTGCTTCTGTCTGCTTAGAGCTGAAGTGGAAACGTTGCCACCACTGAGACCTGTATGGCACTCAGCTAAAGAAAAACAACAAGTAGCCACCAATAGCTTCTTCTATGCTCCTGCAACAATAGCATAAGGACTGCAAAGTGCTCCTGAAATGCTCCAGATGCCTTCACAGGCATGAAGAACGAGCTGCAATCCCATTGGACCCACTGCATTGAGCCTGGCCGTGTCCTGCACCCCACAACAGCTAAGGCAGTGCCCCAAAGGCAGCAGTGCCCCATGCAGAACACTGCCCTGTGCAGCACAGCATCCATGCTGGCTCTTTGTCAAGGTTCATTTGCAAAGTCACCGAAGCCTGTGCTGTCCATCAAGTATAAATGTTTTTTTGCAAGAGAAGAGCGGGAGATTCCACCACTGTACCCTCTTTAAAAATTGATAAAAATCAGATTAACAGATGCCTCTGGCAGCGAGCCTCCATCACCGGTGAGTCACCATGGCAACTCTCACCGTGGCCTGAATCGAGGAGGTCAGGAATTTGGGTTCCCTCGCCCCACAGTGCCAGCCACGTGCAGGCACACTTGGGTGGAAGTGTGCTGATGGATGCTGTGCTTCTCAGCATCCCACTCATCGCTCTCATCTCACACCGTGGCCGGACCAACCCCTGACACCCATCTGCCATTGCCATGGCTTCACCTCCAGCCCCTGCTCAGCCCTGGGAAACCATCCAGAGCTTCCCTCCCGCTTCCAGCCAAGCTATCCACTTCATTCTGGCCTTGCCTAGCACTGTTTTTTCCTTCTTTAACATTCTCCTTCACCCAAACTGCCTTTACACCTTTTGACAGTTTTAACTTCTTCCTCTTGATAAATTACACTCAGAAATGCACGTGCTAATGAGCTGAGGTCCTTCATTTCACCCATGAAAAGATTCGTTATTGACAATAAGTACAGAGCAGGTCTGGAGCGGTGCAAGCTGAGTTAATTCTGTTACACAGAAGAACATTGATTTGTTGTCGCAAAGCATTTGTTAACCAAAAAGGCTTTTCCAGCTGAAAGGGGTGAAAAAATCCTGCTGGAGTTTAAACTTCTCACCAATTTAACACACTGCTTCACAACCAAGTGCACATTTCCCAAAGCAGCGAAGCCCAGAGACCGACGGACGCCGCCTCTCATGATGCTCCCATCCACCTGAGCACGTGCAAAGCAGCATCACCACACCGGGCACTGTCTCCTCTCCCACCCTTGCAAAACCCATTGCCACTGTCTGTCTGCCCACCCAGGCTCTGCCCCACCTCTGCTCTCATGCAGCAGCAGTGTACCCCTGCACGCAGCCTCCATTGCAGTGATGGAGGAGCCAATGCTGTGCCTCTTGAGTCCAGCACTGGTGGACACCGAGGGACACGGCCTGCAGGGTGGCACCAGTGTGAGCATCTCTGCTGGGATCCTGCAGGGACGTGGGGACACCCCTCACCTTCCCCTCTTTGTCATCCCTGCTCTCTGCGGGAGCATTAGCTTTGCTTTCCAGTTACATTTATTCAAATGTAAAATCCTCAGCTTAAATTGCAGCGGGTTTCGTGATATTTAATATCCAGAGCTAGGAAAGGTCATCTCTGCCTGAAAATAAAACGAGGTTTAATCTGGAGATTGTGTGTGGCAGGGTTTTTTTTTTATGAAAATTTGGTTTAGAAATAGATCTTAAATCCATAAGGTCACGAAGAAGAAGGTTTTCCTTTCTCAGAGACTTATCGTGCTGGGATCTCAGAGGAACTGAGGGCATTTCAAGGGAGGAAAACAAAACTCTGCACCTTCTGTTCACTCCTCACCTGCACGCAGAGCTGCCTCCTTCAAGACCTGCTCGGCTCTTTTATTTATTGGGATATTTGTGCTTAAGATGCACCAGATAAAAAATTTATGTTGCATTTTAATGCTGTTTTTCAGCACCCATATGTTAAGCCTGGGACATCCTTCAGTGACTGCCGGACAGCCCATGCTGAGCCTGAGAACTTCGTCACAAACCTCATTCTGCATCACACCCTGCAGAGAACACAACACTGCTCTGGTGGAGAAAGACACAGCAATGCCACCACAGCACTGCAGGGCTGCCCCGTGAGCCAGGCTCCCCTGCAAACCCCTCCTGCCTCGAAGATCAGCAGAGAGCTCCACGGAGCTGCACTACACAGCATCACAACAGCATCCCACGCGTGCAGGCAGCACTGGGTTTTGGTGCACAGATGCACTCAGCCCTCCGTCCCCGACCACCACTCCCTTGGCCTCGCACAGCCCCGTGCAAACACGCTCAGAAAAAAGCCCCTCTGCCCACATTTCCTTATCAGCATCAGCTCTGGAGGCGTTGTCTGATGCTGCAGAGCACTGCCCTGCAGCCAGTGCTGCTTTTAAGTGCGAGAGGCAGCCGCACCTCGTGGAACCTTCCGCTGAAATTCCCGTCGTCCTGTTTGATCTCGTCAAGAATCAAAGGAAGCGATTACATCCTTAATCTTGTTCTCTAAAACTGTAGCTACAGATGAAACCACCACGGGCGATGCATACCGTAGCATCAACACAAAACAAAAGAGCAAAACTGATAACGCCATCTTTGATGTCGGACTTGTGACACCTATAAAGGAGCTTCAGAACTTCCGACAACTTCAGATCCTCTGTGGCAGCTGAGCGTGATGTTTGTGCACTTGCAAGACGTCTTCTGGCACTTGTGCACCAACGACAGCAAACAGCAGCAAGGCCTGGAGATGAAGCCTCCTCCAGCAGTGGGTGAATTACATGGTACAGCCACGGATGCGTGGAAGGAAGAGAAAAGGAAAGGAAAACCCAATGAGGAGCGTGGGGACAAGAGTGGACTCAAAGAGCTGTGCGTGTCGCACGTGTTTTGGTGAAAAGGGACTTTTTTCTGTTCTTGTGAAGCTCTCAGTGCAGCTGAAGCACTGATGGGTTCTCAGCAGCGTGCAGGGATGGCACAGCCCTGCACGGACCTGTGGGGTGTCCTGGGCTGCTGTGCTCGCAGCAGCGCTCCTACGCTATTTGCTTTGCACAAAGCACCTGAATCCTCGAAAAATATCTGCTTTAAACCCAAGAATTACTGCTGGCAGGGTGCTCATTGATCCTGGTACTGCAGACACCTGGTGTCCTTGTGCAGGGGACCTCATGGCTGCTCCCCAGCAGAGAGCTCTTGGGCAGAAACCCTTTGGGAAAGCCACAGGGACCTGGTGGTACCCAGCACGGCCCCAAGCAACACCAGGTCTGTGGTCCCAACCATCCCCACTTCAGGCACATCCCGGGGCGATGGGTACAGGAGAATGGTGGCACCCAGCTCAGCAGAGAGGGCTGGGAAAGCATTAAGGCAGGGGCTGGGAGAGGAAATGTGACACCTGGATATTACACTGTGTAATGGAATCAGCCAAGTGGTAAATGTAGCTCTTAAATAGGTTTTGTGCTCCCCATTAGCTCCTGTGATGCTGATCAGTGCTGACGGGGAAGGGGATGACTGCAGTGCTCCCCCCCATCTCCAGGCAGCACCACGCTGCAGCAATGGGTCCTCGGGAGCAGCAGAGCCCATGGGAGAGCAGCAGGAAACTGATGGATGCAATTTGGGGGAAGATAGTGGAATTGTGTAATTGTTCATGAGTGCAGGTAAGCAACGGCTCTGAAGACTGCAGCCTGATAACAACACCACTCAGCCCCGAACCAGAAGTGCCTTCTGTTACGTTTAACACCTAAATGGTATTCCAGAGTGTTTCCAAACACAACCAGGAGGGCAAAGAGAGCACGGGAGGAGGGCACAGCACCCACACAGCACTGTCCCCAGGGGGGGAACCTGGCACCTCCCCACTGCAAGTTCACCAGGGGCTGTTAACTCCACACCCTGTTCCCTCCATCCGTGATTTGTGCAAAGGTTTTATCTTCATTCACAGTTTCGTGTCAGAGCAGAGCTAATGTTTCCTCATGGCTTTGCTTTTTGACTCCGTGCTTCCCAGCACTGAACAGATTTTCTGAGCGGTGCAGCAGCTGCCTTTATCCTCCTCACTCACAGTTAGTGCTCTCATGTTTTCCCAGGATAAAGCTAATTAGAAATGCGTGCAGAACAGAGGCTTACGGAGGAAACAACCCTATGAAAAACATCCAGTTAATTGGAATTTGGAGAGAGTTGTATGATCGCAGGTTGGAAACCCAAACCAGATTCCCCACCCCGAGCTGCTGGTTCGATTTGCGTTGGCCCCAACCCCCTTCAGAAGAAACGCATTCAATAAAGTGTTACAGGAGGTGTTGGAGTCCCTTAGAATTCTGTAGCAGGGATGTCCCAAGTGAGAAAGCCATTTGGATCCAACACCTCCCAGCTCTGAACACCGACATCTCCATGCAGCACCATGCCTGGGAGATGGGAATGCCCACTCAGGAGCACCACACTGCATCACTGCTTCCTTTTCTTAATAAACAGCACATGGTTTCTCACGTAAAAAAAACTGCTATTTGAATTGTGCTGCAAACATCTTTCAGAAGCATCGAATCCGCTGACTTATTTCCTTTTGAAATGAGAGCATTCATTCCAAGTAGGTAGAGCATCCTCTGCCCAATGCGATGCTGAGGAAAGAATTTTGCTTCTTTTATTTTTTCTTCTCTGGAACAATTCCTGCTATTTATGCAGACACCGATGTACTGCTGCTACGCTGGGAATTTGCATCATCTGTTTTATGAACTTGTGAAGCTTGAAATCTTCCCCATTTGATATAAGGCGAGCACTGCCTTACACGTGTGCACTGAGTTCCTAACCATGCTCTAAAACAATAGCTCAGAGAACTAATTAGAGTCCTTGTTAAGCAACAAACAGAACACAAGGCTCCAACTGCAGCGGGCTTCGGGAGCACGCCCAGCCAGGAGCTGGGTGGTGTATGGAGTCTGTGCTCTGAGACCTGGAAAGCACAGAGAGAGCTCCAGTTCTGTTTTCCATACCCGGCCCCACGTTCCCATGCTGTTGCCCTCACAGCACTGCAGAAAAGGCAGCAGAAGGACTCTGCCACGCAGCACAGCAGCTGGAAACAATGACATCCACTGGAACAAACCCAAATCCTTCTTTATGGGCTCAAGGGCCTCACGTCATCCATAAAACATCACTGCAGATGTACCTGTGCTGCAGCCCCATTGCCTTGGCTTTGTGCTTCAGCAGTATTTCAGGTTTCTGGCACCAGAACCCACTCTGCATTGCTCTGCCCACTGCAGGGGGCTCTGGTGGGCACGAGCCAGCCACGTGCCATGGAAACACACCCAGCTCCAGGGCTGAACGATGGACTGCTTTCTCCCCATTGCTTTCTGCCAGTAATATCATAAATAACATGTTCTCTGGCCTCGGGCCCACTTCAGGTGCATCTCTGCTGCTGCGCACCCAGGGCTGTGATGAGGCTGTTGTGGACCAGCCATCATCACCCCACTCTTCCCCACCATCCCATCCTCAGCCCAAACCACCCCACACTCCCGCAGTGAGGAAGCACTCCCTTGGGAACGGCTCTTTGCACAGCAGCAGTAAATTTGGGTAGGACAGTTACCTTTTATTAGGCTAATGAAATAACAGCCCTATAAAGCTCCCGGACCTTAAAGGTCACTCAGCCAAGCACAGGGCACAGCTGTGCCCCCCTGCACTGGGAGAGGGTGGGAATGAGAGTGATATGCTTCACAGCACAGAGGGGTCTGACACACTCCTGGGTGGCATCTCTCCCCTATGGGGCCGTCCTAATTCACCTGCCAAGCTTCTCATTTTCCCTATTTTTCCTTTCCCCTTTCCCTCCCTTGCAGGAGGGGCAAAGCTCATTCCCTACTTGCACAAAATCCCCCTCCCTCCATCACCCTGTTGATATTAACCACACATTGGCCGATTTCCCCTAACATGACACAACTCACATCAACGTGCCACATTTGGCTGAGACATCAAGCGCTCAAAATCTGGAACTGAAAAGTTATGGTTCCCACAGCAACCACAGGTAGCAATTATCCCAGTGCTGCACATTTCCAGAACAGAAGGACTATTTGCTCTGCCCGTACAGCCAGCAATGTGTTTGAGCACAGAATTCAATCTCAATGCGTTTTTCTTTCTCTGTGTTTTCAGCTGTTTGCACCTTGGAAGCCTTTTCTTTATCAACATTTTTTTTTGAACAGCTTTTTCTTTTTCTTTCCTTTATTTTTTACCCCAATACAGAACACAGAACGTCCTACAACACATCGTGTTTCATTTATTTCCACTTAGCCCCACTCTTTGCCACTCCTTCAAGAACAGCAGCTGCTCACAGAGCACTGTGGCCGTTGTGGATTTGCACACTCGTGTGTTTCCCAGCAGGGACACACAGCAGCACCAGCACATGGCAAAGCAGAAAAGTGCAATGTTTCCACCAGGATTTTTAGGAGCTGCTGGGGCTCCCTGAAGTGAGCTCATGGCATCGCTGTGGGTAACAGATCAGCAGCTTGCTGCAGGGTTAGTGCTTTAACTTGCCTTTAATTAGCCAAGCACTCCTAATGAATAGCCCCTTATCTTCACCACCGGCTCTCCTGATTGCAGATCCATCCCAGCAGCGCTCCATGCTGCTCCCTGCCCTACTTTGGAAGATGCTCTTTCATTTGGCAAAGTTCAGGAACGTTGCAGTCACTCCTGCCTTACTCCATGCCTCCAGCTTCAGAAGCAGTCACACGCTCTCTCTGCTTCTGCAAACTGCCTCTGGTTCCCTCCCTGCACTACCAGATATGCTGCAAAGATTGAGCCTTGCTTTCTAACCCAGCTCTGCTTTCTGCCTGCCTTGTTGGTGGCACTCCTTAGGACCAGGAGCATTCCCAGCACCTCCATCCTGCACAGCTCAGCTCGGCTCTTCCCATGGCACTCAGCTTGGTGGCAGAGGATGAATAATTAAAGCCCACAGCTCAGCAGCTCTCCTCTGTTTAACGTGTATTAATGTTGCAAACTGTCTCGCTGAGTTTAGTACATTCGTTATAGACTCAGTCCCTCTTACAGCCACGATGCAGCGACTGAATTAAATTTCTGCTGTCAGATTTGATTAAAAATTAAGCTGAACACAGTTGTAGGGAAATTAAATTAACATTCTTCTTGAATAATACCATATAATTTAGTGCAACAATTAATACAATTGAGTCACGCAAGAGCTGATGTATGTGTAGTGCAGCCCGGGCTCAGAGGCAGCAGAGAAACCTTGCCCAAAGGAGCCCAAAATGGAGAGTGGACCCAGTGCCACGTGAGCACCCCCAGCACAGAGCAGTGCTGCCATGGGGGCACAGCCATCCTGCAGGGTGGGCTTCTCCTGCCACACCATCACATCGGCCACTGAAACCAAAGCTGGAGGGAGGCAGGAGGGGTTCATCCTGGGGATGAGAGCAGGCACAAACACCCCATCACAGCCCAGCTCCCCGGGGCTGCCTGAGTCTCTTCAGCCCCCTGCACTTGGGATGGCTGCTACAGAGAGGAGAGAGCCTTTCCCTGCATGGCAGCCCCACACTGCCCCACACTACACCCCAGCAGCTCACCATGCCAAGCACCTCGCTCTGATGCTCCATGTGCCACAGCCCAGCAAAATACATGGGGATGGTGATAAGACCCAACACCCTTCACCTGATCACAAAGCCACAGAATCATCATGGCCCGGCAACAAGATGTCCATAGGGAAAGCACTGCCTCTCTCCAGGGGCTGAGCAATTCCGGATGGTTTCTATTTCTTTGCAGCTTTCACAGTGAATGGAGACAGCTCACACACCAGGCTTTCAATGCACGGCCCATTTAGGATTGAAAAATAGAGGTAGGTTTATATACAGAACGGGAAAGCTCTGCCTCTCACTATCTCTTCAAGAATTATTGTTCCTTATTATCCCCCGACAATAGCAGGATCTGCTTTCTTGCCAAGGTGAGCACGATCGCTTCTCCCATCACTCTGCAAAACGGAAAGGGAAAATAATGCCAACCCCAGGGCTGAACCATGGGCTGGGGCACAGCCCTACACTGCTCCCACCCCACACTGGGCACCCCAGTGCCACCGAGAGCAGCGGGCAGAGGGGCCCAGTGCTGCCCAGGCTGAGTCCCCCGCAGCAGGTCCGTGCCATGAGCTGCATTCAGCAAACATCACTCAGACTGCCCGTCATCCTGCGGGTATTTTTGGCTGCTGTGAGCTCTGAGGGCCGTCACACAACCCGCTCATTGCTGTGCCTCTGAGCATCTATTTATATCTGCATGCACAGAGGTCTGGCTCTTCAGGCGGCCGTGAATTAGCAAGCTGCTGGTCAGCCTGATTCCTATCGCTGCCTTCAGTGCTGTTTTCAGCCCTTCCACAAAGGCCTGGCTGGGCAGCTCTGCTCGCTCCCAGCTGGACAAGGTGTGCAGCTGGCAGTGCTATGTCTCCCTCGAGGTGACACCGCACAGCAATGCTGCCCTGGCAGCTCTGTGTTACAGACAGAGCTCACCACGCAGAGAGCAGCCGTGGCTGGGTGCATCCAAGGCAGTGCCCACACCTCCCCCCATGTCCCATGCTCAGTTTATGGGTCACAGCAGAGCATCCCCACACACTGAGAACTTCCTGAGCCCCTTCCCCTGACACCATTTCTCAGCAGGGCTCCCCTGCCCTCTGCCCAACCCATTGCTTACATCTTTCTTCCCTAAAATGAACACTGGGCTCCGAGCTTGTGTTCACAGCACCTCAGCCCACCTCTACCCTGCAGTGTCTCTGCTCCATCCTCCCTTTTTGCCTCAGGTCTTTAATAAGAGGAGTTTTGCCATAGCTTATTATCACTAACATTAAATGTCACCTTGGGTTTTCCTCGCTCACTTTGGCACACTCTGCTGCTGCCTGCTACTTCGAGAAAGGGAAATTTTATGGCTCTTTGCTCCCCACTTCTTAAACACTGCATGCAAAGAGGAAAACATCACCTTTCTTCTTTTTCTTTTGTGTTTTTAGATGTGCACAAATTGTGCAGCTGCACATTCACTGCCTGACACCTGGGGCTGTCTGTGCAGTTGATGGAGCTGCAATGACGTGGGGGTGCTGCTCTTTCAAGCCCGAAGAGAGATGGGTTTGGATGACGTAGGGTGTAAATCCCACATGGATGTGATGCAACGCTCTCAGCTGGAATCCCTTGCCTAATAATTAGCACCATTTCTGTAGCTTCACTTAAGGATAGAACAAACACAGAGCTAGACCAGCCCTGCTGTGTGCCACACCTGCACGCCAGCTCTGCAGGAGCCCATCGCAGACCTCCACACACAACCATTTCCCTTTGTGCTGCAGCAGCCGCCTCTGCAAGAGGTCAACGCATTCAAACTCTGCACTGGAAGAGCACTGCATTAAATATCACCACTCTCTCCTTCCTTCCTCAAAGCAGGCTCGGGGCTGGGTGAGCTCAGGGGCTGCACGTCTCAGCTCTGTGCAGCTCCATCACACCTGCAGGCAGATTTTCATCCGTTTGCTTGCAGGAGGATCCCCAGGCGGCCTTCCTGCTCCTGCCACCAACCCTTCCTTTAAACTATTCTCAATTGGATTCTTTCATCCTGGGAGAACACAGCTCCTCTCCCCCAAAATAACCGGGGTACGTTTGAAGTTGTTTTGCCAAGCATCAAGATCGAGCCGGGTTCATTTTTAATGATATCCTCCCGCTCCTGTTACACAGCTACAAAGATTGTTTTGATACTTCAAGAATATTTAACTCATCCCTCAAAATAAACTAGTGCAAATGAAATAAAAAACTGCCCCCGAATACAGAGATCACTGATCACCAGCACGAGCACATTCTGTTGGATGAGATCTGGCCTGACTTCCCAATTAGCCACGATGCTGGAGCCCTCCATTGGAACCAACTGCACGAAGTGGTGGGCTATTAATTAACAGTAGCAGTTTTCTTCAGTTTATGTCAGCTCCTAAATTGCTTTTTCTCGATGAGACAGAGTGTGTGAACCAAGCAGGCAGGTAGCAAGGAAGGCAGGAGAGAAGGAGGGTCCCCTGTGCCCCATCCCCATGGGGTACCCACAGCTCACAGAGCCTTCCCTGCCTGGCAGGGAGCTGGGGAGCACTGCATGGCTTTGCCTTCCCATTGCCAGCATGCTGTGAGCCCAGTGCATCCACAACCCAGCCCCTGGAAGATGGAGAGCACCATGTTCCTGCTGCACCTCTGCATTGCCAAGCCAGCCTGGCTTCAGCTTCTTTGTTATTATTATTGCTGAAAGGCATCAGAATTAGTTCTCTGGTGAGTTTGCACTCTAAGCTGGGTTTTCTTTCCAGAAACCTTATTTTGATGTAAATGCTGTTAACAGGGGAGTGGTTCGTTCAGATGCTGAGCACAAAAAGCTCATCCAAGGAACCAGATCCAGTGTGCAGTTGGCTCAAACAGAGTGACAGTTGTGTGGGGAAGTGTGCATGGGTGGTGGGGGAAGAGACAGCGTTAAGGGTTTCAATGGAAGGAGAAGTGCAAAACAGCAAAAAAAAAAAAGGATCTGGGGGATGAGTGCATTGTCATTTTTATCACCAAAGATGCCCTCCTGTGAAACAGCCATTCTTTGAGGCGGTACAAAATGGCTGCAACAAAGTGCCGAGGCAAACAGAGAACGCAGACCTTGAGAAGAACGGTTCAGTATTTAAAGTGTTTTCTTTGCCATCAGGTGTACCCATTCGGATTTCTTTTCAAGAGTTGTGCACCGAAATGACTTCCAGGGGATAATTGCAGCACTTTCCACAAATGAAGCATGGCCACGGAGCAGCAGCCGAGCTGTCGATAGCACCGCAGTGACGTGGAGGCTCTGTGTGGTGCTGAGCATCGATCCTATCTGCTCATGGCAAAAGGGCAGGGGGTGCTCTCAGCTGAGGCCTGAGCGTCCCCAAAGCTGCTGCCTCTGGGGGTTTTGATCCTCAAAACCCTAAGAAGATCCTCTAAAAACAGGGGGAAGGAGCTGACAGATGAGCAGATGAAGCATCACTACGTTTCACGCCGCACCGCATCCCAGAGCAAATCCAGGTGAAGCCCAGAGCCATGGGAGTGCTCTGCACTGAGCTCTGAGCCCTCATCTCTGGGGAAGGAGAAGCAAATGGTTAATGCTGGAAAGCAGAAAGCAAACAGCTTCTGCTTTTATCTAATCTTAGCTGGACACAGCAGATTATGCAGAACATCGAGAGAAGGAGTGCGAGATGGGCTGGCACTTGAAGTTATCCACATTATCTTGAGAATAGATCAGGCCTACTGCCCCTTTGAAGTGCTGTCACTGCTTCCAAGCGAGGGGTGGGAACACAGCTTTTTAGGTGACTCCATCAGTAATTTATGCTAATAGATTTCTGTGCTCATGCTCTGTGCCCATCTCCAGCTCCACCTCGGCACAGCGACGGCCGCAGAGCAGCAGTGGATGCAGATGTGTGTGGGCAGCACTGCTGCCCTATGGCTGCACCCCAGCACGCACCCAGGCCATGCCACGTGTCCCTCCTGCTAGACAACGTGGCACAGACACTGGGAAAAAAAAATATTTTCCTTCTTGACATACCAGCATCTCCCCGTTGCAGAGCAGTGGGGCTGAAGAGAGCAGCTCTGCTGTGTGCAGCCCATGGCAGCTGCTGTCAGTCTGTGTCTCACGGCCTCGTGTGACACCACTGCTGTTTTTTCTTTCACTGACACGCAGAAGGGCTCCCTATAAAACACACGTGTTAAAGTTATGGTGCTGAAAGGAGGACGTTTCAGCAAAAGCCTCTTGTGAGCAGCATAGCACAACCCAAGGGCACAGCATGCAAGCAGCGGGGGCTGCAGGTCGAGGGGAACCCAGGCAGGAATGCCAAAGGTCGGCCGTGGCACACCAGGGATTGCTTTGGCAGGAGCTCATCTCTGTTTAGCTGAGTTACTCAGCCCTGTGATGTATGCAGACCTCACCAACCTGCAGCAGCTTCGGGCCCTGCGGCATTTGCAGAGCGATCCCGCAGTTACGTTGCAGCTCTGCTAACACAGCAGCACCGCCCTGGCCCCGAACAAGGTGGGGGCTGCACCCACACAGAGCTCCCCCTGCATGCAGCCCCCCCAGCCCTGCCCCAGCCACACACTGCAGCAGCGATGGGTTAACCCCGGTCTGCAAAGCTCCCTCTCAGCGCTGCAGTCTTCTCCTGCACTTCCCCAAAGGAACAGCTCCAGACAGAGGAGAGGAATCACAGTGCTCTGCAAGCACTGCCCTTCTTTTAGCTGAAGCACTAAAATTTAAAGCGAGCCACTTTAATGTCGAGTAATGTGAAACAAATCCCCGCGGAATATCTCACCCGTGAAGGGTGATTACATCTCCTTCCTGCGTAAGGAGGAGCTTAAATAACAGTGAGTCTTACAGCTTTGGGGTGGGACAACAGGCACATCACCTCCACGGCTGAGGGGCTGAGGGGCAGGGAGTGAATGGGGCCGGTTAGGAGATGGTATGGGAAAGAGATCAGAGAGCTGGGAGCAGAGATGTGGTCACTGAGTGTGGGGATGAGAGGAGAGCACGGAGCTCCATCCCCAGGCTCTGCTCACACCAAGAGGCACAGGGGTGAGTGGGGTCTGAGGGGGACAAAGAATGGGTGAGAAACTGGGGGCAACACTGTGCTGACCTGCCCAACCCAGCAGCACCCACCCTGTGCCATTCCCATCGGGCTCTGAACTTGTATACGTAGATATTACATTACAGAGGGTCTGGGGAGTGTCCTGTTTTGAGGGAGTTTGTGCCCGTTGTCATCATTTCCCATGTTTCAGCTCAGCTCCCGCGTTCTCCCACCTCCTCTGTCGTATCAGAAGTGAAGGGGAAAGAAAAAGCATTCATAAAACCAAAATTAAAATCAAACCTCAAATTCTACTGGAATTTACTCAGAAGGAAAGAGAATCAATTGCAGCCTGTTCCCAGCTCTTTAAGGCGGCCTTAATATTGTCTCTAATGAAACAGAATCGATAAGAAATGCTTCTTGTGTTCTTGTTTTTGAAGCTCGATACCAGCTATGCAATTTGGTTGACAATTATGAATGATCTGTTATGTCATTCAGCCCTTTCGCTGCTGCCCAGCTTGCCAAAGCCTGCAATCATGTATTATTGCTTGCGGGTACATCTTTAAATATTGGTTTGCTTTCCACTTTTCTACAATGATCACTCAGAAATGAACCGAATTTGCTGATCAATTCCATTGACTTGAAAGCAACGGCTCTTAATGCCTTCAGCTTGATGCTGGCTCTAAACTCCTCTGATCCATGAGTTATGAGACACATTGACTGAGCACACACATCTCCCCGTGCCCTTTTTTTTTTTCCCCTTGATGAAACGAAGATCTTTTGAGAGCCGCGTTTCCCCAGGAGGTGCAGCTTGGTTCTAAAAACCAGCACGAGATGATGATGCCATTTCATCACAATAACCTCCTTTGTGGGTAAAAGTGACAAAGCTATTTTTGAAGTGCTTCATTAAAGATGATTTCATCTTCCTTCCGAGCCGTGTATCCTTCTCATTCATCTCCTGATTGCGTTTCTGTAGAGCTGCTCCCTCCACCGCCCCATGGGTCATCCCACAGTACCAAGCTAACAAGGAGCTGTGCTCCAGCCCCACACAGCCCCACGCTCCTCCAGCCACTCCCAATGGCCCCTCTGTTTCTCCCATGTCCAGAGGACATTTGGAATGTGAACATACCCCAAAAACGCACAGTGAAATGCTGCCCTCAGTGCAAACCATCCCCCTGCTCAGGAGGATTTGAGTGTAAGAGGGCAAGGGAGAGGAGAGCACAAACTAGAAGCCTGGTGCTGTCCCAGATCATTATATACATCGGTTTTATTTCTTCCCTTGCAAGAAAATTGCTCTGGAACTGAAGCATGCCTATTGCATCGGTGCAGAGCTGTGCAATGGGTTCACACGGTCGCCACACTGAAGTGGGACAAAGGAACTGCCTCAGCACTCCTTCAAATCCTCTAAATATCTCAAAAATCTAAGGGGGAACAAAAGGGGAAAAAATGGATCTACATCTCATTTGAAAACCACGTTGGCTGGGTACGATTCCACAAATCATTTAAGCATGCTCTTATCTCAAAGCTAATGAATCGGCTTACTGAAATCAAACGATACTTAAAGGCCTTTGAAGATCCAATGTGAAGCACTCAGTATCTGCTGGGGAAGTGGGAGGTGGGCTCGGGCAGTGGTCCCAGGGCTGGGATGGGGTCTGGTGGGCAGAAATAGCGACTGCTACATCTCAAATCGCAAGCATAGCCATGTCCAGTGCAATCGACAAGTGGTTAAGGTGATCGTTACGTCTCATTTAGAGAAGAAAAAATGGTCACTTATTAATTTTGTCATTTTGCTGCTAATAAATAATCAGCAATGTCAGGAAACCCTTGCACTTGGAGAACATCTAACACCGGGTGCCATCCCCTTCAGTAGAAGGTATGCCTGAAAACGTCCTATTGAACCTGAGAGCAGAGCCATTCATTCCCCTCAAGGCCGTGCTGGAGCCCATCAGCTCACTGACAAATGGAAAACTCAGCAGCTGATCAGCACCAAGGAGAGGTGAGACTGCATCCAGCTCCACGCCTGGGCCCCCCAGCACCACCCAAGAGCCCACCCAGGGGTCAGGGCCAAGAGAAGGGTTTGGAAAGCAGGTGGTGGTGGTCTGCAGTGCTGCCACATGGAGAGGACACCGACAGGACTGCCCCGCTGCTCTGTGATTTCAAACAGAGAAAGTCCAAGCCGAGAGCCTCAGTGTTTCTCCTCGGTGACAATCTGTGATCTGGAGCATGTGATGTGGGCTGCGGGAGGAGGAAGGAGAGGAAAAACTCCCTGAAGCCATTTTCACTTGTTCTCCTTCTGGCTGCTGCGGCACCCTTGGGATCGCCCTTCCCTCAGAGAGCAGTGGTTTGGAGGAGAAAGAGGGTGACACAATCTCAGGAGGTTATTTACAAGGGCTCTTGTGCTGGAGATCAATGTGCAGAGCCGGCTGAAGAATGATTTCAATTTTGCCCTTAAAACTTGGATCAAACACTGCTGACAATGCAAACGTCCCTGCCATCCAGAGATTAAACTTGTTCTGCTGTTTTTAATAGGGGGCCGAGCACACTGCCTGCCAGCGGGCGCTCACTCGGCGCCATTTATTTTTAAGCAGGATCAGAACATGCTGCAGGAACAACCCACTCTGCTCGGGATGCTCCTGAGGCATCAGCACGGACCCAACAGAAGGGACAGCCCATGAACCGGGTGCAAAGTGAGGGTTCCTCGAGGCAAACCTCCTCGGTTTACCAGCTCTGCTTTGCGATGTGCTCTTCCCACGACCTTGAACAGCTCCTGGTGATTGAGGGCAGTGTGAGGACATGAGCGGTCCTGCGCGGTGCTGGAGTCTATAAGAGGTCTATATTCACACATCCAAAGCAATTTGTAGTGAGAGGCACCCCCGGCCCCCTGGGACATGGCTGTCTGGCTGAGGCTGATCACCCTTGACTTCACCTACAGCTGTTTGCTCCCTGAGCCAGAAATTAATCCCAGGGCCTCCCCACCCTGGAGCCTCGGTTGTGAGAAGTGCACGTCCAATAAGAGCTGTGGGAAATGGCTGAAATGAGCCACAACCCCTGCCCAGTGCAACCAGCACCTGGTCCCACCACATCCCCCTTCCCAGCAGCATCATGCAGAGCAACAGAGACCACCAGCAGAAATCTCAGAGCTGTTGCAGAACCCACTGATGCCGTGGATTTGTGAGGAGCTCGACACGAGCAGCTCCTTGCCTGGGGAGGGCCGTGGCTCCAGGCTGCTCCCTGCAGCACCTCCCAGCTGCACTGCCACGGCACACAGGCACAAGCCAAGGTCAAAGCCTTCTCCTTCTGAAAAGCAAAGGTGTTCCTGCTGTCATCGTGTGCCTCGAGGAGGGATCGTGATCCTCCATGACGGCGCGTTTTCTGTTAGCTATAAAGTGATATCAAGTGATACAGGATGGTGTGAGCCGAGGAGCTGCCCTGTGGTACCCCCAGCAGGGCACACAGAACCTTCGCTGTGGGTTGCACACCCCAGCAGCAGCTTCCTCTCTCCGTGGCACATTCCCCAAATGTTTCCACTCATTAGTGGCCTTCAACTAACGAGTAATAGCAGCAAACAGTGAGAGGCATTTTGGCTTTTTTTTTTTTTCTAGAACAGCACCATTCCAAAAATCTCTTTAGGATTACCTCTAAGAGCAGATGGCAATGCCTTATTCTGAGTTACTCATCGCAACAGTACATTAATTCATTATTAATAAGAACAGTGTTCCTTCTATTCACAACACTTTGAGGGGGTGCAGAGCTTCACGTCAAGGATCTCAGCTCTCCTTTCCTACCTGCAGGAGAACACCGACAGGCTCACCCAAGCATTTCACCTTCCCAGGGCTTTCAGGCTTCAGAAGGAACAGTGTTTCCCCTTATGGCAGTCATCTCTTTGCATGAATTAATGATCCCCAGAGACACAGTGCTGCTCACACTGCTCGAGCACGGCGTAAAGGCGTTTTGCTGCAAGGTTCCAGTAGGATCCTTTCCTGCAAAGTGCAGAAGGGGCAGTTTGCATTTGCAGTTTCTCTGACCCAGCAGCATTTCAGCATTTCATCCCGCTCCTGGGATGTTTGCCCCCTTATCCCACCACAGCTGCAGAGCACAGCTGGTGCTACAGCACAGTGGTTTTGCGGAGAGGGATGTCCCTTCATCCTTGCTTTGAAATCCAGCCCCAGGAGATGGCCCATGCCAAAGAAGCCCTCTCTCCAAGCCGAGAAACTAAAATTACAACAGAAAATTACACATCCGTTGCCCTAATCCCTCACACATGGCAGTGAGCTCTTCCAGCAGCACACGGGCTGCTGCAGCATCGCCATCATTATCATCTGTATAACGAGAGGCCGTGGGCACACAGAGCTCCAGAGACCCCGCATCCCACCCTCCCACTACCCCCCAACCTCCAGGTCACCTCTCCCTCCCCTCTGCCTGGGGGTGTTCCCATAGCTGCCCACAGCAGTGCCCAGTGCTCAGCCCCGTCCCATTGCACTCTCACCACCCTCAGACAGTGCTCAAACATGACAACACAGCACAAAAATCGTGACTGCAATCCGGGAAGGACACACATCCCCTTCCCATCAGAGCACAAAGGCACCTGACGTGATGCAGACAAACACTAACCAATGGATTTCATGTGATTTCAGGCGTAATTTGTTAAAAGACACTCAATTCCATGCGATTTTGGCCTTAATTCATTAAGAGCCAAGGGCATGGGAAGGGGCTGAGCCAGGAGTGGCAGCACCCTGTGTGCCTCTGGGACAAGAGAAGTGGGTTGGAACCAATTAAAACTGGTGCAGAATGCCCAATTTCAGCCTCATTCCCCCTCCCCCCGACGAATGCTTATAATACAAAAACACAGCTATGCAGATTTATGCACTGTCTTCTTTTACACTTGAAAAAAGCCAACCCAAAGTACTTCTTTAAATATGACATTCTGCTTTAAATATCTGATGTTTACCGGACGTGCTTCTATTTTTTCCTTATGCTTGGGAAAAAAAAAGAACAACACACAAAAGCTCCCCACAGAAAATCATGAAAATTTGCTCTAAGGAGAGGCTCGCTGCTTTCCAATCAGGATTCCACGCGCAAATCGTGCTCCCACCATGAAGGGGAATCAACACATGGCACACGCAGCGCAGCACCGCTCTGCACACCCTGCCTGAACCACGGCCACGCCAGCTCTGTGCTGCCAGCGAGCAGAAGAGATGGGGCAGCTGGGAAAGGGGAAGCAAGGGGCTGTGCTCGGGTTGCACTCGATGACCTTAGAGGTGTTTTCCAACCTCAGTGAGACTCAGCTATGAACCTACAAAGCAAACGGAGTCACACAGATCCGGGAAGCTTCCCGCGCCGCGCTCCCAACTCGTGACCCATGCACCATCCCCTTCCAACGGGATAAAATGGGGCGTAGCTCATTGCTCACTAAGCTGGGATGTGCCACAGCAAATCCTGTGCCCAGGCACTGAGGGGGGTTCAGAACAGCCCCCCTTCCCTTGCCCTTTGCACACAGGGTGAGACGAAGCTACCCGTGACTCGTCCCAACCCTCTGCACGGGCAATTGGACACATGGGGGGTGACTGCCCGGCCCCACTATGGGGCTGAGAGATGGAAAAGAACACTGCTGGAGGGTTTATCAGAAAGCAGGGAGCGTGCCGAGGGTTTTTTTCTGTAAACTGGTTCCGTGTAAAGATAATTGCAAGCAGAGTCTAATTCTGCAGCCTCTAATTTTCTTGTCTGACTAAGCAGGCATAATTTACACCCATCAGTTGCAAATGGCTTCTCCCACCAATACTAAAGATAGGGATTTTTTTATTTTTTATATATTTTTTAAATAATAATAATTAAAAAAAAAAAAAAGGTTGTTTGCTTTCCTACCTCTGCAGAAAGAGGGTGAAATGCACACGGAGCACCTGGCACGGATCTGCAATCCCACCCGGCCTCGGCCAAACCATCTCACTGCAGCCCAGGAAAAGCAGAGCCTGGTGGAGCAGAGCAGCCACAACACCTTCCCCTGCCCGGGGACAGCGTGGGCTGCGGGAAGGACAGAAACTGAATACGGTCTCATTCATCCCCTCCTCTCTGCCCCCATCAGCCTGCGAGGTGCTGCACCCAGGCACTGGGCTGACCAGAGAGAGGGGACTGGGAGAGGTCTCCCAAGCAGGAGAACCTCCATCCCTGCCCAGCTCCCATCACAGCACGCACGGAGCTGCACTTGGAGCCCGAGCTGCAAGCAGGGCGGTTACACAGGAGCAGCCCCAGGGTGACGAGGAGCCGAGAGGATGAGGAGGAAGGTGTGGGCCTGGAGTGGGCGGCAGCACTCAGCCCTCAGCTCCCGGAGCCGGGGTGCTTTCAGCAGAGGGCACTCACGGCCCAGGAATGCGCTCCGTCGGTGCGCAGAGCTTCAGCCCACGGATCTCCGTAGGGCGATCTCTGGGCAGCATCACTCGCGGTGATCCAGCCCAGCAGATCGCACACGGACACCGCTGGGACGCATCGGCAGCTCCAGGCAGCGTTAGCAACGCAAAGGACCTCTTTATTTATTTATTATTTCATTAGCACGGAAAAGCGTGGCAGCCGCTGTCTGAGGTCTGCGTCTTTTCCAAAGCACGGATCCGACCGAAGGAGCCCTTTGTGGAGCAGTATTTTCCCAGGATATTAACGCAATCGGTTCAATATTTCCCCCCGCTTCTGCAAACAGTTCCCTTTCGGACCCAAAAATGGAGAAGCCCCGCACTAAACCCCTCCTCTCTGGAAAAACCGTGAGCCCTCAGCTCTGTCTGTGGGCGAGAGAACCGAGATTTCATGCGTATCAAAAATGTAAAGTGGAGATGAGTAACCCCCATGTGCGATGCATGGGGCTCCAAACCCGCGAACAGCCACTGCAGGGTGAGAAACCCAACAGATCGGAGCATCCTCATCCCCAAGGAGGATCGCCCGTATCCTCAGCGCTGCCCGGGGGGGGGTGAGGGGGGGGGAAACAGAGCCCGGGACAGGGACCTGCACTGAGCACAGCACTCTGAAACCTCTCTGTGTTACAGGATCAGAATTTCCCGTCCTGAGTTACTGCAAAAAACGAACTCCAAGTGCTACAGTCGGAAGGGTAAAGAAAGCCCTCTCCACGGTCTTCCTCCCCAAAGTATTTTTCTGACTCCAGGTGCACGGATTTCCCGGGCTGTGACATTTGATTTTACTCGAAGCCCACAACAGCAACAGCTGTCTTTTGTTTAAGCACCGAGTAAAGAAAATTCCTGGTGCTGAATCTTATCCCTTTCGGTGCCCCCGAGAGATTGAAGCGCCCTCCAAGCGACAGCTCCTGCCACTGCCGGGAGGTTTCCTGCGGGCACTCAGCCCCCCCAAAACCCCTTTTCCCAAGGCTCCACGACGACCACCAATGGCACAGGATCGGCCCCATAGCAGTGGGTACCCCACGGGGGAGGGGGGGGGGGGGAGATGGGGGGAGCCGCCTCGCTGTGCACTCTTCTGTCACACGCAGACCCCAGGAGCTGTGCTCCGACTTGCAGAGTGATGGATATTCCCCCCCCCCCCACCCCCCACCCTGGGGCACGGCGTCCAGGCGGAGCTGCGGCAGTGGGATGAGCTGCAGACAGAGCGAGGTCGGCTGCTCCTCCGGCACAGAGCGCTCCGGAGCCGGGCAGAATTAAAAGGATGAACAGATACGGACTAATAGTATGTTTTGCAAGAATATTAAAGATTTGCTCTCGAGATGTTCCAGGCGATGTAGTTAGCAGACAGCTCGCAAATGGGAGCGATTGGAAATGATGGAATAGATCGAATTATTTAAATAAGAAAAAAAAAGAAAGAAAGAAATTCGCCCTCGCCGAGCCCCGCCGGTTGGCGATGCCGCCTCCTCCCCCGGTGCTCCGTCTCTGTCACCGCAGTCATTCCTCTCCCCCATCGCGGGGTTCAGCGGTGGCACCGAAATGAAAGCGGCCCCCAGCCCGAGCCCCCACCCAACCGTGCTGCCGTGTGCTGCCCCGCGCCCCGTGGGGCTGCGGGGGATGCAGTGGGGACCGCTAGGGACATAAGGGACCCTGGGAATGTCGGGAGACATAGGGGACGGTGGGATTCCTGGGGGGACACAGGGGACAGTGCGGACCTCCAGGGACAGTGGCATCCTCAGGACCGCTGGGAATAGAGGGAACACCATCATCCCCAGCACAGCGGGGCCGTTGGGGACATAGGGATTCTGAGATTCCCAGGAGCTCTGGGGACACAGGGGACAGTGTGAGCCTTAGGAGACACCTGGGACACAGTTCTGGGGACGCAGGGTGCCAGCATCCCTGCGGCACGGGGACAGCGGGGACACAGCGGGGACGCTGGGGACAGCGGGACTCCGGGGGCCGGGGTGCGGGGCAGCCGTCGGGGCGGGCCGATCCCGCAGCCCCTCGGGGTGAGAGTGTCGATGCGGGTGTGTGAGTGTGTGCGTGTGCGTGTGTGCACGCTCCACTCCGGGGCTTTGTGCGAGCCGCGCGCATCAGTGGTAGGAGGGGACAGAGCCGCTCCTGCGGGCGCACCGACAGCCCGGCTCCGCAGGTGCCGCCCGCCCGGCTCGGCACGGCTCGGCTCGGCACTGCACGGGCACGGCACGGTTCTCTTTGGACCCGCACGGCTCTGCTGGGCACGGCTCGGCGCACTACGATGTGCCATGGGCGGCCGCTCCGGCTGAGCCCCGGGCCGCAGCCCCCCGCCCCGCTGCCCCTGGGGCCGTAGGGCCGCGGCCCCGAGCCCTGCCCGACGATGACCCAGCCGTGGCCGGCGCTCCGCGGCGTGCTCTGGGAATACTGCGCGGCTCTCCTGCTCGGCGGCTTTTGGGGGCAGTGCTCGCATGGGATGCCGCATGTCATCCGGATAGGTAAGGGGAGAGCGGAGGGGGGGGGGAATGCGGTGCGCTGCCCCGCCCGGGGATGGGATGCGGGGAGAGGGGATGGAGCCGGAGCATCCCAGCGCGGTGTCGGGGCACGGGGTGGTGGGGGGCTGTGCCCTGCCAGGGGGAGATGGGCACGGTGCTGGCGCGGAACGGTGATGCTGAGGATGGTATGAGGAGCGTCGCGGTGCCCGGTGCGAGGAGGGATGCTGTGCCCCGGAGTGGGGGATGTTTTGCTTTAGAGAGTGGGGTGCTCTGCCCACGAGAATGGGAAGCTGTGTCACCGGGAGAAAGGGATGATGTGCTTTCAAAGGGGGGAATGCTGTACCCCAAAGAAGGGGATGCTGTACCCCAAAGAAGGGGATGCTGTGCCCCGAAGAGGCTCTGCTCCTGGAGAAGGAGATGGTGCGCTCCTGAATGGGGGAATGCTGTGCCTTGGAGAGGAGGATGCTGTGGCTTCAAGTGTGGGATTCTGTGCCTCGAGAAAAAGGGGATTCTGTGTCCCAGATAAGAGGATTTTGTGCCCCAGAGAAGGGGATGCTGTGCCCCGGAAAAGGGGAACGCTGTGCCCCGGAGAGGGGGATGCTGTGCCGGTGCAAGGCGGGTGCTGCTGTGTGGCTGTGAGCAGAGGTGTGAGCCTGCTGCAGGAGGGGGGGATTGTTCGGAGGTGCTCTGACCACGGCCCGGAGAAGCAATCAGCTCAGCCCAGGCACGGGGTGCTGCCGTGGGGCTGCGTGGGGCAGGCAGTGCCGGGAGCCGTGCTGAGCCCGCAGCCTGCAAGGTGCTACGGCGCTGCTGGGGGCCGGGTGGTTTTCATTAAATAGCTGAGGTTCAGGGGGCAATTAATTTTTAATGATGTTACATAAAGTAATTGCACAGATAACAGCTTGGGAAAGAGGCGATGATCTTTCTCTTTCTAATTAAACTAGACGCAGAAGTGTGTCATGTAAAGAAAGTCTCCGATTCCCTGCTACATCCCATGCACTTCGCCATCAGTTCATATCCGCAGGGATTTGCTGTCTGCCCACAGCAGCGGTCAGGACAGGGTTACTGCCTCTCAGGGACCAGATTCCAAGCTGGAGAGAGGAGCAAAAAAATAAGAAACGAATAGATCTGTGGATATTTTTTAGTGAAAAACAAAACCAAAAACGGGACTTATTTATGCTGATGCGAGTGCCCAGCAGCCATGGGAAAGCCAGCAAGAGAAAAATGCCAGTCCTGAAGGGCAGCTGCGTTCTGAAACATTGCCACCTCCTGAAGGGCTGTGCGAGGGTGCACGGCTCTGACACGGAGCCGGGCTCCAGTCCCGTGGGGTCCACCGCCCTCCTGTGCTGCTGTGAGCAACCCACGCCACGCAGATGTGTCCTGAGAGTGCTGCAGCACCCCGAGCTGTGATGGGAAAGGTGGATACGGGAGATGCTCCGAGAGCATCTGTGGGGGTGTTCAGAACCAGGAGCATCCCTGGGGCAGCGCTTAGCTCCGTCGGGTTTTCCAGGGCTCAAAGCAGTCGCACAAAGGGGTACGGGAGCTTCCAGCAGGGAAACCGTGCCAGCCCTTCCTGAAACGCCGTGGTTGGGCTGCGGCTCTGCCCCCCATCACCGCAGGCACCGAGCTGAGCCGTGCCAGCACCGAGGCCGCCCCGAGCAGCAGAGCCATGCAGGGCTCCGTGCAGCCCCACCGCCGCTGCCAGCCACCGCCGACAGCTCAGCCCCTCGCTCAGCCCTCCCTCCACCTCCAAAACAGGAACAGAAAGCTCAGAAAGGAGCTGGATCGGCGCTGCAGGAAGATCTGCGTTCACCTGTGCTCTCAAAACGGGAGCAATTCCGGCCTCTTTCCCTGGGAAACCGCGGCTTCTCACCCCACCCCCACCCCCCGCATTCATTTGTGCAAAGCTGCTCTGGCTTTCAAGTAATTATTTTAATTATTAGGCGACGCCAAGAACCGGAGAACACTCTCATAGGTATTGTTTTAAAAGCGAAAATTAAAGCAGGGGAAACAGATAACTTTTCCAGGCTCCCCTGTTTTCCCCACGAAGCTGACAAAACAAATACAGCAGTGCTTCGGTTCTTCTCCAGGAGATATCGAGGAAAGGAAAGGAAGAGCTAAAAGTGCTCTTCCTCTCACATGTAAAACATAAATATTTAATCTACACATCTAAACATCATCTTCACAAATCCACGTACAAAGAAAGCCCAGTGCCTCGCTGCTGGCTTTTGCTGTTAATAGGTGGGAGTTGGGATCCAGCGCTTCCCCAGCAGCTGTTCAATTATTATGTGATGATAAATAAAAAACGTCGCATCCCAGAACAGTCCCAACATGTGCTCGGGGTGCTGCTGTGGCACTGGGATGTCCCAGCACACGGATGGGTGCCCAGGGATGGGAGTGCAGTGCTCCCATCAGGGCTGGGCTGGCAGCCAGGAGCTGAGGGGGTCAGCGTGGGGCAGCACTGATCTCTACGGCCTCCAGTCCTCGAAGCATCATCAGGATCCACTCGGGACGACTGTGCCGATGGATGGGCCATTAGCAAGGCTGAGATTAACAGGAAATGGTGCAAGCTGAAGTGTAGGAGCTCAGCCCGGCCCTGCTGCTCGTGTTGCTGGTGGCTGGTCCTGCATGCTCCCAGCTGCAGCACGGCCCTGCACGGGGCTGGCAGTGGGACTGCAACCCTGCAATGGAAAGCCACCCCCGCCCCACACCCTGCTTCCCTCTGCCCGGACACATTCCATTTTTCTCTCCTGTTTCAAAAGCAACCACCAGCACCGCTGCCTCTCGGCTCTTCTCCTGGTTTTGTATTTTCTTTTTTATGTACACATGTATTTCCCTGGGATGAGAGCCCTGTGCATGCAGCAGCAGTGCCCATGGGTTGGGTGGGGACAGTGCTGCTGTGGGAACATGGGCTCTGTTCTCAGAGCTACGTGCAGCCAGGGAAGGGCCGGGCACTGACTGCGTGCTGTGCAGAAAAGAGAGCCCAACAGGATCAAAATCAGCATGAAAAAACAAACAAACAAACAAAAAAAACCAAAAACCACCAGCATCGATTATTTTATATAAATACACAGAAAACAAATTCCGTGGATAATTACCCTCCTCTGTGTGATTGGCTTTTCGGAGGCTCATTACGCCCGCCTGGAATTTAATTCTGCAATCACCTTCCCACACACTGCAGGCAAAGTTGCCTTCAGAAACACAGCAGTGCTGGGGGGAACTGAGATGTGGGGGTGGGAGGGAGTGAGGGGCTCCTGGGGTCAGCACTGCACAGGGACCCCCAGGGCCGTGTTCCTTCGGGGCTCTGCTCCCACACCCCGCTGCCACTGAAGGGCTTTCTGATGTCTCCCCCTTTACTTTATCTTAAATAAATCTCTTTTGCCTCCGTGGCATTTTCTCCCGTGACCCCACCTGTATCTGTGTGGCCATGCACCCACTGCTGGAGCACCGTTGTGGGGGGGGGGGGGGAGATGCCCTGTGTGTGTCGGGGCAGCACAGCCCGGCGGTTTCAGTGTAAACTGTTTGGTGGTAAATTCATTCTGAATACATTTGAATAACAATGTTCCCTCTTTTATTGTGGAGCAGCCTAATTGTTTGATCTCGGCATCCTCGTGGGAGCACGATGCGGGAAAATTAAGATCAAACCACAAGAAATAAAAGGAAAAATAATCGGCCCTCATCCGTCATGGGGAAGGGGTACCCCGGGATGAGCAGAGCTGCACTGTGCCCGAAGTCACAGCTCTGAGTGGGAGACCTCAGAGGGGAAATGCACAGCGTGGGTCAGTGTGCAAGGAGGGGTTGGTGTGCACCGTGGGGTTTCCCTGCTCTGCTGCAGCACCCAGCTGTGCCGTGGGGCTGCCTGCTGGCCGTGCACCGCAGCCAGAATTCTGCTCTACCACCCTGAACTTGTTTCCCCCCCCTCCCCTTTTTCTGGATGCTCTTACTGACGAGAGCAAATGGAGGCTGGTGTTAGGAAAAGATTTTCCTAGAGCTTTCAAGACGCAGTCCAGCACAGAACGATACCAAAAGCAAAACCTGCACGCCTCTGGCACAGCACTGATGGGATGTGGCTGAGCTCCCACCCGGCCCCGCAGCAGCAGAGGGCACTGGTTCCTCGCCATCTCCCACTGCTGGGGGTGAAGCAGCAGCTCCAGCCACCTCCTCCCCCCCAGTGCTGCTCCAGTGCTGCATGGGACAGTGGTGCCTTGTGGGGAGGAGGCTCCAAACAAACCCAGCAGCACGCGTCGAAGCCTCCTAATCCGACATAGAGCATTTCTGTGCCGGTTTTGCTGCGCAGTCTTTATTCCCTCTTTTTGGCTAGAGGATTAATGCGGTGCCGTCTAGGCTGCCTTCCTCTCCCTTTGCACGTTCAGAAGGCTCTGGGGGAGGCAGGGAGCAAGCAGGGAGCACCTGAGCTCCGCAGAGGTGAAGGCTGCAGAGGGTGGGTGCAGGTGGGGGCTGCAGCTCTGGGCTCTGCAGGTGCTGCTGTTGGCAGTGGGACAATGCGTCACTGAGCACCGCAGCTTCCACGCCTCTAAAAACCCCGGGTCTGTGAGGCAGGACTGCCTCATTTCAGATGGATGGAGCGTGGTGGGGCTGCACAGCACTACTGATGTTCACTACCAATAAAAGCAGCTAATGTGCTTGCTTTTAGCACTCGTAAAGCCCCAAATAGGCTCAGGTCGTTACCAGAAGCAGCAGCTCGCAGAGCATCCCACAGGAAGGAGCCTTCCTCCTACCCCAGTGCTCAGCAGCATCTCCCTTCATGCACTGCATCTGCAGTGAGCACCGAGCACCACACAGCCATGGATGAGACCATTCTGCTATGGCTGGGAGAGCAGATAACCAGCAGCACATTGCTCTGAAACAGGCATTGCTTCCCAGAGCCACGCGAGGCTCAGTCCACACCTCTGCTCTGAACTTCACCAGACATACACCAAACAGCTCCAGAGTCAGAACAGCATCCCCGTTTAGGAAGTCTTTAAGCATACACACTGACCCGCCAGCACCGAGGGAACGAAACAAAGCCTTAAGATTCTGTAAGTGTTCACATGAATTCTTGAATTTGCACTTTGCTCATCGCTGGGAAGTGGGCACCAGGGAGCCCAGAACGGGGCGTGCAGAGCTGGTATGGACAGCATTACAAAGCTGGTGAGGCTGATGGATTGAAATGAGCCTTCCGTTCTTAACATCTGCAAACAGCAGCTTCGGGAGGAGTAGTTCAGTAGTTCACAGTGCTTCAGATGTCCAAGGCCACCGAGTGCTCTCACAGAAGCCACTGGATGCTCATTAGCTGGTAATGAGCTCTGATTGTGGAGGAGGGCTTCAAGGTGAGCAGGGCTGAGCCCCCCAGGGGAGCAGGGACATCTGCATCCCTAAACCAACAGCACCAGTACTGCAAAACCCAAACTCCATTGAAGATGGCCGTGGATGGTGAGAAACCAGAGAGAGCTGTGGGCGGCTTTGCTTTAATGAATAGATGGCTGTCATCTCCTCCTTATCTCCCAGGATGAAACAGTAAATAAAATCTGGTATAACCCACAAATTTAGCTGAGTTATGACTGTCTATTGGGACTGAAGTGTTAGACTGGGTGGTTGGTTTTGCAGCAGATGCAAAGCACTCAGACCTAAGTGATTCTAACAGCAGCGATCCCGATCCCACCCCTGTAGGGAGGAGGGCACAGCTCAGGTCACCCTGGGCTCAGCACACTGAGTTCAGGTGGGTTTGCCACCGATGGAGCAGTGGGCACTGAGCATAGGACCCAGAGATGGGGTGGGCACAGGGAGCTGCACCCAGTGCCGCAGGGGTCTGCATTCTTCCATTGTATCATGGCTTGAGTTGGAAAGGACCTCAACCATCATCTCATTCCAACCCCACAACAGCATAGCAGGGCTGCTCTGCTCAACCATCAGCCTGAGCATGGGCTGTGAAAGCTTCTGGGCTCCGTGCTCCCTGCAGTCCCTCCCAGCTCAGGGTTCCCTGACCCCATGAGCTCGAGGTCCTCCTGGGGACACCCCATGACCCTGGGATCCCCCCCAGCTCCCCAGCTCAGGAAGCTTTCCGTTCGCCTGCCCAAGACAGATCTATAATGTTTTCTCTTTCTTTCCTAACACTGCGTTCCTAGCACAGCTGGTGATTTATGGAATAATCCATTTAATACATTGAAGTGATCCATCAGTGGCGGATAATCAATCTGGCTCATGATTTTAAGTGTGCAAAGAGTGTATGTTGTGGACTTGTGTATATATTTTCACCCCGGATCACACCGTATCGTTGTCAGACCGAATAAAGTCTGCCTTGCCATCTTCCTTTCCCACTGACTTTTGTTTATGGTGTGTAAAAGGAAATCACAGCATTATATTACACCTTGTAAGTTTTACGGTGCTTGAGAGGTTTATGCAGTATGAATGTAAAGGGCAATGCAATAATGCAAAGGGCAGCGAGACATTTTTAAGCACAGAAGGATACACAAGGAGCTGCAGAGATAAATCTGGGTGGATAATCATCCCAAAGTGTCTCTCCTATTTATGAGATAAAAAGACATTCACTGCAAATCATGCTCCGGGTCACTTCTGCCCTGCTCTCTGGCTCTGCTTTGCATTACGGGCAGCTCAATTGTTCCTAATGGTGCTCCTGCCCTGGCACACAGCCCGGCTGTGCCGTGCCCGTGCTGGCTCACCCTGGAAGGATGCTGCAGCTCCCAGAGCTGCCAGGGCACGTTGGGCTTGCCCAGCTCAAGGACTTGTGTACAAGGACTGCTTTGTTGCCCTCTGGGAATCAGAAAGGGTTCATCCAGAGAATGAACTGTGGGAAGAAGCAGAAGGAATCCCAATTACCCAGACTGATGCTCGCAGATATATGTGGGGTGGGATCCTGCTCCTGGCTGGGCACAGAGCTGCCCACAGGAGTGGCTGTGACAACCCCCCCCACAGCACATCACCACTGTTAGGATTTTTAAATCATCAGGCCACAAATCGTGCTCAGATCTGAACACTCAGAATGCAGCATTCATAATTGGAAGCAGAGCTATAGACAAAACGCCATCAAAAACTCATCTGTTTTGGGAGCCCACGAGGACAGAAGTCCTGGGACCCCTCTGGGTCTGAATCCAGATCTGCATACCACCATACTGCAGCAGTGCTGTTACAGCTCTGAGCTGGGATGGGGACCTGTAAAAAGGAAATTCTTCATTTAAATTTCTGGTCTATAAATTCTTAAAGACTCGCTCTTCATTTATGGGGAAAGAAAACCATTTTCTTCCCCGTTTTATGCACTTACTCTCCTTAGGAATTTTTATTTCTGCAAGATCAGTTTTTGTCGTCTTTACTTTGAAGAAATTCAAAGTGAGTCCTTGGGTGCTCAGCTCCAGGGTCTGGTTCATCGTGTTTGAATGGAAATGGGCTCTTACATTTCTTTTTCCTATTCACCAACATCAAGGGGAAGGGGCTGTCCAGAAAGCATGCTGCATGACCTGGGATGAAGCTGGCAACACTTCACATTCACACAGAGCTCATCTCCACACCGTATCACCTTCCATTAGGACACAAGTTACAAACAGAAATGTCAACCAGAAACAATCCTCCACTCCTCCACCTTCATCCTGGCAATGCAGTAACCCCAGCAGTAATGACGTGGTTATCCCACCCTGACTTCATGTTTTAATTCCCACCCCCTTTCGTTCTCTCCCCATTCCTGCCTGGCTTTGATACCCCCTGCCCACCCGCAGCTCTCATCCATGCAAGGTTGCTTGAGACCTCACCTTGCCCCCTGCCCTTAGCACTGCTGTTGGGATTTCTGCTTATTCCAATGCTGGGAAGCAAAGCATTCACTCTGTGCCCTCATTTCCTACAGACCCAGACTAATGTGGGCAACGCAGCACAGCCTGAGCCTGAGTTTTTGGGGGAGATGATTCCCCAGTGCACACAGCCACGTCACCCAGCATTGACATCTGTGGGTCTGGGCACTCACACACTTCTCTGTGCCCTCTGAGTTCATGAGGAAACCAATTTCGGTGTGAAATATGGAAGTTTATGCCAACAGGACCATAATTCGTAAACTGTTCTGACAGCTGCAGTTTGAGAGAAAGCACAGAGAAAGCAGAGCAATAAACCTTGCCATGGAGGGAGCGGACTTGGGAGGCCTGGAAAGAATTCCTGTCCCAGGATTATTTGTGATCATTACAAAACAAAATGCATTTTTGCATTTTATCACTAGAATATGACTCGCAAACCCAGGAGGGAACGACTTGATTTTTCCTGTGTGACTGTGCTACTTCAACCTGATGTTCTTATATACATTTCCGTGACCAGTTCAGCCCTCGCTCATGATTCATAGCGACAATAATGATTTCTAAATAGTCGGGATGTTCTGGGGTTAACCACTGATTTCAGTGGGCAGAATGGAGGCACTGACAGTGATGGATTTCAAAGGGGATTGGCTGGCGGTGCGCCGCCGTTTTTCCTCTGGATTGCTTTAATGGTGCTAACAGCCTCTAATAGGGAGCACGGATTATTTATGTTCTTCAGTAGGTCCTCATTAATTTCACAGTGTACTTGGTTGGAGATTCCCAATTTCTTGGTTTCCTAATTAGCACTTCAGGTTCAACAAGGCAGAGCAGTGCAAACGAGTTCTGAACGTACGATGCGCTCCGAGACGCACTCGGGAGTGAGATGTTGCAGAGGTACTTTGTGCAGTCAGCACTTTGTCTGCTCAGAGTAACATCCCCAAGGGCAGACAGCCACGAGGGACAGGAGGACACGGGATAATGGTGGCACCTCTCCAACTGACCCACCTGGCACACATGGGCACCATTGGGGGATACAAAGCCATAAGCATTCCCTCGCCCCAGGTTGGACCCTTAGGGCTCACTGACTGCAAGGAGAAGGGCAGGAGGATGGGGGGTGGCAGCTCCATGGACAATTCTGTCCCCAAGGTGTGCTCCTAGCACCGTGCTCTGCCAGCACAGAGCATGCATCCAGCAGGGCAGCAGCACCCGCCCATTGCTTCACAGGATTGCTCCTCGTAGCAGCACCGTGGTGCAGAAAGCTGCAGGAGGAACAATCTTAACAAGAAGGTGAAGCCAATCCTGAATTATCCATCACCATGGTTACTGGGCTGGCTACACCTGTTGGTTCTGGTGTGCTGCTCCTGGTGGAGGCAAAGCCCCATCCCACGGCCTTCCCTTCTGCAGTGCCCCGGAGATGAGACACAGCCACCACAACGTTCATTAGGTACTACAATGTCAGCCTCAAAGCCAGCACATGACTAGCTGCTTTTTTTTGATTGTAACACGGCGATTTGTAAGAGCTGCGTTGCCTTTACAGACTTTCAAAGCTTTATTTTTAGAAAAGTATTTTTTGATCTTTCGCTAGCTCCCGTTCTGCCCCGTAACAGACTCCCCGCGTGGCTTTGAACAAATGACTTTGCTTTTTCATGCTTCAATTCCATACTTGCTGAACAGGTCCAAGCCCACCCCATGCTGCTCTGGGCTTAAGGGGGAGGGCTCTAAAGCATGGGAATAGCAGGGAGATAGATGGACAGTGGTCTGAAGCAGAGCAAAGAGGCAGAGCAAGCACAGCCCTACTGAAGAGACCACAGCCTGGGAGTATAGGCACTAACTTGAGTCATTTTGGGGGGAAAAAAACACATTATCCTAAATACACTTGACTGCTTATTTATTTTTAAAGTTATTTATTGAAATTTAACAACTGTTTACTCAACATGGGACTGGAAAGCCTGAAAACATACTCCTAATAATCCCTTGGTATTTAACTAACGTACAATAGTCTGTGCTATTACATCCTAATTATACAGCCCAGCATCACAGCCCAACTACTTGAGGCAGTAATTAGCAAGGAGCAGGCTCCCAGTGCCCAGCTCCTGCTCAGGTCCATGCAGTGCTCTGCCCCAGCTATGAACACAGAGGGACACCCACCCAAGGATGGCAGCTCCCACCAAAGGACAGCTCTGCCTCTCAGAAAAAGGGAAATCCCAAACCCTGCAGTGTCTGGAAGAGGAGGTGACAACAGCACGATGCGACGTTAATTCATATCAGAGACATATATATATATATATATTGCTTTTAATTATCAGCCTGAGAGTCAAAACTAAGAAATATGGAGACACGTGTGACTGCCTCAAGGATGGAGTGCGTTGGTTCATTCCAGGGCTTAAATACAGCTCTTAATTGTGTGGCTGATGACTCTGTGTGTTCCCAAACCACATCCATCTCACTCAGAGGTGGAGATCGGTGCTCCAGGGCCTGGGATTGAGGAGAGCAGAAGTTTCAAACTGAAAGGGGAACAGCAACATCCACTCCTTTGCTGTTCCAACCCCTCTGAAATAATGTCTGGACTTCATGTATTGCTAATTACATACACTGGTGTTCTGTGCTATTTAATGCCAGCCAGTGATGGATGGTCTATAATCTTATATAAGAGAGAGCACATTTGTTTTCTAAGGGTAACTGCACACAATCTGTTATTGTATAACGCTGAATACTTTGCGGGTTGGTGCCTTTCATTGCTGAGCATAGAGCCAGGCCTCCCCGACAATAACCCCCATTAATCAGGGCCTCCCCGGACCACGATGTCTTCTTTGCATGTCTAAGCTCGCCAGGATCACGCTCTGAAAAACCTCCCACCGTTCTTCCCCGCTTTTCTTTTGCTTTATTTGCTCTAAATGGGAAGCATCCTCCCGGTGCAGCTCTCATCGTTTCAGTCGTGGCTCCAATTTGTCAGAATTTCCACTGCTTTTAAACCGACAGCTCGAAGGGGTGGGGACAGCTGCAGCTCTCTGAGAGGAGAACTTCACCGAGGGAGGGTTTGACTTCCTTTGGTTTGCACGGGAGCTGCTGAGTGTCCAAAGCTTAAAAAAATGCAGCCCTTCATCCAGGCCCTGAGATGGATTTGGGGGAGAGGTGTTCTGAGGGCACCGAGGAGATGGAGAAGCGCGGGTGAAGGTGGCACCGAGCTGTGCCACGCGCTGCAGAGCACAGGGATGGATTCCTGTAAGGTCTGCTGCTTCAGCTCAAGGGTCCATCACTGCACTTTGATACAGCTCAAACTCACAGCTGCTCTATGCAGGTGGAAATAGGGTCCCCTGAGGAAGTTGGAGGCTGTGGTGGAGTTGGAGTCAGCCTTTGTTCCCAGGTCGCAGCTATAGGGTGAGAGGCGATGGCCTCGAGCTGCTCCAGGGGAGGGCCATGTTGGGTACTTGAGGAGGGTAAGCCCTGGATGCTGTGCTTATCCCACAGGGAGCATCACCCAGTGCCCCTTGTCATGCTCTTACGATTTTTCATTACTGATCTTCCACATCCTACAAAGAAGCAGTGACTTCACCCAGCAGCACTGCACTCCCAAGGCAGACCCAGCTGCTCGTCCACCCTCGGAGGGCAGCTCCTTCATGGCAGGCTGACAGCCAACACAGAACCGAGCACCAGATCGTGTCCGAGCAGCTCAGAGCTGTGCCAGCATCGCTTCAGCTCCAGCTGCTACACACTGCTTCAGAGGAGCGGTGCCACCCCAGGTTACACCACGCAGTGAAAGTTTTTGGGTGTCCTCTATTTATTTATTTCTTTATTTTTGCCCGCTACGTTTCAAACGCTTCATTGTCGAACCGCTTTAAAAGCCCTTATTTATAAAATGTGTGCGTCTCTTTCAGCTTAACTGAAAAGGCATTAAAATAACTGCAGCTGTGGAAAGAATAATTACAGCGAGTTTTGTCAAGGACTCTCTTGTCTGATGTTGCCATCTGTGACATGGTGAATGCAAAGATCATTCGAAACATAGGCAGTTAATGTAGAGAATGACTTGGGAGCTTTCGATATTTATGGTAAATTATTTAACTTTCTCGTTCGGTTTTATGGCCTCATTATTCCACGTACGGAGGGGCTCTGCTTTCTGTGTGGTTCTGCACTTTGATTTTCACTTTGCTGCTGCAGAAGTAGCACTTCACACATTGCAGTATTGTTTCAAGGGGACACTGCGCTGATCAGGTTATTTCCGTGCCCTCTGCCACCATCCTTGGTGCTTTTGGAAGAGTATTTGGAGAGAAATGTTGCTACTGGCCACAGGTGTTAATAGGCAGCCCTTCAAGCACGGGCACCACTGGGGGCTTGCTGCCCCACATCTCCCATCTCTTAGAAATTTGTTTTTAAGACTCCCACTATGAGGACATTGCCGCATTATGCCCTCCACCAGCCCTCTAACCACCAAATTAAGAGCAGGGAATGCCAGAAAGAAGAGGGGAACTTGGTTTCCCAGGGGCCAGCTCCTGCTGGCTCTGTATCCCCGCAGTGTGCTCAGCAGAAGGGGGCTCCTACTGACACCCAAGTCTGCACAGAAGCACTTTGGCAGATGTGAACTGCACAGCAGAACTCAGAGCATCGTTCTGACAGCCAAAGCTGCATCCGTCCCCGTTTGGAATATGCAAAATATCAATGGGAAGGGAGAAGGACCTCCCCCTTGTTCTGACAGCCCCTTCCCAGCCTCCGCCTCCTGCAGCCTGTGGCCCTGCCTGCTCCAGCTGCTCAACATCTGGCCATGCCCATGAGCTGCAGTGCGTCCCCACCAGCAGCACGCTGTCTGAGGGCACGAGGAGCAATGTCTGGAGAGCACCGTCTGCGCAGCCCTGCGAGTTTGGCACTGCCAGGTGCACGAGCAGGAACAACTCCACGCAGCAAAACATAATCACAAAGCGTTTCCCTTGCTTGGCATCCCCCTGTGCACGCAGAACATCACCCCTTGCCAGCTGGGAGCCTCCCTGGGTACATCCACACTGCACACTTCTCTGATGGACGCACAGAGAAGCCAGGAGCCAGCAGTTGTTCCTCAGTTCAAAGGGCTCTTCTCTGCACCCTCCCACATTTTATATATGGGGAAGAAAACTGTGGAGCACTTGCTCTGCTCAGAGGGAGGTGGGCAGTGCCAATGGGGTGCAAACATCCCCAGCCCCATGCTGACGTCATTTCCCAGCTCATGGAGGGAAGACTCCCTCAGCTGTTGGTAACACAATGCTGCTTAAGGATCTGTCGGATGGGGAAAGCCCTCCTCTGAAGACCATAGAAGTCTGTGCCAGCAGCGTAGGCTCCTTTTGTCCATACGTTCCCTTCCTGTGCACATAAAGGAGCAGATGGCCGTGCCCTGCAGGCGGGCGTGCAGCCGGGAGGACACGTGTGTGCTTGCATGTGAATGCACACTTCTCTGAGGGGTGTGGGGGCACACACAGCTCTGCGGTGTTGGTACCTCCGAAGGAAGAAGACACACAATTCCGGGGTGTGCTGTTGACCTGGGCATTGATTTTTCTTGGTACATCTGCAGTGTAAGGGTATGCACAGAGGTATTGGGCACAGTGTGGCCACACACCTCTGACACTGCGAGGCTCACTCACCAAGTGATCAGATCACTTGAGCCCTTGGATGTGCACTGAAATGCCACCAGGCCGAAGAGCCCTGCATGACATCCATCCAAATGCAGTGGATGGCAATGGGAGATGGGCTCAGGGGCCACGCTCGGTGCCATGAGTCCTTGCACTCTTTGGCTTCTTTTCCTCGTTAACTCAAATTAACATTCATACTACCAGATCTACTGGGACGTGCCTTCCAGAATCACAGACATTTCTGTTATGGTCAGGATTAATCACAAGGGATAATTAGAGTATTAAATGAAATAATTAGAACATTATGACTCTAATAACCAAATTCATGGATATTAGCTCCTGAGAGAAGACAAATACGGCAGAAGTTCTGATGGATGCCTCTAGCTGCACTCATTGCTCTTTGCATTTTCCATTTCAACACTCCCAAACATCATCCACACTGCAGCAACTCCCCGTCTGAGGGGACAGGGGGGTTGCAAGAAGCACTGACGGAGCAGCAATGCTTTGTAGCCCCAGCACGTGCTGGGCCTTAACATGCAATGGAGCTTACAGCACAGAATGAGCAGAGAGGTTGTGGATGCCCCATCCCTGGAAGCACTCAAGGCAAGGCTGGACGCGGATATGGGCAGCGTGGTCTAGTGGTTGGCAACCCTGCCCTGGCAATGAGGTTGAAACTACATGACATTTGAGGTCCTTTTCAACCCAGGCCATTCTATGGTTCTGTGATTATCACCTTCTCACAGTGACGGGCACGCAGAGCTCTGTGCCACACGCACCATGCTGTCCCAATGCAGCCCCCTGCAGCAGCTCTGCACTCCACTCCTCTGCACAGAGAATACATGGCAGCACTTCAGGTCCCCGAATTCCTTCACAATACGCAGTGATAAGAAAAATTCTGCGTCACTCCAACAAAGCAGTCAAAATCCAGTTGCAAATGCTGTGCTGTTTATTGATAGCTCCATAATACAGGCGAGCTAGGTTGCCAGACAGCTGCATTTCCTGGCATTTAAAAGGAATTCACTGTAATGTATTGTAATACATTAGCATAATAATTGGTAAGCATTCGCAGATGAATAGTTTACTGACTGATAGATTTTGTACAGAAACTGTGAAGGTTACATGGAGGGTGAAAACATTTCACTGTGTCAATGAACATACTTAATTTTTCTGGAAGTGCTATTTAAATTGTGCAGCGCTGGGGCATTAGCATAACAAAGACATAATGCATGAGTCTGTGCCGTAATGGGGGGCACTGCCCCGTGGTCCCTCCATCGGGTGACCCACGAAACAAGGGGTTGGTGCTGCTCGTAGTGGAGCAGGGATGGCTGCTCCCTGTGTGTGCTCAGTGTGAGCATCCCTGTGGGCAGCTCACAGTGACTACGTGGGCTTTAGAGGACCGCAAGCGATGCAGAGATGAATAATTCCATATGTATCAGCTTTCTGCACTTAGCATAGAATTAGAGAATGGTTTGAGATGGATGGAGCCCTAAAAGGGCACATGGATACCCACAGCTCCACCCGTGTTCAGGACCCCCTCCCCTGACCTGTGCACCCTGTGCCTCACTGCCCTCATCACAAACAACTTCCCCCTTACACCCAGTCTAAATCTCCAGTCTATACCCAGCCTATATCAGACATGTCTGTGCTTCACCAGACTTCCACCACAGCTCGGGACACGATGTCACCCCCAGCTGGGGCAGCCTGGCAAGGTTTAGCTTGCTGCTTTATGTCTGCTCCCAGTTACACCCTGGATCTGATGCACTGCCACCACTGGGTCCCCCAGAGACTCATGCGATGCAGCTGAGCCCTCATCCTCCTCGGTCTGAAGCAGAACAACAACTTTTCCATTATCTCAGAGGAACCAGAGAAGTGGATTGAAAGGGGCAGAGCTGAATCTTTTGGACAGAAAGCCTTTTCATTTTTAAAAGCATTTTAAGCCAGATTCTTGCTTGCCATTATATATGTTAATTCCACAGTCCCTCGGCATAAACTGGGGAAAACAGATGTGAGGAGGAATGTGATGTTCCTGAGGATGAGAAGACAAAGCTTTCATCTCCACTGTGACCACATGGAGAAGATCAGAGGGATGCAGAGGCTTTGCTGGTGGAGGGATCCCCAGTCGCTGTACCACATGGCCAACACTCATCTCCACATCAGGAATGGGTTTTAAAAATAAATCAAAGGACCAAAACCACTTCCCTTCAGCACCATTATCTTACCTGCTGTTTCTCCCAGAAATGTACACAATTTATGTGTTCCAAGCTTTCATCTGAACAGCAAACTCTGGGGTTCGATGCATTTCTTCCAGGGATGGTGGAAGGATGAGATCAGACCACATTTAATCTTCGATGGCATCTGTGCTTCTGCTTTTCAGAAGGTTCCTATGCACAGAGAGGTGAGGTACCAGCAGGGTTTGTGCCCAGCTTTGGATCTGGTAGCACAACTCCCTATGGTCCTCCTAATCAATGAGTAACACAGGACAGACCCTGCAGATTAAGAAAAGCTTCCTGAAGGCAAAAGCATTTCACTGCCAGAAGGGATGCTCCGGGTAAGGATGGAGACACTTAGGACTGCAGGTAAAGAAATCCACTGGTGGAAATCCCCCACAGACAGACAGACAGACCAACCTGAGCAGAGCTGTTCCTGCTGCAGCCTCACCGGAGGCTGAATGAACACAGCAGATCTCCTGCTCCTGACATTTCAGCCCTTTTTAGCCCTTTGGGGTTAACCTAACACTGCCTGTGGCTGTACACAGACGTGACCTGCCTGGCATTCCTCATCTAATTGATAACAAGGAAACTGAAATGCAATTTATGGTAACAGATTCCTTCCTGCTTTACAGTTGCAACGTGTTTCATTAACACTTCTACGGCAATTTGCACTATTAGGGAAACATTTGCTTCCAGTGAGAAGGGAGAAAATTGAACAATACGGAGTGTAATTACAGAGTCAGTGTGACACGTGTTGGTCCTGCCACCATGCTGTGGGTTCCCAGCAGGGAAAGCTGCAGGGAAAGCTGCAGGAATTGCATCACTGCTCCCTTGCAGTGTCCCTGTGCTCTCTGAGAAGTACAGAGTGAGCTCGGCAGGACTGCCGTCACGGGCCCTGCTGGTTTTAGGAAGGTTTTGCTAATCTACACGTGCTTGACTTCACTGTAAGAATCACACAGACTCCTCATTCTGTTTGAAATGAGTGTGACAGTGATAAAACTGGCTGATTTTAGGCACGGCACTGACTACAGATCCACTGACTAAGAAGATGCACCAATTCCTAAAACCTTATGTTCAAAAGGAGGGATTTGACAGCGCGCTCCTCTGCTCAGAGGTAGAAGGTCTCTCCTGAGCAAGAACAGCCCCATACAGAGCTTGGTACACCTCTATAGCACCACATCTATGGTACCTCAGGTCATGGTTTAGTGGTGGCTTCACAGTGTTAGGCTGAGTTGGACCTTAATAACACCACGGTTCTACTTAATCCTACACCCTGTATGTTAGGAGCACCAAGAAAGGGCATCCCACGGTGAGATGCTCTGCGAACCCAACATCATCAGTGGCCCTGAACAGAGCTCCCTGCAAAGGCATGAGGTCAGCTCAGCACAAGGACTGCAGTACCCAGAGTGCTGATGGGTGCACTGGAAACACTGGGGGAAGCCCCAAATCCACCCCGACCAACCCCACAGTGAGCAGCCACCAAAGCCAAAGGAGCAGCACAAGGACCTGAGCAGATGAGCTCTGCAAATGCAGCTGCACCACTCTCCTGCAGCCCAGGGTGCACTGGGCTCCTGCAACTTGAAAGGGAACGGCACCGCCAAACACCAAACACTCATTAATTTTTACTTCTGCTGCTTTAAAAGATATCTATTATTTATTCCTGCTCAGATATATTTGATAATTAGCACGAAAGAGAAATCTAGCGGCAGATGGGGACATTCCTGGGGAAAATTTCAGCGCTGAATATTTCATAAAGTACAAATGTAACGTTCAGCCCTTTGCTTCGGATCGAGCGCGGTTTGCAGACAATTGGTGAAGCTGCAAAATAAAAACACAGAAAGAAAACGACAAAAAAAAAGGTTATTTGCCTAACAAATAAAAGGCGCTTTATTAAAAACATCACTTCTTAAGCAGTCCTGAGGACTACGTGGAAATGCGTTCTCATGCTTTGATGCTTTGTGCCAGATGGAGGTGGATCACTGCTGTCCATCCTGAGGAGGTGAGCATCCCCTGGGGGTGGAGGGCTTTGGGAAGTGGATGCCATGCAAGGAGCTGCCAGCAGGAGGTTGTCCTCCACCCAATGGCCAACGTCATCATTCTAAACACAACTGGAGGAGCACAGCCACCCCCAGAGCCCACAGTGTGTGTGGGGCCAACACTGCCAACCCCCCCGGTGCCGGCACCACGTAACAGCAGCCAATACCTGGGCAGTCCATCAGTGTGCTTGCTGGTGCTGTTCCTCCTCGACATTCCTCCCACTGATAAAAAACTGCAGCAAATTGAAGTTAAATTTCAGCTCTGTAAATAGACTTCACCAAACATATTGACGGTCTGTCACTGCAAATTCCACGAACGCTAAAAATTACATCACTAAAAGCATTCTTTTCCCCTCGCAGCTTGCCAGCAGCTGATGGCTCCCAAACCACACTGGTGCCTTTCCTGATGCTCTCCATAGGAGCACCGGTGGCTCTGGAGCCCTGCAGCAGCCCTGAGCCAACCCCTGGCCTCGTCCCGGAGCTGGAGCTGCAGAGATCTCTTTGGGGAAAAGCCCACAATTATGTCATCAGCTCAAACCTCTGCTGAGCAGCATCCTCACAGCACCTCCAGAGCACCCATCGTGTCACCCTGGGGATGCCCTGGAGCAGTGCAGGGCTGCCATAAACCCATGCCCCGGCGTGGGGTATTCACAACACTGCCACATCTATACGGGGCAACAGATGCCCCTGGGGTAGGAGGAGAGAGTATTTCACTGCAAAAGTGAAAAATAATAATGGGGGGAAGTGCTATCTCAGCTTTCTGCATAAGCAGCTCCACCGAGCAGTGCGCTGGCATATCGTTGGGAACAGAGATTAATAATTCCTGCGCTGAGTGGCGGTACCGCCTGATTTATGGCACGGATGGTATTATGGTCCCAGACTTTATTGTCCTCTAAATTATACTGCAGTCTATACAGGAGGCAGACAGGGATCTAAATCAAGGATTATTGCCTGTAAATTTGGAAACAAATAGTAGTTTTCCTCCCTCTAAATCACGGGGTTTGTGGCTTTTATAAGGTGAGCATTACGACTGTTCTGTGACCGTGGCTCTTGTTTCCTCCTGGCTTTTTCCTCCCTGCTCCCATCCCCACTCCCATTCCTGTCCCCATTCCCGCTCCCATTCCTGATCCCATTCCCACTCCCATCGCTGCTCCCATTCTTGCTGCTTGCTGTAGGGTCTGTGACTTTTTCTGCTGTCTCAGTGCAGTCCACTTTGCAGCAGTAATTGAAAAGGAGATAAGAGGAGCTGTCACCACCAGCCCTGCTCGCTCCGCTCTGCTCGCAGCACATTTGCAGGCGCCTGCACACTGTTTGTGCACTGTCATCCCGTGTCTGGATGCCTGGATCCTGCTCCTTTATTCCTGCCCTGCCCTCTGTGCTGCTCGGGATGCTCTCAGCCTTCCTGACAGGTCCCTGCTCTGACGGCACCACGCAGTGATGGTGATGGCAGCACAGAGCCCACCATCCCTGTGGGTCCCTTCCCAGCCCAGTATTCTTTGATTCTATAGAGCACAGCTGCAAAGCGCGGTGTCATAGAGAGGAGGCAAGGGCAGGATCCTGCACCCGCTGCTCCCGGCCCCATCCCTCCCCCAGGGGTCTGCAGGCACCCACCTGCACTGTGTGCTGCTGCCCTAACCATGGCCATAGTGCTGCCTCACAGTGCTGCCCTCCACTCAGTGCAGTGAAACACAAAGGACTGCGTGTGAACAGCTACCAGAAATGGCACTATCACATATGCACCTTTTTGCTGAGCACAAGGCTGAGTAGCAAGCAACGGCCTCATCTGGAACAGCAAGATAAATCCCAGCCCAGCAGCCCCTTTCTCGTTCCTTAAGTGCACAGTGCCCTCTCAGCACAAACCTCAGTGACAATTGAGCACTCAGCACTCCTAACAGCCCTCCCAGCATCCATCGTTCCTCCTGCTCTTCACAGTTCTGCTTTGTGCTGAAGTGGGGATCTGCACTTGAGAGATGCAAAAGAGGTGTAAAGTGCCACTTGACAGAGGTATGGGCATCTGCAGTGCCCTCGCACAGGGAATGGCACCGGGAAGAGCCCCAGCCCTGATGCACTGCCCTGTGCCCCTGCTCTGCTTTGCTTGGTCTCTGAGTGCTGACCCAGACACGATCCAGGCCCACACCAGGTGACAGAGCTGAGCTTTGAGCCCTGCTCCTCGAGTGGGCCCATCAGTGAGCCATCACATGCTTCTTTCTGGTGGGTTTTTTTACCCTTTTGTGATCTATAAAAAGCAGTGAAAGTGCTCTAGTGGAGCACCAGCACCAACGTCACCGCTGTGAGAGCCACTTCCCTCTGGCTCCTATTTTTAACCAACCTCCCGGCGTCCCCGCTGCCCACACGCTGCTGAGAGCTCTCCAAAGCTTAACAGCTTTGACATTTTCCTTTCTGTTTTCCTTCAAACCCATAACATCACCCGACTGAGCACTACAGCCTGTTTGCATCCTACTGCCTGCACGTACACATCCTGAACCCTAAGGCATCAGCGGGCACCGAGACATCCTGCTTCTGATGGTTGCAGATGAGCCAAACCCCATCCCACCCCCCTGTGCCCTCTGACCATGCCCCCCAAGTGCCACATCCCCCCTGGTTCTGAACACCTGCAGGGATGATGACCCACCACTGCTCCCTGGGCATCAATACATCATCCGAATTGTTCCCAACACCCAACCTGACTGAAGGCCTCGAAGACATTTGGAGGGTTCATTCCTCATGCACACACCCACCCCTCTCGTGGCTGCAGGGCTGGCACTGCCATGGCCACACTTTCCCTCCTCTGGAGCCCAAAGCTCTGTGGGGTTCAAAGGCCCTTGGCAGCATGCTATCATCTCCGGGTGGAAGATTATAGGCAGTACTGAAAATTGCACAAAATGCCTTCCCAATGACGGAGATTGCAGGGAGCCTGGGAAAATTACCTTTTTCATTACGGCTTAAAAACACCGCAATCTCAGCCTGTGCCTGAGATTCCAGGAACTGCTGCACTGCTCAGAACAGCACTGCTTGCAGAGAGCAGGGAAAATGGAGCCAGGTGCTCCAGGACCCCGCGACCGCTGCTCTTAAATCCCCACACTGTGGCTGCTGGAGAGCTTCCCGCAGCTCCCAGACAGCAGGGAGAGCTGCACGAGGGCTGTGCAAGGACTTCGTGGGCTGCCCGGGCTCCAGTCTTGTCTGGGTAAGGGAAAAGCTGCTCAGAAGTGCTGGGGCAGGAGCACAGCAGCAGGTGGCAGAGCCTGGGGCTCCAAAAGCAACATGTCTTGTCCCCAAAAACCTTTGGGGAAAAAATGTAGAAGGCGAAGCGTGCAAGAAATGTGGGAGATCCGAGAATTTACTCGACTGTGGAAATACATTTTCTTTGGCAAATCAGAGAAGTCAGATTTGGCCCAGAGCCCGTCCCGCTTTATTGCTGAACTGAAGCCAGTAATAAAATTAAAGAAACAGAAAGAAAAAAAGAAAATACAGCACCCAAAGCATAAAGAAATGGAAAAGGATACGAAACGGGTAACAATGGACATAAAGCAGAAGTGAGGCAAGGTAGAAAATGTATACAAAATGCTGAATCTGTCCTGGTCAGATGCTCATGGTCAGCACTGCAGATGGGCAGAGCTGCCATCCCACCACGAGCCAACGCATCAATGGGATACCAGGAGATGAACACAGTGCAGCTGCTCGCTGCAGAAGCAAAAGGCAGAATGGACTCTGCTACATATTTTCTGGTCTTCACATGAAAAACAACGTGCTGTCCCTGCTAAATGGGGACAGAACACAGCTCAGCATGTCTTAAAGCACGCCGTGCTGCTGCTGGAGAAAGGTGTTCAGGGGAAACGCACCGGTGTGGCACAGCTGCTCCAGTTCCCACTGCTGCTCTGTACATGTTTCCTCCACCCGGGTCAATTTCTTCCCCCATATTTATCAGGCAGCGCATCTTATTTCTTGAAGCAGTATAATAGTGGGGTGCTGGATAATATCATTAAGGTCGGTGGGAACAGATGCATCCTGGCTTTGAAAGCATTACTTCCAATTGAATCACCCGCGTGCATTCACTCTCGGGCAGCCCATGCTGTAGGGACACTTAATAACAACAGCTCCTCTCCTCCGCTCGCTCTCCCAGGGCACAAATCTAATACACTGCTTTCTGGCTGCACTCCCTGTTGCGTTTGAACTGAGTTTTTCCCAGCAGCTCCTTGCTGCTGATGGAGCCCAGTGCAGGCATTCAGTGTCGGCCACACAGTGCTGCTGTCCTGCTCAGCACCGTGCAACCAGCTGCTGGGTACCCGACACCTGCAGCCAGCATCGTCCCCAAACAAAAGTGGGAAGTGCACACAGGCACGGCGCCCATCAATACAGATTCATTGCAAGGAGCCCTCTCCCCTCGAAGCGTTGCCATTAAGAAAGATGTGCAAAGAGCTCTTCTGCTGCCACCTGACCTGTATGCATGCGGGCTGTCCCTTTTTATGGCACACCTGTAAGAACAGATTTCACGCCCCGTCGCTTTGCTGACAGCTGCATTTCCTGAGCTGTGCCTGGCGAGCACGTTGCCACCTTCAGCTGCTCCCCAAGGCGTGGGGCAGGGAGGTGCAGGGGCTCCAGGTCCTGCCCCGAGCTCTCCAGCATGCTGCAACTGCAGACAAGCAGCAGTGGGGCTGAGGAGTCCTGGGAACCTGCTTTGTATGGAAAAGCTTTGCTCTTCCTTTATCTGCTTGCTTTGTCAGAACAGGGAGTGCCAGCTCTGTGCAGGACTGTGTCTGCAGAGGTCTGAACGCTGCCACCATCGGTGCAGCAGCAATGGGAGGGCTGCTCCTACAAGGCACAGCAATGCCAGGCTTCCACAGCCCTCAGAACACATTAATTATTAAAACAATTAATAACAAACGCAATCATCAGAACGCACTCGTGTGGATAAAAAGGAGCAGTGTGTAAAAGTCCAACCCCAACCCAGCCCACCATGCCCACAGCCACATCCCCAGTGCCACATCTCCATGCTCCCTGGCAGCAGAAGACACGAGAGGCCCTTCCTGCTGACTTTCTGAGGACACTGCATCTGATGTTTGCATCTCCTCTAAGTCCAGTGGCAGCAGAATACCCACGGTGGCACATCCTCATTAGATTTTGGTGCTAATTGCAAACGCTGTTGAAAGCTGAGGTGTGCTGTTGTGCTGTAGCCTATGTGACCTCAGCAGGGGACGACAAAAGGAGCGTTCATCCTTTGAGGAGCTCAGGGAAGAGATGTGCATCACCACGGTGCTTTGGAAACTTTGCTGTGTGGTTATTTCAGGAGCAGAACAAAGACGGATTTGGGATCATTTCTGCAGTCAGTATTATTTCAGCCCCCAGCTCAGGCACGTGTGATTCCTCTTCCAAGCACTTTCTGTTCCCTTCCTCTTCAGCCCGATGTACCTTTGAAAGCCATCTGATCCAAGTGCCCTGAAGTGAACGAGGACACCTACATCAGGTGCTCAGGGCCCCACCCAGCCTGCCCATGGCTGTCTCCATCCATGCACATCCACCATACCTCCACACTGCAGAAGAAAACCATCAGAGCCAGGAGGGCCCACAGCGAAGTTTCTCCTTCCTTGAGACAAATCCCTGAGCACCAGCAGGGAGGGCTGTGAGACAAGCTCCTTCTGCTTCGCATAGAGGTGGGATGGATGCTCTTTTGTGGCAAACAAAGCTCCTGCAGCCTCAGGTTGCTGCTGAGTGCGCTGGGGGAGAAGCAGCAGCAGGCAGCACGCAGGGTGCATCTGTTAGGGCACTTTCAAGGGTACACTTGAAAAATTAAGACAACAAGAGAGCGTCTGCAAATCTGAAATACCACGGACACGTCTGCAGATTTGGAGAGCAGGCTCAACAGACAATGGAGCATCTGGTTGCAAAGCGCAGACAAAGCCAATAATCAGCCTGATGCTTATTTTTATATCATCGCTCGCTGCCGTGGCCGTGCCCTGCCTGCTGACAGGCAACCAGCGTGGGGGGGAAAGCGGCCACGACGTCGGGCAGCACGGGGAGCACGCAGCAAAATGCAGCTCAGAGGGAGAGGCAGGGAGCAGGTCCGTGCTGCACAACCCGTGGGGCAGCCCCATGGCACGCAGGGTGCCCGCAGTGTGGTGCCACGGGGGCAGGGGAAGCAAAACCAAGCCGAACGTAAAGTGACAAGTGGTGCTCGAGCAGGAAACGGTGCCTCGCTGAACTCTGCACATAAAATGAGTGGAGAGAGTGGAAAACGTCTGAAGCAATTTGAAGGAGTTTATTGAATCCCCGCAGGGAGCTCCAGATGGTCTGTGTGGCCAGCACGGCGCTTGTTGCTCATGCAGAAGCTGCCCTGAGTTTTCAGGAGCGTTTCTGACAGCAGTGGTGTGCAAAGCCCCACGGCCACACGCATTTCCCCTCTTTCCCCACCACAGCACTGCCGTGGGACCCCTCCCCTGCAGCCCCACGGTGCCATGCTCTGCTCACAGCCTCCCTCCTTCTCTGGGAATCAGACCTGCTCTCAGCCCTGTGCTGCTGCTTTACGATGGCAATCTGTTGTCATTGAGCTGTAGGCTGTTCCGTTCGGTTTTTCAGCCTCGTTTGGGCTGTGGCAGCAGATCCTCCAGCATTCTCCCTGTGTTCTCCCTAAAGTAGGAAGAAAAGTATCCGGGGTTGTCTTTCTCCTATTTGTGCATTTTTAATTGGACTGTAAATCCCACTTTGTTGTGTTTTAGAAGGTTATTTCCCAGTAGAACCATCTCTTCTTTGATGAGGGCAGAGATTTATCACCCAATTTCTGAGCTTTATGTTTCCCTTTCGGTGTGTTGCTTTAGCAGCTCCCTAGTTACACAGACAGCCCCTTTCCCCCCATCATTTCACAGCTGAATGTCCTCCAGCTCCTCCTCGCAGCGTGGCTCTCTCAGCACCTCCCCAGGACACACCTTGGCCCTCCCATGCCCCATTCCCACTTTCTCTCTCCCTGAGGATGCCCATAACCACTGTGCTGCAACATCATGGTGCCTTTATGGCTCTGCCCTGGGCACTTTGCACAACACCTCAAGGAAAGGACATCCGAGGGTTCATTTTCATACCCCCACGGAGAACATGGGGGTGACCTTCAATCCATCTGGTGCTCATTAATCAGTGGGCACAGCCCTACAGGAGCTGCCAGAAGCCCGCACTATTCAGTGCTGTTTAATGAGGAGCAAGCAGAGCCACAGCTGATTGTGGTACGAGCATCTCATACCCTGGGGATGAAGCCAGGTCCCCAGGTGTCCTCATGGCTGGCACGGTCCCTTCTGGGAGCTGAGATGCCCACGGACCCCTCTGCACACTCTGGTGGTGCTTAAGGAAACTCTTTGCTGACTCACAGCCAAGAAGCCACATCCTGCACTGTTATTTCAGACTGTTTATATATGAAGTATCTCAAGCGCAGACTTCAAAGGTGGCAGGAGAGCCCCAGGAGCTAATTGGCCCCGTTGTTTCCAGCACTGCTCCTGGCACCAGCACGGATCTGTAATCAGAGCAGGAGCAGCAGCAGCTATCAGTGTCTGATACTGCTCAAAAGGAGGAGAGCTCACAGAACGGTTCAGCACAGCTGAGAAAAATGGGTTTTTTTCCCCTCTTGTGAAAAAGGCAGCGCTGTTTCCGCTGGTGGTGAGTGAGCACTGGGAGGATCACGGGATCGCTGAGGTTGCAGAACCCTGCCAAGATCCCCCAGCCCACTGCCCACGACCCCAAGTGTCACACCCCCACGGCTCTGACCACCTCAGGGGACAGTGACCCCACAGCTCTGTGTTTCCCAATATCCAACTTTTTTCCCCTGGTACTTGAGGCCATCCCCTCTCATCCCACTGCTGTTACCCAGGAGCAGAAGCCGACCCCCCCTCACCACAACCACCTTTCAGGGCATTGCACCACAGACCCTGCCTGCTCCGAGGGTTTACTGCCTGATGCTCCCGTAACCAACCCAAAGCCCAAATCTATGCTCCAGACCCAGATACTTGTTTCAGCAGCAAGCCATGGAGCTCAGACAGGATCCCATGGGCTCAGAGGACTCAGCCAGAATGAAGAGCACGGCGTGCTAATCCCGTTAGGGTTTCCACACTCCTCCCGGAGCGTATTGCAGTGTCATTACTGCATTAAGGCTCAGCTACACAAAGCAGGAGCAGGGGCTGAACCAGCAGGATTTGGGGTTTCACGAAGCCTGCTGTCTCCGAGATAATGCATTATTTTCATCTCCGTTTGAAAGCGTGAACAAAAAAATGTGTTAGCTCAGTGTGAACGCTTCGGGAAGAGCCGACCGAATGCAGAAAGCCGAGCGCACAAGCTTGAGTGCACCCAAATTGACTCACGTTTTTGGGGAAGCACACACTTAATTACTACAATATAGAGGATGATTATGGCTATCAGAAGCGTGAGAGGTGAGCGTGGAAGGACACGGCCACGGGTATGCTGGGAGATGGCAGAGGAGGGGACAGGGATGGGGGCTGCTGCCCACCCAGGCTGGGGGGGATGGATGCACAGCAGCAGCCCCACAGGTGTAGAAATCCAGCAGTAGCCTTGAAATACTGCATCCCATGAAAAGGGCAAGTTTGGATTTAAAAAGTACATATGGGTTTCTCCTACCACCTCAGTCAGTAACCCTTTACCTGTGCTTCAGTTCGTGCTCCTCAGTAATCTCAATATCAGGTTGGATATCAGGAGAAATGTCTTCTCAAAGAGCAGTGATGCAGCAGCACGGGCTGCCCAGGGAGTGGTGAATCAATGTCCCCAGAGGTGTTCAGAACTGTGGGGATGTGTGTGGCACTTGGGGACATGGTGAGTGGGAACAGGGAGGTGGCTTGAGCTGGAGTTGGGGATCTGAGAGGGCCTTTCTGAGCTCACTGACTGTGTCCCCAGTGGACAGGCTGCACCTGAGAGCAGCAGGCAGGAAGGCACAAGAAATTCTCATCTCTGCTGCCCTGTGCACTTCTGTCTGATCTGAGAGTTCGGCTCTTGGCCTGGGTCTAAGCTCCAGAAGTACTGATGCATTTGCTGGAGCTCTGAGCTACGAGCAGAGCCACCTCCCCCACTGCCCTGCTGCCTTCCAGCTCCCTGGCCGTGCTCGCAAAGCAGCTGCTGCCTGAGCTCACACACCTGGAAGGACACACAGGCATTTGAAAACGTTGTTGGAGAGAAAAGCTAAAAGGAGCTCAGTAGCAGAGGGCTCTGCTTCACCAGTCAGGCCAATAATTCCCCCTCTTACCCTTTGCTCAATGCCTTCAACGCCTGCCTGAAACCAGGGGCTCAATATCAAGCACCACTTCTTCCCTGCTCGGCTCCACACTGCTCAGGGACAACAAACACCCAAAGCTGCAGAAGCTGTTGTCTAAAACTAAAAGTGGCTGCAAGCAGAAGCCGAGCACCCCCAGCACAGCCCCTCACCCCAATCCCCAGCTGCATTTTAGGAGCAATAAGCGATCCCCCCCGGGGCTGAAGTGCTAACATGGCAGCAGTTTCATTCCCTGTTCCCATTGCCATTCCACCTGAGAAAAGCAATTACAGCCCAGGGTGTGCTGCACTGTGCCTGGTGCCGTGGCCCCGGGGAGCTGGCACAGTGCTCAGCCCAGTGGTGTTGCAGGTGATGGTGCCCTGGATGGAGCCCAGGAGGAGCAGCCCACCCGCAGCACGTGGATGCCAGTTGGATTTTTAGTTGCTGCTGGCAGTTAATGCACAGAAGAGAGCTAGATGCTGGCTGATAAGGATAACAGGAACAGATTTCTACCCTGGGAATATCTGTCCTTTCGTCGGCTGAAGGCTTTCAGTGTCTAAAGATGCTCACGGGAGCTCAAAGGCAGCATAAACCCACGGTTCCTGCAGAGTGGACCTGAGACCTTTTCCTCCCCCTGAATTTCCAAGTGCTTTCCTGGTGGCACGGCACCACGAGACCATACTGTGCAGCTCTGTGCTTCTTGTTCCATTCACTCTGCAGCCCACCAGGAGAGCAAGTAACAGCAGTTTCCTTTCTTTTGAAAGGACAAATGGGAGGGGATGGCCCCGAGGAGGAGCACTGCCCCGGTCCTGCCATGGGCTGTGGGACAGCAGCAGAGCTCACATGGAGCCCACGCTGAGCCGGGCTCAGATCTGTGATCCTGAGCAGAGACCCCATCCTTCTGAGCCTCGATTCAACCACCTGCAAACAGATTTCAAACCCACTCCTTCCCCCCCTTGCCGTCGATAGCTGGTGTCGTTTTGCCTCTTTCAACTATAAAGCCACAGCGTTCTCTTTATAGTACAAAGCCCAGCGAAACGCTGAGCAGTGGGGTTATTCCGACTCATTGTCTGGTGAGATGAGATTGAGGTCAGGCCTTGAAGTATTTCCACAAACAGCATTTAAGAAGCAAAATAATTCACACCGTGCTTCCTGTGAGCTGCTGTCTGAGAGGGAACCACGTCCCTGCCCACCCCTCCCTGCATGAGAAGCAGGGGCCAAGGGGGCACCCGCAGGAGGAGCCCTCTGTCTGCTGAGCATCCGAGCTCCAGCTCCCACATAGCACTGGGCTGGGAGGTGCCAGAAGCCCCTTCTCCTAACAACCTTTAAATATATGGCACACATCAAGAATAAAGATGCTCTGCGTGACAGCAGAACCTTATCTCTCCAGATTTGCTTTCACGTGGACCGCTCTGTGCAGTCATGTCACGCTCTCTTGCTCAGTGCTATGGGACTGATGGCATCGTGGGGTTTCTGGGGTGATCTGCATGAGGGGATAAGAGGGGTTCAGGTCTCTGGGCTCAGCCCATATGGAGGAGGAGGAAGAGGAGGAGGAGGAGGAAGAGGAGGAGGAGGAAGAGGAGGAGGAGGAGCAAGAGGAGAAGGAGGAGGAGGAGTGTTTTGCCCAACACTGTGTGCTTCCCACGCAGCCCACCCACTCTCCACAGACGCACAATGGGGAGGAGAAGACCCCTGGGCACTGCACGTGGATGGGTTGGGCAGTGGGCAGCCTTCACTCCCAGCTTTCCTGCATCCCTCTCCCTTGAATGCTGTTTAATTGAAGCCAAATTCAGCTTGCTGCACCCCACGCTCCCTCTGCACCTCCCACCCACATGCAGCCCTTCCTCCAGAGTTCACCCAACTCCCAGCAATCCTCTTTTCCATCCAACTCAGACCATTCTCAACTCATCACTTCCCTCTTACCCTTTATGCCCAACAGAGGAAACAGTGATTCCTCTAAAAGGAAGGAAACTGCAGGGAAAAAAAAGCCACTCTGGGAAAAGCAGGAGGTGGTCACTTCAGTGCCAAGGCAGCTCTGCTCTCACAGCCCCATCTGCGATGTCCGACCCCATGTGCACTGTGCAGAGCAGTGCAGACCCTGGGTGGGCAGTGCAGACCTCCACATACAGCAGCTGTAACACAGCATGTGGCCCTCACCCCATTAACCCACCCCCAGCACTGCCCAGCCCCCTGCAGCAGTGTTTGCCTCACGACGCTCATTACAGTAGTGCATTGCATCTCGTTAATTAGCTCTGCATGGATCCATACCATCCCTGGGGAGCCATCATGCAGCAACACAGCACCAAGTGCCCACACAGCCCCCAAGCTTTGGGCTGGGGTCAGCTCAGAGCAGCTCTCCCACCACCACAGGGGGCACAGATTTGTTCTGGGCACTGCCACGTGCTCTGTTCTCCTCTCTCAGAGGGAAAGGGCCTTTTTTGGCCCATTCTGATCGTTTGTGGGATGCTCGAGTTCTGCTGCAGCTCCTGGCACATCCCTCTGCTCCGTGTGAGGTCTGCAAACAGAGAGCGCAGGACGGGGAAACGATGAAAACATTTACCAGCTCAGACCCTTCCGTCGCTCCCTTTTCTTTCTTTCATTCCCCAGAATCAAGTGCTGCTTTTAAGTCTGCAAATCTTCCGGCCGTAATTACCCTGGGCGTTCAGAATCAACAGTTAAGAAATGGAAAAGAAAAAAAGATATATAGATATATATAAAGGATAAGAAAATCACCATTGGTAAAAACATCTGCACACGGCGAGCTCACAGAGCAGCCTGGTGGGATCCGTGGGTCACCATCCCAAGCGGGGCAGCCCCACAACCTATGGGGACACACACAGCCTGTTTTGTTTTTAGCCTCTCCCTCTGTTTAACCCCATTAAAGCAGAAGATGGAAAGGCTGAAATAGGGCCCTAAATCAGCCCGATACACCTCTGCCCGCCCCGAGCACCGCAGCTCCATCACAGAGAGACCTGCTGAAATCTATTATAGAGCTTTCATCTCTTCCCTCATAGAGAGGTTTGGGCAGAGAGCAGAGGGGATGCAGCAGAAACCATCTTTCAAGAGTGCTCTGGCTTTTTTTCCCCTGTCACAACATTTTCTTTTAAAACGAGGGGGGTCAGGGGAGAGGACAAGGCACCAACCTGGAGAGCCCCACTATGGGTTTGGGACTTTCAGCTCCGCAACGGAGCTCAGTTTGTCAATCAGACTCCGTATCTATCGGGAGCAAATCCTCAGCAGGTGGCACAACAATCTTGCAAAACCGAACTGTTAAATATTTAGGGCAGATGACAAACAATATGTCATAATATTTGCAGAACCGCCGAACGAGCAGAGCCCGTTTTTGGAGGCATCCACGGGAGAATCAGAAACAATTGACTGCCGTTATTTGGTTACACTGTGAATGAAGTGTAGGATTTAATTTGGATTCCTTAAGCCTCGTATTGCATGCTACATGCCAGGTGGGTTTCAACATTTATTAGCTGGGGCCTCGCGATGAATATTTAAGAGGAATTTAATTAACATGCAGTTACTCTGATTTTAATTGGGTTTGGGTTTTATTTCAGACTTCTCTGCAGTATGGGACATCTCTGTGTCCCACTCCCACTTCCAGGCAGTGCTGCTCAGACCCCGATCTGTGCCCAGCTCTGCTCCCATCTCTTCTGCCCCCCTGCACCCAGCTGCGGTGCCACACTGTGCACTGAGTAAACCTGATGCTTCCTGGCATTTCCATCTCCTTTACTTTGATGGAATCTACTCCCAGGAGACCAAGATGACACCTTTCTCTTTTTAATTAATTAATTGAGCCTGCTTAAGAAACAAAAATGCCCATTTCATTTTAAGCATGTACTATGCAAATGAGAAATGTAAATATCATTAGGAAATCTGTTGCTCACTTAATTCCTTTCTGCTGTAGCACTGCAGAAGGTCTTTGATCTCCGCTCGCTGCTTTGATCCACTCTTGGCCGCGGCTGCTGTGAGGGCACAGAGCTCACCCCATGCAAACGAGGAGCAGTGCCAGGAGCTGCAGCAGACCCCAAACAACCCACAGTGTCCCTGCAGTGCCCTGGTCCACCAGGAGCCCCCCACCTCTTCTGTCCCCCCATCACAGCCCGGTGCTGGGGACACGGAGCTGGATGCATCCCCATAGTTCCCTGTGGGTGTCCCGTTGGGCACAGCCCCTCATCCTGCCTGGATCTACTCCTCGTTACAGAACGAGCCGCCAAATTTCATTAATTTCTCATTTAGTGAGGCTAAAGTGCTGATACATACATTTTACTACAGTGCCCTTAATCAGTTAATTTAACCAGAAACATTAATAATGTATTTCTTTGCCACTTGACTGCTCATCCGTTAAACGGCTTATCCATAGGAGAAGGATGTCACCCCTTGTGACATGGAGTACCTAATACAGTGCAAATGAAATAAGATTGTGCATATTTAATAGCAGAAAGAAGAAAGGGAGAGACGCTGCCTCCTGGGAGCTGTGCTGTGCGGCTCGGCGCCGAGCTGGGCGCGTTGCCCTGGCAGGAGGAAATCCCTCCTTGTGGGACACCAATTGCACACACTTTGTTTTCTGCTCCAATTCGTCTCCCCGGCGTTACTCAGCAGATACCTGGCTGTCCCTGCACTGCACAATGAGGGTAGCCCCGATGCTGGCATCACCTCCGGGTCCCACAGAGGGGATTGGAGGGGGGTGGGCTCTTTTTAGTGATGCTGCCTTTGCATTTTGTTGCTCTCATCATGTTTGGTACTATTGCAGCCGCCACGTGCTGAGTGGGCAGTCCTGGTAGTGGCCTCCAGCTGCACCAGGGGAGGGGCTGATCAGACAGCAGTGGAAATTCCTTCTCAAAGAGAGGTTATGTGTTGGCACAGGCTGTGCAGAGAGTGCTGGGGTCACCATCCCTGGAGGTGATCAGAACCGCAGGGATGTGGCATTGAGGGGATATGTGGACATGGGGGGGTTGGACTTGGGGTTCTGAGAGGGCTTCTCCAGCCTGAATGATGCTGTGACTCCATGACTGGGGAGCGCTCACTCCATCCTCAGTGCACAGCCTCGGAGAGCACCCCTTTACTTCCCACGGGTGCTTTCCCATTTCTCCCTCAGGGCTCAGACACAGCCCTGGGGATGCATGGAGCAGGGCACTGCTGTCCTCTCACTGCACAGTTCCCAGCAGCAGGAGCCAAGTGCCAAACCTCCCCCAGTGGAAGCACAGCCAGGAGGTGTGCAAGTCCCGGCCCTGCACTCACGTCATCCCCAAACAGAGCACAGCAGAAAGGGATGAAGTGCTGGTCCAGCACACACAGCCCTCGGCGCAGGGCGAGGGGATGCAGCAGCTCCTGCACTGCTCCCAGAGAGAGCGATTTCAAACCGAGCTCTTCTGCCAGGATGTCACACGGAAAGGCTGTCAGAAAGCTGTCTAAATGTGTTAACAACACTGTCAGCGGGGGAGAGAGAAGTGTTATCAGAATGGTTGTTCTTCAGAGCTAAATAACTGCACGATTTTGTACGGTGTAGAAGACGAGATCGCACCCCGCACCGAGGGCTGGAGGAAGATCTTGCTGAGGATGGAGCTGTTTGTTTTGTTAAAAAGGGGGAAAGGGGAGAAAGTGAAAATCTGAACCACTCTGACTTTCCTGACCCGGCTTCCTGCAAAGCTGAAAACAGCTCTGACTGCATCCAGCCCATGCAGTGCTGAGATGGTGAAGCAGAGATGGGGCCTGGGTTCCCACCATCCCCAGTCGTGGGCTCAGCTCAGTTTGGGCTCAGCTCTGGAGCTCCACAGGTTCAGCATTTTGCTTTGGGTTCTGGTTACGAGTTGCTGCTCAGCTCCCACCCCAGCAGCAGTGTCGGTGGCCATTCACTCAGATCGAGTAACACAAAATAATAAAGACACGAAGCAGATCCTAATTAGTGTGCTTTCTCATTTGCTGATTGACGTTCTCAGGAGAGCAATTAGCCTACTCTAAAGGGAAAAGACAAACATTTACTTAACCTGACTGGTGATTGATACCTGAACTCCAAGAAGTCAGAAGTTAACAGTGGGAACAGCCATCACTCCTTGTGCCTCCCCCCAGACGGTGCAGAAAAGCACAGAGCTGCAGTGCCTGGAGCCCACCCAGCATCCTGCACTGCCACCCATCCCCCGTCCTGCACTCCCCATTCTGCTCCACTACCAACTGCTCACAGCGAGCGCTGAGGATGGAGAGGCATCTCCCATCAGAGCTGGTTCCCACTGTACCAAAGGTGGCACAAAAAGAAGGTTTTTGGGGAAAAAAAAAAGACGTGAAAACAAGCACAGACTGAACCACAGTGTGCACCAACAGCCTACAGCACTGCAAGGTGGACCTGTGTGCCATTGCCTGGGAGCAGCCTGGTGCCTTCCTGGGTAAACTGTGTGGCAAATGCCTTCCAAACCTCTGTGGGACACTGCGCAGTGGCACTGGGTGCTGCCAGCATCCCCAAACTCAGCACAGTGCTGTGATCTGCAGAGACAAAGAGCTCTGGGAAAAGGCCACCAGCCCCAGACTGGGGAGCAGGAGCCACAGATCTCCCCGATGTTGGAAATAACTCCACAGGTGGAGGCAGAAGTGGTTTGGTGAGAGGCGGCCACACCAGAGGGCCTTTAGTTTTACAGTCTCTGATAAAAGTGCTTTATAAGTATATAAAAGTGGAAGCTGATTTGCTGTCGGCTCTTCACAGCCCGCTGGCTCTCTGTGCTCCACTGCAGCTCCTTTCCCCCTGCAGCCATCTCACCCCACGGAGGTGACCGTCCCCTCCGAGCTCCCTCTGCTCTCAGCACTCTGGTGTGGACGTGCAACCTTGGGAGAGGCCACTTTGCATTCATTTTGAGGGTGAATGTGCAGTTTCCAGAACTTGTGCTGACTTCCCTGTGCTGCTCAGTGCGAGACTGCTCGCTGGAGCCCTGCAGCACGTTGCCCAGCTCTGCACTGAGGGGCACAGGGGGTCCCCCATCACCCCGTGATCTCCAAGCCGACGCCGCAGCACAAATCATCTCCACTTCGCTCAAATGGAAAAGCTGCAACAATTATTTTCATAATTAGCTGCCTTTTCAAATTAATGCCAGTTATGCTATGTAATCATGATGAAGATTATGCATTAATCAGCTGTTCCAAGCCGGTTATTAGGCTCTTTAAATAATGATTGCAATGAATGTATCTGAAGGAGAGACCCGGAGCCAGGAGAGAGGCAGCGTGCAGTGCAGTGCACCTCTGCCAGCAGCGACTCCACCACGTCCCAGTTTGCAGCACCCAGCAGGGCAGCCAGAAATATATGGCCCCTGCCTGCCCGCTCTCTCTGCCTGGTACTAAATTCAAGCTATTGGGTGGTTGCACGGAAAATCTGTTTCTGTCAAAAAACCTATTATATCCAATTGGATGTCTGGAATGGGAATTTATTTGGGCTCAAGCAGCAGTAATCCACATAGCCAGACCTGCTGTACTCTGCCCTAATAAGACGTGCTGCAGAGGAACTCTGAAAGCTCTGGGCCTCGTGTCAGCTGCTCGGTGATCGATGTTACACAAACCCAGTTATCATTCCGGGATGATGCTGGAAAACAAAAAATCCTTTGCTACAACGTTCTGGGCAGTAAATCTTTGAACAGAAACGATGAACCTCGTGCTCACTTTATTCCTGTTTATTGTTTCTGGTGTAATACTGAGTAAGAACCTTCTCTACCCTGCTGAAACCTGGATGAGCTGCCAGTGAGTTCAGGCTGATGGGGATGAACCCATCTCCATGCACCAGTCAGTAAGCAGAGAGATCAGTGAGCATGAGGTGCTGGGACAGCCACCAGCCCACACTGCTGGGTGTTCCAGACTGGTTATCCGTGACTCCTTGGAGATCACATGGGATTGAAATGGGTCTCCAGAACCTTCTCCTTATTCCTTCCCCCGCTGCCCATGTTACTACTGCGATCCAAAATATTTTTTCCCACTGGAGCCATTCAGTGAACGACTCAAATGTCTGTCATGAAATCCTTTAGATCCACCTTAAATTGCAAAGGAAGATTTTCTTTCCACTAACGAACCCAGAGCCCATCTGTTACCAGTTGCACTTGCTTATCTCGCTCATCCATTAATTATTTTGGTTTACTTTTTAATAAGACAGAGCGGGGTTTGTGCGTGGGGCCATGCCCACAACGATGTACAAGTGCATCATTTATGGCCACCCCGAGTCGCATCCATTAGGTTGGCTGTCTGTCAGCAGGGAATTGAGGACAAGACTTAGAGATACAGAACCAAGGAGCCCGGCGATGCCACGACATGAGCTCGCTGCCCTTGGGGAGGTGTAACAGCACGAACGACTCCTGAGCACGGGGAAGCACGCAGCACAGACGTGCATTATTGAGCAGATATGCTGTGGGGTAGGCAGATCTCTGCTGGTCTGAATTAAGGACGTGGATGAGCAAACATGAGGAACGATGGAAGGGCACTCCTACCCACCCTGCTCCCACGGTGTGCCCCACTCTGATATTCCAAGACTTCAGACTTGTCCCCTGCTGCCCTGAGAAGCTGACGCTGAGCGCTGCCCTGGGCCGGAGCCTAACAAACCCGCAATGATCAGAATCACCCCATGGTTCTGCTGCAGCCTGTGCAATGCCGACGGCACAGCCCCGTCTGTGTTTTCTCACCCTTGCTGCAACACCACCCCAATGGCGTGGCTCCATCCCGCTCCTTTTGTCTTCCAGGGGGAATCTTTGAGTACACCGATGGCCCCAACACGCAGGTGATGAGCGCCGAGGAGCAAGCCTTCCGATTTTCTGCCAACATCATCAACAGGAACAGGACGCTGCTGCCCAACACGACGCTGACCTACGACATCCAGAGGATACACTTCCACGACAGCTTTGAAGCCACCAAGAAAGGTGAGCGGGCGACGTGCTCTCTGCAGCCATGGGCTCAGTGTCCGGATCCAAAGGCACTGCCACGAGGCAGCCACTCCTCCTCTTGTCCTCACGAAGCTCCTTTCGGGAGCTGGTTTATTTCACTGTATCCCCAGCAATTCAAACATCCCCAGTGCAGAATGTCAGCTTTCTTTTTTCCAGGGCAGCAGCTGCTTTGCTAACACCGTGCAATGAAACAGAGCTGCCCACAAAGCCCCGCGCTGCCCTTTGATTTGGAGGGAGGCTGCAGAGGCAACTGAGGAATAATCTGTTCCTGTGAACAACTACAGCAGCTTTTCCCCCCCCCAAAAAATGCCTGCAGCCCTAAATGCAGTTGTTTCTGCTTTAATTTCCCAGTGAAAGCTTCAGCAGAGCTAAGGGAAGCATTATTTCGCAGAAAAGAAACTCTATTAAAATTGATGGGAAAACAAATTTTCAGGGCAATTTTGATCATTTCTGCGCTCATACCCAACACGGCCCTAACAGCCCCTGTCCCCACTCCCATTAAGCAGTCATTACCCTCCGGAGCATATTCAGCTCAGATCAATGGAAATCCTTTTTCTGAGCGGGTGTCAGCCCCAAAGCACAGCCCATCCCCGCAGCAGAAAGGAAGCCAAAGAGGCAGGAGTGCTCGAGTGGCCTTCTGGCCACAGGTAGGCAAAATCTTCAGCATCTCCACGGCTCAGCCTGGCTGTCCCCCCCAGTACCCCCCACCCCACTCCTGACCTCCTGTCCCCCCCCTTTGCAGCCTGTGACCAGCTGGCTCTGGGCGTCGTAGCAATATTTGGACCATCCCAAGGCTCCTGCACCAACGCCGTGCAGTCCATCTGCAATGCCCTGGAGGTGCCACACATCCAGCTCCGGTGGAAGCACCACCCGTTGGATAACAAGGACACTTTCTATGTCAACCTGTATCCTGACTATGCTTCCCTTAGCCACGCCATTCTGGACCTGGTGCAGTACTTGAAGTGGAGGTCAGCCACTGTGGTTTACGATGACAGCACAGGTAGGTGAAGGAGGTGCTTTGAAAGGAGGAATCCGGGACGTGTCTTGTTGTGGGGCACAGTTAGGATCTCTTCTAAGGAACCCTTGTGGAAGCCAAATGTTATGGTGTGCAGAGCACCCTGGGGTCCCTTCTGGAGCTTTCCATCCTAGGGTGCATGGAAGCTGGGGGACGAGGGGGATCAGTGCTCTGGGGCAGTGCCCAGCCTGGCAACGTGGCTGCCATTGGGGATGCACTTTCCCAGCTAATAGCAAAGGCAGTTCTGCAAAGTTTTTTTTGTTTTCTGGCTAATTCTGTACAAAAACAGCTGACAAAGTTTTTCACTTAAAAGAATGCTGCTGATGGTTAAACAAAGCAAAGCACTGCACAGCGCTATGGATTAAAAGGAAAAAAAAAGAGCAGAAACAAAAGACACATTGGAGAGCCTGTCCAACCTCATTCCACTAAACCAAATGGTTTCTTTAGGGGAGGGCTGATGAGAACACAGTTTGACATTCCTGTTTTGCAAATGTGGGTCACAGTATGTTCCCTTCGTGGCATATTCTAATGCACTAAGCACGAGGACTTGCTTTGCTTTTCCTGCCTGCGATAGGCATCTGCTGAACTCCTCCTTGCAGCATGAGATACCAACAGCTCCCGCTCGGCTGCATTCAGCACAGCTTTGTACCTTCCACATAAGACAGGGATGAATTCTAAGGACAATGAGACTGTTACAAGTTGTGATTAAGTGCCCACTACGAGCCACGCTATTCATAAATCTAAGTGCATTTCCTTTTTTTTTTTTCTTTTGCTGTTGTGCATTGATAAATACTGTGGATTTTAATTTGTCATGTAGATCATTATCACTGCCTGTCCTTTCTCAAGGGCATATTTGCTTAAGGAAAAAGCGATGTGACAACAGAGATGATACAGGTGACCAACAGAGATGGGAGCATTCCCGTTCCCCTCTTCCCACCCAACTCTGTGGGAAAGCACCAGGAGAAGCCATTCTGCCCCACAAGAACCGCTCTGTGCTACTCTGTGGGCTTTTTTTGTTTGTTCATTTGGGTTTTTTAAGTGATGGGTGCACACCTTTAGTTTGATAGACCTTTAGCAGTCAGGGCGGGGAGGAAAGGCTTGACCGCGCACCATAGTTACCGGAAGGAAACGACTGATGCCCGCCTGCAGGGCAGGGGCAGCCTGTCCCGTAACGCTCTGGGTTTGTCTTTGTGCAATGCCTGAAGGCCTCATCCGGCTGCAGGAGCTCATCATGGCCCCGTCACGCTACAACATCCGCCTGAAGATCCGCCAGCTGCCGCTGGACACGGACGACGCGCGGCCGCTGCTGAAGGAGATGAAGCGGGGCAGGGAGTTCCGCATCATCTTCGACTGCAGCCACCTGATGGCAGCCCAGATCCTCAGGCAGGTGAGCGGGGGGACGTGGGGACACGGGGGGGACGTGGGGACACGGGGGGGACGTGGGGACACGGGGGGACGGAGACTCAGCCCTGCCTACAGCAGAAGGCACAATGCGTACACTCCCTGCTAGCTCTCCTGAGGCATCGTTTGGGCCTCAGATGTGAAGGTGGCATCACCGAGGAAGGTGTCAGCTCTCACTCAGCCCCACTCCTCGCTGCGGGACCGCAGCAGTGTCCTCCAGGGCGCTGTGTGCAGTTCTTGCACTCTAAGCCTGATGTCAATGATCTGCCATCACCGGGTCCCTCCATCCTCGCCTGTCTCCTGGCACTGTCGCAGCTGCTGGCCCAGCTCCCCTCACCCGAGCACCATTACATGGCAGGGTCAGCATCAGACAGAGGGAAACGGTCTGAGGAAGAGTGCTGCTCAGATCAGCCCAGCAAGACGCTGCCACACAGATTAAATAGATGCCCTGAAGGGCCAGGAAAGCAAGCAGAGAAAGAGACTTCTCCTGCAACCTGCTTGCTGCAAAATGAAGAGAAATCAGAAAGCCTAGGAGGGATTATTAAAGAAAGCAATAGAAGGGACTCATCGTCTCCTGCCTATTATTTTAGCATGCTGGCTGTGCTCGGTGCTGTTCACTTATCATGTGCTTTATTATAGTTTATTGTGCCATCTGCTCCGCTCGTCACTGCGAGTGCAGTGTGAGGAAGATGGAGGCAGGGGGAGGGGGGGGTTCAGGGAAGGAACTTCTCCTGAGCCCTTCCGTGTGGCTGGGGGGTTTGCTTTTTTTGTCAGGAGCAGCAGTCACTCCACTCCTCACCCTCCAGGACAAACAAGTCACTGCAGGACCCTATGGGAGAGCTCTGCCCGCTCACGGGCATTATCTGTGCTCTCCAGCCTTGCCCGTTTCTGGTCCCTTTGTAACGCTGTACGCTCACTCTCTGGCCTCCCAGCCCCACTGCTCCCCTTGGCAGCTGTCTCTGAACAGTTGCAGCTCTCCACAGAGTGCAGATGTGCTGCCTTCACTTTGATGGAGCTCCCATCCCGTCCCGGAGCTCTCCCGCAGCTCCCGCTCCACATTTATCACGGATTTATTTCCCCACCAACCCAGACAGCAGCTGTGCTGTGGGGGCAGGGCTGCCATCCACCACCACCTCCTGGACCTGAACCCCTGTGTGCTCTGCTGATTTTGGGAACACCTCACATCCCCTATTCCTGCACCCAGGTGTGCAGCTCTGAAAGCCCCACAGACTGCAGGCACAATGTCAGAGAGACAGGAATCCTGGGGTGAAGACCCACCCCAGAGGTACAATTTCAAGGCTTGTGCTCTCCATCCTTTCCTTTACCCGTGTTTTTTTGACATCCTGCTCCTTTCCAAACTGTCACTTCTTTCCTCGGAGCGAAATTCTGCCCTAGTAATTTCAGCAGAAAACAAGGCAAGTAAACATCTCCTGGGGGACCTGAAGTTGCTTTCCCATCAGTGGAGATCTTAAAGTGCTCCTGCATGTGTTTTCTGCAGAAAGCACACTCACAGTCAGCACCACAGGGAGAGCCACCACTGTCTCCTTCCTTTATTCAATCAGAGAATCACAAAATCATTGGAGAAACTCTCCAAGATCCAACCTCAGCCTCCCCCCCCTCCAGTGCCCACTGACCATGTCCCCATGGTTCTGAACACCTCCGAGGACGGTGACCCACTGCTCCCCAGGCAGTGTGTGCCATCCATCACCACTCTTTGGAGAAGAGTTTTCCTCCTGCCTTTCCCCCACTAACCACCTGTCCCTCCTCTCCCCAAGGCCATGGCAATGGGAATGATGACGGAGTACTACCACTTCATCTTCACCACGCTGGTAACGTATCCGCTCTGCAAGACCATCCCTGCAGAGCCCAAGTGGGAATGGGGGGACGGGGGTGGGACACCGGGGGGGACCTCCCAGCAGAGCCAGCAGCAGCCACAGCTCTGTGCTCCGTGTGCTCTGCAAAGCACAGACTGAGCACGAGATGATCTCTGCTCTCATTATCCATGGGCCACTTCTTCCCGACACCGGAGCCATTCTGGTCTGGGCTTTTGTTCCCACTTAGGATGCTATTGTCTACTCTACTGTTGGATGTTGCGTGATTCTGAGAATCCAATTTATCTCTCTGCCTTTAGGAAAGCAGCAGACAGAACTAACCCTTAAAAACGGCAAAATTTATTTTTCAAATGCAAAAGACATTTTAATTACCCCTGCTACTATTATCTATTCCAGGCAGCTTTGAGCATTTCCCAGATAACCTCCTATTAATCAGCCCCAGCTGAGCCTAGAGTACATTTCATGTGTAGGTACAGCCTGGAGGCGGGAAAAGAAGAATTATAATAAATTAATAGATAAGCAATCACAATTAATGCCACTTTCCTGAAATAACAGTTATATCATGGGAAAGATATTTTAATCTGTCATTCCTTAAGGCAATGTTTTCCTAGCTTGCAACGCGTGTGCTTCGGCGTCTACAGTACTAGACCCATGGGGTGCTAATGAATTAGTCTATTATGTTATACTGAATGTTTCTAAAAGGTCCCCAGTCAATACCGAGTGCAGTGCATCAACACTTGGCACGAAATGCAGCAGCAGTGTGCTCGGCAGCGCGGCTCTGCTCAGTGCTCCGGCAGCAGCAGCCCCAGCTCTGCTTCCCCTATCGGAGCAGAGCCCTCTGCGCAGCTCTGCCATCCCATAATGTCCTGAGCACGGATGGCCCCCTGAGCCCAACGCTGTTTTCGCAGAGGCTTCAGAAAGCAGCTCCTTGCAAACGTGCTGCGAGTCACAAAGGAAGCAAGCATCCTCCCGTGCTTTGTGCGGAGGGAAACAGAAATCACAGCCCCTGAGCACAGGACGGGGAGTGGGGACACGGGGACGTCACACACTCGTGGTGCTCCCACGGGGAACGGTGTTGCGTGGGGAGGGACCCCCAGAGCCCCGGGAGCAGAGCTGTCCTGAAGGCAGCGGGATGGAGGGGACAACAAATCTGCAGTAGAAAAAAAAAATGTGGCAAAGGAGAACGCTGATGAGGTGGAAAATAGAACCAGATGTTCCAATTTGTGGCTGTACAGGAGCGGAAAACGCAGGAGAAATTGATAGGGCAATTCCCCCCCCTTCTCCCCCCTCTGCCTGCTCTGCTCGGCTGCAGCTCTGCACTGCCCACTGTGCTGGAGCGAGCCTGGGGTGCAGGGGCAGGGGCAGCACGGAGGGAAAGATCAAACCCCTAAAGCTTATTAAAGCAAAACAACTGTAGGAACTCTGAGGTCTCCCACCGAGCACAAAGTGTTGGCTGCTGGTGAGCGCTGATTGCGTTCTGCTTTGCTCAGGGCGGTGTGTTTTAGGGCCAGTGTTTCTGCAGCTGCCCACAGGCAGAGCAGAGCTCGCTGCTGTGCCTGGGTGAGCCCAAAGCAGCCCAAAAATCTCCAGCTGCCATGTAACCTGTTGTGCCCGTGCAGCTCTCCACTCCCATCCTGGCTGTGTCCCGGGCTCAGCACTCAGCCCCACAGCAGTGATGGGGCAGCAGGGCTGGTCCCTGAGCTGGAGTTCATCTCGAGCTGAGTGCCGGAGCCAGGAGATGCATTAAGGAGTGCCCATCCCTGCTGCATGCCAAGCCATGTCCGCGGGCCGGCTGCCAGCAGCTCAGGGCCGCCTGGCTGGGGGAGTTTCTTTTAATTGAATAAAGGGAGCTCTCATTCACTTGCAGACTGTGTAGGCTGGTTGGAACGTCAAGAGATGCGTCTCCGCTCCTCTTTGATAGCTGTCTGCAAACTGGCACTCTGGATTCCCAATCCCCAGCACCCAGTGGGCTTCGGTGCTCACAGCAAATTCTCTCCCAGCACCTCCCAGCCCCACCAGCACGCGGCAGCATCACTGCCTCCCACCCATGGGCTCTGCCACGGCACACAGACACACCCCAGCACGAAAGAGACGAACACCCCACAGCTAACCCCAATGTTTAACCTGATTTCTCTCTTTTAAGGATCTTTATGCGTTAGATCTAGAACCATATCGCTATTCCGGAGTGAACCTGACCGGCTTCCGGATCCTCAACGTGGAGAACCCACACGTGTCCTCCATCATCGACAAGTGGGCGATGGAGCGGCTGCAGTCAGCACCCAAAGCAGAGCTGGGGCTGCTCGACGGCGTGATGATGGTACGGGGCATTGTGTGGGGTGTGATGGGGGTACAGGCTGTGATAGGGCATGGTATAGTGGGGTGGGGCATGGGGATGTGGGGCGTGATGGTGTGGGACACGGTGGTGCAGGGTGTCATGGTGGTACAAGGCATGGTCATGGCACAAGGGGCGATGATGGTACAGAGCATGAGGACGGCACAGGGCATTCAAATGCAAAGCTTTCACCTCCACCGAGGGCAGAGCACAATGGGGATCTGTCTCCCCGAGCAGCCCCCCAAAGAAGCAGAGCACAGGGCTGAATTTGGCCAGGCCGTTTGCTGAGATTGATGCAGGGAAGAAGAGCCACAGCTATGCCCAGAGACAGCTTCTGCCGCAGCTTTGATGACTCCTTTTAGGGCCTGATGGCAGCTCTGCTCCACTGAGTTACGGCTCGGAAGGTGCAGCACCTGCTCACCCATCTGTCTTCCCTGCTAGGCTCTCTGGCCCTGTAACTGCTGACTGCCTGCCTCCTGGCCTCTGCTCAGGATCCTTCCCACAGGTAGCACAGCTCCCAGACTTTCACCTTGAGAGGACTCCTGGTATCCCACTATTCTGCTTTATTTCCCCTCGGAGGATGATCCCATCACTCTTCTCCTTTTACTGTGTGCAGAAGTGCAGGAGGGTCTCAGCACTACAGTAATTCCCCACGAAATTGCCTGACCACGTCCTCGTGCCCCTCTTCTGGCCCCAACCATACAACAGGATCTGTCCCCACTGCCATGCCAGGAGCCCACAGGACACGCACTGCCCACTTGTCACACTCGGGCACTGCAGCCACAAGGATAGTGCCAGTGCTGGAGGATTTTCTCCATGGCCACGTCCTGATGGATATTCCCCCTTTGTTTGCCATGGTATTTATTCCATCATGTTGTTGTACACCATTCTGCAGCTTTGGGAAGCCAGCAAACTATATTCTCATCAGCAGGACTCACTGCTCCGGGGTGTAAAATTAACCTGGCACCCTTGAGTGGTGTTCTGAGGAGAGGGAAGGGACACCTTATGGTACCAAAACCCATCACCAACCCATTCTCCCTGGTTCACACCACAGCTGTGCTGGTTACCCCTCCGGTGGGGTCACTTTGGAAAGCTCTGCACATGCAGGGACACTTCTGCTTTTCTGGTTCTTCTTTCCCCTTGTCCACAAGAGCACGGCAGGGACCCGCGTGGCTGCGGCTGTGCCCTGTGTGCGTGGACATCTCCTGCAGAGCTGCAGCTGCCACCAGTGCTGTTCCCTTCCCTTTAGACAGACGCGGCCCTGCTGTACGACGCGGTGCACGTGGTGTCCGTGTGCTACCAGCGTGCCCCGCAGATGACGGTGAACTCCCTGCAGTGCCACCGCCACAAGGCCTGGCGCTTCGGCGGCCGCTTCATGAACTTCATCAAGGAGGTGAGAGCCCGATTTGCAGCTCTGATCGCTTCCCATGACTGCAACAGCTCTGCAGCAGCAGCCGCAGAGGGTTTGGTGCTTCCAGTGTTAGGAAAACCCCTCCCCTACCCCCACCCCCCCTCATCTCGAGCCCCTACACCTGCACCCCATGTGTTGCTCTGTCTGCAAAAGGAGCCCCAAAATGAAGGCAGAGATGCAGGGGGATGGCACAAACCTGCCAGCGTGGCTCTGCAGAAAAGTCACCTTGTTTTCCCCCAGGCCTTTGGGAGCTTCTGAGGTGGTGGCTTTTCACATGGGAAGTCAGGGAAGCGGCTGGCACAGGATGCCATAAGGTCCTTAAACACAAAGATAGAAGCAAGCTGCTGCTGGTGGCAGGGTGCTGCAGCATGCCCTGCACCCAGCCCAGGCAGCACGGCTGTGGGAGCAGCGAGAGGGATTGCTCCCATTGCAGCCAGAGAACGAACGTCGCTCTGAAGATTATATCTCCTCTCTCTCTGCCACTCTCTCTCTCCCCTTTTTCATCTTTTGTTCCCTTCTGTGGAAAGCAGCTCCAGCTGGCTGCCGAAACACAGTGTAAATAATTTGTTTGGCTCCTTTTGCAAATTACCCTGAGCTCACACGCCAGCGCCCTCATGTTGTTTCCCACCCTGGCAGCAGCACGGTGCAGGGACAAGTGTGCCCCTACTGCACCCCTATTGCAGCACTGCTCCCACAGCTGCCCCATGCTCGGCACATTCAGGCTCCCACTCCCCTCGGGAGCATCAGCATCCTGCCAGGAACAACTCTTAATTGATGAGCTCAACCAGAGCGGTCCCAGACGCGGGCTCCCCGCAGCCCAGCATTTATCAGCACCGTGAGGATAAACGCAGCCCCCGAGGACGGTGTGATGAATGCGGGTGTTTTGTACTGAGTCATCACGGCCCCAGCAGCTGTCGGACACAAAAGGTGCCCACAAAACCAGCACAGGGACTGCAGAGCACTCCGAACACCTCCGTCTGCAGAATGCACGGCCACGGAGGTGGTCATTAATTAATCATGCTCTTTGGGGAGAAAGAACCGGGAAAGGGACTAATTAAAAGATAGCAGAGTGGAGGGCAAGGAGCTTATTTACGATGCCAACTGACAGCGCTGTGTTCCTCCTTCCCACTCCAGGCCCAGTGGGAAGGACTCACCGGACGCATTGTCTTTAACAAGAGCAGTGGTCTGCGCACAGATTTTGATTTGGACATCATCAGCCTGAAAGAAGACGGCCTTGAAAAGGTAGGCAGGGTTTGTTTTGTCCCAGCACAGCTCTGATGTGGAGGCCATGGCTGGTGGTTGAGTTGTTTCCCTGTTTTCTGGGTTTTTATATGAAAGCACATTTCTTCTGCAAGATTTCTCTGATCCCTCTCCATGCCTCCGCTGTGACTCACGGCCCCGGAGCGATGCGTGGCGGATTACAGATCCCAGCTGAGCTGCAGGAGTGCTCGTGGCACTTCTCAGGGAGATGGAAGAGCAGGGAGCAGAAGGATGCTCGGATCAGCCATTAACCTCTGCTCTCCCAGCCCAGGGGGGGATAAAACCATCGCGCCCCGCTCCTGAAAGCTCTTGAAAAGCATCATCTCAGTGTGATTTCCACAAGGAAAATTGCTTGGAAATGGCACCGACTTATTACAGGAGAGGTTTTGGAGGGTGTGCTCCATAGTTTCATTTGCCTCTGTGTTTGTTATTAAAGGGATGATAAGGAGAAAACAAAGCGTGTTTTCTTGCTGTCCCAGGAGCTAGGCCACAGCCTCGGCCCCTCTCATTGCTGCAGGTCTCAGGGGCACAGACACCATGCTGGTCCTTGGGTGCTCATGGGGATTTCATTCCCTTTTCTCCAATTACTTTTCAAAAGAAAAGCACCAAAGCCTCTAACACAGAGCTTCAAGGTGAGGTCTGTTTGTTTAAGGCAAAGCAAAGCAGCCTGGAGCTGCCTCGTGGCCACCACTGACCCCCCAGTGCTCCAACCAGCACACGAGGACAGTGAGGGCTCCTAGAGCCCTTTGCAGAGTGATGCCGAGTGCTGGCCCTGCTGAGGGCTGTGCTGCAGGTCTGTGCACTCCGGGGCAGCCATCCATCCCCTCTTTGGAGCCGTCTGCTTTCAGACACACACAAGGTGCTGGGCTGGCAGCAGGGACCAGGCGCTGAGCCCTGTGCCCGTGGGCATGGACAGGGGATGGATCCCACAGGAACGCCAGCTGGGAGCAGACAGGAGCAGCCTGCAAGCTGCCGAGGGGAGCAGATGCCTCCTTCAGTTGGGGCTGGGGATCAATCACAGTGCTCACAGGGTGTTTCCATCCCAGCTCCCAGCTCCTAACCCATCCCATCCCAGCTCTATCCCAGCTCCTATCCCATCTCATTCCAGCTCCCATCCCATCCCATCCCAGCTCCCTTCTCTCCAGCAGTTGCTGTCACCATGCTTTCACACCACCGTAGTAGCTCTGTGCTTCATGGAACAAATCTCAAGGTCAGCAGAGCCCTCCCTTAGCAGTGCATTCGTTGGTGCCAAGAGCAGAATAAAGAAAACATTACTTCAGATAAACCCGGTGACCCCCAATCCTGGCTGCTCAGAGCCCATCTCACACAAACAGAGCACACACGGATCTCTGTACCTCGATTGCTTTTTTTTCCCCCAAAGAGTCCAAATTAAAAGAAGCAGCAGCACCACCCAGCACACGGCTTCGTGGGGCAGTGGGGCAGCACAGAGGTGTGTGAGGCACTGCACAGCGCATCGCCACGTCCATCTGCCTGTTGGGCTGATGCTCCTTGGGTGCTCCACAGGACCACCCGCAGCCCCATGCACATTCTGTGCATCTTTTATCTGCAGCAATCCCGAGATTTCACAGCTCACCCTACCCCTGTCTGAAAGCTTCTCGTTGGCTCCGGAGGGGCTCTCGAGTATCGATGTCAAATCTCCGCCGCCGCCGGGCCGCTGTCAATAGTTAATCTGAAATAACAGAATGCTGAACGGCAAACAAATCCTGCTCGGGTTCTGCATTATGTAGAGCAGCTTATGTCTGTTGAGCTTTAGGATTGCACTCCTGATCCCGATACCTCCTGGATGTTCCAGGGATTACCGGAGCATTAACTAAACCTAATTACAAGCGCTCTGACTATCTGAGCCGCGCAGCTCTCTTAAGGCACTTTGTTTTCTTTTTTTCTTTTCTTTCTCTCTCTCTCTTTTTTTTTTTTTTTAAACTGATTACTTCAGCCTCAAGTTCTGCAGATTTCCTTTATCCTAAAAATGCCTCATCCCACAGAGCTGTGAGCAGAGGGATGTACTCGGAGCCCCCATGCCCATGAGCAATGCAGACCTTCGCATTGCAGATGCTGGGATGGAAGGGAGGCAGGGGGTGGAGGGCTTCACCTGAAGCACTCAGAGCCCTTCACATGGCTCATGGAAACTCCTCTGGAGTTGGTGAGGTTTCTTTGCCAGGCAGCATCACCCACTGCAAAGCCTGCTGACCCCACACTGCACCGTCACGCTCCTCCAGCCTCCAGTGCTGTGTGGTCTGGGTTAACAGGCTTAGAGCTGCCCGGACAGATTCTCTAAATAGAGACACGTTTTGCTATTTCTGGGTCAATAGACACCTTCAAAGCCTAACGACTTATTAAAATTGACAGCTGGAGAAAAGCAGAGCACCTGGAGGAGCTGGGGAGGTGCAGCAGATGATCCCTTCCCCGCTCAGGGAATTAAAACTGAATTTTGGTGTATTTTTGCTCCCTTTGGTTCTGCTCTGCCCCGGCCCAGAGCTGACAGTCAGTGTGTTCTGACTGCAGCTCACCTCCTGTCCACTCCCTTCCTTTCAGGTGGGCACATGGAACCCCTCCAATGGTCTGAACATCACCGAGATCTCCAAGGGACGAGGGCCCAACGTCACGGACTCGCTGAGCAACAGATCTCTGATTGTCACCACTGTGCTGGTAAGAGACCACAACCCTTCTCTTGCTCTGCCCTGAGCACCCCCTGCCTCCTCTCCACGTACACCCCCAGAGAACTGGGACACCCCATGGAGACCCACACAGCCCCACTGTGGGCTCCCATAGCTGGGCTGCCCAGTGCTCCCCACTAGGGATGCTGACGTTCTGCACAGGGATGCCAGGAACAGGCCCAGTCCTGGGCTGAGCCGTGACAATCACATTTCTTTCCCTCTCCTAAGCACGTATTTGATAAGCCAGCTCTGAGTAATGCCATTACCCAGCAAAGCATGGCTGCTTAGCGGGCCCCTCCGCTGCCAGCTGTCACGCTGCATTTTGTTCGCACGTTCACTATTGGATTTGATGGCAGGCATCAGATCAGAATGGATTTTTATTTCCTACCTAATGAGTTATGACGAGTGGCATTGGTTTGGATATGGCCGTACCGCACGGGGTGGGTTTGTGGAGAACCACTACGAAGGAACAAAGAGCACCAGCCCCACGCAGCCACACCGTCCTGCTGTGTTTATGGGGAGGAAGGACAGAGCTTTAGGCTGTACAATCCATGAGGCTGAGGGCTGTGTATGGGGCAGCAGCAGCGGGGGCAGCCACAGCTCCCCAGCAGATAGGGATACGGAAAGCAACTGAGCTATGGCACAAGCACAAGTGAAGTGGCAAAGCAAAGGGCACAAGGGGGGGCAGGGAGGATGTGTGGGGGCACTGGGAGGTGCAGGAGCCCCCAGGGGTGAGGTGAGGCAGGAAGGATGGAGATAGATTGAACTGAGAGCTGAGCTGGAGCTGGGGAAGGCGTCTACCAGGGACAGGATGCACTGTGGGGCCTGGAAACGTCTGGGTCCGTGCCTCTGTCCTGCTGTGCCCGAAAGCCAGAGGAGGAACCTCAGAAGGGAAAGCACAGAAGGTTATTTTTTCCCCTTTTTGTTCATATCGCAGCAACTTGTTGGAAGAGAAATATTACCCCAGCAGCCAGCACCGCTCTCCCCAAGCAATATGGGAACTGTGAAGTTATGAAATTGAGGGCACCTTCACTGAGAAATCGATTAGCAAACCGAGAGAGCTTGTGAATTGGATGTCTGGCCATTTTCAGTAATAAATTGTGAAATAGTCCGTGAATAAGTGGTTCACAGAGTTCAGAATTACCCCCTAGGAAATGTTTGAGACCTGCAGATGCATTACTGAAGCGGGCGCCGTCCTAATGTTCAGTGCTTCGGCTGTTAAATATGTATGTAATCCCTACAGCGCTTCCCAAAATTAATAGTGCTTTACGGCTGCTCTGGAGCTGCTGTATTTATATCCAGACCCATCGATTCCTCCGATCCACAAACAAAGCACTAATTCTAGAGAGAGAGGAAAAAAAAAGAAAGCCGGGGAGGAGGCGTGGGGGAGCGGGGTGTCCAAACTCAGCCCTCTCCCAGCAGTGCTCCTGCATTGCTCTGTGCCACAGGCAGACACCGGCCCCATCCCTGCTCCCCAGCACGGTGCTGGAGCCCAGACCCGCCGGCAAGGACACCAGCCTTGTGTGCAGCCCTCACTGCGGCCATCTATCAGCTGCTGCCCAGCTCCTGCCCGCTGCTTCCCAGCCCTTGCCATTCCCATCTGTCCCCTCCACATTTTCCCCCTCGGGCTGCCCCTGTGCCCCCATCCCCTGCCCTCGGTGGCTGCCCATGCTTGATGCCACCCAAGGCCGTGCTGCTCGCTGCTCCAGGGGTATGGTGCACCAACCTCCACACTGTGGACGTGGAGCAGAAGGCAGCAGAGGACCCTGCATCCCATAGGGAGCACTGTGAAGAGGAGCAGAACCAAAGCTGGGGAACACTGGGCTGCAGCAGCCATGCACAGAGCCTGCGGGGCTCAGCCCCAGCCCAGCACCGCAAGGGCACCCAACCGTGCAGGGCTGGAGCTCCTATTCATCCCCCTGACCTTGCACTGCCCCTCAGCAATTCATTTCAGAGCATGAAATGGATATTTTTGTCCCTGAAATCCCACCAAATGGAAAACAGTTGGCCGCTCAGAAGAGACAAAATTAAATTTTGTGGGGTAAACAAGGTTGCTAATTAGCTGCTGCGCTGTGCAAAGTTAATTTACTCCCAGCATGTCCCCGTGCCAGCACAGCCTGGCAAGCTGACCCTGGAGCAGAGCTGAGCTGTAACGGGGTCTGTGCTGCCCGTGCCCAGGAGGAACCCTTCGTCATGTTCCGCAAATCCGACACGGCCCTGTTCGGGAACGACCGCTTCGAGGGCTACTGCATCGACCTGCTGAAGGAGCTGGCCATCATCCTGGGCTTCACCTACGAGATCCGCCTGGTGGAGGATGGCAAGTACGGCGCACAGGACGACAAGGGCCAGTGGAACGGGATGATCAAGGAGCTCATCGACCACGTAAGTGGGGCGTGGGGTCACAGTGGGGCCGGGGCACAGCGTGGCCACCAATGGGGGGCACGGCCAGAGGGGCACAGGCAGTGTGTGGGGCACAGCTCTCTCTCCTTGTACCTGCACTTTTATTAAGGTGGCTTACAAAAGCCCACTGATACCAGTGCAACTCCTGGGGCAGCTCCACTCTTGTAGCTATCCCGAAGCCAAGACACATGGCCAGGGGATGCTGAGCTCCCAGTCAGGATCTGCCTCCAGCACATCCCGTGACCCCCAAGACCCACTCAGAACCGTGGCATTTGTACAAAGCTCTCCTTCCTGGAAAAGGTTCTCTGGAAGAAGAGATGAGGACAGAATTCACCTCTGGTCTCCATCTCCCAAGCAGCATCCGCATCCCTACAGCTACAGCACATCCCTCCCTCCTTCACATCATGTCCAAGCAGTGCAGCCTTCAGACCCCCTCCCAGCCCCACTGACACCTCCCAGCTTCACTGGCTGCATTTGCAGAAAAGAGACAAAAATAATCTCTTGTACGTAGCAGCCGTGATGCTCTTCCAGGCCGTGTGAGAAGGATGTGTTTGCTGGGTGAGTCACTTTGGTAAATGAGCTTTGCTGTGAGCAGATAACAGAGCATTGTCTCGCGGTGAGATGGCAGAGCTGGGGCTCAGGGATCTAGGCTGTGTTTCCAGATTCGGCTTGTCTGCCTCAAATGACATTGGACAAGTTGCTTCTGTGCAGTACTCGCTCCATCTGTAAAATGCAGATGATAATGATTATGTCCCTTAGAGGGACACAGTGATGCTCCATCAGTTTGAGAAGCACACGGCAGTCCTTAGATGGCTCATCCAGGAGAGGCAGGAGGATGGCAAGGGCGCACGAGGACAGCCCTGGGGACCAGGACACGTTGTCTCACAGGGGAATGCGCCGCAGGCTGTGCAAATCTGCCTTTGTGCTTCTGCTTCCAGAAAGGTCCGTGCAGCTCCAAGTGCAGGTTGAAGGGTCTCTTACACAACAGCCCCACTGTCAGAACGGCAGGAGGGGCTGCTGTGTGCGGTGTAAGTGACATAGATGTGTGACACAGGCTGTGTCCCCTGGTAGCATGCTGGATTGCAGCATCCCACAGCACTGAGCAGGTCCCCACTCCCAGCACAGCATCCCTGCAGCGGGTCACTGGGGAACAGCTCTGAACAGGAGATGAGATATGGGGAACAGCAGCCGTGCTGTCACTTAGCCTGACCCATGTCACTTCCAATGTCCTGCAAGACACTGCAGGGCTCTCAGGGGCTTTTCTGATCTTCCCAGGGCTGAAAGCGACAGGCTGAGAAGATACGGGGAACAACCTCATTAAGTCATGCCCTGAATTCACGGTCAGTCTGCACGGAAGCATTTCTTGGCCACTTAATAAAACAGTACATTAACATTCAGCAACAGCAAAGGGCCAAACCCCTCTTCCTGCAGGTTTCCTTGCAAGCAAGCATCACGTTTGCACTCTGCCTCTGACAGGTGCAGCTGGGCAGTGATTTACAGCCACTGCCCAGACCCTGTCTGAAGCCACTCTTTTCCTTATCTACACGTCACTGCTTTTTACAGCAGTGTTTATGTTAAGCACTAAAAAGTGCAACCGCAACCAGATGCGTCCCCTCCCGAGCATCAGAGCTCGTTCCCACCATGCGAAGAGAAAAAGCAACACCTGGTGGGGGCTCTGAAACAGGAGAGTTCAAACCCATTTCATACCTCTTAGGAAAAGTGGAATTCAGACACGGCGTAGTGATGAGAACAGCTCTGCCCACACTGCAAGGCCGACAGTGGGGGCTCTGGGAGGTCCCAGCATGTGGGCAGGGGCAGCTATGGGCCCTTCTGCTGGTGCTGCCAGGTGCTGGGGCAGCTCAGGAGGTGTAATGCATGAGTTTTGGGTGCTGCTGCCCAGTTCACGGCGGTGCACACTGCAGCACACGGCGAGGACCGGCTGCAGCACAGCACACAGCCTCCTCCTTCCACCGTCCCTTCTGATCCAGACATGCCTGCCCACGGGCAGCAATGCCTGGGGCTATCCTCCTTTGTGCAACTGCTTTGTTTCGCTCTGGCCTTAAGCATAAACAGGAAAAGCAACAGCAGTCCCAGCCGCTCACAGCCTGACCCCATCCCGGCCCTCAGGAGCACATCAGCCCCAAGCAAGCATCCCTCTGCCCTGCACCCTCCCGCTGTCCTCCTGCACATCCAGGTGCTGTCCTCATCTGATCCGCAGGCAGTGAGCAGCGAGCTGCCAACATCCCCACCCCACACCGGTGGTGAGCTATTACTGCTGCTTATTCATAGGAATTATTATTGATACGAGCAGAGCTGCGCTGCGTGCCGGAGCCCATCCATCCCGGTTCTAAATCGTGGCTGTCTGCCGACAGCACGGCTGCAAATCTTCCGTGTTGTTTGTGGGCAGAGCCACATTTTGCACAAAGTCGTTCACAAATAAAACTTGTCTTCTGCTGAGACAGTACAGATCAAATTTCCATTCAGCCCGAAACTTCTCGCGGGAATAAGAAAGGCGTGAAAAATAATAGGGTTTCTAATGGAAATCCCTGCCAATGGTAACTATAGAGAAGATGTAATGTCTATCCTTAGGGACGATTTATGACAGCTGATTTAACACTTTCACAATAAATGGGCATTTATTGACAGTACATTCTGGCAGAAATACATATTGCAGCACATTGCTGTGTTCCCATTAGCGCTCTGCACTGGTGGGTGTTTATCTCAAGTGGGGATTCATCTGGGAGCCACTGGGCCAGCAACAGGAGAACCAATGGCTGTCAGATGAGGCACCTCTTGTTTTGCCTCTTCGTTATGCCCTGTAGGAAGTCGGCATCAGGAGATGGCAGTGGGCTGCAGCCCCTCCTTAGAGCCCAGTGCTGATAGTTGGCTGCGCTCTGATCTGAGCGGTGATGGGAGCGCCCTGCAGTGTGTGGAGCAGTTCCTGCTCTCTGCCAGCTCCTGCTCTCCCCTCCCTGGTGCATCTGTAGGACCTCAGTCGCTGCCACTGGGATCCCAGAGCCCTCTCACGAGTGGTTGTTCCCTCTCCGGGGACTTCCCCTAAGGAAAAGATTGGAGGAGCCCCCAGTGCCCCCCACTTTGGCCCAGCTCCCCGCTGTGTTTCCCCACCAGCATTCCCAGTGTGGGCAGAGCTGTGCCCAGCAGTGCAGCCAGACCTGGGGATGCCCTGAAAGGAGATGAGTGTCTGGGTGCTGCCAGACAGAGCCCGGATAACAAACCAGCAGAGCACGCACTATTTACCTGTCTCTCAGGCAACACACACGTAATTAGTTTATGTAAACACTGAGCTCAGATTGGCAAAATAAGCACCGAGGAGGCTTGCTTTCTTGAATAAATATATGTCCCGGTGCTCAGCTCCAGTGGCTGCAGAGCTGCAGCCCAACACGGCCCCACGGAGCAGAGCTGCAGGTGGGGCTGTGTGGTCCATGGCAGCAGTGCAGAGCTCTGCAGTGAGCGTGGTTCCCCTGCACAGAGCAGCAGGGCTGCCCCACTGAGCCCCACCGTGCTGGGAACATTGGCTCTCTGGCCTCGGTTCAGAGCAGCACTTGAGGAGATCTGTAGCACTCAGAGGGTGTGCAGGCTCCGAGAAGGCAGAAGTATGTGCTTAAGTGGCTTTGCTGGATAAGGGCCTTCAAGCTGTTGGCACTCACAGTAATTCCTCATTTCGAATAAAAGCTATCTAACTGTGCAGAGCAGCAAAGCTGGGAGAAAGGTCCTGGGCCCGGTATGTGACACCCAGATCGTGGTGGCACAGCGTGACACCCCTCGCAGGGGCTGATCCACAGCAAAGCCTCCATCAGAGCCACCTTCAGAAAAATCTGCATGGAGAAAAAGGGCACAAAGCACCCCGTCCTGCCCTGAAAGCACAGCACGGATGGGTTCCCGCTTCCTTCTGGCTGTGCAGGACACGTGCTGCTGAGGACGTGGGGCTGCCATCAGGATCACAGGAACTGCTGAAATGACACAGTAAAATTTTATTCCTGTGCTAAAAACGTTTTGGTCCTCGGGCATCCATGCAGATTTTTCTCCTCTCGTTTTCTGTGGCAAAGCACAAGCTCCTGGCTGCCACTCTGCTTGCTCCATCATTCTGACAGTTCTGGCTTGCAGGATCTCACGCAGGTGGCTGCTGGCCCTGGCCACAGCACTGCTCATTTCCTCCCTCTCTCAGAAATATCAGGAGCCAAATCCTCCACTATCTCCACCAGCTTCCCCTGCTCGTGCTGGGACACACACAGCACTGCTGCTGAAGGCAGCGAAGGCAGAACCTCTGCACCACTGCAGTGTGAGCTCTGCTGTGGCTCCCGAGCCACCCCAGCAGTGTGGGCTGAGCATGACGTTAGCTTTCAGCAGACCAGAACGAGCTGAACCCAGGCTTCCTGCAGCCCAGAAAACCCAACCCCCAGCTCTGTGCCTGGGGCTGCTCTGCCCTGTGGCCCAGGAGCAGAGCAGGCAGCGGACACAGCTCCATGTGCTGGGGACCGGGGCTGGAGGGACGGGGATGCTCACTGTCTAATGGTGCTTCTTTCTCTCTCTCTCCCTCTGTGTCTCTCCCCGTGCCGTGCACAGAAAGCTGACCTGGCTGTTGCTCCTCTCACCATCACCCACGTACGGGAAAAAGCGATAGACTTCTCCAAGCCCTTTATGACCCTGGGGGTCAGCATTCTGTACAGGAAGCCCAACGGGACCAACCCCAGTGTGTTTTCCTTCCTCAACCCTTTGTCTCCCGACATTTGGATGTACATTCTCCTCGCCTACCTGGGGGTCAGCTGCGTGCTCTTTGTCATAGCCAGGTAAGGGGATGCCCCCAGGGCCCAGCAGCGTCCTGCAGGGATCCAACCACACCACGGGAGCCGCTGCATTAATCCTTTTTCATTAATGAGATTACCCCCGGCCCATTACCCATCGCTCCACTCCACTCCTGCCCTTCCCACAGAGGGGGACCCCAGCATCAGCTGCAGCACGGCGTCTTCAGGCACCCGTGGCTTTGCAGAGTGCAAATGGCTTTGTGCTGAACTGAGGCATTGCTCTGTGTTAAGCTAAAAAAGACCCAACTTTCCTCTTCCCCGTAGTGACCCCACATCAGTGCATCCCCCCCCTCTGCACAGCCCACTTCCAGCAAGGGCACAGCCAGCCCCACAGCAAAAGAACGGAGAGCTCGTTGCTACGGACCCGACAGTGTGTCTGTTTACAGAAATTAATATGCATCTAATTAACATGTTTAAAACCTCTATATTTAAAAGCAGTGGAATTTGCATACATTTGCATGTGTTATTAATTTCACAGCGTCTTTGATGAGATTCACAGTCCAGGGCTGCTCTGCATACGTGATGCAACCTCCCCCAAAGCAGAACAAAGCCTTTGCTTGCTCTTGGCCGTATCCCTGGCCATGCACTCTCCTTAGGTGCTCAGATACATGGGGTGAGCCCCTGGGAAGCCCCCTGTGCACCTCCAGCCACACAGTGGTGCTCCAGGAGCCCCTGCTGCCCCCCAGGGCTGTGTCCCTCTGCAGCACGGTGCAGAAGGCAGCCCTTGCCTCAGCCCCTGCCATCCATCAGGCCGTCAGAGCAGAGATTAAACATGAAACTGCAGTAACTAGAACCCATTAACCCTCATGTTCCGACAAATCTGCAATTTTCAACCTCCCTCCGGTCCTTGGAGGCTTTTAGAGATGATTTCCTGAGTTTACTATGTAATATCCTAATTACACATCACAGCAGCCGTCAGAGGAATCCCTGCCTGGCAGACAGCACCAGCGCTCCCCAGCCCACCTGGGGGGGTCAAAGCTGCTCCATCCCTAACCCCCCACCACAATGTGCCAGGACATGGGGCCACGTGTCCCCCGATGGCACCAAGGTCCCCCAGGCTACAATGGGAAGGGTTCTCCCTCCTGGTCCTTGAGATGCATCTCTGCCACACGGACTATGGCTGCAGGCACAGCACTGGGGCAGGGCAGAAAGCACTCAACACCCCCAGTGATGGTGCTCAGCAGGCAGGTACTCACCCGGGGCTGAGAACCCTGGTAATTACAGAAAGGAGAAATACTGTGATGATTAATGGAATTTCTTCACTTTATGTCTCCGTCAGCCATGCAGAGCACAGCTAGATGGACTCTGCTGCCATAACGTCTTTAGCTCGAATGCCATCAATTATAGGGAAGCTCGCACAGCTTGGAATTAAAATTCAAATACAGTTTTAACTGTTATGAGTTTACTTCTCCCTACTCATCTGAGTACCAGACCCGGATCCCGCATCCAAAGCGTGTCTGAAGTGTTCTCTGGACCCACACAAGGCACTGCAGTACAGGACAGTGCTGGCAGCCCCACAGCCCCCACTGTGCTGGGACCCTGCACTGCCCGACCCCAAACACAGCACTGCACTGCACTGCGTGGGCTACACAGAGCCGAAATCTGCTTCAGATTTTTCACATCTCAGAGCCTTAACTCAGAGCTGTGAGCTCCAAACCAGGCACAGGGTCCTGTGCTGCTGCTACAGCCGTAGGTCAGTGCCACAGCCAACACAGGGACTGCTTAGAGGCAGGAAAGGATGGATATGATCCTGTCCCCCTTTAATCGGCCTTGCTGCTCCCAGCCCTGGAGAACCACAGTGCCAATGGCTCTGTGGGGTCTCCTACATGTGGATACAGCATGAGGTCACAGCCCCCACCCAGCACCTCTGGCACAGAGGGGTGGGGATCAATGCTCATCTTAATTACAACCAGGACTGGGTCATCTGTGGGAGATCTCTCTGGAGATGTAATTTAGACTCAGAAGCATTTCGTGTTAGATCTCATCTTTAACTAAGCCGCCTTTGAAATGCTCCCCTGCTCCCCTCCAAAAAGAGACAAGAAAGCGAGCAGGGGTTTTGATGAAATATTTCTCAGCACCAAAGGAAGAGCCATGTCGGTCCAAGGCACATCCCGAGCAGCCCGGGCTGTGAGGGCTGCAGCTACATGGGGTCACCAAGCAGTGCTCACCACTTTCTTCCTCACCCCCCTTCCTTTAATGTTCCTGCTGCTTCTCAAGCACTGAAGGCAGTTGCTGCTTCATGGTTTTCTGAATATTTCCCTGTCATCTGAGCAGCACTTACAGGTTCTCACTTGGAGACCCAGCAGCCGTCCTGCTGGGCTCACCTGATCTCAGCAATTCCATCTCACAGCCCGACACGTGCAGCCCCGAACTCCACCTCTACCCAACAGCCAGGGCTTAGGGAGCATGGCTCGCACTGCTCACCCTTACAGCAGCTCCAAAAGATGGGCCAGAACACAGCTCAGCCCAACGTTTGCTTTTCCTCTCTGATTTGCACCGCTCAGAGGGAGGTGGGCAGTGGGGGCGGCCCCAAAGACCTCCCCACACAGCTCCATCCCACTCTGTGTTTGGGTTTTGTGAGAGGTAAGGCAGCTCCTCGGTTTGGGAGCTCTTGGTGCCTGGAGAGAGATGTTCTGTGCTCCGAGTACATCCCACTGTGTGCCAGAGGACATGGGAAGAGGAGCACCAAACCTCAGCACATCCAGCACGGGGTGATGGGGGGATGCTTGCAGGCTGGGCTCTGTCAGAGGGGCTGCTGTGAAGCTATAGGGATTTCAGGAGGAAGAGGAGATGGTAATTAATGCCCGGTTCAAAAACAATCATGTCAATTATGGTTTTAATTTAATCTCTGCAAAATCTGGGGCTCTAAGAAAATGTAAACGAGCAGCTGTATAAACTTCAGCATCCCTCCCATGGGGCATCCTCCCCAGCTCCTGGCTAACAGAGGTGGGATGTGTGCAGAGATGATCTGCTCTCCCCAGCAATAGAGAGCTGTGCATGGAGATTCCCCCTGGAGGAGTGCTCTCCCATGGTCTGAGCATCACAGCAGCCCCCAGTGCACCCACACTGACTGCTGAGTGCTGACACACAGGACTGCTGCTTGTGGGGGTCTGAGGAGCTCTGCTGGGTGAAATCCCACAGGCAAAATCCGAGTCCCCAGCAGCAGAGCCCCATCCCAACCACCTGCAGGGTCAGTGCTGCACCTCTGCTCAGTCATGGGACTGCAGCTGCTCCCATGTCTGTCACGTCCCATTTCCAAAGCAGTGTGGGACAGGGAGCTCACAGCCGTGCCAGTCACTGTCCAAAACCCAGCTCTGAATTTGCTTTTTTCTTTTAGGCAAAGCGAGCAGCAGCCCTGCACAGCACTGGGTGTGCCCAGTCCATGTCCTGTGCCTCTGGCCATGCCACATCCCAGCTAACGAGCTCTCACTCTGTGTCCCCACAGGTTCAGCCCATACGAGTGGTACGATGCACACCCCTGCAACCCCGGCTCAGACATCGTGGAGAACAACTTCACCCTGTTCAACAGCTTCTGGTTCGGGATGGGCGCACTGATGCAGCAAGGTACAGGGCTCCCTGCTGCTTCTCCCACACCAAAAGCCTTTTGGTGAGGCTTCTCAGACATACAGCTTCATTTCTGTGTGACAGGAACAAGATAACATCGCTGTGTCTGTCAGATCCAAGCAGCCACCACAAAGGGACACGGGCAGCCCCAGGCACAGCTGTCAGGGTGAGGGGAGTGGGGCTGCTCTGATCAGACACAGCCCATAATGGAGCTCCTCCATCCGTGTGCCCACAGAGCCCTGAGATTTCTTGTGGGTGAGGTTGATCTGTGCACTGGGAAATGGCCAGGAGCCCTCCAGAGCACTCCCAGGGCTGCTGGTGTGGGGTACTGGTGTGGCAGGGAGCTTAGAAACGGGCACGGATGGGATTACAGCTGTATCTATGGATGCAGCAGAGCAAACAGAATGTATAGAGATGGAATGAATAGAGTAAAACCCATTAGGAAGACAGCACAGAGCGAGCTGGAGAGCGGAGCTGAATGAGGAGCAAAATACAGCTGTGGTCTAATTGCAGAAAATCCAGGAATAGGAATCAGTGGAAAACATCAAACGCCCATCCCGTTTTAATTATCCCACACTGGTGAGTGGTGGCAGACCCACAGCACTGCCCCACAGCAGTGGGGCTCCTGCCCACACCTGCCCCCGTGGGCAGCGGCAGACTCACCCTCTTAACAGACACGGATACATGAGAAGAGCTGTGTTCTTTTTAACTCCGTTCCACATCTCAGAAGAAAAGCATTTCAAAGGCAGACTGATGTCACACCTCCCCGTGCATCAAAGGGCAAAAGATGGAACGGAGAGGAGCAGCACCTTGAGAAGAACTAAAGCCAACTCGAAACCCAACGCTTCGCTTCCCGCTGCCTCCACGCTGCACTCAGACAGGAGGAAGGCTGCACTCCACACCAGGCTTTGATGCTGCTGCACAAAATTGCTCTGCAAAGCCAAAATTGCTCTTAGTTGCAAATTCCAGGTTGGATGTATCCTCTGAATGCAGCTGCTTCAAACCCACAGCTCATTCCTGGCTCTAAAAGGTGTCGTGGGTGATTACAGAAATAGCACAGCTCATTTAGTCCTTCATGTTTGCTCGGTAAAAGTCATTCCAGACCTGTTACACCTTTCATGCAGCATCATCTCCAGCTCCCCTACATCCAAGAGCTATTCAAAGCACCGGACCCTCATAGTTCCTTTCTGTCACTGCTGGATTTTTGTTTAAACCGTGTGTATTTGAACACACTCCCTGGAGTGAGCCCTTTGAAAAGTGATCCGTCTAAAAGCAAAGCACTCCGTAAATGGCAGAACAAAACACTCACACAAAGTTCATAAACGGCTTGCTGTTTAAATCTCATAAAAGCTGCCTCGTTAATTACTTCGTTTTCAATGCTTCCTGTAAACTGTGCACTGTACCCAAGGTCAGCAAGGAAGGGACAGAGGAACCCAGTGCTCTCCTTGCATGCATCGGACAGCAAAACCGAATTCTTCATGTGCAAACACGTGCACATGTGTAAATATTAATAAATATATAAATATAAATAAAACGAGTACCTTCTCTCCTCCCCTCCCCCCCACCCCCACCCCATCCCCCCAGGCTCCGAGCTGATGCCCAAGGCGCTCTCCACGCGGATCATCGGTGGCATCTGGTGGTTCTTCACCCTGATCATCATCTCATCCTACACGGCCAACCTCGCTGCCTTCCTGACGGTGGAGAGGATGGAGTCCCCCATCGACTCAGCAGACGACCTGGCAAAGCAGACCAAAATCGAGTACGGGGCCGTGAAGGACGGAGCGACCATGACCTTCTTCAAGGTGAGAGCTGGCTCGGGCCATCAGCTGCCACCCCCCTCGAGCAGGTTGTTCCTGCCTGCCACCTTCATTAAGACATTAACCCTGTCCGTTTAGCTTACCTAGATTCACATCACGCCTAAATCCCTCTCTCCCCGTTGCTAATTGAGGTCGCAATTATAAAATTACAGCCATCTGACAGCTTTGGGGGCTGTACCCAGCACAGGCTCAGACGCAGCAGGCAACAGGATGGATGCACCTCACACTAAAGCCTGCAGAGAACTCATTCATTCCCTGAGGTTCCCTATTTTCTCATCTCACCCACTGCCATTCCCCAGCCTGGGCCACGCTGAAATGCCCCTCCTGTGCCCAGGAGCCCCTGCTCACATCCTCATGGTCTGTGCCCTTCTGAAGCCACATGTAGTGCTATGGCACCAACCCTCTGGAGCCAAAGGACGTTTATTTCTCATGTTAGCCAACACTGCAGGGAGAGTGCTGAGAGCATTCATATTTCACCGCTGCCTCGAAATGGAAAGGATCCGAGAGATTTAAAATGACCTTTGGAACCACAGCTGGCCTTTAAAAACACACTTTTAGAAAAGAGCGAGAGAATAAGGGAATCAAAATGAGGGGTGATTAACCTCAGCAACGAGCACCCCGGCCTGGAGAGGAATTTATATGTAATGGTGACCTTAAAAAGCTGTCTGGCAAGAAAAGGCCATGGCACAGGGTGTGTGAGCTGCACGGGGAGGGTTTGGTGCCAGGGAGCAGCCATGCTTTATTTCAGCACCTCGTGCACGAGGGGATCCTTCCACGCAACCACGTGTGCCTTGCACAAAAGATCATCAGCTAACTCACATTGCTTGTGTGCAGAGGTTTGCCCAGGCAGTACCTGGTCAGCAGTTCCCCTAAAATCAGGAACGTGGGGCTCTTGGCACACACCCCGTCTGTGTGGTGGGGGTCTCTGGTGGTCAGCAGTGCTTTTCTCCCCATGGCTGAGCCTGGAGCAGCACAGTGCTGCCTTGCAAAGGTGCTGCAACCCCAGAGCAGCCATTGGGAGACGCAGACTTTTACTGTTGTGCTTTAACTACTCTTTCCGATAAGAGTTTTATACGGAAATAAAAGGAAACTATCTTTTTTTTTTAAACTGAGGACACAGCATCTTTACAGCCTCCCATCATTATGCATCAGGATCGTTCCCTGCGCTTCTAATGGGCACTTGGCAGAGCTCATTGCTGCAGCATATTTCCCCTTCACTGTGTTCTGCCATTGCTGTTTGGAGATGAATACCAGCACTGCCCCTCTGACACACACCCAGGCACAGCGTGGGGGATGCTGTGCTTGCTCAGTCCTCGTGCACAGGCAGCAGAGCAGAGCTCTTCACTGCCCCCCCAGCCCCCCAAGACCCCCACCCCATCCCAGCCCACAGCACACAGCAGCACCGAGAGCTTCGCAGGCAGCGACTCCATGAGAGGAACCTTGGAGCAGCTATTTATTTCCTGGCGATGCAGATTGAGTTACAGGAGTAAACAGATCAATTAATTTGGGAGCAGCATCTAGCTTTCACTGCGGATCATGCCAGGAATCCTTCATATCGTGCAGGAGATGCTGTCTTGCTCTGAACTGGGGTTTAATGTGCACTCAGCGCACAGCACGAGGGTGTGCAGATGTGTGTACACATACATTCACTTGTACAGAAATGTTAAATCCTCCGCAGTAAGTATCTTCAGTTGGGGAAAATCAATTTATTTTTTTCATACAGGCTGGAATTGAAAATCGTCAGCCTGAAAGTTACTTTCTCGCCAATTTCTCTGATAAAAAAGCATATACGTCTTGGCAAGATGCCTCATATTGCCTCCTCTAAACTATTCCATTAATTTATTTGGGTGACTGCTCTTGAAGCATCGGTTATTAAAGGCGGCTCCTGAGCTGTGACTCTAAAGAATGAGCTCAGAGGCGTTCTCGGAGTTCCTGCTCTCCCTGCACGCAGTGGAGCTGCTGCCCACCTCTGCACGCCCCTCACTCAGCACCAGGGCAGGAGCTGCCTGTGATCACAGTCATCGAGCAGCTCGGGCTGCTGTAGGGACCCCAAGGATCGTTACGTTTCATCCCCTCCACTACAGGCAGGGCCACCAACCTCCAGAGCTGCTCCTGGACCACGCTGCCCAAAGCTCCACCCAATCTGGTCTTGAACACCTCCAGGGATGGGGCAGTGCTGGAGCCCAAGGGCTGGTGCTGGTGGTACCCACCCCAACCAAACCTCACCTGTGTGAGTGGGAGAGGGGACTCAGACCCTGCTGCAGAGCACAGCCACACCTGCAGCCTGCATCCCTCACAACGACCTCCACCATCCTGTAGCTAAGCCCAGAAAAGGGTTTTAAAGGTAAAGGACTAAACTTATAAAATCCGAGCTCCAGCCAACGTCCTGACCCGTGAATACAACGCATGTACTTGCTGAGTACTAATTTACTGCTAATGAATGACTGCACACAACAAAGACGGGTTTACTTACGGGAACAATGTGCTCTCAGGGGACACCACCCCCATCCCACAGATGAATGAGACCCTCTGAAGTGCGGCCGGAGTGCTCAGAGAGGACAAGGGGAGGAAGGGGCTCTGTGCGGGGTGTGAGCACAGCTCGTCCTCCCGCAATGTGTGATTGATGGCTGCTCTCACCGTGACCGACAATCGCTTCTAAATTGGACTTTGAACAAACAGCCAGCTCCATCAAACCGCCGGTGCTGTGCTGAGAATTACAGCTGGTGGATTTTTGCTCAGAAAGGGACTGCTCTTATCTCCTGTTAGCCGAGTTAAAGAACCTAACTGGGAATAAATTCCCGGTGGGGAGGTGGAGGGAGGCAGAATGCAGCTCACTCAAAGCAGAGCAGTGCTGAGCTGTGCTGAACTGCACCAAGCTGTGCTGAGCTGCCTCCCCAACCACAGCTCACCCCCGGGCTGTCCATGGGGAGGATGAGGCCGCTGCAGCTGGCAGCACCTTGCTGGGCAGCCACCAGGCTGGGGCTGCAGCAAGCACGGTGGTCTACAGCCCAGGACCTCGTGCCAGAGCCACGCAGCATCCATCCTCCTATTCCCAAACACAATGAAGTCCCTGCAGCAGGTCAAAAGGAGGGATTTAAGAAGAGCAGAGAAGAGAAAAGTGGGTTTTTTTTTCTGTTCCAGAGAGCCCTGTCTCATGTAATTTAAGCCGCCTGAAGAGCTACAATGCCTCATGCAAGTCCTATTAGCTTCACTAAATGCAGCCTATTGATTTTTTGCCAGTTTATTTTGCTGTGTGCTTTAAACTGGGAGAACACTGATGTTGTTTAAGAGCCCTGTGTCAACACCCAAGGAGCATTAAATGCAGGAAGAGAAAGAGCAAAAGGGAGAGCCAGTGAACCCAGAGGCCTCTGATCTGAACTATATAAATGTTAAACAAGTCGTTATCAGCAACTCGAGTGCGCTGTTCATTTCAATTACCCATCGTAATGCGCAGATATTTAATAATCCTTTTGGAGGCGACATTTCTTGCTGCTCTTTGAGGCTTGATAGATGCCACAAATCTAGCTCACGGGCACTGGACCGGATTTTCAGGCGAGGGAGATTATCCTGCCTCCTGAATGCAGTTTGCTCCTGCACCACAGGTTCATCAGGGGATTATAACGAGTATGAATTCGTCTCTGGGTCTGTGCCTGATCCAGCAGCCATGAGCCCATGGGGTTGGCAGAGGAATGGCCTTTGTCGCCACGTGGCCGAGTGACCACAGCCACAAACCCACGTGCTGGGAAAAGGAGGTGGACAGGCCAAGCATGTGAAATACAGAGCACAAAGGGACTACCTGGCTCAGCTCGTTTACCCCTGTGTGCACATATATATGGGTAGCAGCAGTCAGAACCGTGCACAGTGTGAACCCAGAGTGTGATCACAGACAAAGGCTGCATTTCAAATGCTACGCAAAGACCGAAAAGAGCCGTATTTCTTCTCACCCAACACATTTCCTAGAAGCAGAAAGTGTTTGTACAAAGAGCAAGCTAGACAGCACGCTCCTCCCTCCTAACAGAGTGCCTGCTGGTCGTGGAAGAATACCCGTGCCTATTTTTAGCCATAAGACAATCTTCTTGAATATTTCCAAGCTCCTGTTTACGTGGGTACGTTAAATTTGTTTGTCAGTTGCACATACCTCAGAGGAGACATGTTTCCTAGCGGCGCTTGGGGAAAGACAGAAATACAACAGAGTGTGAGAGAGAGGAAAACATATCCTCTGAAATGCTCTCTGTCTTCTCTCGTTGCACAGAGCTACGGCGACGTAAACCAAGTCCTGCTTCAGACACACATCCCATGCAGCAGGCACATGGACAGGATGGCACTGCAGCAGCTCTACAGGCACCAGAGCAATGAGCATCCCAGGGCTCCACACACACAGCTCTGCAGGGCAGGGAATGGTTTTGCTGAGTGCTGGCACATCCCATGCGTGCTGGATCTGCCCTTTGTTGGGGTGAGAAGCGTTGAGCTGTGGAAGTAGAGGGAGACTGAAGACGTGGCAGACCTGGTTCTGCCCTCAGACTGGTGTAAAGACACTTTATTTCCTTCTCATCAAATAGAATATTAATTCTCATTTTGGTGTCATCTCTCCAGAAATCCAAAATCTCTACCTTTGAAAAAATGTGGGCTTTCATGAGCAGCAAACCCACAGCTCTCGTTAAGAACAACGAGGAAGGAATCCAACGGACCCTGACGGCCGACTACGCCCTGCTGATGGAGTCCACCACCATCGAGTACATCACCCAGAGGAACTGCAACCTCACCCAGGTCGGGGGGCTCATCGACTCCAAGGGCTACGGGATTGGGACCCCCATGGGTAAGTGGCAGTAGGGAGCCCAGGAGAGACAATCCTCTCCCAAACTCCAAAGGTCACACAGACCACCTCTCAAAGAAAGGTCTGGAGGTCCTCTTCACCAAAAAGGACTTCCCCACTTTGTGCTGTTTGCCCCCAGGCTCACCGTACCGGGACAAGATCACCATCGCCATCCTGCAGCTGCAGGAGGAGGACAAGCTGCACGTCATGAAGGAGAAATGGTGGCGGGGGAACGGCTGCCCTGAGGATGAGAACAAGGAGGCCAGTGCCCTGGGCATCCAGAACATCGGCGGCATCTTCATCGTGCTGGCAGCGGGCTTGGTGCTGTCAGTCTTTGTGGCCATGGTGGAGTTCATCTACAAGCTGCGGAAGACGGCAGAGCGTGAGCAGGTACCGATCCCCCCCACCTCTCTGCTAACCCAGCACTGAGGATTTCCCCTTCCCTGAGCCCCCAACGTGGGGCAGAGCTGCAGCACTCCTGGGTGCCCTCCCCAAGCTCCCCGCTCATCCCATGGGCGATGAGCACCTGTGGCCCCAGAGGGCAGCGTGTAGAATTGTGCCCCGTGTGCTGCAGTGCAGTGATGAGAACTGCATCTGTGTGCACAACCAGGCAGCAGCGCACACAGCCTGTGTGCTGGGGCTGACGGGTGCAGAGATCTGCTCACTGGAAAGAGCAGCAGGACTCTCTGGTTCACAACCAGCAGGGATCACACAACGAGCTCTGCCTTCCTGCAGGAGCCGCCTCACCCAATGCGCAACCTCACCAAAGCACAGGGGGTCAAACCTTGCAGAGCACAGCTGACCACAGAATCACCGAGCTCAGAAAAGCCCTCTCACACCTCCATGCACAACCCCAGCCCACCCCCCTTCCCATGCCCACACACCCCTCAATCCCACAGTGGTGGCTCCACCGCTCCCTGGGCAGCTGTGCCAGTGCATCACCACTCTTCAGAGAAGGAATCCCAACCCGACGCCTTCAGCACACCCCAAACCTCTTGCTGCTGCAGAGACGAGCTCCAACGCGGGGCGGTAACGCTCTGTCCCTCCTCTCCGCAGCGCTCCTTCTGCAGCGCGGTGGCCGATGAGATCCGGCTGTCCCTCACCTGCCAGCGCCGGGTCAAGCACAAACCGCCGCCGCCCGTCGTGGTGAAGGCGGACGCCGTGATCAACATGCACACCTTCAACGACCGGCGGCTGCCGGGGAAGGACAGCATGAGCTGCAACACCGGCATGACGCCCGTGTTTCCATAGGCGGCGGGACATGGCGGGGGGAGGGGGGCGGGGAGGGAAGGACGTGAGAAGGATGCGCTCCGAAGGAGGGAAGAAAAAAAGGAGTTGAAAAAGCAAAAGGGAAAAAAAGAAAGAAAGAAAGAAAGAAAAAAAAAAAGCAAAGCTCGGTTTGGTTCATTTCGAGAACAAGGCCTTCCAGCACGTCCACATCCACCACCGGCGCTGAAGCAGCAGCTTCAAAGCACAGACTGCACTGTGGGTCTCGGGGCTTTCCCATTTTGTTTCCGTTGTTTTTCATTCCTTATTTTTTTACAGCTTTGCAGCCCAGCATGCCCCACCTGGACTCTGATGTTTACACACCACGAACACGCGGAGGCACAACTGAATTGAGCCAAACTGAGCCCAGGGGGGCAGCGAGGAGCCCCCGAGCATGGCTCCTCCAGCATGGCAATAAAGAGACACGTTGTCCATTGGGTGTGCGTGGCACACCTGGGAGAAAGGGACAGGAGAAGCTCCCCGATGCGCTGCAGCTGCCAGCACTGTGCCCAACCCCAGCACGGAGCAGTGTGCAGGAGGAGCCACCACTGCAGCCATCAGCAGAGCCAAGGCAGCCCACAACGGACACGGCAAGCTGGAGTGGAACTGCACCCGTGCAGGAGGGGCTGGCACGGGGTGTGTGGGGACTGCAAGGAGCTGCTGCCAGCCCTGGGGCTGTCCCCAGTGCCCCACAGCACGCAGTCCGGTTCGTCCCCGTGCTGCCAGGCAGTGGAGCCCGGGGGCTGCAGCACAGATGGGAGGAGAGCTGTCTCCCAGAGGCAGACAGGATGGGTGCCGTGAAGCTGGCCGCAGCTCGGCCCTCACCCGCCTGCAGCTCCGTGCAAACACGCTGAAATGTTTTTGAGGAATCTTCCATGCACTGTGTTCTTCTTTTCAGGTCGCTAACCCAGAAGGCTGGTCCTGTCCTGAGCACCAATCGAGTCACAATTACCAAAGACCCCTCTGCTAACCAGAAGGAACGCTGAGCAGCGCCGCAGGACACAGCCAGTTCTCCCCAGCAAAAGGAAGCAAGCAGATGCAGTGCTGCCCGCTGTCACCCCCAGCACCACGAGGAGAGCACTGCAGAGAGTGCTTTACAGCTCCAGCGCAGACACTGGTGTTGAAGGAAAGCACAGCCCCTGCCCAGCACCCCACAGCACCACGTGGGGCTTCTTCCCACCCTCCATCAGGAGGGTTTCCTTGGAGCTGATCCCAATTAGCAACCTAGAACGAGGGGAGATAACTCCTCCCCACCCCTGATCTGTCTTCACTTCGTCCTCCCCTGATGTAAAGAAGTAACGTAGAGACCCGAAACGAAAAACGGATTTGTCATAGTTTGACTCAAGTAGAGATATGCAAAGATTTCTTTCCAACTTTTTTGTACAAATAGTGAAAAATCCGAGCTGAAAGCTGCCACCCCAGTGCTCGCCACCACGGTCCCAGTTTGCTGAGGATGCCCTGTGAGCACTGCTCTGCTCCCCGAGCTGATGGGCACCACCAGTGCTCCTCACCACCCCAGGGCTGCGTGGGGCAGCAGAGCTGATGTTCCCCTTGCACATTTGTAAGCCATTAGACAGAGATTTTTACAACCACGACAAAGATAAAAAACAAAGCCTGAAACTGGCTTTACGTGTGCTGAGAGCAAACCACCCCCAAAGCAGCTTTGCTTCCCCGCAGACCTCTATTTTTTCAACACTGAGCAAAATATCACTAAGGCCGTGAGCGCCCGTTATTCATCTCTGACATCAGTTCCATTTCCTTTGACTCACAAATGCCCCGGAGTGACAGGTGATGAGCACCAGCACTGCTCGTGATGTGGGACAGCAAGACAAACCACTGCAGCTCTGCCTTCTCCCTTCGACCACACACCAGCACTGCACATGCCACGCCGTGCTTCGGTCACCACAATCCTGCTCACTCGCAGCAAGCTCTGCTGACAGCACCGTGCCCCAGGCAGGGAGATCACAGCGGGGACACCACCAGCCCCACATCCTCCCCCCCCCCCCCCCCAGCCCTGCTCATGTGCTGGGCAGCTCCGACCTCAGCCTCGCTGCTGTATGCTGGAGAAGGCTGGGATGCAGCTGGGACACAGATGGGATGCAGAGGGAACGCAGCTGGGATGCAGATGGGATGCACCTGGGGCTGGGCCGTGCAGTGCTGTGCAGGCAGCAGAGAGGAACCCGGCAGCTGGCAGAGGGCACACCCCAGAAGGCACAGATGTGACGAAAGCCTTGTGCAAGCTGCTCTGTGACCTGTGACTCACGTCTTAGGAATCTGACTTCCAGCTTTCAAGCAGGTTCATCCCTTGTGTGGCGGGCAGAGGGACTGAAGAAGTGAGGAGGAAACAAAGGAAACCACCCTGGGGCTACTGAGCCATACCCAAAGCGCTGCCATTCCCGTTCACCGTCCCTTTCTCAGCTGCTTTCTCCTTCCAGGTCTCCTGTGAGACACAGCAGGGATGCAGCAGGCAGCTTCCTCTGGGATGCTCTTCCATTTGGGCCGAACTGATGGGAGTTGGCTACAGATGCCATCAGCACACAGAGGGACACTGCTCCGCCCCACAGCCACTGCCCGTGGGGGTCCCCGACCCACAGCACTGTGGGGGTGCACCACGCTGCCCACACCTCTGTCCAACAACAACAAAAAAAGGATGAACAGAGATTAAAAAAAAGGCAAAACAAAACACAAAAAGTAAAAGCCAACGACAGACAGTGGAAAAGAGTGCATAAAAAAAAAAAAAAAGGAAAAATAGAATAATAAAAACTGGTCTCCTTGACATTCAGGGGATTTTCCTTTGTGGACATGCAGAATTTCTATGAATATAGTTTTTTGTAAACATTTTGTAATGATTTTGGTTTCATAGTAACTGTGTTACTTGCTGATCATTCTAGGCTGATGTAAATACGATTTCCAAAAAAAGAAAAAGAAAAAAAGAAAAAATTCCGATTATTTTCCTTTTTAAGACACTGTGATATATCGAAGTGCACAGTTTGCTGTATGAGGTAATATGGTTTTAAATTTTAAATAAAACATGATTTCTAGAAAACAGCGCCAGTCTGTGCATGATGCCTCCATCTCTGTTAGCTGCAACGTGGCTCCTAAATGTCCAGTCCATCACAGCCGACCCCACAGCAGTTGCCCAAAGACCCCAGAGAGGGACAGAGCTGCACGGCACAGCAGAGCCCCTTCCCAGCTCTGTGCCCACCTTAAACAGACCCCGAAAGCCGCCGTTCCCCACAAGTTGGTTAAAATAATTCCTCCCCACTGTAATTATTTCTAAGGGTCATCTCATAAATCGTTCTCATCTCCATTCACTCCAGCTCAGGAAAGCCACGGATTCAACGTCCCCTCCGGAGCTCCTCTTTTTGTTCTGAGCCCTGATCAATATGCAGAGGATACGGCAAAAAGAAGAAGGGGGAAAAATGGTAAAAGCAGCTGATGCCTCTGCACGGCTCCTGCAGCACTGGGGCACGTGGGGCTGCTCGTGGGAGCTCCCACCGCTCCTCACCGTGCTGGCTGCCTCTGTGAATCCTGATCAGCGGGCAGCAATTAACCCTGTCACTCAGCCTGCACTGCACTGCCAATCATGTGCGATGAATATTGAATCGGACAGCAGATTTCACTCAAAAAAAGGCACCCCTCCATCCCACCCCGGGCTGAGCAGGGTGAGCACGGGTGCTCGCTGCCTGCACATCCCACTGCCCTGCGCCTGCATGGAGGATTCCCAACCTGCAGCTCTTCCTGCAGAGCCCACATCACAGTGGAACTGCTTCATCCTCAGAGTGTTCTCTGATCCCAGAGCACAGAGCTTCGACCCCAAGGCACGAGGACAGTGGACACCGACAGCAGCCCTACAACCAACAAACCCCATCCCCAGGCCTGGACTGAACATTCCCATGAGCAGAACCTTGAAGATTCAGAGGTGGAACAGATAAAACGAGGACACCTTATTGAAGAAGAGGATGTGGGCTTTCCTATGCACTCCTTGACACTGAAAACAAATTCTAAGGCCCAAACAACTGCCTGGTGCTGCCGTGCCTGGAGCACTGCCTGCATGGAGCATCTCCCAGGCACCGGGAGTGGGGCAGGGCCATGGAGAGGGGCTTCCAAACACTGCAGAGCAGTGTCACCGCAGTGGGATGCAGCACTGATGAAGCCAGGAGGAGCACTGAGCACACAGGCACACAGGGTGCTGACACCCCTCACTCGGAGCCGTGTATCGATGGTGCTATGCCACACGCTCCTAACGCAGAGCAGAAGTGTGATCTCAGTAAACAAGAGTTCTTCTGGCAGCACTGAAGCAACATATGGGCTCCAGCTCACGCGCCTCGAAAGGGGTTCGTAGGGCAGGGAAGCGACGGCACACGGCCAACACACACAGCCCTGGAGGAGCTCTGAGATGACTGAAGTGAGCAGGTTCCTTCCGTGGGCAGTGGGGGTCGTTAAATGAAGGAGGGGCACGGCACGGGGTCAGGGGAACCACGAGGGGACGAGAAGAGGAATATCTCACACGGAGGCTCCGGGTTTCTCTGCAAGAACTTCTCTCATGCTGCCTCGTGGCCCAGAGGAAACTGCTCGGAGAGACACGAGCGAAGCGTTTAAGAAGCATCTGTCATTATTAAAACAAAGTTGCTTTGCGATTTTACTATTTTGCTGCAGTTTCATTATCTTATGCAAATGAGCTGTCTATTCCCTTCTGCAGCGTGGGCTGCAGCGGGACGGGAGCCCCAGAGAGACTATTTATTACAGCCTCTCACTCTCGAGATTATCAATTGCAAATGAAGGAGCATAAATACATCTTCTTTAGCTGCTTATGCCACATTAAGGAACACGCTCGCAGCTAATGGCTTTGCTGCTCTCATCTGCTCAGATGGGAGCAGAGCACGGAGGCACTGCTTTGGTTGGCAGCAGCATTGGGCTCGTGGGGCTCTGTGCTCAGCAGTGTGCTGTGCCAACAGCACTGAGCCCAGCCCAGCCCACGGGTGACCATGACACCATCAGAACGGTTTGTCTTTCAGGATGAATTCTGGTCCTCCCAGAGCACTGCAGCACTCACAATGCAAAGCTCTGCCCATGGCTCTGGCTGCTGTATGTGGCACAAGATCCATACCCATCTCAGTGCTGTCCCCGAAAATATGGCACTACCATGAGTGGGGCCACTGGTGTGCGTCTGATCCAAATGGTTTTGGGTCTGCAAAAACTGAATGTGGCTGCTGCCTTTTCTCCTCCGTGGAGAAGTCTACAAGAACACCAAGGTGCCTACACCACCAAAATGGACCACACAGTCAGTGGAGACACGGCAGGGTGGCTCAGAGGTGGCACAGCTCAGCTGCAGCCCAAGTCCTGGTGATGCCACCCGCCAGCACTGCCCCCAGCCCTGCAGAGATGCCACCATGTGCTCTGCCATCCACTGCCACGTGCTCCTATCTCTGCCACCCAGCAGCCTCCAGCCCCAGCAGCCACTGAGGGACACGAGAGAAGAGGCAGCTAGAGAGGGAGGCCAGCCACAGCCAGCCAGGCTGTCATCAATATGCAGTCTCACAAGCTGCCAAAGCAGTCGTCTTCTGCAATGGGAATGCCACCACGCCCGGTCCCCAGCCCTCAGCACTGCGAGCCCCACTGCAGGCTGAGGGATGCTGGGTGCAGTGCATTCCCTGAGGGCAGGAATGGTGCAGTGCTAGCAGCCAGCACGCAGACATCCCCCACAAGTGGGTAATTGATGCTATCCAGGGCCAGGTTCTTGCAATCAGCGTCGCTCTCTTTACATCAGCATTCGCCACAGCCGAACCCTCTTGTGTTCCAGAGGGTTAGAAAATGTTATTATCCAGACAAACCCTCTAATTCCAACAAATTCGATTAACCAGGCAAATGAAAATGACACAAAGCTGTCTGAGATGCGGGTGGCTTGATGGCTTGCTGCTGCTTTGATTTATTCCTAACTGGATTTACAGAGCACACCCCGGGCACCTCAGCTCCACCAGCACCAGCACTGCCACGGCCCCTCTGCAGCCCCAGGACTGCACATCAGCATCTCCCAGTCCTCATCACCCACCTCGTGCTCCCCAGATCCAAGCTGTGCTCTGAGATCATCACTTTGCTCCGTTATGTCCTGGAATATGTAAAAGTCTCCCAGAGTCTGGTGGCAGGCCTAAGGCAGCACTCTAATTAGGCCATCAATAACCCAGAGCAGCTGCTCAGAAAGAATTCAGCTGTTCAAAGATGGAAAAGTCCATTAAGTTTATTGCATGAAATGTTGGACATGGTTTAGACAGGGGATCACAGCCAAATTATATAAACTACCAAAAAACCTGCCAAATGGAGGAAGTGCAGGCAGGATGGGGCATTTTTAAACTGTCACTGCCCCGAAGGGAGAAGCAAACCCATTTGTCTGGTGCTGCTGTCCAGAAGACAACTGCAGAGCCAACGCTGAGCTCACACGGCTCCAGCAGAAGGACAGGAATAGAAGGCAATTATCCGAGTATTTCAGTAACTGTGGCAATTAAGTATTGTGGAAACACTTTGAAAGCACAGCAATACAACAAGAAACGCAAGGAGCTTAAACGTTCTGCAGTTGTGACGAGGGGAAGCGCATCCTGCCGGCACCTCCCCAACCTCAGTGCGGTGTGGGTGCACATTCCCAGCCAGCAACCTTTGGAAGTTGTGCTGCTGAGAGCAACGAGCAGCTGAGCAGCAAGGCCACAGCGAGGGACATGACAAGGGACACAGGGCATGGGATCGATGTGGAAGTGGCAGCTGGGGACACAACGTCTCGTTGGCCCGGGAGCTGGCTGCAGGACTGGCAGAGCGGTGCTGGAGCTGAAAGCAGTGCACAGCAAATCAAAGGGCAGCCACCAGGGAGGCATTAGAGCACAGCACACGGCTGGCCCCGGCGGCTGCTGAAGGATGGGATAAAAAGAGGAACAAAAGAAGAGACTCAAAGAGTCCTATTTTTAGGCAGAGCTGTGCTCGACTGCTGCAGCTCGGGCACCACCAGTGTTCCCAAACTGTGCTGGGGGGCCCGGCCACACTCCAAGACAGCTCCTCCACGGGGAATCAGGAGGATTAATTTGCGGGGGTAAAGATTCCCATCAAGACCAATAAATAAAGACCGAGGTCACGTCTTATCAAAAAAAAATCCTTTTCTTCCCTCTCCGTGTGCCAGAAATTCCCACAACGCTGAGAAAATAAGAGAACAATTTTTAAGCACTGCTCTAGCAATAAAATACTGATCTCCTGCAAATGGAATTCGGAACATACAACAGTGGGCTATACATTACCCTGCCTGAGCCTCCCCCGAGGGAAATGAGGTTATCAAAACTTTGGAGGACTGAATGCAAACGTTGCTCCTTCTCCTGCACAAACGGCCACGATGGGGGGGTTGGCACCGTGCTCCCCCTCTGCAGAGCCTGCCCCCATTGAGCTCTGAGCTGTTTACCCAGCTGCAGCCCAGCTCACAACCTGCTTGGCTGCTACCTGTCTGCAGTCTGCTTTCAACATCCCGCATCTCTCTGGGGTGCCACAAGACACTGATCCACTGAATCCAGGCTGAGTGTGTGTTTTGTGCTGCTGAGACACAGCTCCGTCGCGTTTCACAAGAGGAGACCTTGAGAAGTGTAATTGAATTAGAGGGATCCAACTGCTCTGCAGGAGGAGGAGTCACCCCACTGCTGCTGCTTGGCTGCTCCAGGACCGTGGCAATGGGGGCTGCTGTGGGCGCACCCGCTGCTCACAGCCTCTTCACGATGTCTACAGAGAGAGATCTGATCATCACAGACACTCACTCGATGAGAACTGTCACCAAAGTCATGGATTTTAAGACAGAAATTATTTTTCCCTTTCCCCTGAAAAATACTGCATTAATTCAGAGAGGAGATCGTCCCTGGAAGGGGACGGCAGCGCTGAGCTGGAGGACAGATGCTGGCAGCAGCACCAGCACACATTTCCTGAGCAGCAGAACTGCCCTCAGGGTCCCAGCAATACTGGGACAGAAGGATCAAAGAGTGATGAGAACGTCCTGCTGCACTGTGGGCAGCCCACGGAGGGGAACACCAACAAAACCATGCTGCCCGGGTCGAGAAATTGATAGCAAAATAATACTCATCCATTTTTTCCCTCTTTCTTGCTCTTCCCAATGAACAAGGGCCTCACATTGTCCCTAAAATGCAGAACGGTTTCTTCTACGCTCCCACGAGAGACATTAGGCTGCCAGAATACCAATCCAGCTCAGGCCTTCCTGAGATTTCAAATTAATCGCGTTGATTGCAGCTTTATTTACTCACCGAGGTCTACTTAGTGCTTCCTTTGTTGCTGTAAAAAGCTCGTTATTCTCTTTAATTGAACCGCTTTCATAAACCGCGTGCATTCTCACTAATTATTTTCCTTGATGAAAGTGGAGCTCCTCATCGCTAATGCTCTCCTGAAATCTGTCATCTGGCAGGGAGCATCGGGGCCAGGCAGGAGGGCTCAGGACCCGGCTGCACTGTGGGGACAGGATGATGGGAAACGTGAGCTGTGTGCTGCTTTAGTGAACCACGAGTGATAAAGTGTTCTGTGTGCATCAAAACTATTCAAGCACTCGGGCTTGTTGAAGGCGTTTGCCTTTGAAACACAGAGTCAAAACACAGCGACTTTTTAACGAACCTTCTCTCTCCCGATGAGATAATTTCCCTCGCCCTAGCTCCAATTCAGCATTTAAAAAATCAGAAACGTTTCCTTCACCTCACAGACAATCAGAGTGCCATTTGATCATGAAACGTGCAGCGATTTTGGCTGTCATTCGGGCTGCACTCAGCGCATGGGGAAGAAGAGCTCATCCTCAGCTGCAGTGAGTGGGGCACTGGGTAGGGAACGGGGATCTAAGCACGGCAGGGAGAGGTCAGGGTCAGGATCAGGATTAGGGTTAGGGTCAGGGTCAGGATTAGGGTTAGGGTCAGGGTCAGAATTAGGGTTAGGGTCAGGGTCAGGATTAGGGTTAGGGTCAGGGTCAGGATTAGGGTTAGGGTCAGGGTCAGGATTAGGGTTAGGGTCCGGATCAGGATTAGGGCTAGGGTTAGGGTTAGGGTCAGGGTTAGGGTTAGGGTTAGGGTCAGGGTGATGGTCCAGGTTAGGTTCAAGGTCAGGACTGCACTGTCCAGCCCAAAACAGCAGCACAAGACTGCTGCCAGGACTCCCTGGGGCATGGGCTCAGCCTGGCCTTACTTCACTCACAGACCAGAGGAGCTCCGTTTGCAGAGAAGCTGCAGGCACCTCCAGGAGCTGTAAATACACACAAATACCTCTTCACACGTGTGTGTGTTTTCTCTTCTTCCCACAATGACACGGGTTCAGGTCCGTGAGGCCACGACAGCACTCAGTGATGGTGACAGGACCACTTCCACCTCCGTCGGAACGCAGGAAGCATCAGTGCTGAGTGTGACACGGGTCGTGGGCAGAACGATCTGCTAACCAGATTAGATGCCACTCGCAATCTCTGGAGAGCACTCCTAAATACATTACTGGATTTGCATAACAACAGGCAGCTTAAGCAGCGCACAGAAGGAACAGACCATGATCCGCTGAACAAATGTGAACACGGCAGCCATCCCCCAGCGGGACACAGCAGCTCCCACTGCACAGCTCACAGTGGAGATGGGGCCGAGGAGGAACTCGTGTGCCCTACACACAGGAGATATGGGGCAGAACGGCTGCGTGGGAAGCCAGGCAGGCACAGGAGATCCGCGTGGGGATGCTGGGCTGGAAAGGAGCAGGGCTGCAGCAGAGCTGGGGGAAGAGCCCGAGGTTACTGCTGACTTTGTCGCTCAGCTGCACAAACACTAGAATTATCTCCTCTCATCCAAAGGTACACTCTTCTTTTTTTTCAAAGAAAATCCTACTGGAAATGACATCCTTTGCTGTGACAGAGGGCTATTTGCATTCCATTACACATCTTCCCCTCCCCAGATGTGGATAGAAAATTATACACTCAGCTCGGAGGCGCAGCTGGATGCCAGCCCCAGCCTCACCTCTCCCAGGACTAATGAGACGCTATCAAGAGAGAGGCTTTGATAGCTCAGCACATTACAACAAAAAACCTCGGGTCACGCCTGCATCTGGGAACACTGAAATGAGACGACCCCAGTTTTAGAGCAGGGCTGCTAAGTGGAGAGCTTGCTATTTTGGGTAGGTACAGAAGAGTCCCCGGCGTATTTAGAGCTCTAGGAGGACTGTGGTGATGGGCAGTTCTAATGAAACCTCAGCTGCAGAGCTATTTACACGGATGTTTTACCAGCACACAGTGTGGCAAGCTCTGCATCGAGACCTTCTGATGGACCCAGGCCCAATTATCTCCCAAATGTTCTTCAGCTTTCCTCTGACTAGCACTAATGGACCCACTTAGAGCTACAAATAAAAATTGCTTAGCTCTAAATTGGACAAAATACTTCTCTGCGTGTTCATGTAGGGGGCAGGGTTGGACTGGAATAGCAGAGGGACAAAGAAGAGCAGCAGGACTCGGCTGGTTTGTCAGAACAGAAAGAAATGAAATAGGGGAATTACAGCAAAAGCCCCACTTGAAGTGACTATCAAATCGTGTTTACCAAGGAGAGCTGTGCATCAGCTCCGAAACGCCCTTCTTCCAACCAGCACCCACACAGCACCGCAGGCGAACAAAGCAGAACCACAAAGCACGGAGAAATTAGCAAAGAAAGGGAAGATTTCTGTCTGCACCACGTTGTTTCCTCCCAGCGTGAATGAGCACCCACGTGGACACTGCTCTCTGCGTGGATGTTGTGGTTTTGTGGTTTTGATGCCGGTATTCCACATCAGAGCATCATGCAGCAGTTAAGGAGTTAATGCTGGGGGAGCAGCAGAGGGGAGGGGCGGAGCTCCGCACCGGATGCAGGCGGCGCTCGGTCTGGGCGCGTTGCTCTGGGCTGCCGTGGAGGTTCAGCACGTGTGCTTCCCCTGCGGGTCCTCCTTAGCGTAAGCTCATAGCTTTTGGTTTGGAAATTTTTCTCTCTCTTTCAATTGTTCAATTTTATTAGATTTAGTAAAGTTACCGTTCCTTCTCAGATCGTGCCGTTGTTTTCTTGTAGACCCATCTCTTCCCGCCGTTTCCCCCTCCCCCTCCCGGAGCGCGGCTCTGCTCGGGCGGCCGCGCGGCCACTGACGCAGTTTCTTTTTCTCTCCCCTCTCCCTTCTCGGTTTCCTTTGGGTCACTGTCACGGACAACACCGTGACAATTATTGGTGGAGAATGCGGGCAGTGCAGTATTGGCACTCCATTGTAAATCTGGTGCAGAGTGGACTAAGGTTTTTCATGTACCTTATAGCATGCTGGCGTCTTTTTAAGCTCCTCGCGTTCAGCACCGGAGTAGTGTGGATATACAGCTACTTTAGTGTGCTGAGGGGGTTACATGCCTCCTACCTAAACACCCTGGCTAATGTGACAGATTATGCGGCATTTGGAATGGTTTCCAGTTACTCTTTTCAGGTCTTTACCTATATTCAGGATGTCAACCTGACAACTGTGTTATCTATTTTCCTGAATGCTCTCTTGGCAATTTATATCATATGGAGGAAGCCTTCCTCAAAACCAGAGAGTGTTGAATGGCAGGGAAGGTGGAAAAAATTAGGAAAGAAATTAGAAGCGTGGGGACCCCCGGTGTTATGCAATTTTGATCTTGAGCACCTGTGGGACCCTGAGAAATTCAGTGAGTGTTTAGGTAAGGAGTCATGTGACTCAGGACGGTCTGAGAAGGAATGTATTGTTTGGGGTCTGGCTTGTGCTTATCGAGCCATAATTGATATTCTGGAGAGAAATGGTTTCCAAACCAAGGTCCAAAGCAAAAATGAAAACCTCCAAGTTAGACCTGACCAATCACAGGAAGCACCGGTATCAGTGTCGGTTGCCCCTGTGGAAGGCCAGAAATGGACACGGCCGTCCTCGCGCCTAGAACGGAAAGAAGAAGAAGCAGAGAAAAAAAAGGAAGATCCAGGCGAGGGGCCCTCCTCAGCACCACCACCACCACCACCACCTAAAAAGGCCACTAAGAAAAGTGAGAGACATGGAGAAGACAGCGATGATGATGGAGTCACTGTTACCACTACTCGTCGGCCCCTAAAGATGACTGAAATACAAGGTTCAAGAAAGGAGTTTGTACGGCGCTCGGGTGAATCTATTGTCACCTGGTTGCTGCGGTGTTGGGACAGCGGTGCCAGCAGCGTGTCCCTAGATGGCAGCGAAGCCCGCCAACTGGCAAGCATTGCCCGAGACCCAGCTATCGACAGAGGAATTGGCAGATGTCTGAATGGAGTCGCTACCCTCTGGGAACGAGTCCTAGTGGCTGTAAAGGATAGATACCCTTACAAAGATGATCTGGAGCCTAAGGTGGAAAGATGGAACACCGTGGAGAAAGGCATCCAATTTTTGAGAGAAACAGCCGTAGTAGAGATGCTGTATGATCCCAATTTCGTCCCTAACAATCCACACCAGGACCGTGATCCTGATAGAGTAAGGTGCACACCTGATGTATATCGCAAGCTCTCAAAAACAGCACCAGAGAGGTACGCAAGTACACTGGTAGCAATGTTCCATAGATTCGAGGGTCAAGACAGAAGACTCCCAGTTTATGAATTGACTATTACTCTCCAAAACTTTGAACAACAGTTTCCACCATCACGTGCTTCCATTGCAGCTATAGTAGCAGAAGAAGTAGGTGAGATAAAGAAAACTATACTGGACGAACTGTCATTACTGATGAATAGGGATGAACCTGTGTCAGTATTGGAAACACCTGATGAAGACGAGCATGACGCAAAGAATCTGATGAAGCAATTTATCAAACTGTTGAAAGTCTCGGCCACTAAAGGCAACCGCCCCTCTGCACGAGCAAATGACGGCAGTAACATCATGTCACGTGTGGCCATGTGGAGCTTCTTACGAGAAAACGGAGAGGACATGAGGAAGTGGCATAAAAAACCCACTCCTGTACTGCGAGCACGGGTGAGAGAACTACAGCAGAGATCAGCCACCAATGAAATTGCTCCCGTCACTGCAGGTAACCAATAGAGGGGCCCTGCCCTCAGCCAGGGGAGGGAAAGGGATAACAGAGTGTATTGGACTGTGTGGATTAGATGGCCTGGCACATTAGAGCCACAAAGATATAAGGCACTGGTGGACACTGGTGCACAGTGCACTCTGATGCCCTCGAGTTATAAAGGGACAGAATTGATTCATATTTCTGGAGTGACTGGGGGTTCTCAGGAACTGTCTGTGTTGGAGGCAGAAATAAGCCTCACCGGTAAAACCTGGCAGAAGCATCCCATAGTGACTGGACAGGGGGCTCCATGCATACTTGGTATTGACTATCTCAGAAGGGGACATTTCAAGGATCCCAAGGGGTACCGATGGGCTTTTGGAATAGCTGCTGTAGATGCAGACAACATTCAGCAGCTGTCTGTTTTACCTGGCCTGTCAGAAGATCCGTCTGTTGTGGGGGTACTGAAAGTGAAAGAGCAGCAGGTACCTATCGCTACAAAAACAGTGCACAGACGGCAGTACCGCACCAACAGGGATTCCTTGCTCCCCATTCATGACTTGATCCGTCAGCTAGAGAGCCAGGGAGTGATCAGCAAGACTCACTCACCTTTTAACAGCCCCATATGGCCGGTGCGTAAAGCCAGTGGAGAATGGAGGCTGACGGTAGATTACCGTGGCCTGAATGAAGTCACACCCCCACTGAGTGCTGCTGTGCCAGATATGTTGGAGCTGCAGTATGAACTGGAGTCAAAAGCAGCCAAGTGGTATGCCACTATAGACATTGCCAATGCATTCTTTTCTATTCCTTTGGCCACAGAGTGCAGACCACAGTTTGCTTTCACCTGGAGGGGCGTTCAGTACACCTGGAACCGTTTGCCCCAGGGGTGGAAACACAGCCCAACCATCTGCCATGGGCTGATTCAAACCACACTGGAACAGGGTGGGGCACCTGAGCACCTCCAGTATATTGATGACATTGTTGTGTGGGGTGATACAGCAGAGGAAGTTTTTAAAAAAGGAGAGCAAATAATCCAAATTCTTCTGGGTGCTGGTTTTGCTATTAAACGGAACAAAGTGAAGGGACCTGCCCAAGAAATTCAATTCCTAGGAGTAAAATGGCAAGATGGACGTCGTCACATTCCAGGAGATGTGATTGACAAAATCACCAGTATGTCACCACCCACTAGCAAGAAAGAGACACAGTCTTTTCTGGGTGTAGTAGGTTTTTGGAGGATGCACATCCCAAACTACAGCCTCATAGTAAGCCCCCTCTATCAAGTGACTCGGAAAAAGAATAATTTTGCATGGGGTCCTGAACAGCAGCAGGCCTTTGAGCAAATCAAGCAGGAGATAGCCCGTGCTGTGGCCCTGGGGCCAGTTCGGTTGGGACAGGATGTGAAAAACATCCTCTACACTGCTGCTGGAGAGAAAGGTCCCACTTGGAGTCTGTGGCAAAGAGCCTCTGGGGAGACCCGAGGCCGACCCCTTGGATTTTGGAGCAGAGCGTACAGGGGTTCAGAGGAGTGCTACACTCCAACTGAGAAGGAGATTTTGGCCGCATACGAGGGGGTTCGGGCTGCCTCTGAAGTAATTGGTACTGAGACACAGCTCCTCCTGGCACCTCGACTGCCAGTGCTGAATTGGATGTTCAAAGGAAAGGTTCCCCCCACCCATCATGCTACCGATGCCACCTGGAGTAAGTGGATTGCACTGATTACACAGCGAGCTCGGATGGGGAACCTCAACCGTCCAGGAATCCTGGAGGTGATCATGGACTGGCCTGAAGGCAAGAAATTTGGAACATCCCCATCAGAGGAGATACCACGTGCTAAAGAGGCCCCACCATATAACGAACTACTAGAGAATGAAAAGACGTATGCCCTCTTCACTGATGGATCGTGTCGTATTGTTGGGAAGCATCGCAGATGGAAGGCTGCTGTGTGGAGCCCCACACGACGAGTTGCAGAGGCCACCGAAGGAGAAGGAGAGTCAAGCCAATTTGCGGAGGTAAAGGCCGTCCAGCTGGCCTTAGATGTGGCTGAACGGGAGAGGTGGCCCATGCTATATCTTTATACTGACTCTTGGATGGTGGCAAATGCTTTATGGGGGTGGTTGCAGCAGTGGGAACAGGACAACTGGCAACGGAAGGGTAAACCTATTTGGGCTGCTGAACTGTGGAAAGACATTGCTGCCCGAACAAAAAGGTTGGGTGTAAAGGTGCGCCATGTAGATGCTCATGTGCCCAAGAATCGAGCTACTGAAGAGCAGAAAAATAACCATCAGGTAGATCGAGCTGCCAGAATTGAGGTGTCTCAGATCGATTTGGACTGGCAGAACAAAGGAGAGCTGTTTTTAGCTCGGTGGGCCCATGAGACCTCTGGCCATCAAGGAAGGGATGCGACCTATAAGTGGGCTAGAGACCGAGGGGTGGACTTAACTATGGATGCCGTTGCACAGGTTATCCATGACTGTGACACATGTGCCATAATTAAACAGGCCAAGAGGATGAAACCCCTCTGGCAGGAAGGGCGATGGGAAAAGTATAAATATGGGGAGGCGTGGCAGGTTGATTATATCACCTTGCCACGAACTCGCGATGGTAAGCGTTACGTGCTCACCATGGTGGAGGCGACCACTGGGTGGCTTGAGACATACGCAGTACCCCATGCTACCGCCCGAAACACCATCTTAGGGCTCGAGAGACAAGTCCTATGGAGACATGGCACTCCAGAGAGAATTGAGTCCGATAATGGGACTCATTTCAAAAATTCTCTTGTGGATATCTGGGCCAAAGAACACGGCATTGAATGGATCTACCATATCCCCTACCATGCACCAGCTGCTGGTAAGATCGAGCGCTACAACGGGTTGTTAAAAACCACGTTGAGAGCAATGGGTGGTGGGACATTCAAGCACTGGGAGAAGCATCTGGCAGAAGCCACCTGGCTGGTCAACACTAGGGGATCAGTCAACCGAGAGGGTCCTACACAGTCCGGCTCCCTACAGACCATAGAGGGAGATAAGGTCCCTGTGGTACATGTGAGGAGCATGTTGGGAAAAGCGGTGTGGGTCCTTCCAGCCTCTGGAAAGGGCAAACCCCTCCGTGGAACCGTTTTTGCGCAGGGACCTGGGTGCACCTGGTGGGTAATGGATAAAAATGGGGACGTCCAGTGTGTCCCACAAGGGAATTTGATGCTGGGGGAATGTAGTCTGTAATTACGTGTGTATGTATGTATATATATATATATATATATGTTTCTATGTAACTCATGTTATTACTGTTTGGTTATGTATAGATGTGTGTTAAGCATGATGTGATGATGTGGAATAAGGGGTGGAATGTTGTGGTTTTGTGGTTTTGATGCCGGTATTCCACATCAGAGCATCATGCAGCAGTTAAGGAGTTAATGCTGGGGGAGCAGCAGAGGGGAGGGGCGGAGCTCCGCACCGGATGCAGGCGGCGCTCGGTCTGGGCGCGTTGCTCTGGGCTGCCGTGGAGGTTCAGCACGTGTGCTTCCCCTGCGGGTCCTCCTTAGCGTAAGCTCATAGCTTTTGGTTTGGAAATTTTTCTCTCTCTTTCAATTGTTCAATTTTATTAGATTTAGTAAAGTTACCGTTCCTTCTCAGATCGTGCCGTTGTTTTCTTGTAGACCCATCTCTTCCCGCCGTTTCCCCCTCCCCCTCCCGGAGCGCGGCTCTGCTCGGGCGGCCGCGCGGCCACTGACGCAGTTTCTTTTTCTCTCCCCTCTCCCTTCTCGGTTTCCTTTGGGTCACTGTCACGGACAACACCGTGACAGTGGAGCAGCTCGAAGTGAGGTTAAAACCCAGCAGTGCTCCGTGACCGCTGCCCGAGGCGAGCTGCAAGGAACGCAGCCGCAGCACTCACAGCTGCTGCACAAAGCAGCTCTGCTGCAGCCCACAGGCACTGCCAGCGGTTGCTGACCTTCATCCGCACAGCACATTTCAGACCCCACTCCAAATGCTTCTTTTCCTTTCTCTGAATTTTGTTCCATTTCTCCTTCTTTGCTCGGATACGTTGCTCAGCTCTCACCTTGCGCTGATCTTCACTGCTGCTTTCTCTTCCTCCTTTCCTCATCTCGGCACTGAACTCTGACTTTTCCTCTCTGCTGAAGTTTCAGATTTCCTCAACCACATCCACTGGAGTGTTTCTTCAACAGTAGGTCAAACTCAGCACCACCCATGACACAGCAGGGACTTCCCTTGCGTTCCATGCACGTCATGGAGGGACCACATGTGGTCCACAGAAGGACCACGTGTCACGTGAAATGACCACACTTTCAATGTGACAGCGTAACTCTGGGGCTGGCACAGAGGGCTTGTGCTTCCCCCATCCCTGCACTTCCACCCCGGACACGTGGAAGAGACGTCAGCTCCCAACTGCTCTGAATGCAGCCGCCCAAAGCCAACCCCAAAGCCAAATCCAAGGTCAACCCCAAAGCCAAATCCAAGGTCAACCCCAAAGACAAACCCAAGGTCAACCCCAAAGACAAACCCAAGGTCAACCCCAAAGACAAATCCAAGGTCAACCCCGAAGACAAACCCAAGGTCAACCCCAAAGACAAACCCAAGGTCAACCCCAAAGACAAATCCAAGGTCAACCCCAAAGACAAATCCAAGGTCAACCCCAAAGACAAACCCAAGGTCAACCCCAAAGACAAACCCAAGGTCAACCCCAAAGACAAATCCAAGGTCAACCCCGAAGACAAACCCAAGGTCAACCCCAAAGACAAACCCAAGGTCAACCCCAAAGACAAATCCAAGGTCAACCCCAAAGACAAATCCAAGGTCAACCCCAAAGACAAACCCAAGGTCAACCCCAAAGACAAATCCAAGGTCAACCCCAAAGACAAACCCAAAGCCAACCCCAAAGCCAGCCCCAAAGTTAATCCCAAGCAATGCTCAGCTTGGGGACGTCAGGATTTGAGCACGCTGTTTGCGCTGAGCCTGGCACAAAGTCAGCACAACAATCCCAGTAGGAGCTGCAATGGGGAGGAAAGAGGTTGCCACAAAGAAAGTGCTTGTTCTGACGATAATCCTACGCCGTTTTTCCTGAAGTGCTTTTAAAACCGAAATAACATCAAGTTAGAAAGCTCACAAAGCATATTTGAGGTGCAAAGGGGTGAAAATTAACAGCTGATAGGAATTTTCCACAAGCGGTTCTCAAAATCAGCTTTGACAGAACTTGCAATTCCAAAGAATGTTTCCTGACCATTTCATCTGTCACACCGGGTCACGCAGGGAGATGGAAACGCAGCCGGGTTTGAAAGGAGCCAGCTTTTGTGGAGGAATCGGGACGAGTGCACAGAGCAACAAGAGCGGAGTGAATAATGCATCATTTATTCACGAACTGTCAGCTCGCTCTCCTCGCTGAATTGTCCCGGCTTCCTCTGCTTTATCCTTCAGCCGAATAACGCGTGTGATGAAATACCAGCTGTAATTCATTTCGGAGCACTACCCTGACATTACCAACAGCTGCAGTTGGGCTCAGAGGCCACGAGATACATCGTGTTTCTGGCTGAGTGAACACAACCTCGCGGCCCTCGGTCTCGAGCCTGGGAAGGAGTGCTGCGCTCCGGGGAAGGCTGCCTCGCTGTGCCCACTGCCACACTGTGCACAGAGCACACGGAGAGGGATGGGGGACACCAAGGAGCCCCCTCCCGTGGCAGAGCCTTAGGGCAGCAGCACTGTGGTGCAGCCGTGGGGATGGGGCCACGGCAAGCAGCGTGCCCTCGTGCGGCAGCAGCATCACCTTGGGTGCCCCCTGTGTTATCTGCAGGAGCCCTCAGAGCGAAATGTCGTATTCAAAACCATGTATTCATAGCTGGCTAATCACAGCTTAATTACAACAGCTCAGCAGGCTCTTGTAGGAACACCGCGTCTGAGGCGGTTCCACTAGGAAACTTTTTATGAGATAAGCAGAAGCATCAAATTGCTTCAGATGTGTGAGGGGAAAAAAAAATAAAAACCTATTTAGTGTTAATTGGGGCAATTACCTTTCTGCTAATCTGCATGTCTCATGAATATTAAATCCGTAATAAAAAGAAAATGCTCTGACTGGCCAACAGCTGTCCAGAGCTGTGCGTGGGGAGGAGGGAACAGCACAAGGCTTCAATGCAACCCAGGGAGGGAATCCTCAGCAGAGAGCAGCCAAAGCAGCACAGCCCTGCAGATGCTCACCGGGCACCAAGGCACTCTGTGCATTCCTGCTGCTCCTCCTCTGCTATCAGCCTTGCTCTCACTGGTGCTGTTGCACTCAGACAAGGGCACGGAGCACAGAAGTTGGGTTTGTCTTCTTTCATAGTTGAGTGCTGGAGAACGGCAGCCCTTCCCTGGCAGCTGCTGAGGAGGACTGAGGGTTAGAGGATCGCAGATGGAAGCTGTGCCATTTTCTCTCCCAAGAATGCATGCTGCTCCTGCTTAAAACTCCTTTCAGAGCCTGCAGGGAGCAGATTTCAGCTCTGCGGTATCTATTTGAACGCAGTTTAGGTCGTTGCCTCCTTCCCAGCCCTGCAGGTTGTACAGGGCTGGATCCAGCCCCCAGCTGAGCAGGAGGGACACATCTCAGCAGGGGAAAGCACCGAATATCCAGAAGATCTGGAGCCCAAACCCTCATTCCTGGCCCATTCCGTCCCCTTGGAGCAAGCAGCTACACAGACAATTCATCATCATCCAAGAACAGCATGCTGTCATTGCTCCCTGTTTGCAGTAAATACCAGTGCTCTGCCCCACTGAGCCCCCCAGCCCACCACGAGCTGTGCTTCCCAGCTCGGGGAGGTGTGCAGCCCAGCACAGGGCATCCCACCGACCCCTCCTCTGCTTTCATCATTTACTGCTACTAAAGAATCATAACAGAGCTATTTACAGCAGCCATTAAATAAGGCAATATTTCAGCATTGATTTTGTGTCTCTCCTGGCAGCGCTCACATCTTTTGATAACTCAAAGCCTATTGATTTTTCTATAAACAAAAAATTAATACCCGCAGCAGCAGAGCACAGGGCCGGTCACAGCGGTGACAATCCAGGACCTGGTGGGCACTGCGGGAGGACAGAAAGGGGAAGGGGGGGGGGGGGGGGAAGCAAACACACTTGTGGCTGTCTGCCTGGGATTAACTACAGGCAGGAAGGGATGCCTGAAGAGCAGCACGTGGCACCACCTGCTTCATTTCCTTTATTTATATTAAATTCCAGCACTTATCAGCAGACCAGGAGCCAGCCCTGGGGAAGAGGCACAGCGAGAGCCCCACAGGCTGCCAGGATCCAACCCAGAGCTGCAAACCCAGCACGTCACCAAGAACTCACACCCAGCTTGGTTCTGGATTCGGCCGAGTCCTCCGCTCTCATTCTCCGTGCAACACCAAACAAACTGGGAGGGAAAAGTGGGATCTGCTGCAGCACGGGGACAACATGAGACAGAGTGCTTCTCCACATCCAGCTGGCATCCAACCACCTCCACACCGGAGCCGTGAGCCTTGCTGTGTGCTCACGGGTGGCAGCGAGCAGCTCCTGGTCCACCAGCACTGCAGCAGAAAACGATGGCCAACTGTGGCTTCCCCGCATCTCAGAGGAGGGGAATGGGGACAGTGCGCCTGCGTGCGTGATGTTGCTGCTTATTTGTGCTCTGCTGGGTTGTTTGCAAACGGCCGCTGGGTTTTGGCGGGCAGCTCTGGATCGCACACATCCCGGTTTGACAGGGATGATTGCTGGGGGAGCTGTGAGATTAATAAAACAAAAGCAAATGATAGGGCAGCCGTGCCATCTGCTTTTGTAGAGACAAAAGGGTCAGGGAAAGCTGCTCTGCTAATGACAATAAATGGTTTTCTCTGTGCCATGATATTCGTATGCCAAATTTACTGTAAAACAAAAATTACCCTCTTATTTTTTTTGAGCAAAAGGAGTGAGCTCACGGGATCAGCCACTAAGCAAGCCAATCTGCAAGTTAATTCAGACCTCGGGCTCCTTAAGGATGCTGAGCAGGGCAATGCAGCTCGTACCACTCCCCTGGTTCGGGTGTCTTTTTTGATCTTTTGTCATTTTGCATTATTAGAGTCAGAGGAAAAGCAAGGGGCAGATAAAGGAATCCAACCAAACCCTAATGGAGAAACCCATTTCCTTCCAGCAGCCAAGTGGTGTGACAGACAGTAATGGATTTCATACCCGCCTGATGCAAAGCTTACGTTGGGCTCAGGAAAATTTAGTGATAACAGTTTATCAACATATTGATGGAAGATAATGGGCTCCCATCAGACCTGTCAGCTATTCCAGGCCCGTACCACGTTGCTCTCTGCCTCATGTTAATCCCCACTGGCACTGTGTGCCGCAGGCAGAAGCCATGACACGGGATTAGCATAACACCTTCAGCTTTCCATGCACAGCAGAGGCTGTAAACCCACGGCAGAGACCTGAAGGACACAACCCCTCGGCTGCCACAGCTTTCTGTTTCAGGAAGCACCAAGGATTGAGGCTCCACGCCAGCTCTCTGCTGGGAAACCTGGCCCAAGTGGCAAAAAGTCAACCCCAGTGCTGAGCTGTGCTCTTCACAAGTCATACAAATAATACAGACGTCATTACAAACACGAAAACTAACCCAGGTAAGCTGCACAAACTGCAGCAAGGCCAGTGCAGGACCCGGATTAGCAGTTCATGCCTTTGTAAAGGGATTAGTGGGACTGTGCAGAGCTGAGGGATGAGTTGAAAACAAACCTGCATCGATGGAGATGCAAATTCCAAGTGTGTGATGCTCCCAGGCTCACCCGCCCTGCGCCTTCATGGCTGCTGCAGTCAGACACTGCTGCAGAGCACGAGCATCAGCAGCACCAGCACCAGATCTCCGTGCAATTACAGACTTCAATCTTCTCACTGCTGTGGGCCTTGGGAGCACAAAGACAAATGTGACAAATCCAGCAAGCATCAGGCAGCCTCCTGCAGTCCCTCCCAGCCCACCCATGAGCCGGGTGATGCTCCGGGCTCTGCTGCCCCATAGTCACAGCCAGAAAGCTGCTGGGCACCAGCAGGATGAGACCCCAGTGCCGTCTGCATCCACAAATGAGACAGTGAGCTGCAGGAAAGCGATCTGCACAAGAGGAGCTTTCTTGCTCAGGTGTGAGACACACCAACGCTCACTCTCACCCCTCACCCCCACCCTTTGCAGCAGCGATCACATACGTGACACCGTGCTGCTTCTGCTCATACCCATATGCATCCCCAGCACAGCATGTAAATAAACAGCCAGTGGCACACAATTTATCTTCATTTGTCAGCAGTGACAGGATAACTCACTTGTGACTGCCCCGCTCCATCCTCTCCTCACTCACAAAGATTGATGCTCTCACAGACATCCCCACCGCAGTTGCCAGCCATCCACACTCTGGTTTGCTCTGTGGCCCTACCCACGGCCCTGCCCCACGGCCTTGCCCCACGGCCCTGCCCCACGGCCCCTTCCAGGCCACAGGAAAAGAACAGAAACCCCAAATGCACTTCTCAGACTTCCTCTGCTCTGCAGCACGGGGCTCTCGCTGCTCAGCTGTTTGGTCCAGTGGGTTTGGAGATGAGTCACCAGAGCTGCTTATTTCCAACACAGTCGGTGGTACAGAAGTGCCTCTCAGAGCTCACGGACCATGGGCAGCCAGGAGCCATCCACACCCGGAGTTACAATTATGGGGAAACGTGTAATGGAATGAGCAAACTGTTTAATAACACACACCTGTAGAACGACAGCAGCAGCAGTTGCCATGCAGCATAACGAGCACAGCCCTTTTCCTGGCTACACAGGAGCTCCCCAGGTTTTAAATAAGATTGTTTGTGCCCTGTAATCACAGCAGTGATGGTGCACTGGTGTGTGACACAGCCCAGTGCTGCTGCCTGGCACGGAGCATCTTGCACTCCCCAGAGAGCAGATTATCCTTTATGCCATCTTTAAGGTAATGACAAGATTACAATTCTCACGGTGAAATAATACAGAATTAAGGTGATGGTATTTCCCAATCCTGCTTCTAGCTGGAACAGACTGACTCTGTCCCAACCCCTCCTGCTGCTGCTCACCTGCTCAGTGCTGCTGGATGGACCACAGACGGAGCTGCACGGAAGACTGCAATCCCTACAGCACAAGTTTGGCTAGAGCATCCTTGAGATCATCAAAAGGTCAAGTGCCACTGCTGCAAGCACCAACAAGGCTTATCCACCTGACCTTCAGGAAAATAAGAACCAACTTTCCTTCCTTCAGGGTTTGGCCTTGGCATGGATCGCTGCACGCCTCCATCGTGACGGCCGCTGCCCGCGCTCCTCCCGCAGACGTTCAGTGTTAATTTGTAAGTGAGAATTGATGCACATTAACACAGCCTAAGGAACATGCTGTGAACATTTAGAGCTGGAGCTCCCATACTGCGAGGCTGACAAAACCAAGCCCGGCGGCGCGTTATTCTTGCCAACATATGCTAATAGCAAAACACGTTAAAACTATTTTTATTTCAATACCACCGTGGACCGATTCAAAATTAAACCTCAATTCACTCAGCAAAACACAGAGAAGAGGGCTGGCCCCGGGCTGCCCAGGCCCTGCTGCTGTGACAGCAGCGATGTATGCTGCAGTGCCTGCTTCATTTTCTCAGCCCAGAGCACCAGCCGAGCCCCCACCCTGCAGAGCTACAGTCCATGATGCTGCTCCTCACTGCTCACAGCTGCATCTCGGGATGCAGGAGGTGGCAGAGCTCCTTTGGAAGGAAAGAAGGCATTCCCCTTATAAACAGAAAACTGGTGAGGGTCAACTGCAGACCGACAGCAGTGTGGATGGGAACCAAAGACCCCACTTCGTTTCCCCCAACAGCTGGAGGAGCAGAACGAGCCCAGCACGGCCCCAGCCCTGTGCTCATTCACATTCCTCTGCACCCGGCTGCAGATTGCATTCAATCACATCCACACCTACAGCCATTCTGCTCCTGAGTGCTCTGATTGCGGTTTATACAGCCACTTGCAGCTGAAATTACACTGCCTACAGCCCTTATTGATGGGCTGGCAAGGTAATTAAAAAGGAGGCTTTCCCAAAAAAGCTTGTATAAACATTGGGGGAATAAATCCATACGATTACTCTTTAAACTCCAAGAAGGACAGAAGAGAACAATCCCCACTTACAATGATGTTCTAAAAAAATCTATTAAAACCAATAGTGCCACATATATCTTACGTATTATGAATGTATTAATATATAATCATATTTTATACATATTAATGGGAGCTCACATCTGAAGGAGTCTGAAGCCTACGTTCTTAATTAATCCAAAACTCACTTCTCCTCTAAAAATACACAGCACGGCATGATTTGGGGCTAGTGCCTGGAAGCACACATCTGCAGGACATCTGCCAGAACAGAAGTCCTCCATCACCCATCTTTGTCTTTGCAGTGGTCAGGAAGCAGATGCAGCAGCACAGCCCAGGGGCTCCCGGTCCTCCCAGTGCCACATGCTGCAGCCAGAAGGGCAGCATCGCCCACCATGAGGAGTGGAGGTGTGGTGGAGAAAAGGCCCTCAGTGCTGGAGGAGGCTGCCATGGGAGGCAGTCTGGCACTGCTGTGCTCTGGGAAGTGAAGGGGAGCATCTGCCCGAGGACTGGCTAACACACAGCAGATGGCTTTCGTTGGAAAGGTGCAAACGAGAAGCTGCCTGCATGCAAAATTGTTTGAAGGATTTCATGAAGAGCGTCTCCGCTCTTGTTTAAAATATTCTCCTGGTTCCCAATGCATTCCTTTCCTGCTCAAGTATTTGCAAATACTTCTCCTTCACCAGCCCTCCTCAAAGCTCGACGAGCTCCAGCCTCCTCTCCACAAACACTTCCCAGACACAAACCAGCTTGCTGGATTCCTTTCACCATCCAAACTGCTTCTCGCAGCTTCAGCAGTCCAAGCTGGTCTGCACGGGGCAGAGGACAGAGCACAGCAGCAAGAACCACATCTTCAGTGCTGGGAACTCAGCAGCTTGGAGGAGCTGTTTCGACTCCGCCAGCACGCAGCTCCACGTGGGCACTTTATATTCTGTTCAAAAGGGATTGATGCAAGCTTACCTCGACCTGGGAGCAGGGAATGGCATTGCCTCTCTGCTCCTGCTGTGGGTTCAGGCAGCTGCTGCTCCAGCACAGCCAGGCCTGCAGAAAAAAAATGGCTCCAGCCCCAAAAACTGAAGGAGGGCTTCATGAAGGGCTGAGCTGGGTGAGCTCTGCTGGACGGGGATGCCTGAGCTTCCCCCATTACAACAAACACAGCACGGACCTCTGAGGAGGAAGACTAAATTCCACATCATTATTAAAAATATTACCAGGACGCTATTATTGCAGTGTTTTATTGTTAAATGATTTCAAGACACGCCTTCCTCCGTCAGTCAATCAGATAAAATACTAATTATAGACACAGAAAGGGTTTCACCGGGCTTTGGGTGAACACAGAACAGTTCTCAGAGCAAAAGCAATACATTACCCCACTGACTGCTCACACATGACCCAGAATTCAGGTCAGTGTTTTCCTAAGGTGCCATTTCAGTCATACTTTCTACATCCTTCAGGCCGTGCAAAGCATGAACGAATGGAGGTGATGCTGCATCCCCTCTTCTGGTGATACGTCCCTTGTTCCACACGTTGCACTTTGCACAGAGCTCCAGGGGGAGGACAGCAGCAGCTCTGAGCCCGCACACGTCACCGCGGCCGAAACGTGACGTTATTAAAGCATCGCTTCAGCCAACACAATAAGAAACTTCAAACAGTCGAATGAAACGGAAACAAACCGCGTGTTTCAATCTCGTTCGACCGGCTGCTGAATTCATATGTACCTTTCCTTTCAAGCAAACTCAGGACTCGGTGTTGAAAAATTAAATTCTCCCTCTCTGCGTGAGTCACTGCCTCGTTAAGTGCTGACCTACTTCGCTGCCGGGCTCTGCATTGTTTCGCGTTCTGTCGGCGATTGATCAGGTTTTTGCTGCAAGCACAATCCTCAGCACCTTCCTCCTGGGTTCACATCTCACTCATCTCTTGCCTTTTCCGTGGGTTATTCTGAGAGGCACTTTCACGCTGTCATCCCATACAGAACCCCACGGCTTTTAGGTGCCAATTGGAAGGTCTCCTTTCTGCTATACCTATCCCATTACGCCTGACGCGGTCCCTCGTTAGATGCGCAGTCAAAGCCATCTGTAAGTCGAGGATACGAAGACCAACCCATACACAGCCACTGCAGTGCTCTCCTTTCTAGCAAAAACTGTCACATAATTAAGCACGCACACCACACGCACATGCTCCATGGCAGAGCTTTAATTCACTCTTCCCACAGATGCTGGCCATTCCTCAGTGATGAAGGGGCATTCGTCTTTGTATGGCTCTGCTTACACCCCGCGGAGCAGGAGGAGCTGTGCAGCTCTGCCAGGACCCCCATGAGCACCCCCACTTCCACACAGCCTGAGCCACCTGTGGCTCGCTGCCCCTTTTGTCTCTGTGTTATGGGCAGGTTTTACTCTTTTTCCTGGCAATGAACCTGTTAGAGACCCGCAGTGCCTGCAGCTCCTGCTGCTCAGGACCAAAGAGATGTCCATGTGTCAGTGGGACATGCTGCCCTTGGTAAAGCCACAGCAGAGCCACACTGTCTCCCTGTGATCTCCACGAACACTCCTGGTGACCTTCAGGAGCTGCAATTAGCACAAAGGGCAGCACTGCAGCCCACGCCGGCCCGTTATGCTCACCAAATGCCACTTTCTTAATTTGTTCTAATGACCTTTTACGTGCCTCTGCTTTTCTCTTCGTGGTATTTCAACGAAACGCCCGGAGTCTCTGGGGAGAAGAGAACGTTGAACACTTACACCGTGCTACTTCACAGAAACAGTCCCCAGAATATCCAACACCTCCCACCTCTGGAGACAGTTAAATGTCACCCAGGAATTTCTCCTCTCTTGAGACAAATTAACCAGAGATGGGTCTCAGGTGCACGCTTGACAGCTGCCATTCAATCCTCCACGACGTCTCTTTTTCCCCCTGCACTTGACAATTCATGCCACGTTCCCAGCAGTCACAGCCACCTGTGCCACGGCTGCACAGTGCAGTGAGGTCTGCATCCCAGACCGCTGCTGGTTGTGCTGGGATGTGGTGTGGGAGCAGAGGGGGAACCCCTGAGCACAGCTCAGTGGGGCTGCAGGGACAGCAGTGCAGCCCTCCATGTGAATTCTGCTTCTGCTCCTTCACAGCACCGTTCGTTTCTCTGAGTGTTGGAACCCGTCCGTTTTAAAGCTCTAATTGCTATTTATCATTTCTCCTTTTGCGGGTGCTTAACTCTTCTCACGATTTTCCTCCTTTTTTTTTTTCTGCGTGCAGTGACAATGAAGCAAAACAAGCGAGAGCACCCACCAGCCCAACGCTGCGCTCTCACCAAGGTCCATTACCCTACACCTAGGGCTGATTAAAGCCTTGCCATTTGGCAGATGGGATTGCTGACCAGACCCTGGAGCTAGCAGTGCTTCCCTGGGGGGAAAGCAGAAGCAGAGCACTGAGCACTGTGCCTGGCAGCACCGTGCCTCCTGCCCGCCCTGCTGAGGAGCTCCCGCAGCCCTGACTAAAAGGAATGATCATACCCTGCTCAGTTCTCCTTCTGCAAAGCATCCTCATCACCTCTGTATTAATTCTTTAAAAATAATTTCAGGAATGATTACTAAACAGAGCTCACAGCACATCCCCTCGTGCGCTTGCGCTGCGTGTCCTTATAGATCTGTTGAAGCAGCATTAGTGGAGGTTTGTAAGCAGCTGGCTGATAACACCTCTGAGAAGCTAATGTAAATTGACAAGAAGATGCTAAGTGATGTGACTCGGGTTGCAAACTGCGAGAGCAGCTTGTCCGTGCTCCACCGTCCTTGAAAGCAATTTCTCTCACGGATATTTTGCTCTCGTTATTTTAGAAACCGAATTCATATGTTTGCAAATGATGCGAAGGTTTCTATTGGTGATTACTCCATCCTAGGAGTGCCCTTGGTAATCTCCCACTCGGTCACCTCCCCGTGCAGAGCACAGCACAGCATCGTGGTGACAAAGCTGAAGCTCGCACTAATGCAGTAGATCAATCACTTGACTGAAAGATACACAGACACAGAAAACATGTTTTATACTTGTCATATTCAAGGGTAAACTTCCAGCACTCGAGAAAGCTGCTCAGATAATTCTGAAAAGCAGACAGTTGTGCTAGCCTCGGTGTCTAATCAAAAGAAAAATATGTTGTCTGTTTAACAATACCAACACCTCGAGCCTCCTCCGAGCAGTTAACCCATGGACTCAGATCAAAGGCATCTGGAGTTTGGCTAAGAATGCACATGATTGAAAACCCATGATGTAAATTTTAGTCATTGAAAAGTCAAGCCGAGCCATCAAACAAAAGCCAGTGTCTATATCCTGACATATCTGGGAATAGACGCTGTACTTTTCAGGTGATAAACAGCCGGGCAGCAGGAGCTCCCATCACGAGCAGTCCTCCCGCTCTGTGCTGCTGCCTGCTTCCATCCATCGGAAAGTTCTGCCCAACTTTATTTGGGCACTAAGAGCTGAAGGTCACACTGCACATCACCGGGATGACAGATCTTATTTCTCACTGAAGTGCTGGAGTAATCCCTTCCGACCGGCGCTGCCATCACGTGCACGGGATTAAAAGACATCCAATGGTGTGGAATGGTGATGAGGTCCTCTGAGCATCCACTTCTGCTGCTGAGGGTTGGCAATGCTGTGAACAGCAGCCACGGAGTGCCCATCAATGCTGCTTTCAGACAGGAGCAGTTTGAGTAGTAGCACTAATGGAAGTTCTATGGGGAGGGATGTAAACCCTCACACTGTACCCATGGCCACGCTCAGGCCTCCCATCCCATTCCTGGTTCAAGCAAAGCCTTTCATCTGGCTCTGCCAGGGAAATGAGACCCAGTAATGCTGCATGGGAATCCTTTCATTCCCGGCTCCTCCAGGAACCACCCAATTCATCAGCCTGCTTCAGTCAACCTGGAAGAGAGACCAGAATTCCACATAACTGAGCTCTGGAGAAGAGAGACAACACGACGACATCAGCCCGAGCTCCAAGCTTCACCTCCTGCTGCACAACCTGTACGGACGAGGGATGGAGAGCGAGGAGGGATGCTCCAGGCAGAGACAAGTCTGCACATCAGAGCTCACGCCTCATTAGACCGCAGAGGATCCAAACACAAGATGTACCTCTGCAAACAGGATCGATGCACAGACCTCGTTACTTCAGCTACGTGTGGAACAACATGTTTTCCTCACACCCAGGCAGAAGGGTGAGCTTCCAGAACACAATTATGTCAAAAGCAAAGCAATGGCCAGAGGAACACTGCCAACGCCATGAAGACTGGGGTCTGGAAGAGCAGTGCTGATGGGTGTGATGGGAGCTGCCTGCCATGCTGCTTGCAGCTCCTGGAGCACTCTGCACCAAAGAGATGAAATGCCACGACGGTCTGGATGTTTTCTGGTTTGTTGGGTGCTACGAAGAACAATTGGCAGGTGCTGCAATTTGTCAACACCTCTTCACTTTATTAGGAAGGATCGATTGATACCTCAGTGGCACACACTGGGTTGGCCGCTGCCTTGCCTTCACTTGCCTCAGGTCTTTGCCATTTGAAACCACGTCTCCTAGGAAATCAAAGTTGCAGCTCTCTGGCCTCAGCGTAAGAAGCGCTGAACATAATCATTTCATCACATCCTAACTCTCCAGGGAAAGATCTGGGATTCCGGGGGGTTTCACACGGAGCAGCACACATTACACCACTGAAGGCAAGACACAGCGTGCTATGGCAGGGCTTCCATTTCTAACCAGTGTGAAAAAGCCCTTCAGACCAGGGCAGGCACATTTCAATTCAAAAAGGGGAGCTTTCCCCTTTACCTTCACAGAGATCACAGCCCAGACACCTCATCTTAAACCTCTAGGAGAGGAGGCTTTCCAAGCAGCCAGGAACCAAAGGCACAGCCTTAAAAGCACTCAGACTCCTGGTGCCCTGTGCAGGCACCCTGCCTGCCCCAACAGCACAGCAAAACTAGGTGGAGAAGCAAGGGCAGCCTGTGCTGTTTTTAACCACAAGTGCAGCAAGCAGGTCAAGGTCTCCTAGGATGATGACCTCGGTATACAAATGCTGTCTTTAAAACACACAGAATGGGCCTTTAACACAGCAAAAATACCTTGAGTGCAAGCGGCCAAATGAGACAACCTCCAGCATCTGCACTTTTGTCTTTGTTACAGTGACCTCCAGAGGCACGAGGGAACAACTGAAGCTCCAACTGAAGCTCCCAAGCAGCTCACCCACATCTACCGGGCTGCACACGAGGAGCACGGGATGGAAATTACACCGAAGGAAAATAAAGGATTCCCGGAATGAAACCACAGCCCCAACCACGCAGCCTGCCCACCAAGCCTAGCTCTGTGATTAAGGATGCTGGTGGTCTGAACGGTGCTCCCACCCATGGCACTGCTGTGAGCAGCTCTGACACACACATCCTAACGATCCGAGAGTAGAAAAGCAAACCATACAAAGCCACCATCTCCCTCTTAATAAACGCTGCACGTGGTGAAGGATTGGAACAAGGAACGTGGATCCTGCAGCTTCAGCTGCACCGGAGCAGCTTGCAGTGGCACTGGGCAGCACTGGGGGAAGGGAGAGAGCCCTGTGTTGCATTTACCAACCTTGTTTTTATTTCCTAATAGAATTTCCCATCTCTGATGGTGTTTAGAAAGAACATTACGCAACAACTCATTAAATCCTTCATCACTGCAGTACTTTATTCCAGTTTAAATTGCAGACATAGCCTATTTTTATGCAAACAAATACTTTCTGAACAACTTTGAGCTCCCATGTACACTAATTAAATCTGTCACATGCACAGTGGAACCTTAAATTATATTTGTTCAATCCTTCGGCAGTAAATGGTGCTTTGAACTGAGTACACGATGAATGAAATTGCATTTCTTGTCCTGCTCAGGGGAAGGGATGGGGAGTTGCTCCAAAGCAGCTTAAATTCAGTTCTTGGCAGTTTTGTGCTGGGGCAGGAGTCAGCCCCTCGACTGTCGCCATCCCTTCAACTCAACGTATTTTTAGACACACCATTAATATTTAAGGAGACAGCCCACAGCAAGTTAGATAGCATAGCAATTAATTTTTAACTGGTGACATTTATAACAGCATGTAACTGCTACCTAGCTTGCTTTGGGCTATCTGGATAAATGTCAGTTAAATATCTAATAATTCCTTACAACTTAGTATGAACATTAAAAAAAAAAAGTGCCCAGTAATTCTCCATTATTTCCAAAATTTAATTGAGATTTTAATTTTGGTATTTGGGTTTCCTCACCTGCTCCAGCCTCAGAGGCCAAGAGATCTTTGGTCATTTATACATTGATTTGTTAAGTTCCATCTCATTTTAAACCCATGCCAGCAAGGTCTGACATACATCAGGGAAAGCCCCAGTGACACTGCAGCAGCATGCAGCAACACATGCAGCATGAGCTACACCAGCAGCACGAGCAACATCAGCACCATGAGCAACACCCTGCATCAGCCCAAGGCCTGGAGTTTGGCTTCTAACCCTCCCCACGTGCCAATTTCTCACTCTCTGCCTTCACATAAAGCCATTCTGAGCAGAGCATTTTTGCTTCCACAATAAGATTTAACAAAAAAAAATCCCACTCTGCAGAAGTCAAACTTCCTCGTGAGATCCTGCATGAAGAGCTTCTCTGCTTAAGCACGCAGCGAATCTGCACCTAATACCCTCAAACTGCTCTTTCCAAAAGTGTCATTGTGTGCAAAAGCCTGTCCATTCGGGTGGCCTTTCAGGACCTGAAATCATTGCAGTTAAGAGTTGAAAACATCCGTCAGAGACAGCTGCAAACGGGCCCAGCTCGTGGCAGGCTTATCCCCACCAAAAAGGCAGAGGGGTGAGCACAGTCATCACCCATCTGCTACAGAAGTGCCACAGGAGCTGTAATCAGAGCAGAGGGGAAGCCATGCAGCAGTGGCACGGTGCACACTATTGCAGCCATGCTGCAGCTGGGAAGTGCTGAGCCACCCTGGAGCCTCCGTCAGCTGCAGCCAGGTTTATTCACCCTGGATTTACCCAAACGGCGACTTAAAGACTTCAGTGAAACGAAACAAAAGCCACCACAGGATCCATTCATCTTCCCCTGCAATAAAAATGATGCATACTCGCAGCACTTGGTGAGATGGAGTTTACTGTGATTATTCCCCTTCTCCTGCAGCCCCCCCCCCACACACACACACACAGATGCCATTCGGAAAGCAATCATTAGCTCAGGCAGCAGGGAATGCTTCCCATCCCACCATTTATCAGCTGCCTACAGAGAAGCAAGCTGACTGCTGCAGATCATCTCCAAACACCGACGGCACCCGCAGCCCCCGAAGGAAAGTCCAGGCCAAGTGCTGCATCCCCAGTGCTGCAACCATGCATCCCCAGCTCTGTAGGCACGTCTCTTTATTCGTGTGCAAACTGAGAAGAAATACGGTGGAGGGAGTCATGCCTTGGCCTTAAAAACGCGCTGGCAGTGAGATGGTGGAGCAGGAGTTGAAGTCTTTCTGGCTAATTAATTAGTGCTGACAAAGGGTAGTCCAAGTCAGTGCTAAATACGTGCTACGTGCAGGAGCTGTTCTCCTCTTGGTAGCCCTAAGTAACGGCTGCCTGAATTGAAGCCTACACCTGCAGCCCAAAAGGTTAGGGGTAAGCAAAGCAAAGCAAAGCCTGGGCAAAGCTCAGCACCCATCAGGGATTTGATTTGGGGCTCCTTCTCTTCTCCCCTGCAGACCCCACTCCCCATCCCTAAGGGGTCTTCCCCCATCTCAGCACAGCAGGGGGGGAATTCCTGCACGGCCTGATCCCACTTCATGCTTTGTTGCTAACATGGCCCACTGTATAAAAAGCTATTGAGGCTTCATGGAAACACACTGCTTTGGAAACAATTCTGCTTGTACATCATACATTTTCCTGTCATTTTTATTCCCTTGGTATTTTATTACTGAGGGATATTTGCATGAAAATAGAATCTTTGTTTCATAAGAATTCATCTGCTCCTGCTACCCTGGTCCTGGAGGAATTTACGGTGAATGAACACTCTGTATTTCTCATGTTCTCACACACACAAAAAAATGCCAATTATTTAAATTATTGTATCTTCTGGAGGCTTAATTTCCCACCATGAATCTCCCGTTCAATCAATGTCACAGCAGCCTCGAGAAGGAGAGCTAGGGAAGCTGAAGCCCCAGAAATGCTGCACATCCATCCTACAAGGCAACAGCCACGGGACTGGGGCAGACAGAAGCACCAGGAGCTGTGAGATGGGGCACCACGAGGATGGGGAGCGTGGGATTAGCATCAGCACCAGGCAGTGCCCTTCCCCGAGGACACATCTGTGCCCCTGAGGGCAATGGGTGGAAATGAGCACGTTTGTGTTTTTCATAAGAACAAATTACTTTGGGGAGCCCGCCTGCACCAGCGCGCTCCTCACGGTTCAGTCCTTAGAGCCTTAATCAAAATTTGCTTTGAGATGCTTTTCAAAACGTTCACAGAAATATTGTATTTTCCAGGGGCTATAGGAAGAATATTTGCAATTGAAAAAAGCAATAATGGCTTTGGAAAGTGACGTGATACAACTTCCAATTAAAACCTTTGACTTAAAACCCAAGGACTTCATGAAGAGGATTCCAGGCTTCGTGGAGAGGAAATGAGGGTTTGGTTCCTGGAGTACATCTGTACCACAGGGCAGGGCTCCACACTGCGCGGCCTCAGACCTCCTCCTCCTCCTCTTCCTCCTCCTCCAGGAGCTGCATAGCTGCAGGGGAGCAGCACTGGCACTGTGTTAGTTAACTGAAACAAATGCATCCATTTAAATCTACACATCTTCCAAACTTCCTAATGCCTCCTGTAATTCATGCCAATCTTATATCACTTGAAAAACAATCAGGTTCTTTACTTGCCTAATTCTGTTTTGCTTGCTCCCAGGCAATTCAGATCCTGAACCACCAGCTCGTGCACATGTTCATTAGCCTCAGCCATTTAGCTGCTCGGGCAGCTGTGCTTTTTAACAGAGCTGAAAAAGCTGCACCAACGCTCCCTTCCAGTGCAAGCTGTAGCAGAACCTGCAGGGTTTGCTCTGGCAAAAGCAGCTCTCCTCGAGGCAGGGAATGAGCAACAAAATGAGCTCTTGTTGGAGGCTACAAATTCTTGGGCTTCCTCTTTGCATTTCCCCATCTCCTCGTGTCAGCTGACAGGGAGGAAATCTCACTGCTGGCTCGAAACAAGTGCAATCTCGCTGCTCTGGAACAGGAACAAAGAGTAATCCAGGAGTACTTACAAAGGGCTTTTAGAACAGTTGCAAAATTCTGGCAAATATTAAGTCGAGCGTGTTGAAAATCATCAGCAAAACAAGCCTCCCTCCAACCACAAAGCAGAGGGATGAGCTCTGCCCCCAGCACGTGGGGACCTGGCTCCGTGCTGCCCTTCCTGCACAGCTGTGCTCCCATGGTCCAGTGGACCTCACTGGCATCACTGGCTTTAAAAGAACCCAGCTTCAGTGTGCTGGGAGGAACGAAGAGCCAGGAAACACGTGGAGCAGCCTGCAACTTCTTGCTGACTTGCAGATGGAATCAAAGAGCCGAGCAGTCCCGCGAGGCCGCCTCCAGATCTCCACTTGAATGAGACGGTGCAAAGAGAAGGGCTAACAAACCCCAATTAGTGCTCAGGAGCATCTCTCGGCGTGGCACAACACGCACTGCTTACGGTGCTGTGGTGTAAACTGATAGTTAAAAGTCTCAGGCTCAGTCCAGCACGGAGCCGGGCCGCACTGCCCAGCCCAGAGTGCAGAGGTGAGCTGGCAGCATCCTTCACTTTCCTAAAGGCATTCCCTCATCACACATCATTTCCTCCATTTCTGGAGGACTGGGACACCACGCTGCCCTGGGACTGCTCAGAAGGACCATGGGGATGGAGCAGAGCTCTGCTCGGCAGCCAGAGCATCCCAGGGCCAGCGGGACCACCCCGGCTGTGCCATAATGAGGGGCTTAACATGAACCCCAGAGGGACCCAGACGTGGTGCTCAGTGCTGGGGCAGCAGGAAGGCTTTGTCAGAGCTCCTCTCTGCAGGGAGATCATAATAAGAGGAGACAAAAACGATTCTGCTTCTGGCATAAACCTGCGAGTAGATCAGACTGTAAAATCCTTCACCTAATTTCACATTGCTTCTGAGAGCCATTCCCAAGGGTGGAAATACACACGTTCGTTTGGGAACATCACCAAGTCATTTAGCAGACACCCCACGGAACAGGTGGGGTGGTCTGCAAGTGCAAACGTGTTCCCCGTGTGTCACCCCACAGTGGCACGGGGTGCAGCTCGAGGTGCTCCCGTGGCTTTCATGCTGTATTTGCCCAGAAGGCTGTGCACAGAGAGGAAGGGAAGGAAGCTGACCCTCCTGCTGCTGCTGGTTTCTTTCTCCAAAGGAAACACAGTGCCAGGGGAACGTATGAAGGCATGAGCACCTGAAACAACGTGCATGTAATCCACCAACGCACACAAAACCTGCTCGGAGCCTATCAGTCCTGACAGCGATTTCCCCAGGGCTATCCAATTATAATACAATGAACTGGAGCTACTAAAAGCCTAAACAGGAGTGTATGTCTCTCTGATACGGAGATGAGCCTTAAGCCACAATTTAGAAACCATGCATGCAACGCAGAGATACAGGACGGCTTCTGAAGGGGATGATGGAGCAGAGCAGTGGAGCTGGGGGGGCTGCACAGCCCCGGGCACAGCACACACAGCATGGGGGGCTGCTCATAGCTTCTGCTGGAACCGACCCCGTGAAGCACTCATTAGCAGCATTACAGCCTTCCTATCCAAACAGAGTGCTGCAGAAAGCCAGAACCAGCAGCACAAACACTTCAGGTATTTGGGGACTTTCGGGGGCTCCCCCACGGCTGTTTGCATACAGGTGTGCCAGCACCGCGCTGCTTTCTGAGCTGGAAGCAGCTGGCTGTCACACAAAGGACTGTCAGCCTGAACTCAGCCCCACCTGATCGTGCTAATCACTTCACCTGGTGCTCATCAGCCCAACGAAGTGCTCTTCATTGTAATAAATCACTCGGTTTAACACGGAGCCTTGCCACCAGCACTCATAAAGCACGGTGAGAAGCATCTGCCAGTGGCAGAGCCCAAGGAGAGTAAAACACCGCCTTGTTTGTCCTCCCTTTGCTGACTTCAGTGGCGTGCACGGCATTTATTTTTGTAGATTTTTATTCAATGAGAAGATGCCCAAAGCAAAGACAGAGCTGTCCCTCAGGCTGCCGTGTCCGACAGCAGCTCCTGGGGCACAGTGCTGGTAATTGGCCATTAGAGCAGAGCCATGCTCGGGCAGGTGAACACGGTGACCATTGGTGGGGGCAGCTGTAGGGAAATCAGAGTCCACCTCTTGCTGTGAAAGCTCAGGCACCAGCACGCTTTCCCACCCCAATCTGCAGCCGAGCAAAAGAATGAATACAGAACTCATTTTTTTTTTCTCTAAATATCCGCTTTGCAGAAATATTTCCTCGGAGGAGGAATTTGTGTGGGGTTTTTTTTGTAGTAGTTTGTTGTTTTTTTTTTTAGTCACACCGGCAGCTCTCTCTCTGCCCAACCCAGCTTCATTTTGTTTTGTTTTGTTTTGAATTTGCTTCTGTATGTATATTTTAAATGGTAAAATCCTTGCTGCCAATGCAGGCTCACCACTTGCACCCCCAGGAGCATTTCTGAGCCACCCCCACAGCAGGCCAGCTCAGCCCCAGCCCCACAACTCAGCTCCAGAGTGTGCCGGGCTGGAATTCACTTTAAAGCATTAGGAAGGAGCTGCCCTGCAGTCAGCCCATCTGAGGATTTCCAGTATCCACAGATTAAATGGAAGTGGCTAAGAATAGGCACAAAATACTGCTTTGATTCTGCTTTCAGATGGGGAATTTGCTCCTGCCCCAATGCCAGGAGACTGTGTTAATTAAGCACTCAAGCCACGAGTTTCAGAGGGAGCGTGCACACTTCAGGAGAGCACGAAGAGAGTGCCAACACGTGCAGCCCCAGTGCCTCAGCTCCCCCAGGCCCAGCAGGACCAGGGCAGCACAGCATCCGTGCTCAAACGTGCTCAAACACACCCCTGAAGGGCTCTGCTCCCCAGGGATCCATCTGGCCACTTGCTTCCAACCACAGCCACACGTGCACGGTGAAGGGACTGCGACTCCCTGCAGCCTCCACATAACCAATGTGAGTTCGCTCCGCTCGCAAACAGCACAAAAAAAATCAGGATGTGCTTTTTGCATCCTCCAGCATCACTAAGAGACACTGCTGCGATGTCAGCCGGGTGCTACCCCGCTCTGTGAGCACAGCAGGACACAGCTCGTCCCCCCCAAGGTGCCCCAACTTCAGTGCAAAAAGGATTAAAGCTTTTGGAGCAACGGCGCTCAGTGCCGCCGGTGTCAGATGGCACAATTGGACGTGGCTGGAACAAGCTGCAGATGACATTTGCATCTTTTTGTTTGTGACAGCAAAAGGAGGTCCTGCTGTCAAACAGCTCCGAGTCGTTTAATTCCACAGAAGGACTTGGGATTAAAAGATAAAAGTCGTCAGCGTGGTGTTTTCAACTCGCCCTGCCCACCCCTTCCAAGCAGCACATGAAGGGCCTGAAGAGATTATGTCTCCTAAGCATGGAAGACATGGCAAAAAATTGATTACATGGTGATAATAGGAATATGCTAGCTGTTTAGGTGTCAAATGAAACATAATTCTGAAGAATATTTTTGCCTTTAGAATAATACATCATCTTTCCAAACTGCCACGAGCTCCCCTGTTATTAATGCTCCTCAGAACGACTACAATTGAAATGATAATGCGCTTCTAAATTAATATTGCATCTTCCCATTTCGGTATCTGATGAGCTGTATCAAAACTTCATTAAATCACTCCACTTCACCAGCTACAGCCCATAATCAGCACTGAGACGCACATCTGCGCTCCCAGCCCCGTGCTGGCTCTCCCTGCCCAGCACCAAACCTCCTTCGTGGCAGTTCCCATCCCCTGCCCCAAATTTAATTGTTAAATGACAGAACTCAGCCAAGGGATCGCGCTGCCCGACTTCCACAGGCACGTCGTTAGGTCAGAGTCAATTAATTAGAAAGCTATTTCAATACTTGTAAAAATTTAAATCCCACAGCCGCCGCGGCCGGGCTCCGCTCTCCCCTTGTGTTTTTGTTTATTGTCAAAATTGACTGTAATTAAGCTGTATGTGCCAAGCCAGGATTATACCTGCCTTTTAAATTAAAATGGCCCCTTCAGTGCCTGCTGATAGATGCGGCTAATTCATTTAAATTCTCATTTCAAGACAGACATTTCATTTCAAGCTTGAAACTTAATTACTCGGTCAAAGCCCGGGAGACCACGCTGCCGTGCAGCGCAGCACCGCTGTCCCTTTGCAGAACATCCTCAGCCCCAGGGCCCCTACTCATGGGGTCCCCTCTGCTCCCACCCAGCTCCTCTCCTCCTACTCATGGGGTCCCCTCTGCTCCCACCCAGCTCCTCTCCTCCTACTCATGGGGTCCCCTCTGCTCCCACCCAGCTCCTCTCCTCCTGCTCATGGGGTCCCCTCTGCTCCCACCCAGCTCCTCTCCTCCTGCTCATGGGGTCCCCTCTGCTCCCACCCAGCTCCTCTCCTCCTGCTCATGGGGTCCCCTCTGCTCCCACCCAGCTCCTCTCCTCCTGCTCATGGGGTCCCCTCTGCTCCCACCCAGCTCCTCTCCTCCTGCTCATGGGGTCCCCTCTGCTCCCACCCAGCTCCTCTCCTCCTGCTCATGGGGTCCCCTCTGCTCCCACCCAGCTCCTCTCCTGCTGCTGCTGGAGGCGAACGAAGCCACATTTTGGAAAGCTGCAGTCCTGCCAGCATCGTCCTCAACTGGGACAACAACACAGGGGATGCAATAAGTTCAGACCCGCTGAATGCAAGTGCTTCCCTTCTTTTCCTGCACGTAAGGCTTTATTTATCTTTTCCATAAAGAAAACCCAGGATGGGATGTATTTAGAAGCAAACGTTAGAACGCACTGAGTTCCACCCTTGGCCCCCAGCAGTGCTGCAGGGAGCACCACTCTGCTGCCCAGGGCTGATGGGCCCCATCAGCTGCAAGCAGAAAAGCCACAAATCGATTTGTAGCAAGGACTGAGAAATCGATTTTTCTTAAAGTTGGTCTATAACGGCACTTCACGTGATGGGACAGACTCCAGAAAAATAGATCAGCTGTTCATTTGCATTAATGAGCTTTAACAGCGTTGGCCAGAAAGTGATTAAAGAACTGTGTAGTAACCCCAATGTCCATCGACACAGAAGCAATCCCAGGGGCTTCCCCACGCAGCACACAAAGCAGCAATCCTATTGGGACAGCCCACAGCCCCCTCCACTCCCCCCACCCGCGTGGGCTCACTCTGCACCGAGCTGTGCTGCTGCAGCTGCTGCCTCCAGAGCTACGGCCACACTTTCCCCATGGAATAATCCAAAGCAAAACCCATTTGCTTTCAATCGGGCTGTGGCTGCTTTCAGTGCTGGGGAATCTGGGGCCGAATGTTTTCGTTTTGATGGCGTTTCTCATCACGATGGTTTTTTCTTTCCAACGTGAGTTTGCACTAAAAGCACAAACCACCAGAGCTTGCCTCCTTCACAAGTGATTTTTGCCTATTTGGGCTGTCGAGTCGTGACTTTTATAAGCTGAAAGGATAAAGGAATTATTAAAACCCATGAAAACAACAACGGAAACGCACCACAAGAAAAGCGTTTGGGAAGCAGGGCTGCAGCAGTGTTACATAAAAAGATCTAACGAGTTCTGTGGGAAAAGCAGCAGACAAACTCAGCAATTCAGCTGCGAGGTATTTTAGCTCACTTGCTCAACAAATAGGTCGCACTGGGACTGAAAGTTATTTTGTCACTTGTTATGAATTGCGGCGCTACGTTCCGTTTTTTCCTCCCTGTTTTCTCCACGCTCATTGCCCACAGCTCAGGGCAGTGTTGGAGCATTCCTCACGTTGGGATTCAGACACTGCCATGAGCTCTGATGTTTGTCTCATGCTGAAATCACTTTCAGAAGTCCACGCTCAGGTAAACCATGGCTGTCCCAGGCAAGAGCTGGGAAATCGACGGGATGGACAGTAAGCTCAGTGTGCATCTAAAATGCATCCCACGCATTGGGATCAGAAGTAAAAATAAGGAAAAATACTTTCATTTCTGAAGGGGAAAAACTAGTTCTAAAAATGCCAAAGTAAAAACGACCCATCAAAGGCTGATTTTACAAACAAAAAGGCATTTAACCTTTAAGAAATTCCACCCCTCGAGGTCTATTTCCATCCAAATCCAACTCTTGCTTGTTCGTGTTTCCCTAGAAGGGGATATGCACTAAAAACAAAGACACTGCTTGTGCTGGGATTTGTTTTCATCCGCTCTCCTGTGAGCAAAGCAAGTTCCCCATGGCTGCTGGTCAGCCCTGAGCAGAGAGAGGAGCTGAGTTAACAGGAGCATTGTGAGTGCTGGGGGCAGAGCTGAGGAAGAAAGGACCAACTGAACATGGGGCAACCAGTGTTTAACTCGGTTAAGGAGGAACAGTTGTCAGCACACCAACTGAGGCAGTGATTTAAAGGACAACTGGATGGTAATTTTCCTCCAAGGTACCAAAATTACAGCTTTTACGCATCCAGGATAATATTACCCAGCTGCACAGGCTGGGCAGTGGGCTGCCACAGAAACCCTCTATTTGCACATTAATGCACATGCTGTTGCACACACTGCTGCCATGCAGAGTCCCCAACCCGCCTGGGTCAGCATGGGCTCCTCACCCCCTCCCCTGCTGCCTCCCAGGTTGCTGGAGGATTTTCCAATCATAATTAGCATACGATCCTGCTAGCAGAGAGCGACGCACTCTTTAAAACCCAGAATTACAAACCACTTCGTGCTCAGCAGCACTCCCTGCGTGCTTCGCAGGACTCCTGCAGCTGCTGGAGATGTGCAGGTGGGACCAAAGCCGCCCCACTGAGCATCCCAAGCTGCTGTGTAGCACAGGGGGCTGCTCTGGCACTCAGCTTTGGCACAGCCACACGCTGGGCAGCAGCATGGCCACCAGGGAACACTGGCAGGGACCGCTGCACAAGGGCTACAGAAGTGCATCGTGCCAGGCTTTGTTCCACGATTCATCATTCTGAACCGCTGAATAATTCAGCATACAGGATTAATGGCATATGCCACCACGACACGTCCCATCTGGCACCCAGCTCCCTCAGGAGGAGACAGCACAGCACCAAGCAGCAGGCAGGAGCTGGGCACGGGCTGCCCTGCAGCACGAGAGCTGGGAAGCTGGGGCTGATGGGGTCCCTGGCCCAGAGCAGAGGGTGGGATGTGGAGGTAAGCTCTCCTCTTCGCACTACAGGGGCAACGGTAGCAGCAGAGCTCCAGGCCCATCCCGGAATATTTAACAGAGCAGCAGAGGATGTGCTGAGGCCAACGGTTCATGACTTGGGTACTCCACAGGCTTTCAGTGGTAACAGCTTTATTCTTCGCTTGCTTTTCTAGGCAGATTTCAAACACCCAATGCAAAAACAAAAAAAAAAAGAACAAAAAAAAAAAAACCAGAATACATAGGGCACTCCCTGTCCCACTTACTATTGTACAAAGCACAACTGCACATCAGTAATGCTCATTTCTGTCCCCTGCTAAACCAAGACCAGTCCAGGACACAGGGGAGGGGCGGTCAGTTTTGACTGCCACCAACACACTTTGTTTTAAGTCAGCTTGAAATCTGATGGGACATCAATTGCTCTAAATAAATGCCCATAAACACAAGGTGCCTTCCTGCTTCTGAGAGATGACCTATGCCATCTCACCACCCATTTGCTGATGCAAGAACATACTCACGCAGTTCCCTTGTGAATCTGGTGATCTGAACATCACACCAAGCCTTCCTTGTGCTGGAAGGGCACTGGGGAAGAAGGACCGAGTCCTGGAGGACAGAGAAAATGACACATGCTGGATGCACTGGGCCTACAGGGACAGGACTGGTACTGGCATCTTCCCACATCCTAATCAATAATAATTGAACAGAAAGTGATAACCAATTCGGAAGACAGAGATCTCACTGAATTAAATTAACATGTACAGTGTAATCAACATTCATTAAGCCAATTTAGTCAAGTGATGACCTCAGCAGCTTTTAATCATATACTTAAATGTCAAATCAATATGTAGATTTGGTATAAGTCCTTTCCAATTATATCCTGTTACAAATTTCAAAGTAAATAAATGTAACTGAGTCAGTGATGTCCAAGGAATACAAACACAAGTCCCTAGGCTGGCCACCAGCACCAGACACAGCTCCAGCACGCTGCAGAGCCATGCTCCTCTCCCACCCCATGCTCAGAGGTGTCTGCAGGACTCCCTGGATGTCTGAGCAGGCAGGTGCAGTCTTGCTGCAGTGCCAAGGACCCAGAATGAAGAGCTCGAGCAGTGCCAAGCAGCCAGATGCTGCTGGTGTCACAGCGACGAGCTCCAGACTCCATTTCTATTCCTGGAAGGAATGCTGTGAGCAAGTCCTTGCAGTTTCACCTTGCCACATCCTCCTGCAAAAAGAAACCCCCCCCCCCACCCCCGACTTGGTTGCTGTAGGGGAGTGCAGCTAATAGCATGCACCATTTTATTTGTGGGGCAGCAAGCAGATGAAGGAGAGAGATGAGGAGAGGGGGTCAGGCAGCAAGCTGTGCTCTGCGCCAGAACTCTTGGCAGTTAACTTATCAGACTTCTCATCAAAACCTCCCTTATGTGGGGAATAAATCTGCTTTAATGTATCATACCTATTGCTAACTCACAGAACTGAAAATCTCATTTCATGGGCTCCAGGTTTACCAGATTACAATTCCACTGCAGGGAGTTTAAGTAATACAAACTGCTAATAAAATATTAGAGGTAAGAGCAGCGTTTTCCTCCCGGCAGTGTGTGGTGACAAGGCTGTGTCCCCCAGCCCTGCACGGCCGTGCCATGCCAGCAGCCACCTCACTGCACAGTCCTGATGGCAGCAGCTTTCCATTTGTGAGCTTATCTGAAGGGAAAAGCATTTCCTCCAACAATAGCTGCGAATTTATGATCAACTCAAGATGTCAAGATTGCTGAGAGACACCCTCTTTAAGGCTGCTGTAAATTGTTTAGACAATGGGAAGTGACAGCTTCTTTCATAGCTTACAGTGGAAAACCCAGGACGGAGAGCAGATGTATTATTTCTCAGGTAAAGAGATCGGTGAGCGAGGATCCTTCCAAGGGGAGCAGGCATCTCGAGCCCCGTGTATTTGGTTACTCTGTGTTTGTAGTCATAATTCAACCCATTGTAAAGCAGTTTAACTTGCTCCTGCCCAGCACTCAGCACAGAGCTGCTCTGAGGTGCTGCAGTGCACGGATGGGAGCTTCCCCCATCTGCAGGAAGATCCGGAGCCTCGGGCTGGTCCTTGCCCCCATATCGTGTTATTTATTCCCAGCCAAGCAACCAAAGAGCAAAGTCATCAGACTTCATCATGTGGAAAGCAGAGTGATGAAGCCTTAAGTCACGATTGACTGAAATCTGAATTAAGCAATCAACTGATTAATTACTTGACCTTCGTCTAATAAAGCAAAATGTAAATGATAGCAGAGAAAGAGTGGCATTCCATCAGTGCAGCTTTAGGTTCCCCCTGCTGCATGGCATGGAAACCAGTGCCTCGCTGCAATGAGTGGGACACCAGAAATGCCCGTTATTGCAGTCTGGCATCGTTTGTTCCCAATGCACATCCCGCAGAAGCAGGGAAAATCTGTCCATACATCAGGCTACAAACAAACAGGACCGTTTCCACACCCAGCACAGGTGCCAGAATGCTGTGGGTTCTGGCACTGAATGGGATTTTATGATTTTACAGTCCTTCATCAGCAGTAAAGTAGATGCAACCCATCGTATCTTTCAGATTGATTTCACACTGATGGATGTGAGACTGTCAGATTGGTCAGCGCTCCCAAATACATTAATCCAGTCTGAGGTCATCGTGGGCTCATTTAAAACAGCTTAATGTCTCTCTCTGCCCCGTGATACATCTGACAAATGGCCACTGGAAGACAGTCTATCCTGAAGCGTGTCACGGCCACAAAAACGAGGGCTGTCAAAAAATCAGCATTAAAACTTGCTCCATGTGCTGCTTCTCTGAAACCCTTTAAATGGCACACTCTGCCTGCTGACATTAATCAAGGGTGACATTCTTTGGAGGGCTGAGTGTGAGTGTCAAAAGGAACTTCTCCAGATCCCAAAGATGTGAATCACCTGGAAAGCAGCACAGGCACGGCACTGAGGGCAGGACTCTTCTCTTCCAGCTGATAGCAGCACCTTGCCACGCTGCTGTGTGCCAGCTGGGACCGGGAGAAAACTGAGCAGCCTCAGGACTGGGTGGGTGCCCAGCTGATAACTTCATCCTCATTTCTGCATCAAGTTTCATTGTCGCTTTGATGACCACAAACAGGACGAAGTCACTGCTGCTTCCCAGTTTGACCCACAGCTCATTAGCCACACAGCAAGGTCCAAGGCACAAACCTACAAGCTTGCATCACAGAACAAATTCCTTGTGTGCTCCTGCTCATCTTTCTATTCCCCCTTCTCACCCTGCTGCTGCTGGGAGGCACCTTGCCTCAGCCAGCCTGCACCCCTGCAGCATTCCTTCAGTTCTGCTCCCTCCGTACAGAGGTTGTTTTTCCTTTTTCCCCTTAACCAGAAAACACGCACTTATTTTTATCTGCTAAAAACCACCTCTTGCACCTTTTAGTGACCCATAACCCTTCAATTATTCTCTCCTACTTCTCCCAGCAACCACTGACCTGGGAGAGAGAGAGCAGCAGCACATCCCCACGTGCTCCAGTGATGCACTGCTGGAGGAGACCCCCAGAGAAGCCCCCCCCCTCTGCCAGCATCTGCAGGGGACATGCAGGACATCTCTCCCTAATAACAGGGAGTTCTAATTTTAGCAAACAGAAAAATAAATGGCTACAGGCCTATATAATCTACACATCAGCACAACAAGATGCTTAGTCAATAAAATAGTTCAACTAAGTGATCTCAGCATGTAATTCCATAAGGATTTTTTTTTTTCAAGAGGAAATGCTATCATTTTCCATTTCTGTTTAATGAATCATGTGAATTATAGTAACATTACAAATGGTTCTCTTTGCAGCCTATTAGTTTGTTTCTGTAGGGTTCTAATGGAAGACATGCTTCATTTAGATCTTAGCTTGCCCCTAAGCCATAAAGAATAAATTGTATTATCATAAGCAGTTACCTTTTAAAATGATCTTATCAAAAGAAAGTATTCTGCATTGTTGAGGAGGGTTATTACCATTTTAGGGGAAGTGCTGCAAGCACTTCACTTTTCTTAAAGTACAAATTGCAGCAGCAAAGAGAACGAGGGGGTGAAGTGCCCAGGCATCCTCTGAGCGTGAGGATGAACATCTTCCCAATATTGTTCCATCAGCTGTAAACTGAATTATCCATGGGTTGACTTTAAGGCCACAGGCAGCAGCCTGAAACCCCGTGCACCGCTCGCTTTGCCCCCTGCTGAAACCAGAAGCCAATGCTTCTGGGGAAACATCACTGTGCTTGATGAAGCACACCTTCCTGAAGAGCACAGAGCACTGGGGTCAGGGGAAGCAGGACAGACCCAGCAGAGGGATCCCTGGCAGCAGTTTTCCTGGCAGAGCCCAGAAGCACTCTGAGTATTTCTCCTTTTCCTGTCCATTTCACAGCAGGGCAAGCAGACTCTGACAACGTGGCCAATAATGCAGGAGAGCCCTCCTTCAGAACAAAGTGGAGCACTGCTGAAGGTAAACTTCCCTTTTTTTTTTTGCTATTCAACCCCATTTCTTTCTCTGTCTAAAACGACAGGAGAATGTCTTTGCAGTGATGTTTTATGCATCTGAAGATGGTTCTGCTGTGCCTTCCCAGCCTGGGCAACAAGAAAGGCTGCATGGTGACAGCGTGCAGGTGCTGATGGAGTGCTCCACTTCAGGACAGCTGAGCTCACAAACTGCTGCCCATGTCACCAACTGCACAAAGCCTCCATCCACACAGGGCCCCGTGCCACCACGAGCAAAGGGACGCACGCTCCCAGCCCAGCTGCCATCCCAGCAGCAACAAAAGCACCAGGTAATTCTGTCACCGTGCTCCTCAGTAAGAATGAAAAGGCAATTCTAATTATCTGTGACTGACAAGAAAAATAAAAGTGCTGTCAATTTCACGTAGTTGTGCTTTTTCAGTTAAAAAACATCACACGGAACAGTAATAATACCCTGTAGCACACGAGGTCAAATGCCTCCTAATGACAGACTGTGAAGCCCACATTTGTTTTGTCCACCTCGTGAGTGACATTCTTATTTAAAAGAAAAATACCTCCAGGAAAGAAATATATTAATTACACCACTATTGTAGCTTTGACACTGGACAGGGCTGACAGACTTCACAGGGTTATTTTTGCAGCGTGCAGAAAGAAGGCTTTAATTCCTTATAAATTGTGAGTACATATGCAGAGATGTCTATGCCCACGCTTACCCTGGAAGCAATGGGGATCACACTGCTGATCACCACTGCTATGCACGTCAGGAACTTCCAACTGCATGCATCTGGGACACAAACACACCAAATCAGCGGCACAGAAGACCAGATAACTTTGGATAGCTGCCATGCTCAGAATAATAAGGGCTGTCCCTTGTTATTTCTGCCCAGGCTCCAGAGGGAAAGCATTTTCACACCCAAAGTGGAACTCCTCTGCCCAAGAAGAGCCAAGAGGAGCCAGCAGCCCTTTCTTTCCCAGGGCACAACACTGTCAGGAGCTGACCTGTCCTCATCCCCGTGGCCAAAAGCACTTTGCAAAGCAGACAGGGAGATAAAATTAAGTGATGGCAAAGTAATAAAAAGCAGCAAGCAAAGTCAGAATTCAGGCCACAGTCAAGCAAAGAAATATTGCCACCCTTTTCTCCACACACTGCTCTGCCCCCTGATGCCAGAGGCAGGAGCCTTTATGGGACCAAAACATGACCTGTCCATAATTGCAAGTCTCTTCAGCTGCTGGGCTTTTAATTGTTTCTGTATAAGTTTTGCCTAAGAGCTATTTTAATTCGAAGCAGCTGTCTTTAAAAAAGAAAAAACAGCAACAAGAAAACAACTTAATATGTAGTGCTTTTCTGTGATGGCTCAATATTGATTGAGAAGACAGGAAATAATTAAGTCACTGAAAAATGCCTTTTGTTCCTCTGAAAAGCCTCAGCAGTGGACTGCAAGGTGGGTTTGTGCATCTCAGCCCAGCAAGAGGCATCTGCCCACCACTCCATGCTGCCAGGCACGGAGAGCAGCGAGTCCAGGTGAGGACCTGTCACCTCAACCAGTGCTTCTCCAATATGGCCCTGCTGGACGTGAGGAAGCTCTCCCACTTTGAGGCACCTCTCATCAGTTATCTCAACCCATCTGGCTCCTTTTCTAAGTTGCATTGATCATGAGCATCCTGTGCCCTAGAGATAAAAACCCAGAGCCCCATTTCCCCCCTGTGCCTTCTCCATATTGGCTCGTAACGTGATGAGACTGGTGATGAATAGCCTGCTGGGAAATCAATACGAGCCCAGACATGTCACAGCCCCAAGATTAATGGAAGTGACTTGGCACAGAAAACTCCCCATCATCTGCACAGCCAGCCCACAACGCTTGTCAGTTCAAGTTTCCTTAACCGTGGGCACGGACCCGGCTCACACAGCCATCCTCAGCACAGGAGCCCACCAGGATGCACTGCCTGGCTGCAGGAAAGTCCACACCGGGTCTAAACCAGAAGAGATCTGTAAGATTGAAGAGGATTTTTCTTCCCAACTAGTCACAGGCAGAATACAAAAGCGGCTGAGCAGAAGGCACTGCCTTCGCAGATTGGTTCTGCCAGGGTAGCAGCTGTATGTCATTAATGACAGATAATCATTTTGGGTAAGGCCAATTAAGTTTTCTATGAACCCATCCAACCAGTCCCACACCATGTCTTAGTTTTCCATCTGATCCAGCTCAGAATCACTTCTCTGGTGACATGCAGCCGCATTCAGGGCTGCCTGGGAGATGCCCACCGAGCATCCTGCCCGGTCAATCCTGCACTCCCAAGCAGAGCAGCCTCCTTCCTTCCCTCCCAGCTCTGTCTCCCTGCTTGCCCTGCTCCCCTCCCCCAGCTGAGTTGGCCCTGCAGTGATTACAATCCATCTTGGTTAAAAGAAAGTAGGATGTGTCTATCACCTCACCTTCTTTGATCCCAGTTCTCATGTCCTTTCAATAACAGAAAATTACTCAGATAACTTTGTGTTAATTCGGTTAATGCTTACTTCTATGCTAAGAACTATTTCTCCTTTTCTTCCCAGCCCCTCTTCCCTCCTCAGGAAGCAGAAAACCTCAGCTCATAGCTTGAAACCACTCAGCTGGTTCTGCTCTCTGGGCACCTCCAGGGGCTTGGATCAAGGCACAACAGATTGGGACCACGCATGTGGCACTGTGGCCAGCAGCAAACCTGCAATGACTCACACGAGGATTTCAGCACAGTGAACACCACATCTGAGTAATGACACAGCAGGTAGCATCCCCCCCCCGTAGCTAGAGAAGCTTATTCAAACATTAAGCACCTTCCCCAGAACACTGGAGCAGATGGCCCACCAAGGTCACCCAGGTGCTCTGCCTTCTCCATGAGATGTGTGCAATTACCAAGCCATCCTGAACCTTGCTCTGCTGCTTCCCAAGGTGCTGATGAGCTTCAAGTACCACATTTCTCACATACACCTAATTTCAAGCACTTTATCCGGTCTGTACAGTCCTGCTTTTGAGCACACATACAAGCCTGCACAATATACCCATCCTGCAACACACAACTTCGAAGTCTTAAAGCACTCTATGGAGTGCAGTATCCCTATCTGGAAAATGAATAGAAAGTCATTTCTTGGGCTGGCTATGGCAATTCCTTCATCTGTTACATCTGGATAAATAATGCATGCCATAAAATTACCTAGATAAGTATTTTGCCATCCCGAGGCCGCTGTGGTGCTCCTTTCTCAAATACAGCAGAGCCAGAGAATCAGGGCACCTGGCTCTGGGCCCTTTGCAGGTGCAGTCCTGCAAAAACTGAATTACTATGGAGTCTGAAAGTACAACTGATTCAGAAGGCTTTAAGATGAAGTTTAAAATATGCACCAGCTCACACAAAAAAGCCTGGATCAGAGGGTCCCCCGAGCACCAAGCTCCCCTTCCCCCCACTGCACTGTCAGAGCTCAGTTCTGACCCAGTGCAACATGAAAAAAAACCCGAGGAATATCAATATTTTTTAATGTGACAAGAAAGTCATTTCTCAGCCGTGCTCCTTCATGACACCTCCGGAGCCTTTAGTGAAAAACCTTGAAACTTCCAATCTATAATGTGCACCCAAAGGGTGTATAATTAAAAGTGCTTTTGATTAACTATCACATAGCAGATAATAGCTGCCATTAACTACAGATTTACAAGGTCATGCAAACTCCAAGAATCCGTTCTGTCGCTGATTCCACCCCAGTCAGAGCCTGCACCCCAACCTGCAGCCCAGCACTGCCAACAGAGACAAGTACTGAGACTGGGTGCTGTAATTCAGGATGTTTCCACCTTCTCCCCCCTTGCTGCCCAGCCCCAGTTACCCTGCAATAAGCTGAACTGGGATACAGTGTGATGCAGGCACGCCACCTTTCACTGCCCATTGGAGAGCACGCATAACCTGCACGCGAGTCCTCCTGCAGGGTGGGGTAGATGGAGACTTTCTGCTGTTTGGGCTGCACGGCTTTCCTATCTCCATCCTCACAACCCTGTGATTTCTCCCAGAAGCTGCATGACAGCTGATGGAATCACAAAACACAGCTGAAGACCTTGCTGTGCACCGGGCATCCTGACAGCACTGCCAGCCCACACCAGCCCACTGCACCTGCCACAGCATCAGGCTGTCACTCTGCTTAGACCTCTTCAGCACAGCTCAGTTTGCTCCAAACACGAAGCATATGGTTAAGCCCTTTCATCTGGACTTCATTACTTCCAGTCAGAAAAATCTTCATTTCCCTCTCTGTTGCCGCTCCTTTCCAAAGTGACCATGGCACCAGCAAGTCCTGCAGCAGCACCACGCACTGCAGCTGGCTTTGCAGGCTCTGGAGCACAGCTCTGCACACAGAGAGCTGCAAGATCCCGAAACAGAGCAAAGCAATCGCTGCAACAAAGTCAGAACTGCACTGACCCCCCCCCCCCCACCCCCCAAATCCAGAGCTGCATCTTCCACTGCAGCTCACCTCCAGGCTTGCAGGAACACTTTTCCAGCCTTCAGCAGAAGGAACATCATCGTTAACACTGCCAGGTGCTAAATAAGTAAATAAATAATTTGACTTCCAACCCACTCCCGTGGGGCTTCAAAAAAGCTGCCCCACTGTATGCAAAACAACAGGGCGTGCTGGAAAGCCAACCTGGATCCTAAAACAGAGGACTGGGAGGAAAATGAATGAGCGTGTGTGTAAAATATAGATAAGAAAGCAAATCCCAGCTGTCTTCCTTATCAGCCCTTCCTATTTCTCTGGCAAGAACATGCAATTTTGAGCCGTAATAGCAAAGGTTGGAGTGACTGATGTCACATTTGAATGATACCGCTATGCCTTCCTTCTTTATATGTATCTGAAATGGGAATCTTGGAATCTGTTCTCCGGGTACCACTCATTTTTCCAATGCTTGTCTTAGTCCTTCCTTTTCTACAAAATGCACCTTTCTGAAGCACGGATCTGAGATAAATACCAATACTGCCTGGTGTGCTCAGAGCCCTTCAGAAACAGCGTATTATTTATCCTTTCGGCGAGCTATAATTTGTGCTCAAACAAGGAAAACAGAGACCACGGGAGCAAGACTTACCCGTGGCACAAGCAAATCCCTGCTGTAACAAAGTTCCTTCTGCCTAGGTGTGAAACGTATACCTAATTCCTTCCTGAAAGGACCAAAGAGCCTGCTGGCACTGCAGACATAAAGGCAGCAGTGCCACTGTATTGCATCAACGGTGAAAGCATTAGCTCCCAGAAGAAGTAAGTAGGTCCACATGGTTAAATGAACCAGCTCAGGGAGGCACTCCTGGGGACTCCACCTGGAAGAGAATTAAGCAGAGCAAGCACATCACTTTGCCAGGCTGTCACAGCTGGTTTCAGCCTACAAGTTCCCTCTGAAAACTTTATAAAGAATCTGTTCAACAACGCATAACGCTGCAGCCTTGAGCACACACTTCATTCCCACTCAGCTCTCAAGAGTTATTTTTCTAACCACGAGTGTTAGCACTACACAGGGATAGTATTGCACACAACCAAATCAGTATGAAAGAAATACACATTTCCAGATAATCAACAATTTTGCGATGCAGCTCTAAGCAGGAGCTGAATTAATCTTACATTTCAAACCTGAAATCTATGCTTAATGTGCACCTAAGGACGTAGCTCAAATTCTGCATGTGCACAGTTGTCAGGTTTCTGACTAAATCAACGTGGTAAATAGCTGAAGAAAGAATGATCAGGCAAAATAAATCTAGAGACTTGTGAAATCACACAGGCACTGTTCCAACCTCAAGTAGGGTGTAGTGAAACTACAGCTTCGCTTTGCAGGACAGGAACGTGGCCCCTGATTGATAGCAGGAAATTGAACTGCACTAAGCACACATTAGGAAATCTGATAAGTATTGTTTGGAAATATAATTGAGTTTTAACCAGAGCATGAATTTTTCACTCAGAAGCAAAGATTTCTCCACTTCTTTATGAGGAAGATTTAGTGCTACAAACAGTGATGACAGTCAAGATAAACGTGAACTGAAGTTATGCCTTTCCTCCTAACCTGCAGAGCCTTTTTTAACAATACTGTTTGTTGCCACTGCACGTGTCATTCTCTCAGCTGGTGATCACAGGCCTCCAACCCATCTGGGGATCCAAATCTTGAGCTACACATTGCAGGCAAAGCTTGGTTTACTCTTGGCTCGGGTTTCGTATCAACACGACTCCAGCACATCTGTTGACAGCTCTGCCATGAAGATGTGAGAGCAAAGCGAGCACTGAAGGTGTGCTATGGAGCAGAGCTTGTCTTGCAGGCAGCTCTGATCTCCCCACCTGCACGGTGCTTCACAAATTGCTAGAGACAACACATCACTGCAGCCAGGCGTAACAGAAAGAGACTCCTAAGGAAGCAGGGATGCTGGAGGTTCCTTGCAGTGCTGGCAGGCTGCAGATGCGAGCTGCAGGAGCCACGGTGTGTCAGCTCAGTGCACACAGAGCAGGTGCCATTCATCCCCCAGATCTTCCACCCTGCCTCACTAAATGCAGGAACACTGAGCTGGGCAGTGAGAGAGCGAACTCCCAGAACAGCAAGCGTTAAACAAGGCTCACATATTTCCCTTTCCACTGTGTTTTCACAGGTTTCATCCTGCATTTGAATGCAACGAGCACTCACACTTGAACTGTACAAACATGTGCTCCTCTAATCAGCTCCACGAACAAGGAACTGCTGCTATCAGCCAACGTTGTATTAAGTCAACGAAGAGCATTAAAAATTCCTATATTGCATCGGGTCAGGGCCAGTGCTGGACTTGCATGCTAACAGCTCAGCCCTCCTGCTGGATCTTCCTATTAACACTACTTCAACTGTGCAAACAAGATAGTAACAACACTCCACTACGCAGCAAATGCTAAATTCAGATCCCGGCTCTGTGCCTCATAAATTTTCATCCTGGCATCACTTCTTGTTCTTTTTACAGCATTTTAAAAATGTAGGTTATCCTTCGCATGTTAAGCAGGCACAGCGGTATCAAATGCCTGGGTTTTACAGCAGCTGAGATGTTCCTAAGTTTGATGAACTGATCTCAAGCGAAATAAATTATGTCAGTTGTCAGCTTTGTCAGTAAATCAAGAGTTGACATTTCCCTGATTTGTAAAGGTATAATGTTACCGTGAAGAAAAGTATGCTCCTGAAAATCCATATGGCAAGGTTAGATTAATAAGCAGTTTAAAGCAAATGCCCCAATGCAATGTGCTTGGAACATCCACACTCAATTCCAGCTGATGTTTCTGAGGTTCTCCTCTTTAGGAGCTCCAAAGCTCTGTGTAAAACATCTCGTGGAATATTCCATCTGTGCGCTCCTTTGCTTCACAATTACTGGCGACATTTACACATCTCCCCACGTCACACTCTGCCATAAGTTTGCACATATCCAGGTAAAACTGCTCAGATTTACCCGTATCGTTTGAATGAGTTGCAGGAGCAGATTGCATCCCAGATCTGAACCGCATCACTCCCAGAAATCCCTCTCTCTTGAAGTAGTGCAGAACATGCTGCTGACCACACCTGCCCTCCATCCCAGCGCACTGTGTGGGTCAGAGCTCCTGCACCCCCTGCAATGCAGGGACAGCCCTCCTTCCTATGGGATGCCACCACGCGTGCGTGCTGAGCCCCACACTGCCTCAACCCCCAAACCACCTCCCCCAGAAGGAATTTCCATACTGATTCGTTTCCCATCCTCAGGGAGAGCAGCACTGCTGGATCTGGATGGCAGGCCCCCTGAGCCCTCAGGAAACGGGAATGCTTGGGGAGAAATCAAAGGGATTGTAACTCAGCCCCTGGATTTAAACACTGGCAACAGGATTGGTATATTGGAAGAGCTTCGGTACAGCCAACAGACCTCAATCTGTTACTGAAGGGATACGCATGGTAATAACGTATATACACAGCTTTTAACACTTTCAGTAGGAAGCTAATGGCAGCCATAAGACGCTCAAATCACCTCTAAGTGAAAGGGATTCACCCCGGAATGCACCGCCCTATATCTTCCAAATTAAGTCCCCTATAAAGGCAGCAGAGTGCTGCTGTAGGAAGCGTTGTGCCCTACAGAAGTGCCATTCCCCACAGCAGATGCTGCAGAGATGGAAGCAGCCCGTGCCTCAGCCCAGCCCAAACGCTGCCCCTCCTGCACCAGAACATCCCCCTTCCATGCTCAGCATGGCAGCCCGCTCCACGTCACGGGCAGAAGCGAAGAGAGTTGTGAAGTCATCCTTAAATCTAACCCAGTTTAACCCAGTTTGCTCAGACTGCCTTCCAGAGCTATTTTTATTGCTTGGAAGCCATAATTTAAAAGCACAGATGGTTCCTGGAATGAATCAAAACAAACTCTACTTGAGCCGTGCTGTGAACACTATAACATTATATGGAAGTGTTATGTTTTATTATTTGTTTGGGGTTTTTTCAAAATGCCACTGAAGTCATTTCAGGTTGTTTTGATTCACGTTGACCAAAGTGTACCGGGCAGCAGGAGAGATGCCATGAATTGGGACGTGCCATGCAGCAGGCACACAGACCAGCTGCCCTGTATGTGTGCACTGGGCATCTCAGAGCCTCGAAGGGGAAACAGGCACTGAATGGCACCGAGTGCCACCAGGAAATCACTTACAGGGCCACTCAGCACAGAACCTGATCGAGTAGGAGCTTCTGCATTGGAAAGTAGATGGTGAAGCAGTGGGAGAGTACACACACTGCTTTAATATCCTTATGAGATGTTGGTGGAACAGATTGATGCACCTGAACCTCCACTTATACAATGCTCTCAACCTTTTGCCTTTGTGGATAGAGCCAGAACACCAGCGTGGCACCCAGGCTCCATCACCAGCACGGACCCTCACCACGAGGAAATGAGCAGTGATGCAGCAGAGCCTGAGGAGCTGAGCTCTGTGCCATGCAAATGCCAGCTGTGATACAAACAACAACGCAGAAGGAAAAGTGACCAGAGATTATCGGCTGAAAAGCCTCTACCATTGAACTCATTTAGCACCTCTATATCCAGCGCTGTATTTTTCCCAGACTAGCACCAGATAGCCGTGAAATTTTCAAAGTGAGGACCAAATTCCTCCCTCTAGCGATAACCAGAACCCTCAGCGACACAGGGAGAAGCAGATCTTACCTCTACAACCTGTATCCGAGGTCTGCAAGCAAGAAAAATCCTCCTGTCATCAACTCTGCCTGCGATTACAATCAGAAGCAAATTTAGAGAGTACAACAACGAGAGCAATCAGAAAATATTTGCCCTGGCCTCTCTCCAGACAGAAGATACAACAATAAATTTGGCTCTGCTCCATCCCTTCTCCCTCATCTTTTCCTCTGCCCACTGGCCGTGTCGGCAGCTGGTTCTTCCCATACGTGCTCCTTTGGCAACTCATTTAGTTGCTGCTTTTAAGGCAAAGTTCTTCTAAAAGGAGATGGCAGTGGGGAGAAAGGACAAGAATTAATACAATAATATACTTACAAAGTCAAACATTAAAAAGCAAGAACTGAGAAACTTAAGGATACTAAAACCCATCTCTTCATGTAAATACTTGTAGTAATATATGAAAGGAAATTGAGAAATACCGAGTGTATCACAGCCTTGCAAGATTATCTGTGGAAACAAAATGCAGCTCTAAGCTGGCTAGATGGCACCAAGAGCTCTTTACCTTGATCTCACTTCGTATTATTAGTATTTGCATTACAATAGCAGCGAGAGGCTGCAGCAGAAGTCGGCACACCATGTGCTTAGCATTTCACAAATAGCAGAAATAGATAATTCAGTCTCTGAAAGCCCCGGAGTTCACATCTACAACGATGGGAAGAAGAAAGATTATAATTAACTTTTTACCACAGGAGCACACTTGAGCTCAGACACTGAAACTGAGCTCAACCCAAGCAGTGCCATGCAGCTCCAGCACCGGTTCCCTCCTGCAGGGCTGTGCCCACTGCAGCCTGAGCCAAGGGCTCACACCTCGGAAGGTGGGATGGCCACAGATGAAGCTGCATACATGCTGCTGCAAGTTAATGAACTGTCAGAGGCCTCCAGACAGTTGACTCCTTCTGGGTTTTCCTTGCAGATCAAGGAGTGCTCCCCTTGCACCAGCAGCTGCGGGGACGGCAGCACACACCGTGCGGATGAGGTCTGAAACCAAACTGAACTCTGCTGGCTTAATCAGCAAACCACAAATAAACATCATTTACCAGGCCTAAACATTTAAAACACCCTGTTAAGCATCTAAAACATAAATGCTTTAATTACAGACTAGCTCAAGATTTAAATAACACTGGGATAAATGCGGTGGAGCAGCTGTCTATGAATATTTTACAGTGAGATCGCTCCCTCGTCTCCAGGTCCACGGAGGCTGTGAGGTTAGGAAGGAGGCATCCACACTCCAGGATGTCTGCTCCCCTCTCCCCAGGCTGATCACCTAGCCTTGCTGACCAGACAAGAGCTTTGTGGTCACTGAAGGGCCCACAGTGAACCCAGATATTGGGGCTCCTCTGCTGCTGTGCCATTCTCCCCTCATCTCCCGTGGTTCTACTCAATATCCAACTACATCACTGGAACAATTCCCCAACTGACTGCAGGAAAGGCATCAGTGCTTCTCACATGCCCAAGTCGCAATCTCCTGAGCTCTGCCCAGTGCTGGATCTCAGCCTGTGACATCCAGAGAGCAGTGAGAACGTCACCACCAGCATTCCTGTCCCATCAGGAAAACTCCACGTTTCTCCAGTTCCACTTAGCATGACGTACTGGAAGCAGCACTCAAGGGTTCTTGTCCCGAATATTAACATGATGGTCACATCTCTCTTATTTAATGTAAAACATGAGCAAACAGACAGTAACTGAATCAACCTTCCAAGAGCAAAAGCAAGGCAGCCAACTTCACCTTCAGATGAGTAACGCTCCCTCCACTAAATCTGTTGAACATCTGCAATACACTGATTGCACTTAAACAGCTGCCTTTAGAATGCTAAATTCTGCTCTGCCTTATATGCAGCACTTCTGAACACACAACACAAGCTGCCCAATTTTATCTATTTATTTATTTATTTCCCTGGGAATAAATGGAGCAAGTGATTTTTTTTTTCCCCATTAACTACAGACCAGAATCTTAATTCCAATTAAAGTGACAGGAATCCATTAGTTAAGGAAATAAAATTCTTGCTACAGGAAGGAAAAGATACTTAAGCCTGTATCTCAGTTCATCCTCTATTAATGGTGAACATTTGAAGCCTAGCAGAAATCTCTCTCCTTTATTGTTATGAGTACATTAAGAATTAACAGCGAGCAGAGCAATGAGTGAAAACAACGCCTTCCCTCGCTCCTTACCAAAGCAATTCATGGCTGAGTCGACCAGAAATGCTCTCCAAAAGGAACATCAGAGCAAATCAGCATCTGCTAACAGCACGGCAGACCCTGGCAGCTGGGGAGGACATGCAGTGGGCAAACTGGGAGCACCTGCAGTAGCCCTGGCCTTGGGGAGGACCACCACCATGGGAAGAAGGGCCACTGCTCACTGCTGTCTGAAATCAGTGCATCCTCCCAGCAAGTTTTGTTCCTACTGGTTTCTCCCACTGGTTTACACTGTTACAAGAAATCTTCAGCATATTCAGCTTGCATTATTTTCCATTTTCTGCATACATTTTACTCAGTGCTTCCAGAGCCAGTGCCCTCATAGATGCCAGACGCACCGTCCTCGCGGGATACTTCGAGGCACGTTTTTCTTAACCACCTCAGATCAAAGCAGTTCATTTGTATGAGTGTAAATAACAAAATGCACAGAGTGCCTTAATGAGAGGCTAATCTTCGTTTGATTCCCTGCGTAACGCACCATCTGAAAACATGCACTCGAGTTTCTGCAGATTGCTACTTAAGGCAATGCACCCCGCCAAGAACTGGAGCTTATTTTTGTGAGAAATCTTCAGGGATTACTCCTCTGCCCATCCCACACCCCACCCTGAAGCTCTTGCAAGCAGTCCTTCCCAGTTAAATAACTGCAATCTGTCTCTGGAGACATTGGCTCCCAGGCACTGGGATGGGAGCTGGGAGCACTGTGTTCCCATCCACGTTAGGGGATCCCACCCCTGCAGCCACAGCTACAGCTGCTCACAGCAATCCAACACCTCCACGCAAAGTCCCAGTGAAAAATTCGACTTTGAATGACTCCAACGCCAGCTCAGAGTTTTATTCTGTCCCACATTTAGGCGTGGGAACTCAGGTGCTTCCCCCCAGTGCCGGAATGCCTCAGCTGGGACTGCAGCACACCCCAGGGAGCAGACAGAGCCCTCTGGGTGAGCCCACCCAACCAAGGACAGGCAGAGCACGGCAGCTCCAGGCACAACGCCTGCTCACAGTGCAGTGACGGTACAGCACAGCACTGCTGCCAGCTCTGCTATCAGCGAGGCTCCTTCCAACCAAGGCTCCTTCCAACGCTGCCTGCGTGCCAGCAAACAGCCTGCTGAGCCTTCCTGCCCGCTGCTTTCTCCCACCAACAATTAAGCAGATTTATGCACAGCACAAAGCGTTATTAAGGACAGATTCACACGGATTCTGTGCAGGTGAAAAGGGTTCTGCCTCTGATGCTCGCAGCCTCCAGCTGGCCTCTGCCTGCTGCAGGAGGAGCCAAGCACCTGAAGAAGCACTACATTTCAAAGAAAAACCATCCTAGGAAAACATCACTTTACCAACACTGAAGCCTCAGGATCTTTCATCCCTCTCCTAAAAGACCTGGACACCGAGAAAGGGAACAAAGACACCACTGGGGTCTCAGCTCTCGAGCTGGGATCCTCAGCACTCCAGGCTGTGCTGCACGGGGTTTGCTTTAGGAAGCAGCTCTGAGAGCCCCAAGTTTGGAGCCGCTTCTCCCAAATGGACAAGATTTTTGTTCCGACCTATTTCTCCAGTGCTCTCACACAGAAGTATTTATAGCAGTCCTGCAGAAAGAACTGAAATTAGAAAAATCCATGAATAGAGCAGAACGCACATTGCGGTGCATTTATATGCATTCCTTTCACACTAAACAGCAAAATTAAATAAAGAGGGAAAAGAAATATCCCAGCTTTCAGAACGTTTCAAGAGTGACTTGCATTCGTATCTGTGCCTACATCTCTATATTCGAGCACACAGGGGATGGGAACACATCAATTCTATCCAGCAAATGGAGTTAATTCTCATACAGAAAATGTGCCATCTAAATTCCAGAAGGAATAATGAACAGCACTGGAAAAGAGACCAAGAAAAACACGATAAGCCATTGAAAATAGCTTTCAATGACTACAATGTCTCTTTCTAAATCTGCTGTTATTTCATTTGCAGAAGATATGGACACTTGCCCAGTTTGCTGGAGTAGGTAAGGCAGTGCAACCTATCCACCATCTGTTCCAATTGGACACGCAGCCTGAAGAAGAGCTATAAATATGCAGAGAACTACAGCAGCGCCCTGATGGCATCGCTGGATAACAATGGCTTTAATTTTTCATTTGTTTATTTGATTTGCCCGTAATGAATGAGTTACTGGAGCGACATCTGGAATAAGTGCAATGAGAGAAACGAGACTTTTAAGGGAAAATTAGGCTGTTAGAAACAAATCTGCATTTTTATGTTCGGTGCTGGTTCGGTCACTGAGCTGACAGCCTGCCACAAACAGGACAGGGATCCTGCCTGGTACCACTGCTGCCTCTCAGGCACTTTGTGTACTTCGGTGAGCCAGACAATTTCATGGCTCTGTCACTCACAATCAAAGTTTCTGATTTAATGCTCGGAGCAAACCAGAGGAGCTGCTGCCCCAAACGAAACAAATGACGCGCTGCATTTCGCTAGCAAGGATTTTGAAAGCTGTTTCCCCAGACCTTTACAACTCAATGGCATCAAGAAAAAGTATAATTGCACCTGCAGGGCAAGGATGGACCGCTGCAAAATCACTAGAATGAGAGCTGCCATCATTACAGATGACGGGAAGCTGAAGATGGCAAACCCACGCTGCAGCTTTGCCTCAGTGATGGGAACCAACAGCAGATTGAGGCCTTCAGAACTGCTAATTCAAATAGCTTTGTAGAAACGGGACCAAAAAAGCAATCAGAACCACAGTCAAGCAGCAGAGGGCATTTAGCACAGGCTGTTCCACCAGCATCCCCAGCCCTGCAGCCCTCAGCTGGGCATCCAGGCCACCCTTAGACACTCTAGCATTACTTATGAGGCCTTAACAGGGCACAAAGCACAGCAGCCACCCACAAGCAACATCTCCCTCCATCATTCCCCCTCCACTGTAAGAAGAGGCACGGGAGCAGCAAGATGCTCAATGTTTTCAGAAGATCTCACGTTCTGCCAAGTTTTTATTTCTTTGTGTTATTTTTATGGGATTTTTTTAATGCGAGGTTTCAACAACCTCGCCATCAGAAGTAAAGAGAAGAAAGAGGAAAAAGAATAATTAAATTTAAAAGGTTCTTTCTGAAGAAAACGGTCTTATATCATTTTAAATGTTTAAAATCTAGCTGACTCCAGTGTTTCTCATGATGACTTCAGCAACTTGCAGAGCAATTTGGAGCTGGGAAATACAACCTATAGTAAAACTACATAGATTATCCCATTTGAAGAGAGAAACAGAACAGATGTTCTTGACTTCTTCCATAAACCACACGTTTGTATGGGGTCTGACAACACCAACACCTGCACTGCTGCAGGCCAGGGCAGCGAGGCCATGCTGCTGCTGCTGCCGGGATGCCAATGGAAAGCATGCACCAGGGAGGTGCAGCACGCATGGACAAGCTGCTGTTTCAGTAATTACCAACATCCAGAAGCACTTAGCTTTCAGCTTACTGACTGATCCATTAAATTGCATCCTTGGGAATGCTTCTGGCCCACAAGGCTGTGCATGTGTGTGGGCAGGGCAGGGAAAGGGAAGCTCTGGGTGTTATGGCACCAAACAACATTTGTGTCTGAGGACTGCAGGCTCACATCCAAGCACCAACCTCCAGACAGCACAGGAAGCACCAAGCCCACGGGAACACAAGCTGGTAAAACCACACTTCCCATTAATTTGAAGGCTGTCACGACCTTCTGTCACCTTCCTCAAGTCTGAGGAACCACTGCTCCTCCTGCACTGCCAGGGCCGAGCCCTCCTCCCATGGCACGGACCATGAGCACCACAAACCCATCTCCAGAGAGGAGCAGAGGCCATTCAGGTCACAGCTCAGCACATCTCTTTCATCACGAGCCAAAAAGATTGCAAAAGCCATTGGAATCAGCACTCCCTCACACCTGAGCCACCACCTCCAAGTAACACGCGCTCAGCCAGAACACAGCTGGCTCCAGGCGAGCTCTGCAACCACCTCCAGCTCTCAGGGAAGCGCTCTCCTCCCCGCACCCCTCTGCCCTCAGCTCATGAGGACCCTCCAGACCTGCAGCTGGACCACGAGGCAGAGCTGCAGCAGCGAACTAGGCGATCAGCGATGCTCCGCACTGCAGCAGTGATCGGGGTCACAGATCAACCCCTCCCTGCACACCACCTCCAGCGGGTTCACGTCGTGCGGGGAACGCGCTCGAGGCGCGTGCCCGCGGCCGCACGCGCAGCCCCAAAACGAGGGCGCCCTCTGCCGGCCACGCGCGTGCACGTGGAAGAGCAGGGCGGGGTGCGTGTGGAGCGGTGTGCGCGCCACGAAAGGGGCGGAGGAGCGGGAGTCGTCCGGAGCTGCGGTTCGTCCTTCGGTCTTTGTGTGCGTGCTCCCCCCGATCCCGAGCTCCGCCCGAGGGCGTTTGCAGAGAGCGGTCCCCACGGGGAGGACCGGGCTTGGGCTGCGCTGTGTCTGCTTAGCAGTGGGAGCCTGCAGAGCGTCGTTCTCATCACCGGCACTGAGATTTGTGCGTTGTGGATACCGTTGATCTTGTTCTGTTTTGTTGTTGTTGTTTCTGTTTGAGCTGGAAGAAGTGCACATAAAATCCGAGCTACTGCAGGATCAGGTTGGAAGAGCTGAAGCTGTATCCGATGGGGTTCGGGCTGTGCTGTGCTTGTTCTGGTGCTGCCTGTACTCTCTCCAAACACTCCCCGCTCTCCTCTCCCTCCCCCCAGGTTTTGTTTCCCTCCAAGAAGCAGTGAGTGAACACCTGGGCCCATCATTCATTTACTGGGTTCTTTTTAATGCAGAGATCCACGAGGGGCCCCTAAAAAAGAGCATCACCTTTTTTCCAAGCAGATAGTTATTGCTGCTAACTGCAATAGGAATCCTTTTCCCTGATGTTCCCAGGCCAGCACTAAGGCAACGATGCTCACATCCTTCACAGACCCTGCAAAACCACGGGGTAGTCTTTAAGTAATGAAGCACTTTTCCTCCCGAGCTTTTAGGGGTTGAGGGTTGTATCTTGTTTTGCTAAGGGCTAGAGGATCTGCGTGCTGCTGGATGTGGCAATGGAGACCCTTACGGAGCCACAAGACCCACATCAAATAGAACTAAGAGCCCCACGACACCTGAGTGTTGGCACCTGGCTGCCCCAGGAAAGGAGGGAGGGGGCAATGAGGGGAATGGAGCTGGAGAAGAGCAGCGATCAGTTGTGCTCATCCGAAGCTGTGAGCAGTGCCTTCAGTCTTCGCACTGTTTGGACTTTGATGTTTCTAAATGAAGGAGGAAGGCTGGGCTAAGGGAGAGAGGAAGGAGGAGCAGAAAAGTGAGGAAAGGAAAGAAATGGGGAAGCTAATCCCAAGCACTGTGAAAAGGTCATGTGCTTCGATATGAGTAATTAATTTTCTTAGAGCAATGTTGAAAAGGTTAACTTGATTTATGGAATGCAATTTAATTTAAAATGTGTTGTGTACCTTGTTAAAAGGGTCCAATTACAGCTGCTAATTCTGTGGATTGACACATGAGCCACGGTCTGATAATAATCCAGAGTGAAGGGGAATAGATGCCTTCCAGTAATTAGACGTGGCCTATTGAAATTTGAGGGGGAAGGGAAAGGGTAGAAATGCTAGAACAACAACTGCCTGCTTTGTATCCGGATCCCACAGCTTTGTCTTTCATTCGTGTTCTCTGCACTCTGGTTCATTCCAAGGCAGGCTTGCACTGAGAGCAGCAGCCCCGAAGCCAGGTTCTGCCCAACCTGCAGCGAGGTTGGAGTCCCCTCCAATGCTTTCTGTCAGCATCCAGTGTCTCTCCCATTGTATTTCATAGCCCCTCCTTTGCTGAGCAATTAATGCAGCGCACATTAATGCACAGTGACTAATAGCTGGGGAGGGAGGCAGTCCTGCGTGTGGTACACAGTGTTTTGAGCAATGTTCTCCATTATTCCCTCCAACAAAGAGCCTGTGCTTGCTTTGATATGCTTAAGATTAATGGGGGAACAATTGTAACCCAAAGAGCTGGTTGACAGAATACATTTTCCTATAAAGAGCCGAATAAATTAATTGATTATGCAGCTCCAAGCTGTGTTTGTTCCCTGAGCATGTTGATAGGCTTTTGCCAAAGCTGTGCAGGTACAAATGGTGCCTTTGGAAGCAGTGGCCCAGGCTGCTTGTAATGAGCACCTGCATTGTCTCTGTTTGAGGGCTGCTTGGCTCTGGTGAGCAGCAGAGGAGCTGCTGGGGGAGAAAACAAGCAGCTAAAATACACTTGGGTTGCAGTTTATCATGGAGCTGAGAAAAAGTATATGCCCTGCACTCAAAATAGGGGTTGCAATCAAAAGTGAAAGGAGTTTCCAGTGTCACAAATAGGTGTGTGTATTTCCAAAATACTGTAGGCTGTAAGTGCTGAGCAATTGCTGCACGACAGATGCTGTCTCCTTGCTTCCTCATACCCTCTCATGCATCATTTGTCAATGGTGTTTGGGGAAAATAGGCTGAGATGTGCTCAGAAAGGTCTATTTGTCGATAAGCACAGCATTTCTGCTCCTTGGGTATTACATCTGCTGAGGAAGTGTCTCAGGCTCACCTAAAAAGCGTTAATGAAGTGCTGTACTACCGGGGAAATAAATCAGCAGTTTCTGCTCCCTGGCACTGGAGATGAGCAGCCTATTTTTGTGTTAACCTGACTCCCATTGCTGTGACATTGAGCACTGAAACTTTTTTGACATCTCAAACGATCCAAGGGCTCAAAAACTTCATATTGCTTTGGAAGGGCAAGGGTGGTGGGAGAAACTGCTGCTGCCTTAGGTAACCCGGCCACCCTCACCTCCACTCCTCCAAACGAACTGCCTTCCCAACCCTACCTGGGACTGCTTTACACAGCTGTGACCAATTTGCTCAGCAAACTTCATCACACTCTATTGATGTCTCAAGAAAGGAATATAGTGGCAGTTTAGCACAATGGATGGGGACACCACGTCGGTGGAATGGCCATTCCCTGCTCTACCTGTGCCCCATCAGAACAGCCATCCATTTTCCTCTCTGATGTGCACCTTAGTTCTTTACCAAGCTCTTTCTCACCCCAAGAGGATTCTGCCCGCAGAGGAGCAGACAGTGATTAGCATCATCAGATGAAAAAACTGCTGCTCATATTACCAGAATATTAAAGGGGCGATTGTCATTTCTCTGCTGCAAGGAACACTTAAAGCAAATTACCTCGATTAAGAGCATAAGAATCAGGGAATGGCTCTAAAACTGATGCACTGAGAAAACATTCAGATAAGATGCGTGGTGTCTGTTTGTCATTTGGGGTTTAATATTTACTTCTGTTGATGAGATTTCGTCATGCTCTATTACAATTCATGGATTTGTGTTTCCAAATTTCATGCACCAAAATGCTTTGATTTATAAGGGTACAGGTTCTTCTTTTCCTCTGCAAATTCCTTTTGTGTTGTCAAATGCGGTCAGTGGTGCTTATCTCATTATATTAATAGGCCTCTTTTAATTGTATTGTCTTGCTCAAGAAGTGTTCTTGGTTTGAAAGAAACTACAAGCTGTTAACTCACAGTGAATGCACCTTTCTGGCTGCAGAGCTGATGGTTCCTCTGCGTTTTGGGAAGGGTCGTGTGCCCTCCTCTTGGGTCACTGAATATTTTGGTCCTTTCTGCCTTTTCTTCACCTGGGACTCACGACTTCGCATCTCTGAGCTGTCCTTGCGTGTGCTTTTTCTCATGCCCTGCTCTGTGGTTCTCCTTCCCACCCCCAACACCCAATGAAGCCCACCACGTAGCAGCTCTGCCTGGCGCTCCCTGCTCACTCTGCCCGAGGAACCACGGGCATGCCGTGGGTTTCCATTTCCCTTTTTAGGGTCAGGGTGCTATGATTCCCTATTGATTACTTGATCTGTGTAATTGCAATCAAAACAACGGGGATTTCAAGCCTGATTGACTTCAAATTAGAAATCTATTGGCTTGGCTGAGCTCCTAATCAACAGGATTAGGAGAGAACATCGTTTGGGTCTGCTTTTTCTCTGCAGGCTTCATTTTAGGTAACTAAAGATTAGACAGGAGAGGTCTGCACAGGGAGGCACTCTTCCACTGTGCAGAGCAGGGCTGGCGAGTGATTGAGCTCCTTTATTTCTGACCACAGCTGTGCACGTGAGCAGCGTGCACAATGGGAACCCAGTGTTTGTGACCTCTCTCCAGTAACAGCATGTACAGGAGTGGGAGCAGGGGCTGGGAGGAACTGCTTCACTAAGTCTCCCCAGCCCGGAGTTTTCCTGTCTGCCCCCAGAAGCTGAATGAAGGAGCATCAGCAGGCAGGGATAAGGCTTTTTCTTTTTTTTTTCCTTCCAAAATAGGTTTTCATTTAAAAGATGCCAGAGCCAGCAGATTAGTGTCTCGACTATATAGGTTTCCTAAAGATAAGGCAGAGAAATTGATTTCAATTACCAAAGTGGATAGACAGGCTGCTCTGCGCTCTCCAGAGGATTGTTAACCCTCAAGAGACAAGAAGTAAAAACCAGCTCGAGGTTCAAAACCCCTTCCCATCTCCTTAGGAGCAGCTGTGTCTCTCACATGAGCATAAATCCTCACAAAGGGAGAGAGGCAAAGAAAGAGGGTTTATTTAAGGATGTACGATGATCCTTGTGATACTTGGGGATTTCAGCCAGCTTTCAGGTCCTTCAGCAAGGCTCAGGAGGCCAAGGGTTAAAGCGGCTGCAGGGATTAAAGGATTTGGTGGCTGCCAAGCTGCAGGTTCTCCTTTGGAAGAGCAGCCAGGCTGCTGGGAGGGTTTGCTGCAGGGCTCTGGGCTAAGCAGCGCTGGGCTGCAGCTGAGCAGCAATGCACCCAGTGGGGTAGTGGACTCTGCTGGGCCAGCCCTCAGCACGTGGGGCAAGTGAGCCCACGTAAAATCAGCCCTGCTGGAAATGCACCCCCAGGGCATGCGGGGAGCACTGAGCATCTTTGCAAAGCAGCGTCGTCCACCTGGAAGGAGTGTGCAGCACTGTGATGCAGGAGAAGGATGTGCCATGAGCTGTGGGAGAAAAGGAGCAATGCCACCAGCATTGCTGAGAGCCCGGGGTGAGCCTGGGGGCAGAGGGAGACTGTGCGGGGGGAGAAAAGCAGAGATGGGGGCCAGGATGGCAGGAGAAGGTCCTGTGTGCTTCGGGAGAGGGGAACAGCCTTAGAGAGCAGAGATGGATTATGGAGGGGACAGGAGGTGTCCCATGGCAATGGCAGGAGGTGGCAGTGTGCTGGATGGGGCTGGGGAGCGTGAGCTCGGGGGGGGCTCCTTCGCACAGCTCCTCTCACCGCTCCCATTGCTGCTCCTGCATTTACACACTCAGCGATTGCTGGAACGTCTCCGTGATTGTGTCCGCAGGGTGCCTGCTCGCCTTCCCTCCTCAAATTCAATTCCCTTTTTTTTTTTTTTTCCACAGCTTCGCTGCCACTCAGTAATGGGCACCTTGCAATAGATTTTTCCACTGTTCACTTGCTGGGTGTCTTTTGTCCTCCCTCGGGGAGATGTGCCCCCGCAGGTCTCGCAGTCGGCTTCTCAGCTGGGTTTCCCACAGGCTTTTATTGCCAGCAGCCATCTGCTCTCCCCTCCGATTACTCCAATTACTTTGATAATGTGCTTTACCAGGTTCACCTGCAGCTCCTCGCTGAACCTCCATGCAGACTGCTCGGTGCACCCGAAGCATTTCGGTGGGAGAGGGTCTGCTGTGGTCAAACCTTATGTCACACGTTGCCATTTAGGGACAGGAGGAGTGCAGAGGTGCAGTGCTGTGGGAAGAGCAATGGGATAAGCGTGCTTAAGTGATCTGAAATGCACAGCATGTAAATAGGACGCTTTTCCATGCCACGGAGCACACGTTTTGCTCCTGGAAGCAGCTGGGATCCAGCAGCATTTTGTCCTTTGAAGTGCAATTACATATTTCAGAGAAACAGCCTGTGATGTTGAGGGGAGTGAGTGTCACAGAAGCAGTGATGGCACATAACCTCGTGTTTGTGCAGCTCTACTGTGCCCTGCTCTGTGCTGAGCCACGCGTGGGACCCCGGTGACACAGTGATGGACATCCTGGCATTGCCACTGTGAGTGCTGGGAGAGGGCTAATTGGGCAGTGCTGCATTTCAGCCACTCAGCAGATGCTCTCAGCCTCCAGCATCATTAATGCTGGATTTAAGATGACAGAGCTTTAATTGCACGGGACAAAGGCACCCGGTTCCCTGCTTCACTGATCAATTCCAGTTCATAAATTGTAGAAGAAACAAAACTCTTTGGCGGTGCTGACAATTAAGTAACATCCTGATAAACATCCCCTTTTGTTTTATTTAAATGAAAATGCCTTTATTCCCACGGAGTTGTATCTTGTAACAATAAGATTCACTGTCCCCGAAGCTTGGTTAATTAAACACAGTATTTGCAATCTACCCAAACAAGCTGTTTTATGCAAGCTGATAACAGGGTTTCCATTTCATAATGTGAACAATTGGGTTATGCAAATGCCAGCGTTTTAAGCCCCCGTGATCTGTTTTTGTCGCCTTATTATCTGTTTCTGTCTGCAAACTCCAAATATAGACATCCCAATTAAAGCAGCTAAATGCCATTAAATCCAACGAAAGTCTTTTTTACCAGTCAAAAACTCCCGCAATCTAATTAAAAAATATGGCTCGAATTTGACCTTTCCTGGCCCAGACTCCACTCCCACGCTCCCATCTGTGGGATTTCATCCTCCCACTGTGGCTCCCATTCCTCAACACTGCATTGGAGCCCTTTGGGGATGGGGAGAGGCCGCCAGGACTGCGCCCACCCATTGCACATGAGTTGTTAAGGCAGCACCTGCTGCTCCAGCTGAGTGGGTCGGAGTCAGGATGGGGATGCCATGGGTGGGAGATGCTGCCCGGGCTCCTGGAGGTGTGGCGTGCTGGAAGCTCACCCCACATAGCTCTCATTTCCACCTTGGGGCACGTCGTGTGCGTGCTGTCACAGTGAGCACATCTCGTACCTGTGGATTAGCTCTGTTTGAGAGCTCTGCTAATGGGATCGGTGGCTGCCTCCCAGCTCCCGGTTTCTCCCAGGAGGATGTAGCTATGCTCCAAGCAAGCTCTGCACTGCTTCCAAAGTGCAGTAATTTAACGTGATATCAGCCATGTTTGCTGCAGCTGTCAGTCACCACGACAACAATATTAACACTCTTGATATCTGCGTTGTGAGCTGAAGAGAATGTAATATTCTTGAGGGAAGAGGCAGCAGTCGCTCCAGTGGTTGATCACAGCCCAAGTGAATCTCGGTTGAAGTGGGAGAGGTTCAAACTGAATTTTAAAGAGGCAAAGACTTGCTTTTAGAGCACAAAGTGACTCGAATTAACTTCAGGCTGACAAGGGGAAGTAAAGGGAATCGCTGGAATAAACGTATATGTGAGGCAGGAACATTAGAAAGGCACATTCTGAAAACTGATAAAAATACAAACTTGCTTTTTTTCTTGAGGTATTGACTCTGTAAGGGCAGACTTACAATTCTTTAAGCACGCAGAGTGGGGAAGGATGGTAATTAAAAGGGATTTCTTATCCCTGTGGCCTCAGCTGAATACGAACAGTGGCTCAGAGTGGTTCCAGAGCACCACACAGGGATGGCCCCAAAGGAGCCCATCCTGAAGCCAAAGGGGTCTGAACTGTGGGATCAGGGAACCAGAGAACGTTTTGAGTTGGAAGGGACCCTTAAATGCCACCTGGCCCCACTCCCTGCAATGCACAGGGGCACCCACAGCTCCACCAGTGCTCAAAGCCCCATCCCCTGACCTAGGGTGTCTGCAGGGATGGGGCACCTGTGCCAATAGCTCACCACTCACTGCAAATAACTTCTTATCCCAGCCAAGGAAGCCAGGTGTGGGACACCCCACATGTGAGGCCCTATTATCAGTGGCAAACATCCCCTCACCTCTGTGCAATGAGGCAGTGAGCGGAGTGCTGCTGGGGACCACGGTGAGCAGAGTGCAGCTGAACGCTGTGAAGGAGCTGATGCCTCTCTGCCAAGGGACCCCGCAGCAACAGTTGTTAGCCACGTTATCAGCTGCAGCTCTCAGCTCTAAAATAGAAGGTTTTGCTGCTAAAATTAACACTGAAACGAAGGAAAGTGTGATGTGGCTCTCGTGACTCCGAAGCGTGAGCGAATAGGACACGGGCTGCTTTATTGCTGCTTCACTCTCTGCTTGCACAGCTCCCACCACTGCCTGCCGTGTGACATTTGCACTGAGGAGCAGCAGTTTGGTGGGGAATTGAAGAAACAAAATTGGACACTTGTAACCCAAAGTGTTTTCACGGCTGTGGCAGCTCCTGGAGCAGAGGGGCAGGAGGGGAAGGAGGAGGATTGCTGCAGTTCTGCTCTCTCAGGGCTGTGTGTAGGACTGAGAGCAACCCCTCGACACAGAAGCACGAAGAGCAGATGGGAAGTCATCCTTTTCCAAGCAGTGCATGAAACAAGCCAAGGGGACAGAGTTGTAGTGGGCCCATATTTACTTTGTTTTAAGGATTCCAGATGGTGAAGAAGGTTTGAAGGAGGTGTTGCAGCCACTGAAGCTTCCCTTTGGATGCCCTGCTTGCTGTCCCACCATCAGGACCGTGATTAACTGATTCCCACTGCTCCTGCTTTGGGAAAGCATCAGCTGCCCTGATATTCCTAAGAGAACATGTTTTCAAGAAAAACACAGATGGTAAATCAATTCTTGCATCTTCCCTTCCTCCCATGTTACCAGGCTACTAACACCGTCCTGTTGGGAACGTACTTATGAACCATAAACATCTGTCAGTTTGCTGCACGCAGTTCCCAGCCCGCAGCTGAGTGCCTTCCCCCTCTCTCTTTGCCACCTCCCTTTCTGGGTACAGTGAGGATGACTGCAGCACAGGTGCCTGCAGGCAGGAGCTGGCTGACATTTTGCCTTAATGCACTGAATGAGGGCTCGTGGATGGCTTTCCACCTCCAGAGACACTGACTTAGAGCAGAAGAAGTCAGGTTGGCTTAACGGAGCACACTGTTGCTGTTTTTATTCTATTTTCCAGCAAAATTCGCATTGAGGGATAAAGTGCCATTCACACAGGAAGATTTAGTCCCTCTTCATAAAGTTATATATTACAAGTGAAAGGGGAACAAGCACGGGCTGGCAGCAGAAAATTGAATTAGCTCAGCAGCACACAACACAAAATAAGATAAATATTCCACAGAAACGTAATTGAAGCTGTATTATTTATCCTCCTTTCCCGTGTTATTTGTCAGGAAGCGAGCTGCAAGTTGCAAATTAAAATAGCTATTGATTCTAAAGTTGTTTTAAAATATTTTCTGCATTGAGATCCTTTGAAACAATTATCTCAAAGTGTCATCAAACAGCCAAATCCTCATTCGTATCGGGCTCGGGGAGATAATGCGTTGTCAGGCTCTCTCCATGGTTTGTAGGCATTTCAAATGACACTTTTTAATAGAGATTTGTTCCTCTGGGAGGAAGCAGGCGTGCAGCTGTGCTCAGCAGGGCAGCGGGTCCATGCTGCTGAGCCAGGTGTGTGGTTATGGGATGCATGGCACCCATCTGCCTGCAGCAGCACCGTGCCCTCCCAGCAGATATCTGCCCGGGGGGGGGGGGTGGACTCTGCACTGAATTATCAGTGCTGAAACAGAAGGGGAATGCTCCTTCTGAGCCACAGATTTCTCCCTGCCCACCTCTGATGAGCATACACGTGAGACAGGAGAGCAGAAGCAGCCACCATTAAGCATTGACCAGCACACCAGTGCCTGCAGCTTGCTCCGTTCTGCTCCCAGAGATGAGGTTGAGCTGAGGATGTAAACACATCACAGGGCCTGAAATGAACGCTCAGAGCACAGCACAGCAGCAGCTGCTGTCTGCTCCTCTGCACTGTGCTCCGACATCTCCGGGCGTCCCAGTGCAGACCGTGCACTTTGCACTGACTGCTGCTCACAGTGAGGACCCTCCCAGGTCCTCAGCTTCACTCCGAGGAGTTCCCCTTTCCCAGCACAGACCTTTGTGCTCACTGGCACAAGTTCTTCCTCCGTGGAATAACCCCAACCCGAACACCTCCAGCCCACAGCCCCGAGTGCCATCTCCTCCTGTGATGAAGCAGGGTTCAGCAGAGCATTCATCCACATCTCAACGAGCTCAGGTCTAATGAACTAATTAAAGAGCCTCCGTCTCAACGAGGCAGATCAATACCTTATTACTGTTTTCACGAGAAAAGAAAGAGGAAGGAGAGGCCAGAAGCTCTGCTGCTGCAGGAGTTGGAAGCTGGGGCTCAGGGGAATGGGGCAGTGACCTCAGAACAAAGTGCTGGGGGGGAGAGGCACACAACGAGCCCCATCCTCCCAGGTTGAGGAGTGGGATTGGATGGGAGCATGGACCACAACGGTGATGCCAACTGGATCATTTTCTGCTTGTCAGGCCTCCTCTACAGGCAGGAATAGGCAAAGAGAGGGGAGATGTGGGTGGAAGTAATTTACCAAAGCACTAGAAACCACTGGCCCATGTTTTCTGATATATTTTTCTTGCAACAGTGACCACATCCAAAGAAAACATCAAGCAAACTCATCCTGTGCCTCAACAACTGGGTGACGCACTTCTCATTAGTGCGGAGGAGCCGAGCGATGATTTGGCTTTGACTCCCACTGCTCAGCTCGATAACCCGCCATGCAAGTCACCATCTGCCCAGCAGCCAGCAGCAAGCAGCATCTGCATGGAAATGGCTGGAAATGGGGCCCAGAGAGCCAGCAAGTCGTGTCCCTTCTGTCCTCTCTCTGCCACTCTCTTCCCTGTCTCCCATCCCCTCCAGCAACACCAGCACTGTGGGCAGCAGTGGATGCCATCCCCACTTCACCCCGGGTGCTGCTCTCAGCCACTCCACCCTGAGTGTTCATCCTGCTTTTCCCAAGGAGAGGCTTTCACTCCAGCATCAAACATCCCTCCCGCAGTGGAATTATACTCATGCATCCCTGCTACATATTCCCACTGTTACAAGAGGGCAAACACTCCATCGAATAATGTTGACTGTTCTTATTGCAAACCTCCACCAAAGACAAATACCTGGAAAGGTCACCCGGCTGCGTGCGGTGTGTCCCTCTGGGTGGATGGCAGCGTGCGAGCACAGCGTTCCCCCTCCTCTGTGGCAGAAGAGATTGGGTGGAGTTGTGATTTTTTATTTTGGGGGGGGGCTGGCCTCTTCTGTTTTGCAAAATAAACAGAAAACAGCCCTCGTGAATACAAAAGCAAAAACATAAAGCATAAAAAAATCCATCCGCTGCCGCGTTGGAGCCATTCTGCATGAGTCCTCGGAGCCTCTTACTGTTTGAGTTAAGGCTCCTTATATAAAGTTTATGGGTCCCATCGGGGTGTTTTTAGTAGATTACATTCAAACCAGCTCGTGCAATGTGGGTATGAAGCAGTCAGTAAATCAGCAAGCTGAGCTCGTAAGCTGGTGCATGGCTTTCACAATGGGTCTCAGTGCTGGTATAATACCTCTTATTATTAGCTGACATCTGGTAAACAAAGATCCCGCTTCTGATACACATTGTCGGGGCTTTTATAGCCCCGGTGTATGCGTGGTGCTTGGGAAAATTGCCACTTTAATAAGGAGCTGAAGATCTGTCTGCACGACGGCAGCAGCGCGGCCTCGCGCCGTCCCACCGCACGTTTGACCCTTATTCCTTCTAATGCTGAGAGGTCAAACCCAGAGGAAAATGGCATTGGGACATCACAGATCGACCACATCTGTTGCAGCCAGATGGAGGATGTCTCAGTCGGTGGGATTTGTACTTGCAGAGTATGTTTTAAGGTCTCCCAGCTCCTCTTGCTGTGAGAGTTGGTGACGTGGTTCCTGGGGACGATGGGTTTCTATGATCCCATGGTTCTGGGCTGGGCCGGCTGGTGGGTCCCACACTGCAGGGGCTCTGCTCCTCGAGGCTGCAAACCAGAGGCTGAGTTATTAGAGAGACTCCCACCTCTGCCAGCCACTGTGACAGCGATGTGTCATCACCTTCTCCAGCAGATGCCTCCGATCCGAGCTCCCCCCATCAGCACATTTGTTGCTTGGATGTCAGCACCAGGCCACCAAGCGGGCTGTGCCATGCACATTGCTCTCCCAAACTCCTGCTACAGCCAAGAGCAGCGGCATTGGGATCTGTCTGCATGGGCTGTGCTTACTTTGAAGAGACAAAACCCATTTCTTTGATATGTGGCATCAGTGGATACGTGATTTGCAAGGGAAGTCACTGGCAAACCGGTGGCAGCTGGGTCAACCCAACTGCATGCTGATGGATTCATTCTTCCCTGATTACTGGGGGGGCAGGGAGTGAAAGACAAAATGTTTTGGATGAGCACCACTCATGTGGACCCTATTTCACTGTGTGCCACAGCACCACCTCAGCTGCAGCCTATGGAAACGCAATTATTTCATTCCAGGGACACAAAGTGCTCCCTTCACCATTTTCCTTCCCAGTTCCCACATACATTCGACTCTGGGAGCCCATGGAGCATCTCCTTCACAGCTGGAAGCCCTAAGATGAGGCTGCTCCTTCGCATGGCAGAGCCGTGTCGGCACGCTGGCAGCGCGTTGGCCTCCAGACGTGGGAGAGCAGAACAGTTCTACATTTAGAAGTGTTTTTGAAGCTCTGAATTTGTAGAAGGAAAGCCCTGAGATGCTCAGCACAAGCGTTTTCTGCGGGGAAAATCTGTCGGAATAGACAGTTCTGAGCAAGGCTGTAATTGCCACGGAGTAAATAAACAGCTCTTGTTATCAGGATCTGCAATAAAAATTCTGAGGAAAATAACGTTTTAAGATCCAGAAGCATATCTGGTTTCTGATAAACACCTCTGCGAGTGGCACGTCTCCCCTCCCTCGGGCCCTGTCCTTCCCTGCTCGTTATGCTCTGTATTCATCATCAGAGAGCCGTGTTGCCTCGTAATTTAGATGGTGCAGGGATAGTGTTGTGTATGGCGTGGCTGCAAATGGAAGCACTGCTTTCGTTCCCATTAGGCGTTACCTCGCCCGGCTCCCTTTCATTGTGCACTGCCGTAAATGACCTCCCAGATATTCAGGTTCAGATGTGGATGTGACGGTAAATTTAAGTCCCGAAATTTCCATCCAGTGATAAAATGGGATAATATAAAAATCGCTTTCTTCTGCTAATGCCCGAGCTCCTTTTGGCTGTCACAGCGGCGTTAGGAGTAGATTGTACTTGGCAATATCGTAAGCATGGCATTCAAACCATGTATGCTGATTCCTCTTGTCACAAAATAATACAGCAAACGTGTGAAGAAATCGGTGGATGAGTTGTTCCACGTTTATTGCTGTTAGTTTCACTGGACAGAGGAGTGTGAGCATCAAGTCCACTGAGTGCAGTGCTTGATGAAACAGCATTCCCTTCCCCAGCACCAGACACCCCCTCACCTCTCACTGAGGCTTAGGAAGATGTTATCCCGAAGGAATGGGTGCTGTTAATTTGGGCACCCATGAGTTGTTCCAGCACTGGCAGCGCTGAGCTCATGGTCAAGCACATTTCCAGTAGCCCAGAACGTAGTGCCAATAGCCCAGCACGGATTGCTGGTCCTCACAGCTGTGTGCATGAGAGCACACACGGATGGGGTTAGCTCCACTTCCAGGCCAACACTGAATGCCCCGGACCCCCAACACAGCCCCAGTGCTCCCTGCCCCAGGGATGGGGCATTTCTCATCATCTCCTGAGAGTTAATTAACAAACAGACCCGGAGACAGAGCTCTGTGTTAAAATGAAACGGCATAACATGCAGCGTTGTGTTTTGGTATTGCATGGGATGAACGTTCTCGTGTTCATCCGCCATAGAAATGTATCTGCAGTTTACTCTGCAGCTGAGAAACATTCGTTCTTTAAACTCAAGTAATCTTTCTTTAGAAAACAACTCCCCAATTACTAACGTTACTGATTGGATTGGTTGCTTTCTCTATTAAATGGGACACAGTGCCAATCAAATCAGATAATTCAGCCACAAAATCAATGGCACCACATTTACTCAATCAAATACATTGCTTAGTAAATTATATCCATATGAAATTAAATAGATGAATGTACTTGCTGCTCGCTGGAACTGGGCTTCATAACTTTGGCACACGCAGCTTTAAAATAAGGAAATCGATGAGCAAGAGAGAATGTATTTGACATCAGTCACTGCATTTAATACATTAATTTCTTCACTAGATTAATCAGCTATTGATCATCCTTCAGCTTTCCGAGAAGCTGAGCCCGTGGTGGCTGCATGCAGAGCTCTGCCCACCAGAAACCTCTGGGGTGGGGACTGAGCACCACCAACCCTCCCCAGCTCCCTGTGGGCTGTGCCTGCACTGGGGGGGTGATCCCGGCAGCCCCATCTCCCAGGACTGGCAGGGCTGATCCTGCTTTATTTGCCCAACTGTTTTCTTGGCTTCTCAGCTGAACCTGGGGCAGAGCTCTGTGCAGCAAGCACCATGTGAGCTATGTAAAGCCCTTCTGGGATGTCCACTATCATTAAACTTCCAGCGAACCCGAAGAGCTGAAACCCAACGCATCCACAGGCAGCAAAACAAACTGGAGTAAATCCAGCGACTTCTGGCAGCCAGCACAGAGCCGAGGGACTGCGTTGTCCTCCCAGCTCTGCTCAGTGCTTCTGCAATGGCACCATCCCCAGCTTTTTGTGCGTGGTACCGAGAGCAGAATCACACTCAGCCCATTCACGGCATGAGTGGAGACTTGATCTCCACCTTTCTCACTCCAAAGTGAAGTATTCATAAACCATTTGGACAGAAAATTGAAGTGGCTCGCACAGAAAGGGGAGGGCAAGAAATCACCATTTGTAGACAAGCACGGGTTCCTAACCTCAGCCCAGTGAAGGCTCTGATTTACACCCAGACTGCTTATCTCTGGGCCATTGCTCACCCCCTGCTTCCCCTTCTCAGCACCACGCCAGCACCACAGCTGTTGTCTGTCTCCGATAACAGAAGAAAAAAGAAGAGGTGGGGAAAAAGCGCTACAAAAATGCACTGAGAGGCATCAAAACAGAAACAGTCCAAGCGTGAGCCCTGCTCTAGGAGATGCTGATGTGAGTGTGCCTCTGTAACCAGAGTCGGTTTGGAGGGAACAGGGATCCTCCTCTGCCCTGAAATCAATTCTGCGAGGGCTGCCTGGGCTTGAGGAGAAGATGACAAGGGTGATAAAATTAATTAGCAGAGCAGTGACAATCCTCTGGCCGCTCTGAGTGGCTCAGTATATTACCCATCACCGATGGCTTTATCTCCCGACAAAGAGGGACACGTTGCTGCTGAAGGTTATCACAGGGGATGTGACAGCCACAATTGTTTCCATTTCACGATTCTGCATGACGGAGCCAGACAGGTTATTGAAACAGCAATTTTCCAGCTAACACATGCCTGCCAGTCAAGTGAATTAGTAAATGCAGGCTCTGCTCACATCCTGAAGTTCCATTAAAACCACGGATGAACCAGAGCCCCCTCCTTGTCCGCCTGTGCTTAGCTCCCAGCACAACTCCTGGGGCACAGAAGTCTGAGATGTGAACCCGTCTGCAGCTCAGCTCCACCAGGATGGTCTGCAAGCAGCTGGCAAAGGGAACTGCCCCTGTGCCCGCAGACAGAGCCGCAGACCCCGTCAGAGTGGAGCAGCCTGAGGGCTCCGGTCCCTCTGCACATGGAGGGGCTGAGAGATGAGTGCCTCCTTTTGTTCAGAGTGATATTGTCGACAATTAACACAGCTGACTGTCTCAGTTCATAACTCACTGCCACGGGGGCTGGCGCGGTCTTTCTATTGCAGATATTTGTCTCCAAGCACAAGAAGACATTTTCTGGGACACAGACAAGGTTCAGGCAGCCCTCTGCACCTCGGCTCACCAAAACGATCCCAGGGAGAATCTGCAGAAGCGAAGTGGGTGGGACTGTGTGATTCCCATTCATTAATCTCACAGACCCATCGATCTGCTCATTCATCAGTAACCCGCTCACACTGGAGCCCGTGTAAGCAGCCCATTAAAATTAACACAGACAGATCTCTAATGGTCACCTCTCCTCTAGGAAGAAACAACGCAGCTTTGTTTCCAAACGCTGAGGCAGTGAATTAAAAGGGTTGGTTTCTTGATTGGACTTTTCCTGCAGCTTTGAGAGCAGCAGCCCATGCAGGGATGGGGGAGGCAATGGGACGTGGGGTGATGGCAGAGCACCCTTCCCATGGAGGTGAGAGGATTGCTCTGGGAGCAATGTGAGCTGCAGGAGTGCTGCAGACAACTCTGCAGTGCAATCCTTTCCTAGCCAGCTGCTCCGTGTGCTCCACTTTGATTATTTACAGATTTCAACAGCAGAATAAAACCTGTTTATCTCCAGAGGTGAGGATGGCATCAACCACAGGGAGGGCTGCAGTCGCTCCGGTGATGTACAGCACAGATCTGCCTCCACATTTGGGCACAGGGGTGAGGATCAGGGTTGTGGGGCTGCACAGACATCCCTATGCTGTCAGCTCTCTGCCTCATGGCTGTGCTGGGGGTCCCGCAGCCCCCAGCCCCCCCCCCCCCCCCTAGTGCTGCTCCTGCACAGCAGAGTGATGCATGGTGATGGATAACCTCTAAGGTGCTGCACCCGCTGCTTTTACAACACTTAATGAGGGAAACTAATTGTAAATTGCGGCAAAATGGGAAACTTAATGACACTTCAGCTCTTGGAAGGGATTTAAACACTGAGGAATTCAGTACTATTTTTCGGTGCTGGGAAGCTGGGGGTGCTCGGTGCTCACACTGATGGGTTCCCAATGCCCCAGTGCTACTCCTGTCCACATGTGGGCTCACTCCCTGCTGGAAGCTGGGTCTAGAAAGCATTACTCTTTAATTTGGTGACTCCAGAGGGGTTGGGGCTGCTGAGCAGAGCTGCTGCTTTGGGCCAGAGCCCTCTGCCCAGCCCAGTGCAAGGTGCTGGGAGCAGGGCTCAGCCTCCAGTCGGTCCCACAGCCTGCAGCCTGTTCTCACTTCCCCTCTGATGTGGGACTCCCACCGGCTGCTCTCAGCCTTCTGAATGAGAAACGAGGCTAACACTGGGAATCCTGAAATCTTGGATCAAACTCGTGTCATATGTTCCTGCTGAAACGTTGCTGCCCCTCCGTCACACATCACCGCGCTGCCAAGTCTGCCAGAAACAGACCCAGATCGTGTGCTGTGAAACATTCATCCTGGCTCCTCACCAGCTGTCAGTGGTCCACATTCCTTCCTCTGCTCCCGTGAAATTTCGCTCTCTTTCGACAGAATCCACGAAAGCTGCAGATGCTGTGACCCTGCCAACAAGAGATAACATTTGGGTTCACAGCTACGTTTGCTTTCCCGTTTTCCTTTGCACGTCTGCGGTTTGGTGGAGGTGGTTTTGAGGTGTACAACACATCAGCAGTGGGGGAAGGCTGCCCGGTGTGCCCAGTCCAGGCTGCTCCTCCCATCCCATCCCTCAGGAACTCTCAGGTCCTTCAGAGGGTTACAGTGAGGTCTCCATGACAGTGGGGACAGAGTGATGCAGCTGCATTTCTCAGCTGAGCAGAGCGTGTGGGCTTTTTCCATCTGCCATCCTAGTGGCAAGGAACTGGAGCTGAGTTTTCTGTGAGCTGATGCAGAACCTCTCCTCGCCCTCGGATAGACTTGGGAAGTTTTGAACATTCAAATATTGACCTTTTGTAAATCCTTTCAGGCTCCCCCGGGGCTGCGGGGAGCAGGAGCTGGCAGGACATGAGCGAGCTGAATATCATTCTCCTTAAGCAGCTCGGAGATGTTCGGGGGCATAAAACCTTTCAGAGCACCACATGGCATTTTTCAACACGCCGCTTCCCTCTCGAAAGGTCAGGTGGGAGTTAAACCAGGGGCCCTTCTTCCCTCCATCTTAATCAGCCCGTGCACACGCTTATCACATTTCCCTCCAGTCTCCTGACTCCGATACAACTGATAATGGTTCAGATGCTGACTCAGGCACATTGTCCCTGCAGCAGCAGCTCTGCTCATTTTGCTTACCTCCTCTATGGGCTCTGCATCCGTCCTGTGCTGCTTGGGATTATCTCACACCCCCCATGGCTTCAGGTTGGACACAGCTGGACTGTGAGCTGCCACATGCTCTCAGCGCGGGGCACAGCAATGGGCACTGGCCACGATCCACCCCTGCTCCCACTTCATGCCATGCCCAGGCCCAGGGATTCATTCCCATTCTGCCCATGAGCCATTCCCAAAGCTTCCTCCTCGCCTCCCTCCTCCTTCTGCTAATTATTCAGATGGATGTGCCATCATATCACCAGTGACAATGATGAAGCAGATATTTAGACAACTGCTTTCCAGGAGGGTCAATCCCTGCTCCCAACCTCAGGTGTGAGCAGTGGGGCAGGAGGGGCTTGAAGGGCAGGGGGAGGAGGAGGGCAGGAGGGACAGGAGGGGCAGGAGGACTCCTCTGCAGCTCAGCTCCCAGTGCCACTCACTCCTCTGCTGGGTGATGTGAGCACTGCCACGTGGCTGTGCCATCAGTGTGACCCCACAGGCTGAGCCCCAGCCCACACACCCCCTCTCCCCATGCTGCATCTCCATTTGATGCTCCTGGGGCTGTCGGTGCTGCGGGCTGGATCTCGCCTCGTAGCAGCATTTGCTGGAAGAACCAAAAATAAAACCTACAAAGTTCCAGTGAAAGTGTCAGGAAGTGTGTTATCCATCCCGAGCTCTGAGAAAGAGCAATGGGACAGAAGTCATCGGAGGGGGGAGGGCTGGAGCGACCGCCCCCATCCATATGTGCACAGCTGGGAAGGATGGGCAGGGTTTGGCTGTGAGCTGCACGCTGCTCCCGAGCCAGGCAGGGAGCACAGCTGTTCAGCCTCCCGATGCTTCCACCTTTGCAGAAATGTCCTTCCAATGCACGAGTGTTGCAGGGCCAGGCAGGGGAGGCCTGCCTGCATTTCGTGGTGAGATCTGTCATCCTGAGCCCCCGCCGATGCTTGGCTTGGATGCAGCCCCACTGGTTGCGAGCAGGTGCTGTGCCCTGATTGATTCTGCTGCCGAATCTCAGCTGCAGTTCGGCGGCTCCGCATTGTAGGAGCATTTTTCCCTCCTCTCAGGTGAGCTGTTCACCTTTTCCATCAACGTTCCCCAGTGCAAACACAGGAAAGGATGCAGAAGCAGCCCCTGCGAGTGGTGCCCTGCACCTCTGCTGCCTCAAAAGGGAACAGTTTTAAACTGGGAATATCTCTGGCAGCAGATATGGGTTAGTTGGATGTTTGCTGTGCTCGGGTGCTGAGCAGAGATATTCTCAAAGCCGAGGTGCTGTGTCACAAGGGGTCGAATTAACTTAATTTGACCTTTAAACCTGATTGTTTGATCCCTCGCTTTGGCGTCCAGTGTGATTTGCATTCGACTGTCCAGACACTCAGCCTGACAAATGGTTTTCTTTCCAAACTGCCTTGGAAGTATCTGAACTTAATGGACTGTAACATTTATGAACATGGGAGTTCTCTCAGCAGCTGCACGGGGTTATTGATGGCCCAACCTGAACACTGGGAGCACACCCCAGCAGCACGTGGGAGCACGGCTCCAGCGGGGTACATCAGCCACGAGGAATCACAACAGAGAGCAAAGACTCGAGAAGCAAAGCAGGGAGAGCACCTCCACGTTTGGAAATGCCCATTTACACCGTACCATCTGCGACTGCATCACACCCAGTATTTATCCAGCAACCAGCTGACAGCGGCTGCCTTGCTCTACACCGATTGGCACATAATTAAGCAGAGGAAAGAGAGTCATAACGTTTAGCAGCGGCGGTGCTTGAGTATTCAACAATAGCTGGAAAGATGGGAACGCCGTGCTACTAAAAATAAATAGAGAGTGTCTTATTAGGAGGTGTATTTAGTTCCTGTGCAGCGAGTGGCTTCAGGCAGTCCATTCCCTTCCATTTCACTTCAATTGATAGCATCCGATCGGCAGCAGGGATAAAGCAGGGAGAAAATGGAGATCGAGAAAGAGGAGAAAATCGTGTCACAAAAAAATAAAGATGAGAAGAAATCAGATTTGTATCTGCGAGCAGATGGCAGCTGAGCCATTGCTGGCACTGCCAGCCTGGCTGGGAGATGCCAATAGCAGTGAGAAATGCAGATGAGTGCTCCCCACCTTCCCGGACAGACGGGGACGGAGGTGCTGCTCAGAAAGCAATCTCTCCCAAACATTTAAAAACATTGTGCAATTTATATCTCGTGCTTGACAGAGCATCCAAAAGTAATTTCAGCGCTGTGCAGAGCGCAGCGGCTCTGTGCCGAAGTGCCAGTCAGCGCCGGCACGGTCCTTCCCCCTCCTTCTCCTCTCTGCAGCTCTTTAAACTGATGGCAAGCGTGGCTGTGCCAGCACGGGAAGGTCAGCAGCACAAAGGCTGCTTATCGCTGGAAATTCAGGGGATCTGGTGCCAGGAAGCAGCATTCAGCCTTTGTGAAAGCAGGGAGAGGTGTCAGGGCAATGGTTTTTGCTATGGAGGAAAAGCTGTTCCGAGCAGGTTGCACTGCAACTGCTCATTGCAGACACTGCCTGCCCTCCCAAGCATCTCATCCTAAATCTAAGTGTGAGGGGACACAGGGCTCTTCTTTTTGAGAAAGATCTCTCCGGGCGCTGATAGCCACCAGAATCTTCCCCCTTCCCTCATCGCAGGATGTCACGTTGGGTTTAGGTGACTGTAGGTCAGGGCAGAGCAGCCCCTGCCCACAGCTTCCAATCCTGGGGCCCTGAGCTCCGTCCCAGCTCCTGCTGCGGTGTCTGGGGAGTGGGCAGTGATACATGAAATCAATTTCTCCAGCTCCCAGATGTGGAAGGATTTACACTCTGGATGAGAAAGAAAGGGCATTAAGGCAGCAGTGTTCCACTAATTTTGCAAATAGATTTCGGATGGGAGGATTAACCTTCCCCCTCTGGACTCAGAGGATCACAGCTCTCCTCTCTCAGCTGCAGCACAACATCCCAATGCTCCTGCTGAGCGCCTGCTTCATCCCAACCCCTCTCCTCCTCCTCCCCTGCAAATAGTGAGTACCAGAATCATCCCGTGTGTTTGTCACTTTAAATTGCTGTTAGGAAAGGCAGTTCTACGTTAAAGCACGGGAGTGTGGGGCTGGTGAGTGTAGGCTTTCCTTTGGAGGAGCAGAGCTGGGAACAGCAGCACCCTCTGGTCTGGGATCTGGGTGCTCCCAGAACTGAGCCCAGCAGGGACAGCAGGCAGGTTACAAACAGGGGACGTCTGCAGTGCGTGCTGCTGGGGGCCCAGGTCCTGTTCTGATTGGAAGTTATGCAAAGAATGCACAGCATAAATCACGGTGTAAATCACCCGACAGAGCATTGCCGGGGTCACAAGCAGAGGGAGCCTGGGAGCCTGGTTCCCTTCCAAAGCCATAAATCATCCTGAAGTGGTTCCAGGCTCACTGGGATGCCCCATAAACCTTGGGAACGTTTCCAGCGGCGCTGGCGCTCATCCCGGAGCACAATGGAAGTTCCTTAAAACCACATCAGCTCCACCTGAAATGTCACCTGTCCGGGGGAAGAAAGCAGAAGTCCTCGGAGGAGAATTCAGTTTTCTGTTCAGGAAGAACAGCACGGGCTCTTACACCGGGATGCTGATCAGCCTCAGCTCGGGGCAACGTGAAACAGTGATTATTGATGATAGAAATATCATTGGATTCCGTTGGATCAGATAAATTACCACGTGGGAGATACAGGAGCCAGCCTCAGAGTCCTGCAGATCCCTGACATTGATTTCTCATCAACCTTACACCACCAGGTGCACTTTGGAGGCTCAGGATGAGGTGAAGGTGCCATACGGGAACAGTGAGTCCGTTCTGCAGTGCCCACGTGGCACCAAACCCTCCATCAGAGGGCAGAGAAGTACCCCCCACCTCCCCCACATCACCCTCCACCTGTTGAAGGGCCCACAGACCTCTTCAGATCTCCCCACCTCTGCTGCAGGGCTTTACATTATGGTTTCATGTAGTGGAATAGCAGACAATTATTATTTTTTTCTCTACAACGTTTTTTTTTTTTCCCTTGCTAAGTGAACACAGCGTGTTTTCTGATCTGCATTTGCCCGCTTTGATCATCTGTTCTGCAGATCAGTTTCCATGTTTAGAGGTACAGCAGCACATGTAATGAATGCAAATGCAATGCGTGCAGAGATAAGCGTCGGGACTTCAGAGCCTAATCCTCCCAATCTCGCACCCCAATACAATGTTTTCATATTTAATACATTCTGAGGGATTTTGCTTTTATAAATAATGAACTAATCTCATCTTCAAGGCATCACTTTGCAGTTTAGGCCTTTAAAAAAAAATTAAATAATAAAATAAAATAAAAATGCAATGCTCCGTGCTCAGATAAATCTATTTTAACCAACATCAACCGGTCCCTCTTTGCTATGGCACTGCCCCTCCTCACAGAGCTCTGTGGTGCTCCCAGGTCTCCTGGCTCTCACTCTGATACCCCAAAAGTTGAGGACCCACCCGTGGATCACAGAGCCCACTGTTGCCTGGCCCCACTGCACTGCTGTCAGAGCAGCCCTACCCATGGGGAGGGCTTAATTGACCGTGGGGGGAGAATGTGCTTCAACTGGGAGCAGAAGCACACCCTCACCAGGGACAGACTCTGGCTGCCCCATGGCGTGGCACATGGGAGCAGGGCTTTCCCCTCCATCCCACTCCTGGTCACTGATGGGGACAGCAGCAGCAGCACCCCCACAAAGCAGAGCTGTGCCCGGGAATTCCAGCATCCTCTTCCCTGGGCTCCAGGGTGCTCCTAACCCACGTCCAGCGAACAGAGTTCAGAGGGACAAGGCTGCACTTTGGCTGCTCTCCTTTCCCTATTCCCAAACCCATCACCAGGCTGCTCCTGGCAGTCACTGTCTGCACCGTTCAGCCGTAATTACTTTCTCCTCTTTCCTCAGCCAACCTCCAAGCGCTGCTTTGCGAGGGGAATTGCTATTCCCTCGTCAGGAGATGGGATTCTGGTGTAATTGAGAGACAAGCAGCAGCCTCCACTCGTGACCGGGGCTCCCTCCTCCCTCCCTCCCACCCACCATTGTATGGGAAGCAGAAGCCCTCAAGTTATGCTGGACAGACTCTTGGAAATAACCTTTTTCATCTCAAAGATCCTGCTGAATTTTAGATTAAAAAGGAAGCTTTTCTTTCAATAATGTATTTCCCCCTTGGCTCCCTGGCTATCAAGTAACTTTCCTTGCACCGAGAGCTCAAAAGATGAAGCTTCCCCAAATTCAGATTCATGAGCTGAATCCCACACCTCCCCGAAGCCCGGCTGAGGAGAGCAAAGGCAAGCGGGGCATGAATTTCACATTAAGAAGAATAAATAAAGCACAACCTCTTTTATTTCCTTCTCCCTGCCCGTGCAGGTGAGACGAGGTTATTGAGCACCGTTTAAATGAGCACGTCGGGAAGGAGAGGGTCACCGCGCTCCGCCGGCAGCTCAGCCCCGCTGTGTTTGGCCTCGGAGGGACTCAGCACAGCGCTGCACTGTGGGTCTGGAGCACTGAATCTGAATCATCCCCCCTCTCCTCCGGAGCTTTAAATCCTGGAGGAGCGTTGGGTTGAGCAGAGAGGAGCAGGGGACGCCTCGAGCTGGGCACCGGTGCTGTGCGGGAACCCGCTGCCGTCTGCATGGATGCACGTGGAATAAGGTTGGAGATAAACTTCCAGAGAGCTCGTGGTGCTCTCAGGGAACACCGACCGAGTGCTGAGACTGCAGAGAGGTGAGGGGGCCCAGGGCAGCCCTTCTCACAGCCAATTCCCACCGCAGCTCCCCCGGGATCCATGGTTTTCCCATCATTACCGTTCCCACACTGGGAGTGGGACGGACGCGTGTTACAGGGGCAGCTTTTAGGGCACTCATTAATAGACCCCCAGCCCACGCTGGCACGCTGATTGCTTTGGTTCAGACGAAAGCAGAGAGAGCCCCGCAGTCCCTCCTGCTGTTCATACCACCTCACCCTGTCCAGACATCATCTGCTGAGGGCACACAGTGCAGATCTTTCGTTCTTGGCACTGCGTATTTTCAACACGACGGCAGCAGCCGACAATTTGCAACTCCATAAACCCAACGCACGGTTCTAATTTATGTGTGGAGCTAATGGATCGTTGCTCCCGTAATAAACTGCTCAGAGTGGGTAGGATTTATCAGTGAGTGGGTTGCCCTTTGCCCATTTTCATTTCGTTTTGCCTTATTTCGCGAGGTGCCAAGTCAACAAACGATTAAATACGAGCAAATATTTCTCTGCTGGAGTTTTATCAAGTTAACGAATCCCGTTAAGAGATGGGATGCAATTGCTTCTGGAAACAAAGCAATGGAAAATAAAACCAAGGAATGTTTTCTCCTTTCCTGTGGGCGGATGCAAAGTGTGTTGCGTGCCCGTCCATCCCTGTGAGCACAGGAGGAGGGAGGCACGATGCCGGCCAGAGCTGCGCATCCCTGCTCCCCGGCAGTGATGGGGGTTGTGCTCGGGATTGCCCGGAGCGTATTGCCTGCTGTACTCGGGATTGAATGACTCAGAGAGCTGAGGAGCGGCTCCGGTTCGCCAATGCTGCCATCTATAGCAGCTGTGCAGCAACACAGAGCCCTGCTCATCCAGCCCAGCCCACCCCCAGCACCAGGTATGCACCGGGCCCAGGTGGGACGTCCTGCAACGAGAGGAGCTCAGCACCACACACGGGGGCTTTGGGGGCACTGGGAACCCCCACACCCCCCCCAGGAGGAGCTGAGCTTTGTGTGCCTGCAGTCCTGTAATTTCAGCTGCCAGACGCGGTGCGTCCCTGCAGTGGATGCAGAGCAGCCCATAAATATTGCAGCCTGTTCAAAATGATTAGTGTTATTTTAATTTGGAGCTGCCTTGCAGACGGAGCCGTGTAATCCTCGGAGCATCTGCTCGGAGCAGGCAGCAATCTCCTGAACACCGGGTGCACTCCACAACTTCTCCTCTTCTCTGCGGGAGCCCCTGGAAGAATTTAACTGATAGAGACACCTCCCACGGCCCCGGCTAATGATCACAATACAAATGGCATTTGCATGCCATGTTATTCCTTTTGTGCAGGAGATGATCTGCACAATAACATCCATTCATCCCCCACAGCTTGTTTTCAATCCGGCTGACACTCATTTCCAGCCCAGGTCATACAGTGCAGCAGAGCCCCATCTCCCCCTGCCCCATACCAGCAGTGGGCACCATCTGTGCTGGAAGACCAATAAAGTGGAAGAATATGGGGAAGAGTGTGGGGTTTTAGGGCTGGACTTAAGGGGAAATGCCACACTGTGCCCCACTGAGCGGGGCCATCCTGGCACAGCTCTCCTGGTCGTCTCTTTCTTCATAATACTTTTCTCCTCCTCCAATTGATCGGATTCTCCTGTAGTGTAACAGCGGATGGGAAAGGGAGGCAGCTCCAGGCACAGAAAGTTAAAACAGCCCCAATTTCACTCATTCACAGCTTTTCACATCTCCTCCACCCCACTACGTAACGACAGAAGGCGACAATGTTCGAGCTGTGGAAGTCCAAGCGACACAAAACCGATGATATTGGAATTCTGGAAGACTTTGGTAAATATTTTTTTTTTCTAATTGTTTGCTCACTGCAAATCCAGGCAGTCCCTCCAAGAGCCACAGCAGCTAATGAATGAAAAGCTCCCGGCAGCACTTTGGTAACGACATTAACACCGTAAAACGCACCATTAGGTCAGCGATGCCGGCGTTACGGGGGGAGAGGAGCAGAAAGCGAGGATGCTCTCCGGAGCCAGACAGAGGAAAAAAGCTGCGTCCCCTGCAGGAAGAAGCAGCAGGGGGACCTGGGCTGCTGTCCCTGGGCTGCTGTCTGTGGGTCCGCCCCTGTGCCCGTCGGTCTGCAGGGAGCAGGGTGGGTCCTGGCTGCACCGCTTCGCATCATCCCCCTCCTTCTGTCGTGCTCCTTTCACAGGAGGGACATGCGGACACGAAACCCTTTAATTTCACAAATCTCTGACCTCATCCTATCAGCGAGAATAGAAGTCTTTCTTTTCCTTTCGTATTTTCTAAATAAAAGGGATAAAAATGCAATGGGAGAGGCTTGGAAATAGCAATGGGTTGACAGAGGCAGAGATTTGGAAGAGAAACGCCGAGTGCCACTGCTGGATTTTAGTGGGACCTACAGTGAGGATGCTGCTGCACTGCCCACCTAGTAAGGACAGAGCTCAGATGACACACATCTATGCCCCTCCCCGCACCCCCAGAGCCCCCCAGGGCCGTGGGCTCAGTGCCATCCCCGTGTCCTTCTTCCCAAAGTCCTCCAAGTGACATTTCTGGAGACCCAGGAGCTGTGAGATCTGAGCGTCGGGAGCTTCATCCATTACCACCTCGATGAGCTCTGCGGAGATTTACGATGGGTTTTAGCACCCGCGGGAGCTGCAGTGACACATCTCCATCCCTAACTCATCCCCGGGGCTGATTTACAGCCCCGCTGCCATCAATCAGCACCGCCAGCGTGGGAGGGGACAGCGGGGAAAGGTCACTGCAGACCCACGGGATCTCAGAGCCGTTGGGGTCGGGAGAGACCTCTCAGCTCCCCGGGTCCCACCCAACCCCCAAAGCCCACCCGGAGCCCCCCAGGAGCCACAGTGTCAGCACTGTTCCCCACGCTGGGACAGCTCCATCTGCAGATGGTTCCCATGCACCTCCAGGCATGGCTTGTTCTCACGCTGCTCCCCAGTGCTCCCCAGTTCTCTCCCAGTGCTTCCCAGTGCTCCCCAGTGCTTCCCAATGCTTTCCAATGTTCCCCCAGTCCTTCCCACTCCTCCTCCAGTGCTCCCCCAGTGCTCCCCAGTGCTTTTCCCTGGGAAGGGGCCGAGCAGTGCCTCTCTTCCCACGTGTCCCCACTGTGTCACGCACTGTCCCACGGTGCTCACGCTGCTGGAGGACACGCGGTTGCAGTGGTGACCCAGACAGAGCGGCGTGCCGTGAGCCCGGGGCCGTCTGGCTCCCAGCTCGTGTGAATAACACATGGTGCTCCTGAAGCCCCACAGCGCTCATTTTGGGCAGATGCAGAAGGACAGCCGTCGTTTCCAAGCGGGTGATTCAGAAGGAGGTGCTCCTCATTCGGTTGATCGGCCCTTCCCTGCCATCAAGGGATGGAGAATGCGACAGAGTGTGGGGGGATGATGGGGTTCCCATCCCGCTCTGTTCCCCAGCTCCAAAGCCCCAGCTCCGCAGGCTCCAGTGCATCCCAGTATGCCCCAGTACATCCCAGCGGGGAGGGTGAGGGCAGTGGGGCATGAGAGAGGTGGGGGGACCGCTGGAGTGGGGCTGGTTCTCTGATGTTGTCTTTATAATGCGTGGGGGGGGAAATCATCTCAAAGCCTGGGTTGTGAGCAGAGCTAATTAATTAAACCGTGAGGCCCTGTGCTCCCCACACCGGGCAGCCCTGGCACTGCGGGGAGCAGAGCACAGCACGGACTGCTGCTGCCACCTACGGAGAGAGGGTCCTATGGAGAGTCCTAGAGAGTCCTAGAGAGCAAATCCTATAGTGTGAGTCCTATGGAGAGAGCCCTATGGAGAGCAGATCCCATAGAGAAGCCCTGTAGGGCCCTATAGAGAGAGGATCCTATGGAGAGAGCATCCTATAGAGAGAGTCCTATAGAGAGCAAGTCCTATGGAGACAGCCCTGCAGAGGGAGAGTCCTGGGGTGGCTGAGAAGGGCAGGGCATGCAGATCCCACTGCCAGCTCCGGGACCACAGGCTGTGCATGGCACGGTGCAGCACCAGCACGGGGTGCACCTGCACCATCCCCTGCTGCTGCAGTGGGTGACACTGTGACCCCACACAGCACTCTGCAGTGAGGAGCTCAAAGCAAACGGCTGCAGAACTGAGAGGTGTCTGCGCCGACACCTTTCAAGTCCCTGGTGATTAACTTCCAGTGGATTAGCTCCGGATGGATGTTTAATTAACAGACACGTCAAGCTTGCTTATGAGTCATTAAGAAAAAGAAAAAGTCACCATTCCGGTGATTGAGTCGTTAATATGGAAGAAATCGATCAGATGTTTTATTTCCCCTCCTCAGAAGGATTTGGCTTCAGCCAAAGGGAGGGGAGGATGTGGGGATGGGATGGGATGGGATGGGATGGGATGGGGTGGGATGGGGTGGGATGGGATGGGATGGGATGGGGTGGGATGGGGTGGGATGGGATGGGATGGGATGGGATGGGATGGGATGGGATGGGATGGGATGGGATGGGATGGGATGGGATGGGATGGGGTGGGATGGGGTGGGATGGGGTGGGATGGGATGGGATGGGGTTGGGATGGGATGGGATGGGATGGGATGGGATGGGATGGGATGGGATGGGATGGGATGGGATGGGATGGGATGGGATGGGATGGGATGGGATGGGGTGGGATGGGGTGGGATGGGATGGGGTGGGATGGGATGGGATGGGGTGGGATGGGATGGGGATGTGGGTGAGATGGGATCAGGATGGAGAGCAGCTCCAGGGGTGAATCCCCCACTGCACTGCACTGCAAAGTGCCGCCTGCCCAGAGCTGATTGCTCACGGTGCAGATCGCCTCTTGACATTAATTACGACGTAAATCTGTGGATTAGCAGTGCCAGGTGAGGAGAGGCACGGCGCACTCACAGGGAGCAGCTCTGCTCTTCTGTAAGTTGCCATAGAGATTCTTTTTTTCTCCTGGAAAGAAGAAAAAAAGTGATAATAAAGCAAAACAAAGGGGTGACATCCTCCTCGGCCACCCAGGATCAGTGACCCCAGTGGCACATGGGGAGCACGGGGCTCCCTCTGCTGCTCCAACCCCTGGGCCACTCGAGGAGAAGTTCAATTTTTGTTATCTCGGGCTCTGAAACTGAATGGTAAAGAAAAAAAAAAAAAGAAGAAAAGAAAAGAAAGAAAGAAAATGAGAAAGGGGAAAAAAAACCCTCCTTTTTCACTTGAGATTAAAGATGCATGAGCAGAATCGAGCAGGGCCGTGCGCCGCAGAGTCAGAGGCTTTGAAGGTGAGCAGAGAGCTCACAAATAAATCAATCTGCTGCCTCAGATCTGGGGCTGAGAGCAGAGCAGCACCGTCCTTAAAGCCTGGGGCAAGCGGGGGGGCACAGCCCCTGGGCTGCCCTGAGGTCTGCCCGGAGCTGGGACCAGGGGTGGTGTGGGGCAGGGTGTTATGGGGCAGGGCAGTGCGGGGCAGGGTGGTGTGTGCTCTGCCCCCCACCCCACACCAGTGAGGCTGCGCTGTCCCTGCACTCAGTGCCCCGGAGGGACACTGTGAGCTCTGCATCACTCCCAGAGGAAGCAGTACGCTCCTAAAAGCACCAGGCACTGCCCCAGCTTCCCTCTAATGGAAGCTGAGGAGCGACATCTCCACTGTAATAGCCGAGAAACAAACTCCTCCTTGCCCCCAGAGAAGGGCAATTATCTCAAGGCGCACTGCATTAGCAAATCCCTACGACGCAGAGTGATGCTGATGTCACACAGCGCAGCGGTGCTGAGCACGGTGCTGTCACCCCAATGGGTTTATCTCCCCACCCACTGCCCCACAGCGCTCCCACCACTATAGGGCCCTCCAACCCCATCGTTCTGCCCCACGGGTGAGATGTCCCATAGGTGTCCGTGGGCTCCGTAGGTGCTGTGCCACGGTTAACGACCACGGATAATGACCACGGTTAATGAGCACTGCACTTTCCAGCCCCACTGATCGATGCAGCCAATCTGAGCCCACGGCCGCCTCCTGCTGCCCCTATTAGAGGAGGAGATGGGATGGAGGGACCCAAATGGAGTTCCCCGGGATGGATGCACATTTCCATCACACTTATGTGCTGAGTAATTGGTGGTAATGCGGGAGATACGGGCGGTGTCGCTGCGGACCAGGCAGCGCTGGAGATGGATTATCCCCATCCGTCATTATCCCGGCGTCCCCGCGGCCGCTCCGATTGTAGAACACGATTTTAATAACCCCAGGAGGCAGGAATCATTTTTCTTTTGTCACTTAACAACTTGGCCTCATTCACCGGTACCTCGGAATACAAAGGGGGATTCATTTCTGGAGGAGGTGCTCTCCTCCCCACATCCCCACAGCATCCGGGGGACCACGTCCCCCAGCAGTGCCAGCACTGTCCCCACAGCATCTGTGGGTTTGGGGCACACTGGGGACAGCGGACGTCAGCCATGGAAAAAAGCCATCAGTGGGAGACGGGCAAATCAAATTACAAGGCAGCTAATGAAAGTAATGGGGAATAAAGTGCTGCTGGAGGCGGCGTGCTCGGGTTCCCATTTCCGCGTGTCACTGCGTTTCAATTGGGGATGTTTATAGCCCCGCAGAAGCAGCGGTTAATTGCTCTTTGTGATGAGCAGAGGCGTGACCGAGCCTCTGCAGGGCCGGGTGCTGCAGGCACTGCTCCCACTGCCGGGTGCTCAGCGCCGGGTGCCCCATTTCTCTGCAGCCCCCCCCTGGGCGCACGGCCTCGATCCGCAGCGATTGGCTGTGAGATGTGTTTCTCTCCCGATAAAAGCTGATTTTTTAATTCTATTCTCATCAGGGGTGTTGGTGAAAGCAGGAAAACAACAGTGCTGAGCCTGCAGCCTCGCTGCCTGGAGGTGCCCGGTCCTCCATGTGCTCCCATGTTAGGATGCAAGTGGGTCCAGCCCCAAAGGGCATCCCCGGGGGGTTCTTTGGGGCAATGGGGCAGGACTGTGTGCAGCTGGGCATCACAGGGGAGAAGATGGGGATGGAGATGGGAATGCAGGTGGGGAGAGGAGGGCTGGGCCAGGCGTAGGGCCCACTGCTGTGACACCTGGCCATCACTCTCCATGAACCCCACTGCAGCACTGTGCCCAGGCATCACCGCACTGCCACCACAACAGCACAGGGACCCCCAGGTGGCACATGGGCAGCCCAGGCCCCTCCACATCTCTTTGGCATCCCATGGATTAGGGAAGGAGGATGGGAGTGGTCCACGGCCCCCTCCCCTCACCCCCTGGGGACCGCCTGGCCCCCTGTGACATGGAAAATTAATGACCCTGCCTCATTAATTACAGCAGTGTGTCAGGGGCTGTGTTGAAGGCCGGCTGCCCAGACCCCCACTCTGTTCAGTCCTGATTCACATCCGCCTCGCGGTGAGGAATGGGGTTCTGCCCCAAAATGACACCTCAGATCCACCTGGACCCTAATCCCAGTGGGAACAAAAAGAATGGGCACCCCCAGAGTGAGTGAGTGAGTGAATGGATGAATGAGTGAAGCCACCTGGGGGGGACTCGTTAGTGCCACTAATGAAGCACCAGAGCCGGGGAAGGGGGGAGGCAGCCCAGCCCAAAATGCAGAGGAGTGGGGAGGGGGTGGCACAGGGAAACTGAGGCAGGAGGGGATGGGATCACAGTGCTGATGGCACACCCAAGGATGGGGCAGTGGCCATCCCACAGACACCGGAGCGTGGGGGGCACAGTGGGGGCAGTGCTGTGGCCCCATGTGGGTGCTGGGCTGCCCGGTCACGGCAGGGGCACTGCTGTTCCCACCCCACACATGGACCCATCAGGAGCACCCAGATCTGACCCTTAGTGCTGCCCAATGCCCCCACACCATCCCATCCCACAGACAGCCCCGTGGGTGTATGGATGTGACTCAGTGCCAGAGGGGAACTGAGAGCGATGTCACGGGGCCGCCCGTCCCAAAATGAGCCCCACGGAGAAGTGTCCGTGGATCCAACCCGTGGGTGTGCAGGGTTGGATGTGCACCCAATGTTTACAGCCACAGGGCCCCGTGCCCCCCCCTCGTGTGCCCCCATCCCCAGCACTGCACAGCTCCCGGGGTTGGTGTTGTTGTTGTTGTCCATCTCAGCAGCTTTCGCCATCCCTCCCCGTTCCCACGGAGATGCTCACGTTGCCATGGTTACCACACCGCCATCCCAGCTGTAAACATCCCGCACAGCTCCGTGCTGGAACCGGGGCTTGCCACATTTGGGGGAAAGTGTCGCAAGGGTGACTGTGGGAAACGGCCCCAGTGGGGGCACAGCACCCGTGGGACCCCAGGCCCGGCCCCCGGGGGGGCACCCAGCTGGGTTCCTCTATCTCTGGGGTCACAGTTCTGCCTGGGAGGAGGAGCTGTGAGCAGGACCTGCAGCGGGAAGGGATCAGTGCAGTGGGATGGGGAGGTTTGGGGCAGGGGTTGCGGGGAGCGATGCTGAAAGCAGTCCCAGCCCCATAGTGGGCAATGCTGGGGGTCCACGTCTGTACCCAGAGCCCCGCAGTCCTTTGGGGAGCAGCACCATGGGGACCTCATTCCCACAGCCCCATCCCGGCAGCCCCGACCCCGCTGTTGGTTGCAGATGGGGTTTGTGTGAGCAGCAAACACGGCGCATGCTGCGGGTCCTGTAGTAAACAGATTGCACAAGCAGCACCATTGCGAAGGCCGTGAGTGAGTGGTGGGTTGGGCAATGCCTTGTTGACCCTTGACACGTGGGTTTCCCCAAGGAAGAGGGGCTGGCATGGCCCTGCAGTGGGGCATTGCCCAGGGCCACGAGCTGCTGGCAACTGTGGCTGCAGCATCAGGCCTGTGGGTGCCATGGGGAGGGCAGCCCGTGCCCCCATGCCATGTCCCCCTGTGTCCTCCTGCTGTATTGCCACGTCCCCATGCCATGTCCCCATGTCCCCCCACCATGTCCCTTCGCTGTGACCCCCACTGATGGTTCCCCATCCTGCAGTGGGGCGGGGGACTGGGGCAGGGTGCCGCTCCCCCCGGGATGCGTGCGTGCCGCTCTCCTTCCTGCGACGCGAGGCAGCCCAGCCTGCGGGGAAGTGTTTTGCAATCACCTCCTTCAGAGAGCAGCAATTAACGGCACTGGTTTTGAGGAACTAACGGCGAGAGCAGCATGCTGGCGAGCGGACAGCGCACAGAAAGACATCGGGAGATGGAGAGCAGCACCGGGAGTGGGTGGTGACAGCAGCGGGACGCAAAGGTGCGGAGCAGAGGTAGGGATCGGGCACGGGACGCTCCTTGTCTGCGCATGGCTCTGCTGTCCCTGAGGGCTGGGGTGTGTGGGTGCCGTATGGGGCGGCCAATTGTCCCCCACCCTGTGCTGGGTGCCAGGTGTCAGTGCGTGGCAGGAGCCCGGCACCAGGAGGATGCACTGGGACAGCGAGAGGAGAAGGGGAGAGCTGACACCGGGACCGGCTGTGGGATGCAGAGAAGCACCGGCAGCACCCCGGGCCCTGCGGAGCTGCCAGCCCCGCTGCAGTGCCCTCATTCATCCGTTTCCCTCTGCCAGCTTATCTCTGCTGCACAACCTCTGCTCCCCCCCTCGCTCTGACCACAAATCTCTCCAGCAGCGGCCGACGAGCCCTGCGATACCATCAGCCGCGGTGCAGTGGGGCTCCCGTGCCGCAGAGCCGGGCGATGCGGTGCCCCCGAGCGCGGTGTGCGGTGGGAGAGGCGGTTCTCCTCCACCAACACTCGGCAGCAACATCCCCACACGCTGCCCTCTGCTCCAGGTGATGCTCAAAGCACGCAGCAGAGCATGGCCAGGCACAGTGCCGGGACCCCCACGCTGCTTCAGCTCTTCATGCTGCTCCTCCTCCTCCCGAGCGGTGAGTGGGGATCAGTCCCGGGATGGAGCCGCGCAGCTCTGCCCAGCGCTCGGCTCTTCCCCTCCTGTGGGGCCCCGTGCAGGAAAGAGGCCCCTTCCATCCCACACTGTGGGGCTGACACATTTCCTCGTGTGCAGGGACCCAGCAGAGTGGGGCTGAGTCGGACTGCGCCTCGGTGGCAGTGGGCGCTGTGGTGGTGCCCATGGGGTCGGCCGTCACCGCGTCGTGTACCGTCCACCGGGAGCGGTGCCGGGGGCTGGAGGACGGGCAGCTGCACATCTCCTGGCTGCTGGATGGTGAACCGATGGATGGGAGGCAGCGCCGTGGCGTGGGGAGCACGGAGGTGTCTGAGCTGAGCGTGCCACAGCTCAACCGCACGCAGGCCAAGCTGTGGTGCTGCGTGGAGTGGAACGGCACCAAGCAGAGGGTCGGCGTGGCCGAGATCCGGGCGGGATGTAAGTGTGCTGTTGGTGCATGCGGGGGGGGGGGATGCTTCAGGGCCGTCCCATCCGGGGTGCATTGCCCAGCTCCTCTCCTGGCTGCTGTCCCCAGACCCCCCCGGGAAGCCTTCCAACCTCAGCTGCCTGCTGGACCTCGGTGACTACGGGCTGACGTGCCGCTGGCAGCAGGGAGCCGACGGCCACCTCCCCACCAGCGTCGCGCTCAAGTGCGCCACGTAAGCTGCATCCCAGCCCTCTCCCTCCAAAAAACCATCCACGTACGGGCATCATACCGAGCCCACCGCTGTCCCCACTGCAGGAGCAGAGCCCCAGCGGTGACAGGCTGCACCCCACAGAACGGACACAGCCAGTGCACAGTGCCACGGCGGCTGCTGCAGCTGTACCGCCCCATGGAGCTCTGGGTGACAGCCACCAACGCGCTGGGCACAGCCGAGTCGGAGCGGCTCCGCATCGACCCCATGGATGTGGGTGAGTGACAGAGATCAGGGATGAGGAAGCTAATTAGCGGCGAGAGGAGGACATTAGAGAGCCATTAAAGCATGTCGGGCTCGCAGGTCATATTTTGCCGTGATGAATGGCTCCAGGAGATGAATAGGTGCCAGGGGCACGCTGCAGAGCCGCGCCGTGCGTGCCGGAGGGTTATGAGGCAGCAGTTGACCTGCTGCACTCCACAACTCTCTCCAGCAATTGATTACCCATTTATTCAGGAGGTCTATGAATAATATATCCAGCTCCCATCAACTATTTATTGGAGGAACCTTCCCGGGCAGAGTGAGGCTGTGCTGGGCGTGGGCTGCTCAGAGCAGCTCTGCATCCCTGCACTTCATTGCGCTCCTGTCCTTCCCATGAACCCCTGTCCCCTGGCTCTCCCCACAGCCAAGCTGGACCCCCCCACCCTGCAGAGCATCCGCTCCGTGCCTCCCCAGACCGACTGCATCACCCTGTCCTGGGCTGTGGCCCCACGCAACGCACACATGGAGTTGTGCTGTGAGCTGCGCTACCGCGCCCCTGAGGACCCCTCCTGGGCTGTGGTGAGTGCTGACGGGGGCAGAGTCAGACCCCTACCTCTGCTCCAGGTTCCCTGCCCTGGTTCCTGCACCCCAGGGCAGTGCTATGAGGGCAGATGCTGAGCCCAGCTGGGGCAGCCCCAGCTCTTCGTGCCCTGCTGGGGAAAGATGACAGCAATGGCAATGGATGGCAACGTCCCGTTGGTGCTCCAACACCTGGCACCTGCTCTGGTTGCTCCCAGGTCACAGGCATCGTGGGCCACGCAGGCACTGCACAGCACTGCGGGTTCCTCTTCGGGACTCTGTACCACTTCCAGATGCGGTGCCGGCGCAACTCGGCACGAGGATACTGGAGTGAGTGGAGCGTGGGCAGGAACCACACCACCCATGAGAAAGGTGCGTGGGGGGGTACCAGGGATCCTGCCCACCTCTGGGCAGCGTGGCCACGGCAGCATTGCCACTCTCAGCCCTCTCAACCCCCCCACACAGCCCCTGCAGGGAAGCTGGATGCGTGGTGGAGCACCCGGCCAGCAGCAGGCAGGATGGAGGTGCAGCTGCGGTGGAAGGTGAGTGCAGGCAGGCAGAGCTGGGCACAGCACAGCATCACTGTGGTGCTGAGCATCATTCCTGGCATGCTCTGTGCCCTGCACCCAGGCCCCACGGCGGCAGGAGGCAAACGGGCGCGTGCTGGGGTACCGGGTAACCCTGGGGCCCAGGAAGAGAGGCAGGGAGCTGCAAACTGTCTGCAACACCACCTACACCCAGTGCGACTTCACAGTGCCAGCGAGGATGTGCAGGGTTTATCTGTCAGCCTACAACGCTGCTGGCGAGTCAGCAGCCACCGAGGTCATCCTGCTGGAGAGGAAAGGTGAGGAAGCACTGTCCCCCCGGCGAGGTGCAGAGCTACGGATGTGGGAGAGGGGCCGGGATGCTCCCCTCTGCCCTCACCCTGGCTGCTTATTCCCTCACAGGTCAGCCCCTGGCCGGGCTCCAGGCTTCACCCGGGGGTGAACGCAGCCTCTGGGTGCACTGGGAGGCAGCACTGGTCCCAGCAGTTGCCTACGTGCTAGAGTGGCAGGAGGTGTCCTCAGAGCCCACACGCTGCAGCTCGTGCTGGCAGTTGGAGCGCAACGGGGCCGCCACCTCCTCCCTCATCCAGGGTAAGCTGGGGGCTGCTGGGGGTCCCAGCCCTCCCAATGGGCACTGTGTTGTGCAGGCTGGTGACGAGGGGCTCCCAGCAGTCGGAGCCCCCAGACCTGCTGCCCCCATCTGCTCTCTGTTGCAGACAGCATTGAGCCCTTCCAGCAGTATGACATCTCGGTGTTCCCCCTCTACAAGGATGCTGTTGGGACCCCTGCCCACGTAGCAGCCTACTCCAAGCAGAAGGGTGCGTGTGCTTCTAGCAGCTGCCTTTTGGGGCCCAGAGGGCTCACCAACCCCATGCTTGCACCCATGTGCCCATAATTCAGGGGCCGTGCACAAGGGCTCAGCCCAGCTCTGCATGGTGCTCAACCTCATGTTTTTTGCTCCGTTTCAGCACCATCCCACGCCCCAAAGCTCCACCTGAAAAGCATTGGCAAATCCCAGGCTGAGCTCAGCTGGGAGCCGGTGGCCGTGGAGCTGCAGAATGGCTTTATCACCCACTACACTGTGTTCTGGGCCAACAGCACCACAGAAGTGTCCAGTGAGTCCCAGCCCCACTCCCTGCTCCACTTCGGCACTGTGGGGGGATGCCAGCAGCCCCTGATCTGGAGGTGCCCGTGCTGCTGGGGCTCTGGGCAGCCTGGGGGGAGGTGTCCCTGACCATGGCCGAGCAGCAGAGACACCCCAGCCTTTCCACCAGCCCCCGTGTCTCTCCAGGTGCTGTTGTGAATTCCTCCCTCAGCTCCTTCACCATCCAGGGCCTGAAGCCATCTACTCTCTACAAAGTGCACATCATGGCCTCTACAGTCGGCGGCAGCACCAATGGCACCAGCCTGACACTGGTGACCACAGTGCTAGGTGAGGCCACGCTGGTGGGGATGGCACTGCTGTCCCCACGTCTGCAAGGGACACTTCTACACTTCTTGCCGTGACCTCGTCTGCTTTCCAGATGACATCGAAATCCAGTTCCTGTTCTTGACCCTGGGGCTGGTCTTTGTCCTGCTCATCATCCTGTTGATCTGCTTCCAGAAGAACGGGAGGTGAACTTACGCTGCAAGGCTGGGACCCACCTGCACCCCAGACACAGCCCTGGCCCTCGTGCAGCTGGTGGAAGCGGGGACACCTCCTTCCCGAGCTCCCCCTGACCCTTTTCTGTCACCCCAGGGTGAAGCAGCAGTTCTGGCCCAGTGTCCCCGACCCAGCCAACAGCAGCTTGGGCACGTGGGTGCCAGCAGAGCAGGAACCCCTGCAGGCACACGGCGTGAAGGAGCCAGGCCCGGCGACCATCTCCACCGTCACAGTGCTCGATAAAGCAGCGGGGAAACAGACCCCCACGTGGGGCAAGGAGCCCCCAGCCGAGCCCCCCACCCTGCCCCAGCCCTACGTGCAGCAGCACGGTCCCAGCACGCTGCAGACCCACGCGGGGCTGGGGGCAGAGCCCGTGCAGTACGTGCAGGTGGTGGGGGGCAGCTCCCGGTGCCCGCAGCACGTCGCCCCGTGCCTCTACGTGCGCTCCAGCTCCACGCAGCCGCTGCTCTCGGACCCCAGCCCCGAACCCTACGAGAACCTCTGGTTCCGCGGGGCCGCCCCGAGCTGTCCCCGGCAGAGCCCGGAGGAACCGCTCCTCGACTTCCCGATGCTGCGGGGGCTGCGGGTGAGCGGGGCCGAGGAGCTCCACGACTTCCAGCCCTGCTGAGCCGAACCCATCCCCCAACCCAAGCCGGGCCAGGACCCCCCAACCCCCCACCCCGTGGGGCTGAAACACCATTGGGGTCCCCTCGCCGCTCCTCCCCCCTCACGCATCCTGCAGGCGCTCGGTGCCCCAGCAATAAACACGGCCGTTCTCAGCTCGCGTTCCTCGGGGGGACGAACGAACGGGAACGGGGCGCGGAGTCGGCCCCGCCCCGATCGACGCGCTCGGCAATCGCGCGGCGCTGCCTGGGCCGACATGGCGGCGGGGCGGTGAGGCGATGCTGGCGTTGGGCCGCGGCCTGGTGGGGGCGGCCCGCGGGGTCCTCCCCGCAACGAGGATCGGCTGCGGGGCGGCGGGGGCCGGTGAGGGGCGGAGGAGGGGGGCAGGGAGGCGGCAAGGCGCTGGGTGTGCGGCGGTGGGGGCGGAGAGGGACGGGCTGGGCCTATGGGGCTGGGGCTGGGGCTGGTGGGCGGCCTGGGCGTTCTGAGGCGCGTGTGAAATTAGCGGTGTTGTTAATTATTAGAGGGTAATTATAGGCCAGTCAGCCTCGCCTCTGTCCCTGGAGAGGTGATGGAATAGCTTGTGCTGGATGCTAGCTGCGGAGAAATGGAAGAAAAGGAGGTTAGCAGGAGTAGCCAGCATGGGTTTGCCAAGGGGAGGTCATGTTTGACCAACCTGGTGCCTTCTGTGGTGGTGTCACTGGATGGGGGGAGGGCGGTGGGTGTAGGCTACCTTGATTTCAGCAAAGCATTCGATACTGTCTGCCGTGACATCCTTATAACAAAGCTAAAGAAGTGTGTGACAGATGAGTAGACAGTGAGGTGGGTTGAGAACAGGGGTCCGTGCTGGCTCCGGTCTTGTTCAGCATCTTCATCAGTGATCTTGATGAGGAGATAGTGGCCACCCTCAGCAAGTTTGATGATGATACGAAGTTGGGAGGATTGGCTGTGCTGCCATTCAGCAAGATCTGGACTGGCTGGAGAGCTGAGCAGTCAGAAACCAGATGAGGTTTAACAAAAGCAAGTGTAGAGTCTTGCACCTAGGGGGAATAATTGCATGCACCAGTACAGGCTGGAGACATGACCAGTACAGAGAGGGACCTGGGTGTCCTGGTGGACGACAGGTTGACCATGAGCCAGCAGTGTGCTCTCGTGGCCAACAGGGCCACAGTGAGGGTGACAGAGCACTGGCACAGGCTGCCCAGGGGAGTTGTGGGGTCGCCTCTGGAGATATTCAAGACCTGCCTGGACGCCTGCCTGTGCGACCTGGTGTAGGGAACTGCTTTGGCAGGGGGGTTGGACTCGATGATCTCTAGAGGTCCCTTCCAACCCCTACAATTCTGTGATTCCTGCTGGTCTGTGTTTGGCACAGCACAGCTCTGAGGGCTGACACAGAGCTGAACCTGGAGCAGTGCCTGTGGGGCAGGATTGCTGCACGGCTCACCATCAGGTCTGACTGCTCTGTAGAAACGTATGGGAACATGGTCCAGCAGAACTTGGTGCTGACGGGTTGGCAGTTGTCCTTGATGGTCTTAGGGGCCTCTTCTAACCTTGATAACTCTATTAAATCTTTGCTTTCTTTCCATCCAGCTTGCAGTCCTTTGATTCAGGTGGCAAGATGTTACGCCAGACCTGTGAGAAGAAGGATGAAAGGTATGTCAGGTTTAATTAGAGAGTGAAAATGATTCTAGGGACTTCACAAAGTCACTTTGTGAATCTTTCTGTGCTTCAACAATTCCTTCCAAGCTCAAATGTTACTTAGAGAATTCAGTGGTTCATGAATGCATGTGTGGTACACTGATCTTACTGGACTGTCTATCACATTGTAAATGTAGAGTGCTGAAGGCAAGAATTTGGATCCTATTTTATGCACTCAATTCCTGTCATCTCAGCTTTCATCTCTTAAGTTCTTGGTTCCTGTTCAAACCATTCTATTTTCTTTGAGTTGTTTCCTCTGATCTAGCTGGCAGCCATGTTCAGAGCTCTGACTTTGTACCACTGTTCCTCAAACGTGGATCTTTCCCTTGTAGACATCCCCAGCCATTTGGATGATCTCCCTCCAACAATGATGAAGAAAGATTATGCCAATGTCCCAATAATAAATAGGTATGATACAATGATGAAGAAAGATTATGCCAATGTCCCAATAATAAATAGGTATGATACAGTGAAAGAACATGAGCAGTCTTTTCAGAGCTTTGTGTGTGGAACCTGTTACCTGCTCAGCATTTAACTTCTGTGGTCACTGGTGTGCTCAAGTTGTTTAGAAAGTCAAATTCGCAGAGGCAGTCACTGATGAGCAGTGTCACTTTCTGCTCTACTTAATGTAAGATACAGTGAGAGTGTTTCTCTCAAGTGCTGGTTGCCCACATCTGTGGACCTTGTTGTCCACAGGAAAAAAAAGTCATATGGATGTAATAGAAATAATAATCTTAGAAATAATCCAAGCTTGTCTTGAACTCAGGTGCTGAAGAGTATATAAATGAGCAACTCAAAATGCATGACTGCTTCTAAAGTTTGGAGCCAGAGTTTCACATTTGCATGCTTTGATTGTAGAGCTGCTCGTGTGTGGTGCATGGAGAGCCCCCAGTGGTGTGAATGAGACTTTCACAGATCTCTGAAGAAGCAAGTCTTAAAAGTCATCATTTTGTCCTTGGCTCCTTAGCTTGGTGGTTAGCCTTTAGCATCCAGTTCATGTGCAGTTTTGGGATTTAATAAGACTTCACTGTGCCTGGAAACACTTCGTGCTGTTCTCTAGGGCTGCAAAACTAACTGATGTTTCTGTGATCTCAGCCATTATTTTTCATAGGGATAAAAGAATGGTTTATGTCTGACATATTTGGGAGGGGAGGAGAGTTGCTCTAAACTTGTAGAATATGACGAGAAAAAGTTATGTGTTCTGAAAACCCAACTTTATTTTTGTTTTTATACTTATTTCTAAGCTTATGGATTAATATTCCTTCTTGTAGTGTTGACGACGTAGTGAAAAGGTTACTGTCACTGGAAATGGCAAACCAGGTTAGTTTCATTGCACTTGTATAAAAGCTAGATGGATTAGCAAACACCTTTGTGTAAGACTTAACTTACACTGTTAAACACCCTACATTTACTTTCTAAGTGTTGCTCAGTAACTGCAGCTGCGGGGCTGTTACATACACTAAGGTAGTAAGTCTTGCATGCTCTTAAAGTTTATTCTGGAGTCTTCTCTTCGATGAGAATTGCATATTAAAATAAGAGAATGAAGTGTCAGACAATCACAGGAGATGCAGCTGCACTATGTCTCTGCTGAGGGTTGGGCTGTGTCACAGGAACTGGTACACTGGACCACGGATGTTCTTCAAACGACTTTTGTTTTGCTTACTTGCTTTCTGGGCATACAGAAATCAGAAAGGCATCACAAAGATCTTAACGTTTTTTGCTGCTTTCCACTTGAACTTAAAAAAATGCAAGAAGTCAAGGTTACTGCCACGTGAAATCAGCTTTAGTTCTGTGCCTTCTGCTCGTGGGAGTAGCGGGGCCTCTCCAACAGGCTTTCCTTGCAACTTTGGGAAGAGGAGTGTGCCTGGATTCTTAGTTTGAGCCCAGGCACACCCCTCTTAGTTTGGTGGTTCTGTTTTCTGCTAAAATCTTTTTGTGCTCCTTTCCTGCTGTGCTTTTGGGTTTTTTTTCTTTTTTTGCAGCACTTCTTACGCCTTTTGTGGTGGACAGGGAGGGAGTACAGCTACAAAGTCTTCATCTGGGCATTTGGGAAAAGATTTGGGATGGCTCAGACATACAGTGTTCCTCAGAAAGTTACAAGTTCTTTTGTTATTCGCAGAGGGAGAAAATGAAGATAAAGATACAGCAGCTGGTAGAGAAGGTCAGGAGGTCTCCCAGTGACAATGGCTCCTTTGAGGTGCAAAGTAAGTTAGAAGAAACAGAACCCTATTGTTGCAGCTGATCGTTCACTTTGCTTTTATTCGGCTGTTCCCACCCCATCACTTCAAGTTTCCTGAAAGAGATTTCTCCTGGTTGCTACAGGAGAGCACCTGGGAGGCAGTTGGACTTGCTCAGGGCTTGGGAATGTTGCCAGGCAATGCATTCATTCTCGGACAGAGTTCGAGTATGCTATTAGAGGGGCTGAAGACATCCAAAAGGTGCCGTGAAAACTCAGTTTGCTGCCTGCTGACAACAGGGAAATGTTGTCTCTATTTATCTGTACAAACAGTGGTCTTTGCTGGATGTGTTGGAAAGTCACTTAAGCCTTTATGGTACTGTCATGTCATTACTCAATGTGATGTGAAACTGCCCCTTTTGTCAGTGCTTGCTCGTAAGGGAGTCTTTTATGGCTCTGCTTCGTGTGGTTAGGGTAAGGCTTCTCTAAATAGCCCGTGCTGCTGCAGCCCTTTTACAGTGATGTACATCTGTCAGTTTTGTTTCCATGGCTTCTGCACCTGCAGCATTCCATCTATGACTGAATGAATTGGGCACAAAAAGGAAAGCGAACGTTGGAACTTTAGTTGAAAGATCACTCTCTCTGAGTTTGGAAACAGATTTTTCTTCCTGCCCATATGCAGCTTTTTTCTTTTTTCCTGGAACGATAAAGGATGGTGAAAGAGCCAGCACGGGTTGGTGCAGAACTGTTCACTTGACAGAGTATAATAATTTCCATAATTTTTGAAGGGATTCATTAATCTCCTCCCTGTAAAATACCTAGCCTTGCACTAAAGCTTAATGTAGTTTGGCAACATTTTCCACATCGCACCTGTAAAAGAGATTACTGAAACAAAATGATAGATTTAGCCATGGAAATCAGATTTCTCTCCGCATAGGCAAGCTCTGTCTGAAGCACAGGGTAAAGATGAAGGCCATACTGCTGTGTAAAGTCACCAATGTTTAAGAAATGCCTGTGGCTGGCTGTTGAAATTGCAATTTCTAATCAGGTTTTATACTAGTACTAGTCCTCACCTGACTTTATGTAGGTTGCATTTTGTTGTGTTTATCGTTTGCTCAGAAGGCTGTGCAGTACTGTTGGCTGTTGTGCAGTGGGTACCCATAAGAACAGCAGTGTAGTTTGAAGGGAATGCAGATGATAGTGTCTCACACAGCTCCTCCTGTCTGTCCTTTACAGCTGCTATACTGACTGCCAAGATACGCACTTTGGAGGAACATCTTCAGAGGCATCCCAAGGTAACTACCTGTCATTTGAGTCTGAGACAGCAGATGTTCAGATTGTTTTCTGAGTTGAGAACAAAAGGATTTTAATGCTGAGGGTTACACCTTTCCTAAGATGGTCCATAAAGCAGCAGTAACTGCTCCTTGTTGGCAGCCTGGGAAACTGCTGGCTCAGTTCCAGCTACATTCTCATCAACGGAAATGTGGAATATCATCTTTTTGGTTACTGGATTGTTGGAGGTGGCTGAGCAGATACCTTGGAGCAAGACTCAGCTAAATCTGCAGATCAGGGTTTCATTGCTTAGCTGTCAGCATAACCAGTGTGATCACTTCAGCCATGTTCTCCCTGTGTTCTACTTTTAAAAACATTTAGTGGACGGGACTGTGTTAATGTCATAATGGCTGTTTCCCTGTCTAAAACTACATGGGTTTGAAGCCCAAATGCAAAACATCACAAGTGTACTTTTATGAACAAGATCTACTGAAGATTCCTAATGCTGTTGAAAAGGTAAGGAGCAGACTAATGGGCTGCGTTTGAAAACAGCTTGTAACTATTAGCTAATCATAAAAGCTTGAAGGGCAAAACAGAAGAGAATTTGGTTTTAAGAACACAGAAGTTGTACCGAATGTTTCAGCAGAGAAGACCTTCTGGAAGTACTTGAATCGAGCCTGGTTTTAGATGAACTGCTTGCAGAGTATAGGGAGATTGCTTCTGTGAGAGAGAGCCTTGAGTGGCATGGACCAAGCTGTGCATATTCTCTTCCAAGGAACAAATCAAACTGTCGAATAGAGCCCAGTCAGATTTTATTTTCACATTTAAATTCTGGAAAATAGAAATAATAATAATATATTTTCTAAAAGTAAAAGCCTGTGTTATTTCTGGAATTATCCATGTCAGGGGAAGCAGAGCTTTTAGCCAGTAGACTTCCACTGCATTCCTTTCCTCCAAGACATTGAAGCTTGGAGAAAGCAATTGAAAAGTAAATTAAGTCTTCCTGAATCTTCTTGTAGTGACCTAATGTTCTTGCAATATCTGCTAAGAAAAATTGCTCTCAGATACTGTCCTTAACCTGATTGTGTCCTTTTAGCCATAATCTGCTCTGTTCTGAGTAATTTATTGGGATGGAAGTGCAATCTATCTACAATCTAGTGAACATTAAGTCTTTTGCAGGACAAAAATAACCGTCGTTGCATGCTGATGGCCGTGGATCGCCGGAACAAACTGCTTGCATATCTTCGCCGTGTCCGCTACGATGTCTTTGAGAACACCTGCAAGCAGCTGAACATCCAGTATACACTGCCCCCTGCCTACTCCAGGAGGGTCACCAAGCGCTGGGTTGCTAAGAAGGCTTTCTGTATCAAGGTATGGAGCGAGCCAGAGAGAAAGCTGTATGGCTGGGGCAGAAAAAATCTCGTAGAGGGCACAATAGCAGTCAGAAGCTGATAGGTAAAAGTCCTTTAAATCAGTGTTGTAGATTTGAGGAGACAAGTGATAATGTAATGTCTGTTGTGCTCAGCAAAGAGCTCTCTGAAAGGTGGTGATGCAGTGAAACACGTGCTGAGGATGTACTGTGCTTAAGAGCCTCAAGTTGAGCTGCTAGTTTGTGCAGAGATGTACGATTCGGTGTGGCTTTTTCTCAAAGGTGATAGGTAAAAATATTAAATATGATGGCAGTTTTAGAACAGAAATGTGGATATGGCCATTGCCTGTTCTCATTTACTCTGAATATATTGATGTAACTGAGCAGAATCAAAAAGCTCAACGATGCCATCAGTCTAGAAATACTAAATTTCAATCCAATAAAATTATAAGTGAGGCTCTGGATAGCTATAGCCCAGTACTTCAGAAAGGTATCCTAAATTACAGGCTATTTGCAGGCCCCTAGGAAGATGGAGCTGATCTCACTGGAACACACTGCATGCCTTCTGGCCTCTGCTGCAGGAACTCAGGCCTCCATGTGTTGCATCGAGCAGTGGTGGTGGAATGGCAGCAGTGGGCAAAGGACACCTTTGTCCTTCCCTTTCTTTCACATTCTTACCTTCTTTCTGCAGGTTTTCCAGGAAGCCCGGAAGATGAAAGCAGAAGAGAGGATGAAGTACAGAAAAAGGTGGCAAGCGAGAGCCAGAGCTGCAAAGGAGAAGCAGGCTCAGGGCGAGGGGACACCTGTGTAGCAGCACCTTGGTCTGTGGTGCAGCCAGCCTCTCCACAAATAAAGAGCTCCCAAAAGGCACACGGCCCCTTTGCTTATGTGCACGCGTGATCGTGAGTACCCAGAGTAGTGCAACGAGTGTTTCAGAGGCTTGCACTGAATTGCTTCCTCAGATTATGTCCAGAGATGTTGTTTTATGCTGAGAAGAGTTCTGGGGTGTCATCCACGGCTTTATGAAGGCAGTGATGCCTCTGAGTGACAGAGGCACGGGGTGCCCCCCATGGGCAGCCCGAGCTGGTGGAGTAGTGCTGTCCAGCAGCATCAAACAAACCCGAGCTCCCTGCGGCAGCCGCACGCACCCTTAGGGTGACGACGCGAAGCTCTGAGGCGAGCTCCCGTGTAATTGCCCTAATTACGGCCGCCATCCCATCCTCACCCAGCGAGCGGCGCCGCGCTCAGCCCAGCCCCCACCCGCCAAGACGGCGCCTCCTGATTGGCCGAGCCGTTGCCAAGTGACGGCGGCCGGCGGCAAGCGACCGGAGCCATGTCGGCGCGGACGCTGCCGCTGCTGTTCCTCAACCTGGGCGGAGAGATGCTCTACATCCTGGACCAGCGGTTGCGTGCCCAGAGCATCCCCGGCGAGAAGGCCCGCAAAGGTAAGCGGCCCCGTTCGAGGCCCTACCGAGCCCCGGCTGCCCGCGTCGGGTCTGTGGGGCGGGGGCCGTGAGGGGCCGAGCGTCGGGGCCGGGATGCGGCCTCCCCCGAGCAGCAGCGGGCCGTGAGGAGGAGAGGATGGGCTCTGGAAGCACTCAGCAGCGGGCCTGGTGCCCCCGCCTCGCTGCTCCTGTCAGGCTTCTGCCAAACCAGCTAGCAGATCTGTTGTTGCTTCTCACGTGGTCAGTTTCTTGGTAATCACTCCCTTAGCAACGCAGGAATGGGCATAGATATGCTCACCGTGGAAAGACAGAGCTGTAGAGCATCACACAGCCGTAGAATATTTCAGTGTGTCGTCTGAAGGAGCCTTGGGGACGTGGTTTCCTCCCCACGGTGTCACAGCTCTGTCACAGAAGTTGGTCACGTGTCCCCGTTGCCTGAAAATAAAGCCCTCTAAGTTAAATAAATTTCACAGTGTTTTTGTGCGAGTGATTGTTGGAAGGTGTTACTGAAGGTAATTTGTGAGAGGTGTTCAGTGGGATAGAGCTGGCTGTGCTCAGGAGGGGATCTGGCTGCTCACCCTCCCTGCTGCTGGTCGTACAGCTCTCGGTTTGTAGCTCAGACTGAACGTGGCATGGTGAATATGGGGGCAGCTGAGCGAGGTCTGCACCATCCCTGCATGGATTTTAGTGTTACAAAACAAAAAGGGCATTGGTACTACTACTTTACTGAGATGTCATCTTCACTGAGGTGTTTCTTAATGCTTAGAACTGTTCACTGAACTATTGTACACCAACAAGTGCAAAAAAAGAACCAGTTGAAAACTTTCCAAGCCAAAGGCAAACAACACTTAAGTTTCAATCCAGGATGAAATTATTAGCTCCAGGATTTTTCCAAGGGAAGAGCAGGGTTTCATCGAGCAGGGTTTCATCTGCTGTGTGTGAAAGGTGAAGTAACAGAAGGGCATCAGGTAACAGCAGAGTTCTTTCTTCCTAAGCACAGAATGCTGATAAGAAAATGCTGATGAGAAAAATCAAGAGCATTAGTTAGATTATTTTTTTATTTCTTTTGTCCTCCTCAAATCTCCCGTTCTTACTTCTTGAACTGATGTTTTTGTTTTGTATGCTTCGTGTAGATGAATGGACAGATGTGGACAGGAAACGAGGTACTGTAATCTTTTGGCTGCATGCACAGCACCACTACATGCACACACATGAGGCTCTTTGTACGTGAACATGCTGTATGCTGTTCTGCAGCCCTCCAGTGATGGTGTCAGGGAGGAGAGAGAGTCTTTAAAAGATGCTTTAACTACAAATAGGAAATATTTCCAAATCAAGTCACTTAAAATTAAAAAAAAAATTTTTAAGGCAATTTGATAATATAATCAAGGTGATGTCTGTAAACAGATCATAACCTTTTATCATAGCTGTTTTTCTAGCCCAGATTATGCTCGTGTTTTGCTAACATCATATCAATGTGAGCAAATACTTGTGTCAGCATTGTGAAGTTTGTTCTTCTGCTTACTGGCAGGAATGCTACCTATACTGCATTTCTCTGAGATTATTTCTAATTTGCTGTTTAGGGTTTTGAAGAGTGAACTCCAGGAGAGATGTGAGGTATTTCCATCCAGCTGTTGCCCATCCCTGCTGGTGGTCACCATGCTTGCAGCAGAGTGATCACAAAGGAGCGTGTGGCCACGCTTCAGCCATGCTCATCTTGGCTTGAATGATCACTGGAGATGGTTTGAGCTCAGGTTTTGCAGTGGAGGAACTGGAGTGTGATTTTCTCCTAGACTCTGCCTTGAAATGGTGGCCTGCAGGGAAGGGGTGCAGCAAGCAGCTGGATGAGAAAGTAAATCTCTTAAACGATCACATTTTTTTCTGCCAAGTGAACACTAGTACGACTGCCAGTGTCTCTAAGCAGCTCTCTTTTGAGAGAGATCAGGGTTATGATTTGACTTTTGTTTTTCTCAAAAGAAGTCATCTGTGAGTTTTGAACATTTACTGAAGGTGAATACTAATACCTTGGAGTTCTCCCCCAGTTCTTTGCAACCATCGCCTGCTGTTTCTAAGAACATGCTTTTCCAGCATTTAATATCTCAGAAATATAAAAGATTACATGTTCCTCTCTTTTATCACATCCAAAAGTGGAGATAAGTTTCACAAAATCCTGCTTTATCAGATTCGGATGGTAAAGGCACAGAGATAGATCTCTTGTTGACAAATCAGAGTTTCTTGTGGGAGAAAAAGGCCCTGCCTGTGAGCACTGCTCTCAGTGTGATCTCTGAAACGTGACCATAGAGCAGCCAGCAGAAGCTCAGGCTGAGGGCAGCCAGCAAGGCACTGCCCACATCAGCTTTGTTAGGAGCTATAGACCTACTGCAGACAGAGTGTGTGACTGCTTCGGACTCGTACCATTCCCTTCACTGTCTTGAGTGTCCTTGGAGAAGCATGAGCACAATCCAGATGTAAAGACTGCAGTCCCATGTCATGCATACGAGCCATGTTCCGTGACGGCGCAGTAGGCGTTGGGATGTGTCTGTCTGCAGTGACATGACACATGCGGGCAAAATCCGCTGTAATCCTCAGCTTATCTTCTGTCCATTGCATTGTCTGTACTCGGTTTCCCTCTCCCCATCCCAGTTGATGAAATCCCCCTCTGCTAAATTGCTTTTCTGCTATGTTGCTTGGCGTGCCATTACCCCTGAGCTAACACTCCTTTCTTTTTTATTTTCCATTGTTAGAACGGTGTAAATAAGTCCTTAGGGACTGCCTGTGCTCCCAGATCTCTTTGCTGTGTCATTATCGAGTGTACCTTGTGAGGTCTGCCCTTCACTGTGATATTTTATGTCTTTCTCAGTGATCTTCATAGCCAGTACGAGAGATTTTAACTTAAGAAGATAATCTTTAAGACTTCTCATACAGTTAATACAGTTCTGATTCCACTCTGAACATCTCCCAGCTGCAGCTGCGTACTGTGAGATTGTTTGTCTCCTGGCAGCACTGGTTATTAGTGACCCTCCTAAGACGGAGAAGTCTTTGTGCAGACAACACACGTGGAAAACTTAAGAAAAAAATAATTTTCTCGATTGCATGCAGAATTTATATATGATAATGCATAGTATTTGATTTTCTCCATTGAAAGCAGTGAGGATTTTTGCACCACGCTGCAGTAGAGGTTGCTTTGTGGCCGGTTTATCTGAAAAGGGTGGAAGAGGAGGGAATTATGTTCCACTTGTAGTGAGGCTCATTTTTAATCCACACTTGAGGAGGCACTCGCCCTCTGGAAGACAGCTGTCAGCGTCCAGGTGCTCAGTATCTATGACATGCCTAGCAGCATTCCCTAGGTAATAATCATCTAAGAAAAGATGAAGTGAGTGGTACATTAACTTTGCTTTGCTTTTTCATTGTTGCTTCCCCTGAGATGTCTCTAATCCATAAGAATTAGCTATCATTACAAGCTTCAGGAGCAGTGATCTGCTTAGGGAAATTCATGCTTGCACAATGATCTCTGAGTGGAAATTGATTTTTTTCCAGTGTTTTTTGATAGAGAAATAAATGTTTGTTTATGGTACCACTGTAGAATGCATCATGTACACGATAAAGGCACTGAATCCAGCAGGAAAGCTGAGGTGCTGTCTGCTCGAGTCACTGCAAAAATGCTCTGTATCTTCTTTGCATTAAAAGCTTGTGAAGCAGAGCACAGACCTTACATTCAGCACTCCCAATCCCCACCTCATCTTCAGTAAGTCGTGGAAACGTGTCACCTCTAAATTCATTCAGGATGAAGCGCTGGTGGGGAAGTGCAGCGTTCTCAGCTGTTGATCTGTGCCAGTGTTCTCAGCTCCTGGCTGGCCCTGCATGGGTCACAGCACAGTGAATGCACCCTTAAATACCTGTCGGTCATGATATGGTTAACACAAGCTCAAGGGACTTCAAATCATTCCAGGGCTTCTGTTTAGAAGGGAAAAACAGACTGACAGTGTTAACGCCAAAAAGGGAACAGGGAGAGAGAGTTAGCTATGGTTTGTAAAGAAAAAACAGTGTAAAAAAATCCAGACTGATGCAAAATAGTCTTAGGAAGCAGAACTGTAGCTTTTCCAGATAATACATGCCAGCATAGCCTGTAAACAAAATTATTTCAAAAGAGGAAAGTGCTAGCTGTTGCTGTAAAAACAAGACAACAAACTCAGCCTTATTCCCACTGGAAAACAAGGTTTGTTGTCTGCAGCTCGGAAACATTTCTGCCTCAGGGGACAATCAGCAGAAATCATGCTGCTTGCTTAGAACAACATGGCATTGAGAGAAGTGCCTGAATTAAGGATGGTGTTCCCCGTCCTGCTCCTGGTGTGGCTCTGCACCCACTGCTCGTGGTGTCGTGTGAGCCCTCACAGCCATCAGTGTCCAGGTTCTCTGTGCGGAAGGACGAGGTGAGCACTGCGTTCCTGAAGCAGAAACAGATACTCTCTGTCTTTACAGTTATGAATGACATCATCACAACCATGTTCAATAAAAAATTTATGGAAGAGCTGTTTAAACCACAGGAACTCTATTCCAAGAAAGCTCTGAGAACTGTGTATGACCGGCTAGCTCATGCTTCAATCATGAGACTGAACCAGGCGAGCATGGATAAGGTAAAACTGATCTGTGTGGTCCTTGCTGTTCTCCTTCAATGCTGTTTGCAGCTTGCTGTGATTGGGAAGCATTTTGTAACGAACCTCTTTCCACTGGATTTCTTTGTGAAAATGTCTATAAGCTGGGAAAACTTGGGAGAAAATCTGTAGTAGTTCTGCATAATTCGGCACCTTACGTGGAAATCCTCAGTTCGGAGGTTCATATGTAAGTGATTTTAGATGTTCACGAAGCACACTTTATCAGATTTTTTTATATCTAAAAAGCCTATACGTATATATATGTAAATATATATACATTTGCATTGACACTTGCTATTTTCAATTACAGGCAGAAGAACTCCTGCCTGCAAACAGTTATCTGGTGGTAAAAGAAAAATGTTACAAGAACTTGCATCCCTGTCAGAGCTATACCCTGGTGTCAGTATTGTTGAAATTGCCACTAGTGTCAAAGACTGCTGGAGAGACCTACAGGAGGGATGGCAGTGTCCTTGTAGAGGTGTTATTTTCTTGGGAAACAAAGCTAAAATGGTTTCCTTACCCTTAAGCAGATGCCAAAAGAAAAATATGTCTAGAGCCCTTTCTGCACGAGCGTGGAATTGTTGATGTGTGTGCTGCAGTGGAATGAAAATCCCTTGTGTTACTTTGCAGCTGTATGACCTCATGACTATGGCTTTCAAGTACCAAGTCCTGCTGTGTCCCCGGCCCAAAGACATCCTGCTGGTCACCTTCAATCACCTGGATGCCATCAAGGATTTCATCTGCGATTCCCCTGGCATCCTGAACCAAGTGGATGAAACTTTCCGACAGCTGATTGAAGTAAGACTCCTTAGCAGGATGGTGGAATACACAGAGAGATTTTCCTCCTCCAAGTTGGTCTTTGGGACTGACTGCTGCATCAGGCAGTGCCCCATCCAGTGTAGAGCTCCATACAGCTCTGCATGTCACACACAGTACCCTTACAGCACCTCACTTTGGGGTGTTTCTCTTCCAGATGTACAGCTGTCTCTCTGCTGGTGAATTTCAGCTGATCAGGCAGACGCTCCTCATATTTTTTCAGGACATGCACATAAGGGTAAGAGTCTGATGGAGCAGATCAGTTAGAGCTGAAGGAAGTTTGGGTATGAAAGTATCTCGTTATAATCACACTACCTTTGGTTTTGTTACTTATGCTTTTTGGCCATCTTAATGTGCTTGTAATTTCAGTCTTTGTAATTTCACACACTAATACAATAATAATTCTAAGACGTTCTGGGGGAAAAAAAAACTAATTGCTTATTTCAAAAGTGACTGTGTAGAACAATTCTCGATTCAGGTTTTCATTAGTTTCAAGTATATATGTTTTTAGTAGGCACTTGTTATGGAACTAAGAACCTCAAGCTTGAGGCTGTGGGCCTTGATACTCTGTAAATAAATTGATCATACTCAAATGCATGAAGTGTACACTTCTTTTTATACTGGATCAAGTGTACCTGTCCTCTAGACTACAGTTATACATTACTGGCTTTGGCCCAGATCAGTCTTTGTGCACATCAGAATCGCTAGGAAACCAATCCCAGTCTAGGCAGGAAGACTCCAGAGAACTTGGAACAGAAGACATGCAGCTGATTTTCTAGAAGATTCTTTTGCAGGTCTCTATCTTTCTGAAGGATAAAGTGCAGAACTCCAATGGTCGCTTTGTGCTGCCGATATCGGGCCCTGTTCCTTGGGGTACAGAAGTTCCAGGACTCATCAGGTGAATACTATTCACAACACCTTGCGTGTGTGGCTGCTCAGAAAGGAGCACTTAGTGCCAGAAGTGTAATGGGAGTCAAGTTTAGAGTGCCAGCCATGTTGCATGGGTGGCTGAACCTCCTCTGAGTTATTTATAGGGCAAGGTTTGGGACTGTCACCCAGCAATGAGATACTAATGGTGTGTCTGCCATTCCCTGCTCCAGTAAATTATCTGTTGATCACTTATCCTTTAAAATAGATATTTATAAGTGTACAGAAGAGCATTGTATTCCTTTTTTTTTTTTTTTTTTTTGTAATCAGTGCTGAAAATCAGTAACAGATGGATTACTTATGTTTCAATATTGGTTGTTTTTAAGGATGTTTAATCGCAATGGAGATGAAATTAAAAGAGCCGAGTTCACCACTGGTGGAAATTATGTCACTCCACAAAGGGAAGGATCTTTTGAACTTTATGGAGACAGAGTCCTCAAACTTGGAACAAATATGTAAGTCATTTTTGTCCTACATAGAAATATGAAGTAAATGCTGATTATGGATTTGCTCAGAAGCATGTCTTCAGTCTTGTATATTTATTTTTGCATCTTTGACTATCAGCTAACTCAGCTACTTTACAGAGTGACTGTCTAAAACAAAACACACAGATAAATACGTGTAAAGAGCTGTGGGAAGGAGCCACAGTTTGATTCATGACTATAACAGAGCTGAAAATAGTGTTCTCATCGTGTAGCACACGTTCTGTGAATTGGAATTTAAGCTTAAATGCATTCATGGAATATTTTTTGTCCTTCGTATTTATCATAGGTAATTTTTCCATTTTCAGAATAAGAGTCAGTAATGTTTGTTCTTGCAGCTTTGTTGCTTACGTGTTTTAATGCCACAATACCCTGTAAAACAGAACTGTAACTTCTCCTCTCAGTAGCTTCCAGTCTTCAGAAAGAATATCTGAAATCATATTTAGGTATCACAAATAGATAACAGGTGGTTTTCCTCATGTGTTCTTCTCTGTAGGTACAGTGTTAGTCGGCCAGCAGAGACACACACGTCAGGATCATCCAAAACCTTGGCATCCAGTGCAAAGGTTAATGTTCCTCTGATCCTGTCACAACTCGTGTCCCCAGCAGCAGTGTGTGTCAGAAGTCCTGTGGGTGGTCACACATGGGAGAGTGCTTTTCTCTGGGCAGTTTCACTGCACCCATCAGATTTTACCTTCTGTCTCCCCATCTCTTTATCGTTGGGGTCACTGGATCACACACACGCTGAGCTTCTCCAACTCATTCACCAGACAGCTGCATTCCCTTCTCTTTTGTTAATCTCCTTTCTTATATAACAACAACCATTGTTTTAATCTGCGCTTCGGTGCTTTCTGTTTTACTCATTTCTCCAAGCCTCAGCTGTTCCCCATGACCCCATCTGAGTGAGGCTGTGGCCATGCTTTCCTGAGTAACAGCAGACACAAGCTGATGAAGTGGCCTACTGAAATCTTGCTTCCTCTTGTAATTTCTTCAGAAAACAGGAAGCTGGCTTTGCTGATTCCTCAGCTCTTTGATTTAGCTGGAAAACTCTCTTGTCCTGGGCCTATACATTCAAACAACCATTTAAAATATACAGCTGATAATGACGAGTTGCCCATACCATTAACAGTGTGTAAATGTGTTTGTGTATACGTTAGAATATAGTAACACTGTGACTCCTCTTTTTTCCTGGTAATGTGACCAGGATTGCTGAACCTGTTGCTGTTTTCTGCAGGAGAATATAGTCCCTAACCCTCTTGCTAAAGAAGAACTGAACTTCTTGGCCAGGCTGCTGGGAGGTCTGGAGACCAAGAAACCTGGTGGCAGCGAGACAGGATTTCGGCTGAATTTATTCACAACAGATGAGGAGGAGGAGTATGCTTGAGCTGGCTCTGGTTTGGGTTTGTGGTTTAGTGACACGTGGACAAGTCCTGGAGACTGAAGCTGATCCTTATCAGCTTTAGGGACAGAGTAGAAGCCTTTTTAGTATTTTCTTATCCAGGTCTCGATATTCCCTGCAGGAACAAAAGAGGAGCAGTTTATCTGACTTCTTTTTAAGGACTCAAAGAGGAAAGGGATTTGTGTTCCTAGTTTTTCTGTGGTGCAAGGTCTCGTACTGCCTTCAGGTGAGGCTGGAGGTCAGCAGCAGTGACAGCCTGAGCTGAGGTCCCATCACAGACCAGGTGTGTGACCTGCACCCTTCAGCACACTTAGCTTTTCTGTGCCCCAGACACTCATTTCAGAGAGAAGAATGTGTCTTAACAGACAGGAGTTGAGGAAGCAGAGCGCTGCAGCACCGAAGCCCCCTCCTGGCAGGGAGGTACTGCTCTACATTTAGCATCAAGCAACCCAAATCAGGGATCAGTCTCCGACATGGTATCAGCATCCCAGTTTGCCTGGTAGGAACAGGAATGCTGCCTAAATCTCTCACCTGTAGGAGCCTCGGGAACGCTTAGCACTTCCGTGCCTGGACAAACGAAAAACTGCTGACTTTCTGCGGTGTGGGTGGGATGTGACAGTATGACATCACATTAAGCACTCTTCATGTTTTCAATCAAGACAGGCGGCGCTGACGAGACCTGAGGAGTTATCTTACAAGGTTGTGAACATAGAAGCCACCGAGGTACGTCCACTGCAGTTCACTTACACTCTAACCACTCCTCCTCTGCTACGAAAAGAGCTCTGCCCAGCGCCGGTCGCTGCCCTCGGGGCTGACTCTGTGTCTCCGCACAGGAGCCGGCGCGGCGGGCGGAGCTGGAGCGCATCCTGGGGGACCTGGAGGTGGCGGAGCCGGTGGCGGAGAGCTGCGGGAAGGGCGAGGACCTGCTGGCGCTGATGGACGGGCTGTGAGCCATTAAAGGCGTTCCTCCCAGCCTGCCTCCGAGCCGCCGGGCGGGGCGGGGCGGGGCCGAGCGGGGCAGCGCGCAGGCGGGGCCGCCCCTTCCTGCCGCCGGGCCGGGCGGTGAGTGGGCTGGGGGTGCGTGGGGTGCGCGCGTGTGCGCGGGAGGGTGGGTGTGCGGAGGGGGAGCGAGCAGCGAGCGGGGCGGGGGTGCGTGCGGCCTGCGGGGGGGAGGGGGAGCTGGGTGCGTGGGGTGGGAGTTGGTGTGTGATTGCGGGGGGTGCGAGGGCAGCGTGCAGGTGGATGTGCGAGGGAAGGGGCAGCGAGCACCTCCGTGTGCAGAGGGAGGGAGGTAGTGAGCACCCTCGCGTGCAATGGGATGGTGAGAGCGAGCACGCCGTGTGCAAGGGGAGAAAGCAGTGAGTGCTCCTGTGTGCAGAGGGCTGGTGTGGATGTACAAGAGCGTGCCATGCTCCCACGGCTGCAGTGAAGCACGTGCTGGTTGGTGCCCGGTCCCAGAGGTCGAGGTGCTGGTGGAGCACGGCGCAGCGTCTCCTGTTCCTCCGCTGCAGCCGCACCATGGAGGTCAGCCACTCGGTCAAGGAGCGCACCATCGCCGAGAACAGCCTGGTCATCCTGCTGCAGGGCCTGCACGGCCACATCACCACCGTGGACCTCCGTGACGAGAGCACGGCCACGGGGCGCGTGGCCAACGTGGACGCCTTCATGAACATGCGCCTGGCCCAGGTGACCTTCACAGACAGGCGAGGGGCGGTGTCACAGCTGGACGAGATCTTCGTGACCGGCAGGAACGTGCGCTACGTGCACATCCCCGCCGAGGTGGACATCAGGGCCACCATCGAGCGGCAGCTGCAAGCCATCCACCGCGTGCGCTACTTCGGGGGCCGCGACAAGGGCAGGAGGGAGTTCCCTCGCGCCAAGCACAGATGAGCCCTGCTGCCTCCTCGCTGGGACACGGAGTTTTTCATCACTGAACCACCCATCTTCAAAGGGCTGGTGACCCGCAGCCCCCTCCCCGTGCAACTGCCAGCTACTCCTCTATCTTTCTTCTTACAGTTTTTCAGCTCTCAAACAAAGCCCTTTTGGCCACAATGCACGGCTCTGCAGTGATCCTTGGCTGTAGCCTCCCCCAGCTCCAGGGGTCCCGGCCGCCTGCAGGGCACCACGAGCCTCATCCTGAGGGTGGGAGAGGGGTACAGGGGGACCCCTGGGGTGCGGGCAGGCAGCGGGGCCGGGGGGAAGGAGCTGCTTTGCTCAGGGCTTGCCCCGTTCCTGTTCTTCTCGCACGTTCCCCGACTCCCTTGGCCCTGCAGGCACCGATGCTGTGCTCACCCCCTGCCCAGCCCCGAGAACCTCGCACGGGGTCGCTCGCCGTTGCTATGGCGGTGGGCAGTGCGCCTGCGCGGCTGGACGGGGCGGGGCTTGCGGCGAAAGCATCCGTCTGTCATCCAGTCGCAGCGCACCGCAAGTTCCCGCCCGTCCGCCAATCCGCTGGAAGAACAGGCGCCAATCAGCGGAGAGAGTCATCCCGCGTCAGCCAATCGGCCTTCCCCTATCTCCTTCGCGCGACAGCCAATCAGAGCTCGCCGCCCACCCAGCTGTCGCCATTTGTCTTCCTGCCAATCACAACCGGCTCTGGCTCTGCTGCCCAATCAGCGCCGCCGTTCCTGCTTGGAGGAGGGCCGGCCAAGAGGGGGCGGGGCGACGCCGGGCCGTGCGTCACTTCCGCTGTCAGGCGGCCGAGCGGAGGCCGCGCGGGGCTGCGGGGAGCGGCCGCTCCGGCCCCGGGGCCATGGGTGAGCGGCGGGATGGGGCCGGGGCCGGACTGCGGCTGCTGCGTGAGCGGGGTGGGCGGCCCTCAGCCCGTGCGGTGCGGCCCCGCCGCTCCTCAGGGCCGGGCCGGGGCACGGCGCGTGGGTTCGGCCGCGCTGCGTTGCGGGTGGGGGCTCCGCGGGGCCGGAGGTGAGCGTGGGTCGGGGCCGCTGCAGCTCTGCACCCCCCGCTCGCCGCTGTCTGTACAGCTCCGCTCCGAGCGCGGCCGGGGGCAGTGCCACTCCGTGTGCGGGGCCCGGGGGTGCCGGAGCCGCCCGAGCTCCGTGCTGTGCTCGTGCTCAGTGCTGCGGCGACCTTTTCTCGCTCCAGAAACGCTTTTTGACCGTACCCCAGCGGCTCTGAGGTCATCAGTGCTTCGAGGAGGGGCTGCTTCTCATCCTCGGGGCGTGACGGAAGCGCGTCCTCCGGGAGCCGCGCAGAGGTGCCCTGTAGGCACCTGGTGAGGGCCGGCCCCGTGCTGCTCAGCCTGCACTGTGTCTGCAGAGCCTCGGTCCAGCTGGGACTGTGCTCTGTGCCTGGCGTGGTTTTCAGCGTGCAGTGGTCTGGTTTGGTTAGCAACGTGCGCTTTTCTTTTTTATAATGCCGTCTCTCAGTGTGCTTTCACGCTGCAAACAATAGCAGCGTTCGCGTGGTGGTTTTACCCGTGTGGGTGACGTCTGTGTTTCTCCCTATCTCGCCGGGGCCGATGAGTGGGGGCATTGTTAGCAGCAGCCACACCTCGCTGTAAAAGTGTCAGCACGTGTGAGTCACGCGCTGATGTGTGTGTGTGTGTGAGGAAAGTCCTGCTGAGCTGATGGCCGGGCTGTGCCACGCACCTAGCAACCTCAGCTGTCAGCAGAAATGACTCCCAGAGCAACACGGCTCTCCCCCTGCACCCAGAACGTGGGCTGGCGTGGGGCTGCACGGGGATGTGGCCGTGCTGCTGCGTGGAGGGGTGAAGCTGCCATCAGCGTTTGTGTAACCCAGCAGGGAACTCCCAGCGATGAGTCCTTGGCGAGCTCATGTGTTGATGCATCAGGAGGGTTTGGAGCAGCCCAGCCTGCTGCCAGCTCGTGGTCATGGCGCTGGAATCCTGCACTTCAGAGCTCCCTGCTGGGGGCTGGGAAGGGATTTCCTCTCCCTGCTGTGGTTCTGCCCGTGGAAGTGGTGTTGTCGCTGAGGGGCAGTGCCTGGATGTGGGCATGGTGTGTCCCCAGCACTGCCTGTGCCCGGGGCTCTGAGCACCGTGGTTGGGGTGAGGTGAGTGCAGCTCTGTGCGGGGGGAAGGAGCTCTCTGGGCTCTGTTTCCAAGAAATCAGTGAGTCAGAGCTGCTGTGTGCTCTGGAGAAGGTGGCTCTTCCCGGAAGGGCTCATGGTGCAGCACATCAGCTTGGTTGTGCTGTTGGCTCTCTGAGTCATCCAGTGGACTTTTTCTTCAATTATTTGTATTTCTGTTGCAGAACTGCTGAACTTCCACAGCTTTTGTTGTTTGTTCCAACTCTGTACCCAACGTTGCAGCGTTGGGCACCCAAAAAAACAAAAGCTGTCCAACAGACACCACTGGGTTCTGTTATCTGCCACTGCCCCAACACCATCCCACCTCTCTGTCACTCTGTTTCCTTCCTGGCAGAGATCAGCTCCTCCATAGGACTGCAGCACAACCTTTGGGATTCACTCATCACCCCAAAAACTGTAAGCACAGACAGACACACTTTGTGCCCCTGTGAGGTGAAGCAGCAGAAAGCACTGCTGGGGTTGTATCAGCTGTTCCAGTTCCTTAACTGGTTTCTGTGGTGCTGAGTAATCCTGTTCACACCCCAAAGGTACTATTTTTTCCTCTCCTGCTACAAATGGAGGCAGCTGGACTGCAGCACCTGCCTGCTCCTCACTCTGAGATGCACAGGGCAACCTCCTCTGTTTGCTTTCCTTTCCTGCTGTGCTGGACACTGGAACTTTGCACAGCAGTTCAGGAATTAGCCAGTTTCCTTAAGCTACATCATTGAAAGATCTGGGCCTCTAACATTATTTAATTACCAGCTCTATTAAAGAGCTTCCTACTGCGCCGGCCGTGACTGAGTGCTCTTCTCCAGCAAGGCTTTGATGCAGTGTGTGAGGAGCACCACAAGTCAGTGATGAATTCCCGTGCCACGCTCTCAGCCTCACTGTGTGAGTGTTGCAGATGGCAGAGCGGGGTGGCACAGCTCAGTGTGAGCAGTTCTGCATTGAGGGGGGGACAGTGAACTGCTGTGTGGGTCCTACAGGGAGGGGAAGGGATCCCATTCTGCCCTGGGGAGGGGTTTTGGATAGATTGTCTTGAGATGGGTTTTGTTGCAGGGGTAGGAGCCGGGCATACCCAGCAGCGTGAGGTGTGGTCCCTCACTGTGCTTTGAGCTGTGGGGCAGTGGGTGGCCTGGTCCTGGCGTGCTGCTGCTGTGTCAGAGCAGCACCAGCTTCGTGTTGTGCATGCTTCAGGCAGGGGAGCCCCTTGGAGGGAGAGCTTTGTGTCAGGGCAGCTCAGGATGGAATGGATTTGTGTGCAGGAAGCAGCAGCTGGCTCAGCAAGAAGCCTCCTGCTCTGTGTGGCTTCTACATGTAGTGCCTTACACCCTGGCTCAGAGCACTCCTTCCAGCCCCGTGCCGGCCTGCCCTGCTGCAGCAGGAGCTTGCACAATGAAGCCGTGGCCCTTTGACCAGCTTCCCTGCTCTAATCGGGGTTACTCAGCGCGCAGGAAAGGGAACAGCTCTCTCTTTTCTCACAGCAGCTGCCCCATGACCTTCCTTTAGAGCACTCTGCATGTGCTGTGCCCACCAGGACCCCCGGACCCCTTGGGCTCTGTGGGCTGCTGTCCTTGTGGGGATGTAAGCAGTGCAGGTCCGGTTCAGCGCATCCAATTTCAACCCTAGATTTCTCCTTTTAATGGGACCGAGTGAGCCATTGGGCGGCACGGACTGTTGGTAAAGAGGCATCCACCTGCAGTCAGGATCTGTAAAACTCAATGTTTCTCCCTCAGCCTTCTGCCACAGCAGCTCTGTTCGAGTCCAAACTTTACGAGTCAGCTCTCGTAACAGTTCCTCCCAGCAATGAAGGCTGTGTTGCTGCTGCAGGCAGGGAGGGCAACCCGGGAACACACCTGTGCCCGGAGCATCAGGTGCATCTCACTTCACATTGCAGAGCCCTCGACCTTCCAACCAGCCAGGCTTCTCCGAGGTGAGGACTCCTGTCTCCTGAGACGCTGGAAAACCTAGTTTGGAACAAGAGTGAAGATACAGTTGATGCCGAACTACGTGAGTCCTCCAATTATGTTGTTTACCATAACACCGTTTGCACCAGAGCTTCCTACCCAGCTCCGATTGCACAATGCTCATTATCTCAGAGTTTCTGTGCAGTGGGGTTTCTCTGGTGGAAATCTCACTCTCACATTGCCAGCACAGAGCAGAGGATCTCACGGGGCCGTCACGCTTTGGGTCGGGGCTGCAGTGGGAGCATTGGGGCGGGGGGAGAGTTCGCTCCAAGGTCTGAACATGTGGTGGAGCCCAACAGCTCGGGGCTGTAAATCCTCTGGAAGGTTTCTCACCTTATCTCTGCTGCTATCTCTGACCTTGGTGACAGATACTGCTTCCTAATTAACGCGATGAGATCACTGCTGTGTCCACAGAAAGGGTGGGGCTGCCGGAGGGTGAATGTCCCGGCTTCCTTCGCAGCGTGGTGATTTGTCACTCTCTTCCTTGGTGAAACCTGAGGACTTTTTGTTGATGGGTTGTGTTTTTTTTTTAACCAAATAAGTGCAACCCAAAATATTTGGGCAGCCCGCTGCAGTTTGCTCTTAGGGAAGTCAGCAGGGCTCAGCTGGGACTTGCTCAGAGGAAGAAAATGGATCTGGGTTCAGTTCCTCCTCTCCCCCTGCCCCTCCTAAATAAAGATAGGCATCTTTGAGATGTCAGAGCATGAGCTCTCTCCAAATGTCTGAGCAGCAGAAGGTTGGAAATGGCATTTTCTGCTCTCCTGACCAAGGAGCAGCTGCTGGTGCTTGGAGCTGTGCACCTTAAATGCGTGTGCACAAAGCACGGGGCCCTCATCCAACAGATGAACCCTTCTTTGTGTCCTGCAGTGATGGGGGCAGCCCACGCGTGGCAGCACGGCGTTTCAGTTCAGCAGTGTCAGTTAAAGCTGGGCTGAGGTGGGATGCTGCGTTGTCTGTTGCTCTCAGGCTTTGGGTGCTGAGCTCAGCCTGGCTGCATCGCATGGAGATGGAGAGCACAGGGGGGATACAGAGGGGGAAAGGCTAAAAGTGCATTTTTGAGAAGTCATTAAAAGAATTTCACATTTTGGCTTTCTGTGCCCTTGCTGGAGAAGATGAAAGGCACTGATTGCTTCAGTGCTCCACTAAAACATTGTGTGCTGGTGGCTGCTGGAGGAGCAGCCCTGGGCTGTGCTGTGTGAGGAGCTGACAGCACTGCCTCCTGTGGGGTCCTCCGTGAACAAATGCCCAGAACACTCCCTGGGCTGAATCAGAAGGAGGCAGCCATGCAGAGCATGAGGTTGCATTAGTTTTCAGACGTTGTTGGGGTTATGCTATTTGACAGACTTGGTTTCTGCTGTAATGCGAGCTTTCCTTACTTTCACTTGTTCCCACTACACCTCTCAAATCTCTAAGAAACGTTGCTTTGAATAACAGAGCTGATTTATACCTTCAGAATGCATCCAGCCTGCAGCCCGCAGCTGGTCTATCAGTAAATGAGCTGTGCTTGTTGGTTGCTGGGCTGTTTGGTTCAGTTTGTTGTTGTTTTCTTGCAGAAGAATGAGTAGGCAGAGCAGTGCATCAGTAAGAGAAAGCCTTCCCGTGTGAAATAAGGGAGCAGCGCAGGGAAGTTAACTCAGTTGCTTGTCAAAATGTGATCTTTTCTCTCTTTCAAGAGCCAAGGATGAAGCGGCGAGCATCAGACAGAGGAGCTGGGGAAACATCCACTAAGGCAAAAGCTCTTTGCACAGGGATTTCTGGAAATAATGCCAAGAGAGCAGGCCCCTTCATACTGGGTAAGCAGAGGGGGTTTTCTTCCTCTTTAGTTTTGAAGGCAGAGAGCTGCTGATGGCAGAGCTGAAAATAGGAGGCGAAGCAGATGTGTAACATAGTGCCTCACAGCTGGGCAGAGCCCTGGGGCTTCTGCAGCCATGCAGCTAGGGACATCTGCAGCACCAACACAGCAGGGCAGTCGTGTCTTAGAAGATAAACATGAGCCCTTATTGCTGTTTTAAAACCACGTTCTTAATCTTTGTTACAAAGCAAATTCAGGAAGCTTTTTGGTCAGCTCTGGGGATGTGTTTAACCCAGTGTGCCTGGGCAAGGCTGCTGTGCTGGCTCTGGGAGCTGCCAGAGCAGTTTTTAGTTTGGAACCAGTTACCCAAAGTGCTGAAAACCAATGGATTTTCAGATGGAAACCAGCAGCAGTCGGTCAGTTGAGTTGACACAGCATCTCCTCTCCTCCTTTTAACTCACAGCGTGGAGTGATCCGTGTGCCTGAGCTGTCCCTGCGGAGGTGGCAGTAGGGTTGGGAGGAGTGGTAGCAGCAGTTGCCATGGGTGTTGCTGGTATACATAAAAGCTGTATGGTTCAGGCATGCAGAAATGTGAACTTCACAGCACAGCTGTGCTGTGTGTGATTTTTCTCTTTTGCTAAATGGCTCTGCAGTTAGCAGCTCAAGACGTTGTCCAGAGAGGTTTCATTTTTGTCTTTAGATCGTGGTTTGCAGAAAGACACTTGGTGCCCTGAAAAAAAGGAACTTGATTTAAGCTCATGTAAACTGTGTGACACTTGGATACTGATGTAACCCTGAATTAGTCATTGCTGCTTGAGGAAAACAAGTCTGTTTTTGCTTTGTACTGTTAGGTCCACGTTTAGGCAACTCCCCTGTGCCAAGTATTGTTCAGTGTTTGGCAAGGAAGGATGGGACAGATGACTTCTATCAGCTAAAGGTAAGCAAAGTGCAAGAGCTCCAGCTCTTTTCTAACTTCTGCTCTCACGACAGGGCTTGGTGCAGTGTGGTGTAGGCTGAGCTGAGTGAGGCCCTCTGGGCTCCTCCACTGCACCAAAGCAGGAAGGGCCACTTGGGGTATTGGCACAAACCACTTGAGCCTCTTCTGTGTTATTCAGGCTCGTGCTGTGCGTTCTGTGCAGCTCTTAGTTCAGACAGACTTGTGTCAAGTGCACAGATACCAGAGTCATGACATCCAAGCGTTAAATACCCGTGTGATTACCTAAATTGGGGGGGGTTGCTTTTTCTTTTTTTTTCCTTGGGAGTTGTAAGAGTCTTTTTCCCTTTCCCTGAAGATTCTCACCTTAGAAGAAAGGGGTGATAAAGGAATAGAAACACAGGAGGAACGACAGGGCAAGATGCTGCTGCACACAGAGTACTCTCTCCTTTCCCTGCTCCACAATCAGGAAGGAGTGGTTCATCACCATGGGCTCTTCCAGGTACAGCTGCTCACCGTGCAGCTCAGGGTAATTGCTGCAGGCTCGAGCTGCTTTTGTGTGTTGTGCACTTGGTGCTGATCCTCTTTTTATGCACAAAGAGTTCCCAGCACACTGAGCTTCCTCGGTGCTGCTTCAGACAAGCACGTTTGTCGCTGGAGTTTTGGGTGTTGTGTGATGTAACGGGGTTGGGATTTGGGAAGTGTGAGAACACTGAAGATGGGGGAGGTGCTCAGCACACCCTCTGATACTCATGGTTTGACAGTGACTGCTGTCACAGCACACCTGGGGCCTGTAAACCTTGTGTAATGACATTTATGGGCTGCCTCCCTGCTTTACCAGCACATTAACTTGCTCTTCAGAACCGAGCTCGTGCTTTCTGGTCTCCCTGCTGCTTTATGATGGCTGGGAAGAGGGAGCAAGGTGCCAGGAAGCTGTTTGGGTGTGTTAAAACAAACCAGTAAACGTGCTGATCAGCACCCCCAGTGAGAGAACAGGCTGTTAACAGCTTCAGGACAGGAGTTACCCACTGGTATTGCTTTGCATGCTGGTTCCGTTTTGCCAGCAGACTCTTTTCAGTGTGTGCTGTATCTAAAGCAACTGTCCAACTTGATTGTGTCCCATTTAACGTTATGAAGGAACTGCTTATTTTTCTAACTATTATTAGTGATCCATGGTGTTCAGGCTGCGTGTTTTTGTTTCGGTTTAACCTGCAGTTGCATGTCTCAGTGTCAGCACTGCTGTACACGTGTAAGCAAAGAGCACAGCCTTTTTTTTTTCCTGGCTTTTTCATGCAGAGATCATGCATCATCCCTCTGAAATCCCCACTTGGGACAAAGATCAAGCCCTGTAATTGCTTCCACTTATTCTGAGATCGGCATGTATTTATTTTCTGCTGCTCTCTGTCTGATAGCTGCCTGAACCATTGCTCATGTGTTTGCCTCCCTGCAGGACAGAGCTTGCGAAATTATAGAAGATCTAGAAGCCAACAGAATGGTCAGGAAAATGAAGAAGCGCATCTGCCTCGTGTTGGACTGCCTCTGTGCTCACGATTTCAGTGACAAAACAGCAGATCTGATCAATCTGCAGCATTATGTCATTAAGGAGAAGAGGCTCAGTGAGAGAGAGACGGTCGTGATATTTTACGACGTGGTACGAGTGGTGGAAGCATTACATAAGGTGAGAGCTCAGCTGTCCCTGTCGCTGCTGGAAGTCAGTTTTCCCACATTAGATATCTTAGCAGGCCGTGGCAGCTTCCCCTCCCCTTTGCTTTCTCAGTGGTTATGCTGTGTGGAGTCAGGCCAGCTGTGCTTGGTGCACATCGGGTGAACCGTGGTGTTAGGAACCCAGAAAAGTGGTGGTTGAGGAAGGGAGCAGGGGCTGATCAGCTGCAGGGAGCACTGCTGCTTCCCTCTGAGGCACAGTAATTCCCAATACAAGCACTGATTTTTTGGGGTTTGTTTTTTTTCGAGCTCAAAACCTCAAGTTTATGATCAGTCTATGAGTTCCTGCAACAAGAATAGGTTCTGCTGCTGTTTGTCTATTTGCTCTGTGAAAAGGAGTTTCCATCTTTCTTTGGCAGAGCACTGAAATGTGTGCCACTGGTAAAATGATCCTCAGTGAGGCCTTACTAAGCCTGGGCACTGACGTTCCAGGCTCCTTGGCATCGTGCATTCATGCTTGAATGACTTCAAGTGTTGTACTTATTTTAACATAGTCATCATTCAGTGCTCTCCTGTGTGTCAGAACCAGCTCTGCCTTCCTTGATTTACATCTAGAAGCAACTGTCTGAGAAAGGAACTGTTTCCCACCTGTAGTTTTGTGTTCTGAGAATGAAGGCGGCCTCATTTCACTCCTTGCGTTTATGTAAGCATCATTTCAGACCAAAGTGCCTTTGCTCACGTTATACAATTGTGTATTTTACAGAAAAATATTGTGCACAGAGACTTGAAACTAGGAAACATGGTGCTAAACAAAAGGTAAGTGTGCTGGAGAGTCCCTCTGTGCTTCTTACAGATGTTTCAGTGGGAGCAAAGCTGAAGGCAGCAGTGGCTGAGAGAGCTCTGTGAGAAGGCTGAGGGACATGGAAATGAGCTGCACAAAAATGCAGATGCACTTCAGTTCCGTGGGCTGAACTCCAGCAATGAGTTGAGCCCCATCTGGGCAGCTCAGTCTTCTTGGTGGCCTCGTGTCAGCATTTCCTGTTGGATTGTAGCTTCTGAAAGCTGTTTTGTAGTAATTCAGAAACCTGTGAGAGAAATGGTTCTTACAAAAAAGAGGGAACTGAAACATGAGGGATGGTTCTGCTCGTGTAACTCACTTCCCATCGTGCTGAAGGAATTCCCAGCGCTGCAGTCCGTCCTATAATCGCAGCACTGTTCAACCTCTGGCTGCTCTGCTGCTGTGTTTTTGTTAGCAGCAAAACATTTACTTATCTAAACAAAGTTCTTCTGTCTGTACGTGTGCTTGAAGTGGCCTCCTTGTTCCCACAAGCTGCGTGCTGCAAGGCTCAGCACACAGATGCATCCATGGGGCACAGCCTCAGTGCCTGCAGGAGGCAGCTGGGCTGCAGGGCTCCTCTGGGTGCTCCTCTGGGTGCTCCTTGGAGCTCTGTGTGTCCGCCTGTGCAGTTGCACAGCTGGCGAGCTGGTTCCAGTTCAGATACTTCACTGCACTCTTCAGCATTACATTACTGGCTAAATGTTTTGCACTTGCCTTAGGAATGAGTGGAATTTGTCTTTTCGTGCTCTTGGTTGTTGTTGGGTTTTTGGTTGTTTTTTTTTTGCTGTGGAATGAATAAAAACTTGGAAGGCTTTGGGTCCTCAGGCTCCCAGTCTGTAGGAAGCATGTGGGTTCTCTGTGACCTCAGCTTGCTTTGCTCTTCTCCCTAATATTGTTGGAAAGCAGACAGGTTTTTCCTACTTGAGGTTGAACTTCTCGATTTGCCCAGCCCCTCGCACACAACAGGCAGTGGTTTGCAGGGCTGCCTCCACACTGGGGTTTTTCTGCATAGCTCCTTGAAGAAAACCCTCTTCTGCTTGCTTGTTGGATGCCTCCTTGCTAGGAGCAGGCAGGTCAAGGTTGCTTCTTTAAAGGATCCACGCAGAGCTCGTCCTGTGGGGCAGTGTGCAGTGCAGATACCTACAGGCAGAGAGGGAAGGGAAGGTGTGTGCAGCTCTGTGGGCATCCTTGCCAAAGCCATTCTTTGCACTGCAGGTTGTGGTTTGGCTTTTTGCTCGTGATGAGGAACAACTGCAAGCTCTGAAGCAGTGAGAGGTCTGCAAGGGTGGGGGAGGGTCTGAATGAAAGGAAGCTGCCCGAGCATTTCGGTGTCCTGGGGAACACTTGGTCTTTTAAGTCAGCCTTTAACAAATGCCACACGTTGCTGATCAGCCAGGGGAGGTCTTGTGACAGCTGAAGCTTGAAACACAAGTCTGGCTGCCTTAATAATCATCTCTCTGTTGGCAGCCCACACTTGCTTTTATTTCACTTGTCTGCTAGATTTGTTGGGAATACTCCTTGGTTATTTTGACTGACTTAATTCATGCTTTTCAATTCCCACTGTGTAATGTTTTTCAAGAAGACAGTTTTTCTGCTCAGTCCATTGAGCTGTACATTTAGAGCCAAATTATCTGAGTGACATGGAAGTGGTGAAGTGGTGCTAATTGTAACGTGAGTCCACTTTCCCTTGAGAATGTCATTAACCTGGAGCTGGCAAAACCATAGGGAAGCAGGGGTGTCTAAATACAGAGCCTGCTCTTCTCACCTGCTCTGTACTGTCAGTGTAGGAGGTTTTCTGTGGCTCATGGCACACGTTCCTTGCTCACCCGCTGCCTCTGCTTCTTGCCAGGACTCACCGGATAACCATAACCAACTTTTGCCTGGGGAAGCACCTAGTGAGTGAGGATGACCTCCTGAAGGACCAGCGGGGGAGCCCTGCCTACATCAGCCCCGATGTGCTCAGTGGTAGGCAGCACTTCCTTCATGGGGGGAGTTCACAGCCCTTCTCGTGGCTCTTGGAAACGACCTCATCCTGTCCCCGTGTGCCTTCTGAGATCCTCTTAACAGAATCCCAGTTATGAGACCTGATCTGATTTTTTTTTTTTCCCATTCGGGAAAGCGTCGAGGAAAAGGGAGAGTGGAACTTCTAAGGCCACTCTGTGTTTCAAAGCTGATTTAAAGCTCCTTGCACGTCCCTAAATGAGTCTGACTGTGGGCAGGGTGCTCTGCTCCTCAGGTCTGAGTTTTTAAATCCCCAGCAGGTGCTTTAAACCCTGCTGTGAGGGCAGCTGATCCCAGGCACAGCCCGAGCAGCAGTTGCTGCTGCAGCTCTTGTCCAGGTGAGCTGATGTGGGGCTTCAGTGGCTGCATTTACATCAGGGGAGTGTGCATTTGGAGTTTCTCTCTGTGTCGACTCCAGTTACTAAGCATTAACTCACATAGTGCAGTCCTCCCACTGACTGCAGGTAGAGCTGCTTTTGGTTGGAGCTGAGCTGCAGCAGAGCTGTCTGTGTGCAGGCTCACACGTGTCAGGATGGGAAACTGCCTAAAACCTGAACACCAGCACTGAGTGTCCCTGTGTGAGCCTGCAGCACAGGGCAGGATCCGTGCCGTTCTTTCTCTTGCATGCCTGGAGCACTGAGAACACCCCTGCAGAAGGTTTGAGTCATCCCTTACCCGACTGTGGTCTCCCAGCCTGCTGTACCTGGGAGATCCCCTCAGAGGGAGCTGATCCTTTCTGCTCACCGTGCAGGACCCCGTAGGGCACCCTGATAAATTCACAGGCTGCAGCAGCAAGTGTGGCTGAGCAATTCCATCACCATCCTCCAGGCAGGACTGGGCCAGGAAGGGAGGCAGAGGCCAGCAGGGAGGTGGAGTGTGTGCTTTTTACAGGCCTTTCCTGTTCTGCAGGATATCCTGAGGCCCCTGGAAGCAGAGGGGTGATGCAAGCCAACTGCTTTGCAGGAGTTTGGAGCAGTTGCAGCTCAGCTGGCGGGTGTCTGAAGGGTGCGTGGAGCTGCTCCTTCCTGCCAGCCCGTGGTGTTGCACGGCCCTGCTGGTGTGCTGTGAGCAGCTGGGCTGCATCGATGGCTCGTGATGGTGCTTTGAACAGCCTCTGTGCAGTCCCTGCAGGGCTCCTGTGTGCCTCAAAGCTGCCCCAGAGCAGCCTGCAGATTCCCTTTGGAGGCAGAAGTTACTTGGGGACATCTCAGGCTTCGCCATCTGCGGGATCTGAGCATCCCTCTGTCTGTGTTGCTAACGCTCCTGTTGCAAGGGGAAGCTGAAAAGCCTGGGGGATTAATCATTGTTTTAGTCTCTGGGAGAAGCTGTCTTCTGCAAAGAGATGGTTTGTGTTTTATGGCTGCTGAAATGTCCCCACAGGAAAAGCTGGAGGAGGAGGAGGAGGAGGGAGAGCTGCCTTTTTTTTTTTGAGCATATGAAGCGGAGCATAATTAGTCCAAGTAACAAATGCTGCAGCAGTGACTCACTGTGTGACTCAGAGGAAGTCGTTCCCTCCATCCCATGCTGTGCTGCAGCACTGGAGTTGGAGTTCTGGGCCTGTGGCTGATAGCAGTGCGGTGTGATGGTGTGATGGAGGCTGCCAGCCCCCCCCCCCCCCCCAACCTGCACTGCTCTGAGCTCACACCAGAGCTGCTGAGTGCACAGAGCCCTCCCAGCTGAATCCCTGCGGGCAGTGCTGCTCCTGCACAGTGCTCGGTGCTGCAGTGGGAAGGTGTACAGACGTTCCAAGGAGTGCTTCAAAAGGAGGAGCAGTGCTCCGTGCCTGTGCTGGGTGTTGTGCTGCAGAGTTAACCCCTGTGCTTATCTCCTCCCCCCTTTCCCCCCCCCCCCAGGTCGGCCCTACCGTGGCAAACCCAGTGACATGTGGGCTCTGGGCGTCGTGCTCTTCACCATGCTCTATGGCCAGTTCCCCTTCTATGACAGCATACCTCAGGAGCTCTTCCGCAAGATCAAGGCTGCAGAGTACACCATCCCCGAGTGAGTACCCCTTCCCACCCCCACCCGTGGGTGCTGCGTGCTGGGCTCAGCCTCACCCCACCCCCTGCAGGAGGTGGCTGGGAAGCAGCAGCAGAGCTGGGACGTGCTGCGTAAGGGTGAGGAAGGCACTGTGCTGCAGGGCTGGGGGGGTCAGCTGTGGTTAACTCTGAGCTCCTGTGGCTCTGACCCTCGCTCCTGCTGGCTCTGCTCAGCTCACGGTGCGTTCTGTCCCCAGGGATGGCCGGGTCTCAGAGAACACTGTGTGCTTGATCCGAAAGCTGCTCGTCCTGGATCCACAGCAGCGCCTGACAGCTTCTGAAGTGCTGGATTCTCTCAGCTCCATCATAGCATCGTGGTACGTGGCTGCTGTGCTCAGGCTGCCCGGCTCAGGGAGCCAGGGGATGCTCTGTGAGAGCTGCAGAAGAGCATTAAATCCTCCGTGTGAACTCTGGGGTCTGCTCGTGGGTGGAGGCAGTGCAGTCAGTGCACGTGCTGTCCCACAGGCACTGCTGGCTGCAGGAGGGCCTTTCTGCCGTGCTCCCCAGCTCTGCCCCGTGTCTCACACTCCCACGTGTCTGTGCAGCTGAATCTAGACCCTTCCTGCACGCTTGCGAGGAGCTCTGCACTGCCCCTCAGTGTAAGCAAGCAGATCTCCAAGAGAAAAGTGGGCAACGCTGCTGCACAGGAGTACACTGCACCACAGGGTGAGGCCTTTTAAGGATGAGTGTGGTTCCAGGACTGGCACAGACCACAGCTAGAGAGCTTCCAGCAGCACGGCCCAGCAGAAGCAGCCTGGCAGCGTGTGATGTGTGCAGCCCTGTCACCTCCTGTCCCCTCTGAGCAGCACACCCAGGCCGAGTCCTTGCTCTGCCTGTTGAGTCAGCTGCACAGCCCGCGGTTTTTGGAGCTGGGGCTGTTTTCTCTCCCACCTCTGCGAGGCATTAGTTCCTCATCCTGTGTGAAAACAAAAAGCAGAGCCCTGGGGGTGGTGTTGGCAGCACAGCAGGCTCCTAACGGTGTGCTCTCCCTGCAGGCAGTCCATGTCATCCCTGAGCGGCCCTTTGCAGGTGGTGCCAGACATCGACGACCAAGTGGCCAACCCTGAGCACCCACAGGAGGTGTGTGAGTGTGAGTGTGTGTGTGTGTGTGTGTGTGTGTGTGTGTGCCACAGCCCGGGGTGGCTCAGGACTGCAGAGGTGAGCGCTGAGCAGTGCTGTGCTCTTACCCACTGCCTCTCCCACAGGTGAAGGTGACAGAGGAGTGCTCGCAGTACGAATTCGAGAACTACATGAGGCAGCAGCTGCTCCTGGCCGAGGAGAAGAACACCCTGCACGAGGCCAAGAGCTTCCTGCAGAAGAGGCAGTTCGGGAACATCCCCCCCGTGCGCCGCCTGGGCCACGACGCACAGCCCATGAACCCTCTGGACGCGGCCATCCTGGCGCAGCGTTACCTGCGCAAGTAGCTTCCCCAGCCCCACCTGCAGCCCACAGCAATACCCGTGTCCGGCAGCAGAGCATCGTGTAGCACTTCTGAGCTCTGCTCGGGGACACGAGCAGCGGAGGGAGGAGACTTTTATTTTTTTTTTCCCAGAGCTCTCGGCGTCTTCTGGAATCGGTGTTGTTTTTAAATCGAAGCCTAGGTGACTCGTCTGCTCCCGATCACGACTGTAATCTACCTCTCTTGTCTTTTTTAACCGTGCTGTTCTCTGGACCGAGCAAAGCCTTCTGGGGAAGGAGAGCCCCGGGGCTGAGCTGGCTTGCTGGCACGGGGAGTCGGCCGACCACGTTCGCTCCGTTTGGTTTTGAATAAGCTTCGATGGATCCGGGTTTCTTGAAAGGAGGAATTCCCTGGAGCCTCCCCCCACCCCCCCTTCCCACCTTTCATCTTCCCCAAGCCCCCCCCCCCAATTTTAATCTCTATTTCTCCAGTAGCTTACCCGAGGGGCGGTCGAAATCGCATTAATTCCGACCCCACGGCGTTTTCACACTTGGGTTGTGGTACAGTTCTGAGATGTGGCTTATAATGTGAACGAGCTGCCTGCCGTGGCCCCCCCGCTGCCGTGGGCCGAGCAGCTCAGCTGTAGCATCGCCTTCTCTTGCCCTGCGTGGGGCTGCCCCCCCCGCCCCCAGCTGAGCCAGTAGCTTCGAGTCTTCGCCTTATTTATTGAGCTGACGGATCTGCACCCTCCCTCACCGCCCCCTTCCTCCCCTCCCCATCTCTTTTTGGTTTCCCAAAGTCAAAGCAATACTCCGGGCCCTGCGGTGTGGCCGGGGGATGGATCACAGCTGCATTACAGTGAACTGGAACTTTGGGGGATTTTGGGGGGGGGGGGTGTGGGGGAGCAGTGCGTGGCACGTGGCAGAAAAGGGTCCCTTTGTGAGAGAAAAGAGGGGGGAACAAGGAAAAAAAAAAAGAGAAAAAAAAATTAAGGAAAAGCGTTTGTATAAAGATGTTATTTTTGTACTCCATCGGTCCTCCTCCTGCATGTTGGCAATAAAAGTTGGTACTGAGAGCCAGTGGGGGCTGCGTGGGGGGAGGAGGCAGTGGGGGGCACACAGCTGTGGGTCCCCTCCGCCGGGGAGGAGCAGTGGGGGCGAAGTCGTGGTCCCAGGAGAGCTGTGGGGGGCGGCACCCAGTGGGAAGGGTCCCAGCAGCGCACCCTATGGCGCAGCACGGCGGTGGAGGAGTGGGAACGGGACTGGGAATGGGACGGAGCTGCTCCGCGTCCCGGGGGAGTGGGACGGAGCTGCCATTGGCTCTGCTGAGGAGTGCTGACCGCCAGACTCCGCCGAACTATTTCCTGTTGCTGCTGCGTTAATGTTAAACAGACCTTTCTCTCTCTGCAGCCGAAGTGCAGAGGCTCCGCTGCCGCCCCGGTGAGTACAGCGTGGGGACGTGGGGTGATGGGTACCCCGATGTCTGCCCGCCCCAACGGCTCCGTGGTGTTTTTTTTTCCCCGGGGAGAGCAGCGTTGGGGACATGGGGAGTGGGACGTAGGGCTCGGGGTCATTTGGGGGGGGGCTGAAGTTTGTGTCCAGCAGATGCACTCAGTGGTCGCCCGGGATACGCAATTGGGGACCTCAGAGCTCAGCGCGTGGGGCTGTGGTGCTGTGGGGCTGCCCCTGCTTGTCCCAGTGCTCTGGGGTGGGCTCAGGGCCCTGTCCCCATCCTCGTGGCCACCGCAGCCCCACACAATGACCCCTGGGTGGGCAGTGGCACCAGGGCTGTGACTGCAGCGGTCACACAGCAGCTTTGTGCCCCGGAGCCCCATGGTAGAGCTGTGCCCCCACAGCACTCAGTGATGGGGGCCGCTCTGCACAGAGGGCACTGGGACCCCCATGGGGACCCCCCCCCCGGCCCTGCTGTGGGGTGTCCCCACTGCCACGCTCTGCCCCGGCCCCGCTGTGTGCAGCACTGGACTGTCCAGGGATGGTTCTGCTGATGTGTCACATTTTCTGCATTTCTTTCCTCATTCCTCTGTCCGTGGAGACGTTTCTGGGAATTGAGAGCTTCCTTCTGCCAGAGCCTGAGCGCTGCATCGCCTCCACCCCACAGCACGGCCCCACAGCACAGCCCCAGCCCCACACCAGCGCTGGGGGCTGATTCTGGGGGGTGCTCTGGGGCTGTGCGGGTGCTTGGGCAGGGGGAGGTGAGTCTGGGACTCCTGGTATTCCCTCTCAGCGTTTTCCCAGGGGGTTTTCAGCACTTCGTCCCATAGCAGCTCCAACCCCACGTCCCTCCCTCTGCTCACCCCACCCATGGCTTTGCCCTGCGCTTCCCTCCTTGTCCCCATGTCCCATGGAAACGGTGCTGGGTGAGGAGCACTGGGGAAGCGGGGAAGTGCTGCGTTCCTGTCCCGGGGGGCTGTGTCCCGTGGCACAAGGCCCACCCCACTTGGCACCGTGTCCTGGAGGATCCATATCCTGCCCGGCCCCGCAGGAAGGGTGGAGGGAGCGGGACCGTGTGCTCAGCTCACCCCACGTCCCACAGATGCCCCCCACACGCTGCCCCCGGGGGCCCTGAGCACGGCCATGGAGAGCCGCAAGCAGGACATGGAGCTGCTGAGCAACAGCATGGCTGCGTACGCACACATCCGAGGTGAGGACGTGGGGCACATCCCCTGCAGTGGGGACCTGGGGGTCACCCCGGCTCCTGTCCTGCTCATCCCCGCTGTTCCCATCCCGCAGCCAACCCCGAGAGCTTCGGGCTGTACTTCGTGTTGGGTGTCTGCTTCGGGCTGCTGCTCACGCTGTGTCTGCTGCTGCTGCGCATCTCCTGTCGGCCCCGCACGGCCCTGCCCGGCCCCGCCGACCTCAGCGACGACGACGACGACGATGAAGAAGAGGAAGAAGACACCACGGACCGCGCCGCCTCCGAATCCCTGCTACCCATGACCGAGATCCCCCCGGAGTGCCACAGCCCCGGGGACGGAGCGGTGCCCGTCAACGTCTTCGCGTCGGCCGAGGAGTTGGAGCGGGCGCAGCGCCTGGAGGAGCGCGAGCGCATCATCCGCGAGATCTGGCGCAACGGGCAGCCCGACCTGCTGGGAGTCGGCACGCTGCACCGCTACTGCTGAGCAAGGGACGCCGTGCAGCTCGAGCCACGGGTACGGCGGGGGGCCGGGGGGGCCAGGGCTGTCTCCGTACCCCGTTCCCATTCCCGGTGCTTTCGGACTTTCCGGCCCCGGTGGGGTGGGAGCTGCTCACGTCTGCTCCCATCCGTCGCCCTTCCCACCGCCTCTACAGAAATAGCTCCTTCCCAGCCCGGATCCAGATGTTTTGCAGATGTTCTCTCTCTCGGTCTCACTGCTGTGGCTCGAGGCCAAACTGTGCGGGGGCAGGGAGGAGGAGGAGGAGGAGGGGGAGGAAGAGCCGCAGCTCCCTGCTCTGCCCACCACCCCCCCCCGTGACTCCCAGCACAGGAGGGGCACTGAGACGCAGAGCACTCCTTTACGGTGCTTCTCTTCGCATAAATAAACTTCGGGGGGTTCTGCCTCAGCACGCGGCAGTGGGGGCAGCAGTGGGATGGGGGCTGGGGGGGCACAGTGCTGTGCCAAGCGGAGCGGAAGGCAGAGAGGCACGTGGCAGTGCAGGGAACGGGGGGCGGTGGGGGGAAACTCCTTCACTGCTACAAAGATGAATAAAAAGCACTGAAAAAGATTCACTTCTTTGCTTTTTGCATTCGTAACTGAGGGCGGAGGGCCCCTGGGGGCGGAGACTGCACTCGGTCTCTTTGCTTCGAGCTGATGCTCATTTTGTCACCTCGCCCTGACAGTCAATGGGTGTTTCAACGTAAGCACGAAGAAGCGAGGCGGGGCGGTTTGGTCCCAGGACGGAACACGGAGGTCTTTATTCACATGCTGCACCGCTTCAAGAACCAAAAATCGTTTCCAAAATTCTCCTTTAATGGATGGTACTACAACGAAGGCCTAAAAGAAGTACGAGTATGAATTTAAAAAAGAAAAAAAAAACAAACAAACAACTGAGTACACAATGGGGGAAGGGAAAACGGGAACGATGACCCCGAGCGGCACTACTTCAAATCACAGAGAAACAGAAACGTCAGCACCCACGGGGAGGGGGGGGAGGGGCACAAAGCCACCGCCGCTACTCGGCTGCTGACTGCAGGCTGTCCTTGTCCTCTCTGTTCTCCGCCCCGCTCTCGTCGTCCTCGATCTCCCCTTCCTCTCCGCTGAATTTGTCGTGGGCCCATTTGGGGCTGGTGCTCGACTTCCGGAACATGAAGCGCCCTCTGCCCCGCGGGAACGCGCCGCGCCCGCGCCCTCTGCTCAGCCACTTCTCTGCGCCTTCGCCCTCGCGGTCATCGTGCTGGGGGGGGAAGGGGGACATCCACGGGGTGAAAGTGGGGACAGAAAGCAGTCCTGGCTGCTTAAAGCTTCCCCCCATCTCCCCCGAGCCAGGCAAGGATGGGGTGGGGACAGAAGAGCTGGGGAGCACTGCCCCACTCCCCACACTACTGAGAAACGGTTTCGTAGTTTAACCGGTGGAAGGCCGTGGTGAGGACTGCTCAGTGCTGCCCGGGGAAGGAGCAGTGCTCAGCCCCACCCCACACACGTACCAGGTAGTACTTCTTGCTCTTCGGTGTGTACTCTGGATCCCAGTCCTCCTCCCTGCTTCTCTTCTGGAAGTCGTTGTTGCCACCGCTGTTGCTGTTGTTGTTGCCTGAAAAGTTGCCTCTGCCCCATCCTCTGCCCCTCGCTCTGAACTGCTGTAACAGCAAAACACGGGAGGACAATTAAATGGATGTGGCAGCACTGCTCCTTCACACCACGAGGAAGGCCTCTAACCCAGCAGGAAATCAGCAGCTCACGACGTTTTAGGGTTCCCAAACCCACCCGATGGCACAGCCCAGGACAACTCATTTAAAGAGAGGAGTTTCCTGAGCACCCAAAAGAAACCCGTGACACACACAGAGCTGTGTGCAGCCCCTGAGCCTCACCCAGCCTGCCCAACACACACCACCAGCCTGCTCAGCTCAGCCAGCACTGAGCTGCTCTGCACCACGCAAACAGAGCTCAGCTGCCCAGCCTACGTTCCCAACACCTCAGTTTGTGCTCCGGGTCTGCAGCCATCACGTCCTGGCTCATCCACAAGCACACAGTGACTCCACGCTTCTCCTGCACAGAGTGCTTTAAGTGCAGATCACCACCAAGCGGCCGCTCCTGACTGCTCTGGCAATAGACACGAGGGGGGGGCAGGGAAGCACTTACAAAGGTCCCTCGGGCTCTTCCTCTCTCATTTGGACCTGCAAACTCCTTGGTTCCCAGTCGGGACTTGTCAAAGCCTGTGGTGCTCTCCTCCCTCTCCTCAGTCTCCTCGGGATACTCCTCTGCTTTCACGGAGTGAGAGGAGCGTGAGGATGACGAGCTGGAGCGGGACCTCTCACGCACCCTCCGGTGTTTCCTGTTTCAGTGATAGGAAACAAAGGTTGGGGAACAGCATCTGGATTCATCACTCAGCAGTGAGCAGTTTTAGCAGCCCCCAGCAGTGCAAGGCTTCCCACACAGAACCACAGAAGCCCCTCTGCCACGACCCTGAGGGCACTGACACCACTGACACCGTGAGATATGTGCCAACTCTGACACTGCCACTGCCCAGAAGGGGAACGAGAAGGAAAAGGGACTCGCCCACGGTGACACACAGAGCCTTCCCATTCACCTTTGTTACTCAGTGTTTCACACAGACACAGTGGCACAGAAGCCACGCAGGGGAAGCACTCACACCACTGCAGCAGTTGTGTCTCGGGTGCACAGCCACACTCAGAAACATGAAATGCAGAAGGAAAGGCTCTCGGGTTTCCTACGTACTTTTTCTTTGAGCTTTTGTGACTTTTCTCCGTTTTCTCAGCTGATCTTTCCCTCGAGTGACTCGAATCTCTGGACTCCACCGACTCCCTCGATTTATCACGTTTGAGATCTCTTTCCTTATGTTTTTTACGGCGCTCGATATCGAGGCGCAGGTCCACGGGGTCGTCCTTATATTTCCCTTCAGCCTACGAGGGCAGGGAAGGGGAGAGCTGAACACACGGATCCACAGCAGCCCCACTTCAGCACCATTACTTCACTACTGACTGCACAAACTCGTGGGGAGCAGGGATTTAAGGTGCAAAGTGATGCGCTATCGAACTCAGCTTTCATTTGTCAGACTGCTAAACCAGCTCTGTCTTCCACTATTCCCCTCTTTCCCTCATCGGAGGGCAATGCTGGTGCTGACTGTACAGCACAGCCAGTGAGATAACCTGGAAAGCCAAGGTGTGTGTGTGGGGCAGAACTGCAGCGTGCCAGGCACGGCCCAGCAGGGTGGAAGGGCTCTACACTCTGAGAAGTGAAAGCTGCTTCCCAGCTGGTGACACCCTCAGCGGGTGTGCTAAGGCAGAGGCTGCTGGAAATGAGGTGATGGAGTCTGCTTATTTGGAGGAATCCCACTGATGGAGGGACTTGAGCTGTCAGGAAGACGTGCTCCTGTGGCAGACACCACGCAGAGCACTGCTTCCCCTTGGCTGGGAGCACCAGGTGCCAAAAAAATCCATCCTGCTCTCCAACAGCACCAGCTTGTGGTCTCTGTCTGTTCCCATGGTCAGCTACAGGATCTGGGAACTTAGCCCACTGAGATCTCTGCCTTGGTTTCTTTAAGGTGTGGCTGTGTTAGCTGGGGGGTCCTGAGCTGCAGCACTGCCTGAGGCTCTGCTCTGAGAGCACGCTGTGAGCAGCAAACTGACAGTGCTGTGGTTTGGTTTACCCGGGCAGCAGTGCCTCACTTACACTGCACTAACACTTCCTGCTCCCTCCCTTCCACTGCACTAACCTCGGGCACTGTACGACTCGATGCACAACACAGATGAGATTAATGGCCTTGAATTCAATACAAAAGGATTAGTAATTCTCTAGCTATTAAACTTGTTACTTACATGAGTTCCTAAACACTTTTTTTGTTTAAACAAAAATCTCAAATAACGCAGCAGTGGGAGCAGGCGTTTTGGTTTGCTTTTTTTTTTTGCTCTTCTACTTTCCCCAGGCCAAGAGCTTTAATTTCTACTCTGAGAATACAACTGCTCCCAACACGGTGGATGGCAGATAAGTGACAAAATCAGCAGCAGCTCCCTTATGTGGCACAGCAAACACCTATTGGGTTTGGGAGGGCACGTCTGTTTCACGGAAGGCTGGCGAGCTGTTTGGAAACCACGTTTACAATACACTCTGCCAAGCTGATGCTCAGAGTTCAGGCCCATCAAATCCATCTCACCATCGTCCATGTCAAGCCACAAGTGTTTGGAAAAAATCGAAAACAAATATGAAACAAGTAAGGTTTCAGCAGGACTGTGCAACATCTCTTCAATGTAAATACGGTGAACACACAAAGGTTAAAATCCCAGACATTGAGTTCAGCCATTTAAAGATCGTTTACAGTGCTCACCACGGCTTAACATCATTACTCAGAACAGCGAGCACACTCAGCTCCCAAAGGGCTGCAGGTGCTGAATGTTAACGAACAGCAATCAACAGAAACAAGTCGTTAGAGCACAATTATCACCCTCTTAACAGAGCACTTGCTTAGCCAAGTATTTAGCTTTACTCTCCTCTTTGACATGCACCTCTCTGACAACATGGTTGGAAATATCGCATGTATACAATTGATTTAATAATACTTACAAGCAGACAAATATCACAAAAAGTCTCTTCTCTCATCATGGGCACTTGTTCCAAAAATCCTCTCTTTTTTCTCAAGCTCACCTCAATTGACTTTGGGGTCATTTACCATAGTCTAACCACTTCACAAAGGTTGTTGATACATTTTTAATAAAAATTAACCCTTTGTAGTTCATTTTTAGAATTATGCCCATCCTTAAAAGAAAAACACAAACTTAAGTAGAGAGTAATTTAAACAAAAACATCACTGTTAAGTTCATGCCCAATGCACTCATTTTGTTGAATTAAACTAATCAGAGTGACAGTTCACCTTGAAGCTGGGATCTCTGGAACTTTTCGATTCCTCTTGAGAGAATCCATGTTTTCTAAAAGTACTGGGAGAAATATCTATCCTCCTGAAAGGAAAGGAAGCACAAAGATATGTTACGTGACGTTCCATATGGAGCTTCAGATTCATCTTAAAAGGAGGCTGCTGTACGCTCCCAAAGGTACTGAAAACATTTTCCCTCTTCTGGTGGAGCTACCGCTGAGCAACTTAAGCCTCTGCTGATGCAGAATCGTTTTTCACTAAGTGTCTGCTCAAGTACTCTCCCAGCTGCAGACAAACAGACATTTCACTTTGTCAAGCTGCTACAAGTCCACCTAAAAGATGCCAGCTCTCAACATCAGGAACACAGACAGAGCAAAGTGCTGCCTCCCCTCCACCATATCGCCTCTGTCCTTCACAGATTTAAGAACCAACTTCCTTAGTCTGCCTTGGCTGGGCAGGAGATCAGACATCACACCAAGGCCACGCTGTACTACTCCCTCAGCCAGGCACAGACGTGCCCATTTTCTCCCATTCTTGAGTCACTCCAGAACGACTGCAGAGTTTAAGACCTGAGACCCCTCGTGCAATGCCACCAACCTGTGAATTTCAGGGCTCTTTTTATTTTTAGCTGCTTCCTGTTCCATTCCTTTCTTTAGGTATTTGGTAAAGCGCTCGTTCAGTGTCATTCCTGACGATCCAAAGTGATGCTCTGTTGGAGGGTTTGAGTAAACAATGCCACAATATTAATACCATTTTTGTAAAAAGAAAGAGCTCGTCAGTCCTACAGCTTGGTCAAATCTAACAATGGTTGTCTTCCACCACCTCAAGGGAAGTTTTACAGAAGGTACAGCCAGACTCTTCTCAGAGCTACATGATAAAAGGACAAGAGAGGATTATCACAGGCTACAAGGGAAGTTCTGACCACATATAAGGAAAGCACTCTCCCCCAACCCCCCACCCCAAAGCGAACGTGGCTGAGCACTGGAACACTCAGCCCTATGCCACAGATGTTCAAAATTCAACTGGATTCAGCCCCAGACAATGTGATCCAATGCACGTGCCACTGCTGCTGCGAGCAGGAGGCAGAGCCAGGTCTCTTGATATCACTTCCACTCCACATTATGCTATGACTACGTCACCACTAGTTGCTTTTGTTGTCTACAATACATCTATACTAGAACAACTCTCCAAGCACACACCAGAGCACATGAGAATCACTCATTTGGGCAAAGCAGGGAGGAGTGAACCTTCATCCGAGGGCATGCAGGTTCTGACCTACCTCTTACGTGATGGACTATAGTCACTATGTGTTGGGCAAACAGTTCAGAAGGACTTCGCTGAGACTGAGCAGACTGAATGTGATGAAATATGGAACGAAACTCCTGCTCTTTTTTGTTGCTGTGCACAAGGTCACGACACAGCTTGCGTTCCTGAGCCAGTATGCCACTTGGACTGGAAGAACAAACAGGCCACACAAAGCAGAAGACAGGAATCAGCTCAAGATGACTAACGTTTCAAAAGTCAGAAGCTGACTGCGTTGGTTTTTTTGTTTGTTTTAAGGTATTACCATGAAATCACCTAAGAACATTCAATAGCTCAAGCAGATTGCTCATTTAAATCCCCGAAATACACCAACCTAGGTTACTGTAATAATTCAGATCGCTTGCTGATGTGTATCTGGGGGCTGCACAGACACTGAGTGCTGACATTCTGTGGGACACAAGCTCCTTCTGGCACCACCAGCTGGCTGCAATCCTCTGCTGCTGCTCCTAAACCCTAGGTTAATTTCTAACATCCCACACAGAGCACATGAACACTTACTGGCTGCCGCCGTCCCAAAGTCTTAAGATCTCTTGAAACAAGGCAGAAGTGGCTGTCAATGCTTCCTAGAGTTTCAGTCATACTATGTTGAGAATAAGTGCCAGTGCTCTCCAGAAGAAATGCCATTTAAGGTGCACTGTCATCTCACAGTGCCTCCAATTTTCTATCAGCAATTAGCCACTAAGCACCCAGCTCTTTCCAGAGGCCGCTGTGACACAAACTGATGCAGAAGCATTTACATTCTGAAATGACCTTACATCTAGTTGCAGAAAAAATTAGGGAAAAGTTATTTGACCTTTGTGCTACACCTTCACCATCTGCAAAGTGGCAATCCCTCCAACCTCCCGCCAGACAGAGGGGCCATACAAGTCCTCCAGCAGCAGAAAAATTCCCATCAACAAAAAAATGCAAATTGTGATGTAATATTGACCCCTCCTCACACTTCACACACACACGTGAAAGGCTCCAGACCAGAAACAGGCAGCAATAAATAAATACATAAATAAATCACTACTGAAGCAGCCCCAAACCACAGCAAACACTCACCGTGCAAGATCTTCATCGAAGGAATCCATCCGAATATTGACCTGGGCCTCACGAGTAATGGAAAAGGAGGACTTGCCAGGAGCCAGCCCATCTCCTTTGGAACCTGGCTTCTCCTTGACCTCAGAGGCCTTCCTTGGTGGAGGGGAAGAACTTTTTTCTTGGCTTGTTTTATATGTGGTCACTCTAAAATTCTTTTCAGGAACAAAGCCCCGGTGACCCGGCTCAGCTCTCTTGGATGCTGGCCTCTCCTCCTTTTTAGACCTCTCAGAATAGCTCTCCTCCTCCGTTTCCTCAGACTTCCTTTGCTTCTCTTTTCCAGGGGGCAAGAACACTACGCCTTCCCATTTGCCTTGCCTATCCTCTTCTTGATTTTTACTCGAGGTTGCCACCACTTTAGACATAAATTTGGGCTCGTCATCAAAATCGGAATCCTTACGGCCCTTTGCTTTTTCTTTCTTTTCCTGATCATCCATCTCCTCTTTGCCATAATGACTCTCCTTGTGGAACTCTGGAGCCTTTGGCTTGTCAAAGTCATCCCGGAACTTGTAGCGCTTGGGGGACTGACTGCCACGGTATCCCTTCTCAGAATCTGCTTTGGATGCATAGGAATCAGATTTTGCCTTTCCATCTGTTGATCCCACCTCAGAGAAATTCCCTTTTTCTTTATTTTTCTCCTTCTCAACATTTGTTACTTTCTGATCTTTGTCTTTCCCATTCTCCGTCTTCTGCTCTTCCAGATACCTGTTCACAAAACAGACATTACTGCTCATTCTCTTGTTAAAAAAGCCACCAAAGAGGTCAATAACTTCAGTGAAAAGCAGCCAGGTTTTACAGAGCACCAAGCTATGCGTGCACAGAGGGCTCTCACTAGGCCCTAAGCAGTTAGGATGTACAGCACATTTCCCAGCCTGGATTTAGACTTTCAGATGTCGACAAATTCAACAGATGTAGAAGAAAATGGATATGCAGAACTGATGAGATGAGGCTTAAAACAAGTAAAACCACTTACCCACAGATTAAAGGAAAACAGTAACATCTTACCCAGTCGGTTTATTTACTTACAAACCTGCTTCAGGAGAATAACACATCAAAACTTTCAAACTGGGTTGTTGTGCTTTAAACAACATACTGGAAATTAAAGGCTCAAAAGCTACTTCAAATTTGGGATGCAAGTTTCATAGGTAAGCTAAATATTTCATGACAGACTGCAAATACAAATAAAAGCAAAAAGGTTAACAGGAGAGAATATTTACTTTGCTGGGAGAAGACAAAACACTCAGCGAGAACAATCATCACAAGATAATGTAAAGCATCAAAGTTATGGCTTAAGGAAACCTCCGAGAAAAACTCTGAGGGAAGAGCTGTGAAGCCCAAGGACGTCAGGGCACAGCTCGGGAAAGCCCAGCCCAGAGCTAAGGATTATTTCCCCTCCTTTTCTTAAAGTTCAGACATCTCTGATAGGGGATCAGGCCAAAAATAATCAACTTTAAAGCGCTTAGGACAGCTTCCATCCCCTGCACTCCCGGGACCTCGGCCCAGCTGCAGACACTGAGCAGTGTGCACAGGGAGTGCGTGCCCATGCAAACCCCCATGCAAAGGAACACATCACTTGCCTCTTTGAGAAGGCTCCTCCACCAGGAGCTGTGCTCTCCTCCTTCTGAGATGTGCCATAAATCGAACTGATCGGAGTCGGGCTTTTGCACACAGGGCTCTTTCTTGTTGGACTCAAACCTGACGAGCCGTGGTCGAATGGGCTCTGATGAGAGCCCGCCTGGAAGGAGGTGCTGCTCTGTGACGCAGAGCTCATCTGTGACGGGTTGGACAGCGGGGAGCTCGACTTCTGCAAGGGACTCGGCCGAGGGGAACGCCGCCTCACCACAACCGACTGGAGAGGGCTTTTTAAGGCAGGACTGCGCTCCCTCGGGCTGAGCTCAGGGGCAGCAGCTCTCGATGCTGAGCTGCTACCATAGGTGGTCACATCCTGCCACGGTTTTGATCCCTCAGACGCCTTGGCATCTTGAGCCGCCGCTCCTGAAAACGGCTGCTCCTTAGAATCATCACCTTGGTTATCTCCTGCAGCCTGAGATGCCCGGGCTTCCTTGGAAGATGACTTTTTCTCCTTTCCAGATTTACGCTTGGATGACTCAACCCGGCTGTGGTTGGAGGAAGACCGAGAAGAGGAAGACCTCCTCGACCGATCAGAAGACGACTTATCCGAATTTCTAGAATGACTTCTGGACCTTGGAGAAGGAGACCTCCTCTTGGGAGAACGGGAGCGTGACCTCCCTCTGCGAGGGCTATAGGCCTGGCGGTAGTTTTGCCAGTTGGACCTGTAATTCCCATATCCTCCTCTGTTATATTGGCCCCACGGATAGAACCCTCGATTTCGGCCTCGGAAATAATACGGTCTCCTGTATCCCCTGTTGTGACCTCTGAAATCCCGGTTCTGATACACCCTCGGATGGTTCCTTTCCCTGTTGTGAGATGGAGAATATGACCTTGAACGGGACCTAGAACTGATAAAAAACAAAGTTTTATCATTACGGTCACAACATCAGTCTCCCCTCCGCTGTCTCCCTCACTTATTTCGTAAGCTTCTGAAGTTCAGGTAATAGAGATGAAATCCCACTCCCTTCCTAGGAAAGTCAAAACAAATTGTGGTACATGAATACAAGAAGGGCAGTAATGCAGCAGATGCTCTAGAGATCAAGTTTCAAATTGTGAATCAGTCACCACAGTTAAAAGCTCAAACTCCAAACAGAGGGACGCACTCCCCCGACAGCCTAACACCACAAGGTGGCAATCTTTGGTGCTCCCTCTGCTCACTTCCTTGCCATGTGAAACCTCTGGCTATTCAGAAAGAATGGGACTGAATCTGAGACAAGTCCAAAGCTTGGAAGACGACTGATCTAAAAGGCAAAACATTCAGGGGGAACTGTGTCCAAGTCTCTCTCGTTTAAACATTCAGAACTGCAGTTGTGTAACTGCTCAGCAGCCCTGCTGCAGCTGAGGTTTCACTGCCATCTTTACAGCAAGGATTTCTCAGCTGGTGGAAAAACACAATTATGTTGGAAGTCTGAGATTTTTCAAATCAGAGGCAGTGCCCAAACTACCAGGTTTAAGGAGGAAAGACTTGGCAAAGTGGAACTGAAGTATCCCCCTTACGTGAAGAGATGTGCATACAGCTCTGTCAAATTCCAGAAGATGTGTGTGTACCCTCTGCAATGATTCTGGCAGCCCCTGTAGCTAGCCAACCAATACATTCTGCCTCAGCTCTAAAGCAGTCACCACTTTGCAATGGTTAAAGAAGTCATAAAGAAAGCAAGAAACATCAGGCAGACTCTGACAGAGCAACCGGACTTAGAAAACACAGCTAGTCTCCAGAACAAAGAGCAGAATAATTGGTGACCCATCCTTCAGAACCCAAGGGATCCTTAAGCCAACAGACCACATCAGACTTACCTCAGCACACATCCCAATGCCACACAAGGAGATTTGTCTGCACTAACTCCCTCCATATGGTTTATTCTTTTTTTAATGTTCTTTACAAAGCAGTAGATTCAGCAGCAGCACGAAGGAAACAACCATGTTGGCACAAGCTGCCTTTGTTTTCAACTGCCACAGTTCCTCCACAGCTAGGCAGATAATCCCAAATGACAATGCGTTTTCCAGCATTCCAACTTCCCTCTGCAAAGAGCTTGGTTCGTGGAAGTCTCCGCCTCTGAGTTTTGTCATGCCCCAATCTCCCCAGCTGTATGTTCATTACAGGCTCTGCACTTTAAAAATCTCTTAATTGTTAACAGTCACCTGTGCTCACAAGCTACTGATTTCAGAATAAATGTTACTCTTTTAATACAAGTGAAAAAGCAGCTGAACATCATTATTCCCAGCCCAACTACAGTCTCTTTGCCAGGTACAAAACACTCAGCTGGAAGGAAAAGGCAGCCATCCTGACAGCCAAGGAAGAACCGAGCCCTTAGCTGGCCTGATAAGAAACAGTTCAGGGGGGCAAGAACAACTACTATGTACATAATTGATTTCTCAGAGCTAACTGCAGCAAAATTAACTTTCTCTACTTCATACAGCCAGAACTCGTGCTTTTGTTAACTGACTGCTGTATGCTGAGGGGCAGGGAAACCCCCAAAAATCTGTCCCTGCCTTTCCTAGTGGTGCCTATTAACTGACATGGAGACTTGCTTGCATTTTTAAGACAGAAAAAGCATGCAACACATGCAAAAGCCTCTCAAGTCTGGGACCAATTGTATGAAAAACTTAGAAAAAAAAAACCTGAGATGTTTAACACCACAAAGGAGCATGTTTTGCTACAGATCTCCCCAGCTCTGACCACAGAACATCTGGCCTGGGGAGCTGAGGATCACTCACCAGGAACTGACTGGGCATCATCAGCAGGTGGCGAGTGATAGAACAACTGGTGTGCAGTGTTATGTGGGGTTTTTTTTTTTAATCATCAGTATTATTTTTCCCTCCTTTTCTGTCCTATTAAACCCACACGTTTCACATTTTTCTGCGGTGTTTATCTGCATGCCAGGTTAAACCACAGCAGTACAGGTTGGCAGGAAGCACCCTGAGATGTAAGACACTGTCCTAAAATACATCCAAGGCTTGCATGGGAAAGAAGGAAGTGGCAAACACCAGACCAGGAGAAAAGGGGGGGGAAACAGTTACAGGCACAGACTCCAGAGCCGCACACACTCACCTGAGTCTGCGCTTCCTCGAGCGTGAGACAGAACGAGAACGGGAGCGAGATTTGGAGAAGGAACGTGAACGTGACCTCGACCCAGATCTCGAACGAGAGGAACGAGATCCAGATTTGGATTTGTTGGTTTTAGACATCTCGAGAGCACTCGTCAGTGACACCTGAAGGAAACAGTGAAATGGAGTCACTGGAACGTGGAGTCATAGCTCAGACCTGGGGGAACAGGCAGCACCTGCAGTCCGACCACTGCAGCGACGTGAAGCTCTGTAAGGCTGCAAGTATGGGCACTTCAGGTGGCTGCCTGCTAACAGCCATATGCAGCTGAATTCAGAACAGAACATTTATTTCAGTTGAAGGAAGAAATCTGCAAAAAGAATAAAAAGTTTTAACCCAGGACATTTACCAGTTTGAGTGCTACAGTTGAAAGCAACAAGTTAATGGAAAAAACAGGAACAGGCAGAGGCCAAGCAGCTGGCTTAAGCAAAATGACCTTTAAAGAGACATTTAATTTCAACCACATCACCAGCAATACAGACAGTACCAACGAGCATGTTTTGTGATCTCCATCCCACAGGAAAGGCAGCAAACCTAACGCAGCAGAGTGACAGGTCAGAACAGCTCTGGTGTCATTTGTCCTGCAGTTACATTGCTCGCAATGCTTGACCTATTTAATCTCTGGTATCCAGCCATAAACAAAATTCCTTAGAATTTAACATTTGATCATGTTGCAAAATATGTTCCAGGTTTTGATTTCCTGCTGGTTTCAGTTTAGTTTTTCAGTCGAAATGGAAAATGCTTTGGTCCCTGACTTGGAGAAGGGGAAGCAAACTCCACTCCCTCACTCCTCAGATTAAGTTCCCCGTTGCTATTTGCATTCACAGAAACCTGAGAGCTCAGCTGCAGGCTAGGAAAGGAAGCAGATGCCAGGGAGAGCTGGTGCTGGGATTCTCGACTATTCCACACAAGGGGTTCATATAAAGATCTGAACTCTGCAATGCCAGAGGCAGTTGATGAAGCTGAGAAGAGAAATTGCACTCATTAATCAATACTTAAGTTTCGTTCACAACATAGGAAGTAATTTATCTAGCATTTAACAGGCCACTGACTTCACCCCACCACCAGCATCATTTCCTTCACGTGAAAGAGAGCAAGACTACAGGAAGACTATATCATCATAACATCAGGCAATTTCTGCATGAAGAGCTAGTAACAGTTTTGGTGAGATTTCAGCAGGTGCTTCCCTCTCAGCACGTTACTTTTTAAGCAGACTGAGCACTCCTCTACAAAACCAAACACCACACTCAGTGTGCTGAGAACTCTTGCTGTTTCCCTTGGCTTGGATTATACAAGCATTCTATCAGCTCACCAACCTAACTGAAAATGAATACCAGAAAAAAAGAAAGAAAACCTTCCCCATTTCAAGCAGCTCAATGCACTGAATCAACTAACCACATACATTCCAGAGCCAACAGAGAGGAGCAGACAAAGTTGTGGCCAGATAGGAATACCATCTTCAGAAGCTTGGCAGGCTGATCAGGCTAAGACAGTGAGGAAGCAAAAGAGTTGAGCTACAATCCAGAGTGTATTGCACTCAGTACCATCACTAAAGGAACTGATCCAGCTGCAATGCAAGTTAAAAAAACAAATAACAAGCCAAGTATAAGTCCACAGAAGGCCCAGAAAAAGATCTTAAAAGTATCACCTGCTTGAAGCCACCACGTCTGTGTAGTTTACCTGGACTCACAGCACTCACTAGTCAAACACTAGTGTGGTGCAAGTGCCAGAAGTTCCCTTGCTTTTGGAGTTATTTTTAATCTTTGCCAATATTTCTCCAGTTGATTCATTCCTAACATGAGGTAATTCCTACTAGAATAGAAACCAAACTTCTGCGTTCTATCAGTAATCACAAGGGTAAGCAAACCAAGTGCTGGAGCCATTTCATCTCCCGTGCTAATGGGGAGTGGTAGCCTTACTGAGATGCACACAGTCCTTCTAAGAATTAATTATTTACTTACTGAGAAAAAACATGTCCTGGTGCTGAAAAAACAGCCCTGTAATACTCCATTCTTACAGCACTCCCTAAGAATTGCTCTGACTTTAGAGAGCTGTAGGGAAGCAAAGCTGAGCTGTGAGAGCAGCAATGGCCATTCACTTACCACACCAGTTCGGTTTTCCCACTGAAGATGGTGCTGGGCTACAGAGCACACACATGCAGAGCCTCACACAGCTCACATGACGTTTTGAGAAGCATTAGAAAGTAAAGTGTGGCTGCTCCTGAGCAGGAACTACAGCAGAAGCATTTACACAGTGCTGTGGTGACTCCACATTAACGATCTGCTCTGACAGCAGTCACATTTCCTTCCTGCTTGCCTTCCCATGGCACTGACTCCCTTAAAAGGGACACAATCGTGTCTACGGCCAACAGAAGGTTTTCAGATGGAGAACCAGCAGTCTGGAATCTTCTCACTGTCAAAATGTCTTACATTTGGAGGCTATTTCAAGAATCAAAAGCTTGCCTTCTCCGTTTCTAAGTCCTCTCACTGCAAACCATCATCATACTCAGATAACACAGTATAACAGAATGCTCTTACTGAGCCACTTCAATGGACTTTGCCCAGAAAACAGGCTTTTGTCATGAAACAGCATCAGAGAAGTTAATGTTTTACGGGCTTTATGCCTTCTGACAGAACTCAAAAGAGCTCAACTCTGCTCCAAGCAATGAAGAAAAATCACTGCCAAGTCCACTACTGTCAGAAGCTTCCTCTGGGTACGCAGGCCTCACAACAGTTTTTGGCCACCAACCCAAATCAATGCTTTGCACAGTGACACGGACAACAGAGACAATTCAACCAAGTTTAGGTTGCAGCTCAGCCACGGTAAGGGATGACAGAAGTATATTCCAAATCCCCCAAACAGTTTTACCACCTTTGAAGATGTTGCTTCCTGTTGCGTGCCTACCTGCTCCAGCAGATTCACACTCTGCACCCTTCAGCAGTCAGTTTTACCGTCTGAGTTGTGTCAACTTTGAAATCAGGAAACAAACCTGAAATGAGAAGAGAATACATTGAAGCACAAAGTTTTTACATGTTTACTTTCTGCTGTCAGTGAACAAAAGGAGCCAACTTCCTCAATTCTGATTTCAAGCAGGACAGCCTTGGTCCCGCCCAAGATCCATCTATGCAACTTTAAAACCCCAGGAAACAGAAAATCTGACCAAGCAATTAGAAATGCAGCCCTACAGTGACTGTGCAATTTACAGCCCTGTAAAAACCACCACTTCCATGCTCCTTAATTCATCTGCATGCCAGAGACATCAGAGGCAGCTGAGGACGTCAGGAGGCCAGGGTAAGAACAGTGCTTGAAGAACTGACAAAGAACAGGAATTATATAATGATGAAAGATAGGAAATCAGAAGAGGTGTTGAGCTGAACTCGGCAGTAGCCAACCTCTACTGGCATCTTTTTATCTACCTCCTGTACTAAAGGAGCAACCCGAAGCATGATGGAGTCACCCTGCTCTGCACCAAGCCCAGAGCACGGCCTGGGTACCCACGGGGCACTTCAGGATCAGGAGGCACTGCACAGCCCCCCCCAGCATCACTGCACTTCTCATCATGCACTCTGAAGTTCATTAAGGGCACAAAACAAAGAGCGACGTTGACAGGAGTCTGATGACAGAAGTGACCTACCCCTACCAACCTCCTCAGCAACAACTCTGCTGGACAAACGGCTAACAGAATCCAACACCTCACTACGTGCCAAACACCCCTCAGGCAAAACAAGTCACGATGTTTCTGCCATGGTAAGAGGAGCATTAGTTTGTCACTAGCTGTTCCAATTGCTTTCCACTCTGCTTTCAAAATTAAGATTTTCCTTCAAGTGTGTTTGGGCTTTCAGATAACTAAAAGCAGATTCCATACTATGTCTGGAAGATTATTTATAGGTTCTTCCAATAAAGATTAATTCTGCAGATTGTTGAATTGAAATTGAACAAATCCTTCCCAAACTGTGTGACCAGCTGTGAAGCAGTTGATGGTTTTATTTGTGACACCAGTCACTTGGCTACCATCCATTCTATGCATCTTTGAGCTTTAAACATCTTGTGCCTTTATGCAAGCATCAGTGACAAGGAGCTCAAAGAAAACGTCGATTAGATATCCGTCCGTGTGTCTCTGTAACAGAAGTCAGGCAGCTGGGCTTCCTGCTGGGCACAGGAGAAAAAAACACCTACAATAAGAAGGGAAAACCTTCCATCAGCAGCTCGCTTCCTGACCCAAACAACCCAGGAACAGAAAGTCAGCAAGCAGAAATTTCACACTTTTCTCAGGAGTCGTGACTTAACACAGGCTCCAGCAATTTCCATTTACAGTCTGCAAAAAGCAAAGTTACATCTGTATTATTAAGCCAACACTTGACTTCTCTCTACCTTAGCTTGAACCTTGTTACCTTATGGGGAAAAAAAATAGATAAGGAAAAGGGTTTCCCTAATTTGGTAGTAGTTCCTTTAAAAAAAAGCAAAGAAATCAGAGCCATTGTAAGCCCAGGCCACTAGGAACAGCCAGCCCTGTGCTTTGCTAGGTTATGAAGCAGGTAAATGATCACCCACAGAAATCCCATGCAGGTGGAATGAGGCTGTTTACACAGGCAGCTTACAACCCTGTGTTTACATACCTTGTGCAGGTCTCCCATCAATTATATTTCTGAATACTGCTTTATCAGAAGCAGGTGAGCTCTCAATTCAGTAAAAAAAGGGAAGAGACAGCACCTTCTGTACTCTCACAGCACAGGAACCTCTGGGGTTACCCGCCAAGCTTTCGCTCCTTCCTTTCACTCAGATGAAAACAAAATGCAGACAGCAAGGAGGACACACGCTGGCCGACTGCACAAGCTGCAGCATCATCCTTTTCCTTCCCTACCACCACCTCACACCACAAATCACAACGGCTAAAGACGGCTGGGTGACAGATCAAAGCACTTAGCTACAAGCAGGGCTCAGCAGTTATTCCTGCACCAGCACAGCAGGGGAGAACAGCACAAGCATTTTCCCACATGACAGCACAGAGGAGACCAGCAGAAAGCAGCTCCTCGGGCAGGACAGCATCCCAGAGCCCCCAGCACCCCGCAGCCAGGCTGGGTGGCACTGAGGGCTATTATTCCTCTTACGGTTGCCACAGCTTCGGGTTACCATGGAGTGAAACACTGTAAACACCATTCTCAGCTGGCATGAAATGCAATCCCATGATTTTACTATTCATAGCTCTGACACGATAAAGCTAAATTAAGCAGGAGCTCTTAACTTTCCCTGACCTAGTGGCAATGATGACCCCTGTCCCTTAGCCCCCCCTAAGGCTCCGTCCCACCCAAGAGGGGAGGATATTTCCCTTCATGCAAGCGAGCTGTGGAGTCACAAACCCAGCCACGAACAAAATGGCACCTGCTCGCTCCAGCCACTGCTCCAAGGTGACTGCAGCACAGGGACAAGACGAGCCCTCGTGCTGAACCTAACCTGCCCCCCTCCTTGGTGAAGACCACGAACGATCCTGCAGACACGCTCCCCCTTGCTGAAGAAGAATCTACAGAGAGTGAACCCTAAGCGGGGACGGTTCCAGGTGGCACACGAGCACCAAGACCAAGGTTCAGCAACAAAACTCAGAGCCTGCTGAGTCTGCTCCCCAGGCCCTGCAGGGCAGCCTGCCACGAGCTCCCAGGAGCTGCCGCCACTAATGCTATTACTCTCTTCCAACACCCACGACCTGAACTACATGGATAAAGGTACAGCAGCAGCTCTGTCACACAGCAATTCTCTGCACCACAGTAATTCAGAGGAAGCCACAAGACCCCAAAACCTTGTTACTGTGCTGGCACACCAAGCTATTCAACACACTTCAGTACACAAACTTCCCCAGATACGAAAAGTTCAAGGTCTGTGTAGTGCTTAAGCAATTAACTAGCTCTGACGTGGCAAAGTGCCATTTTGACAACAGAAAACCAAGCAGGCTGAAAAAAAAAAGTTAACAAAAAATAAATCAGGCTCTGGCAAACCTAAGTTGTTCTGTTAGGAAGTGAGCAGTACACCTACAGAGGGAGCAGCACAGCCTCACAAGCAAAAGCATCCTCAGACTTCAGAAGCCCATCTCAGTACTTCCTCGGCCTCCAGGAGGAAGGATTTATTTTTACAGTACAGTCGGTGGGAGCAGGTTAAAACAAACGAAGCCAAATCTGCTGACGTGCATGGGTGAGCACTCGTACCGCTGTTCAATGCATGGAATGTTTTTGCTTCCTAATAACGCCAACCATGCTACTTGACAGCACACCAATCTCAAATATCACCAATACACTCACTAAACACAGGCCTGGCTTCACCTGGATGAGCAAATGTTTTCTTGAACAGAGTTTACAAGTTTCCTGGCTTAAATAAGCTGGAGAAAACAGCAGACAGATAAATCATGACCTTGCGAGCAGGATGCCTGCTTAGTTTACAATATAGGTGCTTTAGTCAGAGTAGAATTAGAAGCTCAGAAGCTCACGCTGCAGGCACACAGCTGCTCCCTGGAGTGTCTCCACACTTCACAGCAGCACTAAGGCACCCACAGAAACCTGCTTGGGCAGCCCCTGCTGAAGGATTTAACTACGGACTGTTTTTTTTCCCCCACAGCACTCTGTAGAGCAACACAGAACTAAGAACAGAGCAGAAAGGCACCAGCATAAACACAAAACACTCCTACAGACAGGGAGCCACAAGCAGAGATAGGCATGGACTGAAAACAGCACACACCTGCTGCTGTCAGCTGCAGACATGCCACACAGCAGTCAGACTGATCACTGCTCTGCTGGTGTGACAGATCTTAAAGAGATACCAGGCAGAATACTGTGCCTCCTTGTTGGGGCCAGGCTGCTCATTTACAGGTAAGCATCAACAGCTCCTCGCTTTTTTATGCCTGGATGAGAAAGGATGCCAGCTAAAATCACAGAACTGCAGGGGTTGGAAGGGACCTCCAGAGATCATCAAGTCCAACCCCCCTGCCAAAGCAGCTCTCTAGACCAGGTTGCACAGGTAGACGTCCAGATGGGTCTTGAACACCTGCAAGTTCACAAGTGACCACGTCCTGCCTCCTGGCAGCACTGCCTTGCACCCTTCTCCTCACCACAGCTGGGAAGTCCAACCACAGAACCGTGCAGCGTTGCAGCTCACAGCCCCAGACCTCTGCAGCTCCCTGCTGTGCTCAGCAGCATTCACAAATCCCACGTTCTCGTATGTACAAGTGTATAACATTCAATAATACCTCAGGACATTAATCTCAGGGAGCACTGTTTTTAACAGGCGGTGCTAATTTAAGGACTTCTGAGGTAACTCAGAAAATTAACTTGTTACTCATGCCTCTCCCTACTCCTGTTCAACAGGAACAACAAATTCACAGTAAGGAGAACGTGAAACTAAAATATACAGCAGAATCCAATAGGAAATCAGATATAATCACAAGGCTCTGGACTCTGAAAAGTATTCCAGGTCACAAAAGCATGAATTTTTGACAGCTTCCTATGATAACTCCCTGGTTTTGTCCCTTATCTGCTCCTCGATGGTCTAACCAGTAACACAGCCATTCCCTCACCGTGCTAAGCACCTGAAAAGTGACACAGCCAGTATTCAGAACTGCTGGATTCCTCTGAACACACTGCTATATCTCAGTAACCATTTTTCCAGTCTTTACAACACAATCCCTTGAAGGCAATTTGCAAGGGCAATTTTCAAAAGCCATCCTCTGAAAACACTTTTTAAACAAACAGAAACCAGGTTCCACAACCAGAACCTGCAGAAAAGCCCTCTTTAGCCACAGCACTTGCCAGGAGCTTCCACACAAAAGAGACATTGAAAACAGGCCTAAAACCTCACTTTGGCCTTCCCATAAACAATTGCACACAATTAAGGCACTGCCCTTGCTACTGGAGGGGAGGAATATTGCAAGAGTGTTTTGCAGGGAGCAATTGAGTGATTGAGCTGTTAGGAAAGCTTGTTGAGTGACCCAGCAGCCTCGTGCACATGCACTCTGCCTTCATATTCAGCAGTTCTAACGCCCATCTACAATCTTTCCCGAGCAACTGGGACTACTGTTCATCCCAGTGGTGCCCTTTCCCCACTATAAAGCATCTGTAAGATGCATTAAGGCACACTTAACACACAAGGACAAATGTTTCCCTGACATCCAGCCTAAAAAAGGAGCACTCCTGTTAGACTGGCAAGGAGGAAGCACTGTGCTATCCCAAACACAGAGCTTACTCTGAACTTATCACGTCTCCTTCTGACACACACACCTAGAAAACCGTACAGGAGGCAATTACAGCGCTAATTATCCTGTAGGGACGTCACAATGCCTTTTGGAATTAACCCTCTCCCACGCAACTAGTTAGGATCACTCTCAATTTTGAGAGAACGACGATTCGTGGCACACACGCACTTCTGAACTCCACATAACTTCTCTTCCCAACAAACCCACGGTGCAGTCAGCACCGAGGGACTCTGAGAGCCCCTCCCACCACCCCGCGGGGCCCAGGGGCGATCCCCAGGCGCAGGCCTGATGAAGAGAGAAACCGCCCAGAGGCTGCGTGCGGGGCAAGGCCCAGGGGGAAAACGGGAATCCCCGGGTCGAGGTGCCCGGATGAACCGCTACGGAGAGGCCTAGGCCTGGAACGGCCCCAGCCACGAGCCGTGAGGAGGCGGAGCGAGGCCCGGCCCGGCCCGGCCCGGCCACGAGGGATCCGGGAGCGCCCTGAGCCCCGCGTCGGAACACTGCGGCCTGCACGTGGCGGCCCGGGACTGGGATTGGGGCGGAGGGGAGGCCCGGAATTTGTGGGGGGGGGGGTGGGGGGGAGGGGCGGCGGACAAGGGCCGGCCCAGAGTGGGAGAACGGCCCCGGCGCGACGGCCCCGAGGTCTGAGAGGAGAAAGAGGGGAGGGGATCGGCAGTGGAGCGGGGGAAGGGCGGCGCCACGTTGGGCCCGCGGCACTCACCGAACCCAGCTCCGCCTGCGGCCTCCACAGCGGCCAAGGCGCCTCCTGCTCCTCCTCCTCCTCTTCCTCCTCACGCACTTCCGCTTCGCGCGCGCCCGCCGCCCGCACGCAGAGGCCGCCGGGAGGCGCAGTCCGCCCCCCTACAGCGCTCCTCCGTGGGCAGGGCGAGCTGGACTACATATCCCAGCGCACCCTGCGCCTGGCGTGACGCTACTTCCGCTTCCTTCCTCTCCCGCCCCTCACGCCACCAAGAGGGAGCAGCTTCCGGCGGGAAGGCAGGCCGGGAAATGGCGGCCGCGCCTGCGCAGTGCTGACGCCCGTAGTTCTCGCCCTGCCCCAAGGGACCGCCCCCCCTCGCCCCCCACCCCAAGCACGAGGCGAGGCCGCGGGTGGTTGTCCGCTTTTATTGTTTGCGAAGGTTGTCCGGATGCATAACACTGTCACAACGGCACGGAGAGAGCAGCGTGGGCCCGGCCCAGCCCCGGGTGCACGCACACATGCGTGGGGACAAAGGGCACGCGGGGCTCCGGGCAGCCCCGAGCCCCACGGCGTCCGAGCACTATTTACAGTATTCACATACATTGTACCCAGCGACTTAAATAACCACAGTATGACAGCACGCGTCTCGGGGTGGCTCGGGCGGGCTGTGTGCGAGGGCGTCGGGCTGGTAAGGTGCATGTTTGTTAAAAAGGAACAAAACGAAATAAAAACAACTGAGAGAGAAACCAGGAGGCCCCGGCTGCGGGGCTGGAGGCTGCCACGTGGGAGCCCCACGCTGCCCGGCTCCTCGTGGTGTGGGGAGCAGCGAGGTGTTCCTTCTGACAACAGCTATGGGTCTGCGCGGTGCTCCGTGGGGATGTCGGATGGGGCTGGGCCTCACAGCACTTCTGTGGGCAGAGGGGATGCGGTCAGGGCCACGGTGTCATCCTCCTCTGCCCCCGTGAGCCCAAGCTGCCGCTCACCTGTGACCTGGGGGGGTTTGACCACCGCCTGCTTGAGGAAGGGCTCTTTGTCACCGAAGGGGATGATGCTGCTGGGGCTGCCGCCGTGGTGGGAGAGCTCCAGCAGCTCTGGGGAGCCCTCAGTGCCTGAGAAGCCATTCTCGTGCTTGCCGGGCTGCACGCCGTTCACCACTGGGGCTGCCACCTCCTTGGCCGGAGAGCTGTGAGGTGTTGGGTTGGGTTGAGCTGGGGTCCTGCCAGCCCCCGGCCCCCTTTCCACCCCTGTGCTCACCTGGGCTGCAGCCCCTCGCCTGCCGGGCTCTTCAGGGTCCCCAGTGTCCCTGCACTCGGTGTCTCTGTCTCGGGGAGCTCCTCTGCCTTTAGCATTGGCCCCGTTCTCTTCTCACCACCTGAAGACAGAAGCAGAGCCCCACTCAGCCCCAAGACTCAGGGAGCAGGATGGGGGCAGGGGCTCTGGGGACCTCCAGCACCCCGGGGCGCTGCAGGAGGGGACCGTATACCTGTGCTGTGCTCCTGCTCAGCTCCTTTCCCATTCACTATCTTCTTGTCCTCCTTCTTCTGCAAGGAAAGGAGAGCAGTGAGGGCTCCACGGCGCCTGCTGTCTGCAGGCAGCTCAGGTCAGGGCGTGCAGGACAGGCACCCACCTTGGCATCTGCTGCATCCGACCTGCGCGTCCGCTTCATGATCTCCTCCAGACGCTGTGGGGCAGAGAAGGGCTCAAACACAGCCAGGTCCTGCCCCATTGTCTGGGCACCCCCAGGCACGACACGCACCCAGCAGTGCCCTCAGCCCTCACCTTCTTTCTCTCCAGCCTCTCCTGCTCCTCGCGCTGGAAGTGCTTCTCCCTCTCCAGGCGCTGCCTCTCAGCTTCTTCGCGTGCCTTCGCCTCGGCCTCTTCTCTCTGCGAGGTCAGCAGGGACAGGTGGAGTGAGAAGGGTGGGGACAGGCCTCACCTCATCCCACATCCCCCATCCTTCCTCCTCCCCCCTGCCCCACACCTGTCTCTGGAGCCGCTCCATCTCCTCCCGTTCTGCCCGTGCCCTCTCCTGGGCCTCGCGCTCCTCCTGCAGCTGCCGCTCCTCCTCCCGCTGCCGTGCCAGGGCCTCCCTGCGGCTCTGCTCCTCCGCCGCCCGCTGTGCCCTCTCCTCTTGCAGCCGCCTGTGTGGACACAGGGAGCCCTCAGCGAGGTGGGGGGACACCAGGGCTGATATGACCCATGGCTGAGCACTCACCTCTCCTGCTCCTCCTGCTCCCGGCGCTCCCGTTCCTCGCGCTCCCGCTGCTCGCGGGCCTGGCGCCGCTTCTCCGCCAGCAGCCGAGCGGCCTCTTCCCGGTCCGTAGTGCCAGCTGAGGGTCTGCTGGGGGGGCCGTGGGCTACAGGGGTCGGGGGGGCTGTGGGATGTGAGCAGCGTCAGCGCCGCTCTCACTCCGCCTCACCCCATAATCACCATGGACCTACCTGCTGCTGGCTCCGTGGGCACCCTGGGTGGCTCGGGGTGGGGCGGGCCCCTCTCCTCCTCCTTCTTCTCACGCCCCTTGGCTTGGCCTTCCTGCTCGCCCCGCTCGTCCCTTGCCCTGGCCCTCACTTTGGGAGAGGAGTGAGCGCTGCGGGGCAGGGGCGGCTTGTGGGGCGAGCCCAGGGCCGGGCTGGGGGACGCCGGGCGGGTTTTGGGGGTGGCGGGGGACGAGGGACGGTTCTTGGGGCCGGGGCTGCAAACAGAGCGAGAGAAGAGACATCAGCAGAGTCCCCGTGGCCTCAGGGCAGGGCAGTGTGTGCTGCCAGGTCCCAACCTGCTGTCGGCTGTGGGCAGGAGCCGGGGCTGCGCGCCGGGCAGCGACTGCCGCTTCTTGAGGCTGCGCTCACGGGACAGCGCGCTGCGCTCCTTGGCGTTCTCCCGCTCCTTCTCCTTCTTCTCCTTCTTCTTCTGTGCCACCCATAGAGACAGCATCAGCACCACGCCGCTGGGCTCAGCCAGGAGCCAGGCTCCGGGTGTGTCCCCCCCCCACACCCCCGTGGGAGGCGGCACTCACCGGTGAGGACTCGGTGCGGCGGCGCGGCGTCACGTCGGGGCTGCCAGCAGTGCCCCTCCGCCGCTCCCAGCAGCGGTGCGGCAGGCGGTGGTTGTGGCAGGGGCTGAGGGGGCTGGCGGAGGCCGAGCGGGGGCACACGGGCACTGCGGGTGTGACAGAGCTGGTGGCTGCGGGCTCCCACCTCGGAGCACTCGCAGCCCTCTGCCCCATACAGTCCCGTGCTCACCCTGCTCCTTGCCGTTCCCAGCCAGCGTCACGGCGCTGCGGCTGCGTGCCAGGAAGGACAGCGTGGGTGTCATCAGCCGGTCCACTATGCTGCTCTCCCAGGGGCTCAGCTGCAGGCTGCGGTCTGCAGAAGGACAAGAACCCTTAGCACGCCCTGGAGCCCCACAGCGTCCCTCTGCTCGAGCCCCACAGCTGCCAGATCCCCACTCCTGGCACTGACAGCTAAGGCGCGACGCGTGGCCCATAGATGGCACTGAGGCAGGATGCCAAAGCGTGCCCACAGCAGTGTGCCCCCTCTCCGTGCACTCAGTGCTGGTGACACCGAACCCCTGCTGCACTGCAGGGCCACCACTGTGTGTCCCTGCACTGAGAGAGAGGGGCTGAGGCCACCGTGCGGACACAGGAACTGGGCCAGGGGCACCCAGGGCACGATGGCCCCCAGGCATTCTGCCGGCCCAGCTGGGCATGGGGACACTGCCAGCTGCATTGCCTGCTGGCACTGAGTGCCCCACAGCCATGTGGACAGCACTGCAGAGACAGTGACCCTGTGCCCCTCTCCATCAGCACGATGCAGTACTCCGCTGCTGGGAGGGGACAAAACAGGGACACTGGAGCAGCACAGGGCACTGCGTCCAGCCCCAGCCAGGCGTTGGCTGCTCCACACAGCCCCATGTGCCCCCCCTGGCTGAGCCCCAGCACGAGGCCGTCCGCATCAGCTGCTCCATCTATTTATACCGCCCGGCGCACACCCATCACCAGGCAACGCAGCAGCACAACAGCACGCAGCCCCACGGCTCCAGCAGCTCACCCGGACCTGGGTGACCTCGTGGCACCCAACACTGCACCCACAGCCCCGAGGGGCACCCAGTGCTGCACCCACGGCACTGCAAGGCACTCCCAGGTGTCACAGTGGGCACCAGCCCTGCAGAGGTGGCACCAGATGCAGCTCAAGCAGCCCTAGCCAGAGACCACAGGGCCGGAGACGACATCCCAGTGCCATCCACCTCCCAGCTGCTCCCCATAGCAGGGCGAGGAGCTGGCTCCAGCCTCCTCCAAAGCAAACAGCACACGGCTCCTCCTCTCCATGGGCACTGTGCATGGCATGGCTGGGGCTGGGGGGGTCCCTATGTGGGGCGGGGGCTGGGCTGTGCCCCCCCTGCACTGCAGGGCCATGCAGAGGGCTCTTACTTCTACTGGGAGAGTTCCAGAGGGTGGCAGAGGATTTGGAGAGCCGCTTGTTGATTATAGAGTCGACGTGTTTGGGGAGGTTTACAGCGGACACCGAGCAGCGGCTCGCACCTGGAGGAGGGAAAAGACACAGGGCATTACAGACCGGGGCCGGGCCGGGTCCCCGCATGCAGCATGCACTGATGTGGGGCAGTGGGGCTGCGGGGCGGCGGGAGGATGTGGTACACACTGGTGGCCAGGCCGGGCTGTGTGGCACAGTGCCCATGTCATGCAGGGGGCATGCAGGGATCTCAGCTCTGGGGATCACAGCCCTGCCACTGCGGTGTCCCCAGAACACAGTCCTGGAGCCAGGGGGGACCTCAGCGGCTCAGGGGAATGTGGACACGGGACAGCACTCACACGAGGACCCTACAGCAGCACAGGGGGGGCGGTGGGGAAGCAGAGCCCTCAGCCCTGGCCAGACAGCCAGAGCCCGCTGACAGAGGAGGCAGCAGCCAGGTCGGGGGACGGCCCCACGGAGGTGGCAGGGAGCCCTGCTCAGCAGATGTGCCCCTGCCCTCGAATGCTCCACGAGTCACAGCGATGCACGAAGAGCCCACGTGCACATCCTGACCATGCACCGCCAACACCCAACGCCGCACACGCAGCCACCCCACGGCACAAGGGACGCAGGGCACGGGGACACCGTGCTGCCCATCACCCCCAGCCCAGCCCCGTCCCCTCGGCCACCACTGTGTCCCCATGGAGAGGACCCCATCCACGCACTGAGCACCCCGCACAGCACATCCCCGTGCACCCCTCCATTGGCTCCGAGGGCTGCCCGCACATGGGGTCGCACCCCAACACACACCCCAACACCACCACCATCACAACACGGCGATGCCTTCGTGCAGCTCCAAGCCCAAAACATCACGTGCCCCACACAACATCCCCACGCAGCGCAGTGACCGCAGATGGGCACGGGCAGCCCAGGGAACAGAGAAACCGTGGGGTCCCCTTGGGCTGTGGCACAGAGACGTCGCAGCGGGCGCTGTGTCTGCCACCCCCCCAGCCACAGCCCCATCCTCGTGCACTCACCATCCTTGTGCGAGGCAGAACCATGGTGCAGGGCCCCCGCCCACGACCACCGCTGCTGCCGGATCTCTGCCCACGTCTTCTTGGCCGAGCGTTGGATGGCGGCCTCGTAGCGCTCCTGTCCGGGAGAGGGACAGACTCAGAGATGGGGACCTCCACGGGGCCGTGACACCCATGACACCCACCCCGGAGCACACACGTCTGCTGGAGGACCCCCGGGGAGCGCACCCACCCCCTGCCCACCTTGTTCTTCTCCAGCTTCTGCCGCTGCCGCTCCTCCAGCACCGCTCGGCGCTTCTCCGCCCGCAGCCGCTGCTCCTCCAACCGCCGCCGGCGCTCCTCCAGCTGCCGCTCCCGCAGCACTTTGGCCTTCTCCTCCTTCTCCAGCCACAGTGCCCGCTTGGCCGCTGCCGGGGGGAGCCCACGAGGAGGGGTCACAGCCCGGCCGGGGGGATGCAATGCCCCGTGCACACGGAGAGCCCCACGGCTGCGGTGGGGCTGAGGGTTGGGGGTCCCCCGGGCGCGTGGGGTCGGCGGCATCGCAAGCAGCGTGGTGGCAGGGAGGAGTTATGGTGAGGACAAAAGGGAGCCCGGAGCCCGCGGAGCCTCTCGGGGAAACAATGGGGGAATGAGGGTGGAAAGAGCACGGGGATGAGGGGGCCCCATAGGCGGCGCGGGGGCTGCGCAGCCCCACACATCTGCAGCTCCACACATCGCTGCTCGCAGGAACACAGCCCGATGTGGGGTGGCGTGGGACTGGGGAACCCCTGCGTTGTGTGCAGCGTGTTGAGGGGACAAACCTGCAGGCACTGTGCTTATACTAATAGCAGCTAATGGGATTGCCTGGCCAAGCTCCTTAGCTCCCCCGCCTGCCCCTTAGCATCCACTTTCCCTCCCAGCCCTACTCCTCACCCAGGTACTTCGCCCGCTCCTCGCGCCGCTCCTTCGCCTGCCTGTGCCGTGCCTGGGCCTTCTGCACATCTGCTGCAGGGAGACATGGTCAGAGCAGCGCAAATTGCACCCCAAAATGAGAGGGCATGAGGGGCCCCATGTGAGCAGTGGGCAGAGACAGCCACCCCCTCCCCCCCTCCAGGACACCCACCTTGCTTGGGCCTGGGGCTGGCAGCTGAAGATGTCGAGGCGACAGCTGGAGTGGCACGGTCACTCTTGGGGGGGACATCCTTGGGGGGTATGTCCTTGGGGGATGCATCCTTGGGGGGGACATCCTTGGGGGGTGCGTCTTTGGGGATGCATCCTTGGAGGGTACATTCTTGGAGGGCATATCCTTGGAGGGAATGTCCTTGGGGGGTGCATCCTTGGGGGGTACATCCTTGGGGGGCTGGGCTGTGCTGCTCGGGGGGCTCTTGGCATCAAAGGGCACCCTTTTGTCAGTGGTGGGGGCCACGGGGGTGCTCCCATGGGGCAGTGTCTCCACTGGGCATGGGGCAGTGGGGACGGGCAGCGGTTGGCTGGCGGTGTGGGGCGATGCTTCTTCTTTGGGGTGCTCTGTAGCGGAGGGATGGGGGAGTGCAGGGGGGGTCTTGTCACACCAGGGCGGGACGCTTTCTGCTGAGGGGGCCACAGCTGCAGGGATGGGGGACACAGGCCGTCCTGGGGGGGTGACAGCAGTGGGAATGGGGCAGAGCTGTCCTGGTGGGGGGGTGGCCACTGGGGAGGGGGTCACAGCCGGGAGGACGGGTCGGTCACGCTGCGGGGGGCTGTCTCCGTGCCCAGTGTCCCCATGTGGGGGGGGCAGCACGCTGTCTCCCATTGGGGACGGTGTCTTCCCTGCAACACAGAACACAGCAGGTCACCAGTGGGCCCTTCACTGCCACCACCACGTGGGGGGGGGGGTCACCACGCGGCCCCACGCCGACTGCCAAGCTCTGTGTGCACAATGCACAGAGCACACGGATGGGGCTCCGCCAGGCACCGACACCACAAAACGCCCTTCTTCTCCCACAGCTGCTGCCCCACAATGGCGGGGAAAACCCCACACCAGGCACTGGCGGGAGGGGCAGGTGCTTCCTGGAGGATGCAGGGCGCTTCTGCTGCATGGGATGGGCACAGGATGGGTGCAGGATGAGTGCAGGATGGGTGCAGGATGGGTGCGGGCTGACAGCCTGACGTCACGCCGCGGTGCGTGTCCCCGCGCACAGCCATGAACTCATGGCCCAGGAATGCACACGAGGCTGCTGCTCCAAGAAAACAACTCCTCTCCAAGTGTGTGGGGCTGGGAGTCTGCTCAGAGCCTGCTCCGTGTGCCCGGCCCCACACGGACCACTGGAACAAAGTGCTGGGGATGGCACGTGCAGGGGTGACCCGTATGGGGGTGACCTGTATGGGGTGCAGTGCAGCGGGGGAGCAGCACGCTGCTCAGCCCATCGCCCTCTGCAAGCACTCTGTGTAGGATCACAGCCCCAGTTCCCATGCTGCAGGAAGGGTCGGTGCTCTTGCTGCAATGGGGACACGGGGGACCCACGGCCCCAGCGCGTGGTCCTCCCCACGGGGCGACGTCCCGCAGCGCTGGGCTGTGTTTGTGGAACTCTCTGCAATCTTCAGAGAGGGGCAAAGTATGGGCTGTGCAAACACGGCCGGCGCCGCTCCTTCGCACTGTGGATGGATGAGAGCAGGGACAGCCCCGTGCTGCACTGCATGGGGGGGCTGCACCCACCCAGGAGCCCTCCTCCCCCCCCCCCCCCCATGGGCTCAGAACAGGACCAGCCCTCCCGCTGCTTTCCGGCTATTTGTGCCGCAGGAAGGAGGCCGTCCCCTGCTCCCACACACCCACAAGCCCCAGCATAGCCCAGTACATCCCAGGGGTGGGATGAGGGCTCCCACCCATCCCCACTCCCACCCACGGGCACTGCAGCAATGCAGCCCCACGGAGCCAGCAGCTGAGCTGGGCTGCCACCGCGCAGCAGATGGACACCTCACCCCATCCCTGCGGGGTGAGGAGCAGCACTGAGCCCCCACTGCCACCCATCGCCAGAGGGCACGGAGCCACCACACAGCCCACAGGCAGGATCCGTCCCGCCCCGATGGCCACGGGGGGACGGCAGCACCCAACGCTGCGGGGCACGGCCATAAAACCCCGAGAGCCACAGCCCAGGAGCAGCCCTGAGCCATCTGTCCCCGTCACTGCCGCAGCGCAGCAGCTGCCCTGAAACCCAACGCTGGGGCATTCCAGAGCAGATCAGCTCCCGGCCCCAAACACTGCACCCCGCAGCCCCCGACCCCGCTGTCCCACAGAGGGGACATCGCTGAGCACAGAGCAGTGTGACCGCAGCGGGATGCTGGGGTGGGAGGGATGCCGGCCATGGGGCGAGGTGCGGGGCCAGAGCCCACCCAGCTCCTCTGTGGGTCCCTGTGCCACCAGCAGCACCCGTGTGCCACCGAGTGCCACCGGCACCTCCCGCACGTGGCTGGCGCTGCTCAGCCAGGCAGAGCCAATTCCCGGTGCTATGAAGCGAGAGCACATCGCAGCCCGGGGGGGTCGGGGGAAGGCGAGCAGCCTGTGCTCAGCACCGCAGCCCTGAGGGGCTTCCCACTGGGGAGGGCAGGAGGGGCCATGCGGTGCCTTCACCTCGGCTCCCCCCATGTATCCTCACGTACCCGCTGAGCCCCACAGCAGCATCCCCAGCTCGTCCCCTCTGGGACACAGATCCCCGCTGTTGGGATATTGGATGGGGCTGATCCCATCCAATGTGGGGGGGTGTGGGGGTGCGGCGCAGCTCATCCATGGTGTCCCAGCACCAGAGCCACGGAGCCAGGGCACATGTCCCTGTGTGGGGTGGGGGATGGCTCCTGTGGTGCCCAGGGATGAACCACTGCAAAGCACAGCCCCAAAGCCTCCGCCGGCTCTGCAGGGCCCGGTGGGGACACGCACATGTCCTAGGGGGACTCATATCCCCTCTCCAGCTGTGCCCCCACCTCGATGGCAGCACTTCCAGCCCCACGGGCACGCAGTAGATGGGGAAGGCTGAGCCCCCCGAGCTGCTCTGTGTCCCTATCAGCTCCTGGAGCCACCTGCACAGAGAAGGTGCTGGTGTCCCGTAGGGACAGGGCCTCCTGAGGCCCCCAGAGCCCCATGGGGTGCACAGAGGCACACAGAGCTGTGCTGTGCCCACTCCCACTCAGCTCCTGGGGATGTGCAGCATCACTCATCCCTGGGTGGTGGGGACAGTGAGCGTCCCCTATAAGTCCCCAGCATGTCCCCATCCAGGGGTCTCTGCTCCTGCCTGCAGGCCAGCACCGTGCTGAGGCCCTGAGCCGCGGGGTGCAGGAGCACCGTGACGTGGGGAGCTGGAGAGCAACAAGGGGAACTCAGGAGATGGGATCTCGTGGCCACAGCTGGGGGTTTAAAATACACACAGGGCTGCTCCTGGGCTCCATCACCCCAGACACAGGGCTGGAGCACAGGCAGCACCTGGCTGCCATCCGTCTGCACAGCACAGGGCAGCAACAGGAGGTGCCCACGTCCTTGGGGTGACCCATCACAGCCGGCCCGGTCCGCCAGCACCACACTGGGAAACAGCACAGCAGGGAGCAGGGCTCAGCGGGGACCACCTCCGAAACGCAGCTCCTATGTGACATGGACACCCACCGGGGGTGCCAGCGGGACCCCGGGAAGCCGCCCTCACCGCGCTGCTCCGTCCCCAGCCCCCTCGCAGCCGGCTGAGAGCAGCCCCGACTATTTTGGACCACGGGACTGTGAGTGTCACATCATCGCATCGCGGAGCTCTCCCTGTGCTCCCAACGCCGGCGCTGGAGGACGATCAGCCGCCCCGCACCCCCCCCAACTCCCCCCCCCCGGCTGCCCCGTGCCAGGAAAGCCCGACGGGACCCAAATAAGCACCGGCGGGCATCCGTGTCCCCGCTGGTGGCCGGGGATGGGGACACGGAGCATCCACACGGGTCACCCGACCGAGGGGTGAGGGCGAGCTTCAGCCAGCAGCTCCGCGCTTTGCAGGATCCGCGCGCCGAGCGGAGCTTCATCTGCGTGGGGCCGAGAGTGGCCACGCTCCTCCGACGCCCGAGGGCCGAGATTTGGGGCGGCAGCTCCCGCCCCAGGGGAGCACCGAAAGGAGCGGCGATGCTCGGCGGTGCCGCGGGTGGGGGAGCAGCGGGTGGGACGCAGACAAAATGTCTGCAGAGCTGCAGGGCGAGCGCGGCTCGGAGCGGGCACGCAGCCCCGATAACACCGCACGGCAGTGGGGCGGCACACGGCCCTCCCCCCCCCGCCCCCCCCGCTCCCGATGAATCACAGCGCGGAGCTGCGCGGGGCCGAGGAGGTGGGGGGGGTGGAGGGAAAAGGGGGGGAGGGGAGAGCGTCTCCTCTTCCTCCATCGGAGGAAGCGGTGCCACAAAGCGCCGTTCGGTCGCAGCGCGGAGCGGGACCGGGAGAGGCGGAGTACGGCCCGGAGCAAAGCGGGACCGCCGCCCTCTGCTCGTTCGCACCGGAGTTCAGCCCGGGGCAACCGGAGGGCAACGGGAGGGCACCGGCGGGTACCGCTCAGCCCCGCCCGGGCCGCCCCCGCCCCACACCCGCAGCGCTCCGTGCGGTGCCGACAGCAGCGGATGGGGGCGATGCCCCCGCACCCCCCCGGGGAGGGCTCCCCAAAGGCGCGGGCTCCATCGCTCCGCGGGGCCGGGGGCTGCGCTCCCCCCCAACCCCCCCCCTCCTTCCTTTCCTCCGCCAAAATGGAGGGGCGGCCCCGCGCCGCGGAGCTTTGTCCGCTCCCGTCCCCGCGCTGCAGGCGGCCCTTCCTCTCCCTCCGCTCCCCTCTGCCCCAACCGCCGCCCGACCCCGCACCCCCACCCCCACCCCGTGGCTGCGGGGCCACCGCCCGCACGGCTCCGGAGCACCGAGGCCGCATCCCGCGTCCCCACCCGCACCGCTCTGCGGCCCTCTCCCACCATCCCCCTCCCGCATCCCGCAGAGCCGCATCCCGCACCCCCTCCCTCCCTCCCCGGGCCCGCATCCCGCAGCTATCCCGCATCCCGCAGCCGTACCGGGCAGAGCTCGGGGCTGGGGCTCCCGCCCGGCGCGGCCGCTCTCCATGGCGCGGGGCGGTGCAGGGGGCCGGGCCGGGCCGAGCTGTGCTGAGCCGCGCCGCCCCGCTCCCCCCACGGCCCCGCGGGGGAGGAATCTCGGAGCTCCCCGCCCCGGCCCCGCGTCTGCCGGCACCGATGGGATGGGGATGGGATGGAGCCGGGATGCTCCGCCCGACGGGACGGCTCCGGGTGCCGCTGCCGGGTTTGGGGCCGCTCCTCGTCCCTGCGCTCGCCCACCTCCATCCTTTCTTGTTTTCTGCCCGATGTTGGGGCTCGCGACCACGCTCACCTCTCGCAGCATCACCTGGAGCTGATCCTCGGCGAGGAACCCGCCCTGCCTGCGCAGCCACCGCCGCCTGGGTCGGCTGCCCCATCCCCGTCACCCCAAAGGGATGCACATTTCCATCCCAGAGCTCCATCTCCGCCGTTTATGGGGCCTCACCCCCATCCCTCTTCTCCCCCCGGCCCTCCCCAGGTACCGCCAGCAGCCGCTCCGCACCACGGGGCGATGCACCGCTGCGCTGGACCAGTCCCCATCCCACCCCCACCCCAAAAACACGGACACCCGCGGGGCCGCAGCCCCACGCAGCAGCACCTTTGTGCGCGGGGGGGTGCGGGGATGCACAGCTCAGGTTCCCGCAGGCATTGCCCCGTCAGAGGCGCCTGTTTTGGGGATGATGTCACCGCGAGGCCAGGAGATCCCCTGCCATCCCTCCTCCTGCCAGACAGGTTCCCCAAACCCCGGCCCTCTGCTCCACGAATGCATTCTTCTGAGTCAGGGACGGGAGCGGGCAGGCCCGGGGCTGACAGAAAGGCGAGGGGGGTTAGGGGTGGGGGGGCTGGCCAGGTCTGGAGGACACCTCCGTGCTCAGATCAGATGGGGACGCACAGCTCGGGCTGGGACCAGCGGGGATGGGGGCACAGTGCTGTGCCAGCCCCACTCGATGCCTCCTACGAGCAGCAGCCATCGATTGCTCTGCTGCAGGCACAGCGCTGCTGCTGGGGGGGCTGGGTCCGGCCCCCCCCTCTCTCCTCCCCCCTCCCCGTTCCCATGGATGCTGGGAACTGCCGCCCTTCCCGAGCTCACGGAAAAATCGATGAGCTCATCACGAGCACTGCGCATCCAGAGCTGCACTGCTCAGCTGTGCTCCCCAAACCCCCCCCGTGCTGCCTGGACCCCCGGCCCAGGGTACGACCCTCAGCCCCTCTCCACGGGGAGAGGGCTGCCCCCGCCCCCCGCCCCCCCCCCAGTCTTACACCGGCCCAGCAGTACGCTCCCAGCATCTCATCCCAACCACTCAGCTCCGCAGCCCGAGGGGTGCTGAGCACCCCCAAAATCGAAGGGTAATTACAGCTGCAGCACTGCCCCGTGACCGCGGCAGGGTGGGTGCAAACCGGGATGGGAGAGCAGCAAACAAAGCCCTGCTGACAGGGCTGACATCATGGAGCAAAGTGCTGCAGGACACCCCATCCTGACCTCACACCTCCTCCTCCAGCCCCAGGACTTTGCCCCCTTCCCCAGGCTGCTCCCACCCCATAGCTCCGCACACCGGGGCCGAGCTGAACCCCAAAATTCTCCCAGATGACCCCGATCGCTATGGGATGCTGGGGGTGAGAGTCTGTGCCCTGAGCTCCTTGCAATGGGGCTGCTGCAGGATGATGCCTGCTGATAAATGTGCCGGCATCAGGCTGAGCCCTGCCCTGCCTCAGCTCTGTAATTATCCTGGGCAGCATCTGTAATTAGTGCCCTGATGTCATGGTGCTGGGCCTGGGCCGCCTCACACGGTCCCTGCATGCCCCACGGTTCTGGGGTTGGGGGAAGATTTTTTCCCCACAGTGCCCTTCCCAGGAGATCCCAGCTCCCCCTCCCCGGAAGATCCCAAACCCTTGTGCCCCCCCTTGCAGCCCCACACCCATCCCATGCCCCGCAGCCGCCGGACCCACGTGTGCCCCGATCCTATTTATAACTGCCCAGCCGCCTGGGCCAGCTCCAGCGCATTCCCCACACCGAGGGGGGAGGAGTGCCTTCCCCAGCCCCGAGCAGGGCAGGGCCGGATCTGTCCCCAGGAGGAAGGGTGGCTGCACAGCCCATGGGGCCAGCGTGACGAACAGATAGGGTTGGGGGCGGCAGAAATGCAGTGTGAAGTTGGCCCTACACGGGGCAGAGGGCTGGATCCAACCCTAGAGCAGCTCCGGGTGCTCTGAATTGGGGCAAGATATCCTGGGGGGGGGGGGAGGGGGGGGTACAGGCACCCACAGCGCACACCCAGCACACAGAGAGCAGCGGGCACTTTATTGCAAACCCACTGCACCCCAATCCCTCCGCAGCTCCCCGAGGACCCCCCCCCATAATACCCCTAGCAGCTGTGCAGTGCCCGGGCAGCCCCAGTGACACTGAACCCCGCACTCAGCACCTCCGAGGGCGCCCGTGTCCGCTGTCCCGGCTGCTGCCCACCGGCAAAGAGCGTGAAGGTGCCGGGCTCCAGCTGCCACTGCTGTGTCCAGATGGCACGCTGGGCAGCCAGCACCCCGAAGGACAGCTTGGTGGCACCACCAGCACGTAGGGCAACGCGACGGAAAGCCACCAGCTGCCAGCGCGGCACCGGCACAGACGGCTGCTCCCAGCGCAGGTACAGCTGCACCACCTGCGAGGAGGGGGTCAGCAGGGGGGCCCTGAGCCCCACTTTCCTCCCCCCCCCCAAACGGCCACGTGGGAGCGCAGCAGCCATGTTCACCTCCTCGCTGTCCCGTGGCCCCGTGTTCTCCAGCACCACCGACACGGAGAGGTTGGCACAGATGGGCAGCACCGTGGGGCTCAGCACCAGGTCCCGGTAGTGGAAGGTGGTGTAGGACAGCCCGAAGCCAAAGGGGTAGAGCGGGGCCTCCCGCCCGTAGTAGCGGTACGTCCGACCCTCCATGGTGTAGTTCTCCATCGGGGGCACCTATGAGCAGAGCGGTGCCAGCAGGAATGGGCACAGTCCTCAGTGATTCCCCGTGGCCACCGAGGTGCTGTGCCCTGCTCTCACCTGGTGCATGCCCGCAGGCCACGTGGCTGGCAGCCTGCCTGCAGGGCTGGCCCCCTGCTCGCCCAGCAGGACGCTGGCAATGGCCAGCCCCGTGGCCTGGGCAGGAAAGAAGCAGGCCAGGATGGCCCCCACGCCGTCGTGCTCCTGAGCCCAGCTCACATCCAGGGGCCCAGCATTGAACAGCAGCAGGATGACGGGGTGCCCGGCAGCTTCGGGAGGGGGGTTTCACTATCAGCACTCCGCCAGAGCTGCTCTGAGGTTGGGATGGGGACGTGTGCCCCCTGACCCCAACCCACAGACCACGTGCAGCACCCTACCTGCACGCACAGCATCCTGCAGCAGCTGCAGCTGGTGTCCGGGCAGCGACAGGTCCTTGCGGTCCCTCGCCTCCATCTCCACATCTATTCCTACATCGGGGGAACCAAGGGACGCCCCTCTGCACCCCGTTGCTCCCCACGTGGCTGTGTCTGAGCCCCGTGCTCCCACCTACCTGTCCCCAGGCACACGAGCACCACGTCAGCTCCTCGCACCGCATCCTCCACCTCATCCCCCGCGTACTCCTGGCACCGCGGCTCCCGGCAGCCCGCAGCAAAGCTGATGTTGGCCAGCAGCATTTGCAGCCCCCTCCTGCATGGGACACAGCAGGGTCAGCACATCACAGGGAGAGCTCCCCACAGCCCCACGGAAGGGTTGAGAGGGGCAGAGCACACCCCCAGGGCCAAGGATGGATGGGGGCTCACTGCGGTGTGTAGATGTACTGCGGCTCCGGCACTGGGGCATAGTCCCCAAACAGCACACGGGGGTTGTCTGCAAAGGGACCCACCACCTGCAGAGGGGAGAGGGGTGAGGATGGGTGCAGGCAGCCCCGTGCCGAGGAGGGGTGTGCCGGTGAGGAGCAGCCCAGGTCTCACCGCCAGGCGCTTGCCGTGCAGCTCACGGAGCGGCAGCGTGTCCCTCTGGTTCTTCAGCAGCACGAAGCTCTTGATGGCCGCCTCCAGAGAGAGGTTGCGGTGCTCAGGGCTCTGCACCACGCTCAGCTCCAGGGCACTGTAGGGGTTCATGGCCGGGGGGTCGAACTCCCCCAGCCGCAGCCGCGTGTAGAAGAGGGGCCGGACGCGGTCACGCAGCATCTGCCAAAACCCCCAGCATCAAAATGGCAATCACACTTCGGGCATGAGGCAGTCAGGGCTCGGGGCTCCTCACCACCGACCTCCAGCGTGATGTTGCCCATGGCCAAGGCCTCAGGGATGTGCATGAAGACATTGTTCCTCACGCCGTAGGACAGCTCCAAGTTGAGGCCGGCGTTCACCGACGCTGTCGCATTGGAAAGACCCACTCGCTGTGGCCACGTGGCACCCAGGCACCCCGCTCCCATCCCACCCACTCACCAACAGCCGTCTCCAGGAAGGTGCGTGTGTAGCGGTGCCCCAGCAGGATGAGCTCCACAGCCCCCTCATCACTCACCACGTAGCCCTCGAAGCCCCACTCACCCCGCAGGATGTCGGTCAGCAGCTTCTTGTTGGCACAAGCGGGGACGCCGTTGATCCTGTTGGAGAGGGGGCAGTGTGCCAGGGCAGTGCCACGTGCCCCCCGAGCCCCCCACGCTCAGTACCTGTTGTAGCTGCACATGAAGCTGTAGGACCCAGCACGCACGCATGCCTGGAACTGGGGCAGGAAGGTGGTGCGCCAGTCCCGCTCCAGCACCTGTGCAAAAAGCAGTCAGCGCTTGGGGGGCACTCACACCCCCCGTGCCCCCACTGTGCTCACCTTGGCATCGAAGCTGAGCCTGGAGACGGGGATGTTCTCAGGGCCGCCGTGCACGCTGAAGTGCTTGCAGCCAGCGCTGGCCTTGATGTAGCGGGGGTGCTGGCCCTGCAGCCCCTGCACAAAGCTCGTGGCCAGCTCTGCTGTCAGGTACGGGTCCTCCCCGTACGTCTCCTGGGGGTGCAGCGAAGGGATGCTGGGTCGCCACGCTTCCCCACACCTCCCACCTCCACAGCCCGCACCCAGAGCTGCTGCCACCCTCAGGATGCCGGGCTGGGTCCCACCCCATGCCAGCACCTGGTTCCTGCCCCACAGCGGGTGCCTCATGATGTTGAGCACGGGGCTGAAGCAGCTGAGCCCCGTGTGGTCATCGTAGCGGCCGGCAGCGACGAAGGAGTTGTGCTTGGCACGCACTTCGGTGGCAGTGGCGTTGGCCACCCGGTACACGAGCTCAGGGCTGTGGGGACAGCACAGGGCTATTAGGATGTGCCAGTGAGTGGGGGCTCCACCCCACAGAGGGCACCGCCAGCCCTCGTACCTGAAGGCAGCAGCCAGCCCCAGAGCCTGGGGGAAAGCTGTGGCCCACCCGGGCGCCTCCGCATCGCCCCGCAGGCACTCGGTGTTCCAGTTGTAGGGTGCAATGCCCAGACGCGGGATGGGGGGGGCGGGGCCGTTCCCCAGGGCTCCCCCCCTCGCCATCTGCAGGTCACATGTGCTGAGCAGGAGCTGGGGGCTGTGCCCCCACCCTGCCACGTGCCCTCACCTGCAGCACCATCTCGGCAGGGGTCAGCCGGCCCAGCAGATCCTCGAGGCGGCGGTGCCAGGGCAGCGTTGGGTCTTGGAAAGGAAAGGGTTGTGTGTCAGCCTGCCCAGGGCCCAGCACCGTGCACAGCAGCACCGCCACAGCCCCGAGCCACACGAACACAGTGCTGGGATGCAGCAGGGCAGGAGCCCCCGGGGTTGGGACACATGGGGCAGCAGCTCGGCACGGCATGGCTCTGCTCAGGCCAACAGATCAGCCCCGTCCCGGCACGCTCTGCGTGTAGCCAGTGGGGCGGAGCGTGACACAGCCTGGCCCTACGCCAGAACGGGGCCCCATTGCTCTCCCACACCACGGGGAACGGGGAGAGAACGGCGGTGTGAGAAGAGCCAAGTGTGCGCGACAGCGAGGGGACGTCCTGAGTGGGCAAACCCAAACTGACCCTCCATATGGATTCTGCCCCTCCTGCGCCCCGGTGCTGCCACCCATCTGTGCCAGGTGCCGGATGGCAGGGCACGGCTGTGTTGTGGCTCGCAGCCCACCCCACACACCCCCTGGTCAGGGCAGCTCCGCAGTAAGAACCGGCAGAGCCACCCTGTGCAGCCAACCCAGCTCCAGGGAGAGCCCTGCTGCAGAGGGACTGCCCTGGGCTCCAGCACAGCCAGGCTGCACGGGCACAGCCCCACACTCATGGCACCACCTGCCCCACTTCTGGACCTTTGCACCTAAGATGCGTTGCCAGCAGGACAAGCAGCGGCACTGTAGGGCTAAAAGCCAAAGCAGAAGCACTGGGAGACCTCTGCCCCACGCTCACCACCACCATCAGCTCCCATTGGCCAAGCAAAGCAAGACAGAGCATCCCTGACTCCAGCACAATCTGCTGCTCCCCTGCAATGGGATGGGGCTGCTGCCATGCTGGCACTGAGCTGACACACAATCCTGTGACACAGAGTGGCACGTGCAGCCGTGGGCACCGCGTCAGCGATGTTTGCTCTGTGGTTTTCTCACACTGCCACTCCCTCAAAACAAACCAGGAGGTGATGGCTGGCATTTGGCAGCACCCAGTGCCCGCACGGTGCAGTTGGCACTGCTGCATCGGGATCCCAAAGAGAAGAAGTGCTTCTGGAACAGCTCCTGGGGTGGCACATCCCACACAGCCCCTCCAGTGCTTCTGCTCCTCGCTGCCCAGCTGGAAGCATCCGTGCAAGGAATCGCAGCAGGCCAGGGCGGCACACCCCAGAGCTTCAACATGTGGGTAAAACACGGATAAAAAACGAGCACGAAGGTTCTGAGAGAAGGGGCTGAAGCTCAGCACCACCTCCAGATAGATTTCCCTCGGAGGGGGACTGCAGTGGCCTGAGCTCAGCGAGCACGGCCTGCCTGCACCACGAGCATCACCTCCAGGACCGGCCAGGCCCTGTGACAGCAGATCCCCTTCATTCATGGGGAAAAGAAACAGCCTTAAATTGAGCAGCACTGCCGCCCCTGTCCCGGTCCCCGGAGCGCCCCCTGGCGGCGCACCCTTCCCCTCCTCCCGCCCGCCCCGGCGCCTTCCGGGAACGGAGTCAGCTGACCCGCCCCGCACGACGGGATTTGTAGGCGCCTCTCGGTCACGTGACGCGAGGCATGCAGGGAAAAAAGAGCGACTCCTCCCCTGCACGCATGCGCACTCGTGGCGCGCGTTGCATCGTGGGGCTCGTAGTCCCGAGCGCGTGGCGCGGCGCGGGCGGCGGGGCGGCGCGGACTACGATTCCCGTGGTGCTCCGCGGCGCGGTGCTGGCGAGGCAGCGGGCCGGGCAGGATGTCGCGCCAGGCCGGCCGCGGCACCGAGAGCAAGAAAATGGTAACGGCGGGGCCGGGCGGGGCCCGCGGGTCCCTGTGCCGCCGGTGGGACTGTCCCGGACGGCTCCGGCGTCGGGCCCGGGGCGGGGGGTGCCAGAGGGGCCGGGCCGTGGCGCGGCCTGGGGTGCCCGCCCTGCCCCGAGCGGTGCTCGGAGCCGCTGCTCTCGGAGCCGTGTGAGCGTGAGGTGCGACGGGAGCGGGGCCGGCTCGCTCCGGTCTGCTTCTGCTTCAAAACAACGCGAATTCGCTCCCCACGCCACGGCGGTGCTCGGGAGCACGTGGTCACGGCCGCAGCGCTGCCCCCCCCCCCCCGAGCCCCCGCCCGCCCCACCGGGCTGTCATCGCACTGGGGCGGCTTGTCGGCCCCGGAGCTGCTGATGTGCTGCAGGGGCTCTTCTTACAGCAGTTAGGGAAGTGCTTCAGGCGCTTGGATTGGTTGGAGAGAGAAACGTTTAGAAGCGTGGCTCTTACAGCTCCGCATTACGGGGCCGCTAACAGCGGGTGAAAGCTTCGTGCCTTTATGCAGCAACACTTCGGACTGGGGACAGCTGGGTCTCCTCCATCCACTCCCGCCCTCTCTGCAGCTTCCAAGCCCCGTCTTTACTAAAATCGCTTAAAAATAGTTTACCCTTCTCTGCATGTTTGTTAAATTTCTCCACTAAACGCCCGGCGTTAAAGGAGAATTCCGCTTTGTCATTCTTGAGTGCTCAGTTAAGTAAGCTTCATCTTTCCTGGAGAAAGGCTGAGCTTCTTTAAAAGAAGACAAAACAAAGCACGTGTGGGTTCATCAGCTCTAAAACCAAGCAAAATTAGCAGGAGCCTGACTGGTTCCTTTCAGACTCCTGGAGGCCTTTTGACTGCTGTTGGCCTCACGAATTACAACGGCAAGATGGAATTCCCTGTCTCTTCTAACAAACCTGATGTCTGTGTGTTGAGTGTTGCAGTCTGGGAGCGACCTCTCCTCCTGTCTGCCTTGGCTCTGTGTAAATGTGTTTGTGCGATCAGTGTTGTCACTTAACTCTGATGTTGTCTCTTTTCCCTTCCTTTCTGCCTGCCCGCTGCTTTCATTCTGTAGTATTGGTATTTGCCATTCATTTCACCTTCTGCATCTATGCATCTCATGGTAGGTGATAGGCTTTTAATCTGAGATTAGACTTTCTCTGATGTTTCTGATTGCCAAAACCAAAAGCAGAAATGAAAGTTGAATTATGATGGCTTATTTGCTCCTGAACACTTGCCTCGGATTCTGTGGAGAGCTGAAGCCTGTTGCAGCCTTCGTTTTGCAGCCATGTAATCACTGATCTGCTTCATGGCTCCCAGGGAAATGCTCACAGGAGCTGTGTGGTGGCTGTGAGAGGAGACACGGCCCTGCTGTGTCCTCTGCAAATCTGTGCAGAGTGCAAGTAATGAAGTAATGCCACTCCTAGCCAGGCCTGCACAGCTCATCTGCTGACCTGACCTGGAACACTCCTTGCTCTTCCTCTTCTGGGTCTGAGTTGATTTTTGTGTATAACTTATGTGGCTCTGTAACTTTCCAGAGTTGAGATGGTTATCACTTTTTCTTTGGCAGCAGAATGTGGTAGGTCAGTGAATGGACAGGCACGTTTTGTCCTGCTGAAAAGACCAAAAATGGGGTCTGTCCATTGTTGCCAATTTGCTGTGCATTCCTGAAACGGATTGTGCCTCTTATCTCAGTCCCTTCACCTCCAGGTCATTGTCTGAAATAAATTCAGGCCCTTGGCAACTGCTGTTACTGCCTGGAGCTGGTCAGTACCACGTGTGAGATGACCTGGAGGTGTCATTGCAGTTATCTGGGGGTGTCCTCATTAAGGCAGAGTGATGCTTAATGGCAGCTCTCAAGACGTGCTAAAAATGGCTATGGGGTGTGAACAGTTCTGGTTTGCCTCTTCAGGTCAGCTGTGGGGCATGCTAATAGCAGTGCTGAGTGTGGAGAGAGGGAGAGAACAAAAGTGCTCGAGTGCTCTCTTGTTCCAGCAGAAAGAGGATTTCTCTTTCCAAAGAAACTGAAGTTGCCTTGCCAAAATAAGAGCTGAGACCTCCTACTGCTCAGCAAATACTTTTGAGATGGCAGCTTTCTGTTCCCCTTCTCCAGGCCATCGGAAGCAGCGCTGGACGTGGGTGCAGCAGTGCTCAATCAGTTTTCATTTTGGCTTGTGCTGACTCCTTTTTACCTCTGCCTAGAACTCAGAGCTCTTCACGCTGACGTATGGTGCTCTGGTCACCCAGCTGTGCAAGGACTACGAGAACGATGAGGATGTCAACAAGCAGCTTGACAAAATGTGAGTGGATCTGCTGCAGCAGAGCCTCGCAGGAGCTCAGGCTTGATGTATATACATCCACGTGTGCTGCTCCAAGAGAAGAAACGAGGCAGACTTGTTTATTCTGGAGCTGTGCTCTTTAATCTGTAGCTTGTTCCTCTTCTGTGCACTCACAGGGGTTACAACATTGGAGTTAGGCTGATAGAAGATTTTCTGGCCCGATCCAACGTAGGAAGGTGCCATGATTTCCGTGAAACTGCAGATGTTATTGCAAAGGTAATTGTCAAAGCACAGCTTCGTTGGGTTTTTACTGCTGCTTGCATTTATCCAGTGCCTTATTGTGTGCTCTCATAGGAGCTCTGATGGGATTCTAGTACAGAGAGAAAGTGGATGGTGAGAAATATATTCTAAAATGTAGTTAGCCACTAGCAGAGTGTAACCAGCATTCTTGTTCACATTCTGTTTGACATAACAGATAGCATTTAAAATGTATCTGGGCATCACTCCAAGCATCACCAACTGGAGTCCTGGAGGTGATGAGTTCTCCCTGATCTTGGAAAATAACCCCTTGGTGGACTTTGTTGAGCTCCCCGACAACCACTCCTCCCTCATCTACTCCAACCTGTTGTGTGGAGTGCTGCGAGGTGCCCTGGAAATGGTGAGCCGACATCTCTCTTCTAGCAGGATGGGAATAATCCAGGTATCTGTAGCACTGAGTGATGGGGTTAAGTGGACTCTGATCTCTGAGGGGAGTCTCGGTTACTCTGTGGGAGTTTTGTTTGCCTAGGCAAGGTGCCCACTGTCCACTGGTAGCCAAAATGTTGGAAGGTGTGATCTTGGAAACTAATAAGTACTTCCCTGGAGCTCTGCGTTGCACATTGTGTCCTCAGAGTCCTTAAGCTGGTGCTTGCAGATCATGCAGGAAGCTGTTTTACAAGGGACGTAACAACTCTGCTTTCCTCTTCCACCTCCTAGGTTCAGATGGCCGTGGATGTAAAGTTTGTCCAGGACACACTGAAAGGGGACAGCGTCACAGAAATAAGAATGAAGTTCATCAGGCGGATTGAAGACAATCTTCCAGCTGGTGAAGAGTGAATCACAGCCCAGTCTCCCTTCAGGGCTGGGGGGGACCAGCTGGTGTTGGCCATTAGCTTTCATCACAGATCGTAGGGATCTAGTGCCCCTGTACATTCAGACTGACTCACTGACTGTTTAAGATGTTATTATATTCTTCTACTGTTACTTCTGTTTTCTGTAGAAGACAGTTACCTAGTTGCTGTTTGTTTCACAGGTTCATTTTGAAGCTTTTTCATAAGGTGATATCATTTTCATATCCCCCTGGGAACTCTTTCTACGCTCAGTTTCTGATTGCGGCGTTGGGTTGTGTGAGAACTACTGCTCAGATTCTAAAAGTGTCCAAACCTGACTGCTGTTAACTGCTGTCCTAGCAAGGGTTGTTTAAAATTCACTTGCAGATAAGTGCATAGCATGTCTGTGGACCAGAGTGGCTTTCTGTAGTTGGTGGTGGTAAAATGCAGGCTTGACAATGCCTGGCACCCTCCCGGGGAAGCTCCTTCTCCTCCCATTCCCCTCTTGGAAGGGCAGAGCCCCTAAACTGTACGGGGAGAACCACTGAGCATTTCAGATGGAAGAAAGGCATTGGTATTCTGCAGCACGCAGCCTGGGGGCTGAGGCAGAACCTCAGACTAACAACTGGAAGGTATTAAATGCATTTCAGCAAGTACTGCCTGCTCTCCTGTTACAGCATATAAACACTGTGCAGTGTGGAGGAGGCAGTGGGGGGATATTCTTACACAGACGTTTAGGCTAAAGCAGAATTTCCCACGTTACTTGAATTGGCAAGCTATGGCAGTCTGCAACACCTGCTGCTCTGTAAAGCAAAGGCAGAAAGTAGCATCATATCACACAAAGCAAGATAACATCTCACAAAGCAACGTGGTGGAAAATCAGCTTCCTCCAGTGTCCTGTTCAGGCAGAAAATGCAGGCAGACGTTCAGTTCTCCAGTCACTTTACGTAGCATGAAGGCACAGAGCCACAGGGAGGATGAGGAGCCTGAAGTTGTTAGCTCGAACTGCCACAAGAGGGGAGCTAGCAGGCCAGATCTCTTCTTGGGTTTGTGCCTGAGTGTAAGGTGTGAGAGGGAAAGGTGCAGGGGATGAGGTTCTTCAGGTGAGTGGTGTCCTCAGGACAGCTCACCCCATCGTTTTGTGCCCAAGGGCGTCCTCCAGCCGAAGGGTTCGGGTGCCCTGAGTGCTCCTAAGGGGCAGAGTTCCATCCACGAGCAGCTGTGGGTGATGGGTTTGGGGCACAGAGGTAGAAAAGATTACACATTTCTCACTGTTGACCATTGAAAAACCATTTTAAGGCTGCATTTTAAAAGCTATTGCATTAAAAGAATCCCAGTGTCAGCTGGTTTCCCTTTGCTTCTTTGGGCCGGGGGGGGCTGCAGCAGGCAGTGCAGTGGCGTGGATTCACCTCTGCCCGGTGATGGGAGCACAGCAGCAGGAATGTCTGGCTGCTGGGTGTGTGAAAGCTGCCCGGAGGGATTGTGGCTGGGGGCAGCGCTGGGAAACCAGACAGTCAATGTTTGCTTGTTTGAGCAGCAGCCTTTCTCTGCCCCGTGAATACCCGTGCGTGTTCATCTGCACAGACTGCTGTCAGCCCTCTTGCAGCTAAGAAATGCTGTTTGTGACCATTCACAGCAGAGAAAAGCCATCTCAGGAGGCTGCTGGGCCCCCTCTTGCACCCTCCTGCACCGCAGTCGGAGTGGGACCTCTCCAGGAGCAGCGATTTGAGCCCTCCGAGCTCCGCGAGCTCCGCAGAGCCCACAGCATCACCGTGCTCAGCTCAGCCCTGGGGATTTGGTGTCATTGTTCAGGGAAAACCCCGATGGCTCAGAGGGCAGAGGGTGACAGCCCCCGTTGGATTCAGGGCAGCGGAGTGGGAGCGGATCAGCGCAGCACTGCAGCTCAGAGCTCACGGAGAGGCTCCATCCCGAGCAGGAGGGGCCGGGGCCGGGCAGCAGAGCCGGCAGAGGGTGCTGAGAGCTCGCCAGCTCCGGCTCCTGCCCGCCTGCTCGCGGCCCCCGAGGGCTGGGGGTGCCGTGTGCCGCCGCCCCCTGCCCCTACAGCCGTCCTGCGGGGTCTGCAGCCCCGGCTGGCGGTGCAGGCTCGATGCCTCGCCCTCCAGCTGCCCCCAGGCAGAGGATTTAACCGCGGCAGAGGTTGTCTCTGTGTCCTGGTGGCATTACGTCGGTGGGACAGAGCAGGGGCAGGCACAGGGCCCGGGGGTCTGTGCCGCCTTCAATCCCATCCCAGGGTGGGGGGGAAGGATGGGGAGCTGATGAAGGCTTTGCACTGAGGGGCACCGAACCGTTTGTGCCAGGCACGGTGCAGCCGGGCACCCAGCCAGCAGCTCCTGCACTGAAGGGGCTTTTCCCCTTGGCTGGAGCTGGCAAGCATCACAGCATCACGTGCCACCATCCGACCCGCAGCAAGGAGCAAGGCTTGCAGCCAGCGCGGCCCCAAAACGCACCCAGCACACCCTAAGGCAGCTGCTGGCTGTCCTCGCATCCCCCGGGCTGCTCTGGGGCAAGAGAGAGCTCAGCACCCCACCTCCTCCTCCTCAGTGCTGCAGAGCGGGCCTCCCTCTGCACCCAGCTGGGGCTGCATGGCACACGGGGGTCATCGTTCCTCCATCCCTGAGCAGCAGGATATGTGCACTCCGACCCCACAGTGGTCCTAAGAGGGGCAGCTGGGTCAGGACCAGCCCAGGCCCTCTGAAAGAGCAAAAAGCAAAAAAAAAAAGCATTAAGTAAATTAGAACTGTCTACTACCAAGTAGCTCACTGTAGACAAGGGAGAACATGCAAAACGCTCTGTTTGAAACCTCCTAAATATTACCATGTGCTGTTTATAGGAAACAAATGGGGAAAGGCATGCTGCATCAATAAAACCCCGAACATGGTTGGAGTTGGACTGAAGCCTTTCCACGGCTCTAGGTTATTGAATACCCTCTGCTTTCATGTGGTGCCAGCCCTGACCCCTGGACACATACCACGAAAGGGAAAGTTGACTTGTGGGAATAATAGACATTCCTGATGAGCAGTTTAACCTGGCAGGAGGAGAGGCAGCTTTGGGCTGCTGGTATCTGCGTGATATTCAGGATGACAGTGGCAACGTGCAGGCAACAAGGGGGAGCACTCCAAGGGGAAGGGGCTGCAGGGCACCAGGCAATGGGTTCCCTCTACAGGGCCACGTCCTCACCCCGTGCCCAGCTGTGGGTGCTGGCAGTTGGATTTGCAGAGCTGCTGCTGCAGTTCTCAGAGAGGGCAGGAGCTTTGCCAGCTCTCCTCGTGTAGAGGAGCAGGCCATGGGGCGATGCTGGGCACATACCACTGGTAATCCATTCCCTTCTCTCAGGGCTCTGCTCCTGCTGTGCCACTGCTGGTGCTGGGACAGGGATCTCTCTGGCAGGGACACATTTCCAGGCTGATGTCCTCACTGCTGGGGCAGCTGCCACAGCTGTCAGCCAGATGTGCAGCGCTCACTGGGGCTGCACAAAGGGACATCTCCCCCACCAGGGCTCGAGCACAGGGATGGCAGCTCCCCAGCAGGGTGGCACCATGCAGCCCACGGATATTTCTTCAGCAGATATCGGTGTCACATTCCTCCCCCTTCTCCCAACACAGAGCACAAACCATGCAGGGATGGAGGCAATACCACTCCTCCAAAAACTCTCTTGAACTCTGCTCCCCGGGAACCCCCCAGCTCACCACACTCCTATTGGGTTCACACATCCCATAACCTCCTCATTATTTAGCACAGATTTCACTCCTCCCTCTTCCTGAGGCTCCTGGCCGACCCCACTGAGCATCTCCCAGCACTCCATGCATCCCATTTGGGCATATAATGTGCTTTCCAGCCAAAAACATGCAGCATGTTCCCTGCCCTGGAAAGCTGGCAGGGGATGGGGTGGGCAGAGCAGCCATGCCATGCTGTGCACGAGAGGTGGGACACATTGGAGGCACTGGGGTGAAGAAAACTCCCTGAGCAGCACCAAACCCTCAGCCAGGTAATTGCATCAGGCCCTACAGCTGCTGGAGAGCCAGCATCTCCTGCTCCCAGCCTGAGGAAAGGTAGCATTACACTTTTAATTAGCACTGTAATTACCGTTTCAGGATCTGCCTGCACTGGTGTGGATGAGGGCTGCTGTTCTAGCAGAGCTCAGTGCCTGCAGCAGGATGCAGCACCCACGGGACCCCCAGCACCTCCCCAGCAGCATTTCCAGGGACCATCCAACCCAGGGGGGATGTGCAGTGATCCGAAGAGAAATGGGAAAGTGTTGGTGCTGAGCAGATTGGGCCCACGGTGAGCTCCTCAGCTGCAGGCCAGCAAAAGGGAAGAGAGACATTTTGATGGGAAATGTTTGTTTTCTTTTAGAGTAGTTTTAATTGTGGCTTCCAATGGAATGGAAATGGTGAAGTGCTCTGCGTGTCCCCAAGCTGCAGCCAATGGGGCTGCAGAGCACAGAGCTGAGGGCAGCACAGGGCAGAGCCCACCCCACTGTGTCTGACCTGGCACCCCTGGGTTAAATCTGTCCCCTGGCAGCTCAGGGCTGGATGTCCCTGCAGGGACTCATCCCCATCCTTGCAGAGCTGTCCCCCAGGCCACCCTCCATCCCCATGCATGGGAACAGGGCACCAGTGCTGGATCTGACAGGTGCCCATGGGCTCCAGCAGTCTCCTCCTCATGGTTATGGGGTCATCTTGAAATCGGTGCAGCTCCCATCACTGCAACCCAGAACACCAGGATGTGACCCAACCCCGACCCCGTCCCCATCCCATCCCACCCCGCTGTGGTGAGCAGCTGGCCCCGACCCGGATGGCTGCGGCGAAGGCCTCTGAGTGGTTAAATGAACAGAGAGAGGAGAATAACCATCTGAGCCTTTAACAGCATTCCCCTCCCCAGGCAAAGTGCAGCCCCAGAGCTTTCATCTCAGCCCGGAGCCCACTGACATCATGCACACCATGCCCGGCTGAGACGTGGGGACGCGCTCAGGGAAAGTGCTCACCAGAACAATGCCTCTTCTTTTATTATTTATTTTTTTCCTTTTTCCTTTTTTTTTTTTTTTTTCTAATTTCAGAAGAAAAAAAAAAAATTGGTTTTGCTTTAATTAGTGCCGGCGCTGACATCCAAAGGCTTGGAGGGTTTGCTGCCCTGCCCCAGGCTCTGGCTCCATGTCCCTGCACCCCACAGTGAGAGCCCCATGGGCACCCCCTGCCCATCCCTGCGCTCAATGCCTTTGGGCAGCCGTGTTACTGCTCCCTGCAGCAGCCAGGCAGTGCTGGGAAGTTGCTCGAGCACAGAGCTCCCATGGAGGGGAGCTGGACGTGGCCCCTGGAAACCTGATTAATCCCCTGAGAGTGGAGCACTGGGATGAGCTCTGGGTCAGACCTCTCCCTGCCCAGCACACAAGAGCAGCGAGGCAAGGGGCTGCCCTGGGATACATCACCCCCTGAACTCCTGCAGCCTCCTGCCCTGGGCTCCAGCATCCCCCATCCAACACTCCCCCATCCCTCAGGCTCTTGCATCCCTCAGTCCTGGGCTCCGGCATCCCGTAGGCACCACCATCCCACGGGCACTGACATCCCTTGGGCTCCAATATTCCATGGGCAGCAGCACCCCGTGAGCATCAAACATCCCATGTGTGCCAACATCCTACGGGCTCCAGCATCCCCTGGGTGCCAGCATCCCTCAGGATCACGCATCCCCTGACCCCAGGCTCCGGTGTCCCCCATCCCCTGCACCTCCCCAGCCCTGGCTGCACGGAGCTGTGCAGCAGTTTAGGATGGAATGAGGAAGCGAGGAGTGGGCACCCGACGTGGAGACGCCTTGGCATGGGCTGTGGAAAATGGAGGCCTAGAGAAATGTGACAGCAGGCTGGACTCGCTCGCGGTACCACACAGGCGTAGTTAAGCCTTCAAGCCTGCCATTGTTCTCCCCTAATTATTCCCACTCCCTGAGTATTACACCCCATAATTCAGGAAAGCTGAGTAATGGAAGAAACAACAGCAATTTTAATCTCTCAGTACCGGTGGTCTCTACCAAAAAAATGCTTTCAAGAACTCTGTGGTCGCGACTTCCTCTGGTTGGTGGGCAGAGAGGGGAGGGAGAGCTGGTCACCGGGAACGGCACGGGGGGGTGGGACCGTGTGGGACCCCAATGGCACCGGGAGAGGAGCACCGGGAGAGCCCCACAGGTACTGTGAGCCCCATGGGGAGTGTGGGCAGCTGCTGGGGACGTGGGGCCAGCCAGAACTGAGGATATGGGGACAGCTGGAGATGGGACATGGGATCAGATAGAGCTGGGAATGTGGGATCAGATGGATCTGGGGCCATGGGGACAGCCAGCGCCTTGTGCCATCAGCATTTTGTCTCCTGCTTGTGGCTAAACTGCAGAGGAAAGAACCAGGCGTCATGCTTTTGGTCAAAGAACGTTTTCCTTAATGGGGACTTCCTTGAAGAAAAAAAACAAACCCTCCTCTCCCTAGAAATGCTTCTGATGTTGGACATGAGGCACTGTGGGACTGCGTTTCGATGAGAGCAATCCCAATTGATCTGGAGGAGCCTGGGGGGAAGGGGACCCCATGCCAGCCCCATCCTGCTGCAATGGGAGGCACAGCGTTCATGGGGCTGGGACTGGGAGGACTTGACCTAGATGACCTCATTGTTTTTTTCCAACCTTAACAATTCCATGACCCCATGAAGATCCCTTCCAACTGTTCCTATGAAATGCACTCAGCTGTTTCAGCACTTTGCCCATCAGTGACGTTCAGGGCTGCCCAAAGCACCGAACGTGCCCGGATCTTCCTGCAGCCACAGCAGCTAACGAAGCCTCAGTAAATTAAAAGTGTTTTCCCTTCTGTTTGATGTTTCTGCAAAGCAAAGCTCGGGACAAGGGAAGAAGTGGCACACGAGGCCACGCAGGGACAGCCCCAGCCCAACGCATCCGAGCGGACGGAGCGGGCACTTTTGGGACCTGGTGCTCAGCATCAGCTCTCAGCCAATGGTTCTGTTCAGACCACGCGATGCTCCGCTCACTGCTGTGCTTGGAGAACACATCTCTGCCCCAGGTACAGCCAGGATGTCCTCACTGCATCCAGGACAGCCGCTGCCCCTCGCTGTGTCCCAGATCCCGCTGTGCCCCGGGTGCCCAGCGGTGGCACGGGGTGGCCCTGAGCAGTGGAGGGGTGCGTGCTGCCTCTGTGTGGTCCGCAGCCATCTGGATGTACTTACAGCAATCCTGCAGCAATTGCAAAAAGATCAAAAACTCGTCAGGCCAACCTTGATTCCCAGCGCATTTTTGGCATTTTTGAGGACTGGTGTCTCAAACCTGACGGTGGGGAGGGGACACGGCCCGCAGCACCCCGGGCAGAGCTGGCATCACCCCGAAACCTCAGCACAGCCCAGGAGGATGCCGTGCCCCACGTCTGGCTGCAGTGCACAGCCCCTTCCCTATGGGGGCACGAGGTCTCTGCACAGCACTGCCTGGTGTCAGATGGCTGAGCAGTGCCCGCAGAGCAGCACTCCCATCATCACCTCCATCCTCACGGTGGGGGGAGGCAGAGTGGTGCCAGTGCTGCTGCATGGCTCAGTCATGGCAGGAGTGGGCTCGCCTGGCCGTTCCCCTGCGCTGCCTGGAATGGGGCCACGTACTGCTTTACAACTAAAATAACACATTATTTCATTGAGGGCCAGAGCTGGCAGCGCAGTGAGGGCACAGTGAGCAGCGGTGCTGGGGGAGGAGAGGAGCACCAGGGGCTGCTGTGTCCCCAGGTCACCTGTCCCCATTGGGGATCCCCCTTTCCTCAAGTCTCCCCCCAAGCCTTGCACCCCATCTATGGGCTGGGATGAGCTCTGTGTGGTGCTCCGTCCTACTGCCTGGCTTCCCATGGGAAAGAGGGGCTGTGCTGTGCCCCAGGCTTCCCATCACAGGGAATTCAATGGGTCGAGCCCATGTCCCAATCACACACTGCACCATCTGCTCCAGTGCCCATTGAAAAGGGCCCCATTCTGCCCCCGACCCATTGATAGCCCCAACAATAGCGGGGCAGGTAAAAATCATATAGCAACCAGTGCACTTTCCTGGGCAGTGCTGCTGGCAGCGGAGCTCAGCGGGACCAGGGCTGAGCTCTGCACAACCTCAGCACCTCAGGGCACCCCCAAAGCACCCATGGGTGACGGTGCTGTGAGGCAGAAGGGAGCACAGATCCCAGCTCTGTGCCACAACTGGACCTCCTCGGAGAGCAACCCCCATAAAACGAAGCAGCAGCTGTTCACAGGATAATAAAACATTATTTTCTTTTCTCTTTTAAAGCTAGTTTACTGCAGAAAGGTTTCAGCAGCACAGCAACACGCCAGGAGCAGCAAACCCATCACACTGACTCTTCAGGCAGGTCACTGCCCTCATCCCATGGGACAACCCCCATCATCTATGGAGCACAGACCCAGTGGGGTCCCCATCCCGGGCAGGAGCACCCACAGGGACACAGCTCTGCTCCTCAGCCCTGGAGGCAGATTTACAAGTGAGCAGCCAGGGGTGTTTATGGTGGGCTGGAATGCGTGCTCCGAGCACGTGATGAGTTTACAACGTGCCAACATGTGGATTTATTTCCAGCCCACTGGCAGCGAGTTAATCACAGCAGGCGCAGGGAGAGGTGACAGGGAGAGGTGGCACTGGGGACACGGGTGCTCACAGGAGCTGCTCACCCCTGGAACAGCACTAAGCCGTTGTGAGCAGCATCCTGCAGCAATATCTGCATGTGCCTGCTCGGATCTCACAGCACTGAGTGGCAGCGTGGGTCACTTCACCCCTTGTGCCCACCCCACTGGGCAGGGATGCTCGGCACCGAGCAGCACTTCTCTCTGCCATCCCATGGGATGAGGACGGACCGATGGGCAGCAGACAGCCCCCACTGCACCGCTGCTGCAGGAGAGGTTTAACCTCAGCTGCTCCTCTGCTTTACACCCTCAGTGCTGTTCCCAACCGGGGGCTGGAGGCTCCCACCTGCACCGTCCCTCTGCAGCACAGGGAGCCCTGGAAATGGGAGGCGAGCGCAGTTTTTCCATGCATATGTATATAGGAGGGAAGCCAGCTGCCAAAGTAAATACAACCCTTCCCTTTCCAAAAATGTCCTCCAGGAATTGTAAGGGATCCTGGAGCAAGCATTCTGTCTCAGATCCTTTATGCACACAAACCAGCTTCGGTGTAGCCCCGGTGAAACCCGTGCACAGAGAGGGTTATTTTTATGGCACGCAGCAAAGGCGCTGGGAGCCGGGCACGGCCGCGCACACCCGCACGGAGCTTTAGCAGAGAAACAATCCCAGTAAAGAGCTTTATAGCCACCGAGGAATGTGGAACCTCCACCAGCCCGGCCGGGGCTCGCAGAGCTGATTGCTTTGGGATTTGCTCTTTGAGGGGGGGGTTGAGTCTCCGTGGTTGCAGGCTCCGAGGGTCCCAGCCGCCCCTGCGGTTCATTAGGATGCTGAGTGGTGACGGGGGATGCTTTGAGGAGGGCAGCTGTGTTTGTGGGGTAAGGGAAGGAGCCGTGAGGCTCCCGCTGCCTTCTCCTGTTCTAAAGCCTGGGTTGAGCCCCCTGGGGTGGGGAGTGCTGCTGGGGACCCCTGGGTGCTGCGCCCCGGGCACCGCCGCACTCATCGCAGCCGTGTTTTCTTTACCGATCTTTCCTTGCTCACTTAAGTGACTTTGGAAAATGGGATTTTGGCTCTTAAATCGTTCAGGGGCTTTTGAAAATTTGACTCTAAATACTTTCCGAAGTGCATTTGTATGAAGTAATTCTCTCCAACCTCCCACAGTGGTAGTCAGATTGCATTTAATCCATCACTGAATGTTCCCGAAGGCTGCGAGCTGGCTCCACGCGGCACACGGAGCCACGGCCGGCACCGTGCTCACCCCAGGGCTGCTCCCACCTGCTCAGGGATGCTCCAGGACCGCGCCCTCCCTCCTCACACCGAGGACAAGGGGCTGGCAGTGGGCACAGTGCTGCAGTCCCACCCCACGGGGAGCATCATCTGCGCAGTGCAACCCAATGCAGCGCATCGCAAGCAGCAGGGCTCGGTCTCACCTGCTGTGGGGCCAGGCTGAGATAATGGTTTGGGGCCCCCATTTCCCCCAGAAAGGCACCCGGTCCCCTCTGCAAATGCCACAGCTTTTCCTGCTGAGTGCTGCAGGCTCGTTTTTGGAGCAGCCACCCTCCTGGTGGAAACGTGGAAATGATATTCCAGCGCGCAGCGCTGATTTGATTACGTCCGTGACCCACCGAAATTAAGTTAGAGCTGAAAACATCCCGTGATTGAATTATTTCTCTCTCTTGCTCTGTCTGTGCGGAGCAGCGGGCTTGGCTGGGATGTGCCACCCCTGGACACAGCACCTGGATCCCAGCGGGTGCAGCTCTCATCCTCTGCTGGGAGCTTGAGGCCACCGTGGAGCGCTGGCACAGCGGGCGGGTGATGCTCTGCCAGAGGTTGGAGGCAGTGGAGCTGCTAAATCCCATGCTAAGCCCGGCTTCCTCCTGCCAGCGGGGAGCTGCACCCTGCACAGAGCCATCCTGGTGCATGTCCCACGGATGCAGGAGGGGACCTTCAGGGATGGCACCGTGGGGACAGTGCTGAGGAAGGCGTGGGTGCCCCCAGTGCTTTGGAAGGGGCAGAAGTGTGGTGCGTGGCACTGTGGGGAGATGGAGCAGGGCAGCGTGGTCAGGACATCACAGCTTTGTCCCGGGATGCAGCTCAGCTAAAGGGCAGGAAAAAAGGGCACAGAGGGACTGAGCAGGGGGGTGATGACAGGAGGGAGAGGCCAGCACAGAGCGGGGCTGCGGCCGATGGTTCGCTCTGTGGGACAGAGGAATGTCTGTGCTGCTAATGAGTCTGTTTGGAGAGGAAATGCTTTGCCAGTGAGAGCTCCAGTTAAACAAGGCCCGTTCGCTTCTGCAGGAGCTGCTGCTGCACCCGTGGAGGCCCCTCCGTGCTCTGCCCCACACCGCAGGCCTGGGCTCTGCAATGGGATGGCTGTTGGGATGGAGGCAGCACGGGGTGAGGAAGGGGCTGGCACCCCTGGGAAGAGCCGTCCTGGGTGTGCACGGTGCCCCCACAGAGCCCCTGCACCCACCCAGCCCCGTGCTGGCCAGAGCACATCAGCATTCCTGGGAGCAGAGTCTGGGGGACAGCATTGAGGGGGGATTAGCTGTCTGTGCTCCCCCCACTCAGGCACTTAATACGGAAAACAAACAGCCTTGCGTGCCCCGATCCAGACGGGTTTTCTCTGTGCACGTTGCCTGGGAGACCCTAATCTGCCTCTCTGGGCACACCGGGGCCCTGCACCCCCAGGATGACACCAGAGGGTCACCCCAATCCCTGGCAGCTGCAGTGGGGCTGGTGGTGGTGGCCCTGCTGTGTGGGCACGTGGCTGCCAGTGGGACACAGTGACTGCTCTGCTTTGGGGAACAGCGTGGTGGGCAGTGAGGGCAGGAGGTGGGGGCTGAGGAACACGATTCAGAGCCGTGCTGAGCCTGTCTGCGTGCCACAGAAGGATCTTCGGGGTGGTGGTATCTTCCCATCATAGCAAGGAGAGCAGGGTACCCTGGGCCTGCTTAAGGACTGTGTGGGTGGTTTGGAGCAGTGCTGCTCCAGCAGAAAGGCCAAAAAGGGGAAAGAAATTGGAGCCCCCATCCACCCCATCCATCCATCATATCCATCCCATCCCCAGCACCCAGCCAAGGGGCCGGCACAGCTCCTGGGTGATATTTTCCCACCCCTATGGCAGCTATTTCCAGCACCAGCATCCCTAGGGCACTGTGCACCCCAATACCCAGTGGGGGTGTGACCCGTGGGGCACTGAGGGAGTGATGACTGCAGCACAGGAGGGATGGGGCCGGAGATGGGGGAGAGGGGAGTGACTGCATTGATTTTGCTCACCGTCTCCGTGCAGGAATTGGGAAGGAGTAATAACATCCGAAGTAACAAAATAAAAGTAAGCAAAGAGAAATACGAATGAGAACAGAAGTAGATTAAAAGAAAAGGGGGAAAAAAAATAAGAAAAAATAAGAAAGGAAAAGGGATTTAAATAAATAAATAAATAAATAAAATAAGGGAAAAGAAATAGGAAAAAAAAAAAATTATAAAGAGGAGAGGAAAGCCCGCCGCCGCCCTCCCAGCCCAGCCCGGCCCGGCCCGGCCCGGCCCGGCCCCTCGCCCCCTCCCTCGCTCCCGCACGGCCCCGCTCCGCCCCGCTCCGCTCCCCCCGCACCGCCCCGCAGCCAGAGCGGCCCCGGCCCCGCCGCGCCCGGGGCAGGCTGTACCGTGCCGAGCCGTGCCGACAAGACCCTTGCCGTACCGAGCCGAGCCGTGCCGAGCCTGACCGTCCCCCGATGCGATCCTGAGCAGCGCAGGGCCGAGGTAAGGCCGTCCCGCACTCACCTGCACGCACGTGTGGCCGCGCTCCGCGCAGTGCTCCCGTCCGTCCCGGAGCGCTCGTTACTTTTCCCCGTCGGGCTCTTCCGACCCTCTCTCCGGGAGAGCTCTTCACCCTCGCGCTGCTCATCCGTTCTTACAACGCTCTGTGTGTTTCGTCCCCCACCCCTTTACCCTCGACCCCGTTTGATCCCCCCCCCGCCCCCCAACGCTGTCCCGGCGCTGCCCGACCCGTCCTGCGGGCACAGAGTGCGTCCGTGGGAGCAGAAGGGGATGGGGGGAACGGGCTGAGCCCTTTGGGGCCGTGTCCCTGCGGGGCTGCGGCTGCCCCGACCCTCTGGGATGCGGCTTCGCCCTAAAACATTGCCCCGAGCGGGGATCGGGGCGGATGGGGGCAGCTCGTTCCCAATACCTCGGGCAAGGCAAGGTGCTTCTTGCATTTAGGAGCCGCTGTTAATTGGCTCCTGCTCCGCAGAGCCCCCCAGCTCTGAGCGTTCCCAGTGACCCACCACGATCCCCCCGTCCGTTCCCCGCGGGCGAAGCAATAACCCACTGCCGCTATTTGCTCCTCTGCGGGCGGCTCTGCTATAGGGAACATGTTTAATAAATCATAAGGCCGGTGAATTCCTGGGATTTTTATTGCTTCTGTAAAAATGCAATTTTGATCTGTCTGCGAGGGACACTGGGAAACAAAGCGGCTCCGTGCGGGGACCGCACCCCGAGCCTTAGAAAGCTGGGGGGGGGGATGGGGGGAGAAGGGGCTGCGAGACCCCCGAGGGGGCAGTGTCCAAGCCGGGGGTGGCACGGTGCCCTGCCCCCGTCCCGGCTCTTGGGGGCTGAGTGCTCAGAGGGGGACGGGAGCACTGAGCTGGGGAGCCCTCGTGTTAAGGGGGGGATGTGAGCACGGAGGGGGGGACTGTGCCCCCCGCACACTGCCGGGCTGCGGCAGGCAGCGCGATGCCAGGGAGCTCTGGCAGCCCCGGCCCCAGCCAGGCTTCGGATTACACTTTTCTTCCTCGCCCTATTGCCTGGGGGGGGGGGGGGGGAGAGAGAGAGAAAAGCAGCGAAAACAAAACTGTTCCGAAAAGAAAAAAAAAAAAAAAAAGGAAAAAAAAAAGAAAAGGAAAAAAAAAGAAAAAAAAAAGAAAAAGAAAGAAAGAACAACAAAAAAAAAAAAAGAAAAAGAAAAAGGGGGAAAAAAAAGAGATTCTTGCAGGAGGAATCACCCGGTTTCCATCAGCGGCCGCCCCGGCCCCCCCCGGAACCCCGCGCTGCCGCACTGCAGGACGTGGGGCTCCTTGCCACGCTGGGGCGAAGGAATGAAAATAAAGCCCTTTTCCCTCTCAGCTCGTCCCAGCCGGGGCTGAGGACTGCAGCTCAGAGCTGCCGGGGGCTCCGTGGGGCTTTGGAAATCGCGCCGTGGTCGGAAGGGCTCTGTGCGGAGCTGCGGGAGCTGCTGCCCCCTCGGCGCCGTCGGGGCCCACGGGTGACACCGCCGTGGGTGAGCCGGTGCCGGGCTCCTGCCCGCTCCGTGCCTTTGTTTCAGGCTGCCTGGCTGCGGGCAGGGAGCTTTCCTTTGTACGAGCATTTAAATTCTTTGCAGTGATTCATATGTTCCATTCATATGAAACGCAGTTGTGCGGAGTGTGAATGGGGACTGCTGGGGGATTTTGAAGGCAGTGAGCCCCAGAAGTGTCAGAAGTTATTCACACCTTGGTGAAATCAAGGATATTTCTGTCCGTGGCTCTTGGCAGGGGCTCAGAGCAGCGTTGGGTTTTCGGTTTCCCATTTGGAGAGCGGAGTGAGGGGGGAGTGCAGCGGCGGCCGTCTGCTCCGGCATTGGGGTCACAGCCCCCAGCACCATCCGTGGGGCTCCAGTCCCTGCTGGGCTGCTCCTGTGGGGTGGGAGCCCAGCAAAGGGTGAGCATTCCTGATCCCTGCCCCACTCCAGGGCTGCTCTGCGACCGCAGTGCTCAGGAGGTTGAGAAATCCCCCCCATGCAGTGCTGTGGGGGGAAACTGGGCTCACAGCGATGGCTGGGGTGTGTGTGGGGGGGTCAAGCAGAGCCCTGAAGGCATCTATGTGCTCTGGAGGAGCTGGCAGCCCGCAATGGGGAGCACTGCTTTGGGAGGAGCTCAAGCAAAGCAGTGATGCCTGAGCTGGGGTGCTCCCAGGTGTGGGGCTGGGGTTCAGAAGTTTGTGGGGGGGCTCAGAGCTGATCTCGGGGTGTGCGGGCACTGCACGGTGCATCCCCTGTGAGGTTGGATCTACCGTGCCAGGTTCCAAGGCTCCATCCCCTATAGCATCAGTGACACGAGGGACAAAACGGCCGCGGGTGGGACCCCCGGGAGCACCGAGCTCCCCATGTGCGGTGCACACAGCACAGCTCTGTCAGCACCGGGCACGGCCACCTGCAGAACCCATTAACCCCATGAAAGGGGCGTGAAGGGCCCTTCCCTTCCCCTTTCTCACACACTCCCCCTGTCATTCTCTCATATTTCAGCTTGTCCGCAGCTCGGCAAGCGGCAGAGTTTCCATTCCCCTGTGCTAAAGAAAGCGTCTGTGGCAACACAACCCAACAGCCCGGGAGGGGAGGGAGGAGGAGATGCCTAATTTCAGTTGTTTTTATTCCTCCAGTTCTCCCTCCCAAGCTCTCCCCTTTCAGAGGGGCACGGGCTGTAGGGCTGATGCGGATCTCCCAACCTGTGCTCTGCCCTGGCTGCTAATTATGGCAATTAACTGCCTGCTTGGACAGGCTGAGGGGGCACCAGTGGGCACCGACTCACACCCAAGGGCTCAGTGCTCCTCTGCCCTGCTCTCCCCTGGATATTTCGGGGGGGATGACCGGAAAAATCCCAATCCCTGCAGGAATCCTATAGGACAGAGCCCTGCGGGGCTGCAGGCAGTGCCAGGAACGTCACCCGATGGGGACATGGCTCGGCCCGGTGCGGATGCCAGCAGACACCATAAGCCTCTTTTCCTTTTCCCCTATGCCGGAGCCGTCCCTGAGTCACATCCCTGTGCCTCGCCCCCTCCCCGGGGCTGTCTGCTCTCTGCACAACCCCGCGCATCGTCTGCGGACATCAAAGCACTGAGATCAAACCCAACTGCGCGGGGCCTTCTCGGCTGGACGGGTTTCAATGTCCTGAGCACATCTGCTCGGGGTCGTGCCGGGCAGTGGGGTCCGTGGGCTGCAAACCCCACAGCCTGCGTGCATCCCCACGGCTGCAGGAGCTGAGCCCTTCCTTCCCCACATCCCACCCCAAACCCCCGTGTCCCCTCCGGGCCCCCCCGGCACTACTCCAGAGTGCTGCGGGCGGGAGCTGGGCGATGTTAGGAAAGGGGAAGGGAACAGAGCAGCCCCAAAGCATCTGCGTGGGGTGCTCTCCCATCAGACATCTGCCGAGGCTCCGTGCCCTCCCGTGGCCCCGATGTCATCTGAGTTCACGCGGTGCTGCGGAGCGCAGGAAAGAACTGCCGCCAAATCCCCGGCTGCTGTGCAGCAGGGTCTCATCTCCTCTGCCTCCCCTGGGGCCGAGCCCGTCCCCCGGTCCCATCTGCAGATGTTTGTCCTCAGAGACTCTCCCGGCGCCTCCGTGCACGACAGGGTTTGGTGGGGAGGGAGAAAGCCCTCTCCATTTCCACCTGCTGCTCTGCGCAGGCAATGAGGGGATGGAGAGGCGCAGCTCTCCCGGCGTGGGTGCTTTGCACCAAGTGCTCAGCTCTCACCGGGGCTCACAGCCCCATGGCAAGGTCGCTCTTCTGGGGAGGATATGGCCCCAGGAATGCCCCCAGGCTGCAGACCCCAAAGCCCGGGGCTGTGGGGCCGCACCTCCCGTGCAGATCTCCCTGGCGGCTGCTGAGAGCCTCTTTATTGTTCCTGAGGAGGGTTTTATTTCACCGCTGCCTTCCAAGTTCCCAGGGATCTAAATTGTAAAGAAGGGGTCTTGTAAAGAGCCCCGTCCAGATGAATGAGACGATACCGCCCGTATCGAGGTGAGATCGATCCGTCCTTTGTGCGCAGACAATGCTGCCGCGGGAGCAAACAAGGACACAGCCTTTCTTCTGGGGCACATTAGCCTAAATCAGAGCCTCCTCTTTGTTTCTCCCTGCAACCAAAGCCCCGCAGCCGGACCGCCTCGTGCCCAGCTCCACAGCCACGCGGGGCTTCTCCCCTCCCCCACAGCCCCGAGCAGTGCTGGGGGGTGCCCCATTGCCACAGGGACAGCTGAGCTTTGGGGTCAGCCCCACACACAGTGCCCGGCTCACCTGCTCTCATCCTGGGGCCGATTTACGGCTTCCCACCAGAATCCCGTGGTCGCACCTCAGTTCAGGGCTGCATTTTTTCCCTTGGGGACTCTGGCTCAGCTCCAGCCCCACTCCTCGGGGTGAGAGCCCGGAGCCCGGGTGCGCATCGGGACACGTCGCTGCCGAGGGGATATCGGTGTCAGGACAGCACGGCGGTGCTGATAAGGCAGCAGAGCCCTGGCACAGAGGGAGCTGCAGCACTCTGCTCACATTCCACGTAGCTTTAATTTCAGTGTCCACTGCTTATCGCTGTGCTCCCGCTCGCACCGAGCGCTGCGGGGTCAGCAGTGAGCTCTGCCATCCCACCTCTGTGCGAGCTGCCAGTGCCCACCGAGGTTAACTATGTGGGCTTCTGCCAGAGCAGCATATTTTCGGCCTCAAACACGCATTGTCCGTGATTTCAGAAAGGTATTCTCACCAGCCTGGGCAGAAACAAGCTCCCTGTTCTTGCTGTATCCCGATAGCACAGCCTGGCACTCCGGGTCCGATCCCCCACGTCGGGGCTTTGGGTTACAGCAGTGAGACTTCTGTCTGCTCCCTGCCATGAATCGCACTCCTCTGGTCCCACTGATAACCCCACCCCACAGCCTCACCTGCGCTTCGCTTTGGGTTGATGCTCAGGGCTGCACCGAGCATCCCCAGCAGCGTTGGGGCTGGGGGGGGGGGCTTTGTGGTTGTGACTGTTCCCCTGTCTGCAGGAAGGAAGCTGGAGGGGCTTTTGCTGTCCTGTTGTGCCTTTGCTCACCGTGGCACTGAGCACCACGAGCCCCGTGCCCGGGTCACCCATCACACCCGCCGTGTTCCTCACCTCGGGGCTCTCTCCTGCTGCTATTTCCCACAGGGTGTGTGATATCAGTGCTGAAAGCAAACCACGAGCTCAGAGGAGCTCCTCCATCAGCGGATGGGCAATGATTTGTCATCATTTTATAGCCGTGCTGGTACTTTCCTCCCCCAAGGGAAGGTCCATCCAACCTATAGGAGTGACCCCGTGCCAAGCCGTGCCCGGGCAGCGCTTTGATGAAACGTGGGGCTCCTAAGAATTAATTTCATTCGAAACATTCTTTTCGTTTTTCTTAAAGCACAGCAAATCCGTGGTGCTTACAGCAGGAATGCACCCGGAGCAACGCCGGGCAGACCCGAATTCCCCGCGGTGTGCGGATGGGGCGGGGGCTTCCCTGGTCCCCCCACACTGGGGGAGCAGCGCAGCCTCTGCCCCACCGTGCAGCAAAAGGAAGGGGATTTTTCCCCCTGAGAACCCAGCTTTTGCTGTTTTTTTCCTGGCAGCCCATCCCTTGTGGTGTCGGGGTGCAGCCTCCCCCTGTCTGGCATTTGCGGGGCCGTGGGAGGAACAGCCCCATTTGTCCCAAAGGTCGGGGAAATGCCAGCGAGGCCGCGCCGTGGGTGAGTGCCAGGCGGGCAGCAGTGGATGGTGCTGAGCACTGTGCAGTCTGCAGGCTGGGCTGGAGGCAGCACGTGTCCTGCTCCACGGGTTGTGCTCCATGGGGTCTGATCCGGGCTGCTCTGTGGGGTTACACTCAGTTTGTGTCTCCAATTGGAGACTGGGGGGCGGGGGGGGGGGCCTCCAGACAAAGGGGCTGTGCGAGCAGGGCTGCAAACCGATCCCCTTTTGTGGTTTTGCTGCTTTGGATGATACAGTTTGTTATTCCAACAACTACCCAAAGAGCAGATCCCGTTGTGCTGTGCTTCATCTGTGCCCACCTCGGGGCAGCTGCAGCACCCACAGCCCAGCAGCAGCGTGCAGGGATGGGGGTCGGGCAGCTCTGAGCCACTTTGGCTGGAGCATCCTCACCCCGTCCAGCATCGCCTCCCGCTGCTCAGGGATGCTGCTGGCTCCGCTCGCGTTGGCTCCGCGGGGCTTTTTCCTGCACGGAGCTGGGCAGGAGCCAGAGGGTTTATAAATAAAAGCATCGGACACCTCTCCGGGTGGTGCTGAAAGTTCCCGAAATAGCCTCGCAGCACCGCCAGGGCTCGCGTGGCCGCGGTGTTCGGCGTGGGGCAGAGCTGCCCGGTGCTGTCCGGTGCTGAGCTCAGAGCTCTGCCGGCATCGCCCACCCCGGCGCTGCCCCCATCCCCGGCCCGGTGCTCCCGGGGCCCTTCCCTGTGCCGTTCCCCACACAATAGCTGTTGGGTTGGATGTGGATGGCTTTCCGCTCTGGTGTTATTTTCTTTTAGAATTGTCCTCTAGAAAAAAAAAATAATAAGATGAATAGGTCGAGTTAATTTTTTCCCCATGTCTCTTTGCCACATGTGAAGTCCCATAAATCCCACACAGGCCCAGCAGTGCAGCAGCCAGAAACCCAGAGCTCTCCGGGGTACGGCACGCTCAATCCAGGGGCTCTGATGCTGCCCTTTTCCTAGAACCTCACCCTGCCCATTTCCTAGAAGGCAGAGACATGCACACACCCCACGGGCACCCAGGGCACAGGCTGGGATGGCTCTGCCCGGCACCTGGGCTGTTTGCTGCTCGGAGAGGTGCTTTGTTCCCCAGCAGTGCCCTGGAGCAGTGCTTTCCTGGCAGTCCCTGGGGTGCCCTGCGTGCCTGGGCTGTCTGGATGCCATCCCTGCCACTTGCACAATTTGGTAACAGAGATGGGATTGATGGGCTGCTCACCCGCCCTGGGGACAGCGTGGTGACGGATGTGCCCCTCTCCAGGATCCCATGTGATTTCCAGTCCTCGTCTGGTCTGAGGTCAGCCCTGGGGCCGGCACGGTGCCTGGCTGCCCCCGCAGCCCCATAGCATCCGGGGCCCATGGGATGGATGGCGTGAATGGTGTCCTGGTGCTCTGTGCCAGAGGACACCGTGTGAAGCAGAGAGGAACCACATATTGCCTCATCTCCGCTCCCGTGGCATAGGGCAGAGGTAGCAAAGGGACAGCGAGGGGACAGCCCCCGGCCTCGGCCTCTGCTGCTCCATCTCGCTGCCAAACTGGTTTCTAATGGAAATAAGTGGTGGCCCCAGTGGCGAGGCCGGGCTGGCACCGGGCTGTGCACGAGGTTGGAAAGCTGTGGGTTTTGGGAAGCGGGTGCTGAGCGTGGGCAGAGGGTGGCTCCCGCATGACACCGCCTGGAGCGGAGCTCTGCATGGAAAATAGGAGCTGAGTGTTTTTCCAGCTTGAAGCCTAAACAAAAGGTTTTGTAAGAAATGCATCCCTCGGTCCCGGCTCTGCACCCGGCGCTGCCAGGATGGGGGCCAAGGGGCAGAGCTGTCCCATGCCCCTGTGCCACGGGGCACTGCCCCGCGCCGCCGCCAGCTTTTGGCTTTCTCATGCAAAAGCTGCCCTTAAAAGCTCCTTCAGTGGGGTTTTGTGTGCTGTTGGCCAAAGCAGGGTGCAGAAATGTGGGGAAGAGGTGAGCAGTGGGGTATGCACTCCTACGGGCCCCAGCCCTGCCTGCTCTTCTGCCGGGTAACAGCAGGTCCCAGCAAGAAAATACACTCTGTCTTCTTCACTGATTTGCACCGCTGCTTGAACTCCAGGTCCCACATTTTGCTTGGCTGAGCATCAGGGGTTGTAAAGACGGCCGAGTCCGGAGCTCTCCGCTGCTCTGGGACATAGGGCAGACTGCGGTGCTGCCAGACCTTCAAACTCACACACATCTCCCACTTCTCTGCAGCTCTCCAAAACCGCCCGTGTGGAGCCAGCTGCTCCTGTGAGCTCCCTTCACTATTCCGGGCCAGAAGTTTTTCCCTTGGGATGGTCGTTGCCATCCTCCTTTGCACAGCCACGCCAGTGCTCAGCTGATGGCATGAGGACGGGCACGTGAGGTCCAGGCTTTGGGACCCAGAACCCTCTACAGCAGCTGAGAGCTGAGGTTGGATTGCACTGGGAATTTGGAGCCTCAGTAGTGAGGTCATCGCTTGGGGTTTAAGGCTCCGTGTTCAGCTCAGACATCAGCAGTGCACGGGAATGTCCGGCAATGCTGGGGATGTGGTGCTGAGCACCAGGGTGGGGGGCAACGGCCAACCCTGGGTGTTTCTGGTGGGTGGTGGGTGGGTGGATGGATGAGGGAGGGATGAGCACTGAGCCAGTGCCTCAGCTGAGGGGTTCAGAAGGAGCTGGGAGGTTTGGAGCACTCCCCAGACCCCGCAGAATCTGGAATTCCCTGCAAGGCTTTCAGCTTTGAGACAAAAGAAATGTGGGAATTACAACAACAACAACAACAAAAAAACCAACAACCCTAGAACCGAAAAATCAAACCAGCTGATGCAGTGGTGCTGAAACATCTTGTGACAGCGTCGGGCACATTTTTTCCAAACGAGATTCTGGGAAAAATGAAGACCTGATTTCACCCAACCTGCTTCCAGCCCGACAGCCGTGCACGTGCCATGGGGTGCACCCAGCACGGGACGGAGCCCCACTGTGCTGCCTCACCCCACCACGACCTGTGCTCTGTGGAGTGGGGGGGCACTCTGCTGTGTCCCCCATCCTCAGTGCGGAGCAAAATGTGAAACTGGAGCCGGCGTGGGGTGGGAGTGTGGTTTCTGGTAGCTCCGTGTCAGAGTTTCCACTGCACACCTCGGGCTTTCTGGGACCACGCGGCGGCTCACATAAATTCAATTACATGAAATAACACAAACGAAGCCGGGCTCTGAGCGCCGCAGCGTGAACGCGCCCGGCACCGACCGACTCAGGGCAAGGAGGGGGGGGGGGGGAAACAGACACTGTGATGGGGTGAGGGCGCAGAGCAAAGCTCTGGGGATGGAGGGGATGGGGGCACGCAGGGTGCTGCAGCAGCTGGGGGGTGCGGGGTTGGGGGTGGGGGGGGATGGAGTGAAGCCATCGCACTTTTTATTTTTTTTCGAATGGGTTAATTGACAGAACACAGAAAAAAAAGTCACATGCCTTAAACCCATGAAATCCCCCTGGTCGAGGCCGGGATTGTCAGTCATCCTTATAGGGCACAGAGAGGGCAGGACCAGGCGAGGGGCCCCGCTCCAGCTCCGTCCCCCCCAGCGCCGGCCCCACACCTGGTACCATCCCAGCACCCCACGGGGACGGGCAGGATGGGGAGCTGAGGAGGAGCAGTGCCCGGAGGAGCGGGGCCAGCACCTCACTGCCTGGGAACCCAATCCTTCCTGCCCCCCTCCCAGCAGCCGAGGCTCCCGGTCCCGAAATTTATTTTAATGTAAACCTAGCTCTAAGGCAGCTTTTTCTCATTTTTAAACTATTTCATATCAATCCTTGGCCTGACATTTGTTTTCTTTGAATTTGGTGGGGAGCGTGGTCTGCATTGCTGAGGATATCTCCTCAGGAATCTTGGCAGAGGCTGCGCCGTATCTTTGAAGAAAGAGCAAATGCAAAACAGAAGGGAGATATTAGAGGAGCACAAACAAGATTTCCCCGTGCTTACCCCAGAGCCGGCGGTGCTGCGGCCGTGGGCACTGGGATGGCACTGAGCATCCCCAGTATGGGATGAACCCATGGCAGCCCCGACCCCCGGGCGGTGTTTGTGTCCCCAGTTAGGGGTCACCATCGTGGGCTGGGGACCACTGGGTCCCCCTCACCTGTAGCGTGACAGAGCGAACACGGGAGGGAACGCATCTTTTGGAGTGATGTCGTGGAGTGGGAGAGGCAGATCCAAGGGCCCAGCAAATATGGGGAGGTGGGATTAGCAGTGTTAAGTCAGGGGTATCTGCTGAAGGCTTCCTAGGAACAAGCTGTAAGCACATCCTCAGCTCCTGCCCAGAAACAGAGACGGTCCATCCCCATAGGACCAGACGGATGCTATTACGTTTATTTATAAAATATACTGTATCAAAGGAGAAAAAAAAAGCACACTGGAGGAGAAGGGAGGAGTGCCAAGCCACTTTGCCCAGCCTCAAACCAGAGCTCAGCCATTGGGGCTCAGCTGTGGCTTTGGCCAGGGTGTGGGCTGTCCCCAACAGCCCCCAGCACCACCTGTGGCTCAGCTTCTCACCACGGGTGATGCTGAGACCTCAGCACCCCTAAATAATGTGCAGAGATGAGCCCCAGAGGTGCAGGGACAGGTGCTGTGCAGGTGTCTGGGATCGGAGATGCACGGGGCCGATCCTGTGCAGCTGTTGGTTTGGTGCCCCCCTACCACCATGGGGACAAAGAGCAGTGCTGAGGACCTGCAACAAATAACAGAGTGCCCCCAAAGTGCCCACGCAGCTCAGCACAGCCGGGCAGCAGCTCCCACCCTGCAGAGCCAACCTGGGGACAGGACCCTGCAGCATGGGACAGCACAACACAGCTTGTAGGGCTGAGGGCTCCAGCCTGGAGCATGGCACAGCTCTGGTTTGGGGCCACAGTGCCCAGCAGGCGATGCACAACGTGGATGTGACCCATTGGCAACGCTGCCCTCCCCGAGTGGTGCTCAGCTCCCACTCTGCACCACCCCTTCAGTTTTAGGAAGGCACCGTGCTGCCAGGAGGAGGAGAGGGGAAGAAGAGGGGAAGGAGAAAAAAAAAAAAAAAAAAAGAAAGAAACCCCACAAAAATGTCTTCATAACAGGAAACGTCTCATAAAATACCTGTGGTTTGGCATGTGCAGTCTGGCTGGTCCAACTATGCACCTGGCAGGCAACCCTGCTATTAGTGCTGCACAGTCTGGGATTCGGCAGGGCCGGGGTTGGAGCCGGAGCCCTCCGTGGGGCTGGGTGCAGGGGGACATGCCTGGGGGTCCCAGAGATCCCTGTGTCCCCTAAGTGGGCAGCAAGCCAGGCTGAGCCCAAAGCAGAGCACCCTACACCCGGCTGCAGAGCGGATCCAAAAGATGCTGCTTTTAAGTCCCGAGTGGTTTTAATTGTCTGAGTGCAGCTGGGTGCGCTCACGGTCCCAAAGGTGGGCTCCTTGTGCAGAGACCTGCAGTGCTGCCCGGATGCAGGGCACGTTGGGGCCCCAGTTTTCCATGCTGACCCACATCCCCACCAGTGCACACCCGCAGCTCTGTAGGCACGGTGGTGCCACCGTTGCTGTGCGCATCAGCCGTGATCAGCCCGGGGTTTTGACAGCTTGGGGTGAGGGATTAAGGCCTGAGCCGTGCCCTGCGGCGGGATCACGCCTTGCTGTGCCGCGGCACACGCCCACCCAGGGTCACTAATCCGCCTTAGCTGACCCCTGACCCCACGGCTGCGGGATCAGCAGTGGCACCAACCCCAGTGTCAGCACCGCTGCGGGGACCTGGGCTCCTCAGCACCAATCCACGTCCTGTGTGTCACCCCCCAGGGCATGACTTCGGGGCAGGGTGTCCTTCCCACATCACACACATTGCACATCACACGTTGCACGTGGCCAGGGCGTGCTGGGAGGAGAGTCAGGACAGGGAGAAGCACTCAGGACAGGGAGAAGCACCCAGGACAGGGAGAAGCACCCAGCGCAGGGAGAAGCACCCAGCGCAGGGCGTGCAGGGAGCTCTGCAGCAGCTGTGCACAAAGCAGCTGCTCGGTGCGCATCTTCACGCAGCTCTGTGCTCACAGCCCTCCAACTCCTCCCCCTGCAGCTCGTGCCCCGAGCTGCCCCGTGTGCTCTGAGTGCCTGCAGTAGTTGTTAGTGCAGCAGGAGTTAATTAGCACGGAGCCCCCAGTCTGCAGTTAATTTGGCTGCAGTCACTGCCTGGATCGGAGTGCTGTGGGTGGACAGGGCCAGCTCTGACCACGGCACTCTGCGAGCTGGCAGTGACTGTGCCATGTTGTGCCATCTGATGGGATGCCATACCATGCCATGCTGGGCCATGTGATGTTATACCACGCTGTCATATGCCATGCCGTCCTATGCCATGCTGTGCTGTGCCACCCAATGTGATGCCATGCCATGCCGTGCCATGCTGTGCCATGCCAGCCCTGTACCAGTGCCAGTCACGGGTGCACCGGGGCAGCAGGAAGCTGTGCGCAGATGGGGTGGGATGTTTTTCTTTCGTCAAAGAGAATGTTTTCTTGTTCCCTCTGATGAAGGCCGGGCGAGGCCGTGGGTCTGCACGGTGCATACAGCAGCTTTTGGCTGCGATCCGGCGTCGTGCATTAGGGGCTCACCATGCCAAGTCTCTCCCCGTGCTCCTGCACTGCTCGGCCGCGCGCTGCTTTGGCTCCCACGTCCCGTCCTGCGGAAGCACCACGCTCACTCTCCCTTTCAATAGCTCACTTTTCCCTTTTGCCTCCTTTTATTATTATTTTTCAAGCACGCCTTGCACAAACCCGATCATTTACCTCCCGCTGGAGTCCGTCCAGCCCCGTGTTGGGCTTGGAAACCCTCCCTGCTGTATTTTTTTTATTGCAAATGACCGGGGATGGAGCTGCTGGATGGGACCTGGTGGCAGCCAAGTGCAGCCCACCCACGTGCTGATGCTGCCCCACGCTTTCTCCCTGCAATGCCCACCCGGAGCTGTGGGATTGCGTGGTGCTGCACCCATACTTATCCCCACGCACAGCACAGGGATGGGCACGGGGCAGGGACAGCACTCCTGGTGGCTCATGAGCGCCGTCAGAGGTTGGTACAGCTCCGGTTGGACCCAGGGCTGGATCCGGGATTGCTGTGCCCAGCACTGATGGTGCTTTTACTGCTGTGTTTAAACAACATCTCCGCTTCACTGATCTCCATCCACAAGTGCAGGTCCCCCGCAGACCGCCTATATTGACTTAAAAATAATTAGCCTTGGAGTGAGCGGGCGCTGCGCTGCCTGCCGGCCCCGGCCTTAATATTTAAACAGCAGTGGCCATAAATCAGCTGCAGCCCCATGAACAAGTGCAGGGTTGTGTGCACGGGGCCGTGCTGGGGGCCGGGACACGGGGCTGGGGGGGAAAGCAGAGAAGGTGCCGGGGCTGCACGGGATGGTGCTGGGAGCACAAGGCACGGCCTGTCTGCGGGGCTCCCCCGGCCCCACGCTCCTGTGAGAACAAGGTGACACTTCTTGTCTCGGCTCTTGGACTCAGGGTGTGAGATTTTTCTCTCCCCGGTGCTTTCATTGCGTGCCAGGGGTTTTTAACACATCCCGCTCACGCGGTGCTGGGGGAGCACGGCGGCTGTGTGCTCTGAAGCTGTGCCAGGGGTCCCTGTGCCATGCCACCACACCATACCAGGGGGCTCCATGCCATACCAGAGATCTCTGTGCCATACCAGGGCTCTCCGTGCTGTACCAGGGGTCTCTGTGCTATACCTGTTCCATAACAGCGGTCTCTTGAGTCATACCAGGGGTCTCCACACCATGCCAGGTGTCTCCGTGCTGTACCAGGGTCTCCATGCCATAGCAGGGGGGTCCATGCCATGCCACCCACTGCCCCCAGCCCCACGGGGTCCCATTGCAGCTCACTGAGCCCCCTGACTGTACCTATTTACAAACTATCTCCATCTACTCCTGCTGTGCTTGTTTCTGCTGGGGGGAGATGTTGCAGTGGGACTACAGTACAGTGCAGGGCTGTGGCTGCATTTGGGACACGCTGGGGCTGTCCCCATCCCACAGTGCTCAGTGGCAGCCCCCAGGGCACCTCCCCACCTCAGTCCCACACCTCATCCCAGCCCCACAGCCCACGGGGAGTGAAGCAAAACCGTCTGGCTGTGTTAAGGGAGAGCACATGTCCCCTTCTGCTCCAGCTGTGCTGTGCCAGGCACTGCCCCCAGGGTGTGGGACAGCCAGGAGCATCCCATGGGGACACTGTCATGGGGGGACAGCGCTGGGTAAGGGCCGGGTGGCAGAGAGGAGAGATGGGGGAGGAGGGGATGGGATGAAATCAGAGCCAGAGGTACGGGGGTCATTCCAGGTAAGGCAAACAAATAAATAGCTGATTCAGGGGTTTGCTCTCCTCTTTTATTTAGCAGAAACCGTATTTTTACAGCTGCAATCCCTTAAAAACGGGATTTTTTCCCCCTTAAACAGATCCCTGTAAAATAATGCTTCATAAAGAGAAGCGTTCCTCTGCTAAACCCTGCAGACAGACGGCAGCACAGCACTGCTCCTGCACTGCCCTGCATCCAACACCTGCCCATGTCTCCCCCTCTCTCCCTTCCCTTAATTGCTTTAATTTTAATTGTGTTGATGTATTTGTGTCCCGTCCCCCCCCCCCCCCCCCCACGCTGCAGCCTTCTTCTTTTTCTCACTGCTGTTTCAGCAAAAGCCATCCAGGAAATTCCGACGAAATCCCAGCCCTGCCCCGGCGGGGAGAGGCAAAGAAGGGCTTAATGCTCATTAATTACCACCACGGGTCAATTATTGAGAGGGGGGGGGGAAACAGAAACGGGAGCAAAGCTCCGTGCTGTCAACGACGCTGGAAGGGTTCCAACCCTTTTGGGGTCCGTGCTGAGGGGGGGCCGCGTGTCCCCACGGGACGTGGGGTGCACATGGCGGTGCTGCCGGCCCCTCCGCCCCCCCCCCCCCTCATCCTCACTGCTGCTCTGTCCGCAGGAGCGGTGCTGAGCAGGATGCTGCCGGACGCTGCGGTGCTGCTGCTGCTGCTGCTGCTGGTCGGCCTCCGTGCGGCGGCTGCGGGAGGAGCGGCAGGATACGCGCAGGTCAAGTACATGCAGCCCATGGTGAAGGGACCCCTGGGACCCCCGTTTCGGGAAGGCAAAGGGCAGTACCTCGGTAAGGGGAGCGCTCAGAATGGGGTTGGGAGGGTGGGGGTGAGGCTGCCTGAGAGGCTGGGAGACCTATCTGCAGCATCCCGTGGCATCCCATCCCATCCCATCCCGTCCCGTCCCGTCCCATCCCATCCCATCCCATCCCATCCCATCCCATCCCATCCCATCCCATCCCATCCCATCCCATCCCATCCCATCCCATCCCGTCCCATCCCATCCCATCCCACGGTATCCCACAGACACGGTGCCACTGAGCTCTCCCCATCACACCCAAACCACACAGTGCCCCCTCAGCTGGCGCTCTCTTCCACCCCCTTCCCCCCCCAAAATACCCAGGGAATATCAATGCAAAATAGCTGAGCAAAGCCCTCAGCTCGGGCTGGGGGGTTCTGCTGGTTCCTGCCCTCCTGGTCACATCCCCAGGAGTGCTCACTCTGTCTGGGAGTTTGTGCTCCACAGCCCTTTGCTCTCTTCCTCCCCTCCTGCCCATCTGCAGTGGCTCTGGGCTCATCCTCCACCTATCCTGTTTCCTTGTCTGTGTTTCACACCAGCTGGGAAAGGAGACAGGGCCAAGGCCGGAGCTGGGAGACCCAGCCCAGCACAAAGAGAGCGAGTGAGAGTGATTTCCTCCACCACACGTGTTAAATCAATCCCCACCAGGCGACATGTGCTGCTCGCAGGGGCAGAGGCGCTGAGGTCATTGCAGGGAGCAGCCAGCCCAGCTGCAGCTTCCAGCAGAGCCACAGCCCTTCACAACCGCTGGCCTCGAGCTGCCCTGCTTCCACCTTGTCTGCTTCCACCCTGCTTGCACACCTTGCATGCACATCCTGCCTGCTTCCATGCCATGCATGCACGCACTCCCTGCCCGCCCTTGCTGCAGAGACCAGCTCTTTGTGCCCGACCCTGCTGCAGGTGCTTGGGGGTCCACCCGGGGTGGTATCTCCAAAATGAGATGGGGAGTGATGGGTGTGACTGAGCCCCACCTTTGGTACCAGCACAGCATCTCCACTGCTCTCCCTGAAGTCAGCCACCAGGATGGGGAAGGTCCCCATTAGGTTAACAGCCACTGGGACCCCCCGGGCTCGCTCAGAGCCGGACCCTCCAGGAAGCCCAAGCGTTGGCTCCGGGAGGAGAAACTGGAGAAGGTTCAGCTGCTGTGGCTGATTTACTGCTGGGAGGAATGGCTTATCAGGAGTTCAGCTCAGCACATGTGTCAGAAAACACACAGCAAAACCTGGAGCCGAAGCGTGCTGGGAGCCCCCGCTCCCTGCCCCCTTCTCAGCTGTTAGAGAGCTGCTCTCTGAATCCCAGCCAGAGACACAACCTTCCAGCACAGCCTCACCAAAGAGCAGCACTTCAGCTGCTGATGGGCCTGGATTCAAGTATCTCCCTGCTGCTTTTCCTGCTTTTCTCCTCCTTCTTCCCTACACATCGGGGCAGCTCGTGCTACATCTGTGCAGTGGTGGAGGAGCAAGTGTGCTGCGGGGCTGCATGGGTGCCAGGCTGGAGCAGGCACAGGGCTGCACCAGTTCAGGACAGAGCAGAGCAAACAGCTCATGGAGGGCTTCTGCTGAGCCCCTCAGCTTTCACCACCCAAAACTACAAGGCGAAAGATGGAGGCAGGTGGCGATACCGTTGGCTCCTGCATCCCCTGAGCTCTGTCTGTAACTGCTCCTTTGGCAAGGCACGTCCCTCACGGCCCCTGCCCTGCTCAGGGCACAGGATCCTGCCAGGCACCATGGAGCACCCAACCTTGACGTGAGACCCCAACCTGGGGGGCCGGGTCCGGCTGTAGGGCCGCTGGTGCCACCTAAAGAGACAGACAGGGCTGCCTGCCTTGGGATGCCGAGCAGCTGCTCCAACCCCAAAAGAGAGTCCAGGGTGTATGGATGCAGCTGCGGGCAGGGGATGGCCACTGGGATCCATATGGCCGTGCCCATGCACTGCGGGGCCGAGGCGAGAGCTCACAGCTCTCCTTCCCCTTCCCCTGCCCCAGCTGGCTCGGAGCATTAGCATTCATGGCAGCTTTGTTCATGCTTCGAGGGGAACACATAACCCCATGCTGCTGCTGTGAAATGCAGAGCTCCGAGACATGCGTCTGTGGTAAGACATGGGCTTTTGAAATCGGATACCTCTGGGGCTGCAATGTCCCAGTTTCTCCCCACTAACGTCCCCGGTTTGGTTTTCCCGTCTGCTTTTTGGCCGCCTGCACGTTGGCAGCCCGTGCCTGGCTTTGCTGCGCCGTGCGCCTGCGTGCGCACACTTCTCCCGTCCTCCGCGGGCTCAGCTGTAGATCCTTGCTCTGATCCCATGCAAAATGACCTAGAAAATTAATTCTTTTCAACCCATGGCAAGAAGGAAAAAATAAAACCGGGTCGGGGATGGGGGGGTGTGGGGGGAGGAAACACATTGAATTCATTTTCCGGATAAAAATTTTTCCAGAATCGAAGCCCCAGAAATGTGCATTAGTGTGGCACTCCACGTCTCCCTGCTTTCCCACACCACTTTCTGGGGTGAGGAGCAGAAACACAACGCTGCATCGCATGAGAACTTAACGCGTGCCGCCACGCGCCCTCTGCTAAGGGTAAAGCCAGGCCGGGCAGGGGAGATAAGCAGTGAGAGTGCTTCCATCACCGAAAGACAAACACGTGGGCACCCGGCTGGGATACGGCCGCAGCTAATTGGAGTGCTCAGAGGAGGAGAACGGCCGCCGTTCTGCTTCTGTGTCTCACATCTCCCCCAGATCTGCTCCTGCTGATGCGGGTTATCACGGCTCCCTGCTCCGGGCTGGGCTGGGTGAACATCTGCCCGAGCTGATGAGGTCTCAGCCCTTCACGTTTCTCGCTGTGGTCATGCCAAGTGTTCCCTCCGCTGAGAGCTTCCCCAGAGGGATTTTGCTGCGTTTCCCCTTTCTCACCCATTCCCTGCATCACGTGCTGCAGCAGCCGCCCGCGCTCGGGGTGTGATTTATGCTCACGTCTGCGCTTTTCGCACGGAGCTGCGGTGGGCATGTAATCCGGCCCTGCTCGCTTTGTAGTCTCTCAGCCCATTACTTTCTTTCTTATATCCGTTTGCAAAAGAGCTCTATAAATTCTTGAGATGTCAGGCGGCGGCGGCCCGCTCCCAGCTGGGCTGACTCACTTGGACGCGGCCGGGGCTGCGCTTCCCTCGCAGCTATTGGAGCTTTTCCTCCATCCTCAGCGCTTTTTCCTTTGTAAGTTTCTCTCCACCTCACTGGATGGGGGCAGTGGGGCCAGAGAGCACCACCGGCGTGTCTTAACGAGTCACACATCGCCTCTCCGGGCTCTCGAGTGCGTGTCAGCATTTTCTTTCGAATCCCAAAGGAGATCCAACCACACGTGGGTCTCCAGGCCCCAACCTCATGGGAATGATTCAGGTTGAAAAAGACCTCCGAGACCAACCCCAGTCCAACCCCAACCCATCCCACCATGCCTGCTGACTGCGTCCCTCAGCCCCAGCGTGTGGCAAAATGGATGTGCTGCCAACTGGAGGCACCCCGACATGGTGGCATGATGTGTCCCCAGCCCGCTGCCGCCCCAGTAAAGCTCCGTGCTCTCTTCTCTCCGCAGACATGCCACCGCTGCTGCCCATGGACCTCAAAGGGGAGCCAGGACCACCAGGGAAGCCCGGCCCACGCGGTCCCCCCGGGCCCCCCGGATACCCAGGAAAGCCGGGCACAGGGAAGCCGGGCATGCACGGTCAGCCGGGGCCTGCGGGGCCCCCTGGCTTCTCCGGCATCGGGAAACCCGGCATCCCAGGACTGCCTGGCAAGGCGGGTATGAAGGGGATGCCCGGAGCCAAAGGTGAACCTGGCATGCGGGGAGAGCAAGGGCCCAGAGGACTGCCCGGCCCCCCAGGGCTGCCAGGGCCCGCTGGCATCTCTGTCAATGGGAAACCAGGACCCCAGGGTGGCCCGGGGTTGCCGGGGTTTCGGGGTGAGCCTGGTCCCAAAGGAGAGCCAGGACCCCGTGGGGAGAGAGGGATGAAGGGTGAAAATGGAGTGGGGAAACCAGGGTTGCCAGGACCACGGGGCAATGGTGGCCCTCCTGGCCCCGCAGGGCCGCCGGGACCTGTCAGTGTTGGCAAACCTGGCCTGGATGGGCTGCCTGGTGCGCCGGGGGAGAAGGGTGACATGGGCCCCCCCGGTGGGCCGGGGGTCAGCGGGGAGCCTGGCCCTGTGGGGCCGCGGGGGCCGCCCGGCATCGATGGGATCGGCATCCCAGGTGCCGCAGGGGTACCGGGGATACAGGGCCCCATGGGGCCAAAGGGGGAACCGGGCATCCGTGGCCCCCCTGGTTTGCCAGGTGCTACAGGCTATGGGAAGCCAGGTTTGCCCGGCCTCAAAGGAGACCGCGGGCAGCCGGGGGTGCCGGGAGCCATTGGTGATAAAGGGGAACCTGGAGTTGATGGTGAGCCAGGTGAGCAGGGCCCCGCTGGTGTCATCGGGCCACCAGGCCCACCAGGGTCCATGGGCCTGCCGGGCAAGCATGGGCTGCCTGGCCCCAAGGGCGACATTGGGCCCAGTGGGCCACCAGGAATGCCAGGGATGCGGGGTGACCAGGGGCCAAACGGCTTCGCTGGGAAACCAGGAGTGCCAGGAGAAAGGGGTCTGCCTGGCTCACAGGGCCCCCCTGGCCCAACAGGCCCCAAAGGAGAACCAGGGTTCATTGGCCTCCCTGGGGTACCAGGATTGACAGGTGGCCCCGGGCCAAAAGGGGATGGGGGGATCCCGGGGCAGCCGGGGCTCAGGGGCCCTTCCGGCATCCCTGGTTTGCAGGGGCCCGCGGGGCCCATGGGGCCTCAGGGGCTGCCGGGGCTCAAAGGAGAGCCGGGGCTGCCTGGGGTTCCCGGTGAGGGGAAGATGGGCGAGCCCGGCATGGCCGGCCCCATCGGCCCACCGGGAATGCCGGGGACACCGGGACTCAATGGACCGCCCGGCCCCCCCGGGCCACCTGGGCCACCGGGAGCACCAGGGGTGTTTGATGAGACGGGCATTGCGGGGCTGCACCTGCCCGACGGCGGCGTGGAGGGGGCCGTGCTGGGCAACGGCAAGCCAGGCAAGCCACAGTACGGCCGAGGAGAGCTCTCCGCCCGCATCGCGCCCGCCTTCACCGCCATCCTCACCTCCCCCTTCCCGGCATCCGGCATGCCGGTCAAGTTCGACCGGACTTTGTACAACGGGCACAACGGCTACAACCCGGTCACCGGGATATTCACCTGCCCCATCTCCGGCATCTACTACTTTGCCTACCACGTGCACGTCAAAGGGACCAACGTCTGGGTGGCTCTTTATAAGAACAACGTGCCCGCCACCTACACCTACGACGAGTACAAAAAGGGCTACCTGGACCAGGCGTCGGGCAGCGCCGTGCTTGAACTGAAGGAGAACGACCAGGTCTGGGTACAGATGCCCTCGGATCAGGCCAACGGGCTCTACTCCACGGAGTACATCCACTCCTCCTTCTCCGGGTTCCTGCTTTGTCCCACATAACGGCTGTTGGGCGCATTTCCTTTTCACCCACTTTAGCCATAAACTGTCTTTTTTTTTTTTTAATAAAAATGTTTATAATTAATACAAAAATAAAATCACTGGGAAGAACGCGCGAGCCGTGATCATGGGACCTTGCTTCACGCTGTTTGATCCATGAGTCAAGAGGGTCATCGGAAAGGAGACGTCTTTCTTTCTTTCTTTCTTTTTAGGGGCAGGAGGAAGGGAGGGAGGGAGCAACTTTCTCAGCAAGTGTATTTGGAATTGATTTCCACCCAGTGACTGCACATCAAACACAGGAACTCGCTTGGGATGGCAAGGATCTGGTTATGCAGTACGTCGCTCCGTGACCCAGAGAGGGGAGCATGGAGGACTGGACCCCTCTGGTCTACAATTAGTGCCCTCGTTTCCCATTCCGAGTACCATTAAATAAATACAGGAGATGTGGTGGATGGTGTATTTGCTAACCAACACGGGGTCCCAAGCGCTTGGCAGAAATGAGTACAGCAGCAGAGATCCTTGCTGGGTTGAGGATTTCCTTCCCGCACCATCCGGTGTCCAAGTTTCGGTCTCCCTGATGCCTGATTCTTCAAGCTGCTTTGAAGCAGTGTCTGGTTCACTCCGGATCCAGCGTGGTTGGATTTACAATCAGAGAACGTGGAACACTATGCATAAGCACCTTCTTAGAATAAGTAAATATTATTTTTTAGCCCTTCCCCAGCATATTTAGGAACTAAACCATCCAGGCATCGGTCTCTGGGAGGACGACAGCCTGTTGCAGGGACGCTGGGACCCCTGTGATAACAGCGGTCCTCTCTGGTGCTGACCCAGCAAGCCCAAGGGCTGCTCCTATCCTGCACGTTTCTTGGTGGCCCAAAGACTTGCCCTCGCAGCAAGTCACTCCTTGCCAACACAACGGCACCGCAGCGCGCCAGCAGATGGAGTTTGTCTTTCCTGAAGGTGCCACCTGGACAGCCTGCTCGTACTGCCCCACTGCTTCACCACACAGTTGTTTCATGTCGGTGTTTCCCCCCCTCGCTTTCTTTCAACCAAGGAGCAGTGATAATTCTGACGTCCCACTCCGTCGTTGTACAGCGGTGCTATGATCTAGTTAACGATGCTATTTCCAAGTGTAGTGCAATATGGTTCTGTGAGACCGCGCCGTTCTGGGTGTATTCCTCTGTTAAAACATTCCCATTTGTCTGTCGTTGCCACTTTGTTCTCTAATGCTTGAAAATCTCATTGACCCAAACAGGAGCTATGAGATTTTGGGGCAGGAACGTGGGATGCTGGCCACGTGGCTGCTCCATCCTCACTAACGGGAGGAATTGAACTCGGTTGCTTTGCAGATTTTCTCATGGTAGAGTAGTAATCACCACTTGCACTTCAGAGTAAAGCAGTTCTCATCCCAGGCAAGCTGCATGCTGTTGAAGGTAAACCGCTGCACATCCCTCTGCAGGGGCACATCCCTGAGAAAACAGCGACGATTTGGTCACCAGCTGAGCAGCTATCACCTAAAGCCTACTCTATGGCCAAAGAAACAAAACGTAGCACGAATGAGACTTGGGACTGTTCTCCAGATGGACTGTACAAGATATTTAAACGCCTCCTTTTGTTGTCGTTGGGTTTGGGGTTTTTTTTGTTTTGCTTGGGGTTTTGTTTTTTCTTTTTTTTTTTTTTGGTTGTTGACCTTTTCCTTAAGCCTGTCGTGAGTTTCTGCCTCTCGTCATGCAGGGCTTCCACGTTGTATGGGAACTGTTGAATCACAGCCTGAACCACTGATTGATCACCTGAGGCAAGCACTGAGTCAGCTGTGGGAGCACAGGTGAAGGCAATGCACCTGTGTGACCAGAAGGGGTGGAACCTGGCTCCAGCTCTCCCCGACCCCATTTAAGGGCTGACCACCACTGGGGAAGGATCTCTTTCTGGAGATCACTCCTTTGGAGTCTCCTACTGCAAGCCTAGGACGTGGGTTAGCATTTTCCTTTATTTTGATTGTCTCTTTCCATCACGATAATCTAACTATACCATCTGTAAAATATCCCGACTACAATACTATTTGTCAATATTCATTCTGTTAACCATACGCACGTCAAAACAGCCCCAGCCCTGCACACGAGGAACACAAAGGAGGTCCAAAGCTGAAAGGGGCAGCAGTTGAGCTGCAGCCCTGCTGGGGCTGGCGTCCCTCCTCAGAACGGATTTGCTCCATGTGGAGCTGCAAGTCATGGCATGATGCAACTTGAGTCTCAAGTTGAAACGCAGCTCCAGTGCTTCTGGTGCCATTGGACATTGTAAGCCCTGAGCACGGGGAGGTGCCAGGCCTGCTGGGCTCCGATTGCAGCCGGTTATTTCCCAGGAGGAACAGGAGCCAAAAAAATCCCAGAACTTCCAAGTGGAAGCTCGAATACTTTCTTCAGTCCCGGGTTAGGAGGAGGGCTCTCAGTCAGAGCCTGTGTCTCCTGCATTGAAGCGATTCCTGGGGACACAGCACGGGCTGGAGCTGGCGAGGTGGGATCCCAGCGCTCAGGGTCTGGCTCTGCCAGCAGCTCTGCGGCACACGGCGTGAGGTGCACACTACCTGCAGGAGCTCAGCAGCTTCCACATGCTCCCAGCTGCTCCCGGGTGGAAGCTCAGTCCTCTCCAACAAAGCAATTTATTTATACTAAGTTCCATTCAGCCTTTCTGTTCTGGTTTACTGCAAACGTCACGTTCTCGCTGGCAAAAAGCAATGACAAAAACACCCACTATAACCAAACCAGTAACCCTTGCAGCACTGTAGATATTGTTCTGCAATCTCCCTTTCCCCTCACGTGCAGAGCATTAACAGCCATCAACCCTCCGCAGCTGCATCACCTGCCACACGACCTGGTTGGACTGGATGATCTTGTAGGTCTTTTCCAACCTTGGAGATTCTACGTAGAAACAGAAAGGCAGAGATGTGACATGCACACGGGCTCCAAGAACGATGCACAGGACGAGGGGCTGCCCACCAAACCAGGCACGGTCAGGAAGATGTTCTTCTGGAGTGCTGAGTACGTGATATCCACCACCAGAAAGGGTTATTTTGTCGTGCGTGTGAGCACGTGGGATTTTGTTTTCGGTCACGCTCGAGGAGCAGGTTGGGTTGGATGAAGTCTGTCTATTTTTAATTATGAAAACTGCATTACAGTGTGCATTTTTATATACAAATCCTTACTATTTTTTTTAAATTTGCCTCTAGTATCTCCATTTCTAACCTAGTATATAGAGGTTTTTAGTTTTGTAAATACTTATTACGTGCACTGTCTGTCATAGTAAAAGTTGGTTTAAAATGCACTCTTGTGATCAGAAACTGGCCTTCTCTTCAGAACTAAAACTGCAGTACTTGATTGTATTGACAAACCATCAATAAAACCTATTGTACAAAGGTGGTGTGGGCTGTGCCTTTGTCCTCCTCGCCCCCCAGGGCTGTGGGCACGGGACAGAGGTGACCACAGCTGTGGGGCAGAGCTGAATGTTTCAGTATGTGTTTCAATTCTGGCCTAAAATGAGCTGTATTCTTTAAACAGGAAACTTCTGTTCTTTGTGGGTTCCAAATTTTTCCAGTTCTCAAGCTCCTTTAACAGGAAAATGTCTTCTTTTAAATAACTCTGACTACACTGACATCCCTGGCAGGAAAATGTGAAAAATCGGACATTTTAGACCTCAGATCTGCAGCACAATACGTAAATACAAAAAAAGACCAGAATTCCACATGATCTCAGAACAAGACATTCATTTAAACAAGTAAAACCCATTAAAGCATCACGCAGAATCCTGGCACTAGAAGGAAGCAGAGGCAGGAGGGACTGGAATGCCCCTACACAACCAGATTTTCCACACATGCATGCAGTCTGAAACTGTACTGTTACCAAAAGGGAGTGAACTCCATTTGTGCACAACGTTCACGTCCACTGTCACGAGAAATAACAGAGATAATAGACAACTACACTGTCACATTTACAAATACTTCCATATGACGACTGCTTGCCTCTTCCCTTTTGTTTTTAATTATGAGAAGCTTGTAACCCTCTTCAGACGTGCCATGCACAAGCTATTATTCCCTTTCTGAGCAGCCCTCTTGAGCAAGAGTTTCAGGTTTTAAACTCTGGAACAACACAGCCGTGCTAGAATATTCTTACCCAACAGTACCAGCTTCAAGTCCCCAAACTCTTTTCATCTTCTTTTAACCTTTCCCTTTATTTGCAGATGGTTCTCACAAAGTACAGAGTTTGAAATCTATGAGAAGTAACTCCTGCTTCCAACTGAAGCCATTTCTGTCACTGACTGCAGCAGAACCAAGAATTCAATCCTTGCTTAGCACTACATTTCACAATTTATCTCCACCCACAGATTTAAACAGCAATCTCACTTGGTGCTCTGGACATACACAGGACAGAATTAAAAAGGCAGAATATGAGGATTACAAACTGGAATAGCTGCAGAAATGTGAGTCAGCTGTCTAAGGGAACACAAAATGCAATCAGTGAGGGCAGTGTCAGGCAGACTGCAAAGGACACCAAAGGGACAGCAATTAGTTATGCCATCTTCCAGCCCCTCCCTACAGGAGGGGGTTGGAATTAGATAACCTAAAGGTCCCTTCCAACCCAAACCATTCTGTGATCCTATGATTTTTCCAGCAGTAACCATCAGCCTTCTGGGATTCTGTATGCATGCACCAAAGGCATTTCTTCAAATGCCACTAGCAGTGCAAAGAAATCCCTACCCCAGGGTCAGGCACTTTCCATTCTGCCCTTAAAGAAGTGAACCTCCCTGTGAGGTCTGCTCTGCAGTGTCTTCACTCCACAGTGAAGGTGGCAACCTGTCCCCCGCCCCAGCAGGACATCCTCCATGCTCTCCCACAGTGTGCTTCTCTGGAGGCTCCCAACCACATCCTTTCACTTGTCAGTAGAGAATGAACTAGTGTTCTAAGGGGGACGTGCATCCCATGAAAGCCACTGCTTGACAGGTTGCTACCAACAGAAATGAAGGACACTTCATTCAGAAGTAAAGAGCAATAAAAAGTCTGTGGATTCAGACACCACCTAGGAAATGACAAAATGACATAGTTATATGAGGGTCGGACAAAGCAAGCAGCAGAAATCTTATGAAAACTTGATGCTCTCGTACTTCAGAGATGTCCCATGCTGTCCATGGCACCACATTCAGCACTTCCCAGCAAAACTCAAAGTGAAGGCTGTGTCCCATCTGTTCAACCCCAGCTCATGCTTCCACCTCTAGCAGGTGTCTCCTAGATGGAGGCTTGCTGGCACGAGTCCACCACCAACGTTACAAGCAGAAAAGCAGAAGTAACCACCTACACTGCCTTCCAGACACACTCTCCCCTCAGGGCTCAGAGCCGTTGGCAGTACAGTTCATGCAAGCTGTCTGCCAGCTTCTGTGTCTCTTGAAAAGCTTCACAGCTCTGCTCCCAACTTGGGGGTATCTGTTCCTCCCCATAATAAGCCCCTGCAATGGCTCCTGCCATGGTAGCAATGGTGTCTGTGTCTCCACCCAGAGAGATACAGTAGATGATGGTCCTCTGCAGGCTGTTGTAGTGCTCAGGAATATCTGGGTCAGCTTCCATGCAGCGCAGGAAGGAGTAAATGGCAGTTGGGACAGAGCGCAAAGCAGCGATGCCATTCCCTGAAAATAAAACCAATCATCTTCAGAGCAGCAGAACACTCCTGTCCTCCTTCCTCCAGCAGTGCCCTTTCCCTTTTTCACTGCAACATCCCGTTGCCAGTCACCATCAACACCTCTACTGCAATTTTATCACCACACGGTGCAAAATTAGAATTGCAAGAGATTCCCCCCTGCTCACCAGTACTGCTCCCAACCATCCCACTTACAACAGTACAGGCTGGTGAGACACATCCACTTAATCCTATCCAACATTAAGATCTGAGAGCCATTAGGACAAGATCTTACAATACTAAGAAATATTATCCAAGATAGTTTTTGTTAGCAAGAGTTTTCTCCCCACGAATAGAAGGAGGAAGGCACAGAACTGCATACCTAATTCAAACAATACGTCTGCTTTGGGAACACTGCTGAGCTCCAAAAACTCCTTTATTTTCTTCAGACGCCTTGAAAATGGCAAGTCCTCAAATCCCAGCCTGGAAACAAAGAGTGCAATGGGGGAGAGAGGCCACGAAGAGTCAGAGTGCAGTCAGTACAGAGTGCAGTCAGTACACTGCAGGGTTAGTGCTCACCGCAGCTACTTACGCTCGGGCGTCAGTGAGAGACTTATCATCTGCCTCTACATCTTCCATGTGGCTAATGAGCTGCTCAAGGAAGGTCTCCCTGCTGATGTCCCCCTGCAAGGCGAGATGCACTGCCAGGGCCTGCAGGATGGCCCCGTTGTAGCCCAACGAGTTGGCATGGGTTAACTCAGCACTGAGCTTCGCAAACTGTGAACGAAAACGTCTAATTAGCAAACTCAAGTGAGACCAGATGGGACCCGAGGGCAGCAGGCAGTCCCACAGCCAGGCTGCCCCAGCGAGCCCACAACAGTACCTTCTTAACATCCTGGACATCAGAATAGGTGAGCGGAATGCCTGCAATCCTCATGGCACCACCATTGCCATAGGAGCCCTTCCCATTAAACTGAGCTCTTGCTGGCTCAAACACATCACTGCACTTGGGGCTCAGCAGCTTCTTAAAGACATTGACAACAGCCATCCCGTAGCCCCTGTTGGGCTCCTTCTTGTACTCCTCAGCAAACCTGTGTGGGCAAGGCGAGAAAAAACTCGTGGAGTTTGAAAATGGAATGAAGAGCACACGGACAATTCCACGACAGCCATGGTTCAACTGGTTCACTTCTGCAGGAAAAGAGCCTCCCTAAAAAATGGTGTGAAAGGAGGACAGGGTGCACAAATGGCCTACAGACATCTCTTGCAGCTCACTTGTTTCCCTCTCAACTTTGCTTTGAAATAGAAGCAAACTCGAAACACTTCCCTGGGTCACAACCACAAAGTCTTTTGTTCAAGTTCATTGGAAGTGTTTTCTAAACAAATAAATGTTCTCCCTTAAGTGGAACCAAATGCTACCAGGGCTGCAGATCCAAAGGGGAAATGGATCATAAACAAACTGAGGCTGACCTCACTAATATTCAGCAGCTAAATTAAGTACAGACATAAATAGCAACAAACAAATATGTAAGGAAATGACAACTATGCAAGGAAATGCTTCAAAAACATCCAAGTGTTATCTGCCACAGAGGTGGCTCCAAATACAGAATGGCAAAGCAGCACGTCCCATCCTGCTTCACTTCAAGGCATATTTGGAACTGACATTAAGAGAAAGGATGCTGTATGCTCCAGGACAGTGGACTCCAGGATTGACCTTCGCTCCTATTTCCTCCACAAACGAACAGTGACTTTGTCTGAGCTCTGGTTCCCTTTTGCAGACAGTGGGATGACGGTTCCACGTGAGCCACGTCTGACATTTAACAAGCTGTGCTCTGGCTGCTGAGCCCCCGCTGCAGCCCTCACCTCTTGGCCATGTCAACTTCGTCAAACTCCCTCTTGGCCAACAGCGACTGCACCACAGCCCTGCTCATGGCCGTGTCATCCGTGTAGGAGAGGCTTTCTGAAACAGAGAGCCACAACTTCAGCCGACCACCGGCGGACGAGCTCCCAGCCGCTCCCTCCCACACCCCCCACCCGTCCCACCGACGTGCAGCCCCAAACCCCGCAGCTGCGCCCGGAGGAGCACCAAGGCCCCGTCCACGCATCCCGGGGCTTCTGCAGGACCGAGAAGCGCCCTCCCACCACCGCCCCACCCCGGGGGACCGAGCAGCATCCCACCCCCCCACACCCACACCCCCCCACACACCCGCTCCTCCTTGCGGGGCCCACCCCGCGCCGTTCCACGCACCTCCGTGCGCGCTCCCGGCCGGCTCCCCATCACCGACCGGCGGCTCCAGGCCGCGGAGAAAGCGCAGCAAATCGGGCAGCGTCACCGCGCTCGTGCCCTCGAACACCGCGCCCAGGCAGTCGCCCATCAGCGCCCCGGCCAAGCAGCCCCGGAAGCGGCCGGGACACGGCCGAGCGCGGGACACCGCCGCGCGGCCCGAGCGCGCGGCCGCCATTTTGTGTCGGAAACAGCGCCCCCCCGCGGCGCGGAGGACTGAGGAGAGCGGGAACGGAGCCCCGACGGAGCGCCCCGGAAAAGCGCCGCTGCGGAAGGACAGAGCGGTGTGGGTTGGAAGGGACCCCGAGGATCAGGAGTCCCACCCCCTGCCACGCGCAGGGACACCGAGCTCCCGTGGCACACCAGGCTGCCCCACGCGATCCGGCCGTGAACCCCTCCACGGACGGGGCACCCGCAGCCTCTGTGCAGCACCTCGCTGCTCTCATGGCGAAGGACGTCCCCCTGACATCCAAACTAAATCCTCCCTGAGCCCTCTGCGCATCTCTGTGCCCCTCCTCTGTCCCCTCGCCCACCGCTCCCTGTCCCGTCTGCTTGCCGCGGATCACAGCCGCTCTCACAGACGCTCTTTATTGCCTTAACGCTCCTCAGAGCGCGTACAACAGACGGATATGGAAAAACCGGGGGCGGGGGGGGGAGGATCCTCCGACGCGACGTCGGCTGTCCCGGGGCGGAGCGGAGCAGAGCGGAGCTCCGGGCGCTCACCCCGCCCGCCCCGTCCTAAGCCGGCTTCAGCTGCCCGGCCCCGGGGGGGGATGCCCCGCGGTTCGTTGTGCGGTTGAAGGTGTCCACCCGCGGCACGATCTTCTCCGCGGGGACCACGAGCTTCTTGCGGCATTCCACGCACTTGTGCTCCAGCACGAGGGAGAGGGCTTTGTGGCTCGCGTCGGTCTGCACGCGGTGCAGCTGTCTGTACAGAGCGTCCAGGGCGGCCCTGCAGCGGGGACACGCGACGGGTTGGGCTCGGGAGCGGCGTTCCCACCCGCGATGCCCACGAAGAGCAGGATGGGGGGGGGGGGGGGGGCGGCGCGGCTTTTGCCTTTGTGTCAAGAGCGAAAGCCGGCAGTGCTGTGCCACCCCTGTGCTACTGAGAAGGCTTACTGTGCCTCTGCGAGCTTCAGCTTGAGGGCACGGATCGATCCTTCCAGCTGGTGGACCTCATCCGTGAGCCCGTACTGGACCTGTGATGTGCAGATAAAGACAGCTGTGGCAGTGAACGGCACTGATGTGCTGCTTTAGAAAGGCCACAGATCTCCCATCCCCCCGCTACCCCACCCCAGAGGTGCACCCACACCTCAAACAAACACCATCCTATTGAATCCCCAGTCCCTGCTGACGGGGTCAGTACCTGATCCCGACAGAGCTCCACATTGGGCCGACACGTGCGGGCCTCCAGGCGGGTGTGTGCCAATTTCAGATCCTGCATTTTCCTTCGAATGTCCTCCTCCAGGCGTCGGATGTCCTCTTCCATCTCGGTGATTTCTTCCAAGGTCTAAGGTAAAGACACGAGTCCCAGCCACAGTTCTGTGTAGGAGACAGACTGGAAAACAGCCCCCATCCACCCCGGGCTTTTACTGCGCTGGGGATGTGTTTTAAATGGAGCTGGTGGGCTCTGAACCCCTCTGCCCGTGGCTTTGTATGGAGACCAAGCAGAGTGCTGCTGCTGTTTGATGCCCACAGCTGCTGACATCAGGGGTGAAATGAAAAGGCCCCAGCCTGGCACTGCTGCCAGGGCAGCAGAGGGAGGCTGGATGTTGCAGGGATCACACCTGGGCCACTTTACAGTTCTCGTGTGGGTACTGTAAACCAAAGCTGAGCCAGGTTTACAGGCAGCCTCTCTCCCACCGTTGTGTTCCCCTGCGAGTGCGGGATCAGCACAGAAAAGCAGACTTTTGCTTTCACAGATTGATGGGTTGGATATAAACCCTGCAGCAGAGGAGCCCTGACTCACCGCCCGTGCACCCAGCCACGCAGGGCAGGTGAGCACAGGAAGGACATGCTCAGATCGAGCAGCATTCCAGCTCACAAAGCTCAGCATTCAGTCCCCACCCAAGGCTGTATCGAGAAACCGGCACCGTTTACATTTTGCTCCTGCCACTTGAGCTCATCGTAGGCTCTCTCCACATCTCTGATCCTCTTACGCAGGGCAAAGTCCGTGGCTGCACTCTGAGCCTCCAGCTCGTTGTCTGTCTGAACAGAGAGCAGTTTGCAGTCACACACATCTGCAGGGGCCGATATGAGACACTGCTCCCCGTGAGGTTGGGACACAAAGCTGGCCAGGCTGTGTGCAGGTCACACAGCTGAAAGGAATGGGAATGATGGATTGCTGTGGGTCTTCCATGCTGCTGGGTCTGCTGTGCCCTCTGGGGCACAGGCCAGCTTCCCTTTTAAAACAGGAGGGCAGCTGCTCGCAGAGGGGCCCACAGGACCACGCTGTCTTTTCAAGACCCCCTTCTCCGGCCACAGCACAGTGGCTCCAGAACTTCTGCACCATTAACTCACAACGGAGGCACTCTATTACCTGGGCAATGGCAAGCACTATTGCCTCTCGGAGCTTAGTCGAGGCTTTCATTTCCTCCTCAGCATGATCTTTGTTGTGTTGGCTATTCTGTTCCCACTCATCCACTGCAGTTGATCTGTGACCAAACCAGCAGTTATGAAAATACGTGGAGTGTTTGCAAGACAGTTCAAAGGGAACCCCCTGCTGCAGGCCAAGAAGGCTTTCTGCAGTGCAAAATGCTTCAGGAATTCAGAGGTCGCATCCTGCCTGATCTCCTCAGTGCACCACTGGAGATTGCTGCCCCACGGCTCCTGCACAGACCCCGACGTCTGCTTGAACTGGGGACACAGTGTGCACTGCCAGCCACCAGCTCGCTGGGAGCACGGGTTAAAGAAGGTCTCATACCCTGAAAGTCTGTGGCTGCACATCCCAGCAGCCAGCTCCTGCACAGTGACTGCACTCATCATGCCAGGATGGAGCGTGGGAAGGAGCAGCATCTCCAAAGCTCTCGCACAGATTTGGGCAGGAGCACAGGATGTTCACTTACCCGTGTGGGATCCGCGTTGGGTTGACCTTGAAGGAGATATTGGGAGAGTTCACGTTGAGGGATAAGCACGTGCGATCGATCTCCAGGGCCTCCACCTTGCCATAGTGGTCGAAGCTCAGCTGCTGCCGTGCTTCCTGGAGGATGCTGCAGAACACCAGGCTGGAGTCAGCACGCGGAGCAGGGCAGCTCCCTGCTGGGAGAGCCTTTGAATCTCATCCTCCGTGGTCATTATAGGACAGGCAGCGTGCTGTTTGCCTCACCAGAGCTGTTCCAGGGCTTCATTCACCCACTGCTGCAGCTCTCTCTTGGTCTTCTGGATCACCTTCACCTCCTTTTGCAGCTGCTCCTCCGCGGAGTCCCTCACCATGTCGATGGCACGGCGACCATCACGGAGTGTCAGACACTCCATGGCCACGTCCAAGGACAAATTCTTGGCCTGGAGGGCACGTTCTGCTGCTTCCTTCACCTGCAGGGAGAAGCTGGCTGTGGGGTGGTCTCCTTCAGGGATGGGAGAAGAGGAAGAAAGGGAGGGAAACCCACCCACGCTCTCATTAAGAGGACCCTCTGGTGCCTGCATTGCTGTTCTGAGAACTCTTATCAAACGTGGAAGGAAATCCGTGGGAGCTGATCACGTGTGTTACGTTACAGCAGAGCTCCAAACGCAGCAGCCCGTGGGTTTAGAACGAAAAGAGTCACAGATGGATCCCACGGACGTTCTCAGTTTAAAATCAAACGTTTTCGAGTGATGGTTTTAACGTATTTCTCATTATCCTTCAGAGCTTTGAAAGACAAAAACAGCTCAAAAACGTGGGCAGACAACGCACAGCTCCGTACAGTGGCTTAGTTCAGCCAAGAACATCCTGACTTGCTTTCCAGGACACCGTTTCATCAGCTATCCATCCCAGAATACCCATGATAAACCCCCAGCCTCGGGCACCATATGGGCTTGCCCACTGCACAAGGCAAGCCTCAATTATTTAACATCCCATGCTTATTTCCAGCCATCTGCCTCCCCAACATACTTTGGCCAAGGCATCGATTTCCTCATCCACGTCTGCGAGGCATCTCTCCAGGGTCTCTTTCCACCTGCTCACACTGCTGATACGCTCGGCCAGGCGGGTTTGGTTGTCATGTTCATCCCACTTTGCCTGGAATTGGAGGTGAAACGCTGTGAGCTGTTGGTTGCTGCTGCTATTTAAGACTGAAATCGTGGGACTTGTCGGGTCCTCCGGGTCCTACAAGTCACCTAGAGAAAGCAACGCGAGTCGCAAAGGGCAGGAGGCGAAACCTCCCCCTTTCCACCTGGCACCCGGTGCTCCCCCACCTGGTTGCTGGTCTCGCTGCGCAGAGCTCGGGCTTCCTGCCGCAGCCGCTGCGATGCGAAGCGTCGGCTCTCGGCGTCGGCGGAGATGAGACGGGCGTTGGTGCACCAGTCCGGCACCGTGAACCTCCGTCCCGGTTTGAAGCTGAGCGCGGCCATCTCGCGGAGGGGCGGCTGTGGGGGGGGGGGCACAGCCGCGTGAATCGGGCACGCGGGGAAGCGGTACCTGCGGTGCTGGGGGGGCGGTGGGAGCTGCCCCGCAGACCCAAAACCTCCCGGGGCTGCTGACGGAACCGCGGTCCCAACGAGTTCCCGAGGGGCACCGAAAGCGTGCGACCCACCCGCCCCACCCCCCCACCTCACCCCGGGCAGATACCCCGCGTGCCCCCGGCCCTGGGTGGGGGCTGGAGCTCACCCCGCAACGCTAGGGGGATGGAGGGGAAGGCTGAGCCCCCCCGGGCCGGAGCTGAGTGCCGTGGAAAGGACGCGGCCCCACAGCTCCTCCGTGCCGCCCCGCTCCGTTGCTACACAGCGGTGCCGTTGCTACGCAACCCCCCCCCCCCCCCTCCCCCCCCCACCCCCACCCCCCCCACGCCGTGAACAGAGCGAGCGGGGCCGCAGCAAAGCTTTCGTCTTTTTATTGCAGTTCTTAGTGAGAGTTACACTTCAACCTGAAGCAAAGCGACGTGAAAAGAGGAAAACAAAACAGGAATTTCTCATCTTTTTTTTTTTTCTTTTTTTTTTTTTTCTCTTTTTAACGTTTCAAAGGGCGGAAAAAACCGAAGCGACGGCAGCAGAGGAAGGATTGGTGCGCAGCACTGCACCCCGCGGCCCCGCACACGGAGCTCTGCGTTGACACCGACAGCCGAGAGGACCGGCCCAGGTTTTAGGAACGGTACACGGCCTGAAAGCAAAGGGAGGGACACCCCCGGGGTGTGGGGGGAGGGGGGAGAAGCAGCTCGAGAAGTAGAAAAGTAATAAAACAGTGCATGTGCATTAAAAAAAAAAAAGAAAAAGATTTATTTAACTTTTTTTTTTTTCCTTTCGGATGAATACAGTTGGTTTACAACACACCCAACCTGATGGTGTCTGAAGCCAGCAGAGATCTGAGCACTGTGCAGGGATGGGGGGGGGGGGGGTGAAGGCTGACGTGGGACTGTGCTGGAAAGAAAGCGACTCCTGCAACAGGTAGAAAAATTTGGCAAGAACCATCTGTCCAAAGGGGGAAAAGGGGCAGAGGACAGCGCTGCTGCTCAGCACGTGCACATCCAACACCGACGCGTGGCTCCCTGCCCCCGCGGTACGAATAGGCACACATGGTCGAGATGGGTAAGTAAAAAGAAAGGCTTCTCCCCCCCCCCCCCAGCGCTCGTTCACGCCCGCCTGCGATCGCTTTGTGTGCTGCCTCGGGTCACAGCAATGCTTTCTTCTTGAAATCGGCCCCTTCTGCTCCGAGAGCCCTCGATGCCAACGTGCTGCTCTGTGGGCAGATGCCTCCGTGCTTTCTAACAGAGGAGTGCCATTCATTCCTCCACCAATTCCAGCCACCCGCTCTCAACGAGGGAGGGGACAAAGCACTCAGCATCACTGAGCACCCCCTCCCCATCAGCTCTACTGGATAACCCTACGGGTATCTCAGTGCTGCACTGAAGGCTTGAAAAGCTCCTCTGTAACACTCATCCACACTCCTGGAGCCTGAGCCAGCACAGGACACAGGCACGCAGCATCCAGCAGCCTGCTGTGAAAGGAGAGCCTCATTTCTCCCCTTACTGCTTTGCTGAACCCTTCCATCCCACATCACTGCCCTCAGCTGCTGGCAAGCTGCTCCTCAAAGGGTTATCTTCAGTGATGAGCAGTCCTCAGTGCCACCATCCCACTCCCCACCCTCTACCAACAACATTCCTCGTGTGCTTACAGCAGCAGCTGGGGGAAAGCTGCAGGAGCACAGCGGGGATGGTACGGGGCAGGCAGCACTCAGATAAAGGCAGAACCAATGGTTCTCAACAGAGCAACGCATCAAAGTTCATTTTTATTAAGAAAAAAAATAATGCAAGTCTACCAGGAAGTATGTTTATTTGATGACATCGCCCTCCTGAAACCACTCACCCTAACAGCTTCCCTCTCTGGGTTGTTATAATCACAAATAATTCAGGGCTCCCTTTAAGTAACTCAACACAAAACCAACTCCGCTCCAAGCGAGGACTTCAAACCCTAAAAGCAGTTCGAGAACATTAACCACGCCACCAATGCAGACACCAGCCCTTCCAGCTGCTGGCTGGGATCAGAAAAAAGGCACAAGCTTGCTCTCACCGAGATCAGGTCTGACCCAAAGCATCCCAGGACACCTCAGCTAAGATGGGAGCTCCCTCAGAGCTGGTCCATCCCAGCCCCACAAAGGCTGCAGCCCTGTGTTGGTGTCTGTGCTGAGCCACGTGAGGACGCCTGGGGACTCAGGGAATGCAGATGATGGCACTGAACAGCACAGCTGCCACAGGCACTGCTGCCCTGCACGGCCGTGGAGGTGAACAGGCACTCTTACCTAAAAAATACAGGGAAAAAGCTCTCCCCTCGTCTCTTAGCTTTTGAAGCAGTCATTGCGGGGGTCGAGTAAACTGTGGGTACAAAGGGATGGGTTCAGGCAGCTCCAGCATCAGTCTGTCATACAGCCAGGAAGGTGAGCTCCTCCTCCCTGCATTTCCAGCTCTCAGCCATTGGTTTGGTGGCACAGTCACCACCTCCGTTCCTGCTCCTCTCCGTAAAACATACAGCTGAGTCACTTTGGCTCTGGATTAATCCCAGCACGGCACAATTTACTACGAGCAGCACTGATCATGGAAAACCTCAAACCTCGCCAGGAACAACGATGTCATTACCCACTTCTTAAACAAATCTGCCTCCCAGGTATCTACACCTTCAGCAACTGGCCTGTACTACAGCTGGGTACCTTAACACAGTGCACAGCCTGCAACAAACAGCACAAACACGCAGACATTTCTCCTGTGGTTCGCCCCCATGTGCTGCAGCCCACCTCAGCAGGGATCTGCACCCAGCAGGAACTGCTGCTGGTGGATACAGCTCTGTGCACTCCGTTTCTTTTGATCATGTTTGTAACGTACAGAGAGGAGAGAGGAATGTGAAGTCTCAACAGCTTTCAGCATTGGCTAAATTCAAGCAGAAAATAACCTGGCTGACAGAAAGGGGAAGGGATGGAGAGCACTGGAACGAGATTTTTGGCCCTTTTTAGTCTAAAACATACAAGTGGCTGCTACAGAAAGCAGGCTCAGAACCCAGGCTGACAAAATGCTTTCTGAATCCCAGTCTGGAAATGGTGAGAAATCAGGAAGGGATGATTTGCAATCACTGCAAGCTTAAAATAGCACAAAAGTAGCACTGAACTAAAGCGAGGAGGAATGCTGATGCCTTCCTCTGGATTCAGCCAGAAGGAAGCTGTGCTGGAGAAGCCAGGCAGCAGGGCAGCACCCACAGAGTGCAGTTCTGCCACGGATCCGAGGGTGCCCTGAAGCACAGTGGTGTCACAGCCCCACGAGGGCACTGCCTCAGCACCAGAACTGCACAGCCCAACGCTCCGTGCCCCGTGTTGTGCTCAGCAGAAGCTCTGCTGGCTCCTAGGGATGGCCTGGACAAAGGGGTACACCTGCAGCAGTGCTGCTCACAGTTAAAGCAGAGTTTGATGCTTCAGCTCCTGATATTGAAAACTGCCCTGACATCTGCAGCACCCAACGCTGCATCAGCACTGATGGAAGGAACACAAAGCTATTTTTCAGTGTTCCAACTTCCAAACCAGAGCACCCATTATGTTAGCCTGCCTCGAGTAGTTCTGTTCCCACTCTTCTCAAATGCGTCTTAAGAGTTCAGCTGACTTCAGAGAAGGAAAACAAAACAAAACAAAAAAAAACATTGAGAAATGGTTCCCACCTAAAAATAAGCATCAAAAGCAACACGGGACACAAATACACAGAAACAACACAGAAAAGGCTGCGGTTCCCCATCAGAGAGGAGCCAGGTAACTGCTAAGACTGCTCTGAAAATGAAAGCGCTGTGTTTTCTGCAGGCGTGTGCAAGCACATCACAGTGCCATCGAAGCAGAACGTTGCTATTATTACCTAAGGCAGCATTGCAAGGTTACTGAGGTGCAGTGGTTAACACTGTCCAACAGGAGGAATGCTCAGCACGGACCCACAGCACCACGGCTCCCCCAGCCAGGAAGGACGAGTCCCAAGCACACACACAGACCGCACCTTCAGAAACACGACCCACAGGACGCCTGCTTGCAGCACTGACCATCCCCTGCACCCCCACACAGCCCTCAGCTCATCTGCTTTGTCCTTAGGAGCTCCTTATACCTAAGAGACAACACCTTCCAGCCACCACCATCCCAAGCTGCTGCTTTCCACACCTGCACACCCCCTCAATGTGAAGGGGCAAACCGCACAGAAAAGGGTCAGTGCTGCTCCTCCCCAGCGCCCTTCCCTCCCAAGGAAACCTGGTCATGCTTGGTCCCAACTCAGAGAGCTGATGCCTGAAAGGCACCTCAAGGTGCCATCAAACACTTGGCATTTTCAGCTATTTACCTTAAATAGTTCAGCCACGTACAACTGGAAAATAAAATCTACAGCACCGTCTTCTAAAAAGGCACTTTCTGAGGACTGTCTTGCTTAAAAACGAAATAAATATCTGCTCCAAATTTTAAACAGAACCACTTTGTTGTTCGAGGACCCTGCGGTAAGTACCCGTGTTAGGTGAGGGGGACCTCTGATAGAGCTGGGAAAGGCCAGGGCATGGGGCACCCACAGCTTCCTCCGCCTGCTGAGGGGCAAAAGCCTTCGTTGTAGTGTTACAGAGATGGGGATTTGTGACTCTGCCCCACGGGACCCCGAGTGCATCACTTTGTAACTCAGCTACTGAAGAACACAGAGCCTTTCCCTGGCAGAAAGCAGCGACGAGCTCCAGCTCTGACCACTGCAGCTCCAGGGTCACAAAACGTCACTGTGCTCATCACAAACACGTGCCAAAACAAAACTGCTGTCCTAACACTCGATATCGACGTGAAGTACCATCTTTGGGTAGGAAAAACAAGACCAGGACCCTTCCCTTTCACATCCCTATGCGTTTTGCCACCAGATCCAATCAGCCCACAAACAGCAGCTGCACAGCTCCACAGCACAGAAGGGACAGGGACGGCTGCTCTGGGAATGGGATGGATAACTGCAAGGTGCAGCAGCTGAGCTGTTTGTTCCTGGATTGGAAAAGTGCTCTGAGGAAGGCTCTGAACCCTCAGCTCACAAAACTGGGAGAGTAACAGGACAAGACACGAAGGGGATGCTGAAAAAGGCCTCAAGCTGTTTGAGGGGTGGGCTGAGCTTGGAGTTTTTGCCAGAGTGAACTTCCAGACTAGGAGAAAGCCGGGATTTGTAGCTGGGATTTGTACAGAAGATAAGCATCTGGTGTCTTACGCTGAGCATTTCAAAGGACAAAAAGCCATCACACGAAGTGAACCTGGTTTAGGACCAACAGCATCTCGAAAGAACTCGACTGACAGCTCTCAGAAACCCATCTGACTCCAGAAAAACCACTCCTAACGGCCAAACTCCCCAAAGGATGAACCCTACAGAAAGAACCTTGGACACGTTCAACCAAATCACACTGAACAGTAACACGGCAATCCTGAGTAAAACGGCCACAGCTCAGTGCCCCCAGGAGAAGCCCCTCGCGTGGGCTCAGTCACTCTGTCTGCAGATGCTGCACTGTTAACACCCCCCAGCACTGCTCTGCTCCCCCCCCGGCCCTGCTATGGCACAGTACCAGCACTGCAGCTCCCACCAGGAAGTGGCACTTAAGTACAACGAGGTCTTGGTGAGCTGGTACGGTGTCTGCAGGGTGGGAGCCACGCACGTGGACGGGCAGGGCACGAGGCCAGCACGTCTGCAACGGGAGGAGAAGCGTGGGCCCTCTGCCCACAGACAGCTCCTGGAGAGAGAGAGGGGGGGGGGGGAGACACCCAGAGCTCCCCTCGACATTCCCCCCCCACCCCCCCACAGCACATAAAATTTGAGCTCTTTTTTTTTTTTTTTCTGTCTTTTTTAAAAGGAGAGCAGGTACAAAAATAAAAGAAATCCATATACTCTGAAAATATACCGGAAACTGCCACCACAGATGAGGTACCATTTATCCCGACCCCCCACCCCCAAACTGCAAACATCAAAATATATATGTTTTTAAACAAAGGAAGAATATCTGGCTATTTAATCTCAGTTAAAATGACAGCACCCTTTGTTACACTTGATATTTCACACCATTAATTCTCTTTTGAAAAAAAAAAAGAACAAGATATCTAACTAACCTTGATTCCTTGCTTATCTCCTCATTCCTTAGTGCAGTAATTGTCCATCTCCATTTAAATAAATATAGCAGCTACAGCATCATAAATGTGTGGCCCTCACAACGCCAGTAAGTCGATATCGTAATACAAAGAAGTATCGGCACTTTACGTAGATATTTGCAAAACCAAGAAGAGAGAATCAAACTCCCACGTACTCTTCACATGAAAACCAGGTAAACCAGTAGTCGAGCTAGCATCTAAGTCACCTTCCCAATGAAGTTGCTTTGATTTTTCTGGTGCAAGTTGGAAGCCAAAAGCCTCTCGGGTCACAGTCACTGAGCGTGGGCAGGATGAGAAGGGCACAGTGTCTCTGAAAGGAGCATTAAAAGACTTTTTTTTAAAAGGAATTTTCATCTTAACGCCAGAAATCCACGAGAAGTCTCTGTGAAACAGTTCCTTTAAACACCAGCTTTCAGTAAAAAGCCTAACCCGAGCTTCGTACAACAGAACTGCTAGCTAGAGTGCTTCTGAGGGAGAGCTGCCAGGCCACCGACCAAGAACAACATTTCAGAGATTGATCAGAGCCCGCTTTGCTCTGATGACCGCACACCACCTCCCTGCAGCTCTGCCTCGAGGTGCTGTGGGCACCTGCAGGATGCAGATGGGGCTGAGCCTCCCTGGAGCTGCAGCCCAACGCGGGGTGGGGGCTCAGGGCTCACCCGAACCCCACTGCCCTGTGGTGCAGCAGCCCCCTCCACCCCGAGCCACGGGGGCTGCCCACCCTCAGGACTATTTCCAGTGCAATGGTTATGGTGCCAGGTTAGTCTTTACATTATCCTCCTCGGTACTGGGAGACAAAGCATGCCTACAGGCTAACTGCCGAGCAGAGCTCTTTGAGACAGCGTTGTGAACAGCACTACATACAGCTCAGTACAATATACAAATGCACAAAATACAGTACGTTGTTTTTCTGGCAGAAAAGATGGGGAGGGTCATGCCTGTTGAAGCAAAACGGGCTCAGATTTTAGGCTCAAAACACAGCACATTGGCAAACAGCACATTCTGAGAGAACAGCAGGAGACAAGCTGCTTTACCGACCCTCTGGTTTTCATGTGGAGAGCAGGTGGAGTTCAGAAGGGCTGGGATAACAGCAATGCCCATAGAAACGATCTGCAGTATATATACTATGAACCAGTGCAAATAAAAACAGTCAAAAATGCAGTTCACGAGTTTACAAAGTGCAAAACTTCCCAGTCCCCTCACGGAATAAATGCTCATCTCTGACATCTTAATATTGGTTTACCTTTAAAGTGGAATGAAAGAGTCCCGTTAATTTGTTTCACATTTCAGTGACTTAAAGGTAGAACTATCCCAGCCCTCTTACTTTATTTGCAAAGTGAAATGAAGTTACCAAGAACTTAATTTTAAAAGGAAAGTCCTTATCAAAGAGGAAAAAAGCCTAAAAACTTTTAATAACTCCAGACATTGTATTGACGTCAAATAGATTTAATTAAGCATGTAAAAACTTAGATCTCAATAAAAAAATCTTTTTGTTTTACTTCAAAGATCTTCCACGTTTCAAAGCCAAAAGTATGGCTGAGTTCCTTTGTTAAACCAAACGACTGCAGCGGCCCGTGGAGCTCGCCGAGTCCTAGAAGCATTTCTGCTACTTTGGTTTTGATTTAAAAAAGGAAAATCCGAGATTCCTTCTGACTATAAAACTTTCCTTTCAAAATTAAGGCTTTTACTTTGTCCTTTTAAAACCGCAGAGGTGTCCATTCTCCCTCAGCTCAATGGACACAGTTTTCTTTTCGAACGCTTATTGCACTAAAAGATAGCAAAAACAAGTTGTCAGTTTTCTTTTTAAAAATAAACATGGTTACATTTCTAAAAAATAAAAGTTGATGTTGACCATATGTTCTGTAATAATTAAATTAAAGCATTATTATTACTCTAATAAATATAAAAGAAACAAAGGAAGCTAAACTTCAAAAACACGTACATATGAAATCACATTAAGGTGTGAGAGGCAGCAAGTAAACTAGCATTTTTCTTTTGTCAAGAAGACCTTAGCTCTAAAGTTTCAGTCTGGTGTTTACTGTATGCCATCCCATAATGCTTGGGATGCCCAATCAAAGCTTTGAGATATTTGACTTGCCAGATAGAAAATAATTGAAACTTTTGGACTAGGTAAAACAGCAGCTTTAGTAAAGTCATCAGGGAGCAAGAACAGTTGGGATCACCACTGCCTGCACGTAACACCACTAGCTTTGTTTGCTTCTTAAGAGGGAACTGTTGGAGCTGAGGACTCCAAAGCGTGAAGAAAGGCAGCAGTTGGCTAAACTAAGTTCAAATGATTGGATTAGTGTGCAAAACATCTTCCCTCCCCTTCAATTTTTTCTAGTTAGTGCTGTACATTCAGATGTACTCAGATATGTTCGAATGCTGATGGCAATACTGAGAGAAAGATTCCTCAATTGGGTGAAAAATACTTTTTTTTTTTTGCACACTTTTCTCTCCCAAACAATGATCGTGACTGTTCTTATACAGGTTGCTTTTTTGTTTTTTGAATGACACCATCCATTTTCTAAATTATTATTCTTTTTTTTTTTTTTTTGCAAAGAGTTGTGCTGCCGAGCAACTTGAGGTAAAGGCAAAAAGAGGGTTAAACTACGAGAAATTAAAACTACAACAAAAACGATGGCGGTGCTCCCTACAGGAGACCGTGCCACAAAAGCAGTTGGCTGGTTTCATATTGCATAATAGTGCTGTGTTCCTCGGTGAAGTAAACAATCTTCCTTGTGTCAATTTAAGGGTTAGCCTCTCGCCCCTGCACAGTGTCAACTTCAGCACGACTGGAGGCACGCCCCATAAACCAACCCCACTGGAAACATACATTGTATGTGGCTTAGTTTTGCAGTTCCTCCTTGCAGTGAGCACGCTCCCCTTGTATTGACTTAAGCGAAGTACATCGTGCGTAAGGTGTCTTGGTGAATCTGTACAGCCTTCGCGAGGGCCTGCGGGTCTCTGCCATTGCTCTGCCCTGAAACGTGGCTTCCTTCAGCACTGCAAGGGGATGAGAAAAGTTAAGATAAGCGTGGGGTTAATTCCAGTGCCGCTGCCTAAGTGTCCCTTCATCACGCAGGAGGGTGGTGTGGTGGCATCAGCAGAAAGCCTGAAGGCTGCAGTGGGAATAGATGAACCCCTTCCCCTCAGCTCCTTGATGTGTCTACAGATAACTCACTGCAAATACACTGATGGCATTCACATTATAAAATACTTCTGATGCCCGAAGCAGAGTGAGAGAGACATAAGGCTCTAAACTCCAAAGCAAAATGCCAAGTGTGTGGCTTGATTCCTTCATACCACGGAGAAGCTGTGACAAAGTTTTACAAAGCTAACGTTGTTCTTGTGATCCAGGTGTTATTCAGCAGAAAAACACCAACCTGCTCCTGCCTGACACAGCCCACAAGTCAGGAATGAGCATCTTAAGCCTAGGTGCAAAGCTAACAAGAATTATCTGCAAAATAACAGTAATTACCTACAGCCATATCGCTTTATGCCTGACAACAGAGCACAGACCAACAAGGACCAACACTTAAGGACATGTGTTTCTCTTCACCTGTCATGTTCTTTGTCCACAAGATGGTATCGTGCTCTGAATGCTACCAGGTGAGCATAATACGCTGGTGCAGGAATAGAAACGGACCGTGTACAGCGCACATACGTGTGGCAGAGCTGGTAAGTCAGCAGCTGAAGTTCATCTGCAGTAAAACAGTTATCATCCCACAAAACGTGATAGTGTGAGGGACGGCTGGTACCCTAAGAAGAAGGGAACATCAGTTTACTTATCTTTTTTTAATTCCCCATGCAATCAAGTCAGATGCTTAAGTTCATAAAAGGCCAGACTGTCTAGCCTGAATTCCTAAGTAACAGCAGCCAAAGACACTGCAGGATTACGTCAGCCATAAATGTACTACAGAGATTAAAAGAAGTCTAATATTCATATGATGATGTTACTTCAATTATCCTTGCTTGGGAAATGGAAAACCACATGCCTCCTAAATAACCCTTAACGACTGAAACCTGCTTCCAACATGACTAAACTGATACTCACGCTGACTTTTACCACCCTAACATTTCCTTCCAGACCACAACAGCTACTGAATGCTGAGTACAGTTCTCAGGAACTCTTAGAAGTTCTCCAGTAAGCTACTGACATGCAGTTACTCTGGAAGACAGCCCTCTGAAATAAATGAAAACTCATCTTTCTCCTTGCTTCTCCTCCAGAGGGTGTGATGCACTAGAGCTAAACCTTAGAGCACAACCAAATTAAGTCAATAGTTGTATTTTACCCATACTAAACATTTTTTTAAATGTATATATTTTAAAATACACATATATCCACACATATAGAGATAAATCTCAGCTTAGCTGAGACTTACTCCTGGCTTGCTGTAACAATACATTTATATGTGACACTTTTGCTTCAACTTAAGATTCTTAAGAAAATAATATTAATCCAACAATAGTGTGATATTTGCCATGGTTTTGGCTGGGATAGAGTTAATTTTCTTCTTTTGATGCAGTGGTTACACAGAGCTAAGGGCTTTTCCACTTCTCATGCTGCCCTGCCCAGCAAGGAGTGGGGGGACACAGGCAGCACATCCAGCCTGGACAGACCAAGGGGATATCCCCTCCATAGAGCACTGTGCTCAGCAACAAATGCTGGGGGAAAGGAGGAGGAACTGGGGGGTTGTTCAGAGCAATGGCATCTGAGACAGAACTGAGCTAAATGCCACTTCCCTACCTAAGAACTGTTTGTAAGCACAGGCTTCACAGAAGAAAGAAAAACACTGTTCTAAATCCACATTTACTTACAGGACAACAATCCTACCTGTATTCCAGCATGACTGCAGAGGTAAAAATCAAACTCATATGGATGTGTAATGTCTGTATCTACAGTTGTTCCAGCTGGAATATTGCCACTTCGTCCAACCTAAACAAAAGTTTTGTTAAAAACAGTGCAGCCAACAACTTCTTATACACTTCAACTGTAACTAAAAACACAAGTTTCTATCCAATACACACAGCATTTCAGTGAATGACTGTCTCAGCTTTGTTTGGAATGTGCCAGCACAGCAACCTGGGATGCCTGATGTGGACACTGTGTGGCTTTTTCCTCACTGCAATGCAGAATACTGCATCCAGAACCTTAGGACTTGGAAGCTCAGAAAGCCAGAAGTGCTGCACACACTAGTACCCATGTGCACTGTGACAAAGCCCAACGGGTTTCTTTGTTTTGTCTTTTATAAATGTACTTATGGTCAATGATTTTTCAATTTGGTGCCACATTTTGTGCCAATCAATTCAACATCTCGCCTGAAGGGAAACAGAATCAGACTGACAGTGAAGTCCATGCTAATATTTGGTCTAGCAGCATAAATACTTGACACCAAGCTTGTACAGAGGCAGGACAACAATTACCCTTTCTGTTCTGTCAGCACAGAACAACCGTGTATGATGTCGTTTCTGCACCACAATGTAGGTTATTCCAGGCTGGTAATCCTTCTCCAAACTGATGCAGGCTTCTCTAATGGCTAGCAGTTCATAGTACAAAACCTATAAGAACAGAACAGGCTTTCAGATTATATTCTACACACAACACATAATTAACAGTTTGTAGTTTACACTAAGTTCAGCTCTGCTACACAATCATTGACCTCAGGAAGTGCTGCGAAATACACTGTTTCCCAAGAGTAAGAGTTGTTCTTTCTAGACAGGGAAATAGCAGCTTTTCTTACCCAACACGCTTAAGAAACTCCTCTAAAAAGGCCCAGTAACGTTGTTATCTCAGCACAAATAGAAGCAGCACAGCTTAATCCAACAGCAGGGCAGGAACGTGTTTCAGACATCTCACAAGTGAACCAACCTGTCGAAACTGTCCTTCAGAGACCCCGTCCCTATAGAAGATGATACGCGTGGGCTTGAAGCGTGTTGACTTGTAGAACTGGATGAGAAGCTCCCTCACCATGGAGGCCAGGTCTTGGATGATTTCCTGACGGGGCCGCTGCACTCGCACCGTGGCACAGTATCGGCTTGGATGAGCATCCATACTACCTACAACCTTCAGGAGAACACTGCATGACTAAAAGCAACGAGCCCAAAACTACACAAAACACTCACGAAGCAGTATTATTTCCTTTAGGTTATTTCAGCAAAATGGTTCTACTTAACATGACTGCCTTGATTTAAAAATTAAAATGCTATGAGAACCAAGCATCAAGCAGTACTTGAAAAGAAAAGACAGTTTTTAGAAACATTGGAAATGTGCAGTGAGAATTGGCATGAGCCCTGAAAGACATCTGACAAACACAGGCCATGAGTTGCATTTGCTGTTCTAACATTCACTCGAGATGAAATAAAAAAACATTGCTGGTTTAAGAAAACTTACAGCAGCTATGGAAGGTTTCTTCCCATCTCCAGCAGGAGGGTGAGTGACATCGGCTCCCAGAAAGATCACTGGCTGCTGGAACACAGAAGGTCTTCAAAAGAAAAAAAAAAGCATTAAGTCACACTTGCAGATGAACAGTTGGTGCTCAATATGGGGCTTTGTTTCTATTTCAGCTACGTTGCACAGAGACTTTCTTATCAGGTATTCCAGCCAGACCTAAACAATGTGATCTTTGTGTGCAAGAAATAAACTTCCACAACACTAATGGCCATTGCAAAACACACTGCCACTGAACTGTGGGCATGATTCTAGTGGAGAAAAGCCAAAGAGCTGCACCTTAACAATACAGGCAGTCTCTTACAGAAACTATTATTCTACTGTTTGCTTCCACTAGTGCTGGGAGGCCAGCTAAGCACCACTTCAGTGGTGCCTCCGCCATGCAACAGATGGCTGGGTACAGCAGCATACACATTGTTCTGGCTTGCAGGATACAAGCAGCAGGATGTGCTCCCAGTGCTTCAAGATATTCTTCCATGCACCATTCCCTCCATGCTTAAACCTGGATTCCATTCCTTCAAGAATCCTCAGGAAAGAATTCCTAGATTTTGCACTCTGTTTTTTTTTCTAGCTTGCACGTTGCATATGTCCACTCTGAATTGATATACTCTAACAATGATTAGAGACCACCAGAACTTCTTGTCTTCAGGAACGACAGAGCAACATGTGCTCCTCCAGAACAAAGCACATGAGAAAGGGAGCATGCATGGCTTAGACTGAAACCCCACTGAAGGCTTCAAAGCAACTGGAACACAGAGATTACCCACACAAAGAACAAGTGTGAGCTGAACTACTTAGCCTAACAACATGGTAGAAGTAGGATGCTCTCAATATACTTCTGCCCTTACTGACAGCACATTGGAATGCTAACAAACTTAGATTCCTTTGTGATGTGTGGCATACTCCTAAACCTGCAGAACACTTCTAATTGCACTGATATTTCAACCCCTCCAGAACTGCAGTTGTTCTTCAAGTTTTTGATACTGATCGAACACGGGAAAACACTTCAGACTTAACTCACAGGCCAACAACTATTCAGGGTCCACGCAAGAAGAAATGCAATTCCAGCTCATACCACATTCTACCAGAAGGATACTTCCATGTATGTCCTGGTTACAGTTACATGTTGGGTGCTAAGTGTTAAAGAAAACCCAAATACGTCTCCACAGAGGTTCTTACCGCTGATGAGGTACAAGGATGTTATTGATTCCTCCTAATTTAACATTAATCTTCAGGCACAGGTTTGAAAGGGTCTGCGGAGATGTTTTGATGACATTTTTGACTTGAACACACTGCGTGGCCATTCCCAATAGTGTATCTCCCACACGTTTCACCTCCGCTGTGAAGCAAATATTAGGATACAAACTGAGCCCATTTGAAACTACTGCCATGTTTTGATCTTATGGCACAATTGAAATGTACACAGTCTGTAAAATAACTCTGAATTTAGTCAAATGCTCAGACTTGCTTCCAATTTATTTCAACTTCAGTCACAACTGGTTCCTTATGTCTAATGAATGCTCCAGAACAGTTTTGTAACGCCATGCAGACATTTAAACAACGCTTCACCAAACAGGTGAAGCCCAAGGGATCCCCTTACCATACACTGGTGTTTTTCCTGGCAGGATGACAATGATGAGCTGAAGCCCTGAATAGGTGTTCTTGAGGTGTCGAAACATGGGCTCCACGCTGTCTGCACCCTGGGCGTATTTACAGAAGCAGGGCTGCCCCTGGATCGGCATCCCCGCGTCCTTGGAGATCTTACGCAGCTGGTCGGTGAAACCCCTGAAGATGAACAGTTTACTGGATTTTTGTATTAGCAGCACAACAACCAAAGCAAAAACAAGAGCTGTGTTACCCATATGAAGGATTTCACACAGCTTTCGAAGTAGCAATTTTACAGTACTCATGTGGAGGCCATACAGCTTCGAAACAACACGGGTCAGAACAGAAAACAGCAAGTTTAGAGACTCTTAGTACTCCATTCACAATGCTAAATGAAACTAAATACAGAGCAGCAATATCACAAGACTCAAACAGTGTTTTGACTGCAGCTTCCAGCAAAAAAGCAGCTGGGATTCTCTCTTTAACACCTGAGATGATTAAAGCCAGTAAAACAATCCTAACATTTCTCATGTTCACGTTTTCACTAAATGGTTTCATTACAAAAGCAGTCCAAAGCCTGAACTATGACATGCCTTACTTCAGTATTTCTTCTCTGCATTGCCTCTGCGTTGCAAAACAAGCTATAGCCCACATTTTTATCTCAACACCAGTGTGGAATTGTTTCCCTCTCATGTCCCAGACTCCATGGCTCGGGGTTGCCACCGTTCGGTTCTGCAGAAAGAAGGAACACAATGATACTCAAGTGAGTGAAGGAGAAGAAAAACAAAGCCTGCCATTTAAAGTTGGAGCCCTGCACTGCACAAGGCAACCGAAGAGGTTAAAATAGTCAACAGAAACAAAAGTGAAAAGGGGAAGACCTCACCCGTCCTCCATACTGCAGCATCGGAGCGGGCAGCACGCGCCCTGTCACGTGGGCCATCTCATCCCGGACTTTGAATTGGAACTCTTGAACAAATGGATCTGCATCATAATTTGCACTTCTCACCTAGAAGAGTTTTTCCACGTTACATAATCCATGTAGCATACATCACTATAATTCATATTAAAATAAAGCCTGACAGGAATGCTGCTGAAGTGTTCTACAATCCCTCTTCACATTGAAAAAAGCTTAGATTCAACTGTCTATGCTCAACTGCCATGAGATGTACTGGATGAGATTTTTTCTTCCCTTACTTAGATGCTCAATTGTAATACACTCATCCAAGAGCACTTTGCTCACTGAATAGATCAAAAAGGATTTTCCTTTGGAAATAAGCACACCTCAAATTAAATTAACTCCTTTAACTACGGCACACTCTTGTCTTCTGTATTTTTCAGAAGAGTCTTGTTTCAACTGAACACCGCTGGTTCACTTGTCAGCTCAAAACCAGATCATTACCAATCTGTTTATAAGTATTTTCAGTTGAATATTTTTAAGTTTTACATTCCGAGTCAGAGAAAACACAAATGCCTGGAGTGGCTGGATTCAGCAGCAGATACGTAAGGGATAATGATGGTGGAGGCACTGAGTGACAATATTTAGTGTGTACTGAGGAAAGCAGTCAAGCAATTGGAAAACGAAGCTCAGGAGACCTGGATTCATTTTTCCTGTTATAGATTCCTTGTGTGATATTGAGCAAATTTCAAAATAGCACTTTATTAACCCAGAAGGCTAAAAGGACGGAGTGAAAAGGTTACGTTGCTTATTTAAGAAATTTCTACAATAACATGGTTTGTCGATGTGTGACCAGAAGCCACTGAACCAGGAGACCTCCAGCACCATAAACTTGTTGCCAATAATGCAGTCAGCTGTGGCCTGCTAGAAGAGTTGCCAGGCTGGGGTTAAGGCAGGACTGTGGTCTAAGACATCACTTGCTGAACAGTTCAAAGTGAAACTGAAGAACTCACCAATCTGCTTATTTCCTCCTGTCTGTCCGGAGCAGACCTTGCTGTGGCCTTTATCATAGTTGATGTCTGATTGTCTGTTAGCTTCTTGATGCACCGTTGGCCAGCCACAATGTTACATACCTTGAGGAGAAATCAGATTGATACGCAGAGCATTTAGGACCAGATCCTGACACAGAGTGCTTAGAGAATTCCACAAACCTCCACAGTGTTTAAGCAGCTGCACGCTTTTAGTTCTAATCTTTAAAGCACTTAAAGCATGCAGTCATCAGTGAAATAAAAGAAAGAGCACAGAAAGAATATGTAAATACACAAACATGCTTGCACTGCAAAAAGATACGGCCTCCCAGTAACCAGCTGATTTCTCAGAATAAGTTCATTACTTCTAAAGGCAGGTAGGTGTGTTTCTGTTCCTGTCCCACTTGCAGGCAAGGCAGATGAGGATACTTCAGCTGGAGGTTGTATTTCTCTCTGAAGTACTGTGCTACTGTTCTCTCCACAGTCTGGCCATTTTCTAACTGTAAAGGAAAGCTGAAAGAGATACAAGCTTTCACCAAAACTATTGAAAGCTGAGTTGGCAATTATTAGCACTCCCAGAATGAATACAATGAGATCCTATTAGACATGCAGTGCTCAGCTACTGCACACTGTACACTGACAAAAAAAAACATCTTACGTTTGATGACTTGCAGGCCTCCTGGTGACATTGCAAACACGGTATTTCCGCCTCATCGTTCCACAGTGAGTCACTTCTACCTTTAGACCTGCACAGGAGGACCAAAGAGCCACAGTGTCACAGCCACACAGCGACTTGCACAGGGGACATGAGATTTCTTTGATAAGAGTGTGCTCTAACTCAGCTGCTTTCATGCTCGGAGCTCAAACAGCGAAACATGAGGCACTATTCTCCAAATGTTCTTAAGTGACAAGTGGACTTCTGACTAATTGGGTATTTTCCTCAAAAACAGGTCATAGTGCATAGCACTGAGCATCCATTGTCATCTGAATTTCTCAAGGCAGTTTCAATTTAACAGGCACATGACTAATCTCTGGGGGAGACAGGGCTGTTTTGAACCACGGTTTTTGGTTCTCCTTCTCAGTGCTGTATTCCCCTTAAAAACTGCAGTTACTGTAATTAAAAGGGCAAAACCAGATTTCTTCCCTGTTCCTTTTTCCTAGCCTTGTAGCCATACTCTGTCTGCAATTGATCATATATATATACATGATCACATCTTGGCTGGAGTTCCCAGATACTACATTAATAAGAGCAAATACTGACAGCAAAGGTAATCTCATATGCTCTGACTGTGGTAACAAAGTGTCTCAGGCATTCAAGATTAACAGACAGAATGTCATTCTCCACTTATGAGCCTCCAGAATGAAGGAAGATGGATGTAAAAAGGAAGCATGTCGGGACTACTATATGTTTCCTAAAAGGTACATTTTTTCCCCTCCACTAATGACTATTCCATGAATATACTGGTTTGCAAATATAGTGGAGATTTATTTTTCTGCTGGCCAGTATTTCAGCAGAGTCCAAGCTTTCATCAAGTAATGAAAGTGCTCCAGAGCAGAGCTTTGAACAGCTAAACTCTTTCAAGGCTCCTTTCTCTGCAAGTCACTCTGAAATGAAAGGATATGGGAAAACGCAAAGCAAAGGAACATATATGGAGTGAAACTATGCTAAACATAAGCTTATGCAATTCCTTTGGAATGGAATTTGGCCTTCAGCTGCAAGTTATCAAGCAGTACTTGTTTTTCCATACAGCCACCAGTTATTCCAAGTCACTGCAAATAGCATACTTTCAAAGAATCAATTAAGTTAGCTTCCAAATCGATGTTCATTTTGCCTCAGCATCTAAAGACCTACAGCACAACAGCACTGCAACCTCAGTGACCCCTGCTTCTAAAAGGTTAGCCAGCCAGCAAGGCAACAGCTGCCCACCACCAACCAGGCAATGAACACTTCCCCCATCCCTCCTTAAGCCATGGGAACATCTCTCATTTTGCATCTTCCCTTTCTGCAGAACCACACTGCCTCACTCAGGACAAGAATGGCAAACATGATGTGCTGCAGTTCTGACAGGTGCAGGTCCCCCCTGATGCATAGTAACTAGGAGGGTTTCCAGTTAAATTAAGTCCCTGGAATGACCCCAAGGGACAGGACAGATACATTCCTACTCACCCTTTATCTCTTTGGTGAATTTTACCCGATGAGAATCAGTCAGAGGTCTTGGTTGTTCATCAATATTATGAATGTCAAGAACTTCACACATAAACTGAATCACAGGTTGTGCTTTGTAGAAGGCAGTGGCAGAAACTAAAAAGAACAAAATACCAAGAAAATCCAAGTCAGAATGCCCTGAAACAGTAGATAAATGAATGCCCCTTCAGATTCCAGGTAACCCACAAGAAAATGCTGTGCAGCACTCGTTTCTCAAAACAGATTAGCAAGCCTTTCAACAACCACAGTGATACACTGGTCTCCAGCATTGCTATCCAACAACTGCTTTGCATTTCAGGGTTTTGAAAAGGTTCTTCCCCAGATAACATCCATTTCTAAAGAGCTGTATGTCCTAAAAAGACTGTACTGAGCAACAAGCACAGCCAGCATTCTTATCTCTGCTGAAGGCTTTTTAACATGTAAAGCTAACCCTATTCAAGATGCAATATATGATTTTGCCAGTATTTGTTAGCCACATAAGCACTATTTTAAGTACACACAAATTATGTTAGCATAGTAATTAGTGCAACCCTTGGTTTATCAGCATCCCACACCGTCCCTGCACACTACCAACCAAGTCACATTAAGTGACAAAGTTGTTTATAGTTGACTTGTTCCATGGAAATGAGATCATAATCCACTTAGAAGTTATTTTGTCACTTGCTTATAACTTTTAGTAAGAAATATGACACAAGCTATAGCCCAGCACAGTACATATAATCCAGACATTTAAAACCTTAAATAGCGACAACGTAAGACAGCTGATGAGCACTTCACTGAGCTCCCAGAGCTCCTGCACCAAAACCACCACATCCCTGTGCTAAGGCAACAGAACATTCTTCAGACATGTGTCACTCCAGCAGGCTGCCAGCCCCACATGACACACTCCAGCCAACGCCTCCGGATGCTGATCAGTGAATGAACATGCACAGCTCACATCCCAGGGACCAGCAGTGAGCAGCTGTGCTCCCACAGCAGCACAAGTGACAGAGAAACACTGCAAAGAACACTGCACGAGCTTCAGCAACAACAGAGATCACTTGGTGGGGTTTGAACATCAGCTTTAGAAGCTCAAACCACAACATGAGGTCATCAGGCCATAAGCTACAGGTTAAAGCTCTTGTCATTCACAGAAAGGACTGAAAGAAATCATCCTTTAAGAGTAACTACAGTGCTTTTTTAATAGTGAGACTGACAGAACGCCGAGGTCACTTGTATTCTTGGAGATATATCTGACCTTTATTCTTAGCTCTGAATCTCAACTTACCATCAATGTTGAGCATCATCTTCCACATGGCAGGCCGGACAGACTGATGGAACCCAAACCAGACCTCCCTGCCACCCCCCAGGGGGTGATCGTATCCTTCTGGAGCTGAGAAGAAGGAGCGGCCCACAGGGGTGTACCTGGTGAAAGATCACGAGCACACCTTTATAGTGTCACTTTCCAAACACGAGATGAAAAACTGTCCTAAGATTGTAGCACACAGTATTATTGTTTCTTGCAATTCTGAGCACAAGGAATCTCTGCCACATTTAAAGTACACTCTCAATGCTGGTGCTCCCATTGTAGTGCTTTTAAACGTAGACAAAACATTTACTTGTTCTTGCAACAAGGCAGTTCACTTTTGTTTTCCGATTTGCAACCAGTAAAGAGTAACTTCTGTCACAGCACAAGTTCTGCACAACACACTGAGCTGACTCTCCCACTTTCCACTTTGCATATTTTACTAGCAAAGTGTACACTGCATTAAAACGTGGTGGTAACAAAGAACTACAAAAATGTTGTTTCCCAAGCAGAAAAGAGCCAGCAATCAAAAAGGAGCCCCAATTGCTCAAATAAGGCAGAACTAATACAGCCTTCCCTAACGTTTCAGGGTAACAGACGTGGTTAGGACAGGTATCTACCCTCATCAACATACTTAAACCACAAGATGCATGCACCATTGATGGGTATATCAATGAATTAAAAAGACTCATGCTTTCAGACAGTCACCAAGTGAGTGGTCTTTGGCTCAACTGGAACAAAAAACATGGGAGCAGTGCTACAACATACTGTAAGCTCTCCATATTTCGTCACAGACACATTATAAGCAGCTTCTGCTTCGTGATCTTTTCAAACAAGATTATCATCTGCTTTGGAGTTTAAATATCTATAGAAATACATGTAGACAACTACACTCTATCTCCCCAGCTCAGCACATCAGCTGCTCTGTGTGAGGGAACCATTATTTTTCCTTTTGCCTGTGAAGAAACAGGATAAAAGTGTCCCAGTGGGGATCCTTGAAGTAAAGATAGACCACAGGAAGACAGTGAACCTACTTCATGGAGGGCAGGTGTCGTAGCACCACATCGACAGCATGAACAGGGTTAGTGCTGATAGGTTTGTCTAGTTCCAGAGGCTCAGGCAAGGTTCTTCCTGTCAAAACTTCATGCAGCAAGTGCCAGCTCACCCGAGAAACAAACTTTATTGACACTTTGAAGGGACGATCTTTTCCACCTTCTCCTGGTAACGTCACATCCAAATCCACCTGGGTGGGCAAAAAGAAAACAAGTGGCAGCTGAATTCTTATCCTCTTTATTCCATACCCAAAACAAGAGGCACTGCTGGAGGAGAAGCATTTTGTTTGCATTTATTGAGCTGGAAAGCTGGGAGAGGAAAGGTCTACGTAACATAGAAGTTGCATCAGCTCTTGGGATCAGCCTCATAGAAATGATCAAGACACTTGCTTTCTCAACAGCGGTTTCAAAAGCACAGTTCACTTGCCATCATGGTTATTCACCACAAAGTAATAGCTTCCCCTGTGCTACAGGAGGGCACAGAACATGTTCTTCAAGCCTCTGGCTTTCTGGAGATGGCTTCTGAAGCTCTGAGCATGCTTAGAGCAACCTCACCCCTCCACACTTGTACAACACCACAACACTTATGGAAAAGGCATTTAGTAACAACTTTTCAATACAGTATTTAGAAAAAAAACAGTTTAGAAAAGTAAATGGAAGTTACAGTTAGAAGAAACAAGCCTCAATAGCTCAAAACTCCACACCAATCTGTTAGATGTCTCTTTGAAGTTGAGCTGCGTTTTCTTTTGCTTTTCCAACTGTTATAAAGTACCATCAGTTTTTCCAGTTATCTTACCCCAGTAGTGGCCACGGGAAGTGGATTGGCTGTATAAAGGCTTCTTTTCCCATCATAAACTGGTCGACGGTCCCCAAATATTGTCACTTTAAAATGCTGCACCATTGAGTCCACCACCTCCCTAGGAAAAAAAGTTGGTATTTACACCAAAACGTTTGTGGAGAAGCTCCACACTGGAACATGCTTCAGGGCAAATGCTTCAGAATCAGAAACTATTTTTGGTGAAATAATTTTAGGAAGTGACAGAAAGAGCTGAGGCCTCTCTCTAACCTGTTCTATACGAAGTGAAGATGCACTTACCTGGGAGGAAAGCCACAAGCTATTAGGAAAAGCCAGTACAAGTCTACAGCTGGAAGTAATGCTACTCCATGGAAGCAGCAAAAGTTAACTGTACTGCATACCTAATAATATCAACCTGCTCCCCAATTAACAAGTCTTGGACTCAAATTACATTTTATAAAAAAAAGGTGTCTTAAGTCTTTGCTTGTCATTAATTACCTAATCTTTTACAATAAAATCAAGTAAAAAAGGCTCAGATTTGTGCACAGTTCAATTCAGCCAGTTTTATTTACCGTGAGTTGATGGCAATAAAGAAAACAAACCCACTGTAAATAGAGGCAAGCACTGAATTTACACTTGAAAAAAGAAAAAACACCATCAAATTTCCATCTCATGTGAAAGAAAAGCCTCCCTGATATACACAGCAGACATATCACCTGCAAAGGGGCTTTTGCAGTACCTCTGAAATGAGCTTTAGGTTTTGCATTCTTTGGAGACTCTTTGTGTTCCAGTGCTTTTTGTGTTTATTGATGTAATGCCATTCCCTCATTCTACAGAAATTCCACATTTTCCTTCTCCAACATATGCAGAACCAGCACTCTTGTAAAGCAGAAGCTTACTCATATGCCATTTCCTGACCAGGCAGTATTACCCTAAAGCACTTCATCACAACAATAAACACCAGCTTCCTCCTAGGCAGGGCTCACAGCAGCACTTGCACCTCTCAGGTGGATCTTGGAGAAGGTCAAACTCTCCACTTTGCACATCTATGTCACAGAAGTGTTAAAATTCAAGCTTTTCCATTGCCAACAAGCACAGCAACACACTAAAGCCACTTTAAAATAACTGTTTAGTGCTCAGTTATCCTCCAGAACAAGCCCAGCTGACTAATGGAGACACTTCAGGAGCCAGTATTTCCACCAGGAAAAGTCACTGCCTACAGCTACGTCGTTTTTCTGATGCCCTGAAGAACAGAGGTGCTGCCAAAGCTCTGTGCCCACAGTACAGCACCTGCCACATCCAACCCAACCAGAACCTGGAACAGGCTCTGTACCCATATCTCAGGTTCTAAGCTACACAGAGACTTGATTTGCTTCAGTAGATCCCTCTGCTTAAAAATGTCAGCAGCAGCAGAATTTAGAAGACAAATGTCACCTTACCTGTTCACCCTCCGAGGACACTTATCTGGTTTGATATCCACCTCATAGAGGTAAACATCAATCTTTGGGATTTCAACTTGGAAGCAGTTGGCCAGCAGTTTAATGGGCTTGCCCATGGTGCCATAGCCAGGCCGCCTGGGCACCATGAGCAGGGGCTGTGCCCCGACGGGTCCTGTTGGAGAACAAAGGGACAGATGAGAAGCCAAGCACACCAAGCAAGCTGCATTGCAAAGGTACTAGCTTATCTTTGAGTAGCTTTTATATCTTAAACGCTCCTCACAATTGAAGGTACACATACAGCTCTCCCATCAAGGCTTACTGATGTACTTTCTCATTCTTAACCAAGTCACAGTGAGGCCAGGCAGGCACCTGAGCTAGCACCTATGTTGGATTCAACACCTAACTAGATGAGAATGTATTCTGTATGGTTTAGACGAGAGCCCTCAGCTCAGGGTCCTGGTTACTCAAGCCTTACAAAAGCAAACAGTAGTAAACACGGTCCACACTTGAGAATTTCTGCTGGCCATGACACTTAACAACACCTCTTTCTGCTGCAGCAATAAGAACAACGTGCTTCATAGTCTGCCTTGCTTTGAGTTTTTACAAATTACTCATCATACAAATGTCAGAGCGTTTGATTAAATTAGTTAAGAGCTCTCCCCTCCACTCCCACTCAGTGACGCAGACAGCAATTCCTGCCCACTCTTTTCATAGAAGAGTTGAAATGTCAAGTGCTGGTAAAAAAACGTCTTATTTGTCTTTTGATTAATCTCCACCATTCCTGGAACAAGCTGTATTACTTGGAGGCAAGCTGTGTACTGACAATAGGTGAACACCAGAGTGAAGTTCCAGGGTAACATTTGCCTGGCTCTACCCAGAAACCTACCAAAAAATTCTGCGTGGGTTGGCTTCAAGCCATAAAACAGAACAAAAACATAAAACAAGAGGCATCATTAAAAACACCCTCACAGCCCATGCTTATGCAAAACCAGTTCCAAGCATCTGCTCTCCTCGCTTTTGCTTCATTTTAATACTATGAAACGAGTACAAGCAGCCCTACGTTTTACTCCAGATATATTTTCAGAATATAAGCATATGTAAGAAGTTACTACTGAACGTTTGAGTGACATAAGTGACTCCATAGCTTGTTTTAATATTAGAAGAACATGCGTGGCAGAGCTTATGTATGGTTTCTATCTACAGGAAATGCAAATAAACTGCTGCTTGGATCGGGGCTGTCCAACCTCCCCACCCACAGCTCGCTCTAACACACACGAGTCGTGTCAGTGTCTGAAGGTATGGGAGCAGAGCTGGTCTGAAGGGGGTGGTGAAGGCCAGAAGTGAACAGGGAACGCAGGATGGCTGACACCTGGGGGACCACTGCTCAAAGTTCAGCTTTTCAGCAGAGCACACAAGTGCTGGACAGGAGACAAAACCCTGCAGGGCTGTCCCATCACCTGCACTAACAGAATCCCAGTGTGAGCCGAACAAGAGCAAAACCCCAAAGCAAAGAGGTGGCACTGGCTGCCATGCACGGCAGGGAGCACTCTGGGCACGGGCTCAGAGAGCACCATGGGGAGCAGAGAACTGCAGAGGAAGGCGTTGGGATCAGAGCCATTGGAGCTGCTCCAGTCGATGAGCAAGAAGCACAGGTCTATATGCCTTTCAGGAATGGTTTTTAGATGTTCTGCTGACTTGTGTTCCTTGTGAATTTGCCCGAGGGATCCTGCAGAAGCAAGCTGCAGCTCTGTTCTGCCCCTGTCCAGCAATGCACACAGTGCCAACACTGAACCGTGGCAGGCTCAGGACCAGCGTGTGCCTGACAGACTGCTGCTACTTTACAGCATCAATATGAACAAATATCTTAAGAAAAAGCATCGATCAATTATCATTGCTCATAGCAGCTGCTGGAGTCAGAGCACGTGAGCATCCTTCAAAAGATGACAAGATTCGCAGTACAGAATGCAGCATTTCCACAGAGCTCATATGCAAGGAAAGGACTGGAGCTTTTGGAGGGATGAGGGAGGAAACTAACAGATCAAAAAGTTAACTAAGTGCTGAAATAGTTAAGTGTTATTCACGAAACATGCTAAAGAAAACACTCTCATACTCAAACGATTTTTTCGAAGAGCTGAAGCTTGCAGAAATGCTGAGAATATAGTTTCTGGTTGGGACATGCTGTTAATTTCCAGTGGGTTCAGTTGGTACTGCTGGCTGCAAGGCACATGCCCCCCCAGAACACAGTAACTGCGGAGCTTTGGAGCCAGATCCCCTGTGTGGAGCCCCCACTGAAGCCACACCATTTGCCAGAGGGATGGGGAAGGAGCCAGCAGCTCTGATGGGATCTGAGCCATGGGACAGCTCCTGCACAGGGACAGAGCTGGAGAGGGCTGTGCACATTGGGCTTGCATCGATGGAGCAAACGGACAGCACTGAGCACAGCACAGACCTGCAAGTGCCTGCAGAAAACCATGTGAAGGAAAACTGGAGCTTCTGGCATGCAAGGCTGTTTTGCAGCAAGAAGAAATACTGCTTTCTAGCAAGATGCTAACAGAAGATAAGGGTTTCCTTATGCCATCCTTCTGTAGGGAAGGGAAGCCAGTACCAGGCTTCCAGATTAACCACTTCCCCACTGTGTGCATCAGCATTACAAATGTTAAAAATACGAACAGGCAATTGGTGAATGGTTTTATTTTGGGGTATTAAACAGTTCTAGAGCACTATGTGAAGGGTGAGCAAACAGTTTGCAGGCTGTGACAGAGGATGCAACAGGCAGGGGCTCAGAACACAAGGCAGACCTGCATTAAGGGCAGAGGGGAAGGATCCCCTTTCATAGGGCCCCTTTCTGCTCAGGTTCAGAGGCCCAGCCCGTGGAGCTCAGAGAAAACCCTACCACCAGCAAGATGTGAGCTAACATCAGATTGGAAAAACAGAGAGAGGAGATCCTATTTAAGCACTGGTTTCCATAATCGAGCTCCTTCCCTACACCAGAAATCATGAATTGCCTTATTTCTGTAGCAGCAGCCTCTCTGGGTGGCATTACATTATTTATGAGTAATGCAATCCACGTTTTCTCAACATTCCTACTTGCAATTTAGGCTCTACTTAAAAAAAAAAAAATAGTTGCAGATAAGTCATGTTAGAACTCATCACAACATCCATCCACTGCTGCTCTGCTTTCTAAGATGCAAGCAGTTCCCTTTTCCTACTGCACTGACTGAGAGCAGAACAGCAAGATCCGACACACGGCGTAGGACTAAATTTAGAGCTACGTTACCAGAAAATAAAAATCATTTCTTATAGTTACTGAGCAACCCTTCTTCAGGCATAATACTGAAGCGTGCTTGACACCCTCAGCAAGATTTGCATGTGAGGATAATTAAAAGGAGCAATAAATGAATGGCTGATTTCGTTGTTCTCACAAATGGAGAGCAGGACAAAGAAGTGAGAAACAATGCCTGGTGAGCATTCAGAACAAAATCGATTCGTATCCAACCATAACTCCATCCTTAATTAAAGGTAAGTGCTTTCAGTGACAGTCCAGTTACAAAAGCTATTCTAATGCAGAGAAAAATGACTTAATTAGCGAGATCTCACCGACCCCTGGCAGGTCACTGTGCCACCCATCCTCACTGCAGTTCCCAGCCTCAGGATCAGAGCTGAGCTCTCAGCCCATCCTGGAATGCTCCAAAGCATCAGCCAGCTGCTGACTCTCAGTTCTTCGCTGCAGGAATCTCTGGAGCTGGATGCAGTGGGGGACTGCTATTTGACTGGTGCCATCTAAATGCAGACCAGATGTGTCAAAAAGCCTCATATTCCTGACATCTCTTTCAAATTATCTTGGAAATTTGCTCAAGCAATATCCTATCTGACACTTCAACCACTATGGAAGTAAAGAAAAGAGGAAGAAACCATTTGTAAAGTTCATACTCAGACCCCAACAGCTTCCACTGCAATTCCACAGAGGCGAAGTGCCATTGTAGCTCACATCACATGCATTCCTGACTGGAGTAACTGTTGAAGGCACTTATGATTCATTCTCCCTTTCTTCTCAGCTCCACCCATAAAAATATAACTTCTAATGGTCCTCCCAAGCCACCAGCCTCAACACAGCAAAGCAAACGCTCTAAAATGCCCTAAGAGCCTACAGAAAAGAGACCAGATTAAATATCAGTGCCTGTTGTGCTTCATTAAAAACCACAACAGAGACAAGAGAACAGCACGACACCTTAACACAAAAAGCTCAGGACTTGGGAGGGATGATTTTTGAGGTCTATGCAGACCAGGTCCACAGCAGCAGTGCTTTTGGAGAGCCCCAAAGAAGCCTTCCTCACACCTCCAGCAGAAGCACAATGCTGGACACTCAACCACACAGGAAGCTGCCTTCACTTTTTTCCACTGATCCACCTTCTTCACATTCTCCTCTCTTTCCTTCACAGGAAAGGATGTTCATCCGAATGCCCTGACACAAGGGAACCTCAGCCCTCATCATAGTGCCCAGCACGGGTTGTGCCCACACTGCTGATGGCAAAGGGCTCCCAGATGCACAGGGTGCTTAGCAAGCAGGAAACCTCTTCCTTACAAAGGAGGCTCAGGGAGGATCACCCACCCGCAGGCCGAGCTCATCAGAACCAGTGCTGAACCACTTCAGCACGTGGGGTAAAACCCATCACATCACAATCTAACCAAAGGGAAACCCATTCTGGAGAGAAACCCAACTCGTTCCCGCTCTGCTCTTGCAAAGTTGAGTCTTGTTGTGAGACAGCTTGAATCACGCCGGGTTATCACTTCACAAATAAAGACTGTTTGCATACCATCCAAATTCCGCGGAACTGCTAAAATCCAGTCCTTTCCTAAAATGGTTTCAAATCCATCACTTAAGCTCATTAAGCGAGGACAAGGGTGGTGAGCTTTCCCAGCCAAATCCACCGCGGTGTTAAACCACTGTACAAACACCAGAGGCACCGACACGCAAAGAGCCGACGGCACTCACCCAACACCGCAAGCTCCTGCCTCACCCCGCAGCAGCCCGGTGCCACACGCCAAGGGAAGGGCTCCCAGCACACCCAACTCCCTTCCCAGCGACTCAGCCCAGATTTTAAACACGCAGTGCGCCAGCACTGAGCCCACGGGAACAACCCAAACAACGAAGGCCCAAACGAAGGGCATCGCATCGCGGACACAACAGCACATTTCACCCACTGGGAGACGCCGAAAGCGGCGTTCCAGGCGGCGATGCGGGGAAAGCCGCAGCTCTCGGGGCGATACCGCGGGGCACCCCGCGCGGACGGGTTACGCAAGGCGGCTGCGCGCCGCGGGGCGTTACGAAACGCCGGGATCCGTTCTGCGGGTGTTCCCGGCTCCGGAGCGCGGGCGGCAGCGGGGAAGGCCCTCCCGCTCCCCGAGGAGCCCCGCGAGGCCCGGCAGCTCCGCTCCGTTCCCTCGGGACGCGAAACCACGAGGCGGGGGCACGCAGCACCGCCGGGACCGCGCTCGAAGCCCCGCTAGGCCGCTCACCTGCGCTGCTGATTTCCATTCATGGAGCTGGGCGCAGCCGCTCGGGGCTGCAGGCTCCGCCGCTGAGCTGAGCTGAGCTGGGCCGGGCCCGGGCCCCGGTCGGGCTGCTCTGGGCGGCGGCGGCTAACCGCTCCTTTAGGCCGCAGCTCGGCGCCGCGCCTCGGCCGCTCCCGTCCCCTCAGGCGGCGGCGGCGCCCCCCCGGGCGGAAGTTGCGTGGCCGCCCCGCAGCCCCGACTCACGCTGCCGCCCGCCCGCCGAACCAGCAGCCGCCGGAAGTCCCGCCCCCGCACGCCGAACCGGTCGCCCTTCCGGGGAGGGGCGGCGCTTCCGCGGAGGGCGGGAAGAGGCGGAACCGGAAGAGTGCGAGGGGAGCGCGGTTGCCGGGCAACGGCGCCGTGGGCGGGAAAAGCGGCGGGAGCGCCTCCGTGAGGGGAAGCGCGGGGCCGGGGCGGGAGCTGCGTACCGCGCGTGTCCCGCGGCTGCCGTCCAAGGGTTACGATGACTTTTTGGATTTCTAGCCGCAGTCCCAGTGAATTCACGCCGTGGGTTTTTTTAGTCATCGCCAAATGAACGGCACCGAACGGAGCCGTGGCCTTTGTTTGGCTGAACTGCGGCCGCAGCACAGGGCCCCGCTCCCCGTCAGTGTGCACAGCCTTCCTGCAGCTGAGGGGCAGCACAGCACTCACAGCGGCCTGAAACCCCATCCCTGTGCCATCCTTCCATACTGCCCTAAGGACCGAGCCTTGTGTTTGCTCTTCTCTTTGGGAGCACAGATAGAGTTTGGGAGAAGAAAGGGTGATTGGATAGAGCGCAGGGCCGCCCCGTTCTGCGCCTGGTGGAGGTGATGCTGTAAGGCTTCTAGAAACACAGCAGTTTAAAGGAAACTGCTAGAATATTTCCTTCACTGAAATCCTGAAAGGGGAAATGTGATCGCCACGACGTGAGAGCTGAGGGCGACGTCTCCTGTGGGCATTTCCTGCAGCCTGGGGCTGTAATCAGAGCCCAGCACCAGAGCTCGGATGCCAACACAACACCTGACACCACGGCTGGCGATCTGTTTTCCAGGACCTCAGACCCAGCGGCACAAGGCACCAATTTCTGTTACATCTCTCTCTTGGAAACAATTCCCCTGAAACTGCTGAAGATTTCTGCTATTGAGTAGGACTCGTTTTAAAGTGTTATCATGTTAAAAGCAGCAGCAGATGAACAGAATTGGTAAAGATGCTCAGTTCTGTGCAGTACATTCTGCGTGCTAACAGTCCACATAGATTACCTATCAAGTATGTGCATGCCATTGGCAAATGCTTCCCTAAAATCGCTTCGCATTATTCAAAAACCCACAGTTAACAGCTTAACTGATAAATAATTCAGTGTCTAAAGGTCTGCTGATACATGTTTGCATGGTAAAGCACAAACAGATCCACAGAATCCAGAGGATGGCAAACAACCTCCACTTTTGTACCCAAGACGCACGTCTGAGCTCTTGGATGGCTTTGCAGAGGACTGTGAAGTTGGCAGGCAATTCCAAAGCTGAGAAATGTTGGAGAAACCCAGAGGACAACGTTTAACCCCGATCCAAAAGGATCCTGAAGTTTTTTCTTACAGTATCTTGGAGCCAGTGGCCCTCTGTAGCTCTCTGAGCACGAAGCAGTGCTGTACGGCCATCGGAAGTGATGGTTCAAACAGACCCAGACAAGGGCAGGAGCAGGGTGCCCTGGAGATCAGACCAATCAGGTCTGCAAACAGCTGAAGTGAGATGTGTAAACGCACACAGGTTTACCTACAGCAAGGGACTGTTTGAACAAAGGATCCAGGTAAGAACCTGAGTAGCAGTTTTACATCGGGTTTTGGATTAGAGTCAAGGCAAATCCAGGGAACAGTCCTGCCTTTATATTTCACTTGTCTCAAAACCACTCAAGTCACACTAAGGCCAAAAGCTCAGTGCTGGAGTGGTGGCGTATTGTGACGTACATTTCAGCCATTTAATAACCCAAGGAGCTCAAATGAAGTCCTTGCTCAGACAGATGGTATTATAATGAAAAGTGGAATTAGCTATCACAATCCAAGGAGCCTTAAGCACAGTTGTTCACTTCAGTGTTTCTCTCACTACACTGAACTAAGCTGGGAAGTGAGGAGCTTTGGCTCCTCCACATCTGATGCAATTCAGCTGCAGTCAGCACTTCTCTGCTCGTTCCTCTGCAAGTGAACTCAGCACTGAGCTTCCTCCTTCCCCACACAACCTGACTCAGGAGTGTCACCCCAACATATTCACATTGCTTTTATTTAGGTCTTCTGCCAACACTTACAGGGTAACAGACACTTGGGACTGCAAAGTCAAAGTTGCAAGCAAAAATCAGGACCAAGGCAAAAACAAAATAAAAGAAAAATCCACAAAAGCCATCAAATCGAACATGAATACAATGTTCCAGAGCTCTTTAATCATACCATTTTCTTTAATAAAGAGGTGGTTACGATCTTACAGTTTTATCTTTTGGCCTAATCCAAGGGTTTTGTTACTCTTTACCAGTCTTAATTCCACGCATACAAAAAAAAAGGAAAAAAAAACCCACAAAAAGTTGATATCCAATCTTTAAAATATAAGCCATATTTTCTTAATAAAATAAGTTTTGTGCTGCTGCTTGTTTAGTAAGTACTGTACATCAACCGTTCACATCTATTTAACAAATGGACCATACAGAGTTCAAGCTAAAGCAAAAAAATAAAATAAAACCGCAAGAAAAATAACAACCCAAAGAGTGTTGTGTAAACACCCCACGTACAGTTCAACACTTGTATAAAGGAGGTACGAAAGGGGCGAGAACTGAACACAAAAGCACTGCAGTCCCCATCGATTTTCTTTCACAACTACTGAAGTGCAAATCACTCAGGCAAGATATGAATTTCATTTGTTTATTGCTGTCCTGCTGTCTGGCTTCCCTTCCTAAAAGAATGACATTCTTTGCTTTGTTCACACTCATTTTCCAAGAAGAAAACCTCCCACGAGGCGACGCTGGATGCGCTGTGACGCCAGGCATTGTGTCAGAGGCCTGCAAGTACTGGGACACCCCGCCTGCCCCCGCTGCGTCCAGGTATGAGATAAGGGAAACAAACAGCATCCGACAACTGACAGGTAAATGGAAGTTACTCCTCTTCCCACAAGGCTTGCATGCACTTGGTGATGTTTCCAGTTGCAGGAGGAACACGTGCGCACTGAGAAGGCAGAGAGACTCGGGAGCCATTCGGGATGTCCACGTGGGGTTTGTGGCTAACTACAAATCCTGATATGTCTCTGGGTTAACAGCTATCTGCTACGGGTAGCAAAATGCACAGCACCTCAACATGCACTTATTTGTTTGTGTCTCAGATGAGAAAACAGTAGAAATATTGAATGCTGGAGCTGTGCAGAAGGTACAGTGCATAGTCCGTAATAGAAAACATGCGGGTAACTCAAACCCCTTCTAAATATCTTCAAAGTGGAAATACGGTTTAAAGGGCACAGCAGCTATTGAGTTTGGCTTTTTTTATTGAATCAAAACCATGAAAACCCAATGCAGAGGGTGGAATACGGGCAGAACACGATCTGCAAGTCAACAGCTGAGCGTTTCAGAAGCTGTGAAGCTTTTGTGTAGTTAAAATCGCTGTTAAAAGTAGGTGCTACATCAGCAAGTCTTCATTCATAGTTCTCTATGAACAGCCACCTTACAAATGAGTGCAAATCTTAAAGGTCCATTTTACATTTCAAGTCTCAAGGTTAAAAAAAAAATGTTACAGAGCAACAAGCTGTTCCTGTAAATGCCCACACTATCTCTTTTCAAATGGTTAAAAATGGCACGCGCTATGCCACAGCGACCAAAAGACATTTCAGAACTCTAGACCCAACTAAAATGCTAAAATAAAAGCTAGGAACCAGAAGACCTTCGCCCCTCGCTGCCGCCAGCAGCCAGGTGCTCTCCGTCGTAATGCTGGTGAACAAACCAATTCACAGAGAGGACCTTGGCCTGAACCCCGCTTTTGTTCTCAACGAGGGGCTTTCTAACACAAGGTGAGCAGGTACAGCCCCTCTGAGATCATTCTGCTTTCAATGAACACAAGCCAGAGGTCTGAGGATGAAATGGAGAGGTGCAGAATTTGTGTCACTATGCAGGCACTTGTGTATAGGAATGTAGGCTTCTCGCGTTGACATAGTGTTGATGCATTCCCTGCCCTCTAAAAGCTCTCCTAAGACTTCACACCCTACCGACCACGAAGAGTTCCTGGTCTCCTCCCCACCACCCTGCAGACAGACAGCAGTGGCGTTTGACACGAGGTGCAAAGGAGAATATGAACCGAATACTGCAGTCTCGAGGAGAAAGACAACTGTGCTAAATGTAGGATCTTCACCAGAGGTGACCTCAGTGGGCTCAGCACTTAGTTTGCATAGCATATTGATGTCTTCATTTTTCACAAACACGTTGCCCGAAAAGAAAACAGGTAGAGTGAATTCCTGACAGATCAATGGGCCAACATGACTACTGTGGGTTTCATGAAGGCAAGGCGAGTTCAAACATCAGAAAGGGCAGAACAAGGTGTGCTCCCATCCGCGTGCACCGACAGGGAGCAGCGCCTGCGACAGATCCGCTGCGAAAACACGTTCACTTCTGGCAGTAAAATGATAACAGAGCTCCTCTCCTGAGAGCTCCGTAGGAGTGCACACAGTTTCTCTCTTTGAGGAAGTGTTGTGCACACCTTCCATACAGAAAAAAACCCACCTGCCCACGTGATATTGGTAATGAGATGTTACTACTCGTTCTGCGCAGCACAGTGAGTCTGAAGCACTCACCACGCTACTGCTGGAAACAAACAAACCAAAAAGGCTTTTTTCCTGTTAAAAACACAGGTCAGTAGGAGCTTCCCCACAACAGTAACAAGGAGTTGGTAATTCTGGCTAAGGAACGTCTCCGGTGTGCTTTCAGAATACAGACCCCGTGCAGGAAATCAGCCATAACGTGGCACAAAGAGCAGCAGAAGCTAGCAGCACGGCGATGTAAACTCTGCAAATGTGAATGACTTGTGTGTGTTTTGGCAACAGACTCAGTGTCGTATAAAAATAATGCTTAGTAAAAAAATCCCGGTGTCCATCATAGAAAGTCAGAAGAAAAAAACAGAAAAAAAAAAAAAGGAAAAAAAAAATAACTGATAGCGATTTCTGTCCTCGTGGGATGACAATGCCCCCATTTGTCAGAAACAGTTTTAAATAACAAGTAGTACATTGGAAACAAAAATGGGTCAGCAGCCATTAAACACGTCCTACATGAAAGTGCACATCTTTCAACGGAGTTCAACCACCATGAGGTTGTGATCTAACACAAACTGCAACTCGGGACCATAGAAATTAACTCCTTCCGATGGAAATATGGACCACCATCAAGACAAGATTACTATTTTCCTTACGAGATTAAAAACATTGAAATTTTGCAGCATCGTAGTAAGGCACTCACCCATGGAAAAGTCTGTGACTGTTGCTTCAAATGGCAGCAGCTAACTAGCTTTGAACACAAGGAAGACAGTTTTCAGTTCTGAGCTAAGTGCTAGGGTGCCTTACGTTATATGGGGGGAATCGGTCGGGGGCGGGGAACTGTTAGTGTTAGAATCATCTATAAACTAGCTGTTTTTTCCCCTTAACCCATTAAAGCATCTCATATTCTAAAATATTAGTTTTATAAATCTAGTCTTCTGTTTTTAAGGCTCTAAAAATCCCCTCCCCCCAACCCCCACAAAAAATACCTACCAGCGCCTGGTGGGCAACGGAGGACCAAATCCGCCTTTTCACAGTCAGGAGTCTATAGTATTGCATCTTAAACATGAAAACCTGCTTCCTCCTCCCGGGACTTTTATCCCTTCCTTGAATGCCTTCAATGTGTTTGGTCAGGTCAAAATTTTGCAAAGCCAGAAAAATTAAAAAAATAATCAGTCTCTTCCAAATCCTACACAGGTGTTGGGTCCTTCTGTCCGGTGGTGCTGGTCTCCTGCCTCGAACCGACGCTGCCTGCCCTGCAGTGATTTCTCATTGGAAAAAAACAAAACAAGGTGTCCCAATGCTTCCTTTTTTGTATGGCTCCTACAAATCTGAAAGCTTTCTTGAGTGAGGTAACAAAAGTTAGGCTTTCAAGCAAAGTACATGGTACGTAAAGTGTCCTGATGAACCTGCACAGCCTTTGCCAAGGCCTGGGGGTCTCTGCCGTTGCTCTGTCCAGATATATGGCTGCCCTCGCCACTGAAAGTGCAAGAAAATAATCGTGTAATTACTTAATATTCCCCCCACTCAGGAACACTGAGAACCCGTTTTGATTATCAGAGTTTGCTGTGCTGGACACTGCTTGCACTTCTCCCTGCTGCCACGTGTGAGCCGAGCCCAGCACTGCAGGGATTCTGGCAGTGCGTGCAGCAATGCTCAAACACTCCAGGGATGCCCAGATGGGATTTCACCCTCCTTGATCCCCATTGCCCCCCAGACCGAGACCTAAGAGGATGCAGCTATGGGTGGGCCGCTCTCGACCAAGCAGAGCAGCCTGCTGCACATGAAAGCAAGGTGCTCGGGCCCCACTGCCCTCCCCCAGGGTTTGCCCTCCCTGGGACCATGGGCACAGCCCCCTCACCTGTCGTGCTCCTTGTCCACGAGGTGGTACCGTGCTCTGAATGCCACCAGTCGGGCATAGTAGGCCGGGGCCGGGATGGAGACGGAGCGGGTGCAGCGCACGTAGGTATGGCACAGCTGGTACGTGAGGATCTGCAGCTCATCTGCAGTGAACCGGTTGTCATCCCAGAGCACGTAGTAATGGGAGGGCCGGCTCGTACCCTGCAAGGTGTACGACATGGTGTGCTGTGAGAAGTGCTGCTTGTGCCCAGAGTAGCCGCAGGCAGCTGCCCTGCATGCTGGTCACCCTCCTCCTCAATCCCAACAAGCTGTCAAAACAATCTGAGTAGGAAAGGGGCCCATGCTTTTTTAATTTGGGAGCCCTAAAAGCAAACAGGCAGGAAAGCACTTTGCACTGAATCATAAACTACGCCCAGGCACTGCTGGTGCTTCTGTGCTGCTTTGCCCAGGCCCCCAACACTGCACAGCCCCACTGCATCACATCGCACCAGCACAGAGCTCCCCCATAGCTCCAGACAAAACCAAGCCAGCTCCCTGCTGTCCTTACAGGAGTGAATGCCAAAAAGCCTCCCTTGTGGAAGCAGCTGTAGATTGAGTGCAATTTCTTCTGTATGGTTTCTGACTAATCTTGGCCGCCTGATGAAAGGCAGCTGCAAAGCAAGCCACCTCCTCCAGGGACAGCTGCCCCCAGCTCCCCTGCCCACACCAGACAGCAGGTCCTGCTGATGACCAGGAGCAGCAACGAGCCCTGCCTGCTTGGGCACCATCTGACAAGCTGCTGAACTGGCTGCTCCAAAGAAGGAAATTCTCAGAGGACAGATCTACGGCTCCAGGAGAGAAGCCAAGTACATGTCACATAATGCAGCAGCCGTCCTGGCACCTGCTAGCACAAACCACCACGATGGCAGCTCAGATCAAACCACCCACGTCTCCAGGAAGGGCCCTTCAGATGCACAAGAGTGCAATTTGCAAAAACAAGCAAAGGAAAACAACATATCACAACAGCCAGCCCTGGAACACAGTACCTGAATGCCTGCATGACTGCACAAGTAAAAGTCAAACTCGAAGGGGTGGGTGATGTTTGTATCCACTGTTGTTCCTGCTGGGATGTTCCCGCTCTTCCCGATCTACAGAGAAAGAGATCCAAGTATTGCAGAGCTTGGCTAATTCCTGCTGCCCAGAGCCGTGTTTGTAACAGCTGCCCTGCACCAGGGCCACAGCACAGGGTCACCATCTCCATGTCTCAGTTGGAAAGCACTGTGTAGAGCCACTTTATTACAAGGAAGCAGAATCAGGTCATCCTGCTCTGCTCCCTTTCCCAACAAGCTTGCCAGCATTTTCTGCCAGCATCAACAGCAGGCATGACATACACACGGAGCAAATGACATCAAAAGGAGAACAGGCAGGGTGAGGGCTGGGCACGGCCCACCCACTGCAGCACTGAGGATTAAGTGAGCAAAATGCCAGGGATCTCTGCAGACAGCATGCTCTGGGACCACTGCCACAAGATATGAGGGCTCTATGCCATGATCAAATGTGGCCCTTCAGTCCCAAGATTCAGCCTTCATGCTCAGGTAGTGCTTGAGTCCTGTTAGGCTAGATTTTAACCCTACATTTACACCAGATCTAGGAAAAGCAGCAATAATCAATGAGTTACTGCACTCCAACTGTGAGCAAGCATGGGGTTATTCATCCTGTCACAACGTCAGCGACTACAGCTATCACCAAAACAACAGATGTTTTCAAGCTGACAGAGGCTATTTCAGAAGAGTCACCAGGATCATCAGCACCCAGTAACTCATCATAACAGCAAACAGCTGTCTGGGTTTCTAGAAGAAGCCTAACCCACGTGGACACAGGAGTCAACTGAGCAGCACATTTCATTCAAGAAAGCACTCTGCCTGCCAGCAGTGAGCTCTGCACTCAGGAAGTCCAAGGCTGGCTCCTCCTAAAAGCTGGCAATGAAACAGCCCCCTCCAGGCCCGGCACTCACCCTCTCATTCTTGTCTGCGCAGAAGAGACGGGTGTGATGCCTTTTCTGGACAACGATATAAGTGATGCCAGGCTGGTAATCCTTTTCCAGTTTGATGCAGGCATCTCGGATTGCTAGGAGCTCATAGTGAAGGATCTGGAGAGACAATGTCAAGTGAGAGGATGTGCCAGCTTGTGTCTGCACACAGCCTTCTCCACGCACCCTTGGGAGCCTGCAGCAGCTAGAGCAGCTTTGGGCTAACCCACAGGCAGAACCAGGAGATCGTATGTGGCCACTCATGAGCACTCCTCAGCACTGTGCATCCCCAGAAGAGTGAAAAGAGGACAGTGCTCAAGCCTAGCCTCAGGGGAAGCTTCAAAGCACCAGCTGTCTGGTGCTAAGCATGTCCTGAGTGACTGCCAGGTGCCCAGCACCAGCTTTCCAAGGCTCTGGCTCAGCTCCAGACCATTGCAGCAGCCCAACACCACCAGTACACCCAAAGCATGTCAGCAAACCCCCACGATTTAAGGCAACACAAGTGTGAGCAAAGCCAACTCAGGGCCTCGAAGCCCCCTGCTGGCCTGCTTCCTCAATTAAAAGCACACACTGCCTCCGTGGCTGAGGGAGATGCAAGGGGTCCTCACCTGCGGGAGCTGCCCCTCGGGGACACCGTCACGGTAGAAGATGATCCTGGTGGGTTTGAAGCGCGTGGATTTGTAGAACTGGATGAGGAGTTCCCTTACCATGTAGGACAAGTCCTCGATGATTTCCTGGCGAGGACGCTGCACACGCACCGTGGCACAGTACCGGCTGGGGTGGGCATCCATGCTGCCCACAACCTGCAGGGACAGGGGGGCCAGGCCCACGCGTTACTGCAGCATGGATGAAGGGGATGTGGGACTTTCCCATCCTCTGACTGTTTCAAACACCCACGGCTGACTGTGGGCAGAGCACCTCGAGCTCACAGATCAGGAGATGGGACAGCAGATACCACGCATGCAACTGCAGACTACGAAGGACAACCCTGGTGGTAGCCACATCCCAGTTTCATGCTCTCTAGGGGGAAGTTCCAATGAGATGACATAGTGGGCACCGCTGAGCCACGTGGCTGCGTGGGGTGAGAAGGGGCTGTTTCTGCTCTGTTCCCACACTCCTGCTCATCTGCAGAGAATTGAAAGGGGAATGCCCCTTCTGCCTGTGTGCACACTTCTCTCTCCATCCCTCCCTTGAGGTTTTTTGGTTTCCACAAACCACAGCATCACGCTGCGTCACCACGGCAAGGACACCCCCAGGTACAAAACCTCACCTACCACTGCCATGCCACTGCTGTAAAAGCTGCTTAAGTTTTTATTACACTTAACACCGAGCAGCTCTGACAGAAGCTCTTAGCTCTCCAACCACAGCAAAAGCACCAGCGTCCTGCCCACACAGGGGTGGCCAGGAGGCTCTCTGCTCAAATGAACCAGGGAAAATGTCTGCAAGGAGCCTCTGCCAGCACCGTGTCCCCACGCTCTGCTCCGTCACAGGCAGCAGTCTGCCCCCACCCCAAGGATGGGCTGGGATGAGTCACCTCGTGGCAGTTGCTGAGCAGGGAGTCACCCATCACAGCTGGGCACTGCAGAGGGCAGACCTCGAAGATGTCAGGCAACAAACCTGAGTGCAGCCAGGCTCAGCCACGATGCGGGGTGGAGGCACAGTGTGAGTCACAGCAGGCTCCGGCCCACGCAGCGTGACATGCTGCCTGACTGCTGCGAGGCTGGTGGGGACACTGCAGCGTGGTCTGCGTCCCACCAGACAGCACAGGGAAAGCACCACGGGCACACGTCCTCCACAGCACTGCTCCTGCCCCCGTGGCCCTCGTGCTCAGCACCAGTTTCACTTTTGCTTAGTGAAAGGAGCTCTAGGCTTTGCCCTGCTGAGATGCTCAACAGAAATGTTTCCTTTGGCCCCTGCAATGGGACCTTTTCCGTGGTCTTATTAACAACTAAACAAGGAGAACAACAAGGCCGTCTGAAGGCTCTGCCCTTCTCCCTTGCAGATCAGAAAAAGCTTTTACAGAAATTAAGACTAAAACCCCACTGTGGTTCTGTACAGAAAGACACAGAGAATGTTTTCAGAGTGGAAGCACCGCCGCCAGGAAACAGACTGTTCTGTCCCACCCACACCTATGAACAGCCAAAAGCATTTCCTAACCCCTTTTAATTAAGAAAAAAACAATTCTCCAAAGACATTTGCATGCCAAGGAAAACCTGAGCTACGAGTCCTGGAAAGCTAAGAACTTAATAGGAAAATGCTGACGTGCTTAATTAAAACAGACGCTACGAGAACCTGACACTCTACTTCACTGCAACAAGCACAAGGCAACCTGTCAGAGCCTCACCAAAGCACGAGCAGCCAGCCAGCCTCAGCAGCACAACTCACTCAGTGGACGCTCAATTATGTGCTTGGGGTGGATAAGCAAAGCCACTCCATTTCTCCCATTCCCAAATCCCCACTCTCCCCCCCATTGGGGAAGGCTCCTCCTAGGGTTGCTGTGCAAGAGCTGGGATGCCTCCAGCACTCAGGGAACGCAAGGGCAGCACCTAGCTCCCCACACGGCTGTCTGACAGCACTGCAGGGCTCAGCACATCAAGAGCCCCATCTGCTGGCAGCTGCCAGCTCTCCCTGCAGCTCCCCCAAAACATAACTGCAGAGAGTGGCACCTTCAGGGGTTCCCCACCTCCCCAGGGGGTGCCCACAGGACGCGGGGCCACCCTGAGAAGCATCACCACGGGAACAATGGTGAAGCAGCACACAAGCCTCACTCCAGTTCCTCTCTGCAAACCTACCAGGCACCACTGAGCCCAGCCCCAGAATGGGAACTTACAGCTGTGATAGAGGGCTTCTTCCCATCTCCAGCCGGTGGGTGAGTGACATCAGCCCCGAGGAATATCACCGGCTGCTGAAAGACAGCAGAGCTGGAGGGAAAAAGAGAAAGCAGCAGTCAGCCTCCTGGGGGCACCTCAGGGCAACACCCAGCCCAACAGAGATGAGCAGACTGCCAGAGGACATCTCCCAGCCTCCAGGCTCAGCTCGTCACAAGGCAAGATGGGATGTAAGCCTTCATTTCATGGAGCTGCTTTGCACAGCTGCAAGTACTGCACAGTGAGGGAAGGGACTCAGGAGGGACATGGGACACAAGCCCTACAGCCATGACAGGCAGCAGCCATACGAACCGCTGGTGAGGCACTAGGATGTTGTTGATCCCGCCAAGCTTGACGTTGATCTTGAGGCAGAGGTTGGAAAGGGTCTGTGGGGAGGTTTTCACCACATTCTTGACCTGGACACACTGCGTGGCCATTCCCAGGAGAGTGTCCCCAACACGCTTCACCTCAGCTGTGGGCAGAGGAACCACGTGAACGGGCAGGCAATCAGCAAAGCACAGCTTTCAGCATCGCCCTCAAAAATAGGGGGAAAAAGTGGAAAGGGACACAGCCAGCCCTCCTGAGCCAGGGCAAAACCCTTCTCTTCTCCCCACCTGCCCCTGCCCAAGACGCACCGTACACTGGTGTTTTTCCTGGCAGGATGACAATGATGAGCTGAAGCCCTGAATAGGTGTTCTTGAGGTGTCGAAACATGGGCTCCACGCTGTCTGCACCCTGGGCGTATTTACAGAAGCAGGGCTGCCCCTGGATCGGCATCCCCGCGTCCTTGGAGATCTTACGCAGCTGGTCGGTGAAGTTCCTGTGCCCGGGAGGAGAGGAAAGTCAGCCCACGTGGAGAATGCCAGCAGAACACCAGCACGTGTTGGAGCTGAGCAGCCCCAGCCTGGGGGTGGCCAGAGGCCCCTAACCTCTCTCAGTGCTCTCTTATCCACAGTAAAGACTTTTCCTGAGGACTGAAGGAGCCAGAAGCTATTCCTATTTAGAAATCAGGAGCAGGGGAGCAGACCTGTTCTCTGGGAAAGGTTGACTTCCAGGTGATTTGTAAGGCCACCTGCCTTCACTTACCAAACCAAAGTGCTTTGCTGCACAGAAGGTGGCTCAACTACAGATTGGCAAGGATAAATTTGATGCAGGGAGAGCCTCACGGAGCACGGTGCCCCCAGCTCTGCCAGTGGAAGAGCCTACCCTGAAGGGATCATAGGGAGAGTGCAGTGTTACTGCCACCTGCACAGTTACACAGATGTAGAGGCTTTGAGCAGCTCCAAACCATTCCAAATGACACTGTTACACACAGCAGCAGAGCCACACATTGCCTCCATGCAGCCACCCTTGGTCCTCAGCAGAACTCAAAACCAAGGTGGCTGTTCTCTAAATCAAATAACCTCTCTCTGCTCAGCATCACTTTGCTATCACTTCAGACAACCTCAAAGCTGCCAAAGCTTTTCAGAAAGCCTAAGACTTCTGTGTAATAAAATCCCATGGCATGTTAGGGTAATCCATACAGGAAGCATCCTGTTTCACAAGGGGCTGTGTCCCCCTGAGAGCAGCAGGAACACTGCCACTTGGGCTGCTGAAGCCAAGAGGAGGAGAGGCACCTTATTCCAGAGGAAAATACTGGTTAACCTGGTGGCCAGGGAGATAGCAAAGGGCAGACTGAGGATGTAGAGACCCAGTGATGTCACAGCCCAAAGGAAACCACTCCAAGATAAAGTGGGACAGGAAGTCATTGGCCAAATTCAATTCTGAGCTCCTGGAGTATTGCAGAAACTTTTAACTCAATTATCTCTGACAATCTTATCCACCTTCTCCTTGAGGAAAGCCACGTTAGAAGAGCTCAGTACAGTACCCCAGGCTTTAGGGCTGCCAGCATCAGAACAAGATACCTGGTGCAAAGGACACTGCAAGGAAAGAGCAACTGTCAGTCCACACACATCAGAGAGATGATGTGCTAACTTCAACCTCGCCAGGATGAACTAACGAGACACAACACCGAGCACCCAGCCCGAGCCTGGAACAAATCTGTACCAGCAAGCAGTTCAGCCACACACAGATCCAGTGTCAGCAGCAAGGGAAGCACAGCCTCAGACAGCACTGCACGCCAACACAGCTCCTTCTGCCTCTCCCCACCCTCACGGGCTGCCCGTGTCCTTACTTCAGCACCTCTTCTCGACACTGCTTCTGCGGGGCAAAGCAAGCAATCGCCCACACTTTGATCTCAATGCCGTTGTAGAACTGCTTCCCTCGCATGTCCCACACGCCTTGGTTGGGAGTTGCAATGGCCCGGTTCTGCAAGGCAAACAGACTGTCAGAGTGCTGCCACCATGGGGCCATGGCCACGAGGCACAGCAGGCCCTGCCCCACGCCGGCAGCCCCTGGGGAGTGTGTGCACTGTGTGTGCTCCCCCTCGTCAAGCTGCACGCCCTGAAGAGCTGTGCTCGCTGAAAGATGCTCCCTGCTCCTCCACGGATGACTGTGGCTCCCAGCCGTGGGGAGTTAAGAATTTCAGCACCTCCAAGGTGATGAGGCAGGGAGTCCTGGGAACCACGCGTCTCTCTGGGCGTGGGCACAAAGCCCATCCACGTGTCAACCACGTGGACCGTGGGACAAGCACAGCCTGACCCCGAATGTCCCTCTCCCTTTCAGTCACTGCATGACGTACAGTTACAACTTTCAGAAAAGCCATAGTGAAAAAAAACAACAAAAAAAAACCCAGCAGCTAAGGTGCTGTAGTAAAAAAAAAATCCACCTCCAACCTATGAATCTGAAGGTAGCCCAAGTTTTAGTCAAAAACAGTGTTTTCCACCATGACAGCATCCAACCCCGAGCACTGCCAAGCAGCTCTGCTTACCCTGCCTCCATACTGCAGAATAGGTGCTGGCAGGACCCTCCCCGTCACCTCTGTCATGTCATCCTTCACCTTGATCCCAAACTCCTGAATGTATGGATCCAGGTTGTAGCTGGCATTCTTCATCTGCAGAGGGAAGGAATGAGACCGACTGCTTCATGCCACGCAGCCATCAGCTGACCAGGAAGCATCCACTGCACACAGGTGCCTACCACAGGGGATTCAGTTGGAGAAGAATAACCAAGCCATCAACACCACCAGCATCTTCTAAGCAGGCCACAGCTGCCTCCTGCTGTGCAGCTTAGGAGCAGGACCAGAGCAGGGCACTGCCCATCACAGACACAGAGCACAGCCTGCCACCACAGCCCCAGCCCAGCACTGATCCCTGCCCCGGGGGCACGTACCAGGCGGCTGATCTCCTCCTGCCTGTCTGGGGCAGACCTGGCTGTTGCTTTGATCATGGTTGATGTTTGATTGTCTGTGAGCTTCTTGATGCACCGCTGGCCTGCCACGATGTTACACACCTGTGTGCAGAGGAAAGCAAGCAGCCACGTGTTATAAACAAGTGAAGCACAGAGGACCACAGCCAACCTGCCCTGCATCACTGCTGGTGACAAACCTGCAGCTGCAGGAGAGCAGCATCTTTAGGGCATGAGCACAGTCTCATCCCTCACTTCTTAGCAGCAGCTCTCCTCAGTTCAACGCTGCAGTAGTTAGCACCCACTACACATTAGCTGCAGAATATTGTCATGCATTTGCTAGCAAGGACCAGAGGCCACGCTGCCTTTGCTTTTCATTGTGCCCAAAAGCTGGAATGCTCACCAGAGCAGAAGCTGGCACTCACCTCCAAGGGCAGGTAGGTGTGCTTCTGCTCCTGGCCAACCTGGAGACACGGGAGGTGAGGGTATTTCAGCTGCAGGTTGTACTTCTGCTTGAAGTACTGAGCCACTGTGCACTCCACTGTCTGACCGCTCTCCAGCTGCAGGGGAAACCTGGCAGGGGCAGGACACAAGGGATGCACCTACTCAAAACAGACACTTCCAAACCTCAAGCACTACTTACTCTGGCTGAGAAGAGAGGGAACTGGCAGGCTCCCCCTCAAGAAAAAAAAAAGCAGAACTGAAGTATTTTCAGAAATCAAGACAGGAAAACTCTGACCCCAGTCTAAGACTGTGATCTCTAAATAAAGCCCTTCCTCGCTAATCCAGCTAATCAGGGCAAATGTTTATTACAGGACATGCCACACATGCCACTGTCAGGTACATAAATACAGCCACATGGCACTCAGAGGACTTCCGTGCTTGGTGCCTTCTTTGGGAGTCGAGCTGGGATTCAGACAAAGGTTAACCAGATCCTGAACACTTATAGGGGCAGGGAAAGCACACGGAGCAGACAGCTCAGCACTGAGGGCACCTCTGGGGGTCTGTGTGGAGCAGGGTGGGCTGCTCTTGGCACAAACCCCTCAGCTCAGAAGGACTCCCCAGCCAACCCTCCTCCCAGACACATGCAAATAATTTCAAGGTAGAAGATCGCTTTAACCCCTGACAGATCTTCTGCTTTGGCAGTGTCTATTTTAAGCAAAAAGAAAATCAAACTCAGAGGTAGAAACTAGGACAATTCCTGGCACGTCAGCTCCCTCCCTCTGCAGCGTGCTGTCTGCCAGACAAAGCATCCTCTCCACTCCCACCCTCCTCTCCATCCCACCCGCATTCAAAGCACAGGACACAGAGCAGCGTGAGCTACCGTGCCCAAGACTGCTGCAGAGTGCCCAGCACATCTCCTCACACTGTCACAGGCTGGACTTTTCCCTCCAGCTCTCCCTAACACAAACAGCAGCTGATGAAAAAGGAGAACAGTTCAGATTTTTCCGAGGGCACCTTCCCACTGCCTTACGTCTGGTGGCTGGCAGGCCGCCTGGTCACATTACACACACGGTATTTCCTCTTCATCTGCCCACAGTGGGTAACCTCTACTTTCAAACCTGATGCAAGACAAAAAGACACAGCAGAACCACCGGTAAACGCAGGAATGATTCTCTTTTGCCCAAGTTCCCCATGACACTACAAACACCCTCCTTAAGTAATTAACTGTTTGCACAGCAGGTGTGCTTGAGAAGAGCAGCAAGGGAGGCAACAGTGCCCCAGGCAGCATTTTGAAGGTGCAAACCCCGGGGTGGGAGATAAGCCCTGAGGTTCTACCTTTGATCTCCTTGGTGAAACGCACTCTCTGGGAGTCCGTCAGTGGCTTTGGCTGCTCGTCGATGTTCCGGATATCCAGCACCTCACACATGAACTCAATGACAGGCTGGGCTTTGTAGAAGGCCGTTGCAGAAACTGAGGAACAGATACCATGATGTGTCTCTGCTCTCCTCCAACAGACAGACCTGACCCAAGAGTAGGCAAGATCCAGTCCCCCCAGACACTACTGCAGACCCCCACCCCATCCCACTGAGCACTGCACGCTGGGAGCCCACCAACCAGACATAAGCAAAAAGCCCCCAGCCTACAGTGCTAAGACCTAGCCCGTACTGCCTTTTGTGGATGAACGTGACTGTGCTGGGCACGCTTGAGAGCAAAGCGTTTTTGCTGGCATGAAAAATACATCACCATCAATGTTGAGCATCATCTTCCACATGGCAGGCCTGACAGACTGGTGGAAGCCGAACCAGACCTCCCTGCCACCTCCCAGGGGGTGGTAGTAACCTTCAGGAGGGGAGAAGAAGGAGCGACCAACGGGGGTGTACCTGCAAACCAGAGGAAACAGCACACTGAGCAACAGGCAGCAAGCACAGCAGTGCCAGGCAGACACAGCCACGTGCACGTACCTCATGGAAGCCAGGTGCCTCATGGCCACATCCAGTGCCTGGACAGACTCCAAGGGGACGGGGATCTGCCCGCTCACCAAGGCTTCGTGGAGCATGCGCCAGCTCACGATGGCCATCCACTTGATAGAGACCTTAAATATCCTGTCCTTGCCTTCGCCTGGGATTGTCACCTCAAAGTCAACCTGGGTGCAGAAGGCAAGGGAAGCAATCACAGCACTAACACACCATGGTCACAGCACAGCGAGAGGCAGCTCGTTTTCATTCGGCTCTTCCCACACTTGGGGATCCCCTGTCCCACTCTTACCCTCTCATTTCCAATGGGTAAGGCTGTAACAGTGTAAATGTTTTTCTTCCCATCGTAGACTGGCTTCCGGTCACCAAAGATCTGAGGTTTGAAGTGCTGTACCATGTACTCCACGACTTCCCTACACAGACAAGCAGAGGCAAGAAAGAAAGGCACGGGGGAGAGAGGAGCGAGGTTTGGTTTGCCAGTTCCTTCACAGCCTGATGTGAAGAACGTGACCTGCCAGGTGCTGAGCTTCTCCACCTGGGGCACCTCTGGGCTCTCACTGCAGGCCAAGGGGTGGCAGAGCCAGGTCCTTCCCGAGGCAAGAGTGCACCCACACCTCCATGCCTTGCCCCACAGCTTGTTAAATCAGTTTCAGCAGAGCAAGTTTACACAGCGTGCAGTAGCTGGCTGCAAACGTGCAGCACATTCCATGGACATTAGCTGCCAAGAACATAGGAAATAGCAGCTACAGCATCTGCTCGCTGGCCTCTGAGGCACAGAGCTACCCAGGCTGCTTTGGGCAGGAGGGGAAGGAGAGTGAAAAGGGTGTCAAAAAGAAAAGGAAAAAAAAAAAAAGGAAAAAAGAAAGGCATGCAATGGCCCAAGGTCTGGGGCTAACTCTTTTTAAATGACGTGACTGGTGCCAAAATAGCACAGCTGCTTTGAAGAAGCAGGAAAGTGTGCTCAGTTCAGGACCTCCTAAGCTATCAGCAACAAACACTGCTGCACCAGCACAGCTCGTGAGGTCCAGCCACACCGACCAAACCTGGCAGTGTCCAGGTGTATGCTGGGCACCACAGCTGCTCCCAACTGCTCCTCCACCTCAGCACAGAGGGGGCAAAGCTAACCACAGACAACGTCACCCTGCTGGTTTCCTCTGGTGAAGAAGAAAGGCACTAACTGCGAGGAAACCAGAGCAGGGGATGAGTGCCAAAGCCTCCAATACTTGCCTTACCTGTTGACTCTGCGTGGGCATTTGTCGGGCTTGATATCCACTTCATAATGATATACATCAATCTTGGGAATGTCCACTTCAAAGTAGTTGGCGAGGAGCTTGATGGGCTTCCCAACAGTTCCTATCCCGGGCCGACGTGGTGCCTGAAATACCTGCTGCAAAGGTGGCAGGTATGAGCCTGCAGCTGTTGGGACAGAGAGCAAAGGGTCAGAAAAAAATCCAGAAACCAGACAGAGGGATGGCACAGCACACAGCCCTCCCGTCACCACCACCCAAACTCACACCCCGCGCCCGAAGCAGCAGCTGCACAGCCAGGAGCAGCACAGCTGGAGGTGGAAGCAGCTTCCCTGGGCACCTTAGGCAGATAAAAATACCTCCAATCCCCACTTCAGTGTGGGCCCCGAATCTGTAAAGGGGACACAGTGGTTCTTCTCACATTATTACGCACCATTACACATCGTTATGCAGATTTTCTGATGAATATCTCAAGGATGAGCACCAATGCAGGACTGCAACAGTGCTGCTTTCTGAAGCAAGATCTGCTCTTCCTGCTCCCTTCCCACTTCCCCAATCTCCATCCATCCCAGTTTGCATCCTATTTGTTTCTCAAAACCTCCATCCAGCTGGGCTGGGTGCAGGAATACAGCAGGTCCTCAGAGCACTCGCGGCCACCTGTCAGAGCCAACCCTCAAACAGCAGCCCAGCTCCAACTGAGGATCCATAACACAGTTTTGCACCTCATCTCTGCGAGATTTACTGCAGATGAAATGCCACTGTGCCCCAGCACTGTGCAGGAATGCACCCAGGGCCACTGCAGCTGAAGCTGCACGGTGCTGCTGCCAGGCTGGTGACTCCAGCCTGAGCCTGCCATCGAGTCCTAGGAGGTGAACCCTGAGCCCTGGTTAGCTCCGTGTGAAAACCCACGCTGTGGACAGCCAGAGGAGAAAGCAGGAGGGAAAAGCTGCCCGGCACTCCAGAGGCAGCTCGTTTCAAGAAGCTGATTGTCTGATCAGCACTCACAGAGTAATTCATGTCTCCGCACGACGAACATTTCTTGGCAATCTCCAGCACCCTGGCTACGAGATGAGGCCTTCCTACATCAGTCAGCAACCAACTACAGCTATCTGCCAGTGCTGGAGGAGCCTCTGCTTTCTTGCTCTGCCTCTGGAGCACAAACCACGCAGCCCGTCGTGGCTCTCAGCTAGCACGGCCTCCTCTGCACCTTCCGACCCACAGGCACACAGCAGGACAGCAGCTCCTGCTCAGCATCCCCTGGGCCCTGTCTGCTTCAAGCCACACGACAGAGGCCCCAAAGGGAACCCCGTGCCCTGGCAGCGTGCTCGAGGCAGACCCCCAGCACACCGCTGACACATCCCAGAAGTGCCAGGGAAGGGCAGCTCTGCGGGAGCACGTTAAAAAGTGACCCGAACAGCCCCAGACAGAGGGGTTTCTCTGCATACCTCGACTCTCCATAGCGAAGCTGCACAGACTCCCACTTTGTCATGTAAATGAGCGCGCCCAGGGCCGGGGGCTGCGGGCAGTGTTGTTCCTGCAGCACAATGCAGCCAGTGAGCGGTACCAAATCCGCCTGCCATTATAAATTCAGCAGCCTGGGAGGAATCACAGACTTTGGCACACAAAGCCATGCCCCGGGGACGCGGCTGCAGGACGCATGGATGCTGCACAGCCACGCAGAGCCCAGCTGGGGTCACCGGCGCTGGAATAAGCTTTGTTTCTGATACTGTAACAGCTGGAGAACGCGACCCACTGACCACCAGCTCCCCGGGCCAAGGCACGGCTGGGGAGGCACGAAATTACCATGTCATTTAAATCCTCTCCAAGGAGGCATTCAGGAGAGGGGCCGGGAGAACGGGGCCGAGACAAAAGGAGTTTTATCACCAAAGAGGGACTGCGACGGCCCCCTCCTGCACACCCCCCCCTGCACACCCAGCACCGTGAAGATGGATGAGAGGACAGCAGCCAGGCTGCGGCACAACGAAGGCCTCCAGGCACACCATGCAGCCCATCATCCTCACCCCAAACGGTTTCCCACCCAAAATCAACCCCAAACCACCCCGAGAAGCGGACGCTCCCATCTGCGGGCAGAGGGAGCAGGAAAGTGAAGCGCTCCAGGGCTGCGGAGCACACACAGCCAGCTTTTCTGCCCCTCGAGGACCTGAGCAAACCACTCGAGAAGCCCCATCTGCTGCACCCTGGGACACCCATCCCAGCTCAGGGAGCCGGCCCCATGCATCCCCACAGCCCCATCTGCACCCACAGCACCAGCTCCTGTCCTCCCGACTGCTGGTTCCTCCCCTGGCGCAGAACGGGCTGCAAATAATAACATCTGTAATCTGCTGCCCCTAAAGTGCCAGCCGTAAATCAGCAAAGGCTGCATTTCAGATTGCAGATGCTTTCCAAGGCCTTTTACACTTCGTTTTCGAGGAGTCGGTCATCCGAGATGCCCACATCCATCTGGGTCAGAAGGGAACTTAGCAGTGCTGCAGCAGATCCGAACCACAGCTCTGGCTGACAGGCAGTGCTGCTTCTGCCTGCGCAGCTGTAAATAAGGACAGCAAACCGGCCCTTGTGAAACCCACAAGCGCTGTCCCGCTGTCCCACAGCCCCACGTCCACCCCTGGTCCCTCTGAAGGGGTCTGACAAACGATCTGACACCGCAGCAGCTGAACTGCCCCCAAACACTGCGAGTCAGGGACCTGACTCTGGAGCAGAGCCTGCCCAGGACAAACACCTCTGCATCCCAGAGAGGGAAAACCCCGATACGGCCTCGCCAGCCCGGCTGTCCTCCTGGAGGAGCACACAGCAGCCGCTAGCTGGGAACGCACACATTTGTGTCTGCAGCACAGGGCCGGGCCTGGCAGCCAGCACTGCTCTCCAGGCTCTCCCCCACTCATCCACAACGTTTCCTCGCTGAGCACGAGCCCCAGGGTCTGTGCTAACAGCACCCAGAAAGGGCAGAAGATAACATCTCTCCCATCTGTTCCAGGAGAGGCTCACGGTGCAGCACAAGAGAAGAAAGCGCAGATCTGTGAGCAGCAGACAAAGAAATCCTCCAGCTCCCGGGGAAGGGCCGGGACAAAGGCGAGGACGGCTTCGCCTTCGTGCTACACAGTGCCCACGTGTGAGGGTGCACCCGCCGTGGGGCAGCCCCACTGAGCCCGTCCCCAAAGGGAGGTTACCACCCGCACACGGCTGTCACCGAGCGCAGTGCCATCCCGCTGCACAGCGCTGCTTTTCTGCCTGATCTGTCCTCCTCCCGACATCTGCCATCTTAATCATCTGTTTTGTTCTCTGCTGGGCTTAGGGACGGACTACAGAAAGTGCTCGGGGATGCCACACGCGCTCCGTCTCCAGGCAGGGTGCTGCTCCCGGCTTTGTGCCCCGGTACAATGCTGTCCTAGAAGCACACTCGTGTGATTTCACGTTTCCTGAAGACATCCAACAGACTCAACGGCTCTGGGTTGGGCTTTTTTATGCACAGGAAGACAACGGTTAGGACGGAGCGTGTTCATAAAGCTGGCCAAGGATAAAGAGCGCTGAAAGTTGGGGCGGGAGCACGCCCGGCCTCCAGGCCGCCCCGCAGGCGCTCCCCTCCCTGCAGCCGCCCGCACATCTCCCGTTCAGCGCACCCGACCACGTTTCCATTTCCCCCCTCGTGCTTTACGACCCAGAACCGACACCGCCGCCCCGGGGATCGCCGGCACAGCCCCGAACCCACAGCCGCGCTCCGTCCCCGGGGCCGATCGCGGCGCTCCCCGCGTCTCCCGCAGCCCCAACCGCGCGAGGAGAGCCGGGCCCCGCTTCCCCCCGGCCGGGAAGCGGGAACGAGGCCCCGACGCTCCCGCACCCCCCCCCCCGCCGTTAGGCCGCGCTCCCGGCCCGCTGCCCCCCACCTGCTCCCGAGGGTCCCGCTTCCATCCCATCCACGCGGGCGCCGCTCCGAGCCGGGCCGCGGGCAGGGCGGGGCCGGGGCGCGGGGCCGGGGCCGCTGCTGCACCGCCGCAGCCGCCTCACGCTGCGCCTCAGCGCGCACGCGCCGCCGCCGCCCGACCCCGCGCCCAACAAAGGCGGCGCCCCACGGCCGCGCCGCCGCCGCCATTTTGGCGGGCAGAGCCGCGCGCGTCCCGCGGTCGCGCTGCGCTGAGGGAACCGCGGACGGAACCGCGGTTGGAGCGGCTGAGCTCGAAGCGAGGCGCGTCACCGCTGCAGCTGTCGAGCTCCGAGCTCACGAGCCCGGCCCGGCGCTGGGAGCGCCGCGGGTCGGTGTGAGGGTGAAGCAGTCCCTGTCCCCTCAGCTCCGCGCCCTCGCTGAGCGCACACGGCGGCCCCACGCCCGCTCGGTGTCACCCGTTGGGTCCCTTAGGGGCAGGACGCGGCTCCAGCGCTGCCCTTCACCTGGGAGTCATCCCAGAAAGGCACGAGAGGGAGTGGGGTGAAGGTGTCTTTTATTTCTGAGCCCCTTGGGCTTTCCTCCTGAAGGTGAACGATCTCAGTGCCAAAACCCAACCCCACTGGGAAGAAATAAAACCCCTGTGAGCGGGAGCAGCGATGTGCCGAAGATGAAGGGTATTTTAAGCCATGACGCAGCCCCGGTTCATTTATAGCTGCTGCATTTCATCCTCATCCAAAAGCTTTTTTATTTAGTTTCCTGAGGAAACAACAAACCCTCACCTGAAATAGAAGAGGTGAATAAGGGAACGGCTCTTGGTCACCTTGTGACTTTCCACTGTAGAGGCCGCCCTGGGAGCACAGGTGAAGGCAATGCACCTGCGTGACCCCACTGAGGGCTGAGCACCACTGGGGAAGGATCTTCTGGAGATTTCTGCTTTGGAGTTTTTCCACTGTGAGCGTGGGACGGGTGAGCATTTCATTTCTTTGCAATCATTCCCTTTCCACCACCGTAATTTTTCTACATCCTGACTCCAGTGCTCCTTCGAACTGCTTACTCTGTTACGGATACGTCTGTTCACTGCACGGTGAGTTCATGAGGCATAAAGGAAAAACCACATTTGGCCCAGGAATTCCCATTTCTTTTTTTATTATTTTATTAACTTTATTTTTGGACACATGAACACAAAATATCCCTGCAGGCTAAAAATAAAAATAAAAATAAAATAAAGGAAAAAAAAAAAGGAAATACATTGCAAATTGTACACCACCAGCATCTCATCGCAACATGGGGCCGCTATCCCACCCAGAACAGCTTAGAAAGAGTACCTCGTATTGCTATAGACACACACCCAGCCCAGATTTAATAAAATACAGTTTTAAACATTACGAGTCTAACAATATATAGAAACGAAAATTACATCTTAAGTCAAAAGTGAACAAATGCAAACATTTCACACTGAAGTTTCAGCCTCTAGACATAGAAATATGAAAACGTCAATAGCAAGGTATAAGAAAATCTGTGATATTACAAGATCTTTCCTCAAACACACAAGGAAAAAACCTCGTAGTCGAAACAGTATTGATACAATGCCCTCCAAACCCTGCCTTCCTAAAATGAAAGCAGAGTTACTCCCTTGCTATTGAGCAAGAAAAATCCTACAGCACATCCACAAAGGTAGTTCGGGGGGGAAGGTTCTGTTAAACACCGGATCTGAACCAAGTGCCTCACCCATCTGAGGAGCAAAGCTGTCGGTACAGGTGAAGCAACTCTGACACACGTCTGGAACAAGAGCCGTGCTGCACGAAGCCACCGCTGCGTGGCACAGAGCTCTGCGCCCCTCGGATGCGTCCACTGCGGTGCTTACAACTACAATGAATAAGCCAGGCTGCTCAAAACGCTGCAGACAGGCTAAGAGGGATTGCCAGAGCTTGTTCAGAATTCAGCTGTTCACAAAGCAAGCAGAACTGGTTTGAAAATGGGATTTCTGCCCTCCACTTCCCCCCCTCTTTTTTTTTTTTTATTTAAATGTCAACCATCCCCATCCCCAACTCTTTAAAACTTTGCTACATTTAAAATCTTCCACACCACAGAGCTAAACAGTGGCCAACAGGCTTTATTTATAAAGGAACAAAACCAAAGCAAAAGAACACCTTAAGAACTACATCTACAGAATGCACATCTTCCCATTGATTGACACATGCATAACAATTCAGATCATCGAGCCCAACCTCCAGACTCAGCTTTCAGACCTGCATAGGACAGTATTGCCAAAACGCTGATCCTAGTCATCACCAAGCAACAGTCCTGCACAAGCTCCACGTGCCAGCGCTGCGCCCTCGGCAGCACTGCGTTTCCTCAGTGGTGTTTTAACACCGCACTGAGTTCGGGTGCACGCCGTGCTTCCCAGGGCCAGCTGAGATCTAACCACCACAGCATCACAGAGAGGTTGGGGTCGGCCGGGGCCCTTCAGGCCCCCCCAGCCCTCACCCTGCCGTGGGCTGCCTGCCCCCCACGGCCCCATCCACGGCCTTGGGCACCTCCAGGGATGGGCATCCGCAACAACCCGCGTGCTCTGAGCTCAGACATTCAGTCCAGTCACTAAAGAGAGGCTCTCGCTTCGCTCAATCTGAACTAGGAGTGCTCGGCCCTGGGCAAGGAACTAACTGATAAAACCAAATAGTTCTTAAGCACCCTCGATGAAAGCAGTCACGTTCCTGCCTGGAGCACAAACTCCAACAGCCATCTTTGATCCTAGAACTGAACCAGGGTGCTCAGCTTCTTTTCAAGGTGCCAAAGTTCTCCACGTGTGTTGGGTCAGTCAGAGTTCATTCCAAGAAGGGTTTGTGTGTTTTTTTAAGTTACGTTTTGCATTCTCCCTGAACGAGTACTGAGAAAGCAGCCATCCATAGCTGAAGCAGCGGTCAGTCTCCCACCCACATGTCCTGATTTTATTACACAAGTGAGGTATTCTTCAAAAAGAAAAGTAAAAACAGAAATGAAGAAGAATCTTTTTCAAACCTAAACTCCTCTACTGCATGTGCCAGGAGCACAGTTTGCTTCAGTCCCATTTTTAGCAGGAAAGAAAAGAAAGCTTAAAACTTAATGAGACATCCTGTTTGAAAGGAGGTCATAAAACTGAGGACTACGTTCAGCGTACTCTGGTACAGCTGAAAAACAACCAGCATTTAGAAATGTAAACTTCAATTTATTTACAAGCTTAAAGACCGAAGGAAACAGCATTTGATATTGCTGACGTTTCTGGGGGCTGGTTCCTAAGCTCTGGAACAGCAGACACCACGGAGCAGCAAACCCCACACGAGTACCAGAGACCACAGTGCAATGGCTGGACTTCTCCACCTCGGTCTCCACGTAGTGCTGTTAGCTCTACTCGGTTTAGGATACGCTTCTAACCTGTGCTGATGCTAACACTGAAGAGGAACCCAACTCCTGGTGCCCGACCTCTATGGATTCCCAAGCTAAAACCAAACCCCTCTTCTTTATTACACACCGCAGCTGGGAAAAACCAAGCAGACTTCAGAGCCCTAATTTCTACAGGCTGGGACAGAATCAGAATAATGAGAGTCAGCGTGGATTCGTCATGCTGCTGAATGCAGCTGTGTGTGCAACCTCGATTCCCAGGGGAAGGAGTTGAAAATGCTGGTACCAGTGCTCGGGTTGCTGTCACACAGTGCACTGACACTGTACAGATTGGCAAGCCTTTCCTACACGTAACACCCAGTTTCCAAACTTATAAAAAACGTTGTAGACAGGACACCAACAGCGAATACAAAACAGGTAAAAATAATCCTTAAAAAAAAAGAAAAAGCATGGAAGTGTGTCTTTTCCAATGGGTTTCAGGAACTGCCAAACTGTGTTTGGAAAACGACACGGGGACGTCGGTGAACTCATGCACAATCCTCAGCTAGAAAATTACACTGCTGGGGGGGGCTTAAAAAACCAACATTTATTGCCAAAGTTCAACCTCCTATGAGAAAAAAGTTTTAAAATCACTTCGATTTATCAAACCACACAGCAGCATCAAGTGGGCACTTTTGTAAAAGTCTGCAAAATACCTAAAAGCTAATTCTTTTTTTTTCTTTTTTTTTTTTTTGCATTTTTTTTCCCTTTTTTTTTTTTAAACCCTTTTTTTAGAGGGGGAAACGATGGTTCAGTGTCACGAAACCACGGCAGTATTATCTGTAAGTGTTACAATTAAAACCTACTGACAGGCATCGCTGCCTGGTTGCGTTACACATTCACAGGACAAGAACCACCTGGCTGACCTCGCTGAATAGTGCAATTGCTTTGCAGCCCAAGTCTGCAGGTTAAAAAGGTCATTAGTAGAACCGACAAAAACTGCCACACCTGTGAAGGTGACGTCTGTTAAAAGGCATTTCCAGTAGTGAAGTCTAAAATCTCCATTAAAAAAATCTATGGCCCCACACAACAGAACATCTCAGTGGAGGGAAAAGGTTTCGCCGTACTACGCATACTCACTAAGCAGCACGTGGGGACAGATGTCATCGTGAGGAACTGACGGGACGAGGAGGGAACCTAAAGAGCAGAGCTAGCAAAATATTCAATAGAAACCTTTCGTGCCAAGTCCTTGAAAAACTTCAGGATGATCAGCCTTATGCGCTTTGAGGTAAAAATTCAGTCCGATGCATCAGAAAAGACGGTCTATGAATTTCTATTACGTAAAAGAACGAAACGAATGGCTCAATCTGTGTTGGTGCATCAGACACTGCTGTACGTACAGATTCAGTGCGACCGTTCAGAGCTGCTGGCAGGGGGCACTCTGAAATAAACCGGGCCCTAGCTGTAGCAGTAGGCATTGGAAACATGTCAGGACTGAATGAGATGTTAGTTCTGCCTTATCTTCCCAGATGCTCTCAAGCAAAATACATTGTGTGTTGAGTGTCGTGGTGGATCTGCACTGCCTTTGCCAGAGCCTGAGGATCACGGCCATTGCTCTGTCCTGACACGTGGCTGCCTTCAGCACTGCAAAACGCAGACACACACACACAACCATGAACAGCCGAGCCTACAATTCAAGTTCACTGCCTGGCTACCGAGATGCTGAGGTACAGCTCCTTACCTGTCGTGATCCTTGTCCACAAGATGGTACCTAGCCCTGAACGCCACCAGTCTGGCATAGTACGCAGGAGCTGGAATAGAGACTGAGCGTGTGCACCGCACGTACGTGTGACACAGCTGGTAGGTCAACAGCTGGAGCTCATCTGCAGTGAAACAGTTGTCATCCCACAGGACCTGATAGTGGGAGGGCCGGCTGGTTCCCTGCAGAGAGATGAGCATTCAGCCAGACAGCATCATCAAAAACAGCAGAGCTATCTGAGCACCAAACCTCCTACCGGTACACGCAAGTGCCAAACAGGCACCGAACCGATGCAACTCTGAATCTGCCAAACCCATCAGGACAACAGTCAGGATTTAGTCCCAGAGCCTGAGCACAGCAGAGCTGAAGCATTACCTGAATTCCCGCGTGGCTACAGAGGTAAAAGTCAAACTCAGAAGGATGCGTGATGGTGCTGTCCACAGTAGTGCCCGCTGGTACGTTGCCACTCTTACCCACCTAATGTGGAAAGTTTATTATTAGCCCACGGTATTTTTCCCTTCCTTTAGGAGTGATCCAGAAATACCTCTTCAGGTAGGCACTGCTTAGAGCTGTCTGACAATTTATAGCTGAAAAACGTGTAAAAATTTAGGCAGCTTATATAGGAGGAATGAAAATGTGGGTCCACTGTTAGGAACTTCACCAAATCCACTTGGTGCACGATCAGAGAAAAATGGAATTCCTTCCAGCACCATTAGAACTGCAGCGTGATATAAAGCATACATAAAGATTTCAGAATGTGACAAGGATGCAGGCTTTCTGAAATAGATTTCACACCCTTGTTTGCAGTCACACCCCAGAGATGTGCATCCTTCTAGCAAACATGAGATCAAGACATTTCCCAAAAAAGGTTCCTTAGTTGGCTTGTGGATTTGTGACACAGGCAAACCTTACAGATGCACCTAGGAACAGAACAGACAACTGACCAACCAGCGAGCACGTGTTGGGAGTCTCAAGAGTACAAAAATGAGGTTACAGCTCTAGATACACAAATCCAGGGATACTGAGTATGCCCACTCTGAAAGGGGCTGGGAACAAGCTGCTCCACCCGACTGTGCGCTGCAGAGCAGCAAAAAAGGGAAGGAACTAGCTATTTGGGTGTTAGAGAAAAGCCTGCTCCAGCACAGAACTGCTCGCTGGTACAAATTAGTTCACTTCCAATGGGTGAGATGGATTCCAGCCCCATTAGCCAAACCACCTACACTCCCATCCCCATCAACTTCTTACTCAAGCACCCAACGTTACTTGCCCTTTCAGTTTTGTCGGCACAGAAGAGCCTGGTGTGATGCCTCTTCTGCACAACAATGTACGTAATTCCTGGCCTGTAGTCTTCTTCCAAACTAATACAGGCCTTTCGGATTGCTATAAGTTCTGGCCAAGCTACCTGGACATAGAAGATTTAACAATTAGTACACACAGCATTATTATTTCCACATATAAATGCCACTTCATAAGGAACACAATCAGCCAGGATGACTTCTTCATCTTCTGCCTGCCCAGGAAAACAAAATAAAACTGCCCTCTTAAACAAAGCCATTCCATACGTGCAATGTCAAGGGCAAGCATCAAGAAATCAGACTGTACCTGCTTCATCTGCCCTTCTGACACTCCTCCTCTGTAGTAAATGATTCTCGTAGGCTTGAAACGCGTGGACTTGTAGAACTGTATCAGCAGCTCCCGCACCATGTTGGTCAGGTCCTGGATCACCTCCTGACTGTACAGCAGCTCCTGGGAGGTCTCCTGACGAGAGGTCTGCACGCGCACCGTGGCACAGTAGCGGCTCGGGTGGCCATCCATGCTGCCCACCACAGCAGCTATGGAAGGCTTCTTTCCATCCCCAGCAGGAGGGTGAGTGACATCTGCTCCCAGAAAGATCACCGGCTGCTGGAACACTGAGGGCCTGTTTAATCATTTAATAATAACGTAAAGAAGGGGGATGAGGAAGGAGAAAAAAGACAACCAAGGAAGGCACATCCAAACCACGTAACAGCACCAGAACCATTCCAGATCTTTAGAGTTGAAGGTCTGTGCCTCAATCTCTTCCAGATACAACAGAAAGCAGAAAAAACGAAGGATCAAAGGCAGACAAACTTAGAAGCATTCACCACAAGCCACTCTGTCTCACTCCTCCTTTCAGTTTGGAAGGAAATACAGGATGCTCATGGAAGCGGCAAGAGAAGAAGGCAGAGACTGAAGGCAGGAAAAGGCCCTCTTCAGTCTGTGTGCATTTCTGATGTACTCGTTATTTTGAAAGGTAGCAAAGCAGACTAACATCACTTGGCTTGGTAACTTGGACTTCAAGGAAAGCACTGAATCTCATCTTACCTTTGATGAGGTACGAGCACATTGTTGATTCCTCCAAGCTTTGCATTTATTTTCAGACACAGGTTGGACAGCGTTTGTGGTGAGGTTTTCACCACGTTCTTTACCTGAACACACTGAGTGGCCATGCCAAGAAGAGTGTCACCAACTCGCTTTACTTCAGCTGTGACAGAAAACAGGACGATGGCTCCAGTTAGGTGAAGTCATTAGTTCCACCATCTTTCCCAAACGTTGTGCTAGGTCAAACCCTTCAAGGTTCACTGAAAGTCTCAGCCTGCTCTTTGGGAATGTGCAGGTTGCTCTGTACCTTCCCAAAGTGCGTGTGGTGATAGAACAAGGGGAAATGGTTTCAAATTTAAAAAAGGAAGATTTAGGTTGGATATAAGGAAGAAGCCTCTTACACTGAGGGTGGTGAGGCACTGGAGCAGGTTGCCCAGAGGTGTGGTGGATGCCCCAACTCTGGAGACATTCAAGGCCAGGCTGGACCAGGCTCTGAGCAACCTGACTGAGCTATGGATGTTGCTGCTCACTGCAGGAGAGCTGGACTAGGTGATCTCTTTAGAGGTCCCTTCCAACTCTAAGCTATGATTCAACGATTCTACTCCACTGAGGATTGACAACCCAACCTCCGAAAAACAGTAAGACAAAACAAACAAACAAAAAAAACCAGCAAACCCTTTTAAGCCAAAGGCACTGCGTGTTCTGCCTCCATCCCACCAAGGAGGAGCACAGCAGGACACCTGCTCAGCACACCACTACGTAACGCTCTGCAGCTTCTGCCTACCATACACGGGCGTCTTTCCGGGCAGAATCACCACGATCAGCTGCAGACCAACGTAAGTCAGTTTTAAGTGTTTAAACATGGGCTCCACGCTGTCTGCACCCTGGGCGTATTTACAGAAGCAGGGCTGCCCCTGGATCGGCATCCCCGCGTCCTTGGAGATCTTACGCAGCTGGTCGGTGAAGCTCCTGGAAATAAAACATGAACAGATGCAGCCTGGTCTTTCCACCACTTTCCACTTCCCTGTTAATTCCGTTAATCACTCCTATCACCATTTTACCAAATATAGTTTAGATTTTGGAATAAAAATCACCATCAGTCCTTTGTAAAAACAGCATTACGTGAAATCTGAATGCAGTCTCTACAACCTGACACCTCAGTGGTAAGGGAATTACTGCTCTCCTAGCCAGCCAATTAGCTCGTTAGCTTCATTAAAGCCTCCTCCCAAGCAGTAAGCATTTAAGACACTGCAGAACTATGATTTCCTCTTTTTACTTTTAGATGCATGATTAACTTATACCGCATATCATCTTTCAAATAAATGGGGAAAATAAACCCTGAAAGAGGTATCCTGAATAAAGAGGAAAATACTTACTTTAGTAAGTCTTCCCTGCATTGTTTTTGAGGAGCAAAACAGGCAACAGCCCAAACTTTAATCTCAATGCCAGCATAGAACTGTTTCCCTCTCATGTCCCACACACCTTGGTTTGGTGTGGCCACAGTCTTGTTCTAGGTAAAAACCAAAGGCAAATTAAAAATAAAATGCTGCCTGGTTTTGTCCACAGCCAACCAGTGCTCATAAGAAAGCAAACCTTGTGAGAAGATGGATGGACGTTCAGTGAATTTCAGCACCCTCAGAACAAGGTATATTTTATAAGACCTGGAAGACTCACCCTGCCTCCATACTGCAGCATTGGCGCTGGCAAAACTCTGCCTGTCAACTCTGTCATTTCATTATGGACAACGATACCAAACTCCTTCAGGTATGGATCGGGTCCACCAACCATACTGTTACTTTTCACCTGGTGACAAGAGAAGTATCTGTGTAACTACACCTAGTGTTTCAGGTGACTCTGTCTTTTTGCAGTTAACAGCTTTCCTGTTTGAAAGCATTTATTTTAAACAAGTGAGATTTTTCAGACTTCTGCAATTCCTGGCTCATCTGCTTGGCATCACACACACTCACACAGGCAGACTGCCTAGCTGAAGAAGTGCTTACTAGTCTGCTGATCTCCTCCTGTCGGTCCGGAGCAGATCTTGCAGTCGCTTTTATCATAGTTGATGTCTGATTGTCTGTGAGCTTCTTGATACACCTCTGGCCTGCCACGATGTTACACACCTACACAGGAACAGTGAAAAGTGGGTGGCCATTTAACAAGGGACATGCCACAGTGCAAGAGAAAGTTAAAGCTTCTTACCTCAAGTGGTAAGTACGTGTGTTTCTGTTCCTGTCCTACTTGGAGACAGGGAAGATGAGGATATTTTAGCTGCAGACTGTACTTCTGCTTAAAATACTGAGCCACTGTACACTCCATAGCCTGCCCATTTTCCAGCTGCAGAGGAAACCTGTAAAGGATATTTGGTTAGTTTGTTGTTGTTGTTTTAAACCTTGAAAAGGGAAGAGTGGAAAATGTACTCCAGAGCAGAAATGCTTACAACATTTTTTTTTCTTAGCTATTGGATTTCTCCTTAATGATAATATTTTACAGAGTTTATCAGAGCTATTTATAAATGCCAGCCTTTGGTAACTCCATTTCAAAATCAGGACACAGCTTCTATCTTCTTGCATTGATGGAAATAAAGCAGGTGCCTAAATCCACATTATTTCTCTGTCCTATTAAGGCTAAACACTCTTTCAAATCCACACAGCTGCTTCACCTTCAGAACCAAATTAATGTATCTAGATGGTTCACGACCTTAAAAATTATCAGCAGTGCTTGTATACGTACGTCTGATGGCTGGCTGGTCGACGAGTGACATTGCAGACTCGGTATTTTCTCTTCATCTGGCCACAGTGAGTAACCTCCACTTTCAGACCTGAAAACCCAAAATAAAAATCACATACATAGAATCAGACATAGGAATCGCATTCAGGAAAGAGGAGAGCAAGAAAGGAACAGGTCAACTTCCCAAGTGCCTCAAATTTTCATTACGACACAGCAGTGACAAACTGACAGGATTCGGATGCAGTGCCTTCAGAAGAAGCCTTTACCTCTGATTTCTTTGGTAAACTTGACACGCTGGGAGTCCGTCAGAGGCTTGGTTTGTTCATTGATGTTCTGAATGTCCAAGACCTCACACATGAACTCAATGATAGGCTGAGCACGATAGAAAGCAGTCGCTGACACTACAATAAAAAAAAGAGGACATTTAATTTAGAAGCAACAAGAACTCTGTTACATCAGTGAGGCACAGTTACCCACGTACCATCGATGTTGAGCATCATGTTCCACATGGCAGGCCTGACAGACTGGTGGAAACCAAACCAGACCTCCCTGCCACCACCCAGAGGGTGGTAATAGCCTTCAGGAGGGGAAAAAAAGGAGCGACCCACAGGAGTATACCTGAAAAAGGAAATTAATAATTTAAGCATTCCTTTCCAATGGACCTTTCTAAAGTTATGTGTTTAAAACTTCTATGGCACACCAGAACTGTTAGAACTAACTCATGGCAAACATAAAAACCCTGAGTTGGAAAGGCTATAGCAAATTTCAGCTGGAAACACGACCAGCAGACACAAGTCTTGAGTTCAGATCAAATATCCCTGTTCTAGTGCAAATCCGTAATGCAGGTGTTGAATTACACAGCAGCTTCCCTCAACCCTTCTGCAGTAGGAAGGTGTAACAGCAGAAGAACAGCAGCAAGCAACGCAACTAACACAAGTGTAAGGCAGAGATGAGACTGAGCCAGTTATGCAGACACTGGAAGGACCCACCTCATGGAGGGGAGGTGCCGTGTGATTACATCAAGAGCCTGCACAGAATCTTCAGGAACTTCATTCAAATGCCCTGCCAGAGCTTCCAGCAGCAACTGAAGGCTGACGACTGACACCCACTGAATGGACACTTTGAAAGTCTGGTCCTTCCCCTCTCCTGGAAGCGTCACCTCCATATCCACCTTACACATAAAGTTAAGCAGAAACCTTAGTTAAGGACTGCAGACTGATACAACATTACATTACTATGCAACATAACAAAAAATAACAACAAAAACCACTGCCCATAAACCCACTTTTCTGCACAAAGCTCCAACTGCTTGCAGTAACACTCACTCTGTCCCTGCCGATCGGCAGCGGGTGCGCAGTGTACATGTTCCGCTTCCCATCGTACCCAGGCTGCCGGTCACCAAATATCTGCATCTTGAAGTGCCTCACCATAGTATCCACCACTTCCCTACAGAGGGATTTATCAAGTCAGGTTGGAGAATGGGAAAATCCAGCAATGGGCTTATGTGGTTTAAAACTCCTTTTCCCCATTTTCTTAAAGGACTGAGGTAGGAGAAGCTACGATGCATGAGAACGTGCACGGGTCATCAGCAGAAACCAAGAGTAAGTCACCTCCAGGTTAGGACACTGAAGTTCCAACATAAAGGTGTCTACGTGCAAGGCAGCTGGCCAGACTCAGAAGAGATGCACTCAGTGCCATCTGAAGAGCTGTTCACATACAGGAGCATCTGCCCCGAGGTTATGTGCACCAACACTGGTGTCAATTTCCAAGCACAACTCCCTCACCTCAGTTGCTAACAGACATCTTCCTATAACAGATGACACAACAGTGTTATCACTATTAAACAGCTCTTACCTGTTCACTCTTCGAGGTCGTTTTTCTGGTTTGATATCCACATCATAGTGATAAACATCGATCTTAGGGATCTGAACCTGAAAATGGTTGGCTAGCAGGCGGATGGGTTTCCCAACAGTTCCCAGGCCGGGGCGACGGGGGGGCTGGAAAAGGCTTGCTGGGGGCCCTGTGGAAATCAAATATGTAAGAGAACTATCACTCAGCACAGCATCTCTTCAGGTGTATTTAGCTGGGAAGTCTTTCTGGCATGGTAAAAAGAAACCTTAAAAGGGCTTCCCAGGCCTGCAAACGGAGCGTCCCTGACCCACAGCCTCCCAGCAGCTCTGAACACACAAGGGAGAAACGTGCTCCCTAAAGCATGCACACGTTGGGTTAATGCCACAGTTCATTCTCTCAATTCTCAAAACTACGGCTTATGAACTTGACAGAGTCCTGAGATGGAACGTAAACATTTATATATTATCTACTCCTATAGAATGTAAAGATAAACGTGCTCCTAACATCATCCCTAGAACTAGCCAAAAGCCACACCTTTTCATTATGGGCTTAAGCTTCAGATGTTACTGACTGCCACTTTTGAGGCACTGATGAAATACACTCCCAATTTTCAACTGAAAATTGACATAATCTAGAGATGAGTAAGATACATCTATTATTCAAATCCAAACTTAAGACATTTCCATATTGGATCCAGGCTAAAAAACACTTCAGTTGTTTCCCTCACTCACAAACACAACACCTTTTATTAACAACGAAACACTTTTCCCCTGAAGCAGAATTCCACCCAACTTCAAGTTCTAACACAATGGAAGGAATGAGGTATGGTTTATGTTTCCTTCTGAAGAGTAATGGAGCACACATAAAGACAGGTATAGACTCCTAACACGTGTGGGGAAGGTAATTTATTTGGACAAAGGTAACGGCTGCAGAGAGTTCAAAGGAGGAGCTCAGGAGAGGCTTAAAAAAGGCACTCGCAAACAAGCTAGTCACTGGTTAAGTCTTTAGTTAAATTCCTCAAAGTGTTAAGATCTGAGATACCATATTAACAAGATTAAACACTTTTTCTGTTGTTGTTCAATCTATCACAGCCCCAGCTGACACTGCACACAAAGCAAATGGAGTTAATATCTTTTCATGGCTTTTGTCTGTATCTGCCAGTGCTTGGTGTGATCAGTGTTTCTTCCCTCTGTTCCCGAGCAGCAAAGGAGAGAGTAACAATAAAACTTAGGGCAAGCTCAGTACCGTAAGACTGTGTCAACCTGCCAGTATCCATTTAAATCAAGGGCTCACAGCTTATATCAGTAGATAAGCCGTAGGAGGATGAAGCTCATATTTGGGTACACCTCACTGTGCAGCAGTAAGCTTAACACAACCCTAAACTAAACCTAAGACCAAATGAAAGGAGCCTTCTGCACTTGGGCTTACAAACCAACCGAAGGCCATCACCCTAAAATACCAACTGGAGGGTACTAACCCCAGCAGGCCTTCAAGCAGAATGCTTCGAGAGTGCGAGCAGCTGTAGCCCACTTGACACGTCACTGCCAAAGCTGCTGCAGCACTGTGGCTGTTTGGGGTACAGACATCCCACACGATGCATTGCTGGCTCTGCACCCGCATGAGTAATTGCCATCAGGCCAGGAGCGCAGTGAGACCGGTTGTGGGGTACGGGCAGTACCCAAAAAAAGCTACAGCTATCTCAACAAGCATGAATCATCAAGGGCAATCAAAGTTTGCTGTGCTTATTTGGATACAAGAGAGATGATCCATTAATCCTGCGTTAATTAGCCTGAAGTAAGTGCAAGCGCTGACCTCCCGCAAGAGATTAAATGACAACTATATTTACCCATTTTCCTGCCTCGGTACTGACAAGTTTTGTGGGCAGGCGAGGCCGTGCTGACTGAGGTCAGCATCAATGAAAGGAGGCGCAACTTACGTCTTCTCCTTTCTAAAGTCATTTCTCAAAGCACTGCAGAATGAGCTGAAATCCTCCCTGCAGAGCCCCCTGATTTCACCGGGATTTCTGCCCCATCAGCTCAACGAGGCCGATGCACACTACTTCCCTCCATCTCTTCCACCGTGTGACATTTACGCACACCGAAACCTCATGGTGCTACTGCAGACAGGAAGCACTGTACGAAGCCAGGAGAGGCTGTGAGCTGGGGGTAGAGCGGGCTGTCAGAACAGACCCTCGGCCGTCTTAAAGCCCGACTTCGGAGCCGCAGGGCACCTGCTCTGCGGGGGGGCGGACCCGGGAGGTCCCCCTTCCCACCCCTACAATTCCGTGCTTCCAGAACCGCACCTCGGCATCGATGAACACTTCATATTCCAGCCAAACTAACGCTTAAGATGCCATTCGGTGGAAGAACGCATCCCGCAGACATTTTACAGAATAACCATAGGCATTAAGACGCGAGCGAGCAAACACCACGTGCAGAAATAACAGCAGCGCTCAGCCAAGGGCTGCAAACAAACATAAACCCAGGACGCATCACCTCGGCCTCTCGGCGTCACAGCCACGCGCGCTGCTCTCCCAGCCCGAAGGCCGCGGCCGTGCGGCGCCGCGCGGCCCCGAGGACAGCGCGCTCCCGGCACCGCGTTCGCGGCACGCAGCTCGGGCACGGCCAGCCCCGCACAGCCGCCGAGGGCCCGGCGTCCGCCCCGCAAACTTCCCCCGGAGTTGGCAGCCCGCTGCGGCCCAGCGGCCTGCCGCGGCTCCCTGCTCCCGTCCGAGCGGCACCGGGCCCGGCCCGCGGCCTCTTCCTCCCCACACCCCGCCCGCGTCTCTCACCGGGTCCCAGCGCTTCCATGGCGGCGGCGGCGGCCTCGCTGCGGTCCCCCCCGGCCCCGCCGGCCGCCCCGGGCCCCGCCGCCGCCGCCGCGTAGCGCTTGATCTCGGGAATATTGGCTCCGGGGTGGGGGCCCGCCGAGGAAACTGGGGGAGCGGCGGCGGCGGCGGGGGGAGGGGGGTCGCGGCGGGGAGCGCTGCCGGCGCTCCGCTTCCCCGAGCGGCGGCGCAAACAATCCCCACGCTGCGCCGCCGAGCCCGAGCGCGCCCCCGCCGCCGCCAGCACGCGCCGCCTCCCGCCGCCGGCCCAGGAGGAGGAGGAGGAGGAGGAGGAAGCGTCCCCTCCACGCTGCCCGATGCCGCCGGCTCGCGCACGCGCAACGCCCCCTGCCGGCGGGGGCGCGCACGTCGTCACGCACACTCCAGGCGCCGGCGCGGCCCTCAACAGGTGAGCGCGCGGCCCCGCCCCCCTCACGGCGTCGCCTCAGAGCGCGGCCCGGCCCCGCCCCGCTCCCGTCCGCCGCACCGCTTCCCTCGCGATGTAATTTTCCGTTCTTTTCTCGATTCCCCTCCTCAGAACGCAACCTCCGGCCATCATGGGCCTGGGACTCCGAGGCCGGCCCTGCCCCCTCCCTCTGGCCGCGCTGAGCGCTCCTCGCCGCCCCGGCGGGCGTTCGGGAGCTCTCTTTTAAATAATAAAAAACCCCTTCGTTTTATTGTTTGCTTGTTTGCTCGGGTTACGGGGCGACCCCCCCTCCCCCCGCCCCGGCTGAGGGGACCGGAGTACCTCACACAGCGCCGTACCGCTCCGCCCTGACCGGGAGAGCGCCCGCTGCGCGAGCGCTGATTGGGCGAGCTGCAGAGGGCGGGGCTAGGCGGAAAAACATCCCCCAATCGAACACGGGAGGGTGGGGCTTCTAGGGAAGGACTGAATAACGATTGGCTGTTCGCGGCGCAGGGCGGGGCTAAGGCAGCGCGCGAAGACTCGAAGAAGTTTCTTACGCGGCAGCGCTGAGGCTGTGTCCGGCCCGGGCCATGGCGGCGGCTCTCGCTGAGGTGAGTGTTCCCGCTCCGCGCGCTCAGCCGGCGGCCTTGGTGCTCCGGTACGGCGGGGGGTTGGGAGGGGCACCGCGTTTAAACGGCGCTGCCTCCTCAGCTGCCCGCGAGCCGGGTGGCCCCGCAACGCCTCTCTCGCGCTTCGCTTCAGGACTGCATTTCCCAGCTTGCTTTGCGGCGGCGCGCACTTCCACCTCGCCGGGCGCGCAGAGCGCTCGTAGCGGCCTGTGTCCGGGCGCACATATAGGGTGGGGAGGGATTTCTTCCCTCTTTTAGGCTTCGTTCACGGTGGGGATCTTTCTGGGCAGTGATGGTTTTGTTTTGTCGGCGCACGAGGTCACCCGAAGCGTATTTAAGCGCTGTTGATGGTTGATGGAGTGTGTTCTCCCTTCGTGTAAATAAATTAATGCCAATAATGAGCGTGTGATCCTATAGGAGGGCTCAGCCGAGGCTTCGGGACGGAGTTAGGCCCCACCAGTCGTTTGTGCGTGAACGTGGCACTAAGGAAAGCTGTCCTTTGCTTTGTAGCTGCAACCAGAAGAGCTGGATGTGGCCGTGCTGAAGGCCCATGGCAGTGGTTCGGACAGTGGGCAGGGCAGTGGTGAGCCCCCCTCGTCAGGCCAACCCCCCGTGGGCACAGCAACCCTGCAGGATGGAGGTCTGTAATGGGGCTGCTGGGGTTAACACAGAGCTGCCTAGGATCAGCTGAGCTGTATGAGGCCAGAGTGCCATTTTTGTTGCTTAAAATGTGACCAGAGAGCTGTAGATCTCAGAAAAAGGGGTTTCGAAGCACAGAAAGGGAAGTGACAAACAAGCTTATTTCCTTCCTTTTTTATGGTTTGCTTAATCCACTGTGGTTTTATTGTTTCAAATTGCTGATCTGTCAGTGAAGTATTTTCGGTTTTGCCTTTTTTTTTTTTTAAGGTTGGAAACCCACAGCGTCAGCATAGCTCAGTTAGCTGCTGTGCTGTGGGACAGGTGGATTTGGAGTATTTGATTTCATGCTAATAGAACTTATGTCAACATTTAGAGTTATTGGCACCTACAAAATTTAACACATACATAGCTTTATTTTAACCAATTGCTTGTTAATTAACTGGTGGAATGTACTTTTCCATAGCACACGTCATTTCTTTTCTTTTAATATAATTTGTCAGATTCAGAAGAAGAGATTTTTGTAAGTAGAAAAGCAAAAGGCAAGAAGGTGCTTCACGACAGTGAAAGTGAAGATGATGGAGGTGAATCTTCTGTGCAGAATGGTGCTCTGGGTGGAGACACAGAAAATGGAGAGGAGAAGGACAGGGTTACTGCCCAGAGAAACAAGAAGTCTCGGATTCGCCGGGGTCTGCTGGACAGCGATGACAGTGACGCTGGTGACTGTTTGCAAAGTGAAAACCTTGACCCGAGAGGAAAGTCTGTCTTGTCCGAGAATGAGCTGGAAGAGGAGAGACCACTGAAATCTGGGAAAAAACCCAGAAAGCATAAACATAATCTTGAAGACAAGGCAGCTGAGAGTGCTGCAGGAAAGCCTAGAAGAAAGGAGAGGGAGAGAAGAGCTGAGTCCATCAAACAGCTGATCAAAGAACAGAAGCCTAGCTCAGAGGTACATGCTATTGGCAGAAGATCTCAGATGCTTTCTGCATTGTTAGATGTGTAACAATATTCTTTTGTTTCAATGCTTCTGCATCCTTTGTGTCCTCATTACTACAGCAGATATGGTATAGTGTCCACATGAACTTAGTTTATCAGTTTTTCAGTGTCCTGAAATGAGTATGACTGGCTTACAGAGCACAGCAGATGCTAGACTAAGTGTGACATAGACATCTTTTTGACGTTCATTCAGATCTGTTGACAGAAAACTTAAATGCATGTCAAGGAACTTAAGAGGAGATCCTGAAAGACATAACTCAAATATTTTCTTAGGGCAAGCAGGTGGATGGTGGCGAGAGGTGTCCTTTTAATGACAGAGGATGTCTTCTTGATGACAAAGACCTTTTTGATAATGGCTTGGAAGAGGAAAATGATTCCTTCCCAGGGGATGAAGAGTCAATAGAGTCAATACGAGCAGCAGTGAAAGAGAAAGTAAAAAAGTACAAGGTACCACTTGAGAGCAATGTAACACTGTTGGTTGGGGATGCACGCAGGTCCTGTTTTGCTTGTTTTGGTGACCAGTTATGATTGTGTTTAATTATTTTGACTTGTTTGCCCTGGCTCATGCCTAGTCACAAATAAATGGCTCTCTCCTTTTTGCACTGTAGAACAAAGAACGGTTTTCTGAGGATGAAGGCTACAAACATGTATTTGATGATGATAATGAGGAATCTGTATTAAAAGAACCAAAAAGGAAGGTGAAGTATTCTTCTGTTGTTCATTGCAGTTGTTCAAAACACTGGGAATTTGTTGTGTCTTGTCTTTTCAATGCTATCCTATGGTTTTGTCAGCGTGCTGTTTTTCAGTTTCAGTTGTTTGTTTCCTCTTGTTACCTGAAAGAGGAAGAACAGCTATTCAGAAAATAGAGACTTCAGAGGCCTTTCTTTTCTTTCCTTAAGGAGCGGAAAGCAGCAAGGTTGAGTAAGGAAGCCATTAAACAGCTGCACAGTGAGACCCAGCGGCTTATTAGAGGTACAGCAAAACTTTTTTGTAGTAGATATTGGGGTTTAAACTAGTAAGAAATGGAAAGGGTTGGTCTGAAAGGATAGATCTTTCCTTCACCTGACATTAGTTACTGATAGTTGAAGAGTAAAAGAGCATTTTAAATTGAGGACCTTTTTAAAGGTATAAGTGCCTTAGATGAGTTGAATTTTTCTTCCACCTTGTTTCTGTGTAGAATCATCTGTGTCTCTCCCGTACCATATGCCTGAGGCCAAAAGTGTTCATGAATTCTTCAAGCGTAGATCTCGACCCGTGTGTGAAGGAAATGCCATGGCATTGCTGAAGTAAGGACATAAACCTTCCTCATATTTTCATAAATATTGAGGGTATCCCAACTTTGCTTCTGGGGGGATAACCAGACTTTGCTGTAGGCATGCTATAGGGCTGTATTGTGTACACACATCTTTCCTCTCCTTTCCTGATAGCCATAGATGATGTATTTCTTTCTGCCTTCATCAGGTCCACTAAATACCAGTTCACCCTGAATGAAGAAGCTGCAGGCACTAAGACCTCAAGCACAGATTGCAAAGATGGGCCAATAGAAGGTGGTCAGTCAGCAGCTAATGAACCAGAAGCAGATGCTGGCAGAGATGTTGATACTGCTGCTGTGAAACCTCTCCCCTGTGTAGGGGAGGACTTGACAGAAGACTGTGCTGAAAAGTCTGGAAAGAGCAGTGATGATTCTCACAGTGTTACTACTGTAACAGCTGCCAGTGAAACAGAAGAGCAATCAGTCCTAAGCACTGACTGCAGTGAACAGAAGGAGAGTCACATTCCTCTACCAGTTGGAGGCAATGCCCTTGAGCAAAGAGATGAAACAGCAGCATCAGGTTTGGAAACCAACCAGCAGGTTGGGCCTGGATTGGCAGCACAGACTGAAAAAGTGAGGAAGTCCAAATTGGATAAACTCCGTGAGCTGGGAATCGACTTGACCATCAAGCCAAGAATCTGCTCTGGCAATGAGTCTTTTATAAACCTTGATGAATCTGATTTGAATAAAGGTATCGCTTTTATTTTTGCAATTGCTTAAGCAGAGTGAAACTGAACTTAGAAGGAAAACCACTGAGAAATGTTCAGGTTTTAGAGCAGAGTCTGGCACATTTTCTTACTAGTACTGATTCTTATGTGTTTCCTTTAACTGATGCTGGAAAGGGAAGTCCAAATTCCTTAATATTCAGATGCTCAAATGCTTACTCCAACTCCTTATGGGTGAGCCATCAGTCTTAAATCTGTATGTTCACAGAAATGTAGAGATGCCTGGTGGCTGGAGGCAGAGTGGCATTGCGTTTTGGTCTTGTGGATAAATCATAGTCAATGGTAATGTCATTTAGTATTAACTGCTTACTGCAAAAACATTCTGTAATGATTTACTATTAGTCAAATCGCTTTACAATTACCAGAATGTCAAATATTTATGGCTTTTAATTAACTTTTTTTTTTTGAAAATTTAAAGACCTACTCTCGATACAAATTTAATACTATAAAATATTGTCAAATCTAACTTCCATTTAATCAATATGTATTTAAAAGAATTAGAAGCCTTGAAAGCACGTTTCTTGAAGCACACTCTTCAAACTTCCAAGTCCAAAGTGGAACGGACCATAAACGTGAACATCATTCGTAAGGAGACCACATCTGAAGGCAAAGAGGAACTAAAAGCAGACGTGGTGCCAGTGGTTTTAGCTGCAGAGAGCCTGGATGAGGCAGTCCACACCAAGCCAGGTCAGTGTGGGAGAAGTTGTGACAGTTGATTGGAAACCCCTTTTTTTTTCTCTCGTTTCCCCTTCTCCTAATGCTGCCCCACAAGAAGAGATGAAGGAATCTTCATCTGCAAAACTATAGGAAAACATCAATAAATGACACGTACATAATGTATATCCAGTTGTGGTTTTGTTTGTCTTTTGGGAGGGAAAAGAATCTTAGACCTTTTAAATAGCACTTAAATTGCCACAGTCCAATTTTTGTAACTGCTGCTCTGAATTTCTCCCCATCTTTCCCAAACTTATATTAACATATGTACATGCTGTTTTCTTCCATCAGCCCCTCTAAGCATAACTCATGCTCCTTGTGAGCTGTTCTTACTTGGTAGATCTCCAGTGCTTCCTTAATTCTGTATTGCAGCTCCTAATTATATATATGTATACATATTTGCAAACAAAAATATATGTGGAATGTGACTCTTGCATAGTATCCAGGAAAAGAAATAATTTATCTGGGCAATCCTATGGGCATGCTCTATTTTAGCTGCTCTTAATTATTTCATGTGCTGTAGCACATCTGCCCATGGCAACTACAGTTGTTCTTCCCAGTAGACACAGTGAAAGGAGAGACCCTATTGTTATTCAGCTGTGCCAGTGGCACTGGTGGGTAACAAGGAATCTTATGAGAGGTAATTCATGAGAGGCATTGCCTCTCTACACTGAATTTATGGAAGCTAACTCTCTAGCTCTTCTAGCTGACAGATCAATTAATGAGAAGATTTAAAAAGGAGTCGTTTTAAAATTGCTTTGGTGTATGTGTAGTTGCATTAGATTGGAAGTGTCGAAGTTAAGGATTCTCTATAGTGAATCTGAATCTATTCTTCTCAATTCTCTGTAGTGACCTAACACGTGAACTCATTTATTTCTGTCCAGGTGAAAAGCTGCAAGTGCTGAAGGCAAAACTCCAGGAGGCCATGAAACTCCGCAGGACTGAGGAGCGCCAAAAAAGGCAAGCATTGTTCAAACTGGATAACGAGGAGCTGCTGGAGGAGGAGGAGGAGGAAGAGATGACAGATGAGTCTGAGGAAGAGGAGGAAGGCGATCATGAGGTCTGTACGCAACATATTTACATAACCCACTCGGATTCTCAGTTCTGATTCTCCACAATGAATGTTGACTTTTGTACACTATTAATATTGGGTAATTCCCAGTAAATCTTCTTAGAAGTTAAAAAGAAAGCAAAAATGAAACTCTATGATTACCTGGTGCAGATACTGTAGTATTTTAAACTGAATTTTTGAGTATTCATTTGCCTCAAAAGGATTAAAAACTAACGTGTATGTGTATGGAAGATTCTGGTGCTGCTCAGGTAAATATCTTGCCTTGTTCCCAGCAGTGAACAAAAGCAGGTTCTCAAAAAGCTTGCAAGAAAGGTGACAGGTCTAACGATAAGTGCAATGTATCTGCTGTGTTTGGGATGCTTTTCAGGCTGTGGAATCTCTTCTTGATGAGGCAGAGGAAGATAACGAAGATTTGGAAGAGAAACAAGTTGAAGACTGTGATAAAGAATCTGACAGAGAATCAATTGATGGAGAAAAGGTGGAGCAAACTGTGGATTGTGCTTCTGTTCCCAAACTGCCTTCAACAGAGTCTACGTTGATGCTTTTTAAGGACAGCTCCTCCAAAATGGGGTCAGTCAGCAAGACTTAAAAATTGTTCCTGAGCAATTTTAAATATGGTTAATATCTCTAATAGTTATTTTGATACCTTGTTTTTTGCAATTAGGTGTGATGGATGATGGCACTTGGTCTTGTGTATAATAGCAAATACCTTTTATTTAATTAATTTCAGGTACTCTCTTCCTGATGAGAAACACGAAATTGAAGAAGCTGCAGACAAAGGACCTACCAAGTTAGGTAAAGTAGGAATGCTGTTGTAGCTGGCCTTTAGGTTTTTTCTTTTTTTCACATGGTGCACACATGGAAGTTTGTGTTTGAGATTTGTATTTGGTGTTTTTCTGGTTTCATTACCTGTGTATTTACGTGGTGTCACTATGGAATTTGTGACTGAAAATTTAGGGGAGCGTGGAAAAAAAAATAGGAAAACAAAGTTCAAAATAATACTGGGAAAAAAAAATGTAAAGAATCAATCAGAGATCAATAAGATTAAATTCAGTTTAAAAAAGAAGTGCAACGTGAAACCTTTATGGAAAAATACACAAAATAAACATGACATCTTGCCAAAAATTCATTATTTTAATATTGTAAAATAGTACTGTGAGGTGATACTGGGCCACAAAAAAGGAAAATAAGCATTATATTGAAACTTGCTTTTCAGAAGACGATGATTCATTTTCTCTACCAACACCAGCAAAAGAGAACAGCCACAACAGCAGCTTTGAGTTGATTGGCTCCATGATTCCTTCGTATCAGCCCTCTAACAAACAGATGTCACGTGGAGGGAACTTCCTGCCTGCAGCAGGAGGCTTCAGGTCCCCTTCCCCAGGCTTTTTCAAAACAAGCTTTATCAGCTCTGCTTCCAAGGTGAGGCTCTTACTCCTGTCCCTGCCTTTATATATGAACGTGGGATTTTATCCTGCTGTATTTTTTGAAAACACAAGAAGGCATCTGGCCAAATGCTGTTGTATGAGTAAGATTTCATGGAGTTTAAAATTACTCTAAAGGCTCAAAGACAAGATGCTGTAGTCTGAATTTTGATCCCTGAAATATGTATGTTTTAAATATATTCACACAGCATTTGACTTGAGTGACTTTAGGATTTATCAGAGCAACTTGGAAATACCTTAAATTCTTTTTATCTTTAAAAAGATTGTAAATGTTTCTCTGATTTTCACTTTTGTATTTCTAGGATTGCAAAGTCATTAACTTGTTTATGCCTTCTTTTGCCTAGAGCTCGGGAAAGATGTCTGAGCCCTCTCTTCCCATAGAAGATTCCCAGGACCTGTATAATGCCTCTCCTGAAATAAAGAGTTTGTTTCCAGGGGCAGGAGAATCACAGTTTCAATTTTCTCTGGAAGATGACACCCAGAGCCAGCTGCTTGATGCAGATGGGTATGTTACAGGTGTAAAGGATGATGTTTTGTGCCCTTTATCAGAAGTAGAACATACAGAACAGCAAGATTTTGCTAACTACAGACTTTCTTTCAGGTTCTTGAATGTTGGACAACATAGGAATAAATACCAGTCCTCAAAACATGGGCTGACCCTAGCTAGCATGGATGAGAATGCAATGGATGCAAACATGGATGAATTACTGGACTTATGTTCTGGACAGTTTAGCAGTCAAGCTGAACATGTGCCAAGTACCAGCACCAACAAGAAGCAAAACATGGAAGAACTGCTCAATCTTTGCTCTGGAAAATTTGTGACTCAGAGTATGTCCCGAATTCTATTCCCAGCTTTGCTGCTGAATTGGTTTCTAAGTTTGACACTAACATACCTTTTAGTTCTGGGCAGTAATGCAGAATGTGGAACTTGTGAGACTTCTGAGAGCTGTGATAATTTGTTGGTGCATGCTTGCTGTCATTTCTGAGGTGCTCTCTGACATTCTAAAAGTTAAAATGTACCTGCCTAATAAGTTGTCACCTCACTATTGTTGTGTAGCAGATTCTCCAACGTGGGCATCATCAGTATCTTCCAAGGCAGAAAAGGACAGTGACATCGAAGATCCAATGGCAGAAGCACTAGCACTTTGTTCAGGCTCCTTCCCCACGGACAGGTTAGCATTGTTCTGCAGAGATTACAGAAGCTTTTAGTGGTAGCTGTCTCATTTCATTCATTTTCCCCCTAGGGAGGAGGAAGAGGAGCATGAGGAACTTGGTGATTTTCAGCTTGTAACAGATGACAATGCTTTTGATAGTGAAGAGGTACGAAATGATAAAGCAAAGCAAAGTGATGTGGTGTTCTGACTGAGAGCTCAGTTTATCTGTTTAATTTTTGAATATAAAATTACAGCGTCATCCAGAACAAGTTGATGAAAAAAATTGAGAGCAATTTAGACCATTTAAAGTTTCTACTTAAGATCCAGATAGCATAATATTAACATAGCAAACCCTTTTAAAAATCTCTGCAGCTTTATTCTGTGTTTAGTGACTGAAGGACAGAAGAAGCTGTCATGACAAACCAATCCACTTTCAGATAAAACTTCATTTCTGTAATCTTTCACAGGATGAAAAGAGTGGAGATGGTGAAGAAGAAGCAGCAGAAGTAAGTGAGGATGAAGTGCTGAGATGTCGACAGGGCTCAAAGAAAAAACTGTAAGTACTAATGGTTGTTTTTTGCTTTGATGCTGCCACATTGCATGGTTTAAGTATCCTGCTGGTTGGCTGGAGAGAATTTTCATTATAATTTCCATTATAGAGGGAAATGTAAAGGCCAGGATGAAAGCAGTGCAGGAATTCTTCACCAAAATGGGGTTGCAATGTATTGCTGTCATTCTTCAAGTCTTAAGGTCTTTACTCATTCCAGCAGGCAACACATCTTGTTGACAGTTAACGTTGTCATCGCATTTGGCAGGCAATTGACAAGGAATCTAGTGGATGACAATAATTTGGGGGTGTTGCATGTTGGCAGGTTCTATATGTAAATGTGCAAGAACTCTCAGGTCTTATGAGTCATGATTTCTCTTTGAGAATATGTTCTAATCTTACATCCAAAGATAGACCTTACTTTCAGAAGACTTACGTGATAGTGGTTGATCTACAAAACTAAACTCTTCTAACATTCTTTGACAGAAAACTGGAGGATTTCATGGAAGATGAGGCAGAGCTGTCAGGGAGTGACGTGGGAAGTGAGGATGAATATGATGGAGAAGACCTGAATGAATATGAAGAAGAGATTATCGATGAGGAACTCCCTAATGAAGCGGAGTTAGAAAGTCAAGTCCAGAAATTACACATGTCAGTGACCACATCTGTGTGTGTCCACGGGGTTGTGGCTCTTTGGTGTGCTCTGCACTAACCCTCTCTTGTTTGCATTGATAGGAAAGCTGTGCTTGATGATGACAAGCGTCAGTTACGCTTGTACCAGGAGAGGTACCTCATTGATGGTGACCTGCACAGCGATGGCCCTGGCAGGATGAGGAGGTTCAGATGGAAAAACATAGGTGCCTTTCTGACCCGTAGGTAGTAGTTGGGGTGAAAGGTTAGAGAGATGCATTTTATTATTTATTTTTTTTCTCTTTTTCTAGATGATGCTTCACAGATGGACTTGTTTCAGAGGGATTCTGATAACGAAGATGAAAATGAACAGTTTGATGAAACAGAAGTAAAATGGAGGAAAGAGAGATTTGAACGAGAACAGTGGCTTCGTGAGCAGGTATTAGCTACCAGAAGGGCATCCTGTGCAGTCTTTCTTTGTACCATTACCAGTTGTGAAATTCTTAGTTCCTCAAGTTAAATTCTGGAAAAAGTGCCATTCGTGGGTGTATCTTATTCTTTCATCATGAAATCTGCTTGTTCTCTTCCACAAGTATTGTACGAAGAGTGAAATAAATTCAAGAGGGGAGAGGCAAGACAACTGCCTGCTCAAACAAGTCAATTCCAAAGGCAAAGTGGGTTTCTTGTGCTGGGAACAATGCTCTGAGTTGTACAAGTTTCAGTGTTAGGTCAGCTTTGTCAGCTGCCTGTGAAATTAGAGGCTTGTTGTCCCTTAATAGACAGAATGAAGTTGATAAAATGCCTAAGAAATTGCAATCAACTTTCACAGTAGAAAGTAAATAAACATATGGAAATCTACATAATGGAAACTCTTGGTCTGCTTAAATTACTGAATGAAGCATTCATTCTTAATACAAGCTCTTTCAGTGTTAACAAAATATCTTCTCTCTGCCACAGAAGGAAAAAAATAAAGAGCAGGAGGAGGAGGAGGAGGAAGACATTGGTGAAGACAGTCAATTCATGAAGCTAGCCAAAAAAGTAACTGTGAAGTCCCTACAGAAGAGAGGTAGGCTTATCTTTTCTTTGACTGTCACTTCAATTAAAAAAAAAAAAGAGGGAGCTTTCCTTCTAGTCACTGTTAGTCTCCAGGAACCAGACTGGGGATCAGCAAACCCCAGTGTCTAGTTTTCCCACACCAGCCCAAGATTATCTTTTAGAATTCAAAAGAAAGATACAAAAGCATTGAAAGCATTAATCTGCAAGCTTGTTGATAATTATGTGTACTTTCTCAGTAAAATACTTTAATTCTGGAAAAGAAGTGCTGTGGAGTGGAAATAAATTCCTCTGCATCTTTTAGTCTCTTGTTCTTCATTTTTCTGCCTTTAAATCACAGACTTTTAAGTGACATGCTTCCTAGCAGTTTCTCCAAATATCTGTAACTTAAGGAAAAACTGAGTAAGGTCTTGAAAACACACTCAGGTTTTCCCTGGTTGTGACAAAGCATGACTCTTTGAAGTGTGCAAAACTGTTTCAAAACCAAATTTTCCCTTCTAAACGACCACAGTAGAGTGATCCTATCCATTGTAGAGAGGGTAGTATCATTCAGTGCAGGTTGTTGGGTTTTTTTTGTCTGCAGTATGTTGGCAATTCTAAATTCCTCAGTTTGATATGAAGTTATATTCTTCCAAACTTCGTTCAGAAACTGATGTTCTCCTGTTTGTCTCTGCTAGCAAGCCCTGCAGTAGTGGTACAAGATGCAAAGCTATTGCCCAGGAACCCATTTGAGACATTCAGACCTGCCAGTGACATCCAGGTTGGTAATGGTTCTGAAAAATGATATTTCCTAACTGCATCTGTAGGACACCTCAGTGTCAGCTGAGCCTAGATTCTAGTTGTGTCTGGTTTATAAGGTAGTGAGGAAATACTGGTTGCAAGTAACATTTTGGTACTCAATACTCTTCTATGAAGGGTAATGTACTGCTAAAAAGAGCTATCTTGTTCTTGTGAGTGGTTTAATGCAACGTTTCTTTGTTCTTCAGATTAAAAATGGGTCTCTCTTGAATAGACCCAAAGACATCCTTCAGAAACTAGCAGCAATGTCAGATCTTAATCCAAATGCACCTCGGAACTCCAGGAATTTTGTCTTTCACACACTTTCCCCAGACAAGAACGAAGAGGCAAAGGAGAAATCAAAACATCAGGTGAAGATCTGTGGAGGAATTTGCTCCAATTCTGTAGATTATTTAAACGTATGGACACCAAACGCTGCCAAGTAATTAGGAGCACTGCTGTTTGAAATATTCTCCATGATTTCCTGTTGTGCAGGAGTGTGATCTCACACCAAATAATTCTCTCATAATTCAGAATTGAATCTTGGAGAACTTTGTGTGTTCTAATGTACACTGTTCCTCTGCAGGTGAAGAAAAGAGGTCCTTCTGCAGCAATAACATCCCTTGCCAAACGACCCAGGGTTGACAGCACAGAGCAAACGAGTCAGAGCCGAAGCATATTCCAGTACTTGGAGAGCTGAATGTTTCTGTGCAGGGCCAGAAGTTACATCTCTTCTCCCTATCAGTTGCAGGCTGATTCACCAATCTCTGCCATCCATCATCAGGAAGGTAAAATGAACTGCTGTGCATTGTCCTCCCTCCTCCAGCTTTCTTCTTTCCAGTACCTTCCAAGCAATGGTCGAATTTGTTCTCGTTTCACTCCGTGGCAACTGAGAGCACAAAATCCATGCTGTTTGGAATGAATGCAAACTTGGTCCGAGCGTTAAGGAAACTTGCACTACTGGGAGATTCTGTGTGGTGTACATGTTTCAGTGTCACATTTTCATCTGGAAGCATTGTTGGTGTGATAGGTTTGAAGCAGAAATGCTGCAGTCAGCTCAAGTCACAGATGGAGGAAGTATTTCTGCAGTTTTAGGTAGGAAGAAAGCAGTGTTCATGACGTTAGGATGTGTGTTGTTTGCACTTGCAGTACCAAGGTAGCCATGGCTTCCTTCTTATTTTCTCTGTTAAGTATTTATTAGCTTCACAGCTTTGGAAGCTCTAATTTACATTTGTAATTTATGTCCTTTAAAAAAAAAGGCCCCAATCTTTTATGAATCAGTATGATAGGAATGTCTTCCACGTTTCTTTTTCCTCTTTATATTCATACACACTCTTATGAGTAACAGATGTGGGAGAGGGAAAGGAGGTGTGCAGGTTGGTGCTTTAGTTTCTAATTTTTGCTGCATTTTGCCCAACTGAAAAGTGGGGTAAAAGTTATCTCACCCCTGATCTTCATCTAAGCTGTGCTCATCCATGACAAATCTGCCATTTCTGAACAGCAAGAAATGAAAATCAGAATCAAGAACCATTACTCACAGCTGTTCTAAATAGTGGGGAGGAAACTTGAGGGGGAATATACAGCACTTCTGACCTTTCTGAGGATATGTTGAATATATTGTAATTAGATGCTGTGTTATGGTAGCACAGCAGCCTGCTCTGTAGGTCTGAAGACAGTGTCACATACTGAGATTGCCCACTCTCTCAGAGTTGTGTACATTCTGTAACATCCTAAGTATACCCCCAGTGTGCAACGTGTAAAATATTTTACTGTATATGATGTTTATAAGGAATGATGGTACCAATTGCAGTGCAATTTTACAATAAAACAGGTTTTTAATGTACAGGGATTTACTCAGCTGTGTGCATGGGTTTTGTGTTTTTTTTTTTTTCCCCTAAGTGTCCATCTGTGTTTCTTCTGTTGTTCTGTTTTTCTCCATTGCTGCTTCCCCATCTCTTGAATCCACAGCTGAGGCCGTGGCTGGGAACAGCTGCAGTACAACCCCCCCCGGTGTTTACTGGAGCATAAACTCTCAGATCCTTAAGTCTTTGACTTCAGTTGTAGTTTTAGGGCTAAGAATTTTATGCAAGTACATTTCTTTTTACTGCTTCAGCAGTTTTGGTTTTGCTAGTTCCTGGACAAAACTTACTTCACCATTGGCTCGAGGCATGCCTTCCACTGCTTGGGCCTAGATGTGGCATCTCAAGCCTGCCCCTTAGAATAGCATTGTTTTGTTCTGTTTTTCCTCAAATATTTCAACATCCTTCTTCAAGGCTGCGTGTGGAGCAAAGCTGGAGTTCATTCCAGCTGGGCACGCTGCTCCTGGCGATGCATATGCAGTAGCTTGGCTTCTGTAATCCTCTGTGTGAGCAGGAGCTGCTCTCTGCACTTAAGTCTTGCTGGCTGCTTTAAGTTGAAAAGCAACTCAGTGCTTTATTTCCAGCTGTGGTGGTAATGCTGTGCCAGCTGAGAGCCCTCTCTTACTGGGACCAAAAGGTGAGTGTGCAAAGGGGGAGAGTGGTGTTGCACACCACAGCCCGAGCTGCTCAGCCCCTCGAAGTTGATCAGGAAATGAGGAACTGAAGGTGAGGTCAGAGGGGCAGCACAGATGTTTTGTGTCAGATGTCCTTTGAAGGAGAGCATAATTGAAAGGTTTCCTAATGTACAGTTTGTTCTGTAGCAGGAGTTGTTTGCACTGGATTCTGAGCTGTGCAAATTCAGCAGATTTACTGGACAGGAACACAGGAAGCTGCAGAATTCAGCATCTTGTATTAATTTTGCCCATCTGCCCACCACTAGAGAGCAGCAAGAGAATGCTCTTCCCCTACCAGAAGAGGAGGGAAGTACAATTAAAGCTCAAACTGCACTCTGACTCAGAGGAGAATTGTTGCAGTTTTCTATGCTCTGTGACATTGCAGAGAATTAAATCAGCCCTTCCCTAATTAGACCTGTAACTGCAGCATCTTTGCACTAGGAGGCTTTAAAAGCCCAGCTGAGGAAGAGCACCTTTTTTGGGGGCTCTGCCGTCGGGCTCTCAGTGCCCTGTTCAGCCTCAGGTGGCTGTTTGCTTCTCCTGCCCTTCAGAGCAGGGCTGACCTCCAGGAAGGTTTTTGGCTTGGTCTAGAGCTGAGCACCCAAGCAGAAAAATACTCTGGGGCCCAAAGAGCTCAAACATGGGAATGTATTCAGTTGGAAGGCAGCTGCCCATTGCTGGTCAGAATAAATATTTCCCCCACAGTGCTGTTTTGGGAGTTCAGGGTGTGTTAAATCCTGCTGTTCCCCACTACGTGATGCTTGAGAAGTCCCCCGTGCCAGGAGGATTTCTGCACTGGGTGCAGTGCTGGAGGAGGCAGCAATGAGGAGCTGCTCTACATCCTCCCTGCAGCCAGCCTCACCTGTCTGGCACATTCACAGTGCTTCACCTTCTCATTTTCAAGTATTGATTCTGCTCACTCCTCCTGGCACCGACATGCTGCACTGTGCTAAGAGGGAGAGAAATCTCCCCCTATTGCTGCAGGGAGCATCCTGGGCTGGGGGAGGAAGAGCTGAGTGCTGGGCTGAGCAGGGAGCAGCGAAGGGGTGGGAATGAGAGGAGCAGAGGGGTGGGAAGGAGCCCTCCCAGGCACAGGGAGAGCAGTCTCAGAGCAGCCTGGCCCGGCAGGAATTGCTCCTGCTGCTCGATTCACTGCTTTTCCCATCTGATCATTTATTGGGCTCCTTCCCAGCAGTCGTGGCTCAGAGATCTGGGATGTGCTTTTGTCTCTGTGTGGCAGCCAGCTCTGGCTGGGATGCGTGGCTTTTGTCCTCACCTCTGTGCCTCAGTTTCCCTTATCCCCAGGAGGAGCAGCACCTTTCCCTCTGACCCCCACACCATGTGCTGAGGCCACAAGAACAAGCTCTTGGTGAACCTGAACGAGGGGGAAGAAACTAAAACAGAACTTATGATCAGAGGGAAGGAACACTCAGTCTGTGTTAAAGGTTAACATTGCAGACACGTCCATAATCACTGCCTTGCTGCTGCACAGCTCCTCGGGCTGCAGGCACTCACTGCATCATGTCTTCTTTTGGCCTTCTTTTTTTTCTCTTTTAGCCGAGAGACCAAAAAGGAGAGAGGGGGAAAAAAAACCCAACAAAACTATTTGTTTGTCTTGTCTAATTTAATTTATGTTATTTATCAAACAGACAGGTTATTTGGGAAGCCAGATGGACCCGGGCTAAAATCATCTGTATTTCCAACCTGTGAAAAATGATGTCAGAGTGGACACCTGAAGAGAGGCGTGCTGTGTGCGTGGTGGGTGCTTAGCACTGAGCTTCCCCAGATCCCCATCAGCTGTCTCAGAGCTGATGTGAGGGTTAAAGGACAGAAGGAGCCCCGGGCCGCCACACACATGGATGGGGACAGCTCTTGAGCAGCCCTGTCCTGGCTATCTCTCCTTGCTGGCTTTAGTGGCTGCACCAGGAGAGATGAATGGAGCACAGCTCTGGGCCCACAGAAATGCCTTTTGCTTGCCCTGGGTTTTGGAAGGAAGGTGATGTGTTTGGGGCATCCCTCTCTTTTTCCTTCAGGGTTTTTCCCTGAAAAGGAGACCTGGAAAACAGAGCAGCAGAAGTAGGAAGGGGACAACATGGAGTAATGACTTAAGAAATGGGGGAATGCAGCCTGCTGGGGTGGGTGGGGGATAACGATGGCTGAAGGGGTGTGGGGCTCCCTGGGAAATAGCCCCGAGCCCCATGCCAGGGCTGCCTTTATTGGGGGAGCTGCAGAGCAAAACTTCTGTTCTCTGTGAACTCTTGGTCATTAGTACTAATGATAACGTGGTGTGTGCTCAGCACGGACAGATGTTTGGTCCTGGGGGGGTTGTTGTGTGCCCTTGTATCACCCAGAAGCCCAATTTATGGCCTACTCCACCAGTGCTCAGAGCAGGGATCTGAACCAGCTGTAATTAAAAAGAAAATGATGTACGGGATTGCTTTGCATGGCAGAGGGGTGAGAAGCAAACCATACTGCTTTGCAAGAGATTAACTTCATTTTTAAGCTCGTATTTCTCCTCTGCTCCTCAAAGCTGCCCTCGTGCAGCCTTCTCTGTGCTGTGTCCCATTGATTCTGGTGGTGTTGGTGCAGGCAGTGATGGAGGAGTGGCCCCAGATACCCTCCCAGGGCAATGCCCCAAACCTAGAGTGCCCAAGGAGGTGCTGGGAGCTCTCCGGGCTCTTCCAGGCAGTAATTAATGGGGAGAGACCCCCAGGGGAGGTTTCCTGGTGCCCCATGGCAGCCCCTATTGCCCCCTCAGCCTCTCTGTGTCCCTCATTTCCAGCCCCCCCCGACTCAGCAGAGGCAGGTTTCTGTGCAGAAGGTGTAATTAATGGCTGAGGAACTCATGATATTAATAGGCAGTATTTCCACATTCCTATTTTACATTAAGCCTGAAGGAGGGCTTTGAACCCCCCTCTCCCCCTCCAACCCTTCGCAATTAAATACCAGCTTAGGAAAGCAGCTTTCCCCTTCCTTCCTTTGCTCCTGCTGCCCTGCCCAGCTGCAGGACGTTGTGGGGCGGGTGGGGGGCACAGGGGATGCTCGGGGGTCCCTACTCCCCCCCCCATTCCCTGGGCAGGCACAGAGCAGGCACTGCTTTGGCACTCCCCCACCCCTTTCCCGAGCGCCTATGAATAAATCATTGTTTTATTAAAGAGAAGCAGCTGCTTTTTTCCTTCCTTTTTTTTTTCCCCCCTCCTGGACCCTCCATCCCCACCCTCGCAACCCCTTTGGCACATGCTCGAACGCCAAAAGCCCCATTGACGGCCCCCGGAGCATAGCAATTGATACACAGAGATCCCCAAATCCTATTCAGGGCCCGCTTTTCTGCACGAGCAGCCTCCCAACAGCTAATTCACTGCTCTTTTTGTCGCCGGGGTTAAGTGGTTAAGTGTGCGGGGATCCCATAAAAGGCCTTTACTCCATGAAAAGCTATATTTACATTGTAATCACCAAAGAACTGTTTAGGCGGTCAATAGCGGGGATAAACGGGGCGGCGGGCCGTCCCCATCCCCCCTCCGCCCCCGGGGTTGGGGGGGGGTGGGGGGACTTTGTGGGATTACGTCCCCGTGCCAGCTGCCGGGGGGTGCGGGGGCCGCTCCGCTTTGTCTGGGTTGGGGACAGCCCAAGAGCAGGACCCCGGCACCCGCGGGGCTGTCCCCGGCCGAGCCCCCATCATCCCACTGCTAACCCATCTCAGACGGACCCCCACCCCACCCCACCCCACCCCCCCACCCCCGGTACCTCTTTGTGCCAAGCGCCGAGCTGAAACGGTATCGCTTTAACGAGATTAATTGAGCACGGCGAAGAGCGGCACAAGCTCAATTAATTCACCGAGAGGGGGGGGGGGGGGGCTTCCCTTTGCACCAGGAGCCATTGCCACGTAATCAATTAGACCGTGCTCCAACGGATATCCCCACTGGGGAACGCTGCCGCTCGCCCCACGCAGGTGTGAATATTCACCACGAGCCCACGCTGGGAGCGAACGCATCGCCTCCATCCCCCCTGCGGGGGTCCCTGGGGGGGCATCGTCCCTGGAGGTGCTGGAGGGACCGTGGGGTTGGTGGGGTGGGCCCGAGGGTCGGACGTGGGGTCTGGGAGGGCTTTTCCGACCTCAGTGACCCCGTGATTTTGGGGTGCTGGAGCTCCCAGTGGCACACCACCGCTTCTGGTGCCCCTCGTGAGCTGGCGGTGGGGGCGGGGAGGTGACATCGGCGTGGGGATGGCAGCCCCGAGCCCGAGCTCTGCGCTGGAGCAGGAAAACTCAATTCCCCCATCAGCGAAGCGCTCACACCCTCCGCACGGAGCTCTTTTCACCACAACAACCCACGCGTGGGGCCGGGACGTGAGCGTCCCCGTCCGGAGCATCCATCCGTCCCCGCCCCGGGCTCCCAGCTCCGCTCGCACCGCACGGACCGAGGGCTGCCCGACGTCAGCCCGGCACCCCGCACCGCCCGGGCTTTGATTTCCCCTCTCCCTTTGGCTCCCGCTCGGGTTTTTCAAAGGCTCCCCCCCCTCCCCACCCCCCGGGTGCAGATTGTTCGAATTAGTGCCTCAATGAGAGGATATTGTCGGTTCCTGTACGGGGACGATAAACTCTGGGAGCAGAGGGAGTTTCGCCCACGCTGAGAGCATTTCCAGCCAGGAGATCCACGGCTTTCTTCATCCCATCCCTGTGCCCCTCGTTGTGCCCCCATAGGAAAAAGAGAAGGACAGGAAGGGATGAGAACCGAGTGCTGACATGTTGGTGCTTTTATTTTGGCTAAATAGTGGTGAATTTCAACCCACAGCTCCTGCTGGCTCGGACAGACCTGCTGCAGAGGCCCTGGCCCTGTGATGCTCCGCTCTCAGCCCCTGTGAGCTGCAAACCCAAAACCCAAAGCCAGAGCTGCAGTGTATTGTGCCCTAAAACCAGAGCTGGTGTGACCGAATCTTTAATTTCCACCACCACGATGCGGTGCAGCTCCTGCAGGTTAGGATCAAAACAGGTTATTAATGAAAACGGGGCGGCCGAACCCGAACCCTTTATTGAATGTTGTGACAAAGGGATAAATTAAAGCATTTACGGAATGCATCAGATTGGCTTCCAAGAGTGAAATTCCCAAATCCTGATGTTCCCTGCGTGATGAGGTCCAAATGTGGTCCCTTTCTATTTTGGGAAGCGGCCGAGGGGTCGTGAGGAACTGTTGGGAAAGTCCTGGAGGTTGGATGACCATCAGAGGGGAAAAGGAGCATGGGGGGATGGGGGGGGGGGGTGACTGCCATCCCCAGATTGGGGGATTTGCGTCCAGCATCGCCCTGCCGTGGGCAGCAGGATGTGCTGGAGATGCAGGGTGTGCTGTGTTGGAGGTGCTGGATGCATTTTCTGGGTTTGAGGGATAAGAGCTCCCCGGGCCGGGCTGCAGGGCTGGGTGCTGCCCTGTGGGGACGTGTCCTGCAGCACAGGGAGGTGACAGCAGAGCAGCGCAGCCCCAGAGCCGCTGTGACCGCCCGTCCCCGTCCCCCCCACTTCCCTTCGATTTCCCAAACAATTTCCTCAGCGGAGCTTTCTGTCTGGAATGTATTAGTGATTCACAGGCCCGGAGGAAATGGTGAATTTTGGGTCCCGCTCGGATGGGAAGGGCAGAACCAGAGCCCACATTCCCCTTTTGTAGCTGAGGAGCGGAGGAAGCGGCCGCAGGACCCCACTCCGCTCTCTGGCGGTGTCCCCTCCGTCCTACAAACCCCATTTATGTGCGTTACCAAAGCAGAGATGGAGGAGATCGCTGTGCCAGGAGCATGGGGACCCCCACGTCCCGCAGGAGCCACCCCCCCCCCCCCCCCCGGACCCCCGGTGCCATTCGGGGCAGTGTGGGGCGGAGGTCAGCACGCTGTTTACTTTAATTTCTCAGAGAGCTTTGAGGGAGATTTCCCCCCTCTGTTATTAAACTCAGATGAGCTGCTGGGGAGGTGAGGTCGCATGTGGTTCAGGGCCCTTTTTTTTTTCCTTTTTTTTTCCCCTTTTTTTTCTTTTATTTGCAACATTTTGCTATTAACCCTTTCGGGACGGGGTTCCCCAGATCCGTCTCCTTGCAGGGGTCCCCTCAGTGGGTGGTGACCCCACAAGGGCCCTGTGTTCTGGCTTCCCCCAGCTATGCCCACCCCACCCCCCCTGTGGCACAGTGCGTCCTACCACAGCCATCGCTGCAGGAGATGGGAATCGATGGGAAGAATCTGGACATGTCCCAAAAAACACGTTTCATTTCCTCCTGGTGCTGCAGATCCCAGCCCACACCTCCCCCTGCTCGCAGCTCTCCTGGCCCAGCAGCACGAGGGGGCACGCAGGGACATGCAGTGCACACACAGACGTGCAGCAAGCACGCACTGCAGGTGGCAGCCCAGTCCTGCATGGGGCAAGTGCATGCAGGGACCTGGTGAAATCTGATTTGGGGACTTCTGGAGCTGCTCTGGGCTTCACCCCGTGCCCTTCTCCCCCTGCACCCCACGGCGCACGGCCTTCATCTCACTCAGGACATCCCGCCCTAAAACCCTGGCCCATCAGATCCTGCGCTTGGGTTTTGTAAATAGCTTTTAATTTCCTGAAGGGAGAGCTTTTAATTTATTTCTGGAACAACGTGGGGGAAGAGGAGGGGAAGATGACTCTGAAATAAACCACTAAGCTCCCCCCACCCTGAGCCCTCGCTTCTCTCCTGCCTCTTCCAGCAGCGTCCCCACCCCTCAGGTCCCTGTGCCAGGAGCTCCTGGCGACACCACGGCTGTGGAGTGGGGGTCCCACCGCTGCCCCCCTTCGTGGCTCAGCACTGCTCATGGTGCTTTTGCTGCCTGGTTGGTGCTGCAGCACACAGTGAGGCTCCAGGAGGTCACAGCCAAATGCAATGTGGGAGAAGGCCCCGAGTGTGGGGTGGAGCAGGCACCCATCGCCCCGAGCTCCCTGAAACCTAAACCTGGGATGGAACAGCCCTGCTTCAGCTGAGCCTCAGCCCCACTGCAGGAGACCAGGCCTGCTTTCCTCCTTGAGCTCTTTCTTCGGTTCCCCCGATGCCTGCTGACACACGCCTGCAGCTCATGGCACACTTCTTCCTTTGCTGCCCATCAGCAGAAGCTCGGGGCCAACTTCTGCCCTTCCTGTAGGACGGGAACGTTTGGTTCCTTTCACCTCGTGCTCTTCAGGGAGGAACCCCACAGCCCATCGCGGTCCTTACGGGGTTTCTTTGGGGCCGGGAGCAGTGCGGAGCTGTCGGCCGGCTGGGAGTCAGCAGATCAGATTTAACCCATAGCAGCGCTATTCCCCCACTCCCAACCTTCACTACGCCGCAGCAGGATGTCTGCGCCGCAGCATCCCAACCCCACAGAGCCCCGTTGTCCGCGGACCGCCCCAGGGGCTCCGTGTGACCCCAACCCCCCCGTGCCCATTCGTTTGATGTCGCTGAGCCCGCAGACAGACGGCTCCGCTGGGGGCGCCGCGAAGGTCCCGTTGAGATCCCACGGAGACCCCGACCCACGGAACGGACGGCGATCAGCACACCCCCACCACGCGCTCCCCGCAGCCCACGGGTTGGGAGGGGGGGGCAGCGTCCCACGGCCCCGTCCCCAACCTCAGCCCCTCCCCGGGTGATGCTGCGGGTGCCCGCGGCCACGCACAGCCGACCACGCGGGTCCCTCCCCGCAGCCGCCTCCCTCTCCCTGCCCACGGCGGCGGGCGCGGGGACGGCGGCTCCGCTCGGAAGTGCGGCTCCGTGGCACCTCCCCGCGTGGGAACGCTTCCGCTCCCACCGGCGGCGGCGGCGGAGCTGCGAGCGCGGCCCCGGTGAGTGCGGGCGGTGATGCGGGGAGGGGCGGGATGGGGCGGCTCCATCGCGAAGGAGGGGGGGAGGGGAGGGGTGAGGGGGGGAGGGGAGGGTGGAGGGGGCTCAGGGCCGGTTCCCGCAGCCCCGATTCGTGCGCGCATCCTTCCCGCGGCGTGTCCCACCCCCCCCCAGCCCCGCACATCGCCGGGGATGGGCAGCGGAACGCTGGGGCGGTGAGACGGGCTCATCCCGCACCTCCACCGATCTGCTCGGGGCTCAGGGACCGCTCCCAGACGCGGCGTTGCGAGGTGCCGCGTGGGGACGGGGGTTGGGCTCGGGGGTCCCTGTGGGCCCCCCCAGCTCCGGGTGTTCCGTAATTGCAGCGCTGCCCCATGGGACCACCCGGCCCAGCCCCTGTGCCTCCCTCCCAGGGCAGTCCACGGGCGATCACGAGGATCCTTCACGTGATTCTTGTGAATCCCGGGAGTGCGCTCTCCGTGCTGATGCTCCAGCGAGAAGCACGGTTTTCTCCTTCCCCTCTCTGTCCCATCCGCTCCCGGTCCCGTTGGTCACTGCTTCGGGCACCGTCGGAGAGCGGGGGAGAGACGTTGGGGCAAAGGGAGCCCCTCTGCCTCCAGCTGCTGGGGTTTGGCGTTAAGAGGAGGGAGGAGGATGCTGCAGCCGCTCCTGTGCTGTCCCACGTTCAAATCTCAGCACCCAAACCCCCTTAATCCTGCAACCCCGGGTCCCCCTTTTGGAGCATTGCGGGCTCAGCCCCACGTCTCCCTTGCAGGCAGCACCGCCGAGATGTTCGCCCTGTGCCCCCCCGACGCCCCGTTCCCAGGGGGGCCCGCGTTGGGCACAGCCTTTTCGGGGCCCGTGCCATGCGGCCCCGACTCCAACTGCAACTTCGTGGGGGACGATGCGTGCGACAGCAACCAGAACTGGAGCCGGGGGGGCGAAAACACCGCAAATCCCTCCGATAATCTGCTGCTGTTAGCGCGGAGACAGATGGCTCCGGGCGGGCGGGGGGACGTCGCCCCCAGCGCAGCGTGTGCCCCCCAGCAGGGGGAGCGCAGCCCCCCCGAGGGAGCGGAGGTCGGAGAGGGGGAGGAGGGGGGATCCCCGGCGGAGGACGTCGGCTACGCCAGCAGCTCGCTCAGCATCGACAGCCCCGACAGCGCCTGTGGCAACGCCTGGGATCCCCCTGGGGACCCCCCCGAGGCGGCCCAGCCCCCCCCGGAGCCCCTATTCCCGGCTCTGGCGGAGGCGGTGCAGCAGCTGCAGGAGAAGGAGCGCTTCAAGGAGAGGGAGAAGGAGAAGCACCACGTGCAGCTGGTGATGTACCGACGCCTGGCTCTGCTGCGCTGGATCCACGGCCTGCAGCAGAAGGTGCTGGAGCAGCAGGACCGCCTGCAGGAGAGCTTCGACACCATCCTGGACAACCGCAAGGAGCTGATCCGCTGCATGCAGCAGGGGGCCCCGTGCCCTGCCGCTGCCCCCAGCCCCTGAGCTGCGCTCCTTGGTGCACTCACAGCCCCGTCCTGCTTCCCCGCAGCTCTCCTCCCCCACCGGGGCTGAGCCCCGAGTATGATGACCGCGAGGGCTGTGCACCCCGCAGAGCCCATCCCATAAACCACGGAGCTTTAACGCCTTCCTCCTCCTCCTCCTCCTCCTCCTCGCTGCTCCCACCCCCAGCGCGTGCACCCGCAGCTCCCGACGCTGTGCTGCTGGGCATCGGGGCACGGTGCCCCACGTTGTCCCCAGGACTGGGGCTGTGCCACAGCCCATGGGACACAGCAGCAGCAGAAACGAGCTGCACTCGTGCACTAAGCCCAGAGAGAGAGAGAATCACCCCGAAAAGTGACCTCAGAACGCTCAGAAATGCCCATAAACATCGCCAGCCCCGAACCCCACGCGCTTATTTCACCGTTCCGTGTTAGAGAAGAATTGATTTCGATTTCTTTCTGCTTTTTACTGACCAGGTGGTGTATGTAGATGCACATCTGCATGCTGGGGGAGCAGTGGTAGCACCGTGCATGGCCGCAAAGCCGCTCACGAAGTTGTGCCCTTTGTATTATTTTCTTCTTTTAAAGCTAAGAGACTTTTTATTTGTAGTTTCTTTTCTCATCTCTGTCTTATCCAGAGGGATAAGAATGAAGGACGGCCTTCTTAAATAGAGATTAAAAAGGAGGAGCTGTGTTTGTGTGCTGTGTTTGTGTGCTGTGCTTTCTCCAGCACCGCTGCGATGCGTCAAAGCTGTGAAGGAGCAGTGGGATGTGCTCTGCCCCCTCCCCTCCCCCCGGGGCTCTGTTTAAAGCCATACACCGCTTCCCTGTCTGCCAAAATCGGGGGGATGCGGCCTGGAGGTGCCGCCCCGAGAGCAGCAGAGCACCTAATCATGTTATTCCTTATTCCCTGAGCTGTCCTGCACCCAGCATGGGCTGCAGCCCCCAGCGCCCGGCTCCGTGCTGCGTGCTGATGGGATGGAGATAGGAGCACCTGAGCGCTGACCCCGGGGTGACTGTGCCTCGGGCCTCGTGGAGATCAAGCAGAGATGAGAAAAAGCCCTTTGAACCTTCCTTCACCCTTCTCCCCCTTCCCGCAGAGCTGTGGGAACTCGAGGAGCAGAGCCCCCTGGCACAGCACCGGGGTTGGGGGGCAGCAGGGAAGGGCAGTGGGGGGGGAGGTGCCCCTTGCATCCTTTCAGACATCGCAGAGCAGCAGCACGAGGAGCAGTGGCAGCCCCACGCTGTGCTGGGTTGGTGTTGCTGGGCTGCAGAGGGTCGGAGCCCCTTCCCCCACCCAGAGCCTCTGTTTGTCTTGGTCGGACGCTTGCCACAAATCTTTACATCCAAGGTCAATATTGTGAAAATCCCGATTATTTGCTCAAGAAATGAAAGAATAACTGTGGGTGTGGATCAAAGTGGTGGATGTGCTCCGCTGGCGGAGGCTTTTCCCAGCGCGGTGCCCCCGGCGCTGCTCTTGGAGCCCTCCCCATCCCGAGCTGCCCACCCCCAGCCCCGAGATTTGGGAGATTTGGGGAGGGAAAACAAAGGCACAGAAACCCGCTGGCATCAGTGGGGTGCCTTGTCCCTGCTCTGCACCCCGTGGGACTGCAGCTCCACGTGGGTCCGGTCCCAGGACAGGGACCTCGTGGGTATTTCTCCACCCCCAGGGTACATCGTGGGTTGTAGATGGACGTGGGGGCTCCTGGGGTCTCCGTGGAGCTGCTCTGGGTTCAGAACCACAGTGGATGGAGCAATGTCACTGCGATGTGGGGCAGCATGGGGCAGCTGGGCTCACACCATGACCCCACAATGATCCACAGAGCCCGGGGTGTGTGAGCCCGGATTTCCACGTGCAGCAGTGAGGGCCCTTTGTTTGGAAGGTCCATCGTTGTCACCTTAAATCCCCGTAACACTGGGGCTGACCTGACAGCACCAAGCGAGCTTCGGCAATCCCTGTCTTTCTTTACACTAAAATAAAAGCACCGTGGGCATATCGGGTGCACACAGAGCTCTGGAGGAAGGTTTTTGTCCGAACAAAGCAGCGGTGATGAGAGCTCCTCCCGCACTCAACTTCACCAACGATCGGAGCATCCCCGCATCGCCCCAACGCTGCGAAACCCCCCCGACCCCCGGGGTTCACACGACGGCTGCGGCTCCAGCCAGGCAGACTGAGCCGGGCCGGGCCGGGCTGCCGTGCCCCACTGCAGCGGTGCGGCCCCACAGAGCCGCGGTCCGACGGGAAGGCAGCGGCCGGGGTCCCTATCTGATGGGGCCGGAGCCTGAGCCGCCTTCTTTAATGATTCCCTTTGAAATGTTGTTGCTTCCGCACATCCCCCTTCGGGGTAGAATATTAAGCAAGAGCAACTCGGCTGGAAATTCAGATTGTTTTCGTGTCTGTTTTCATTTACATTTTAATGATAGAGAAATCTTATAAATCAGGCTATTTGCAGCACGAAATAAAAGAGGGGGGGGGAGAATATCATCTGCACCAACTGAACCTCTCCCCTCTGCTAAGTGCACACCGATGGCTTCTGCATGAAAGTGCTTCTCCTGCCTCTTTTTCCTACTTCTCTTGCCCCTTTCCTTGCCCTGTTTCTGCAGAGCGTGGCTCTGAGCAGGCAGAAATCTGCTTTCAGGCGCAGGGATGGTGGTGGGCGCTGGGCTCACTGCCCTGGTGGGGAGCAGGGAGGGGATGAGGTTGCTCAGATGGGGAACAGGACCCGGCCCTCCCCAGGAAAACAGCTGGGAGTAAAGATCACTGGGAGAGAAGCAATAAACTCTCAGTTATTCTTCTGCCATTGAGGCCAATCAAGCTGCATAGAGTGCCTCAAGGCCAGTTGTACATCATTATTTCATAGCGCGTTCCCTCTGTGATGTAGTGGCTGTCTTGCTGCAGGGAACACCTTCGTGGTTTTAAGCATCAGTGCTGAAATATCCAGAGCCCTGGAACCACGGGGCTGAGTCCCAGCAGCCTCCGTTCTGCACTTCATTCCTCCGAGGGGATAATAACCCCGGTGCCACGCACGCTCGCTGTCTATGAGCATTTGATTGAGGGCTTAGAAACGAAGGTTCCGCATGGACAACCCTGAACCCCCCCCCCCGGCTCTGCAGTTCCTTCGGTGGGGAGGGGGGGCATCCCCAGGGCTGTGTGCCCGTGCAAGGGATCGCTCTGCTGCTGTGCTGCTGCCCGGGATGGGGCAGGTGGAAGGGGGAGAATCAGGCTGGGCCTGGTGGAGGAGGGTTCCCATCTGTGCTCGGATCCGAACTCAAGTCGTCCTCAGCTCAAGGACTGCGTCTGGATTTGAGCCCCATCTCCCCTTCACCTCATCCTGTCTTCATTTCCCTGTGCTTTGGGCACGGAGAAGGCGGCCTCCAGCTCCCGCTATGGACAGAGCAAAACGAGAGATGAACGCATTTACTGAGCTATTATTTCATTCCCCAACCCCCCCACCATCCAGCACACCTCTCGTGCTGGACACGGCACCATCCAGCTTTTTACACCTGATGGATCCCCGTTTTCACATCCCACGCAACCCCAACAAACCCAACCCGGCGGAAAGAGCTGGAAACTTCTTAAAAATTCATGACAAAAAAAAAAAAAAAATAAAATAAAATACAAAGACGAATTAAGAGAAGCCGACAGCATCGGGGCTGAGTCTGTTTGGTGGTGATACTGCTCAGAATTAAGGCACAGTGGCCTTTCTCGTGGCCAGAGGGGAAGAAGAGGGCTCCCAGTGGAGAGGACCCAGCCCGGTGCTGGCGGTGCTGAGCGGGGATTGATAACCCGGCGCGGGGGGGACGCGGTGCTGCTCTGGGCCGAAAAGCTGCATTTATCCCAGCGATAGCAGCCAGCCAGCGCTGCGGGCCTTGGGGGTAAAAAAGGCTTAAAAACCCATCCTTCATTCAGCAGGCAGCTGAGGCGGCAGGGGGAGGGGGAGGAGTGGAGGGGGGATTCAGAGCTGGGGGAGGTGGTGGGGGGGGGGGTCTTGGGTTGGGTGAGGGGCTCAGGTTGCCCAAAAAGCATCGGAACACCCCAAAATGCGGTGGGGATGATGCAGAGGGAGGTGCCACCAGCGAGGGCTGGGAAATGACTTTGAAAACCAATTGGGATTTTGCTTCCCCCTCTCCAGACGCTGCCTCTCCCCATGGCTGAGCTGCTCTGAGTGCCCTGCACTGAGGTCGGGGGCCCCGTGCTCACGTCCCCCTCCTGTGCCCGGCGCTGCCTCCGGGATCTCTGCAGAGTTTGGGCAGGTCCACGTGTCAACCAAACATGATGTGACAGCGAGATCCACTGGGCACAGCCAAGGCAGGATGCACGGGAAGGGAGGAGGCTGAAGGCATTGGGGTGGGGACACTGCTTGGCTGGGGACGTGTCCCCAGAATGTCCTGCATGAGGGGAGCAGGAGCCCTGAGCCCAGCCGAGCACCGAGCACGGGGTGGGTGGCACCTGGGGGCACGGCTCTTGGTGGAAGTGTCCCCAGAGGGCACCGTTTGTCTGAGGGCTGGAAGGAAACCCAATTTTGAGATGAAACAGTTGTTGTTTCCCAGCCAACCCCACTTCTGAGCTCATCGATCGCAGGGCCGGAAGGGACCGTGGCGATAATCCGATCTGACATCTCGCACGGCGCGGGCCGGAGAACCTCACTCAATATGTTCTCCAGCAGCCCCCTGTTCCCGAGCACTGCATCTCTGTCAGGAAAGCACTCATCAGATCTGTGGCTCCCAGAGGGACCTTGGGCACAGCAATGGGCTTCCCTCACCCTCCGAGCTTCCCAAACGGGGATGGCCGCTGTGAGTTCAAGAGCAGATGGAGGAATCCCCTTCCCTATCCTTCTCCATGGGACCAGACCTCTGGGAGCCTGCCGGGCCCATGGGACATGCTGTTGGCACCTCGTGGCGGCCACCAGCAGCCATGCTCTGCTCACCCAACCAAGGAGAAGTGACCTCCCCATTGATGAGGGGTCACCAGGGGCCAATCTCTGCTCACCCAACCACAAAGTGCCACCCCCCATCGTCTCCCTGTTACTGAGGAGGTTGCCTGCCACGTTGCTGAGCAGGGTGCAAAGCGCTAGGATTGAGCTCTGGAAATAATTCAAATTAGGCATGCGTGTAATTACAGATATCTTATCCAAACAGGAGGAGCCCGAACACCAGTGGGTATCTGGGGAGAGATCTCACTGATGCAGAGTGGGATGTGATGCAGTGAGCGGGGGCAGCTCCAGCACGGGAAGCTGGATGCGATCCTGGTGGTGGGGAGATGCTGGATGGAGACGAAGTGAGGCACAAAGATGTGATCCCAGAGGGGACCTGGGCAGCACCTGCAGCTCTTGGTTGTAGGAGTGAGGTTTCTCCCCATGGACCACTCACCGTGGGGCTCAGCCACCTGTGCTGGGCAGCATCACCTGGAGCCCGCTGTGCCCCCAGTGTCACACCATGACAGCTCACATCAGGGCAGGTTTTGTGCACCCTGTTGTTGTTGTTTTTTTGCTTGGATCCAAGCCACCAAGCCCTGCAGCAGCTCAGCAGGGTTCTGAGGGCAGCAGCTCAGAGCCCTGCCCCATGGGGTTGGGGGCATCCCTTGCCACAGAGATGAGGTGGGTTTGGGGAGGGGATGAGGTGGGGATGGAGCAGGCTCCGTGGGATAAGAGAAAGGCACAGGGAGCTGCTCACGAGTGGAAAGCAGCCCCTGGAGCAAACTTTCCTTCGAAATTACCCTGTTGATGAATCTCTCCCCGAGTGACTGGTGACAAATGAAGCGATGACGGGACTGACCTGCCATGGGGCTGAGGCTGTGGGAGGGGGCGAGCGATGGGAGCTCAGAGCACGAGGACCCCCCAGCACCGCCACGGTCGGGCTCTCTGCAGCCCCCTTCCCAGCTCCTGCAGCTCAGGATGCGATGGCAGAGCCTGTCCCATCCCAGGGCTGTGCATGGACATGGCTCTGGGAGGTGCCTGGCGGAGCAGGGCCGCTCTCAGCTGTGCGTGGTGGTCCCTGCCTGTACCGGGGGCTGATGCGTGTGAAAAGCAGATTGATTTCTGCCTACGTTTCATATTCTTCACGCTCCGCAGCGTGAGACAAAGGATCAGCTCTTCAATAGAGTCCGAAGAATAAACCTTAAACCTCATCAAATCCAATCCGCCAATAAAAATTGCCTGAACAAAAGGCCGGGGACGAAGGGCGGCGGCGGGGGCCCTTTTGCCACGATAACAAGTTTTCACAAGACTGTTTATCCGCCCAATTTGGAACGACACTTAAAATCTCTAATCCCAATAGGCATGAAAGTGCCCGTCCCAGCAGGCAGGTGGGCTGTCCCCAGCCCCGTCCCCGCGCTGCTCCGTGGCCGCCGCACCCGTGGGGGTCACTGGGAACGCGCTGAGACGGGGCAGCTGCAGCCTGAATGCTGCCGTCAGCCTCAAAGCCCCCTCCCCACCCTTCTCCCCATCCCACCCCCTATTCAGCCCGATTTTAAAAGGCAGCAAAACGGTTACAAGGTTTAAAGCAGAGGCGAGCAAAATGCTCCACAATAGGGAGGACAAAGGAGGGCTCGGGGCTCTGCTCCCTAATCCACAGCCCACGGCGGTGCAGTCATCAGGATTAGGGCCGCTGCCAGGGGCTGCCCCACCGCCGGGTTTTGGGGTGAGCCCTCCCCAGCGCTGTGCATCCGCCCTTTGGTGTGGGGTGATGGGATGGGACAAAGCGAGGTGTCCCAGTGCTGCTGCTCACTGGGGTGGGTTTGGGTGCCCCTGGGATGCTGTGGTCTGAGGGACATCTTCCTCCAGCCATGAAGTGCCACCGCTCTGCCAGCACCCAACCGAGCAAGTTTCTCTCCCCAGAGAGAGGTCCTGGCAGGGCAGGAGCTCGGTGGGGATGCGGGGTGATGTGGACATACACCACTGATGCCAGGCCCAGCATTCTGCACTGAGTCGGCACATCTGTCCACACCTGAAGGCACTGCTGTGTGTGCAGGATGCCATCATCCTCATGTGCTGGGTTTGTCTGGGCATCCTGCAGCAGGGTGCTGGAGCAGAGTGCAGCGTGACACCGGGGACAGCTCGGACCCACACGGCTGGGACCCCACATCCCCAGCCCTGCTGCCCTCTCCTCGCTGCAGTAACTCCTGCAGCACCAAAGACAGGCAGCACCACACTTGGCCACGTTGGGCACTTCTTCATCCCCAAGAACACGACAAAACAACAGCTCTCAAATAAAGCAAACAGTGGTGTTGTGCTATAAATTAGCATTAATTGACAAAGCCCGGGCAGAGCCGCTGAGCAAACCGTGGCCTTAATGTGTGAACGACAGATTTTCCCCTATTGCTGTTTTGGGTCCAGGCTCTGATTTAGGTTTTCTCTCCCTCAGCGATGGGGTGGTGGGGTGACCTCAATACCAGGGTGACCACAGCACCTCTAATCCCCTCTTTTAATTGATTACTCTCACCCATCCCCTGCGGCGACAGGGAACGGGGACCCACCCTCTATAGATTAGCACCCTTTAGTTTACAGCTCAGCCACTTTTTCAGTCCTTTGCCCTGCAGCAATGCATGAAAATAACGCTAATCTCATTAAGGACAGAAGGGAGCCCTTCAAAGTTTATTAATAATGGGAGCAGACAGGGAGCGAGCTGGGCGCTGGGTCGGGTTTCAAAGCTGGGAGGAGGAACAGGGTTTGTGCTCTGAGTGGAGCTGATGGGCAGCGGGGACAGCTCAGGATGGGGATGGTGGCACCTGGGTGTCCCCTCCTGGAAAAGTGACCTCCACAAGCCTGATCAGTGAGGCCTCCCTTCGGCTTCAAACACCAGAATGAAGGAGCTAGAGGGAAAAAAAAAAATGTTTTTCCAAGTTATGGTAAGGTTGCAGCCCTATTTTTGATGGTTTTATCCCCTTTGGGTTGAACTGCAGAATTCTTCCCATTCCTGCACTCATCAGTGACGGCAGCAGCGTGTCAACCCCAGCTCAGCATCCCTGAGCTCAAAGACCTCAAAGGGAGAAGACCCCAAATGGAGAAGACCCCAAATGGAGAAGACCTCGAAGGGAGAAGACCTCGAAGGGAGAAGCCTTCAGAAGGAGCAGCCCCTGCCCTCTCTGTGCCCCTGTTTCTGCTCCCTCCCTGCCCCCCCACTGCCCAATTATCGCCATTGCACTGCACAGCTGCTGGGACTCTCCTTTCAGGCTCACACACCGCGGGTTGTGCCCTCACCTCGCACCACTGCTGTGAACCGGAGCGGGAGGAGCGCTCACCCCGACCCCTCTGCTCCATCTGGAGGAGCTCCATCAGTACTAATTAGCGGGGAGCACCCCAAGGGCACCCGGAATTCAGGGGAGCAGAGCATCCCATAACGAAAGAGCACAGGGTCATGGCGTGGCACAGCAGTGGGGCCACACACCCCGTGCTCACACCAACACCCCGACCCCACTGCGGCTTTAGGGGTGCAGCACCGTGGGTCGGGGGCTGCAGGGGGTGAGAGACAGAGGTGTGTGTGTGGGGGGGGGGGTCCCGGGCTGCGATCCCCCCAGGCCCCACCTAATCACCACTGCTCTGCATTATTACCCTGCCTAACGCGGCATGCTTTTAAATAAAATATGCAAAGATTTCTCAAATTATTTCCCCGGGGCAAGCGCGTTTTCTATCTTCGCTCGTGCATGTTAATCTGAAAAATGCAAATTCCACACACACCCCCATCTGTTGGGGCTCGGCCATTTATTAACTTTTTTTTTTTTTGTCTTTTTAATTGTGAAATGCTTCTTTCTTTCCTACATTCAGATACAAAAAAAAGCCGTAGGTTCCGTTGCCTCCGCTCCTATCTTATTTCGTTGAGGGGAAACAGGTTTGAAGGGGGAAAATAAAATCAAACGGCCCTGAAGTGGGCTGGGGTGAGTGAGGGGGGGTTCACAACTCACTCAACACTGGAGTTTTATTCGGGATTGCAGCCATGGGGAGGCCCTGTGTGGGGAGGGATGGGATTGTGCAGGGGGTGTGATGCAGTGGTTTGTGATGTGGGATGAGCTGAGAGCCTCAGGTCCCTGCTGCTCCTGCACAAGATCATTAAAAAGGGGAAGGAAAACACAACTGTGTGCATGAGGAAATATAAAGGGGGGGAAAGAGAGAGCTCACCCGTGCTGTCCCTGATGAGAAGTCGATGTGACAGAGCTCAGAGCGCTGAGAGCAATTGGAGGCCCACAGACAAAGTTGCTCATGGACAACGTTGGGTCTCATCCCTGGGGCTCTGGGCTGGGACTGCGGGATCCCAGAGCTCCTCACCCCTCTGCGGGAGGAGCCAGAGAGCCTGGAGGGCTCGGGGATGGAAAGGGAAACCTCTTTGGGAATGAGATCCAAATCCTTTCTTCCGAAATATAATCCTAAAGTAGAAACACAGAGAGCTGCAGTTTGGGCTGAGTGCTGCTGTGGTGGGAAGGAGTCCTCCTGCCTACGGCTCCAGCAGGAACACCAAGCTCAGGAACGGTGCACAAATAAGAAAAGACACATGGCATCGTGCTGGCACCCATCACCATCTCTGCTTTGTCCCAGGAAAAGAGAAATGTGGGGGGAAAAAAAAAGCAAGGAATGATGCAGGGCATAGCAAACAGAGTTTGGGTACTGCTTTCCATTGGAAGCCCAATCTGACCCCAGTTTGTGTGACTGAGAGCTTCGGGATCGGGGTCCCTGTCCCTGTTGTGCTGGGGCTGCAGAGCACTGAGTGCCAACCACACCTCCCCGGCCTGGTATCCAGGTGGGAATCGGGTCCTGTCCCACCCAGAGGGCTCAGTGCCCTGGGAGCTGCAGCCCCCACCCACCGCAGCCCGACCCAAAGCTGTGGTGCAGGGAAGCAGCAGCTCTGTCCCTTTAAAGCTGCACCGGAGTCCCTTTTTTTCTCTCTTGTTAAAAGATGTCTGGGAGGGGAGCTGCCAATCTGAAAAATGATCCTTTCTTTTTTCCATTTTCTTCCTTCTCTCCTTCTAGCTTGTGCTCATCTGTTCAGGTGAACCGCAGGCACATTCATTAAATCTCTGTCTTTGACACCTCAGCTGCTTTGGAGCCCTGGGCTGCACTTTCCCTTCCCTCTCTGTGCTGTTTTTCTCTTTCCCTATCTCCGAGCCCGCCTGATCAGCACACCAAAGCAACGAGAGCGAGCAGCAGAATCGTTAACTAAGCACAGTGTGGACTCAGGTGCAAGGGGCTGGTGGGTCAGGATGGAGCAAAACCCACCGTGAGCAGCCCAAGCACATCCCGACTGCAGGGGCACAGATCCCCGAGTGCAGAGCAGGTCCCCCCAGCTGCCCTTGTCACCAATGCTTTGCTCACTGTGGGATAGGAGTGCAAAGGGACGGACGTGGGATGGCAGTGGGTTCCATGCAGAGCATCATTATGGGAGAGACAGAGCCCCAGCAAAGAGGATCTGGATCTGGACCTTGGGAAAGTGCCACGTTGCAGCATGACCCTTCCCATGGGACAGATCCCCTAGTGTCCCCAGCTGGGGATACCCCATCGAGACCCTACTGAAATCTCACTGAAACCACATCGAAGCCCCATTGAAACCCCATTGAAACCCCAACACTGGGAGGTGTGGGGACCCAGTGCCATGGGAAAGGACCATCCCAAGAGCTGAGCCCCACGAAGCTGTGAATTCCTGCAGAGTTCTGTTAGCAGGATGGCGTCCTGCTCCGAATTAATTATCTGCTGACACGATTTCGCTTCTTTCCCTTTGTGTTATTTTAATTAACAGAGATCTCCTCCAAGCAAGCCAGCTGTCATGTAAATTGTAAAACTGTCAGCATGTACAGGAACTTAACAGGGATTTTCAAACAGCGTTGCACAAAGGGATGTGCTACTTTCCCTTTTTTACTTTTATTTTTTGGGGGGGAGGGGGTCTTTTTTTTTTTTCCTTAAAATCTGGCACATTTGTAAAGCTGAAAAAATGAAGTGTGAAGGGGCTGTGGACAGAGAGAGCTCTACACTCGGATCAGCAGCGTGGGGTGCAATGCTGTGATGGGGACACGGCGACGTCCCCGCACGGATCCGTCCCTCCTGTGCAGGTTCACCCAGTGCTGCCCTTACTGGTGCCCGCTCATCCCCACCTCCAAATGATGTAAATACACACAGGGACAGCAGCATCTGGAAAAGTTTATTGTGCGCATTTTGAGGCTTCCAAAAGGAAAACTCATCGCTGAGCACTGCCCTTGGAGCCGGTGCTTTCAGATGGGAACATTCCCAGTGTGGGTGGGTGCTCCCCTGGCCCCATGTGCTGCTCCTGGGGGCACCGCTTTTCCATCTTGAGCCCCTTTTACCATTAAAAGTGCTTTTTTTCCTCCCAAGGAAGGGTGTGAGGGTCCAGTGGGATGCTTGGGGGTTTCAGTGTGTTTCAGCAGGATTTCAGATGGGCTTCAGTGGGGTTTCCATGATGTTCCCTGGGGTTGGGACGTGCCCATCACACACGGACGTTCCCCCCACCCGCACTGAAACAAACGACCTTCAGCAGCGCTGCGGGTCAATAAAATAATCTGTGAACGGATCCATCTTCTGTGGCAAACAGATGAAGCTGCCGTGGCTCCCTGGGCTGTTTTATGCACGGATGGGAGAGCCATGAAGTCACAACAACGTGCGTGCACGCATCCGTCTCCGAGCAAAGAAATCTCCGTATGCCAAGGTGGAACCAAAAAAGGATCTCTGCGGTTTTGGGAGGGGCCTCATGTCCCCCTGCCCATCTTTCTGCCTTTCTGCCTCCAGGCTCCTGCAAACCCTGCCCTGCTGCTCATCCCTCTGTGCTCCAAACCTCCACAGCAGCTGCTGTCTATGGGATGGGATGGACGGGCACCGCTCCCACCCCACGGGGAACAGCTTTGTGCTCCTCTTCCTCAGCAGAGCTGCACTGGGCGCAGGATGTTCTGCTGCAGGGCACTTCCTGAGAGCCATTAAAGCAACGTGGGTAATTAATACTTTCCACTCATGAGGAACACCACGAGGTGGGGGGAGGAGGAAGGCAGGTGGTGCCACAGGGGGGTCCCACAGCCCTTGGTGCTGTTTGGAGTCCCAGCACCTCGTGAGCCAGCTCCCACACCTGAGCCCCTCCGTCTGCCCCAGAGCTGCTCCTGAAACCATGTCTGTATGTATAGATGAGAGATTCTGGATCTACTTTACTTTCTGTCAGCACTGTGTTGTAAGAACCTGGCAAGAGCCAGGACGTGGCCATTAGGAAGGCTTCAGGACTTGGGTTATTTTGCATTTTTCCTCTTTAACTTGTGTTTTTCACACCCTGGGAAGTAACTGATGGAGTGCAAACGTTCAGCACCGCCCTGGTGAAAGCCGTCAGACACGGCTTGGCTGAGATCACCCAGCAAGGAGAGGTGCCTTACTGTCAGCACTTGTTGTCAAAAGCCCTCTGATAATTTGCTGAGCGGCAGCAATTGCTGTCTGCAGGAGCTGCGGAGCTCCAAGAGCCCCTGAGATCCTTGGAAACAAAAAGGGGACCCTGAGAGCGAGTGGTGCTGGCAGCAGAGATGCTGGCTGCTCCCAGCTGTCCCCAGAGCTGAGGTGCCCCGCAGCAACACCTGAAGGGATGGGGGAGCTCAGGTTGCTCCAGCTTTGCAAACCACTTGCTGCAGTCACGTTTTTTTCCCCTTTGAGCACCATTTTGTCCACCTCATCATCTTGCTGCATCTCCAAAGTCAGCCCACGGCTTGCTTCCTGCTCGGCACCACTCTCAGTGCAGCAGCAGATGCAGCACGTCCTGGCAGTCACATCCGCACACCCACCTCCCCATCTCAGCGACTTTATCTCCTCATCTCTGCCCTGCGCACCGGGCAATCCTGAGTGAAGGTCACAAGTTACTGAGCTGAACGGGAATTCCAGGAGAGCAGATTGTGATTGTTTTAATTAAAGGAGGGGGAAGGGTGAGGAAACCCTCTGACAATCACACGGTGCTGTCCCCGTGCAAAGATGGGCGGATGGAGGCTGAAACTGACTTTATAAAGGAATGTGAAAATGCAAATGTCGAATGATTGACAAATAAAGGGCACTCTCCTTTGATTTAAATACGCTCCTCGCTGGTGAAAAATATGCTAATTTATACATTGCCTAAATAGCCAGTAGCTATTGTCTGTAAAACCACATCAGATCAGGGCAGCAGGGCAGTTAATGTACTGGCTGGATGTTCCGGCTGGTCAGTGAAGCGATCCCAGCTTCCTTCCACTGCCTCTGAAACCCTAAATGGAATAGCTGAGCTGTAAAAAAACTGCCGGGGGCATAAACTGAAGTTCCCTCTGCCCGCCTGCAATGGCACAGGGCTCTGCTCCCCACCAGGACCCCCAGCCCCAACCACCCCAGGGCTTTATCCCCCCACAGGGACCTACAGCATCTCAGTTGGGTTCTGGGATCCCCTGTGCCCAGATGCAAAGCCAACACACAGCAAAGCACAATGATCCTGGACCCACACAGTCCATCCTGAGCCATTTGTAGCAGCCACGGCTTGGGCTGGTCACTGGAGCAATTTGTAATGCAGAGAGGCTTCTAATTAACAGGATTCTGAAGTTAATTAAGGCAATCCTTCTCATCTCGTTTAGATGTTTCCCTACTCAGAGCCCATGGCCGGGTTGCAGCCCTCCTGCCCTGTGCCATTCATTTCTCACGTGCTGTCCTCAGCAGGTGACACCCACGGGGACATTAGCTCCTGCTTTTGGGTCAGCCCAGTCAGTGGGCACAGCCACGGGCTCCTCTTGCTCAGAAAGCCCATCCTGTGATCCCACAGATCACTCCGGATTAAGTTTCGAGTGATGTGATAAGTGCTAATAATACTGCTGCCTTGCCCCTAATTATTTTCCGTATAATTATGTACCCTCAAGAAACCTTTTAAGTAGCACGCTCTCATCAGCTCTCGTCCAAGGGATTCATTTGTTCCAGGAAATCTTCTCGGGGCCACAGTCCTCGTTAGCCTCTACCAGCGAGGGGTGGGCGGGGTGCACAGCTCAGCCCCAAACCCATTCTGCTGGCAGCAGGAAGCATCTGGCTGGGAAAGAAGCCTGGAAGTCTGCTGGGAAGTATCAGGGAAAGGCTCTGGGCTGCAGATTGTTGCACTCTGCAGTGTTTTAATCCCATGGCAGTGCTCTGCTTGGGATAGTGTGGAAGGAGCGGGCACAGATCTTTGCTTGGCTCGGGGGTCGTTTCAGTGGCAGCCCTATGGGATTTCCCATAAACCCAAGCTGGCCTTGGCTGCATTTCCCATAACCCTAGCGCACTGCCCTCTCGTGCCACCACTGCAGCTCCCTGCATGCCCACGGCCAAATCCATCGTGCTGTGATCCTGCCTTCCTGCAGCATGCTCACAGCAAAACCCGTGCAATCACGAATTGTCCGATTAGCCGAGTTGGAAGGGGCCCATAAGGATTATTGAGTCCAATTCGGTTTGTGAGCTGTAAGCAAGTTGTGGTGTTCTAAGAATCTGTACAGATGGACATCTCCCCAGGATCAGTGAGACTACCTGGGCTCTGATGCTCCAAGGACTCTCCTGTGCCTAATGCAATACTGGGGGCTTACTCCTGGTAGACTAAACCAACATCACTTGAGATCTCAAACAGAGAGCAGGTGCAGTGCATGGCCATGCCTGGGCCCCCAAAATCCTTTTGGGAAAGGCAGGCTGCATTGGAAGTCAGCCCAGCCCCCTCCACGCATCCCACGACCCCACTGCAAGCCAAGGGTGAGCTTCCAAGGAACTTGCCTGGCTGAAATAGTTAATGGGAAGTGATTCCATCCCCAGCTCTCCCCCAGCTCACCACCCCTCGGAAAAAAAATCAGAATAATAATTAAAAGATGCCTAGAAACGCTCTTGGAAGAGCATAAATTCTGAAGATGAAAGTAAATGATTAAAATAATTAAATACTTCAAGTTGACAAGCAGAAGCAGAATCTTGCCAACGGACATTTGTCGGTAATTAGTTAATTAATCCTAACACAAATTATAAGCCATAACAAACCAGTCAGGCTGAACGCAGCCGGCTGTTCGGAATTAAACTTAGAAAAGGAGGGAGTGAGGGAAAGAAGAAAGAAAAGTTTTCAGGTTCTTGTGGGTGCTGGGCAGATGCTGCAACCTTTGGGATGAGTGGTTGGGACAGCACCCGGTGCAGATGTCCCCACGCCACGCACACAGCCAGCAGGGACCGAACTGCCAGCAAGCCTGAGCTGCAACTTCACCTCCAGAGCTGAGGAGAGATTAATGAGCTGCAGGCTGCTTTCTCACCTCTGGCCACCTTGGCTCGAGACCAATTTTCAGCCCTAGATTGAGTGAGCTCTAGGACCCACACTGGGCCGTGGTGAATGACAGCCGATGTGCAGCAGCCAGGACCTGCATGAGCACGAGGAGTGGGGCTGGGGGGCACGAGGGGGCCGGGCTGGGGCTCTCCCAAGGCACAGAAAGGCACCAGAACAGGGATGGAGCTGGTGCTCCCACAGAAGTGTGTGCATCCATGGCATTCATGGACATTTCAGCCTGCCAGAAGTGTGCTCCTACAGAGTGAGTGCCTCGCTGTGTGCTCTACGTGCGTTGCCCATCGACCAGACAAGGAAAACCTCAAACTGCAGACATGTCAGACTCAGCCTCTTTGTCCCAAATCTCTTCCCATGCATGTGCAGCAGGCGCCTGCTTGCCCTAACATCCATCCAGAGCCCCAGTGCAGAGAAAGTTTGACTCCGTGTGTGTGTGTGTGAGCATGCGTGCGCGTGCTCTAAGTGTTCTGCATTATGTGAGCTCTGACCTTCAGAGGGGAACAGAAGGAATATTTTCCCCCCGGAGGCTAGAGTTGTCAGTGAAATGTCTGTCTTCCTTAATAATTTCAATCCGGGTGACAGGGGACAGGGCATTTTGCTCTGAACGAACGTACTGTAAAAACTGTCAGATGGGATTTGTCTCAAGAAGCAACATTTCTATCTATTCGGGGTCATAATTGCAGGCAGCTTCTGACCTGTGGAGCAGCACATTTTTCTCAGCTGAAAAAAAAAAAGAGCCCTAAAATAGGTGGTTTGGCCTTCTGCAGAGCTTTGGATTGATGCTAAATGGATTCTAACAAGCAGTGGGGGTCTCCAGCAGCACGCTTTCTTATATCGCTTTGTGTTTGTTGGGTTGTGTTTTTAAAGCCAGAACAAATCATGCACAGAAGTGATGTAGCAATAAAGAAGGGACACAAACTGCCATTCTCTGGGCTGGAGTAATGGACTATTTCAGCCCATATCCTGTCCCCTCACTGCCCACCTCTGTGCATCTCCTCCTAGCTGACATCATCTTTTTAAGGAACTAAACGGGCAATTAACCAAATGAGCATTATGATAATTTGATTGTGATTTCCCCACTTCTAAAGCACAGGAAACAGTAAGAAAAGTAATAACTCGGTGACTAGAAGGAATTCAAGGAGAAGGATGGAGAGGAGGAGGTTTCTTTGGATGTTGCTGCCTATAAATCTCCCACAATACCAGAGAAATCTCTGTTTGTTTTGTTAAACGTTCAGATTCCTTGATTTGTGCCTCCTCAGTGGGGGACAAAAGCCCATGCAATAACTTGAAGCAGATTTTCTGCTTATGCTTTAATTTTCCAATTAGCAATGGTTATGAAGCAGATGATGGGATGATGCCGCTGGACCCCGCAGAGCTGTGCAGGGATGGGTCACCCCACTCAGGACCAGAAGTCTTCTTGGGATCACCAGCTCTGCAGAGCTGAGCTTTTGCAATATCAGCCTGCAAGTGCCAGCACCACGGGCAGCCAGCGTGACAGCACACAGTGCTGCTGGGGAGGCTCCAGGAATAGGAAAAGTGGATAAAACCCACTCTTCATGTCCTTAACCAGCAGTGATGATGAGTGGACAGTGATCACAGGGCTCCAGCTGCTCTGGGAACGTTCTCACCTGCAAGATCAATCCTGGCAGAGACACACGCCGGTGCTAATCAGCTCTGTTAGCACGGCAGGCAGCAGGTAGCAATCCATTTTCACCTGCACGCTGCAATCGATGCCCTGCTCTTGCCATCACAAGCAGAGGGCAAACACAGCCCCGAGCGGGGGCTGCAGTTTCAGTAGGAGCCAGGAGGCAGGAAGTTTTGCTCCCTGCAAACTGGCCTTGGTTCCAACTGCTTGGGAATCGTGCAGGGCTTGTCTGAAAGCAGAATCTGCTTACATGTACATGTTTGGGCCCACAGAAAGTCGGCTCAAGGAGATCCGTGGAGCCCAGACAGAGAGATTAGCAACAAAGCTCCATGTAATCCTCGCAGGGTTCACTGCGGGGCTGTGGGATCCAGCAGCATGCTTCAGCAGTAGAGAGGAGCTCAGTGAATCTTGAGGCATCCCTATTCCCATCCAACCAGCCACCCTGCCCTGAGATGGCCACTAAATCACTTCTCCTCTCCGTGTTTCATTTCCTTCGCCGGACATAACAGGAGCATGAGGTTCCCTTTCAAGTGTTGAGCTCCTAGCAGGAAACTTAATCTAGGTGGTACAGCGATTGCAGCATCGTATTTATTAATGCTCTATTGAAACAGATGATAGCAACAAACAATCTGAGAATGCAATGCTCTCCTGTGCTGCAGTCGTGCATCACAGCACAGCCCAAAGCTGGAAGAAGCAGGGATGCCAGCAGCCAGCCAAATAGCAGAGGTCTGGGAGCTCAGAAAGCAGACTGGCCAAGTGACCGTAGATTATCACAACTCTGCACCCGGGGCACATGCAGACCCAGGATAGACCCTGCAGGGAAGCTCAGGAAAGCACTCCACTCTTTGCAAATGTCAGGAGCATGCTAAGCTTGCCAAGCATCAAAATGAGAACCACGCACCGTAAGAGAGCAATTGCACCCAAGGTAGCAGACACCAGCATGGCAGAGCACGAAGCCTGACCAGGTAGAAGTGAGTTTGTTGTGCAGAGGTAGAAATAACAACTGCATCACCTCGTGGGCAATGTGCAAAAGGGTAAAAAAGAGTGGGGAAGAAAAAGAGCTGAAAATTTTGCAAAGCCAGCTTACATCTTCACAGACAGTGTCTTTTTCCAGCTGCTGATGCAATGACATGTCTGCATTTTCTGCTCAGCTCCGGGCTCTCTGCTGGAGCAATCAGCACCTGGCAAAAGGACTGTGATGATTTCCTCTGTACATATCACCTTACATCAGGCAGCACTGGTCAGCCCTGTCACTGTGGGAGATGAGCAGTCACTGCCCAGCTCACAGCTGGTATCAGCCCCAGCACTCTGCCTGTGCCAGGGCACGGTGTGTGTGCAGCCAGTGCAGGGCTGGGGGTTGGGCTGAGGACCTGGTAATAACTTTATTGTTTTATAGGTTTTCCCATATGGCCAACTACTTCGTGTAGAAAACACGACAGCTGTTCTTCCTCACCAGCTTCTCTATCTACCTCCCGGCCATCCCATTTTTCCTAGTCTTAGCTAGCCTGTCCCTGTTGAGTTTTCACCACATGTATCTCTGCACTGGTTTGCTGTAGAGCAGTCCAGGCAGTTATGGCAAGGTACATAAAGAATTCAGGCTGCTCCTTCTTTGCTGGGGGATCTTCCTCACCAAAGACATGTAGCACACACACATACAAATAAACGTAACAGCAATATTTGGCTTGACAATTAAGAAGGCAAACACATTCAATTTTAAGGCCTACTACAGCTTGGCCAAATTCCTTTTAATAGTGGAAAATATTCCCCAAATTCTGCTAGCCAGAGATGCCTTGCTCTCCTTCTCACACCCACATCATGATGTCAGAAGCACCTTCACCCTGGGAAGAGAGGTAGGTGTGCACTCTATGTATGCACGCATCCTAACCAGGGAAATTCAATCTGTCAAGCAAGTTCAATAACAATGTTAACATTTAATTGCACCCTAGGGCCCAATGAAAATCAACAAGAAAGGTAGCTGTTGATTTTTCGTTAACCTTCTCTTAAAAAGGTCTCAGAAAATACCTGTTAAGTTAGACAGGCTGGCTGTGTGCACACGTGAAATACGTACAGAGATCTATAGGGGGAAATGTGTTTAAAACTATAGATTGGATCCACGCTGAAAATACTTAAGCACTGGCAAAGAGCTTGGCCATTGTTAGGTAAAAGAAAACATCCTGTTTTGATTTATGCACGAGGCACTCAGTTTAACAAGCGTAGCTACAGGCAATTGGAGAACAGTCAAAATGGTGAATTTGCTGCTTACACTCATTTATACTGTTTCCTGAAGACAATCCGCTGTTGCTTTTTGGCATATTCAGTACTTTTTCAACCACACAAAGGTTATGCCCAGTTCTCATAATTACACAGGCTTTCTTGGTATAGGTGCAGTTGGGCATTTGCCATGTGCTGTAGCATCCAGAATTTTATGTCCTGGGGCTGCTTCCTTCACAGCAACTGCCGTGGGATTTTAATGCTTCAGTGGCCCCTTTCATTGGTGTGGGGCTGGGTTTTTGTGGGGCTGCACTTAGCAAAACGTGTTTGCTGGGCTCAGGCAGGGTCTAATCAATAAAGCACGTGCTAGTGTTCATCAGGATGGTGTCTGCAGTCAGACAACATCCAGGCACTTAGAGTATTTGTTTTGTTTCTCTTGTCACTACACTATAGCCACACTTGGAAGCTTCTGGGTGCTCTGTAGCCACCTAAGACAAAGCACTGAGAAACTAAAGTAGGCTGAGAGTGGGGAAGAAGCGGGGAATAGTGAGGAGAGCATCTGCTGCTCAGCAGCTGTCAGAACCCACGTTCAGCCAAGGGATGAAACAAGGAGACCCCATCCAAAGACCCTGAGCAGAGCTCACGGATCTCTGAAGCTACCATCAAATCAGAAAATCAGCAGACACAGCTGCAGCTTGGGAGTTTTCCCCTAGTGTTTGGCACAGACATGTCAGCAATGAATTCCTGTGCTGGCTCGGTAGGTGAATCAAGCCAGGGCTTGTCCTGTGGCTGCGGGGGTTTCGTGTGGGATGGGGCTGGCAGTGGGGCTGGGACAGCCTGAGCTCATGGCTACGGGCTGCACAGCATGCAGTGCAGGAGCAGCAGGGAGCCAAGGCCAGGGCTCGGGCTTGGCACTGCCAGCCACTCCTGACACATAAAGATGGGCAGAGCAAATAAATCCCCGTGCTGCTGCTGCTGCTGGAGGGGCTTCACTGCCTCTCTTCACAGTTCAGCTCCCTTTGAACACACAGATCAGAGGCTGCGGCAGAGCCAGCTTTCATTTCCAACAGATTTTGTGCCCAAGCAGAGCTGCCTCGCAGGGCAGCGTTTGGAGCAGTTCACTCTTCCTGGACCTCCACAGCGTTTCTGTTCCAAGCAGTGCCCCCGGCTCCAGGGCACGCAAGCCGAGGCAGCTTGGTTTTATCCCGCTAAGTAAATGCGGCAAAAGCTGCACGGCCACAGCTCAATCTAACACATTTCTCTGAAACTGCCTTGCAAGCATGCTTTTTAACAACGAACAAGATACACTTCGGCTGCAAACAGCATCGCACGCCCCAGCTCGCGTGCCACGGAGGCCTGGATTTGCCTGAAGCCTCCGCCTCCACCCCACGGGGCAGGAGGAACAGAGACACAGCGCAGACCAGACCCTGCAAAGAACCCACTGAAACAACCCAAACAAGCGCTCCAACCCAACCAGGCGCTGCTCCCCGCTCATCAAGGGGATTAATTAGCGGAGATAATTAGGGCAGACCCCGGGGCACCAACAGACACCACGCGGAACGCACGCTCCTCACGTGGCTTCTTTCGCCGTACTCTCGCGAGACGTGACGTCATCACCATGCGGCGGCGCATGCGCGGTGGCGGCGGCGCATCGCTGTGTCACGGCGCGGGCGGAGGGGGCGGCGGAGCGCGGCCGTCATGGAGTATCTGATCGGTATTCAGGGTCCCGACTACGTCCTGGTGGCTGCCGACACGGTGGCGGCCTCCAGCATCGTCCAGATGAAGCACGGTGAGGGTCAAACGGCGCTGCTGCCGTTCCGGGGGGGGCCGCTCGCCGGGCCCGGCCCTGCTCCCGTGTGCGGCGGGGGCTGTGAGGCCGCAGACGTGAGGAGCAGCGCTGTGAGGGCGTTCAGCTTTGGGGCTCGTTCCTGCTGTGGGGTTCGGGAGCTCGGCTTTCCCAGGGCCGTGTGCTCTCAGTAAAGCTGCCGCTCTGGGTGGTTGTGTTAGCTACTTGCTTGAGGTGAGCATCGCTTGTCGGCCCAGGCCTTGCTCTGGGGCTGCGTGGGGACTTCCAGAGCAGTAACGGGGCAGGAGGAAGGGCTTGGTTGTGGCTGTATCGCTGCTAAGGGGCGATTCGTGGAGATAGGGGAACATTGGAAGTAAGAGCAGCATGAGGCATGTTAATTGCCGTGATAGCTTTTTAGCTTCTTGATGTGGGGAAGTGCCTAGGGAGTTCTCAAGCCTTTGAAATTCTCTAGAGTGGCTTCTTCTGTCTGTTGTTGTAATAAAATGAGTTAGAAGCGTGCTTACAAGGAGCAGCAACCTTAATCCAAGCAGCGTGTTCCAGAACGTGTTACCAAAAGAGTTGTAAATTGCAGTGTTGATGAATTTTCTGTAAAGTCTTCAGTCTTACAGCTAGTGGTGCTTTTGCCTAAAACTATGTTTCACTCCAGGTCTGTTTGTTTCCTTTGTTTAGACCATGATAAAATGTTTAAGATGAGCGAGAAGATCTTGCTGCTGTGTGTGGGGGAGGCTGGAGACACTGTGCAGTTTGCAGAATACATCCAGAAAAACGTTCAGCTCTACAAAATGAGAAATGGTGAGTGAAGGAGGCTCATATTCACCAGGGGGGTTGGGAGTAGAGGGTGTTTTGCGTAGTGAATAGTTTGGTGGAAGGTTCTTTTATGAAGTTTCTGTAGATTTGACTTTCTGCACTCTTAATATCATACAGAGGTGGTAGAATGAAGGAGTCAAGATTGAAATGTATAGCATAAAGCAAGAAGTGTATCTGTAGCCCTACTAAGATGTTTTTATATTAAAAAAGTGTCAATTTTAAAGTAAGATGTCCTCTGCATGCTAGCTGTTAGTAGCTTTCCTCATGTATGTGGCTGAGAAGGTCAGGCTGCATGCTTGTAGTATTTAACTTTTTCAAGTTGTGTGTTTGAATGCTCCACACAAGTATGAGCTGCCTGGAATTTGAAGGCTCTTCATAATTTTTATTGTAACTGCAGCTTTCAGAATAAACTGGAATTAGACAGATAATATGGTACTTTGGTGTTAAAGAATGAACTTGCTGTTTCAGAAGAGTATGGAAAATCACTAAGTTAAACATGAAGGTGATATTTTTTTATCAAATATGCTTTTCTCCTCCAGGTTATGAATTATCTCCTACTGCAGCTGCAAATTTTACACGACGGAATCTAGCTGACTATCTTCGGAGTCGAGTGAGTAATAACCAAAAGATTTTGGCAGAGGATTTCTATTTCAAAGTAATAGGGTCTGATGTAAAGGTGTCAGCTTCTGTATTTTATGTATGAATTCATTTGGAAAAGTATTTCTTGTTAAAATAAATATTGATGTGCGTATTCAGAAAAGTTATTGGGATACTGATAACTGATACAACTGTGCTCTTAAAATTCCATCTTTGGGCCTAATAATCATTTTGTTACCAACACTAAGTACAGCTAAGTGAATTAAACCTCTTTAACGTCGAGATAAGGTTGTTAGTTTTCATGTAAATGCACTGAATCCGTTTAATCTTCTTGGAAAATGATTTAATAGAGCAAAGCTGTTTGATGTGCTTAGCAAAACAAGTCCCTTTTTGTAAATAGCAACATGAGGCTTTCAGTAAATGTGAAATCCAGGGTGAAGCTTTATATTTTTTCTCAAGTTACTGAACCATAATTACTGATTTTTCTCATGGTAATTTTTTTCAAAGTATTGCTAATAAATGCCTCTCGTCAGTGATTCTCCAGCTGTCATGCTGGGATACCCTTTGAAGCACAGTGAAGTCAGGACTTCTGTTTGTCTTTCATCTTGTTTGCCTGCATGCAAGTTAGTGTCCCCAGACTCGTGCTTTCCAAATTTGATAAATGGGTGTAACGTGTGTTTAAATAATCTGTTATTTCCCCAGGAGAAAAGGCTTAATTCTTCCTGTAAAATGTTGTAATGTTTTCAGGAGGGGCAAACAGACTTCTAAAGATCCAAAGTTAGGAATTACTTGATTAGCATTCTTCCCAGCGTGTTGCATAAAACAAGAGCAAAGAGGATATAGAAAATGAAGTCGAACAAATCTGTCAGGGATTGGGCATGGACAGTTTAGGTTGATGCTCATTCTGGCAGTTTACTTCACAGCCCTGAAATCATATTTTACATTGGTGCAAACTGTCAGCATCAGCTGTATGTTGGGCATGAGGCATATGAGGGGGTGAGGCACAGACCTGTGTGTTGAGCTCATCCATAAGAGCAGCCACGTGCCAATGTTCTGTTTTCTGATGTGGAGGACAGCTGAAGGTATCAAACTTTTGAGTTAATTGAACTTTTAGAGGAAGTCGGTGGAATAACTCATTGCAGGCTCCTCGTGTTATACAGGTCAGGCTAAACCTGGATGTCCTGCCTGCTTGCAGAAGCAACCATTTCCTAATAGGAATTAAATACCACTAACAGGAGTAATTTAACAGAGGTTTTGGCATCCTTAGCTAGCAGCATGTGGCATGATGTGGCACTGTCTTCTGTGCCGTGTCCCTTGGGGCCTGATCTTCCCTGTGCCTCTCCTGCTTTCTGAGCCCATGCTTGTCTTCCAGCTCACCTGCTCCAGATGGGCAGCACAGTGGGGAGGACACTGGCAAAGGCAGATGTGTTTATTTACCAAAGACAAAATGTTGTGCTGTTGCAGATGGCAATGCCCAGGAGCAAGTGGTGAACTCTGACACTGTCACACTGCAGTGATCTCTGCACTGTGGGGAGAACTCCTTTTCTTTAAAGGTTTTTTTCCTCTTTTCTTGCCTTTTTTTTTTTTTTATTGGTGTGATACAAGGATTATCAGCAGCTCTGTATCTATTTAAATTGCATGTAGGATTTCTGGAAGCTCTGAAGTGAATTATGTGGATGATAAAAATGTTCTGGGTTCTTCCCAGTGTTGTCTAGTTAGATTTCAGTTATATTTGCAGATGAGCCAGTACTCATATGAATCTCTCCAGCAGAGTTACCTTTATTTCTGACAGTTTGTTACCTTGCAGTGCACTTTTTTTTTACTAGTACTTTTCCACAGTTTAAAATCTGCTCCACACTGTCGAGGAGGGCTGTGTTTTCCCCTGCTTTTTTCCAGACCTTATTAATATATATTCTCTGGAGTAAATGTCTGCTGTCAGGCAGTGGTTTCGCTTGTGAGCTTTACTTTTTGAGTAGAAACAGAAGCATGAAAAATCAAAGAGGAAAACAAATACTGTTAAACCAGCTGGTGCAGTGAGGCATCTGTGCAGTGTTACATTTAGGTTGATAAATTTTTAAACCATTCTAATTAGAGTATGGTTGCTGCTTTAGCAAAGCATGCAAACATGGAGCTGTTGCAGGGAGTAGAGATAGGCTGTAAGTTGAATAAAGTGGCTAGCTTTCTGCTGTTCACGCAGCCAGTGATGCATGAAGTCATGTAACATGGATGTTACAGTTTATTTGTGATATACTTTCCTTGTGCTGAGGACATTGCTCTAGGTGGTAGAAACCTGTGTCAAGTCTGTGATGTTCTTGAAAGGGGTAGTTCAGCCTTCACGCAGGGTTTTATACTCTAAAATATAGGGAGCTTGTTGTTTTTTGTTTCACTGTTTTAAGTGAGGCAAACCTAGAAACTGCACTGGAGCCTGTTGGCTTTTGAGTAGGTGAGTGGTGATGCAGTTCCTCTTCCACTGTTGCCCCCAATTGATTCACCTGCTGAATCAAGTGCTGCTGTTACATGCTGGACATACTATTGAGTGCACATGGTTGGGGGGGAGGAGCAGGAAAAACACCCCTCTGCCCCTCAAACCCTTTGAAGCTCAACTTCTTGTTGTGTTGTGATGCTGTGTTTAATGATAGGTGACAGGCCCTGGCCCGAGTCCAAGGGCAGGGCTGTGAGTTCCTGTCTCTCTCTCCTTGTCCACGCTTGGCAGGATGCTTCCTCACCCCCACCTTTCTCCCCCCCCCCCCCTTGCTGTGACTTTGGCTTCTGCCAGATGTCACACTGCTGCCTGCTGCAGCAGCTCGGCCTCCCAGTTGTGATCTTGTTGGTTTGGTGTATTTGTCACAACCATTCTCTTCAGCTGTAAGTTCTGAAGCATTTCACACGTGCCTTAATTGCTGTAGTTACTTTAAATCAAACAGTATGAAGTGCAAAGCTACGTGCAGTGAGAAATACAGCCTCTAATGGCAGATCGGGGGGAGATGCGTTGATCCTGGAGCATCAGCCATGCTGTGTTTGGTAACCCTTTAATCTCAGCAGTCCTCTGCAGAGCTTAGGATGGCTGACATGGATTTAGTTTGAAATGGAGCCTTGGAAATGGAGAAATGTTCACTTACTACAGTTAAGTTCCATGTAGGTGTTTGAGTATTTGCATCTTACTGCACTGTGAGCAGAAATGTCACTGTTGGAGAGTGTGAACTGAGTCCTCACATGTAACCCCACCAGGAAGATGTAGTATATGAGAACACTTTCACTTGTCATCGTGAAAGTAATAGATCATGTACTGTAATGTTTAAATCTACCTTTCTTGAGTAATAGGATAACACAGGTAACAATTTACTTGCATTTAAGAAATTGTTGCAGCCCTTCAGTAGGAGAACTTAAAACTGAAATATGGCTTACAGATTGGAGTCTGTATAACACCATTTGTTTATTGTTGAGTGTCTCACATATGCCAGTGTTGGTAATTCAAAGTCACACAATGATTTGAGTGATCTCATGTCACGGCTTTTAAATATCTGTGATGTTTGAGAATAAATAAAATGCAGCCTAATTAAATGAGTACAGCTGCATAGTTTCTGGTTACAGATATTCTGAAATGCTTTGAGGTTAATGATGCATCTTGGTGACAGCGTTGCAATGTCTTAGTCAATTTTAAATGGTAACAAACCAGTTCCTCAGAGCTTCTTGTGATCAATTTAGCAAAATGGTAAAGATTAAGTTTGGTACATGCAATAAAAAATTAATTGCCAATTAAGGCAGTGTAACACTGTTCACGCTGCACTGTTTATAAGCTTTCATGTGTGCTGAAATGGTCTCTGGTTAACAGTAGCGTGACTGAGAAAAGAGCATATTAAATTAACAGAAGCTCTTACAAAGTGCAGAATGCTCACATTGTGCTCCCATGTTGACAGTAAAAATTCTCAAGTTTTATGTAGAGATTAAAGAATCTTATGTGAAAACATGGTTAAAGTTTTTGTTTTGTTTGGATGTGTCCTGGGTTCCTAAAAAAGGAAGGGTTGTACTTCTTTTGGTTCAGCATTCTGTAACACCAGAATATTCAATCTGCTTTTCTGTTGAAGTCCAGCGTCTCCTGTGATGTGTGGATGTCATTGCTCATCATTTTATCATGAAGAATTGTGAAACCAACCGTGTTTACATTCTGCATGACAATTAAGATCCAAAAACTTGTGTGTGGCTGCTTTGCTGAAGTAGTGCTTCTGTTTGCAGACCCCTTACCATGTCAACCTTCTCCTGGCTGGCTACGACGACCATGAAGGTCCTGCCCTTTATTACATGGATTACCTTGCAGCTCTGGCTAAAGCTCCTTTTGCTGCACATGGATATGGTGCATTCCTTACCCTCAGCATCCTTGATCGCTACTACAAGCCAGGTAAGTGGAACCTGCAGGGAGAAAAATTCTCCTGTTGCTGATGAATAGCTTAAAGGCATAAGGTGTGAGTTTGATGTGTACAGAGCCAGGTGGTCTGTCCCAGCTGCTGTGCTGCTGCAGGTTTGAACTTGTCTCTTAGCCTAAACGAGGCTTTGAAGGTTGCCCTCTGCTCTTGCTGAAGTGAGACTAGACAATCCTTACCGTTTTCCTAATTGAAGTATAATGGACTGCAGTGAAGGAAGGTCCAGTTTCCTGTAGAACATGACTGGGCTTTTCTGGGCTGTTAATTGTTGATAGTCAGTTTTTAATAAATAGCACTTGATTTTCTGTTTGTTTGTTGCTGTGACATAGGTTTTCCAGAATATCAGTGCAGTCTCCAATCCTTTTGCTTCAAATCTTGTTGCTTGGATTGGCTTCATTTGTAAATATACAGGTGGAAAGATAACCTTCATAGCAAGGTTATCTCAGAACTCTGAGGTGCTGAGGGTCAGTTGGCATAGTAGTTGATTATAATTGTGTATGCTTGTAGCTGGCTAAAGTCTTAATTTTGGATCAGTGCTCCATCCCTGTTTTTCAGATGAGGAAATGTGCAAAGCTGGACCTGTAGTTAATGACGTCGTTGACTTTAGCTACAGAACTGCTTTACTCCTTACTGTGTGCAAAGCTGAGTTTATTCTCACAGTAAATTCATTCACTTAGCAATCCTTCCATCTATCTACTGCAAGAAAAGCAGCTGTAAGATGGCAATTTTATTTTAATGGGAGCGCTTTTAACTGAACTGTGATTGTGAGTCTGGAACAAAAGCTTTAGAAATAAGATCCACGGAGCTTAGCTGCTTTCTAGCATGTCCCTTACAAATGATAGTACCACATTTTCATCACTCCTTGTGAAAGGAGGAAAAACAGTGGAAGACAATAGGTTGTCATGGCTTGCCATCCCTATGCAGTGCTGGATTTTATCCCAACGTGTGAGAATAGCAGGGGCATCACACACGTGCCTTTCCCATTATTAAAACTAATACCCAGCAGGGAACATAGCACTAAAACCAATCTCTGCCTACTGTCACTGACTTGCAGCCGGCTGTGGACAGATGGAGCTGATTTAAAACTGTAATAAACTTGAGGGGAGAGGGGCAGTTGGACTTCTCCAAAGCCTGGTCCCTGGCCATGGGAGGCAAAATTCCGTCATGCTTCCCATTCGCTGGAACAAATCGATTCTCAATGGCTTGTTGCAGTGTGAGTGCTTCAGCTCAGGGCGTCCTCAGTACATCTGGAAAGTGTTTTCTGTGAGCTGGGAAGTAAAGTTTTTGGTGCTCAGCTGAAAAGTTGTTTAAATTTAATAAAGTTTCTGTTGAGAGAGATGGCCTCTAATTGAATCAATCTGGGGATGTTTTCTTTCAGGTATCACACGTGAGGAAGCTGTGGAGCTCCTAAAGAAATGTCTGGAGGAGGTGAGTTGCCAAACTTGGGTCCTTGTGATCCTGAGAAAGGAATGTTTGTTTGCATTCATTTGCTGATATTTTCCTGTTCCTCTTGTCGCATATTTTGCTCCCTTGCCAGAAGGGATAATAAATGCACATGGACCAGATGTGGAATAGCTACTGAGGAAAAGGATTTGTGGGCGCTTGCGTTGTCTTAGCATGGTTCATGTCCTCCAGAACATAAACTTTAAGCTTAATTGCTTTTCTTTACTTCTGCTTCTTTCATGCTTAGCATAATATTGATACAGACAGTCTTTGACTTTCTTTTATGTTGCTTCTGAATGTAATGCAAGCATCCCCCTGTTGCTTGTGTTACACTTAACTAGAAGATACTTCTCTTGCAGCTTGTGAAGTGATATCTAAGTCTAATTGGGGTGAAGATTTGACCTTAAAGTTCATAATCTCTTTTAATGTAGACGTATCATTTTGGACTCCAAGGCTTTTATTGTAGGAGAATATTCTGTCCTTGTCTTTGAGATTGAGTTTAATATCATTGGGAAGAAACAACTAGGGAAACATTAGGAAGATTTGTTCTAATGAGGCTCTGTTTGAATTCTTTCTGATGCATGTACTGTGCCCTAAGTTACAGCCTGCTCTGTCTTCCTCCTTAAACATCTTCCATGCTAGCAGGCTTTTGTGTTTTGCATCTAATGTGGGCAGTATTATAACAGAACTGTACTAAATGCTTCCTGAGCTGTGACAATCACTCCAGCTCTAGTGACATTAAATATTAGCAACAAGAACAGGATGGAAATTTTGATGAGCAGCAGCATGTATCCCATAGGTAATGCTATTCCCTTTTGTTTAAGCTGTGAATGAATCTCTCCTCCTTTGTCTTTTGTCTTTTGAACAGCTTCAGAAACGCTTCATCTTAAATCTGACTTCTTTCAATGCCCGATTCGTTGACAAAGATGGCATCCATGAAGTGGACAATATACCCCTTCTAAAAGCAGTGTCCTAACCCCTGACATCTTTCTTCAGCAGTCATTTTTTGTTCAGTTTTTGGTTTTTTAGTATTCATGTGAAGCACCCAAGGCGTTTACTGTGCTGGGAGATTGAATAAAGATTGACATTTATGCCAGTTGCATCTTTTGATTCCGCCGGTCCTTCCTGGGAGTGTTTAAGTAAATCATTCCTTCATCATTCATGAAGATGAAACGTGATTTGGTGGTAATGGTGCCATGTTCAGATTGCTCCTTCACTTCTTCTGATACTTTTTCCTGTAAGTTTTCTAGTGTGTGGGTAAACGACCATCTTTTCTGGAAGAGAAGTTGCAGTCATTTTTCTCATGCTGAGTATTAAAGCTCAGCAAACAGCAGGCAGATGCTTCATGCTACATGTACCAGCATCCTGTTTTATCTTTCACAGGACTTCACCTCTGCATTATAAAAATCTGATTTTCGAAGACTTAGCTTCCTTTTGTTGTTCTTGGTTTCAACATAATCCAAGTGAAAGGAGAAGCTTTCAATAAACAGAGTGGATTTTAAAATGCTGGTGTCACTTTTTACTCACCTGGATACTGGGAAAGGATGTTCTTCTGGCACAGTTAGCTTATAGCCATATTATTTAAACATACTGATTGTATGACTCTTTTCTTAATAGTCTCTTGAATTTAAATGAAAAATAATTTCAGCACTTTTCACAAATCTCTGAATTACTCTCAGCTAGATAGAGCTCTTTCTAGAAGAAAAATCATTGGCCTTGTCTGGGGTCTAGGTAGGAGCATAAAGTGATGTTCGTATGGCTGTTCCTTAACACTCTGCCCAGAAGTGATTCCCTATATGAAATGGCACTGAGCAAGTCAACCATTTAAAGCATCCTCTGTGGGTGCAGATTTTAAGTTTGAAAAAACAGTTTTGGAAATAGGTGGATGTGTACAAGGTGGTGTGGATTATATTGTGTGGCGTGACATAATACAGAAGTCTGAATACCTGGAAGAGGTAAGTGACAGAGCTAGCAGTCTGTCTGTGTGAGGTTTTTTGGCTTGGCTTGGTTATGTGTTTTTAGGGTACTTGTATTTATATCCTCTGTACTGGTGATGCTCAAAATGTGGCTGAGGCACTGCTGCTGGTAGCATGTATGAGTTTACCCTGAAATCTTGAGTCTGAAGTTAGGAGGAAGAGCTCCATTTTAGTGGATGCAGAATGTTTCTCTCCAGAAAGCTGCTAGTTGTAAATCAGGTATTCCCATATTCCTGAACACACGAGTACTGGAGACTGAGCCACACTCAGTGTCACAGTATAAACTTGCAGCTTTGGTGCCTTTACTCATCCTGCCTCCTAACACTCCCCTTAAATCTAATTCTGAAGACTAAGTAGTCTTTAATTTTTTCCAGGATGAGTCTAATTATCAACTCTTTCTGTTGTAGTCTTGTCTGCAGTTGCTTTTGTTTAAACCCATTGACATAAATCTGAAAGATTTCACTGAAATTGTCTTAAACCTTCTTAAAGTTGTTTGTTTGTTTTTATACCATAAGGAGTCCTTAGTGTGATTTTTCTCCTGGCAGGTCACATTTAACATGAGTACTGTTCTACTTCTGTGACTGAAATCTCACCTCTTCATGTTGCATTAACGTATTTGTTTAGCTTAATACACAGCATCTCTAATTGTATCACTGATGTTGAATGTTTTTGCAGGTTTTTTTTGTCTCTTTTCAAACTCATCATTGCAGGGTGAGCTGATGTGATATTTTTGTCACCGCATATCAAAGTTGCAATGTCTCCGTATTGGAGACAGTCATTATTTCAGACATCAGAACTGGGTGGCAGTGCTATTAGATCGTGTTAGAGTCTGGCAGAGGCTCTGCCTGGTGTTTTTATTGGCACTTATTTGCATGCAGGTGATTAATAAACATAAAACAATTATTCCATTGCAAACATCCCTGTTGGATTCAGGTTGGAGTGGAGCATATGTTTTGCCTGAGGGCAAGGACCAGGATCTGAATCCCCCATTGAGTGGAGGATGCAGGAGGTTACATCAGAAACCAACAGAGCAGCAACCTCCAGAAGTGAACAAATACAGGCCTTTTTTTTTCTTTTGTTTTTCTTTTTACAGAGCAGTTGAACAGAAGAGCAGGTCTACGTTGAGTTTGTCTGTGGCCTCTAAAGAAGAAAGGTTGTTTTTTTTTTTTGTGGATTTCTCAAGAGTTTATACTCTAAGGAAGGGTGTAACACTTCTGCTGTATTACCCTGTGGAGTGTTTTAAAGGTCTGCTGTGATGCTGAGCTTTGGATTCAGAAACATTTGACTTCCACTTCCCCGGTTATAATGCATGGGGTGTTGAGAGGAAAAGTTTTAGGTTTCTCATTAAGGTGAAGAAACACTTTTGCCTATTTCACCTTTGGGACTAAATTGAACAAGGCCAAAAAACCCAAACTCTTTTCCTAATGTTTTTTGTTCTTTATTTTAAAAAGTTGTAAACCAAGGTACCATTTGCAGGGTATTGTATCCACCATGAGCTGCTCTGCTTTGCTTTGGCTGGTAATTCTCACCATATGTTTTACTAGCAAAGCCTCAGGGCCTAAGGAGTTAACAAGGCACTTTTTCTCGTTTCAGGTTTCCTGTTTAAAGATGGTCTTTTCCTGAGCAGGGTGCATGTAACAGATCAGTGCACCAGCACATCTCTTTGGGAGTCGTGAGATTGGTTTACAAGGAGCAAAGCTGTGTGCCTTAGGGCCGTGCTGGTGGTGGAAGTGTGAGGGTAGGTGCAGTGCTGCTGGGTCTGGGCTGTGCTGAAGGAGTTGGCTTGTTCCAGCAGAGCCTGGTCGAGGTGTAGTTTACACAGCCAGAAGATGCTTCTTATTTTTTCCCTTGGTGTGAAAGGTAAAAGGGCTGTCTGTGTTCATAACACAGGATTTGGTTGATTCAGTTTTCCATCCCAGAGCAGGGACAGAGTTTTCAGGATGGAAAAAAATGCCTCTAACTTTGCTGCTTGTCAAACACTGTGTGTGAAGGAAAAATTAATTTATCCTACCTGTAAAAAGTTTATCCTTGGGGCCATTTAACATTCCTTGGAGCTTTAACCTTACTCAGAGGTTCCATATGTTGTTATCAGGTTGCCATCAACGTAACTAAGTGCAGGAAATTCTCACGTGAGCACTGATCAAACTAAACAGACATCAGTTGTTTTAGCAGATCTTAAAAAGAGGAAAATGAAAGTGGTGGCATTAAAACACATACTGCTGCTGTATTTCCATCCAGACCAACTGTGTTGGTTTGAACCTCTGTGTACTCGTGACCTGCTGAGGACCACGCTAAAAAGAAAATAGCTGTCTTGAAAATGTGAAGTGACATTTTAAGTGTTTTGTTTCTGTGCTAATGTGCAATTCGGTAGTTATCCAATAAGCTTATTCATGTAGTCTAACTCAAGACAGCTGTGGGAGGAACAGAGTGAACCCTCTACTGTTCAGGAATGGTGAGAGGGAATGGATGTTTGGGGATTGGCAGTGTGTTCTCTCTTTGCAATACAGTAAAGGTTAGCAAGCTGATCTAACCTGTGCAGAGCAGAAACTAAAATACGGATAATCTGAATAGCAGTGAGTATAGTATAAACTTGGATCTGTTAATGTACTCAGGGCAGCCATGCGACCTCCATGGGGCCAACCAAGTAATCCAGTTGTCTGAAATGATGATTAAGTGCATTTTCACTTGGGTAAAATACCTATTGCTTGGTAAAGGCTTCCTCGATGTCATCAGTGTTTTTGGTGTTGATGCACAACAAACTGCACCTCCTTTAGTTAATTTAGAGAAGGCAAAGATGACTCAGGCTTCATAATTTGTGGCCTCTCAAAAGCCTCTTCCATTCAGCAGAGGGCAGTGATCTTGCATCCACTGTGCCTGCTCTTTGCAAACATGTTTGGCTGCTTTTCATCTCTGTGCAGATCACTAGGTGGTCACAAACTCAGCACTTTGGAGGAGGGGTGAATATACACCATGCATAGTAATGGCTGAGTGCAGAGTTGCTTCTTCCCTTTGAAAGGGGCACGTTTTCTCTTCCACAGGTGTTGGACAGACATCCCATGAAATATGATCATCCATGGTTTCACAAGCAGGGAAGTGAAGGCTGGTAGCGAGTGAGTTGCCAAAATGTCCAAAGAATAGTTGGGATCCATCCTTTGTTAGTTAATCCAAGCACTGATAAGCATATCTGTAGTGTTGTATGTTTTTTCCAGACAGTGCCAGGCCAGTCTCTTGTGGAACTGCTCTTGGTGCTTACTGCCAAGTGCTTGAAGTGAGGATGCTTGCAGTGCTGCACGGGCAACAGCATGCTGCAGCACCATGTAATGCTGTTTCAAACCACAGCTGAAAGTACCACAGTGAGGTTCAGACTTGCTTTTTCCACTTTTTCATGGCCATCCTTACAGTGGTGTTGCTCTGAATGGACACCTTCAAGAAGAAAACAATTTAAATTGGACTCTAATTTCGTATGTCTTGTCATATCACTCAAAGTACCCATGAAGCCTCTCCAAACCAGCACACCTGAGGCTTTGGTCTGGTACATCTGATATTCCTAAGGTTGTGTTTTAATCTTTACTTTAGTGCTTATTGCCCATGCTGTGATGAAACACCAGGAAGGCTGGTTGTATGAACACTGCCAGAGGTCAGCTTGCCTTCATCTCAGATGTTTACATAAGCTGGTTAAGGATTTGAGGTTAACCTCTGCTGATGCATTTAGGAGCTGTAAAGCCATACGGTTTTGGTTTCTGTGTTGGCTCCAAAATTTGCAGAGAACTAAACCAAAAGGTTCTTCATGTTCAAAAGCTGTTAAAAGAGCTTATTAACACATGGCATTAATAGGAAAGAAAATCTTTGCCCTGAACTGAGCAGAGCTATTTTCCTCATTGCACTTAGCTGGATTACTCCTTAGCTCACCAGATCCCAAGGCACTATGACAAATTAAGGTGTTCTTAAAACAGGAGTATTCATTGAAGTCTTTGGCCTTTACCAGATCAGACCTAACTTAGAGATCCTCTGTGCTACTCAGTGTTCTTCCTAATGCTAGGTAAGATGCTCTGTTAGGTGAATGGGTTCCCCATCTATTACTGCATGCTGAGATGGAAACCTGGTGGGGAAGGGATGTCCCTGGGTGATAAAGTCTGCACGGGAAATAGAAGGTCTCTCCTTAGAGAGCTGCAGAGATTTCAGAATGAGTGATGTCTCCAAGGTGTGAGGGCTCTGTGAACTCCAGAATAAAAGCATGTGCTATTCCAGCCACCAACAGTCTGAAGGAAACGATGGATCCACTTTGCTGAGATCTGTAACAGAGTGTAAGAAAGAACACGATTTGCAGCATGCCCTTGAGAGTAAGTAAATCCTACTCTCATCAAATCCTAGACGCCACTGGAGAGTTAACAGAAATGTATCTATTGCAGAGATAATAGAACCACATGGAATGCATGAAAAATTGGTTTGGACAGAGAACAGTGGGCTGATCTTGGTTCATGGTGAGTGCAGGTCACTCAAGAACAGTCTCAGCAAGGAAATGCTGCCCTTTGGGTGTTCTTTAGCCAATTTCAGGCTTTGCACAGTGGAAAAATTCAGGGAAACCCAGGACAGCTGTGTGCAGGCAGACTGATCATCAGGAGAGAAGGCTGGAGCATCCAGAGGCATCTTGGCATGCTGCTGAGCTTCTTGGAATGACGTTTTCCTCTTTCTTGAGTTCGTTTCATACCACAAAAAAGCTGGGTTGTGTTCATTTATCAAATCTTTGGCTATAGGCTTTGTGACCAAAGCAAAGCTGTCTTTAAGGGAAACACTTCTGAGTTTCAGGATGTGCTTTCAACTTTTTGTTTGCTGGGAAGAACAAAGTAGGAAGCAGCTGAAGGCATCAGGATAAAGCATCCAAAGGAGCCATCCAGAGCATCCTTCATCCCTCTGCTTTTGGGAGGTTACTGGGATCATGGGGTCAAAGCTCAGGTGTGCATTCAGTGCCCAGAACTATGATCACTATTTATGGTATCCTGTGGGAAATGCAGCATTGCTCAGGTGGCCACTGTGGGAATTCTTCGTGCTACGAAGAAGGTTGGGCAGGAAGACCAAAATGACACCTTCTGGGTCAGCATGTTCAGATTCTGAGTAATGACTGGGTTTGGGATGGTTCTCCTGAAGTCTGCTGGATAATTAAGGCAACAGTGGGACGCTGCACACACTATTTGTCTAGGCTGCTAAATCAATCTCTCAATCAAGCACCTTGTCTCCCTTGCAAATAACTCTTCTTTTAATGCTTGATGGGAAAATGTTTTTGTTTGGATGTCTCAATTCAGTTGTACTTACAGGAAAAACTTCCTTTGCTCGCTGTGTGGCTCCTCGGATTGTCTATGTAAAGTCTGAAACTTAATGAACTCTCTCATATATGAAAGAATGCATTAACTACAGGTCAGCAAAGTCTGTTCGTTGTGCTGTTTTAGTATGGAGAGCTGTTATTACTGTGTTGCTTTTAAGGTTGCCTACTTAAAGGTAATTATTTAGTTTATCCAAAGCCATGCAGAATGCCAACGCACGGCCTCTGCATGTTTGTGTTAGAGTTCACCCTTGGGATAGCTGACTGTAGGGGAACGAAGAAATCTCATTAGTGTTCTCTTTTTCACTCCTCAAGGATTGCCATGTGGTTTCCCTGGACTTGTCATCCATTCAAAATTAATTAGAAAAAGAATTTTTTTTTCTTTTAAACTTCCCCTTTAGGATTGGAATTCCACAATGCTCTGCGACAAGGGTAGAAGCCATGAGCCTAAGTCTATTTTTACTCCTTGACACAATCCCACGTATTTTCCCACGATTTCTATTCTCTATGGGAATTTATAGCAGGGTGGAGCCCCAAATTGTGTGAAAAGCCCTTTTCTCTTAGGATGTAAAGGCAAAGAACGCACCAGGACATGGCCTCGTTTGACAGTGTCCTGGGGAGGGGAACTCCAGCATCAGTGTGCAAACAAAACTGGCCTGGCACAACCTGAAAGCTGTGCTCTTCCTGGATGAAGATGTGTGCATGCAGAAAGCCTGAAATCTCAGCCCATTCGGGAAGTCTCAGTGCCTTCAGAAGCTGACCCCACGTGACATGTCCACTGTCAGTCCTGAACATCCGTGGCAAAATCAACAAGTGAATCCAAATCATCAAACGTCCTTCCCATTACAGGGTAATTGGTGGCATCCTGGCCTTTCAGGCACCAGACTGTTAAAACGCCTCATAAAGCATTCAAAAGACTTGCAGAGGAAAATGAGGAGAGAGGTATTTTTTTCGCCTGATGGACGTGGTATGTAATTACTGTAGGCATATCCTGATTCTCTGTCTGGGTTGCTCATCGCTGCTGTGCCTAAGTGTTACTTGATATTCAAAGAATGCCCTAACGAAGTCAAGTGTTCACAACATGATTACATTATGAAGTATTTCACTCTTTAATATTAGTGTGCACACACTTTCATCATGTATCGGACGGCAGTTTGTTCTCTGATACCATGTGCCATGGGATGTCTGCACATGGAATTATTTCAGGATAGTTATGCTAAGCAGCTCTGCGGAGGGGAAACCTGTACTCTTAACACAAAAGCACCTTGTTCTCCTTTATCATAATCCATGTTTAAAATGGATTATGATGCAGAGCAGGCCACTCCTATTTTGGAATAATTTTATATAGGAATGACTTCTGTGCTCTCAGCTCACACCCTGCATTATCCAAAATAGCTTTGAAGTGTAGACAAGTGTCTAATGTGGTTCTAGGATTTCCATTCTGCTCCCTGGCTTCTCCTCCTTCCTTTGGGAAGGTCCGGAGCGAAGCCAGACGTGCAGAGCCTGTCATTTAGGCTTTTGTTTTTGTAAGCTTCATACCAAGGGACATTTCCAATCTGATTCCCAGTTTATGTGCATCCCCACGTAAGTTTCAGAAGGGAGTATTTAGGTGCAAGCTTCTGACTCAGCCATCCCCACAGACTACGTGAGTACATGAAGTGTTCTTGTTGACACAGGGGTCCCTCTGGACGCCTGTGGCTCCTTCTGGGACCCATTGGATTATTTCTCAGTTATCAATGTCCTCTTCTGCAGCCTCCAGAAGAAACTGATGGATAAAATTTGGAGAACTTTGCAGCGTAATCTGTGCCATGCAGGTTGAGAGCTGTGCCCAGCTGCCTGCTCTCAAGCTGTGATAGCCACAGGTGTGGTGGGAAGGCTGCAAACGTTCTCAACAACGACCCCTCTTTGGTTTTGCCAAACGCCATTGCCACATCTGCTCCCCTGGAGTGCCATTCCCTCAACTTTCTCTTGGTTGGCATCACAGATCGGACACGTATCAGCCACAGAACTGGAGGGAGTCCTTAACTCTACACAACTGCTTCAAGGTTCAGCCACAGAGGCAGAAGGACCCTTGTTCACAAAGACGGTGGAGGTGCTTTCTTCAAATAAAAAGAGGTTTATTAAGGTAATGAGAATGACATTGCAGTGTGGGTGTTGTACATCTATTGCAGCATCAAGAGAAACAACAGCAAGTACAAAATCCTGCGGAACTTCTACCCTTATCACAGCCTATCTCGTCCATGCTACAGTTTTGTGTATCCAAAACTTCATTCCCATTTCTAATGGCAGAAAAACCATCTTCAAAAAAAAAAAAAAACAAAAAACAAAAAACAAATAAGCAACTCAATTTGATATAAATAACTCGCACTGGACACTTTAAAACTTTCAGATTTAATTACACATAAATAAATATGTACAGATTTAGAACAGTTCAGTTTGGCCTGGTTCAAGTTCTGCTCCTTGTGCTTAATTCATTATTATTAATATTAATAATAATTTTAAAAACTCGTGTGCTGTTCTCTGCGGGTTGTGGAGTTGCAGCAAGTCCTGGGCTCGGCGTTCCTGCTTCGTCCCCACTGGGAGCATCGTGGGTACTCTGCAAAACGAAGCCTGAAACCGCTTCAAATCCAAAGCTGGAAGTTTTCTCCTGTCCTGGCTTTAGGACTGGGCTGTAGGATGGGGAAATAGGAAGAAATAGGAAGGTTTCCTGGGTGTTTGCCCAAAGCCAGCTGACAGATCCAAGCACAGCCCTATGCCCTCTGCCACTTGAGCCCCTGCTCCTGGCACTGGGGCGGCCTTTGCTCGCTCATCTCAGTTCTTCACTCAACAAATTCCTGGAGAGCGTCAGGATTTTATTATGGGCTTTAAAAAAGAAAGAAAGAAAGAAAAACTAAAAAAGAAAACAATTGCACATGACTTGGCTTCCTGCATCCGTGATTTAAAAGTAAAAAAACCAAAAAAGGCAAAACTAAAAAGCCATCAAACTGGCTTAATTTCTCCTCCTCACCACGTCCGACAACGGAGTTGCCTTCTTCCTCCTAAACGTCAATCGTTTCTCTTTTTGTTGTTTGAGTTACACGTTTCACCCCCAGTTCAAATGGAGCGGTTCAGGGAGCGCCACACCAGGTCCTCCCGGCACCGCCGACCTTCCTCCGGCGATGGGAGCTCCCCGGGCAGGGAATGGGGTCAGCACTTCACTTCCGATGCTTCGCTTCCTTCTCTGACGCTTTGGAGTCTCCGGTGTGCCCGTTCCCCGTGCTGCTGAGGAACATTTTATCCAGCCCCTTGAGGGACTCCACCAGGTAGTTCTGGAAGGCCGTCAGCGCGGCGCAGATGGCCGGGCCGCCGAAGCCGTGCGTGATCAGGCTGAAATGAGTCAGGCAGCTCTGCACACCCGGCTCCAGGATCAGCGATGGGCGGCTGTTCCCCAGCGGAGAGCGGTCCTGAGCTATCAAGTCTGCAAACTCTTTGCAAATTTGCCTGGAAGAGAAAGTTGGAGGGTCATGGTTTGAGTTGGAAGGGATCTTTAAGAGTCATCTGGTCCAGCTGCATGCGTGACAAGAAGGACATTGAGGTGTCAGAGTGCATCCAGAGAAGGGCAACAGAGCTGCGAGGGGTCTGGAAGGCAGGACTAATGGGGAGCAGCTTGGGGAACTGGGATGGTTCGATCTCGAGATGAGGAGTATCAAGACCATCCCGTTGCTCCCTACAGACCTGAAAGAAGTTGTGGCAAAAGTGATCAGCCTCTGGGGAAAAGGTTGGATACTACAAAGCATTCCTCTCAGAAGAGCAGTGATGCACTGAGACAGGCTGCCCAGGGAGTGGGTCACCGTCCCTGGAGGTGTTCAGAACCATGGAGATGTAGCACTTGGGGACATGGTCAGTGGATATGGAGGGGGTGGATCAGGATTGGACTTGGTGATCTTAAAGGGCTTTCCCAACCAGAATGATTCTTTGATTCAAATTGAACAGGGACATCTGCAGCTCCCATCAGGTTGCTCAGAGCCCCGACCAGGTCTGGCTGCGTGCAGCAATGCAACCACGTCCACCCTGCAGAAAGCAAAGCTTTAGGGGCTGCCCCTGCACCACGGCTGGAGTCCGACCTGCTGCAGCACTCACTTGGTGGCCAGCAGCATGTTCTTCCTGGTGTGGAGCTCCGTGGGGTCGGAGTGCTGTCGGCACAGGTACTCCGCCGCTGCCTTGGCTGGGAACTCTGTTTCACACACGTAGCCAAAATCCCGTGCCAGGTGGACGGCTTCACCTGCAGGTGGGACAGAATCACACGCTGTGTCAGCACCAAATGACCCAAAGGGAATATTTCCTGCAACAGCTTCAGATGTGGCACTGTCAGGGTTTATTTCTGCTGGAGTTGGGGAGCTCTACTTCCTCAACTGTCACTCGGGAGCCCTCTCCACCTCTGGCTCTCAAGCTGATGGACACCACTAAGGGTTTCCCATATCTATCTATAAGACAACTAGTGCACGTGGCTCCAAACAAACTATGGCCATCTCCAAACAGAAGCTGGTCCCTTCCATTGGTGACTTAAAAGGAGAGTGAAAAGAGACCTTAGCAAGCAGGGCCCTTGGACTGGGTGTGTGGCCTCATATCCATCACCCCTGGAAGAGCCCACCCATGGGTGGAATTGATCCATCTCCAGGCGTCCCCCTGGAAATAATCAGAGCTGATGGCAATCGATCACATCCAGCACCCGAAATCCTGCTCGGGCAGGCAGAGCTAATTGGATGTGCCCCCTGAGGCTCACACACATGAGGCCATCCATCCTGATAGCATTAACCCAGATCCCAACACAGCCCTCCCAGCTCCTGGGGGTGATCTGCAGAGCTGTGTCACAGGGAACGTGCCTGTGCTTCCCACACAGAGCTGCTGCTTCCACTTTTACTTCCACCTCCAAAGGAGCAGCAGATCAGGTAAACTTAGAGAATCGGAACTGTGGTCGTTTGTGTGTTAGAAAACAAAGTGTAACAACTGCTGAAGAAGAGTTCTTGTCACACAAAAAGTGGGGAAGGCAGTGGGGAGAAGGACGAAAGCGAGGCAGCAAACATCTGAGAAGGAGGTGCCCGGGGTGCAGGAGGACCAATCCATTTCTGTGTGCAATGACAGTGCCGTAACACCTTCGTCTGAGTGGAACTCCTCTGACTTGCAGATGATATCCAGCGAGCACCAATGGCACCACTATTTATTTACCACGAGCTGGTAACCAAAACATCGGCAGCCACCTGAAATCAGACAGTACGTTTAGTCCTTCCTTTCTTTCTTCCATTCTTCTCTTTCTTTTCTTTTAATGGAAATCAGCCTTTCATTCAGCACAAACCAACTGCCCTCGGTAACAACCTCCGCCTAATGAAGCGGGTCATTTAATTTGCTGGCAACAATGGAGATGATTTTCTATTCAGAATGTGCGGGCAGCTGCCTCCAGCACGCTGGGCACGGACACAATGGGTTCTGGAGTGTCACTGCGTTTGTCTGCGTCCTTTTCTCCAAAGATGCGGCACGACGTCGTCATTTCCATAGTGCCAAAGGTGGGAGGGGACCAACCCAACGGGCAGCACCGCTCCGTGTGGCACTCGGGGACGTGGTCAGTGACCAATGCTTCGCAGAGGATTGAGGGATGGCCAGCAGGGAGCTCGCAGCTGCCACGTTCTGCCCCGTTCAAGTCCCAAATGCCTTTTCCCAAATGGGCTCCGACTGCTCCAACAGAAATGTCTCTGTTTCAGAGGACAGATGAGTCTCAGTCAGCGCAGAGAGCGACACGGGGCACTTCCAGTCCCAGCGGTGACCGCTGCATGCTTTGCTTTAAGTGCTCTCATTTGTGGAAAGCTGCAAATGAGGGGTGTTGGAGTTTCGGCACTCCCGTCTCGCCGGGGCTCTTACCTTCCACCAGCGATGTCAGCAGGGTGACGTTGGCAGCTTTGCGCCGTCCCGCGGGCAGATTGAGGCCGATTTTCTCTAACCTTTCCCTTAAACACCGACCCCCGTTTTTTGATTTTGCTCTGGAAAGAGAAAGGGAGGAAGGAAAAGGATGATGTCACCATTCACGTTATAGAATAACCATAATTCATAGGGTCATCGTAGAATCGTGGAATGAGTTGGGTTGGAAGGGCCTTCGAGGACATCTGGCTCCAAGCCCTGGCTGAGGGCTGGTTACCAGCCACTAAATCAAGCACTAGGCCCCCTTCCCTTGAGGGAAGACTTGCCACAGCCCCATCCAACGTGGACTTGGGCACCTCCAAGAGCGGGGCGTCCACAGCTCTCCAGATTCCAGCTTAAGCTTTCAGGTTTGGAGGGAAAAAAGGGAAAGCAACAAGAAGGCCATTTCCCAGCCAACCACACAGCAGCAATTCCTCACCCCCGCCCTTACCTGCGAAGGACCCCGCCGAGGAGGGAGGCGTTGAGGCACTCGGGGGGGGAGAGCCGCCTCTGCACCTCCCCCACCGTCACCTTGTACTTGGAGGTGGAGCTGAGCAGCGAGAGGCGGCCGGGCACCGAGCAGAAGACCTCGTTGGGGTTCGTCACCCCTCCGATCAGCCCGTCCTTGTTCATCAGGGAGGGAATGGTGCCGTTGGCCTTCGAGGGGATGGGCACTGCGGGGCAGGAAAAGGAAGAGAAGAGAGGAGAGCAGGCTTCAGAGGGCAGAGCTTGGGAAGCACGTCCGCAGCTGAAGCCATGACGTGGGTTCGTGTGCTCCTCAATGAAGGAAAAGAGAGGTGAGGTTGATGAAGCCAAACCAAAGAAAAAGAAAAAAGCATAATGGAAGAAGCCCGGGTTCTGCTCTCACCTGCTTTCCCACGCCTCCCGCCCTGGTGCAATTAAACCCGGGGTTTTGGGTTGGTCTCTGGGAAGAGCGGGGTCTGCCCACGGCCCCACTGCCCTGCACAGAGCTGGGAGGTGCTGGGACAGGGACATGGGAACCAGGGAAAGGCATCAGCCCCACAAAGGGAGCTCAAAGAGCTCAAACCCCAGTAAACCCAGCAGAACTTCCTTCTGCTCATGGGCAGCATCAGTGAGCAGAGCAGTTGGACAGGCACTGGGGGCACGGGCACTCCTCCCAGCAAGAAACGCTCTGAGACGCAGCAAAGGTTTACGGGTTATAAAGCTCTGGCTGAAACTAGTGCCAAACCTCTTCAGCTTTTACATTCTGAAATGAATAACCAATGCAATTCTGGAAAAAAAAATAATAAAGCAGGTCTTCAATGAAGCCAAAAGGGGACTGCCAATGGCACAGGGGCATCGCTCCGCATCGGTTCGGCCCTGGCATTCCCTGTGGTTCCCCTGCAATGGTCGCTCCATGGAGCCACGCACATGGCAGGCAACGCGGGGTTTCTAAAGGAAACACACATGCCCCAAATGAAACACAAACCCCGAAAATTAATGGGGAAGGCTACGTGGGTCGGACCTGGACGCTCACAATCAGCGTATTGTACTTGCAGCTTCACGACTTGCTGGCGTGGCAATAAAAAAGGGGCACGTGTTACATAAAAATGGCTGAAAGATGAATGGGAATGAGCGAAGCTCCCTCTCAGCATGGGACCTGGGCACGGCCAGGGACTGAAGGGCGCAATGCACCGCTCCCACTGCTGCTGGAAGGGAATCACAGCAACGTCACCACGGGACAGAGGAAACCAGAGCTATTTTCAGGAAGAAGCAACTTCAAAGTTCTCTCTCAGGGCCCTGGAACAGGTTGTGTTTGTCTCTAAATTAGCCTCGACATAAAAAGGCAGAGCAAGTTTCGCAAACATCCATGCATTACTGCAGAGGCGTGCGTCAGGGCCGGGCACACGGTGGATGCTGCAGAGGGGCCACCCCACAGCCAGACCCCACAGCCTGGGGAGCACTCTGCATCACTCACACACGGACAGACACATTCCTGCATGCCTGGGATCATGCGGTGCCGTGCGCCCGAGCTTGCATGCATGGCCAGGGAGCTGCGTGCACACGAGGGTGACATGCAGGAGATAGGGGCCATGCTGTGCCACGCGTGTCCCTGGAATGGGGCACATGGGGACGAGGCCAACCCGGGTGGCAGCAGCACCGAGTGCTGCAGAGCACTGCCATAGGATGGAGCACAGAGCGCGGGGCACGCGTTGGCACATCGCTCCGAGCGCAGTGGGCACAGTGGGGTGGTGGTGTGGGGACACACTTTGAAAAGACACGGTGGCATTTTAAGGAACGACCCTACAGTCCGAAACAACCCCACGGGGAGCTGCCCGGAGCAACCCTGCTGTGGGCACCAGCACAGCCCCAGCACGTGCAGGGACAGGGGCAGCCCCGGCACGGACCTGCGCTGCATCCATCGCACAGCATCGCCTCCATACAAGGATAAACAAAGCCACGGTCGCCATTAATTATTAACGATTGTGATTTGGCCTCACCTGCAGTTTGCCTGGTCTGCTCTGCAGCTTGTTTGCCCATAAACATGCTGCAGGAGGGAGACAAGCTACCATTAAAGCCTGACAGCTTTGTTTCCTTGGCTTTGGGGGAAGCAAAATTGTCTCTTGTCATCTGAGTAAACCAAAAGTCCCCCTCGATCTTCAGTTGCTGCTTCCCCGCTCCTGCAAGCAGCAGGTGATCGGAGCACCTGAGCCAGCCTGCAGACAAAAGGAAGCGTGAGACCGGGGTGGCAGCCAGCGTGTCACCTGTGGTGTGGGGCACAGGGAGGGGACACGATGGCAGAGCTGAGTGCCACGCCATCAGGACGCGGTGAGACGCGCTCGGAGCTGAGCCCCGCCAGCACTTGGCAGATGGAATGGATGGGAGTGGGGATGTGGCATCGGGGTCACCACGCTGGGATGTGAGCTCTACTGGGCTCGTGCTCGGGGACCCCTGCCCCCAGTGGGTGAGCAGTCCCCAAGGGGAGCAGAGAATGAGACGAGGGACAGCAGCATCTGGGGCAGAAATGCACTGGAATGGGGAAGAGGCTGCACATCACACACAAACTGCTCGGGTACGGTTTGGGTGCTCGTCCCCTTCCCCGATGGATGAGCCCACCCCAGCCCAGGATGCTGTTGCCCACCCCATGGCATGGCTGTGCTCGGGTCAGCTCAGTGCAGGATACGATCCCTGGGCTGCTCAGGAGCTCCTCAGGATGGGAAGAGCTCACAGAACAGCAATCGCCCCACTCCACCCTGAACCCATAGCGGTGCCCCTGGAGCTGCAGCCTCACAGCAGCTGGGGACAGCCGAACACGTTCAGTGATTTCCCGGGGGTCAGCCATACGAGCACGACCTGAACGCACTGCGGGAGCAGTCCAGGTTGTACAGCACTTCCTAAACACGGGGCAGTAACTCGAGAAAACTGGTTACTGTGTGCTGTGCTTCTGGAGCTCCAGATTCCTTCCAGTGCTTCGAAATAACGGCGTATTTCTCGAGGCACCGTCCTTGCACGGGGCTCAGCACCAGCTGCCAGAGCTCCCCGGTGCCACACAGGACCCCGAGGTCACCCCCACAGCGCAGACATCAACAAAAGGGAGATAACAGCATTTGCAGCACAGGGATGTGCTGACACAGCACCAAACTTGCCATGTGAGCCCAGGTGAAAGCAGCTCCTTCTTTCAGAAGGATGCACTGTGGGTGAGGAGAGGCACAGCGCAGTGTCCCAGGGCAGGGACAGCAGTGCTCACTGAAGGGAGCTGCTGTCCCCACTGCACCACGTCCCTGTGCTGGTGCTGATGGCACACAGACGGCTCGGGTTGCACGGGCAAAGAGATCTTGCCTCCAAAAAGACCAAAAAAAGGGTGAAATATTGAATCGTGCAACCTGCTTGCAAAATCATTTCCAAGCAGGGAGACGTGGGGTTCCTGGCAATCCAATGGCTTATGGCATTAGTTGCTTGGCTCCGGGGCCAGCTGAAGCTCACGGTGCTGCGAAAGGAAAAGCAAGTCCAGAGGGAAGACACGTCAGACAGGTCTGGTTTCCTCCTCCCTCACATCCATTACAGGCACATCCTCCTCCTCGGCGCCGCTGGACCATCAGATGCTGGCAGTTTCATTACAACATCCCTCTCAGAGCAGAGTGTGCTAAAGCTCAGATCACATCTAACACACTCTCAGCTGAACCCCCGGAGCCCGCTTGCTCTGGGGCAACCTCCCACCTCCACCTCCTAAAGGAGCACCTCAGCCCTCCAACCAGCACCATGGGCAACCCTTCCAGCTGCTCCCATCGCATGCTGCATCCTGCTGCCATGCTCACTGCAGGAGGGGCGAGCTGAGGCCACCGATGCATGGAGATGGCACTGAACCCTGAGCCCGGGCTCTGCTCCCTGCAGCTGTGCCCATTGCTGCAGCTCTCCCTGCAGCTGGGTGCACTGCTCTGCATGCAGAACCGTGAGGCTGCTGGAGGAGCAGAGCTGCAGAGAAGCAAAGGGGCCGTGTGGGGCTGTCTGCCAGGGAGAGCTCCCAGCGAAGCAACCCAACCTTTGTTTGAATGCCTCTGATGTAAATTATAAGCCCGAGATCCATCCATCCATCAGGCAGTGTCTGCGTGTGGGTGTGAGCCAGAGGCAGCAGCTCCTGCCTGCTCCGGAGGAGGTGCGCAGTTCAGCTCCTGCCATTTCCTCATGCTTCAGCGCAGAGGTATTTATGGAGGGGCCGGGAAGGAGGTCAGAGCCACGGGCCATATTTCAAACCGCGCTCTGTAATTATCCTTTCTTCCCAGAGGGGTTGTGCAGGTATTTTCTTTATCTCGAATGCACCACCTGAATCGCGTCCCCACGTCAAAGAGCCTCTCTAGGAATCGGCTCGGAGGCCTTTTCAAATGGAAGGACAGAAAGAATCTGGGTTTTATCTCTGGGCTTTCCAGATGGCTGTGCTGCGATAGGGAGCGGAGCTGGGACCCTCAGAGGGGGACAGATCCTCAGTGCCCGCAGCGTTCCCACGGGACAGCGCCCGGCACAGCTGCCCGGCCCATGCAAAGCTCCCTGCGTGTCATTACACCGCCAATGCAAATCAATAGGTTGAGCGACGAGCTCCGCCACAAAGTGCTGTGTGACATCCACGGCCATTTCCCTCCCCGCACCTCTTCCCGCAGCCTCCCCCTGCACCCAGTGCCGTGCTGTGGGGACACGCAGCCACAAAACCCACCCAGACCTTTCCAAAAGCTCCTTCGGGACCGGGGAGGTGAGGAGCAAGAGATGTGCAACCACTGCACTTGTTGCAACTCCTGCAGCTGAGGCATCTCTGCCACTGCGCAGCAGCTCGGCCTCAAACGCTCCTTCAGAATCTGTAGTGGATGTGGGGAGCAGCTGTGCCTGGTTGTAGGGACTGCGCTGTGCTCGTTGATGGGAGCACTGGGAACGTCCCACTGGAAGGCAGCAACGTGAGCAATGTCCTCCCAGCTCGTGCCCAAAGCCCCACAGGAACAAACAGTAAAGGACCTGGGTCCCACTTTTGATTCTCGGATTCCTGGGCGGATCGAAGCAGCTCTGCCTCTTTTTGTACAGAAAAAAAAAAAAACTGATTCACAGTGTAGAAAATACATTCTGAGAAGGACAGGAACCGGGAGGATGGGGAGCCCTGGGGTGGCAGTGAGAGGAGCTGGGAACCCGCAACGAGGGAAGGACCGCGCTGCCGCCCCGCAGCGCTCAGCATCACAGCTCCATTCATTTAGCAGCACAAACTCCCATTACGTTTTGGCAGGCGGTATAGGGGATCTTTATGTGTTCAAACAGTATAATCCATTTTGCAGTAACACGCTTGAGAGGTTCCCCTGCATTCCCTACAGGAGCGCCTGAATCTGTGCGGCTCAGATCGACATAATCTGCGCAGGGAGAACAAAGGTGCAGTGTCTCACTCCGGCGGATCCCACGGAAGCATCCATTCGTTAAAACACACTTCCATTACTGAAGGGCAGAAGAGCCTTCAGCAAAAATTCGACGTGAAGCAGCATGGAAAAACGCTCCTCTTCATACCCAGTCCTTGTGTGACCGCCCTGACACGTGGCAGCTCGGATCAGAACCGCGCACCCGGAGCAGCTCCGGATCCCTTTGGCCAAAGCTCTGTGAGCACCGGGGCCGACCCGTCCGAGCTCGGGCACCTCGCACACGGAGCCAGCTGCCAGATAAATGCTGGAGATAGAGGGTGGGGAACCTCGGCCTGCTGGAATCCCAAGCACGCACTGCAGGACCCGGGGAGGGCGAACGCTCTGCTCCCCCCGGCCACGTCGGGCTGCAGCGTGCAGCTCATTGCCGGCAGCTCTCTCACCCCCTTCTGCTTCCCTGCTCTGCCACACAGTGACCCCCACCTCCCTCTGAGCCCCGGAGCAGCACACGGAGCCGAGCACACCGCAGCTCCACGCGTTACGTCCGTGTTTGCACAGGAGTTCCTCCACGGAGAATTAAAACAAACAAACACACGGAAAGCGAGGATGAGTAACTCCTCAGGATCACACAGCAAAGAACAGAGGGGGGGAACGTGCCCTGCTCTGCACCTCGAGCAGCACGGAGGGGAGGAAGGGAAGGAGAGGATCTGCTGGGCAAGCCGAGCAGAAAGGGCTGAACTGCAAAGGTTTGGCACAAATTGGAGCACAGGAGCCCCGGGTTTGGGCCGGGAACTTCAGCAAGGAGCAGAAGAAAGGCCAGGTTGCAATGCAGTGCCCACGGGGGAGGACACCCCCGGGGCACTGACTTTTCCCCCTGCCCACGTCCCTCCCCACAAGCAGCTCACGCTGAGCGCCCACCGCTGGGTCCCAGAGCACTGCAACCAAAGCACTGCAGTGCAGCAGCACCTCCAGGCCCCCCCCAGCCCCGTCCCATGGACAAACCCCACCTGGAGCCCTTCCCCTGCTGTCGGTTTGACTCACCAGCCACATGCCAACAAGCAACCCCAGATGGCTTTGCCGAACCTCCCCTGTAAGAGCTGCTCTTTGCTTGGAACAAAGCTAAAAAATTCATTTAGAAACATCTAATTAAGCAGTAAGTCACGACAAGGTATATGAAACTTGGAGATAACACATGCCTGGGAGGCACCAGGAAGGCTGAGGCAGAGCCCAGCACCTCCACCAGCACCCCAGTGTTATCTCGCATGAACACACACACCTGGGTTTATCCCGGTGCAATTACAGGACATTAAAAATATAATTTTAATGGAGGAACGGCGATCTGGACGCAGTTCAGAGCGAAAACTCCCTTTCAAGTTCTGCTGTTTGATAGGAGGTGTTCCTGCATGCACTGAGTCCTGAGGTGGGAGCAGTGCTGAGCACACATCCCGGCCCCGCAGCGCAGCTCTGCACCGCACCCCGTCCCACCCCGAGCAGCTCCGACAGCGCAGACAGCAACAAGTCCTCGCAGCCCCAGGTGTTTTATAGGGTGACCTCATTCCCTGCCTTCCTCATCGCAGGAAATGATGTCGATCTAATCTGCCGCCGGTGTCACGCTTTCGGGATTTTCTGCCGCCGCATGTGGCTCCGCGGTGCTCACGGATGGAGCCGAGAGATGCGGCTCTGCTGCCATCAACCCCGACCCACGGAGGGGGGGGGAAGGCCTCGCACTGCCCGCGGTGCACGCACCCCCTCTGCGTTCCTGAGCGGTGACAGCCGCTGCCCCATTGCGGCTCGCAGCCCTGCGAGGCGCAGCTTTCCTCCCCAAACAGGTCCGCATTCCTCGCGTGGAAATCTCTGCGAGTCACAAACACGACATGAGAGCGAAGCGCAGGGACCCCCCCAACGCTGCTCCTCCCCCCCATCCCTACAGACAGCACCGCGTTGGGGAAAGGGATTTGTTATTCTCCTTCGGAATAAAAAGGCTCCGCCGAAAGCTGTCTGCTGCTCCTGAGCGCACGGAGAAGCCGTAAAAGCCCTCTTTAATTTCGCGACCGAGCTGCAGGGTTGGGTTTTTCTGCGGTTTCGTTGTTTTATTTTCGTTGTTGTTTGGGTTTTTGGTTTTGGTTTTGCGAAGAAACGCAACGGAGTAACGCTGCGTTTCATCGACGGACGATCCCACACCGCGAGCGCGGACGGAACTTTTTCAGAGCTCACGATAACGTTTTCACGTCCATTATATCCCCGATCTCACACAAACGCTCGGGGAGGGGACGGGGGGAGGGAAAGCAAAACCAACCCAACCCAAAAACACAAAAAGACTCCCCACAAAAAAAAAAAAAAAAAAAGAAGGAAAGAGAAAGAAAAACAAAACCAACATTTCTGAAATGCGTTTCAAACGGAGAGAGAAAGAACGGACGGGTCCACAGCAGCGAGAAAAGCTTTGCCGCCCCACGCAGCACTTTGCCCACGAGCGATGCATCCCCCGTTCGTAGTGTGGGGGTGGGGGATCCCCGCTTTCCCCCCCTCCCCGCTCTCGCTGTGCCCTTTCTGCAGCAAAGCGGAGCGCTCATCTCGCAGTCCCCGTAAAACAAATCCCGACCACGAGCGGCCGAAGCCGTTTATTTAAGCGGGGTCGGCACGGGACGCGGAGCCGCGGGTACCCACGCACATCTCTCCTCGTCCCGCACCGCTCCCCGCCCCCCCCCCACGGCGCAGCTGAGGTCGCTTTGGGGGCAGCGATCAGGATTTGGGAGCACAGCCACGATGCGCTCCCACCCGCACTCATTTCCATCGCGGTTCTGTCCGACGGCCGCACCGCGAGGAATTGGGGATTAATCCCACCCTCCCCGCGCGGAGTTCGCAATTTAGGGCTGAATTTCTTAGGAGATATCACCCCCCCACCCCCCCACCCCCTCCCGCTCCACTGCCGCCCGAGAAGAGGATTTTCTGCCGCTGCTTTTATATTTCCGACGGCATTGGGGGGGAAAAAAACGTGTCCGGTGAAGGGAACCGCGCTGCAGCTCACAGCAGAGCCGGAAAATAAATCCCAATAAAACAAACGAAAATTAAAATCAAATTAAAAGACACCACGAGTTATCTCAGCACGAAAGGAGGTCCGTCAGGGCGCTGAGGCCGCGGCCGCCCCGTCCGTCCGCGGGCGTTCGCTGATCCCACAAACGCTTCGAGGGGGCGGGGAGGGGCGCGGGACCCCCACCCCCCAGAGAGAGTTCGCCCCTTTCTTCCGTCCACGGCGGAAAAAATAAAGGAAAAATGAATGGGAGGGGACAGTGCGGCGCTCTCGGTGCGGTCTTTTTTAACCCGAACGGAGAGACCGAAGAATTCGGGCACAACTGCGGAGCAATAATTCCTCCCGACGGCAAACGAAGGTTTGGGGGGTGGGATTTGGGAATAAGGGGGGAAAGCTAAACAGAACAAAACGAAACGCGCGCGTTGACGCCGAAACGAATGAAAACGGGCGCTGATTTCAGCCGAACTCCGGAGAAACGCTGTCCCTGAGCGCATCTTTTCCCCACTGCCGCCCGCGCCCACAAAAGGGAACTCGCGTGGAGCGGAGCACTCACGCACACCGCCAGCATTTCTCATGCGACGCTATTTCGCGCAGCGCCTCTCGCTCCTTCTCATCTGAGCTCAGATAACGACGGTGCGCTCACGTTCCGTGGGTCACAAACTCGCGGAACGCTCCGTTTGTAGAGAACGGGGCACGAACGCTCCGGGAGCACCGCACCGGGCAGGGGCTCTCCGTCCCCCGCAGCCGCCGGTGCCCCCACGTTGTCCCGACCCCGCACCTTTCGACATTTAGTCGTCCTCTCCCTCCACCCGTTGTTGTTACAAACGCCGACAGCGGTGCCCGGCCGCTCCACGCGGCTCTCACCCCGCACGCGCATCGTTCCCCCGCGCTCCTCTCGCTCCCAGCGGTGCCCCGGTGGTGTTTTAATAAGAAAAAATATCTTACGGAGTGGAAGTATTGCGACAGCGGTGCCGTGTTTGGAAGCGAAGGGTCGGGAAGAACCGAGCAGGAGGCGGCACAGCCCTGGGGCCGTGCGGGGCTCCAGCCCGGAGCCTCCTCGGCCCCGTTGAACGCTTCCTTCCCGCTCCCCGGAGCGCTGCGGGATCGCGGCTGCATCCCCGGCACCGCTCCGGTCCCACCGGGGCTCCAACCACGAACCGCCCGCAGCCGTCGGGGCTCTCCGGTAGCCGCGTGCGCTCGGCCCGCCGGGACCGACCGCGTTCGTTTCGCTCCCGGGTGTAGCAGCGAGCTCCGAGCAGCCCTGGAGCCGGGACACCGCGCCGGTTCTTCCCCCGTGTTTTCCCCTCCCGAGCCGCGCGGTGCCGGCTGTCGCGGGGGGACCCGACGGAAGAAATCCCCGAGGGCAGGAGCCGGGCCCGGCGCCGCGTCCCCGCGGCTTCTTACCTTTCTTGATGACGGACTGATCGAGCAGGTTCATCCCGCCGTCGTCCGCCGCCTGGAAGCAGCAAAGCAAGAGCCGTCAGCGGGGGCTCCGCGGCTGCTGAGCGCGGGGCGACCGCGGGGCCACGGCGGGATGAAATCGTTCGGCCGCGGCGGCCCCGGGGGAAGGAGCGGAGCGGCGGTCCTCTCCCGGTAACGGGGCAGGACGGTCCTCGCCCGGGGGCCCGAGCGCCCCGAGGCCCCGCTCCGCACGCGGGATCGCTCCCGGCACCAGAACCGGATCCACCCCCCCGTCCTCCCCCCGAGCCCCCGGTACCTGGATCTCCTCGAGGCCGTGATGCCCGAGGCCGTGCAGGCCCAGAGGGCCGTCGGGGAGGCCGTGCCCGCCGTCGGGGAGCCCGTGGAGCAGGCGGGGCACGGCGGGGTACTCGCGGCGGGGGTCGAGCCCCAGCGCCCGGTGCGTCTGCGAGAGCAGCCCCGCGTCGTCCTGCCGGGAGCGCTGCGGGGGCCAGGCGGGCTGCTGGTGCTGGTGCAGCGGGCTGAGAGCCGCGTAGGGGTCGGCCAGGTGCGGGTAAGCGGGCTCCTGGCCCTGCGGGTAGGGCAGCGGCGGCTGCGGGTACGGCGGGGGGAAGTAGGGCGGCTGGAAGTCGGCGGCGGGAGTGTGGCAGAGCGGCGGAGCAGAGCCGTAGGGCGCCTGGTTGAGGGCGGGCAGCTGCGGCAGACGGGCCCCGGCCGACGCTCCGGGCAGCCCCTCGGCGCGGTCCTGCGGCGGCGGAGACAGCGGCGGTGAGGGGGGAGCGGACCCCCAGTCCCGGATCCCAGATCCCGGCCCCAACCCCTGCCCTCCCCCCCGGCCCAGCCCGGCGCGCACTCACCATGCCCGGGTAGCTGTGCACCAGCATCTGTGCGGGCCCACGGCGAGCCCCGGGCGGGCCGGGCCCCGGGGGTGCCCCCGTCTCCGCCCCTCTATCCCGCCGGAGCGGCGTCTCCCATCGCCCGCCCGCTCCACTGCGCCGGCCCCGACTCCATGCACTCCAGTTATAGTGGCGGGGGCGCGCCCGCCGCGCCGGGGGCGCGCGTCAGTGCGCGGGGCCGGGGACGCGCCGCCCGCTCCCGTGGGGCCCCGACGGCTCCCGACGGGCGGAGGGGGCGAGGGGCGGCCGGGGCTGCTCCAGCGCCGTCGGACGGCAGCGCGGCTCCCGCGACCCACGGGCACGCGCCGCTCCCGCGTCCCCCCTCCCCCCCCCCCGGGGCACCCCCCGACGTCGGCTCCCCCCGCCCCGGGCCGCGTTCCCCGAGAACCCCGAGGGCCGGGAGGGGGCGGGTGCGGAGCGCGGCGGGGCCCGACGGTTTCACTTTATTAACCCGAGCGGAGTGTCAGGGCCTCCGGCGGCAGCCCGCAGTCCTCTGCCCGACGGCGGCTGCCGGAGCAGTGCCCGGGGCCAGGACAGAGCCCGGGGATCTCCCCGGGGTGCTCCCCACTTCTGCCCGACGGGCACCGGGGACAGAACGAGAGAGAGAGGAACGTGCGGAGCTGCGGGGCCGGCTGCTGCCCGAGGGGACGGGCGGGACGGAGCGCGCTGCGGCGCGGCACAGCGAGGGGAAAGCGGGGAGCAGGCGGCGGCGTGCACTCCCTGCTCTGCCCAACGGCCCTCCCCTCCGTCCTCCATCCCTCCCTCCTCCTCTCCATCCCTCCCTCCTCCTCTCTGGGCCCTCCCTCCAGGTCGCAGCGTGGCAGCGTCGCGTCCCTGCGCGTAGCTCCGGCTCTGAGGTCCTCTCGGCAGCGCGCTGACCCACACTGATGCACACACACATGCAGACACTGATGCACACTGACCCGCATCGGCACGTTTGCACACGCGGCCACGCGCCCTCGCCGCACGTGGGTGCCGTGGTTCTGCTGCCCGCGTCCCACATCCTCACCGTGCCGGGACCGCGCTGACCATCGCCGCGCCGGAGTTCCCACTCGTGGAGGAGGGCACTTTGTGTGCGAGCAGAGAACAAACACTTTCCCCTAAACTGTAACACGCCGCGATGTGTGATAGACGTTAACAAACACAATCCCACATTGCATTTAATTTAATTCCGCTCTTCCTGCCCCGAGCTACAGCTCCCTTCATTTTCATTTTTCCCCTGAATTCCCACATCTCAGACCTCTTTGATTTCCAGGTTTAATTAACAATGCTCATTAAATGAATTTTTATTCATTTCTTTTAATATTACCCTGCCACCTGTCTTTAGGAGGCGAAGGCTCATCATTTATTCTAATTTATTTCTGCTAAAGATGGCATTTAGGGGAAGGGAGGAGGGATGTGCAGAGCTGTGAGGGGTCGATCTGTTCACTTCTCTCCTTCTCCCGCCCCCCCCCCCCCCCCCCCGGCTGCTTTTCAAGGGCTCTGCTCCTCAAAGTTCCGTGTTTATTTTCCACCAGATCCGTTTCATTTGCTGAGAAGAATCGGATTGGACATGCTGTATTTTGCAGCGATGTTCCAGTTCATTCTTAGAGAGCCCCGCTCCTCTCGGCCGTGTGATGCTGATTCTGCATCCATCTGAAGGAGGTGAACCTGCAAAACGCTCACGGTGAGCACAGTGAGTGGGGAACTCACAGATGGGAACCTGCAGAGCTGAGCACCCCCCCGCTGCCCCCGTCCCCTCCTGCAGTGCCAAACTGCACCCTCAGGAAAGTCTTTGGTCGCCAGTGCTCGTGGGATGACACGAAGACACGGTGGAGCGAAGCTGCGGCAGCAAAACAGAATGTGCATCTGCTCCTTTGGGGCTTTTCCATGCTGCCCAAGCCATGGGAAGGGACTGGTTCCTGCAGGGCTCGCCCCGGTGTTGCAGATGCAGAACTACTGCCCAGCACTTGGAGGACTTCTGGAGCTCCGGGTTTGCTCTGGGAGCAGTGTTAGCAGGCAGCCTGCCTGGGCACCGAAGGCAACAGGGAATGGTCCTCAGGTGTAGGGCCACTCCAGTCCTGGTTGGGGTCCTGCCAGGTACTGTGGGATTAACAGCCAGCCCAGCACCGGGAACCTCCCTGAGCTGGGAGCACCGGACAGCTCCCACCTGCTGATACAACCCCCTTTATCTCATTAATGCTAACGATAGCCTTTATTAATGAGAAGCCCACAGTCTTCGGCTGGAACCAGAGTGTTGTGTGGGATTGAGAAGAGCTGAGGCATCGGATGGAGTTGGATTTATGGTTTTTATTCCCTGATAATTCTGGTGCACTGCAGGGTGAGCTGCTCGGGGCAGGATGGGAGGCCTGCAGCCCACGCACACCAGGCATGCTCTTTTCCAAGTCCAGCACTCTCATTTGCCTGCTCGGCTCGTGCTGCTTTCTGCTGGCACCCGCCTTTGTTTCAACTTGCATTAACGTTTTGAGATCAGAAAGATACTTCTGATCAACAGCAGATGCCTCTGCTTACGTAAGGTGTTGGTGTTTATAAAGCCTGAGCTCGATATTTGTGTAACGTGGAGGCTGTGTTGTCAGCCCTCCTTTCGGGGCAGCTCCCCGCCTGTTTTTCGCCCCATCAGCCGATGCCGCAGCCCTCCTCCATGCAGGGCAGCAGGATCAGCGCTGCGCCCAGCGGCCAGCCCGGGCTGTATCCCTCCCAAAGAGCTCCTAGGCTGACACCTGCTGGAAATGCCTCGCAGTGCCCCCGCGGAGCTCCGGGCCGGGCTGAAATCATCCCTGGCTCGTCCTGCTCCTGCCTCCACCCCAGCCAGGCTGCTGCCTCCGCTCCCGGGGCACCCCGGGGCTGACAGCCCAGCTGCAAAGCCGGTGGTTTACTCCTCCGCCATACAGGTGTGTATGCTTTTACACCTGGATTCCTTCTTAGGAAAATCAAATGGTAATCCTCCGGCTGCAGGGAGACGTTGAGGTGCAGTTCACTTAACTTTTGTTTTCATATTTACCCGAGGCTCTAAAAAGAGGGGAGGACTGCGGGTTGAACAACCCCTCTTCCTCACGAGATGAAGCTCCTCCTGCACATCCCATCCCCGCAGCAAGAGGGAGTGTAAGCAAACACGAAGCAGAGCTTCGTGCAGGTGTGTTACAGGGTGGATTTGGGATGATGGCAGTAGGCGTGGATGTGAGCAGGTGAAGGTGTGCATCTCCACGCTGGAAGGGCACAGGTCTGTGCTAAATCTGAGTTACTCTCCCTGCTGTTGTTAAAGCTCTTCCTGCTGCTGCCTTCTGCAGCCTTAAGTGAACTCCTTCACCAACGCGAAGGTCTTCCCCAGAAAGTAAGGTGACCTTCTGGAGGGGTTACTGGGACAAAACTGGAGGTGTGTTACAGAGAGGGAACCCCTCAAGGCCTTGGGCAGAAATAAATCCCAGCACTGCATGAGGTTGGAAAATGAACAGAAAACCACTTTAATAGTCAAATGAGCTATTTAAAAAACCAGAACCCTGCCAGGTGAGCTAGGTACATCTTGAAATGTTCTGAAGCAGCAAATAGTTCTGCGTGTCAGATTCTGGACAGAGGAAAATCCTTCAGAGCTCTGCTGCACTGTTGGTTTTATGAAGTTGAGTCCCTTAAATGTTTCTTGTCCTCATGGCCCAAAGGGTGCGTGAGAAATGCTGCACAGATGTCCTGCAGGTGTCTTGCTTCGTGTCCCACACCAGGGAGCTGCTGAAAAATGGCCCTTCACTGCTTGGATAGACACTGTTCCAGAGCTGCCATACCATAGAGGTTGGCCCACTCCTCCCCGTGGTGTGACAGCATCACTTCCCTGCACGGCTCGCTGGCTCTGGCCAGCTCAACCAGCACACCCTGGAAAGCAGCAATGAGCTCAAAATCCACTGAGGCTGCAGTGACGTGTGTCAGTAGCTCTGAGAGCTCTTCCAGCCATTGAGCCTGGAGGATGGCTTGAGGCAGCCAGGAGAAAAGTGGCACGCAGCTGGCCAAGGCCTGCATCCCCAGGAACCAGAGCTCACGGATGTCATCCCAGGCACTCATGTAGGCAGGGGATACAGCCAGGGCCAGGCCGTGGCTCCCAGGGTCTGCTTGGGCTGTGTGAGCCTGTGACAAGAAGCCAATGGCGGCTCTGAAAAATTCCTTTGCAGACCCAGTCTTCTGAAGAACTGGAAGAAGAAGGAAATGAATGCGTTGACACAACACTTATTTGGCCAAAGGAGGGACCCTTAGGTGGGCTGGCCTGCAGCAGGGCTTTCAGGGAGGGCAGCACAACATGCTCTGTGCTGTTTCCCACCCATTCAGCCTGCACACTCCCTTCTCCTCTGGGATTTAGGTTTTGTCACGCTTCCAGGGACAAAAACCTTTCCTGAAACTGGGTCTGCTCCCCTTATATTCTGGGGTCTACAGTCTGTGCAGCTTTGCCATTAGGAATGCTTCTTACCTGCTGAACTTGAAAGGATCCTTGCCATCATCAAGCCCAGAGTGGCAATGTTGGCTGCTAGAACCAGGTGATCCTGAGGTAGAAGGAAGGGAAGAGACTTCAGCAGTGTGCCCATCAAAGAAGAGAAGGTTTCCTCCTGCCTAGAAAGAAAGAAAACTCTGAGAAACTTCCTGAGTGGAGCCACAAATGCTTGATAAATGCAGCATTAAAAAGTAATGTGATTGGCACTGCGAAAAGGGGCATCACTTTTTCAGTACAAGTGTCTTAAAAGACCCTGGAAGCTCATCTCACATTGCATCTTCTTCCCTTCTACTGAGGGTTTTAAAACAAGCTTCTGTAGCTGTTACCTGATGAGGTCAGGTGCAGTCACAACCAGGTTAAGGAAGATCCCACATAAAGTCTGCAGGCTCATTTCAGTGCTTGTCAGGGGAGTCAGGGACTTAGACTGAGAGGTCAGCACCTCCCACTGGTGCAGAAAGTAGTCACACAGTAGTGCTGGTGCCCCTTCTGAGATGAGGATATCTCTGGCTCTGTCCTCTGCTGTCAAATGGCAAAAGCCAGGTAGCAGAAATCTGTAGGAGGAAAAAAATTGAAAACAAAAGGTTGAGCACAGAGAGCTGGGGTCTAAGCCCTGCATTTACACACAGCTTGGGGAGGAAAGAGCTGTAGAATTGGTACTGAAGAGAGAACAGAAAGGAGAAATTACTCTCAAGATCAGCTCAATCAGCAACACAGTGCTGAGCTCCTCGTGCCTGAGGGAAGTGTACTGAAATCTTACAGAAGAGACCACGTAGGCTGATCTGCTTCTATAAAGGCTCTTATTCATTTCCCTGCTTGCTATAGCTAAAGCCTTGATATACAGCTTCCACAAGTCCTTCCCTCCCTTTTAGTCTGTGAGCAGCTGCCAACTCACATTAGTCATACATGGAGGGCTTGAACAACTGCATTACACTGCAGCAGTTCCAGTTGCCTCTTTCACAGCAAAGGATCAACAAGAACTTGACCTAAATGCAGGATGCATTTCTCTGGATACAGAAAAAAAGTTATTTTACGTTGAAATGCATCATCTCTGCAATTAAAATACATACCTCAGAGCATCCTGGGCTAAGATGGAGCTGTCACTGCTGAGCAGCCCAGCTGTCTGGGGAGGATTTTCTGTTGGGCCACTCTCTTTGAAAAGCTTCCTGGCATAATGAACAAGGAAAGGCAAGAGCTCACAGATCTCCTGCTTGAGGGAGGATGTCTCTTCTGCCATCCAAGCTCCAAGGATTCGAACAGAAGCGAATATGAAAGGATCCTGTAGCTCCTCCTCTTTAACCTGCATACAGAAGAAAGCAGATGACAGAAAACTACACCTCATGAGTTTCCTTAGACATGAAAAACAGTTTGGTCTACACAGCTATGGACATGAGCTGCTAGAGGCAGTCTGGACTTCTGCAACTACAGCAGATGCTGGTTTTCTTATTCTGAGGTAGGAAAAGGACGGAAGAACAAGAATTGCAGTAATCAGTGAGTTAATTTGCTATCTTGTGATCTATCAGCCTGGACCCATCATACTGCATCCACGTGTGGGTCAGAGGCCAGCAAGACCCAGCTTAAGCACTCCAGGAGCTGTTTAAAAGCCTCCCAGAGAAATCCCCAGTGAACAGACATCAAATGTGTTCTTTACCTGTCTCAAGTAAAACACTACAGCTCCAAATGCCTCCTCCATGATCCTCATGAGCTGCATTCTCTGTGCTTCATCTAGCAGTGATTCATCTTCTTTCAGACACTCCTGGATCCCCATCTCAATAAGGACATAGCAGGCTGTTACCACTTCTTTTTTCCCCTCCAATTCCAAGGGATCAGGCTCCTCTAGGGTTAAGCGGACCTCCACACAAGCCAAGTTCACCAGCAAGGCCAGGAACTTGCTGCCAGTACTCCCTGCTGGGATCCACTCTGACCCGCAGGCCTGCACGAGGCTGGCAGTAAGCTTCAGAGCAGGGTCCCGCTGGGACTGGCTGAGTTTACTGCCCAGAATGTTGGCCAGCCCTTTGTAAAGTTGCTGCAAGCACTCAGAGCCCTGTGAGACCTCTGCAAGTGGTGGTGAGAGGGGAATGAGGCGAGGCAGAAGCTCACACAGCTCGAACTTGGTCGTGTCTTCAGCCTCGACAAACTCCTTGGAGAGCTTGCTCAGCACGGCCACGAGGTGTGGAGCATCTCTCTGCCAGCACTTCACCTCTGCTACAGCCAGCAGCCCCAGGAGCAGTGTCAAGGCACGGTCAGAGCCATAACCACCATTCACATAAGCCTGGCACAGGGCAGAGACCGCTCCTTTGGTCACCAGCTCCCTGGGTCCCCTGGGAGTGGCCAGAACAGCAGTCAGGCACTGGTATGCATCATCCACCATGGAAGTGCTGTCCGGATTACAGGGGGCAACCAGGACGTCACTGAAGGTTGGGATTTTGTTCAGGATCTGCGAGTGGCCGGCCAGCTCCGGGTCGGTGCAGAAGCAGGCCAGCAGGGTGAGGCCCAGCGCCCTGAAGGTGTGCTCGGGGCAGCCCGCCGGTGTCTGCCTGGAGCTCAGCAGGCGGTTGGGAAACGTGAAGCCGATGGCGTCGAAGATCTGGCGCCGGGTCTTCGAGTCCAGTTCTCCGGCTCTGACCGTTTTGGTCACCTGTAAAGTGAACAAAATAAATTGGGAGAAGCGTCGCTAGGGCCTCAGCGTGCTTACAGCGCCGACGAGCAGAGGCCTGGACGCGATGTTGATGCAGCCTTACCAGCAGCAGGGCTGCCAGCTGCTCGCTGTCGTTCCTGGAGTCCCTCAGCACCTCCAGGCACTTCTTCAGCGTGGCGGCTCCGGGTCCCGAGGCCATGGCGACCGGCAGGCGACTATTTTCTGGACAGCAAACGAAACCCTCCCGCCATAGCGATCCGCTCAGAGCCCTTCCGCCCGGAGCCGTCACCCCCACAGCGCCGCTCAGCCAATCAGAGTGCTCGCACCGCGCCGCCAGCCAATCAGCCGCCTTCTTGTTGCGCAGTCCTCGAAGCCGCCTCCTTCGTTCCCTGTGGGGAAATCCCCCGTGGCGGCGCGGCCGGCCCCGCCCAGGGCTGCGGGAGGAGCGGCGACGCGAGGCCCCGGGCCGAGCCAGCCGGCAGCGGAGCAGCGCAGCGTCGAGCTGACGACAGCGGCTCCCGGTGGGATCGGTTCCGTTTCCGGAAGGTGGCGGTGCGCTTCCGGTCTGAGCGGGCGCCCGTCGCTATGGCCACGGGGTGGGAGGCCGCGCTGCCCCCCGGGACAGGTTGGAGGCCCGGCCGCCCGGCATGAGCCCGCCCAGGAGCAGCGGAGCACCATGCGGCCCTGGTACGTGCCCGCCGCGGGGAGCCCGGCTCGGAGGGGCCGTGGGGCAGCGCGGGGTGCCGGGGTTGCGGGGCTCGGTGCCTGCCGGCCGCCCCGGCGTCCCGCCCCGGTGCTGCGTGTTGCTCGAGGCGGGTTCCCTCTGGATTTGGCAAATAACGAATGTTAAGCGATGCTCTGATAGTCGGTTCTGCTATGACGCCGCTTCCTGAGGCGTCAGCGATGCCGGGTGGAGCTCATTGTGCCCCATAACGCTCCGTCGCCCGTTGGAAACAGGCGCCGTTTATCCCTCGTGCAGTAGGTAACGTATCACACCTTGCCTATAGCACTGAGTGGGATTTCAGGATCGTCTGAGGCTCCGTAATTGACGTTGAGGAAATTGAGGAGCATCACTGCTTTCTGGTTTGTGCCCTCAGAGCAGAACGTGGGGCAGAATGTGCTCATAACATAGTGCTGCTCATCGTCTCTGTGTTCTGCTGGCTTTGTCTGTGGCTGGTACCAGCCAGCACCAACGTGAGCAGTGACATCGCTACGCAGATGTGCAGAGTTTGTCAATGTCTGTGTCATGCTGGAGGAGCTGGGTGAGGATCCATTGCCCGTGGCTTATTTAAAACCCAGGAAGTCCCAAATGCAGCTTTGGCATCCAGTAGTCAATGGTGTTTGGTGTTCTGCTGCTGGAAGTGATAGATTCAGGGTGGGGAATCACGAGGCATGCTGTATTCCAGCAAATGGAAATCGTGCTGCTAAAGGTCTCATTTTAGTACTGTGACACTGATGATTACTTATCTGCTGTGCTTAGCTGCTGATAAGATTAGCTGTTCCTTTTCCTCTGCAAACACTCTGTGCTCTTCATCATGTTGAGTGAGTCCTTGCAGGAATATACCAATTGCCAGTGGATATCTTCTGTGTTTCCAGGACCCCGTTGCTGCCCACAAAGGCCATGGAGAAGAGGTTGGAAGCCAAGCTCAGCTTTAGTGCTCCATTATTGCCACAACACTGCTGGGGAAGACCTGCGAGGGAGCTGAGAAGCCTGCAGCTGCTCTACCTGTGTGCTTGCCTGTGTGCCTTGTGCTTCTCAACAGGTGATTGTGCTGCTCTGCCTGGGACTGTGTCTGTATCTTGGGTGTTCATCTCTCTCCCACGTTTGAAATAGTCATAGAGGAAGGTGAAGTTATTTGCTGCTAGCCTTTGTAGCTGGTTAAAACCAAACAAAGTTGATCGTTGCTAAATGAGCTGTCAGAAGTGTGGGGTGACCAAAGCTCTCTGGAGAGGTGTGGGACAATGAGGGGTTGTTTCCTGTAATGCTGTATCACTCTGATATGCAACTGCTGTTAAGCAACAGCAGGGTGTCTGTCCCACATCTTCACACGTGCTGCTGCCTTTCAGGTGTTTGTATCTCACAGAGCTTTCTCTGTGATGAGAATCCTTCTCCCAAGAAGTGATACTCTGGTTAATAATTTCACCTGAGCAGTATTTGAGGGAGGTTGGGAAGGCAAGAGCATTTTTAAGCATCTGATGTTTAAAAGTCTCCACAAACACTCTATGTCAATAGTCTGTTTGCCTGCGGGTAATTTTTGTTTGTTTTCATATTTCTTGTTCAAACTTGAGTAACCAACCTCTTGCTCAAGTAAATACACCAAATGGGTTTCCTACGTGGAGGTTTTCATGTAATGGGCTGGGTGTTTGGGTTGTTTTTTCCTTTATTTAAAGAGAAAATACAGATTCTGTCTTCTCCAAGGAACGGGTTAAGTGTCTCTAAGTTTTAAGGCCATGTCTTCCCCAGGAGGTGCTATTTTTTTTATCATGTGTGCACATAACAGTTATCAGATCTTAGTTCAGGTTGTTCTCTGGGTTTTCCATGCAGGTTGATTTGCAGGTTGAAGACACTGATGACCACAGTATGTGTTGATGCATTTGACAACTACCACGTGCTGGCAGATTGCTGTGTCTTTAATGGCAGCAAAATATGGAAATGGGCTTGTTCTTGTTTAGTTTCTTTGTGGAAGTTTTCTATAGGCTGGCACAATGTCTCTATTGTTTCATGGGGCATTTCTTGGTGCCTGCTGAAAGAGAGGTTTGATTTAAGCTAACAAGCTATGTGAGCATGATCTGTTAATTTAGAACACGGAAAAATATCATTGTATTCCTGTTCTGAGCAAAAGGTTCTCTGAACTTTGTGTTAGGATGGTGTGTCAGGTGGATTGTGTTTCCTGTCTTTGGTAATATCTGAGAAGTGTAGAGCTGTGAATCATATTGTTGTTCTGGACAGTGCTGTGGTGTTTGAGGGCTTATCTGTGTGGGAGAGTTAAAACCATGAAGGCCAATGTGTGTACGAAAACAAATGTGATTATGTTTGACAGTTATCATGGACACTTTTTTCACTCAAATTTTTATTCTTTTGGTTTTGTATGTGTCACTTAGGCAGCAGAGTTTGTCAAACTGAAGAGTGGTGTGCTCCTGTGGAGTTACCCAAGGAACTGTATTGACATACTTGGTTACATGTGACAGATTATAAAAAGTCTGTGCAGTCAGGTTGTTAATCATTAATTCCCTATCGCTAGGGATTATCTGCCTAAGTCTGTGAACCTGAGCTTATTAATAGAAACTGCTCTTATCTGTTGCATTTCCCTGCTGTTCAGCAGAGCTGTGAGTTGCATCAGAGGGACAGGAGCTCTGCAGACTGAGAGAGGCAGCATTTTTTGCAAGCTCCTGGTGTGGGTGCTCACAGTGAGCAGATTCACTGCCTTGCTGGCCTGGCCCTGCCTCCAAGTCCCTCTGTGCAGCTGCCATGCTTAGGATCTAGCACGAGGAGCTGTGAAGGGCTGCAGAGATCTGCATTTGTAGGGCTGCAGATATCAGTGTGGGGGTTTGTTTGTCCCTTGGGGTATTCCTATAGGATCCAGGGAGGCAATGTTGTGTGAACAGGCCAGGTGGATTATTCCTGGTGGACCAGAGATGAAATGGAAACGTAGATAGAGGCACTCTGCTTTCTGCCATTGTGATTTGATGAAGCTGTGTGAATTTGTGACACCTGCCAAACACCATGGGAACTGCACAGGTGAAAATCAGTGTGGTTCTATGAAAAATGCTTATGTTCAGTGCTGGCCTTCCATATTGTGAGTTGCCTGTTTACCTTCTGTTGTTTCTGTGAGTTGAGTTTTAAGCTGTCTGTGTAGAGCAGTACAGAAACCACACTGGCTTACTTCAGATAAATGTGTCCTAGGTGGGCATTACCAGAACTTTGGAAATGAAATCTGGATGAAATATAATTCAGATCTCTGCATTTTGACTTCATAGTGTGTTAAAAGGGAACAGAGTGTTCTCAGCATGATGGTGTTTTGTCATCTGCACTAAATCCTGGCTCTGGCATACCTATGAGATGCTTATGGAGATTAGAGCTTTAAATTTTAGGTGTATACATACGATGCTTGCCTATGTAGTGATTTTCTCACGAGTGGTCTCTTCTTGGGGAACACTTGCAATTTAAATATACCCATTCTGTTTGTGCTCACTTCTGAGCCTTTATTGGAAAGCTCCTGGGGAGTGGAAGGTTTCCCTGGGCTCTGTACTGAGCCTGAGTTTGTGTGGTATGAACCAGGACTCACACCTGAGGAGCAATGGATGAGTTCAGGAGGAACAGAGATGTGGAAAGGAGCACTTTCTGCACAGGAAATATTAGGGAACAGTGCTTCAGAGTGTGATGAGGTCAGCTGCTGGCCCTGGGCAGGCAGGCTGCCTGTCTGCTTGCTGTCCAAGACAGTGCTGTGTTGACAGAGTGTGACAACGATGGTGCTGATCTTAAGGTGCTGTTGTCAACGTCTCTTTCTGTTGAACATATGCAATATTTCACAGATGGCAGTTTCTCAATTGAAGAGCTTCCCCTCCTTTCTTGCAATTCTGGGCTCAGATACCTGCAGAGAGCTCTGGTCAGACCTCAGGTGCCTTCTGTTGTGCCTGGTGCTGGCTTGCTGGAGCCTTGTTTTCAAACTGGTTCTGCTGTGCTGGCCTCACCAATGAGCTATAAATGACACTTCTGCTTCCTTCTTTCTTCTGTCTCATAAACAAACTTTCCACATGATGTGAGTTCCTGTTTTTGAGCTGAAATTCTTGGTGTTGCAAGAGGTTCCACATGGAAGGAATATGAAAATGGCCATCACCCTTTATTTTAAACAAGTGTCTGATCCACTATGGGTAAACAAAATTAATGTATTTGGGAGTCTTTAATGATGAGTAACAGAAGAGCTGTAACACCCACTGGGATGTTTGTGATAACTGAATTAAAATGAAATGCATCTGTCACTACTGCTCGCTTTCGTTGGTCATATGATGTTATCCCAAAGATACTGGGGACTGATGCAGGAGGAGGGGGAAAGTCACAGCAAATTTGTGCTGCCAACTCTGGGTATTAACTGTGATTCAGAGGATCAGAGTTCACTGCCACATCCACAGTGTTGAGGTAAGTGCCTCCGTGGCAGGAACGTGGTGCTCTGAAGTCAAATGATAAAAGTAGCAGAGGTGGAAAACACTGTGTTTGTGTTGCAGTCTCAGAGAGTTTCCCAGGGCTGTTTGATTAGAAAAATAGGACAAAAAGCAAAGTAAAAAAGGGAAATTCGGACTGTTTTAACAGAAAAAATGAAGTTCCCCATTTGTGTGGTGTTCCTACCAGGGAGGGAACCAGATTGGAGCATAGTCTGAGCTGCACAGCTCGAAGTCCAGTGGCATCGTTCATAAAGTAATCTTCCAGTGACCTATTATCCCCTGGATGCTGAGCACAGCACAGTGTTAACAGTCCCATAGGTCATTAGTCTATTTTTAGGGAGTCCTTAATCTTTGGAGCTCTGAAATTTGGAAGCCTTTAATCCACTGATCCCTGCAAGCACTCCAATTTTTCATGCAGGAAAAAGAAAAATCCATATATAAAGCAGATGCTGCTTTACCCCCACTCTGAGATCTGAAATAACTTGAATAATAAAAAAACATGTTTGCCAGATAATTACTTTTATACTGTGAAGCATGGCAGTGTTATTGCTTCCTTCAAGAGAAACTATGGGCAGAGTGTGCTAATTTTGTCTTGGCCACAGCGATGAGGACTTATTGTCAGCTGCTTTAAAGAGCTGAAAATTATCTTTCCCCCTTTGTTCCCAGATGCAGACTGGAACAGATCTCAGTGTGAGCCAGGGAGGATCCTGGTTGGTGGACGTTTGCAGTCATGGGAAGATCATCACTTACGGCTTCTGGAAGGTTTTCACACTGTGCAGTCCTGTCAGACTGCTTGCTGCCAGAGCCCTGCCTGTGATGCCTTTTGGTTTGTGGAAAACATGTGCATCCAGGTGAACTGCACTGTGCCTGCCACGTGTCAGGCGAACAGGACTGGCAATTCAGATTCTGTTTTGGTGTTTTTAAAGAAATCCAAAAGCACAGAGCACTTCTTCAAGCTTAAAACAGAAAATGATGTCAAGACCCGGCGTCGCAGGTGGTTGGATTGGGGCATCCCAGTGCAGGGGAAAAAACGACCATGGAAGTCTTTCTACAAACAGAGCTGGGCAGATAACAGCGTGCAGCTGCTGGAAGGCGACACAGCAGCAAGCCCCAGTGGTGAGACTGCAGCAAGAGCATCAGACAGCAGATCTAGAAGCAGCCAAAGTGACACAGAGCGCTTGAACGATCAAGTCCTGAAGCACCTAGGGGAGGACAGGCCTGTTCCTGGGACCCATCCAAATCAGAAGAAAGACACACTGAAAAATGGGCAGGATCCTAAAGAGCAGAAAACCAAAAGGCTGTTCCCTCCTAAAAGCAATAATATGAATGGATCTGGTGATGCAGACAGTGTTGGCTTCCCACAGGTAAGTGTGTTTACTGGGACTGCAGTGGGCTAGCTTGGACAGCTGTCACTCTCCTGCTTTATATAGATTTGGACTGTTTAAGTGATAGGATAACTTTCTAGAGGTCTGTTTTCAGCCTTCTGTCAGCCAGGAAAGGGCAGGGGTTTGTTTTCTGCCTTGTTTATTTTGGAAAGGTGGGGGGGTATGAGTTTTTTTCCCCACTTCTTCCTATTTGGGATAAACTGAGAAGGAAGATGGAAGTCACAATAGTGCTTACATTTTATACAAAGTCCTGGAGCATGCTGACCAAATGAGATGCAAAAGTGAGATGTGATGGTTGTGATGTCACTGGGAAGCATCTGGGAGTTACACCTGTTACCCATTCAAGTACCATTTTTGGTTCCACAAAGTGAAACAAACTGTTGTCTTTGGAGTACTGAATGGAGGCAGCTAAGTGTGTGATTTATAGACTTCTTTGCATAGGGTTTCCCGTGTCAGCCTGCTTACTTGAGTTGGCATCTTAACTTTTTGTTCTCTTTTTGAAGGCTTTTAGTTTTTCAAATCCCCAGAAGCTGACATTGGCATTGGTTGAATGAAGCCATTTCAGTCTCTGCTCCAAACACATGCCACGTTAATCTAGTAAATCCAGATGTTAGTCCTAGGAGAAGTTTGTATTTTTAAATCTGCAAATATGTATGTATTTCTGAACACATACAGAAAAGCACCACTAATTATGATTAAAGAAGAAGAATCCTACTTTGTGAAACTCTTCCTTATGTATCTTCTACCTCATCTCCAGGATTTGGCAGTGTTGTAGCCCGATGCCTTTTCCTGCTGTTATGTTCTCATGCTGGAAATGCCTGAATTTATTTCTCTCCCTTGAATGCAAATCTTGGTTCCAGGTGGGGCTGTGAGCACCACCCTGCAGAGCAGGATGTGGAGAGCAGCCAAGGGCACCATGTGGAGCTGCAGGGCAGCCCTGCTGCCAGGTGAAATCATGCACCAAGACTTCACAAATGTTTGATTTTCCAGAACCTTGCAGCATCCAGGGCTGACAGAAGAGCTCAGCTTTCTCTCTCCCCTGCAGTACTGCAGCATTTCTACCCTACTATTTTTTTCTTCTTCCTGGTGTTTGAGATTTACACAGTGACCTCATTCTCTCGTTTATTCTGCACATAACCTCTGGCAAGCTCTGTATTGCTCTTGTATAGCCACTGTTCTCCCTGCTTGTTTAGCTTGTAGTGTGCTGCATTCTGAGTGTTCCTGTCATTACTGCCCTGTGCCTGTCAGTAAATGGGCTGCAAATATTAAATTACATGGAGTAATCAATCAGTGAATGTTGCTGAGTATCCAAATTTCCCATCTGTAGAAGCACTCCCCTTTGTCATTAAGGTGCACTCTTGGGTCCATGAGAATGGGGGGAATGGGTTTCCTTCACCTTACTGGATTTTGCTAGCAAGAAAATCTGGATCTTTGATGAAATTAAGAAAAACCACCTTAACAGGAATGTCGAGTTGAAGCTGGTTCTGCTCAGCCCTAGGCTAATTCCTTGGCTGGCAAACCACCCGACTTTCAGCAGCAAAATGTAAGTCAAGCTATGCAGCTGTCCTCACATTTCTGATCTGAGAGCAGTTTAATTTAGGCCAAGGATACAACATTGAAGGCTTTGCACTTGGGACCAGGCCAGCCTTTGCAGGAGGGAGATGCCAAAGTAGGGATTTTTCCAAGCTGGGTCGGTTTGGGGCCAAAATAAGTAAAGTTACACACACAGTGAAATCAATAGAATTTAGTCTGAGCTAGATTTGGTCAGGTACACTGTTTCATCAGGTGAATGCAGTGCTTCTAATTCTGTATTTGTAACAGATTTGGCAGGTAGGGTGGAAGGTGGAGAAAATTACTGCATGCAAAACAGTGCATGCTTGGGAGCATCAAACATCTGAAGTGGGAGAGAATATGGAATGAAAGGCAAGGAGAAAATAAAAGGATTTCCTTTTATGGAGGGAACAATCAGGTGTCTGTTGTAGGAAGACATTGCCTCACTGAGTTTTAATTTTCCTCCCAGTTCTGACAGCCCCATAGCCATCTGCAGTGTCATTTGCTAATTTACTGCTAGCATTAATTTGTGGTTTTACTACATCCACGCTACAGTGCCAGAGATGGGGGAAGGGGAGCATACACTGCAGTACGCCCTGCTCATCTGTCCTTACCTAAGGAAGGGGAATCTGGGGCTCTTCCTTTAGTGAGTGATACTTGCCAGGCACTAAAATCTTTCCACATTGTTGTAGAAATACTTGGCCAATTTTAGAGTCTGGCAGTGCATGTAGTCGCCAGTCAGGAGAAGTATTTAAGTGCAGCACTGCTGACAAGAAGGACTGCAGCAGCACTGCAGCAGTCCTGCAGTCAGACTGTGGGAAAATCTGCAGCCTTTAAAATGGGGTTTTTACAGCAGAGCCAGCAAACAGCTGAAGATGCAATGTAAGCTGCAGGGAGCCTATTTTGTATATGTACACCACTCTCACCAAAGAAAGGCCCATTTAAGTTGAAGGGTGAAACAGAATTCCTGAACATGGGTGTTTTTCTTTAAAGTACATTGAATTCAATGCAGGTTCTGGTGCACGTAGCTGCTCTGTTTGAATCTTACAGACATAAGGCTGTCAGACAGGGTGAGAGGTCACTTGTCCCAGGACAAAGGCAGAGGTTGGAGTAAAAGCTGTCTGACACTCATGTTCTCTTGGGCCAGTGTGCCACTTTTCTCTGTTTTGTAAGCTAATAAGATAGAACAGCTGGCAAACTTCTAGTCTTCCCCTCATCTGTCCCCAAGAATGAGATCTTCTGTTCTTTGCTTTAAAGAATTTGGGGTTATTGGGTAGAGATAAGAAATGTCTCAGCTTACAAGCATCAGAGGCATTTTTGACTGTTATGTTGCCCCAGGCAAAGCTTATCTAACTTGAGCTGTACACAGACATTTGGCTGTCAGTTCACCCTGAAGACTTCTGGGAGGAAGAGGGTCTTTCTTAACTGTCAAGTATTTTAGGCATTTAAAGGTGTCTCAAGGAAGCCTCCATCTCAGTGAAAATATTACTGAGCAAAGCAGAGCTGCAGCTGCTGTCCTTATTTGTGACAGCTGTTCTTGCAGCTTGTGTGGGGTTGATTCTCGTTAAGCAAAGAACGGTTCCCTGTAGTGGTGTGCAGTCACGGAGGCTTTCCCCTTCTGTGCCTTTCTGAAGCAGTCTCTCTCAGTTGTCTGAGCAGTGGTGGGCAATCCAGCTCCAGAACTGTGAGCTGAAAACAGTGAGTTGATCCATTTCAAACATTTAGCAGATGTTCCCCAAATAGGGTTAGCTCGACAAAATGTGCTGCACACGTGTACTTCGTGGTGGAAGGTGAATCAGGAGTACTGCCTGGTGAACTAAGAGCTGGGACAGGGCTGGGTAGTTGAGAAGGAATTTTCTGATGAAAGAAAGGAAATTGTTCCTGCCACTTGGATTATTTTCAATCAAGTGGTTCATCCTGTGTGGATGTGAGCAAGCTTTCTGCCCTCAGGCTCCACTCCCTGCCCCAGCAGCGTCTCTTCTGGCATGCGCTGGGGCGGTCGTTTATGTCAGGCCACCTTGCTTTGAAGAGTGATTCTCAATAAATTTCATCTTGCTAAAAATCTTTGGTTATTAAATGAAAATGCCATTGCAACCCCTCTTCTGTGTGCTTGCCAGCTGCTCAGCCTTATTGAGGGGAAGACAAAAATAAAAGCCAAAATAAATGCCCCAGATGAGCCCCATTTCCTCCTCCTTGTTTTCTGCTCATGTTGTTCCACCTCTCTGTTCCTTTGCCCTTATTCTCTGCAGTTTTGAGCCTGGTTCAACTAAGTCTGCTCTTTCCTTTTCAGACCCATGCAGGAACGTCTGCACCAGAGCCCCCAGTGCTGGCTACGTTCTTCAGTCCTGTAGCACTGGGCTTGACAGCTACTGGAAAGACAGAGAAGCCTGAGAAGCTGGGTGATGCTTCAGTCCAAACCCACTCCTCATATATGCTGCCCACTGCCAGCCCTGTGCAGGGGAAAAGCACAACCGTGATGCAAGCTGCTACTTCTGTGCCAAGTGGTATTCCCACAAATAGCAGCATTTCTCCAGTCCAGACAAGCACTGCTGTGTCACCGAGTACTACTGCAGCTACGCCAGGTGAAAGCATGCAGTGATCCCTCTGTGGTCATCTCTTTAGGTTTTGTTGATAAACCACTGAAGGACATAAGGTGTTTTAATGGTGGTACCATCAAAAGAATGTGGAGACACAGAATGTGTGTTAGCACGTGCAGCTGTTAGTTCATGGGGTCCGGGAATGAGATATTGGCATCATAAATCTGCTTATGACCATGGGGTCTGTTTCCAAGAATGGATTCAAAGTAGCTGTGATAGCTGCATTCCCAAAGTGCAAGTTGAGATGTGGTGTGAGGCACAATCACGTGAAGCATTCTTTCTGCAGCTGTGACCCGTTGCTTTCTATCAAGTTCAGCAGAAGTCTGAATTAATGTCTGTTCAAAATGGAGTGCATCTGATTGTCTCCCATCTCTGAAACGTCAGTGCACATGGAGAGCAGTGTGCTTGGCCATTCTCCTGTGCTGTGCTTTGCAGCAAAGTGGCATTTCTGTTCACGCTGGTATTTCTTAAAGCAAACATTTGGAGATGTATGAAAACAAAAATGCACTTGAGGCAGCTCTGTTAACCCACAGAGGCCATTAGCTCATCCTGTGAGGACATGAGCTCGCTCTGTCCGATGTGTACTGGCAGTGTGGGAGCTCAGAATTCAGTTTATCCAGTTTTCTGAATTGCTTTTGGATTTAGGGTTTCTTTTCCCTTACAAGGAAACAAATGGAAAGCAGAAAGGAAATGTTGCATGCAAGGACATTTTAGGCAGGAAGCTGATTGGATGCCTGTGCTAACAAGTTAACATTCTTTTTAAGGGCTTAAACCCAACTAAAACTGGAAAACTTATTTCAAATATCTTCAGTGGTTTGCAGTGGGAAAGCAGCATAGCCAGGGCCTCCTTGTTTTGCCTAACAGTGCAGAGATGATCACACGAAGGGTACTTTTTTCTAAGAGGAGTTCTGATGAGGTCAGATTTCTTTTTGCCTTGGAACCCTTTGCAGCTGAACGACCGATGGGGCTATAAAATCTCAGGAGATTGGAGAAATTGAAAGGGGAAAAAAAGGATCTGATAAATTTGTTTTCTTTTAGTTAACTGGTTAATTCCAATAGCTATTAAACAAATGGAAGAAAGGCTAAATATTTACTGATCTTTTCCCATGTCTGTCTTGGCTTGGATTTTTGGTGCCTATCTTTGAAACATTGTCTTTGATGGGTTCAAACCAGGAAGCAGCAAACTAGGAAGTGGTAAGCCTTCTTTATCTGCCAATTTATTTGAAAATTCATAGTAAATGCTGCAGTGATTTCCTATTTGCAAAATAAAAGGGTAAAAAGAAAACATAAACAAAAGGAACAGGTTTGTATTTTGAGTTCCCGTACTCAGTGCTGTAGCCATGCAGATTTTAGAAAATGTCTTAGCCCCCAAGCAGTTTTTCAACTAAGAAATGCCTTGGATTCTTCATATATTTGTAAAGATCTGAAATTGCAGTTTGGTAAATAGCAATGTTTGTCTTGCTTTGCCATGAGACTGCAGCTGAGTTCTCTGCCAAAAACCTGTCAGCAAAAAACCCTTCACATCCTGCTGGACCTGACTGAACAGAGGCCTCTGTGCAGGGCCTGAGGGTCACATTTCAGCTCTTCAGAAAGGAAGCAGGAGCTGCCCAGTATCTGCTCAGAGATGAAGGCGATGGAGTAATTTTGCCCATTAGTGCTTGTGCTTTAACAATGAGACTGAAACCTGAAACAGGAGTTACACTGAGTGATGAGGTGTTTACAAAATACAGCCATTTGCTGCTGGTGTTTATTCCACAGTCTCTGAAGCAAAGGTGATTTTTATGTACGTATCTCATTATTCTGTTTCAATTCCATCTTTCTCCCCCTCAGTTATGAAGGAGCTGGTAGTTTCTGCTGGAGACAGTGTAGAAGTGACCCTGCCAAAGAATGAAGTTCGGCTGAATGCATTTGTGCTTCCTGAACCACCACCTGGTAAGGCTACCTGGGAATTCTGCTGAGGGCAGGTGATGGCAAAGTGACAAACAGACATTACAAACAGCATTAAATAAGAGCAGTCTTGAAAGTGTCTTTTGTCAGAGAACAGTTTTTGTGTAAAAAGCTTTTCTGCCTGTGCTGTGATCTCATATGCTGCCTCTCACAGAGAACAGCAAGAGATAAAAAGCATTCAGGGTGCCATGAGGTCGTTAGGTCAGGTTTGGGGTGCTGCATGTTCTCTGTGTTAGGTGAGGGAGCTCTTCAGCACCCATTAGTGATATTTGCTGGTGCATGCCAACCTCTCATAGCACGATACCTCATTTGGTGGTTTAAATCTTGTTGAGTGGGAGTGACAAGCTGAGGCATACTTTCCTATTCACTTTTCGTTTCGTCATACAAATTGTTCAGAGGTATTTGTAAAGTTCATGTTTATAGCTCTGTCCATCATAACAGGAGGAGTGGAGGCAAGCAAGTTACACAGTGCACAGCAGCAGGGGTAGAAGAGTTGTGTTCCTGATCAGAAACTGGCATTCTGTTGTGCCTGCAGGATTTGTGGGCACAGTAAGGCTTTCATTTCTTACCATCCCGAGCTGTGACTGTTCCAAGGCTCTTTAATGCCTTACAGGCAGAAAGATGAGTTTTGGCTGTGGAGTAAACGTGTTTAGAAGCACAGATTGTCTCTTTTCTTGGGTATATTCCCAAAAAGCTGCAGTGCAAGCTCTAAGCAGTCTCATTTCTCCATGCAGCAGAATGGGCCTTGTAAATGTTTAATGCTTTTGCTTTTCTTTAGCATGGCAGAAAGGCAGGCTTTTAAAAACTAACTTCTGAAGCTTTTCTTTTTTGTTGTTTTTCCAAGGAACCACTTACTCCTACGAGTGGGAGCTGATTACTCATCCGAAAGACTACAGTGGAGAAATGGAAGGGAAACACTCCCAGACCCTTAAGTTATCTAAGGTAGAGCTTTTGCTGCTTGGTGTCCTGCTGTATGGAATGCCAAGTGGAGAAAACAGCAATCCTGGCAGCCAGGAGAGACTTAACATGTGATTTCACAATGAATAGGAAATAGCATGATGGGCAAGCAGCCAATGTTTCACTACAAGCCCTCTTCTAAGTCTCTTAGAAAAAGGAGATTGCTCTGGAATGAGGGGAGAAATTGAAATCAGCATCTAAAAGCTGCCTGCATGCAATGTGTCGAATTAAAAATGACACAGTTAACAAAAGGTTGTGAGTGTTTCTGCTACTGAAGCACAGCAGTGGTCTGTGTAGGTTGGAAGCCTTGTACTGCTCTCTACAAGGACTTGCTGATGCCATTAGAGCCATGGAATACCTCCTAGCATGTCCCTGGCTGCTGCTTTTAGACAGGCTCTAAAGGAATGAAAGGATTGTTGGTTTCTGCACATGGGGTTTCTTAACAAGAGAACGACTTTAAATTTTGTATGAATATACAGTTCTGTTTTTATGGGACATTCCTTTGAGCATCATGGATTCTTCTGCTCTTGGAACAAAATGTGCAGGCATTAACTGTGTTACCATGTAGAGAAAAGCACTTCAAAAGGAGCACATCTGCCCCTGTCAGGTTTTCAGCCTTTTGGATAGCATGACTGTTGTGCAGCACCCAGTCCTCATTTTGGTTCAGCTTTGATGAAAGAGTGACAAACTGACTCGTGTCCCCTAGAAGAAAAAGAAGAAATACTTTTATTTTGTAAAAACACATAAGAAGAATTTTTTTTTTTATCTTATGTGCTGGGTTTTTAAATCTCAAATGCCATCTGCTAGTACAGATTCCTGTGACCAGGCAGCCTGAACTAATCTCTTGGACCTCTTCTGTTTGCTTATTGTTGATAGAAAGTTAAGCTTGACTGACAAACCTGTCACCTGTGGCAGTAAGGAATATTAGACTTGAGTTTCTGATGAGTTGCTGTGAACTAAAATATCTGAAGTATCACTTTGGCTTGCAAGCCATGCTTTAGATTGGAGCAGAATTGTGTGTTTTATGCTGCTAACACAGTACCAAGGCACGGTGACTTGATTTTTCAGCTGGTCAAACTGTGGTTCTGCTGTCTTGATTGAATGTGAATAATTGTTTATGTTTACTTTCCAGCTTACTGTTGGCCTGTATGAGTTCAAAGTTGTTGTTGATGGGGAAAATGCACATGGAGAGGGCTACGTGAATGTAACAGTGAATCCAAGTGAGTTCAGTGACACTGCAACTTTTGTTAACTTCATATCTCTCTGTTTTGCTCACTTGACTGGACCCTAGATTGACATAGTGAAAATTCATTGTGCTGAGATCTCAGTGTGTACGTGTGTGTGTTAAGTCACTTCCTGAAATGTGAAGCTGTGCTAATACACACAGCTATTTGCTATACCACATGCAGGCCAACCATCCAGGCTGGAATACTCATACAAAAGTGTATAGCAAATGCCTTATGCTGGAAGACCTCTGCTGCAGAAGAAACTAGCTGTAACCAGGTAAAAAGCACGTAGCAGCAGCAAGAGTAGAAACTGAAAGGAAGCCAGAGCTTTGAAGCTGGGGAGAGGGAAGATGATGTGCAGCATGTATTGTGCTCACCACTCCTAGTGGTGGAGTAGTTTTGCAGAGCTCCTCAGCTAGGGCTTTGTATCGTGGTCTGCCTGTAGATGTCATTGTAACAGCTCAGTTTTTGTTGCAGAGCCTCGAGTGAATCAGCCTCCTGTTGCCATCGTCTCCCCAGAGTTCCAGGAGATTTCACTGCCAACTATTTCAACTGTTATTGATGGCAGCCGTGAGTACCTCCTGTTTTAAATAGCTTAGTATGCCTGGCTCCTTTGTGTTTGGTTCTGGGCTGGCCTTTTGGATAAATGTAGTGAATAGAACCAGCTTCTCCTGCGTGGAGGGGGGAATCCACATGCCCACACACCAGCACCTCTCTGTGTTTCCTTTTGAAGGTACTGCCTTGAGTGAATCTCCCAGAAAAATGGCTCTTAATCAAAGGAAGTGTCCTTTTGTGCTGAGCTTCACGTGCCTTGGTTAGCTGGTACTTCACTTTTAATGATCCTGGCCCACATTTGAGCTTTGAAGGAGTTTATTTCAGTACATTTGGACTGACTTAGCCAGAGCTATAATACTTTATTTGTATTTTTTGGTTTCATGTTTGTTTTTTGTTTTTGATTCCCTCAACACACAAACCTGGGATTAAGGATATTTAAATGTACCTCTGAAGCAGAGGAGATGAGGGCAGACACTTTGGGTAACTGAGTGTGACAGAACCAAGAATGCTTTTGCTCACTAGGCCCAGCACTGAGGTTGGGGAACGGAACATCTGGATTTTGTGAAGCATTATTTTCCAACTCTTCGTATGTCCATTTTCTTTTGTAATTAAAACAGAAAGCACTGATGATGATAAAATTGTCAGCTATCACTGGGAAGAACTGAAGGGTCCTTTGAGGGAAGAGAAGGTTTCTAGTGACACTGCCATACTGACACTGACCAACCTGGTTCCTGGGAACTACACATTCAGGTGGGTTATACCTTGATCAGAATAAAATGTGCAGTATTCCTGAAGTGTTAACCTGCTTTCCAGATGAACAGGAGGAGTGCTCCGTTTGCTCTCTTTGCTCCTACCTTTTCAGGTGGTTTCATAGCTTTTCACTGTAGAAAAGATGAGCTACACATCTACTTGTTATTCTTAATTAGTAGCTCTGGTCTAAGATGATGCTGAGGTCTGCATTTTGCTGTTATGTCCTTGCATAACATCAGCAGATCTATTTGAAATAATATTGTAAATGAAATAAAACAAAATTGAGGCTGGTAATTAAGCATTTAGTGAAGTTGCTATTCTGAAAAAGCAAGTATGCCTCAAAGAATGCTTTTTTCCCCTCTAGAGGAGGACAAAAAATAGACTGTCCTCAACTGTCTGAGGGTTCTAGCTTTTCTCGTGCATCTCATTTCACTCCAGCCACTGTTTTGTATTCTGCTCTGATAATCCTGACTCTTGGTTGCTTTCACAATTATTTGTGTTTTCTCTTCAGTCTAACAGTAGTGGACTCAGATGGTGCCAGCAACTCTACCACTGCCAACTTGACTGTGAACAAAGCAGTGGATTATCCACCAGTGGCAAACGCGGGGCCGAACCAAGTGATCACCCTGCCTCAGAACTCCATCACCCTGTATGGCAATCAGAGCACTGATGATCACAGCATCGTCAGCTACGAGTGGCTGCTCAGTCCCAACAGCAAGGGGAAGGTGATGGAGATGCAGGTCAGTGCAGGTCTCCTGTACTCAGCTCTGATTACTCGTTGGCTGTTTTGTTTTCTTCCTGTAGTCAAGCTATTTTTAAATGGCTGATAGCAACTGTTTCTTATGATCTTACAGAGTAAGAATGTGAGGATTAAATACTTAGAATTAAATCCACACAAAGATGGTATTGGCTTCTGGCTGAACTGGTACACCAGTCTAGCCACAGGTATTTGGTGGCATCCTATTTCCTTCCTTGAGCAGTGCAGTTTTAAATACTGCTTGAGAATAGAGTATTAGGAGAAATGGGAACTCGATAGCTTTGGATTCTGTTGTTCCATATAGCAGGTCTCAGCATAGCTTGTGTCTCACTTTAACCTGTGTGTCTGCTAGGGAAATGTGTTTTCTGTCCATTCAGTTGCTGACTCCTCAGAACATCAGTGGTGTAGTATGGATGCTTAAGTGCTATTGAAAGGTGTGGAGCCAGACTGTGTCATCTTTTAGCTTACTAAAACAAGAGTCAGGATGGCATTGAGATTCCCAGAAGTGGCACAGACTGCTGGTCCCATAACAGGAGTTAATAATAAACACCTAGAATCTGCTGATCTTCAGGTCTGTAATCGTTGGTGTAGGGAATCTTCTCAGTACAGTGATGTGTTTTCTCACAGGGGGTGAGGACACCAGTCCTGCAGCTGTCTGCAATGCAAGAAGGTGACTACACTTACCAGCTCATAGTGACTGATTCTGCTGGGCACCAGTCCACTGCAGAGGTCACTGTGATCGTCCAGCCAGGTAAGCTGCCCTTAGTTGCTTTTGCCTCTTCAGTTCCAGATGGACATCATTCTGTCTGCATCCTCTAGATGTTGCAGTAGCTTTCTGATGCTTCCAGAAAAGCTTCTCTAACTCAGGATCTCTCTAGGATATTACGTTGCTGATGAACCAACTTAAGAAAATTTCTGCAAACATTACCTTTCTAGGCTGTTATCTTATTTTTCACAATGTCATCTAGTTAATATTATCCACCTGCAGTGGCAGGATTGTATTTCCTGAGAGCTGTCTCTGCTCACAGTGCTAACCCTTGGGGGGCAGGACCAGAAAAAGTGAAATAGTGCTTAGAGAATGAGAATCAAAAATCAAAACTGATTTCTTTAATCTACTTTCTAGTGTAGGTGTGACAATAAATCTCTGATCTGAACTCTTTACTGCTTTTTGACTCACTTTGTGTGAGTGTAAGATTGAAATAATGGGCAGAAAATGTGCCAGGGTTCTTGGAGGAGCTTCTTAACTCTGGGGAGCAAGTTCTGCCTTTCTGGCATGTGTGTAAAAAATATTGCAATCCTTTTTCAGAGAACAATAAGCCCCCAAAGGCGGATGCTGGTCCTGATAAAGAATTAACTCTTCCTGTGGACAGCACTACTCTGGATGGCAGCAAGAGCTCAGATGACCAGAAAATAACCTCCTTTCTTTGGGAAAAAACACGGTGCGTGTCATCTTCCAGACCACACTTCTGCAAGTACCTGGGTCTTTAATTTCAAGCAAGACACCCCACATATACCCCTCCTGTCTTAATTCCATGTCACATCAGGCCTGACAAGCTTCACTGCTGACAACAGCGAATGTCACCTTTATTCTTTTGATTCCTTTGCTGTGACTGGAGAGAATAGTTTTGTTTTCTGCCATGCACTTGGTATTTCCAGGCAACTGTGTGTTTCCATCCCTGTAAACTCTGCTTGAGCCTCACGTTTGTCTTGAGGTCAGCTCCCATGCCATGTGCAAAGCTGAAACTGATCCTCTTGTACTCTGTTTAGGGGACCAGATGGTGTCAAGTTGGAGAATGCCAACAGCAGCATTGCCACTGTAACAGGCCTTCAGGTTGGGACGTATGAATTCACTCTTACAGTTAAAGATGAGAGGAACTTGCAGAGCCAAAGTTCAGTCAACGTTATTGTAAAAGAAGGTACGTCCAGCCATACACAGAACTACCTGGGGCCAAGGTTATCTCTGAGCAATTGAGCAAGAGGCAAACTTAGGAGGAATGGGTGGAGAATCGTGCCTGGAGGAGTAGCACTTTTTGCTGGTTCCCACAGTACATAATTGCACTTCTCTCCCACCAGTGTTAGAAGGGGATTTCTGGGTTACAGTAGAGGTCTAAGGCAGTAGTTTTTCATTGGGCACTACCAGATTTCTCTCCAATTGTTTCTTTCTGTTTGCTTAGAGATAAACAAGCCGCCAGTTGCAAAGATTGTGGGGAATGTTGTCATCACCTTGCCTACAAATACAGCTGAGTTGGATGGATCAAAGTCCTCTGATGATAAGGGAATTGTCAGCTACTTGTGGACTCGGGATGAGGGGAGCCCTGCAGCTGGGGTAAAGTTTCTTTTTTAAATGACATCCTGCAGCATCACAGAAGTCAGTGGGAGGGAGCACTGACAGCTCCTGAGGAAAGATGCAGCTGGTCATTGCACTGGTTACTTTCTAGTGCTATCCTTAATTATGATGATACACCATCCTAGTTTGATGCTTTGTTTACTGATGCTTGCTTTGCTCTGCCTTCCAGGAGGTCTTAAATAATTCAGACCACCATCCGGTCCTTCTCCTGTCCAATCTGGTAGAAGGGACTTACACATTCCATCTCAGAGTAACAGATGCAAAAGGAGAGAGTGATGTGGAAAGGACCACAGTGGAAGTCAAACCTGGTCAGTGGTTTTTGTGCCATCCCGCATTTGCCTGCAGTGCTTTAACCTTCTGCTTTTCTGGATGCTGTTTGTGTACTGTGATAAAATTGTGTGTTCTGGATCCAGCTCAGAGATGTAAAAGGTCAAATGATTGGGGGAAGAGTCACGTTTTCATGTGGTTCTTGGAGGCTGATTCTTACCACTCGTCGTTACCTGTGAGGGTCATAGATGTGTGTCCCTTCCTACAGAGAGATTCAGTACTTCTGGATTCAAACCAGAAGCATTTTAGAAAGATGTTTGAAACGTGATTTGTACCTCGACTGTTAAATAGAGGTTCTGAAGATCTGCACTTATCTGTGTGTTTTCACTAGATCCTAGGAAAAATAACCTCGTGGAGATAATTCTGGATGTGAATGTCAGCCAGCTGACTGAGAGGCAGAAGGGCATGTTTATCCGACAGATAGGAGTTCTGCTGGGGGTCCTTGACTCAGACATCACTGTGCAAAAGATCCAGCCATACACTGAGCAAAGGTAGGATTTCTCTGTGAGTGCATGAAGAGAGGGATTGCATAAGGGTTTAGTGATCAAAGGGATGTTTTCCCTTGGGAAGCAGATTGGATAACCTGAACATACAAAGACATTGTGTAAAATTGATGTTTCTGCTTGCTTGGTCAGAAAAGGCATGTTGCCAAGCAGGTCCTGGCTATCCCTCACCTCTGGAGATGGTGCATTGTCCAGAAAAGGTTTACTGCCTACACAACTAATTCAGTTTAATGTGAAATGAAACAGTACAATAGCTGTTAGAACAGAAAATGGAAGGTTTGTTTTGATTGCAGCATAGTTTAGAAGAGACCAGCTCTATCCTATTTTAAACAAGTGCTGGTTTGCATGTAGGCCACACTGTCCGTATTAACAGCAGTGTGTTGTTACCATGGGTGTGTTTGAGGTCCAAGGATCCTGTGGTGTGGGAGGAGATCATGAAAATAACAAGACCATAAGGCTTGGGTATTCCCATATTTAGTGTGAGCATGCAAAGCTGTGCTTGGAGATGTTTGAAAGTAGACTTGGCAAAAACAACAGCAAACTAAAAACCAGTCCAGCCCTCACTTTGAAGATATGGTTGGATCTGATGTCCCAGTGGGACACCACCATGTTTACCACAAGTTTGGCTTTCTAATGAATTTGGGATTCTGATGAGTCCCTGTTATGACAGGCAGAGGGCAATGACTGCGTGGTGTTTGGAGAAGCAGTAGATAATCATTCTGTCTGTCTTCCAGCACGAAGATGGTATTTTTTGTGCAGAACCAGCCTCCCCATCAGATATTCAAAGGATGGGATGTAGCCTGGACACTGAAAAATGAACTACGGAAGCAACAGTCAGACTTCCTCATCTTCAGGGCTCTGGAAATCAACACAGTCAGTAAGTAAGAGTCACTGTGGCACGAGCTGACACCTTTTGCTTGCACTCTTTTTGGATACTTGCAAGAGAGGCAAAACTTTCTTAGCGTGTTCTGTTGCTAATGAAGCAGGGTTTCACTGCTTTGGCATCAGGCCTGGCTGTCTACACTTGCACTTCATCCTGCTTGCAGCTATGGCTGCACAAAGGGAATGAGCTGCACAGTGACTAGCTCTGAGTAAAAACCTCATTGGGGTTGACTGTGTTGAACTGTCTTATCCTTTTTTTGCCTCACGTGTGAGTCACTGAGTTCACCTTGCTGGTTTTGGTCCCCAGCTTGTCAGCTGAACTGCTCTGAGCACGGGCGCTGTGATTCCTTCACCAAACGCTGCATCTGTGACCCTTTCTGGATGGAGAACTTCATCAAGGTGCAGATGGGGGATGGCGAAAGTAACTGTGGTATGTGGAAGCTCCCTGGCTTTGCTTGCTTTTAGGAAGCCACCAGTGTTTGTAGCCCGAGGTGCAGGGGTGCCTGGTTGCTCACTGTATCCCTGACATCATGCTTGCACAACGAGGTGGTCCCTGTCATGATCCCACAGAACAAACCCTTCAGAAACAGTGGACAGGAAAGTGACTCCTCTTCAGAACCTCGTGGTGAACGTTTGCTCACCAAGTCCATTTTCAGTTGATAAACGATGCCTCTTTTCTACTGTGATCCTATAGGGGATTTCCTACCCCTGGAAAAGACATTTTTAAAACAACAGGCCAAAAAAACTCCACCCCTAACTTGTGCAGAAAGCCTGCACACCAAACCCCAAGCCCCTGACATCCATGGGGGAGTTAGAGATCCTGCCAGTGATGGCTGCTAGCCTGTATAATTCCACTGAAGGTCGGGCCTGCCTTTTCTTTTCTCTGCAGAGTAGTCATCTCAAGTGCACACTGTCAACTGTATGAGTTGCCAAAATGTCTTTCTCTCTGGGGTGTTTTGCTTTCAGAGTGGAGTGTGCTGTATGTGATCATTGCATCCTTCGTCATTGTGGTTGCCTTTGGAATCTTATCCTGGATGGTGATCTGCTGTTGCAAGAGGTGGGACTGGGGCCCTAACCCCCACTGTGTCAGTGCTTCAGAGCCAAGTGGCTGCAATGGGAGGTGAAAGAGTTTCAATCCCAGAGTCCCAGCAGGTTTTCTGCTTAGCCCTGTGATGTCAGCTTTTCTTGCTCAGTGTTTCAAGTGGAACACTGAAGTCCTAAAACTCTGGGTTCGTTTAAGAAGTGAGACTTGGATTGGCCTATAAATGTGCAACTAAAGCAATGTTTTTAATGTTTTGCTTTCTGATGTTAACATAGGCTGAAATAAGCAAGTGCTCTGGCTTTGAAGATCAGAGCGCTGGGTTTTTTTATTCCAGAAGTGGCCCACCTCTTAATTCTGTCTTTTCCCCTTCAGACGAAAAGGAAAATCCAAAAGAAAAAGCAAATACAAGATTTTGGACGCAACAGATCAAGAAAGCCTGGAGTTAAAACCAAATCCCAAAGCAGGTAAAACATGAGAGGGAAGAGCTCAGCATTTCCAGAATGCTTGCTAAAAACACTCTTCCTCAGTGGACTTAAAAACCACACAGTGAAACAAACATGATGCTAGTCACTAATGGATGAGTCTCAGAAGATCTGAGCTTGGTTCAGATCTGCAGACAGGCAGATTTTTAATCAAGTTAACTAACTCTTTGCTTTAAATATTTGGGGCTGAATCAATCTTTGTGCTTCCTGTCACAAAGCAGGTGCTCATAAGCACTCCTGATCCAAGAATCCCAAAACTGGGTGAGAGCTGTAGCTTCTCCTGCCCTCAGGTTTTCCATTTAGTTCTGTACTCTTTAAGTCAGTTTGCTTCTTGCCACAATGCAATTCCTTGGCAAGGCCAAGCATGAATTCAGTGTCTTTGAGCATTACACTGAACTGATTGATGTTGACTGGTAAACAAAAGGACACCAAGCAACACGAATGTTCTTGGTGATCTGCAGAGAGTGCTGTTCAGATCTGCCCTCGTTTTCTCCCACTCCAAATTATTGTTTGTGTATCCATTCTTGTCTTCGAGGGCATGAGGCTCTGAGAGTTCAACCCCCCCTTTAATTTTTGCTGGAATCAAATGCTTCTCTTAGGAGAGAGACCAGTGAGGTTCCCTGTGGCTGCTGGTCCATTCCAGTCCCTTGTCTCTGGTATTCTCAGCCAGCATTTTCCTGTCTGCATTTTCCTGTCCTAGGGAGTGCTTGTCAGGTGTTCTGCAGAGATCACAGAGTTATTTCAGGCAGGAGCTGTGTTTGGATCTGAGATCAGAAGTCAGCCTTTGTCACCTGCTGATGGAGCAGGGGAGGGGGGAGAAGTGGGAAGGTGCATGTGAAGCACAGCCCCTCCAGGTGCTGGGCAGTGCTTCAGCTGCTGGAATATGCTTTGAGTAAGAACGTTAGTTCTGCTCTTAGGAGCAGTGGAAAGCAGACCCTGGTCCTTGTTTCCTGGTGGAAAATAATTGCCCATCCCTGTGTTATCCCATGCAATAGTGTTCCAGCAAAGTGAACAGTGCCCAGTGGTAGCACTGGCAGGCACTGCAGCAGAGCTGATCACATAACTCCTCTGAGAGCTGGGCCATCCCAACTGCACAAATACAGATACCCTTGAAGGAAAAAAACGGATGGTTTTCCCCCTCAGCACCCAACTGTGCTTTAATGTGACCATCTGTCACCTCACACGGGAGAGCCCCACTGTAAATAAAGGACTTTTTGTTCTGCAGTCTGTAGCAAATGTGCCTCGACTGTTTGCTCCCTGGTAACCAAGCTCATCTCGCCTCTTGTGCAAGGCAGGCTGCTGACTAAAGTCATTTTTCCTTCCAGATACGTCCAGGGAGCATTTCCTAACAGAGGAAATGTTGCATTTCTCCATTAAGGAAAAGCTAAATTTAAATATTTCCTCTGCTGAACAATATCAGCAAATGTCTCTCCCCTGTCCTTGTGCATTAATCTAAATTCAGCCCATTCATTTATCCCCCTCTCCTTGCAGGCAAGAGAAGTGGAGGTGAGAGTAGGGAGAGTAGTAAGAATGCAGCCATCTCCTCTTGCACACCTGCATTTTCTCTTTACCACGGGGCCCCAGAGAGCTCTCAAGGCAGTGCCCTCGAGCAAGGTCAGGGACACAGATCCCATGGATTCCCACAGCCCCTCCTGGAAATGCTGTTTGTTTCCCTGCCCGTGAGTTGTGCTTTGCACAGTGTGGAGTGGCTGTGTGACCTCCAGGTTTCTGAAGCAAGATCACTTTGGCTTCAGTGCATGAGGGAATAGTGTCAGGCGTGGGGAGGTCAGATTAGGATTACTGCCCCTTAGAGATGGGGCAGTAAAATGAGACCCAGATGGAGTGAGGTGTGGTGGTTCTAACCTGGGAATCTCTCTCCTTCAAAGGTCGCAGACAGAAAGCCCAGGTCCTCAACACTAGCCTGATGCACTCGGAGTCTGAGCTGGACAGTGATGAAGCCATCTTCACGTGGCCTGACCGTGAGAAAGGGAAACTGCTCTGTAGCCAGAACGGCTCCCTGCGCAACGGACAAGTGGCAGTAAAACCCAAGAACCAGAGGGAGGAAATCCTATAGCTCCCTGCAGGTGGCCTTTTGCTGGAGCTCAGTAGGAAGGAGAAGGCCACTCCCGTCCCTGTTCTACAAAGGCCTCCAGAGGCTGCTTTGGTTAGGACAACAGCTGCTAACTTGTTTAATAGAAAATAACTTTGTGGGTTTCTTTTCGTTCAGTTAAAACTGGTTGTACTTGAATTTGAACTGCAAGGGAAATAAAAGGGAGGAGAAGACAACTGTGAAGCATCAGAAGAGGCAGAGCTGGCGTCTGGAGCACGGAGGGACAGAGCCACGTGGAGCAACTGTGGATGTGCAGGACCCTGATGACCCACCTGACACTGCAGCAGGAGAAGCAGCTGTGGACTTTCAGGCCGTGCTCTGAGCTCCCTCCAGGCTCCAGCAGCTCTCCACAAACTACTGCTGTCCGTTTTGTTCTTTGCTTTCCACCTTCCCTAATGGTTTAAGCACTATTTTCATTTAGACTTGTCCTTTCACAAGCACTGGCTGTTCTGTAGCATAGGGGAGGAGGAATCTAAACACTGTGGTTGTGCAGGTAGGAGAGGGGTTTGTAGCCACCCTAAATAATGGTCAGACTCTTCTTGCTGGGACAGTGCAGCGTGGGGAGGCTGAGCCATCTGTGGTGATTAGGGGGGCTAGGAGACCCCCCCCTGCAGCAGGCTCTCCCATTGGGCACCAGAGCAGGAGCCAGGATGCTTTGGTACCTCTGTCTCATGGCAGACTGAATTCCAGAGCTCTGAGATGTAGTTGAGCAGCCCCAGCATTTTCAGTGGGTCCCTGAGCCCTCCGTGGGCCCAAACATGAACCGCATCTCCATTCTGAAGTGCCACAGGCTGTGGATTTTCTTTCCTTAAAGCTTGCCCGGCCCGGCCCGGCAGGGCTTGGTTCCTCCAGTTCACAGCAGCTGGCTGTGCCCCCCGCCTGGCAGCGTGGTGGCCTCGTGTGCTCCTGGCATCCTGAAGGCAGAGGAGAAGGGAACCTGCAGTTCAGTGCAGGGGTCAGCTGTGGTGGTCCTTCCCTGTGCTCTCTGCTTTATCTCACTGTGCTGCACCCCCGTCCTGAGGCAGAATCAACCTCTTCTGGGCACAAGGGATGCTGCTGCTCCTCCGGGGCTGGGAGGGCAGTTCATTGCCTTTCTTCGTGTTCAATCTAAGAACTGGAAGACTTGTTTCACTGGCGTTCTGTTTTGTTTTGTTTGGGGTTTTTTTTTTTTTGAGCTACGAAAGCCAGAAGGCTTTAACTTCCTCGGTTGTATTTATATTGCTGCACTACTGATCTGTGTCGAGTGAGATGAAGATTAAACAGTACACAACGAGGGGGAACATCCCCTCACTCAACGTGGCTGAGTTTTATTTCCTGGGCTCCCAGTTGTCTCTCAGAGGGGGCAGTGCTGGAGCTGAGCACTGGGGCTCAGCCTCGTGCCCCCCCCCCCCCCCCGCAGTGGGGGTCTCCTCTCCCCTGTGTCACAGCACAGCCCCCTCGTGCTCTCCTGGCTGCGTGGGGCTGCTCTCCCTGGGGACCACACGTGGGGATGCTGCTCCTGGAGGGGTCCCAGCGCTGAGCTCGGGGCTGTGAGAGGAACAGACCACGGGGGAAGGAGCGTTGGGAGCGGATGTGGTCCTGGGACTGCGCCTGAAGCCGTTCTGTGCCGGAGGATGCTCTGCCCGTCCTCCCGGGGAAATCCCCTCTGCAGTGGCTGAGCGCTGGCAGTGCGGGCTCTGTTTGCTGCAGAGATCGGTAACGCTCGCGTTGGAGCTTTCCTGGCGTGGGTGAGGGAGGAAACTGCGTGGTTTCCTTTGTCCTTACGGTAGGGAGCACACGGAGGCTGAGGTGCCCGGGTCGGAGCATCCCTGTGCTCGGGATTTCCCTCCGTGCTCATCCGTCAGCGCTCAGCGCGGTTTGTGACAGCGCAGCGATCCCCGTCGGCGTTCCCTCACCGGAGCTGTTAACCCTCAGTGGGGCGGAGCGGTGCCCCAGCGCTGGGGGGGGGAGCACGAGGGGGGACCCCGCCCCCCAGGCTGCCGCAGTGGGGCCCACCGCGCCCTTCCCGCAGACCCCCAAACCCCTCTCCCCCCCCCCGACGTCACCGACGGCGCCGCTCATTCGCTGCCCGAGCGCCGTGCTCCCGCTCTGACCTTGCACGGGGACGGTTTCTGCATCGCTATGCGTGATGATTTCACAATTAGAGACACCCACGTGTGGAAGTTGGAGCCGGAGGAGTCCGTCAGACACGCGGTCAGAGTCGCCGCTTTTATTTCCCTTCACGTAAACCCGCCCCGACCCCACGCAGGGGTGGCCGAGGTGAGCGTGGACGTGTAGTACCAAAGCAGTTTGCGCTCAAATCCTCATCCCGGATCGACGCTGAGAGCGATTCATTCAGACGGGGAAGGTGCTCTGCCGCTGCTCATCTCTCTGCTTCCTCCACTCCCACCCCCCGCTCAGCGCCGTGGGCTCTGCGCAGCGCTGACCCCGGGCAGAGCCACGAGGAGGCGAGGAAAGGGCTCCGCGTGGATCTCTGCGCGGCAGCGTGGGGCTGTTGGGCTCCGCACGTGTTCTCACCCCTCTGCCCGCACCGTCCTTTGCTGTGACCGCGTGCGTTTGGTGCTGCTCCTTCCTCTCGGATTCCCCGCATCGCTGCCGTCCCCTCCCTGTGCTCCCGGGGCCCCGCGGGCACTGCGGTGCTGCGCGCACCCCGGCTGCTCGTGCACGGCCCTCTGTGCCGCTCTCCCAGTGCAGAGGGGCAGCTCTGGGGACATCGGCTGCCGCGTGTGGCTGCCCCGAGGGTCCCTCCATCCTCGCGGGGCTCCGGCTCAGTCCGTCTTCCCATTGTTCCAACGATGCCTTTTCCACGCCCGGTGCCAAAGCCTCCCCACTCGCTCCCGCACGCGCCAGTATATTTAGCTGCCTCTGAGCCTCTACCTTTCCTTATATAGGAGAGGCCAAACGAATTTCGCACTCTCATTATTAATAGCCCGAGAGGAGCTCTTCGGAGGCTGCCAAAAATAGCAGCGAGCAGCGCACCCGGGGCAGGGACAGCGCGGGGCCGCGCTTCGCCCGTTGGTGCCGGGATGAGGAGCACCGCGGGGTCCCCATGTGCCGCGGGCAGAGGTAGGGCCGGGGGGGGGGAGGGATCGTGGGGTCACGGCGTGGGCAGAGCAGCATCGCTCTGCGCTGTGATCCTATAACCGTCCGCGGTGCCAGGGTCGGCCGGGTGGTCCCCCTCCCCCTGGGGGGTCAGCCGGGGGTCCCCGTCCCCCTGGAGGTCCCCGTGCCCACCGTGTCCCCATCGCCGTGGGGTCTGAGCGGCGATGGGCGTCGCGCCCCGTGGGACCTCTGCGCCTCTGCTGGGCCCGGACGAGGGCTGCGGGCGCTGCGGGACACCCAGGGGACGCGGGGGGGGGGGGGGGGGGGGGGGGGGGGGGCGGACGTGGCCGTGGCCCCGCGAGGGAGATGTGATGCTCACGGCATCCCGGCGGCCCAGCGCGGGGCGGGGAGGGGGGCTGTGCCCGGAGGGGCTTCACCTGCGCCCGGCGGCACCCGCAGCCCAGGCGGGGGCTGCCTTAAATCCCTCCCTCCCTCCTCCCTCCCCGGCGAGGAACTTCTCCCGCTGAACCGGAGGATGCTGCAAAGCTCCTGCGGACGAACCGGAGGAGTCCTATGGCAAAGTCACGGGGAGCGGCGCAGATGCCGGGGACGCGGAGAGACCGCTGCCACCGGAGCCCCGCGCCGGGCACCCCCAGGACAGTGAGTGCTGCGGGGGGGGAGCGGTGGAGGGGGGGGGGTGGGCGCGGGGCTCTGCGGGGATCTCCCCACCGCCGGCGTTTAACCTTCAGCGAGCACCGCTGGAAGGCAGAACGGCGCGGGTGGGGATGCGGCCGCCTCCCACAGCCCCACAGCGGGGAGGGCACGGCCCCGGGCTGCGGGGGGGGGGAGGAGGGGTGCAGGTCCCCGTGTGTTGGGCAGGCGAAGCATCAGGGGTGATCCTGGGGGAGGGGGGGGCTGGGGTTACCCCCGGGCATGCAGTGTGGGGATGCCCGATGCAGTGGGGTGGGATGGGATGTGCAACTCTCAGCCCTGTGCGTGGCGAAGCACCGGAGCACCTTGGGCCCTGAAATGCTCCGTGGCCAAAGAGGAGGGTGGGGAACCCCCCACATCCCCCCCCCAGGTTGTTGTGGGGGTGATGCGGCGCCCAGATCAGTGCTGAGCAGTGACACTTGGAGAGGCCACCAACGCCGGGCACGCGGCTGAGGCACAGCGTGGAAAGAAGATGCTTCCTTTTATAGCCAGGCCGGGGCTGTCCGGTGCTGTGTGAGTGTGTGGGACACCACGGGCAGCCCCAGCACCCCCCCCGGGCCGCTGCCACTCCCTACCAGCCTGTTTGCCCCCGTGCCTGGAGCTGCTCCCCGTGCAGGTATGGATGTGGGGGCTTTGGGGTGAGCGCGGTGTGGGGTGCTGCCCTCCAAGGTCACCGTGAGTGCCCTCCCGGGGCTGAGCTGTGGGACAGAGCCATGTGTGTCCCCACGGCCACGGGACACCACCTCTGCAGTGCTGGGAGATGTGCCCGGGGGGGGGCCGGAGCTGTCGTGTCCGGGATGAGGCCGCCCCGACCCCACAGCCCAACGGTGGGGGCTCAGCTGTGGGCTCACAGCTCCCACGATGCCCCTGCAGCACAGCTCAGGGCTGGAAAAGCAGAAGGGGTGAAGCAGGGACATCCCTGCAGCTCGGCCCTGGGATGGCCTCTGGGGGCCGTACTTCTGGGGGCGTTGGGTGCCACCATGGTGGGGACACCCCAGGAGTGATGTCCCCATGGTGCCCGTGGCTCTGGGGCAGCCCCATGGCACTGGAGGGGGATCAGGGCATCCCCGGGCTCTGTGCTGCTTTGACCACCTCTGGTTCCTGCAGAGCTGCAGCACATGGGGAGCTGAGTCACGGCCGTGTTGGGTGTCCCCCCCCTCCCCCCCGGCCCCACAGGGTCGGTCTCTGTGCTCCAACTCTGAGATTAGGGACAGGAAGGTCATCAGGGTCATGGCACAGCTCAGCTGCTGTCACATTCATCCCCCCCAGCACTGTGCCGTGGCCGTGGCCGCACTGTGCAGGACCTGGTGAGCCTCCCCCCCCCCATTCCTCACTGTGGTCTCCAGTCCTAGAGACACCCACTAATCCCCAACACCAGGAAAGGTGCCCCCGGCCTGCTCTGCCTGCTGTGCCAGGGGGAGCTGTGGGGGACAAGGGCTCCTGCACGCTCCCCACCCTGACCCTGGCACCACAGGGTCCTGGGGGGGGTGCACCATGAGCCAGCACAGCTGTGGGAAGGAGAGGGGCCCTGCAGGACCAGAGGTGGCTTAATGAGTGGGGTTAATGAGTGCCTGGCTGCAGCTGGGTCCCACTGGGGGGGGGTCGGTGCTGATGGGAGAAGGGATGGAGCACACCTGGCAGGTTGGAGGCTGTGCTGTAAGCTCCTGTGGGCTGGGGCTGCCCCCAGCAGCAGCCCTGTGCCCGCTGCCTCTCCCTCCCAACCCTACATACTTCTTCATATGCCCATATGGAGTCGGCTGGCATTATGGAATGTTAAGAAGTATGTATCCTTGGGCTGGGACCCCCGTGCCGGGACCCCAACAGTTTCAGCCTCTGCAGAGCGACGGAGCAGTGCTTCCCTGGGGCTGGTAAAAAGGAACCAGATCAACTACAACTGGATTTGGTCCCCTTCAACCAGCTGCAGTGGGGCACATGCTGCAACACGAGGTGACACGAGGCCTGGGGACACGGAGGGAACAAGGAGGGGTAAGGAGTGGGGAGTGGGGTATGGGGAGGGCTGGGAATGGGTGGGTTTGGGAGGGTTTTTTTGAGCAGAGGAGAGGGAGGAGCTGGAAATCTCCACCATTTGTCATCCGAAGTGCAGAGCTTCACTGAGTTCACTGCACGCAGATCCCAATAAAGCGGGAGCCACAGAGGGGAGGCTCTGCCCCTGGGATCCTGCCCTGCACCATCCATCCCTCGGCCTTGTGCTGCGTCGGGGGGCAGCACCCAGCCCTGCCTCCCCCCACCCCTTTTTCCCGGCACCACGTGTGATCCGGCATGGCAAGAGTTAAACGCTGGGATCGCTCCACAGAAACTTTGTATAAACGAAAGCAAAAGGAAGGATTTCCTGCAATATCTGCTTTCCTTACATCGCGGCTGCCCTCCCCCACCCCCCTCACAGCGCAGGGATCGCTGCGCTCGGGGCAGTGGCCGTGTGGGGCCGGGGGGGGCTCCGGGGGGCTGCATTAGGTCTCGCAGGACACGGCCACAGACGAGTTGGCACACACTCCGTGGGTCAGGAGTAGCTCGCGTAGGCACAAGCGTGGGTCGCTCTGAAAGTAACGCCTCCTATTTATTTCCGTAGAAGCTCCAAGAGATACAAAGAGCACGAAAACACCGCCTCGACGGAAGCGATCCTCAGCTCCAAAGCACCCATCCTCCAACAGCCACCACCACCAGCAGCGACGGGACGCACCCCCACCCCTCCGAGGGAACCAATCCACCGTTTGTTTGCTCGACGGATGGGGCGGTGATGTGGGACCGCCCTCCACGAGGACCGAGCCCGGATCGAGAAGCGACGGCTGCGGGCGGGCACTCCGCGCTGTGGGGCTGTGCCTGAGCCGTGGGTGACGTCGGTAGAAGGGCTCTTACCGTCGCCTGGAGCTGCTCGGGGCTGAAGAGCTGTGCAATGCCCGCTCCCCTTTCTTCCTCCTCGGCCGTGGTGCTGATAATCCGTGCCGCCGTCGGGGCCGGTGCTGCAGCAGGTGAGGGGCTCTCACTGTGGGGTGTCCGTGCTGTGGGGAAGGGGAGCAGCGCTCGGGGTCGGAGCCGTCGGGTGCCCCTTCTCCCTGAGGACGGGACGTCCCCCTCCCGTTGCGCCCCAGGGGGCTTTGACACCGCCCTCGGGGGGCCGTGGGCGGCACTGACACGGCACTGTCCCGGTGCAGGAGTGGCACTCGTGGTCCCCAAGTTGGTCGTCAGCCAGCTGGGCTTCAAGGCAGCCGGCATCGCCGCGGGGTCCATTGCTGCCAAGATGATGTCGTCGGTGGCCATCGCCAACGGCGGCGGAGTGCCCGCGGGCAGCATCGTGGCCGTGCTGCAGTCGGTCGGTGAGTGCGGGCTCTGAGCCCCGTGCGGGACTGATGAACGCGGCTTTGTTTAAACCTTGGGTCCGTTCACCCCGAAACGTGAGGAAGGGATAAAGCCTCGGTGGGGTATCGGGGTGGGGGGTGTTTGGGTAAGGGACCCCCGCGCAGTGGGGCAGCGGGGGGGGGCTCAGCCCCCGCGGGGTCAGAAGTTCTCGGCTGCCTCCGCCCTGCGCTGACATCACCATCCCTCCCCCTCTGTCCCCGCAGGAGCCGCGGGGCTCTCTCTCGGTGCCAAACTCGGGCTGACCTCCGTCTTTGGGCCGCTCGGAGCGCTCATCGGATGTAAACCTTTCTAAGGGAAGGACGGCAAAGCCCAGCAACGCTCAGAGGCTGCGCCGCCGCTGCTGCACCCCCACGGCCCCCCCCCCCCCCCGGGGCAACGAAAGCGTGCAAACACAATAAAGATGCTGCAAAAGAGGGGTCCTTGTGGTTAGATGGCGGGGGTGGGGCTGGGAAGGAGGAGGACCCCCCCTCCCGGGCTGTGCAGGGGGATTTCTGCCTCTTTTTGGGGTGTCCCACGTGCAGGGGCGGTGCACGGTGCGACCCACGAGTGGCCCATATGGTCCCCGTGGGGCTCAGCTCCTCCCCCCCTCCAACGGGGCCGTCCAGGAAACGACGCTGCACTCCTTTATTAAGGTTAAAGGCTTTTAATCACTTTTCCAGAATACAGATACGATTCAAACAAAAACTATTTTGAGGGGGGGGGGGGTGTCTCAGTAATTCACTTATTAATACCATACATTGAACTCTATAAATTCTCATATAAGAAAAAAATCTTCTTCATATAGGCTATGATGCACTGGCGACCTATGCGAATCTTTTGAAGGGAGGCTTTGCAGCTCTATTATAGCACCTTTGATCACGGGGCCGCAAAGCGTCCGGCGGAATTCAGCCTCATAATGCCCAAACGAGGTAGGAAAGTCCGGCCAAGTCACATAGGGGTGGAACAGAGGGGCAATGGAGCACACAACACCGGGCCCTGGGGGGCAGTGGGGGCAGTGGGGAGCAGTGGGGGCAGTGGGGAGCAGGCAGGAGCGGCCCTACCCTCACCTTTCAGGGTAGGAGGAGCCCCTCTGGCTCTAAGAGCCCTTCCTCCCTCAGGTTCTGGCTCGTTGCCTTACAAATAAATATGGGGTGAAGAGGTGCTGAGCCCCACTGCGCCGCAGCAGTGCCCGTGGGCTCAGGCTGAGCGTGAGCAGTGGGAGATTCAGTGTTTGGGGCTTTGTTCAGCTCGAGAGCTTCCTGCCCTGCTGCTCCGTAGCACTGCCCAAACCTTTATCCCAGCGACAGCCCCTGTCTGAGAGCAGCCACGAGCAGCTGAGCTGCTGCTGAGGCCCAGAGCACAGCAGAAGGTTTTTGCAGTCGGTGCTGTTTGCCACGGGATGGCGGATACGTGCAGGAACGCGTGCACGCTCAGGCTTTGTCCATCCCCGCTGTGGTCTGTGCTCACATGCAGCACTTCCACCCATCTTTGGTACTGCTCTCAGTGCTGGAAGTTGCTCCCGATCCCAAACCCAAAGGTTTAGCACGGGAAACACGCAGTTTCACCGCCCTCAGCTGCAGCCTACAGCCACAGAAACGCAGTGCCTTCCTCCACATCAGTCCTCATCAGGTTGGCAGAGCAACCACTACAGCAACGGAGCTGCTTTCTGCACCCAACTGCAGCACTGAGCTCCTCCAGGCCCCTCTGCAGCCCACGGATGGATGCTGCACTGAGCACCACTGCCAACAAACACTGCCAGGACAGCAGCCACGCTGCACTGAGAGCTACACGACCCCCAGACCTCAACTGCTACAGCAACAGCCTCCAAAACGAGGGACGCCACCGACAGCTACAGCATCAGCTCTGTGTGCACACAGCCAGACGTGGCAGAGCACGCGGATGGAGGACACTGGCAGCACCAAGCATCGCCTCCTCCTCCTCACACTCATTTCCCTCTCCACTCTGGGATCTACACAGGACTCTCCTCCTTCCAGGAGCACACCCATCGCTGAGCAGCATGGCCAGCAGGGAGCCCAGCTGCCTCTTATCCCAAACAGCTCCACCTCTGCACGGCCGCAGTGCACCCAGGAGGGATCTCACCCCAGAAACGAAACTGAAACTGCTCACTGTGATCCTGGCACCGTCCAAAGGTGCTGCGTCCAACCCTCTCTGCCTCAGAGCCATGAAATAAAGGAGGTAACCCGTGGTGGACAACGCTGCCCTCGGCCTGCATGCTTCTGGGGATTCACCTCTCCTTGCTGGGAGGACATGAGGGGAAACCCCTTCCGTCCCACGATCCTGGAAAAGAAATGGACACGTGGAAGTGCTCACAAAAAAGTGATGGTCTTCAGAGAAAGCAGAGTGAGTTTACTCACAGAGCACAGAGATGCTGTCTGTTCTACGTCCCCATGGGGGCAGCTCCCACTCTCAGCGCAGCTGAGCTCGGGGGGCTGAAAACCTCTGCTCCCCACCAGGGAAAGCACAGGGGCAGCTGACACAGCCCTGAGCTGCTGCACTCACACGTGGGGTGCCCAGGAAACACACAGCTCCTTCCTCCTGACACTGAGGTTGGGACACACACGGACAGAAGCAGCACAGGGCTCCTTCCCACCCCTGCAGCCACAGCACCACAGAGTGCTCCATCCCTCAACCACTCCATCCCAGTACAGAACACTGCTGCTACCCACACCACCTTAATGGCACTGTGGGGAGAGGTGAACCCCCACTGCGGCCTCCGGGCACAGCCAGAGGCCCTTCCCAGGAGCAGCAGCAGCAGGGAGCAGAACACACACACACACAGTGGGCTTTGATCACACAGAACCAGGGGCAGGTTTACTTTTCACATAGTTTTTCTGTATTAAAAAATACATTGGTGAAATCTGTTACAGGCAGGGACAGGACTACCGAGCACACGACGTCAACGGACTACTTTCTGATTTTATTTTTGTTAAATTACTTTCGTTACCGCTAAAAAAAAATAATAATAATTAAAAAAAACAAAAACAAAAAACCATAATTAAAGGCTGTTGATTTTCATCTCTTGAAATTGTAGTGACAAGATCAAATATCAGAGCCCTGTTACAGAAGGTGGACAGCTGACCAGAACTAGATGAAAACCATACAATTCTCTTCTTTAAAAAGAGTTTGGGTTTCCAACGACTCCGTGGTCGCCAGACATCAGAAATGCATCTATCACATGAGAAAACAGACATACAGCATCTGATACAGTCCTGTCCTCTAAGCACAACGTGGCAGCTCTTCTCTTCAAGCAGATGCAGTAACAGCCAAGCCTCCTCAAAGTCTCTTTCGCTTCCCAGCATCGTGCCTACAGCTCTTTGGGGGGGTGGGAAAGGCCCGTGGCAGTTTCCTGCAGTGGTTCTGCTGTCAGAAGTAATACTGCATCCTCTGTACAACACTGCACACACTGCAGAGGTGGAAAGAGAAAGAGCGCACGTATCTTTCATTTGAAATGACAAGGCCCTCTGGATTTGCCTTCCAAAATAACCCAAACCATAGGAGTAGGAGAAAGAGGAGAAAGGAAAGCTGCCTCAAGGGAAAAATAAAACCACCAAGATTTCCACGCACCTCAGGATTTGCTAGGTTATAATCGACAGACTGCAGAGCTACTGGGCTACAAAGGGATTTTCTGCACATGCCCCAGGACAGTCCCCAACCATACAGGACCCCCAGCATGACTGCTCTCAAGTTTGACCTCCTGCACTCCTCCACGGTGCGGGGCGAGCAGCCCGGGCGGAGGGCTGGGCTCTGCACTGCAGCGCGCCCGCGGCCTCGGCCTCCCCAGCACGTCTGATCCCGGTGTTCCCCCCAACACATTTGATCCCAGTTTTATAAAATCCTTATAAAAGCATTTCGGTGTTTGTAGGTGCTCTGCTTCGCTCGTCTCTGTACCACCACTCCCCTCCTCGTGAAGACCTCCAGGATCTCCACGTGCTGCCTGGCAGCCGCAGCCCGGCTCTCCACGCCCGACGTGGTTACAGGTGATGCTCCACGATCATTTCCCTTAAAAAACAACAACAAAAAAAACCTCCACTTTTTTTTTAAACCCTAAACAGATAAAGGATTTATGCACCACTCAGACAGGTGAGTTCAACTTGGATTTGTTCATTGATCACTGCCTGCCTCAGGACGGTGTTTCTTGCAGCTTGTCTCCTTCCAGTTCCAGTTTGTACATCCGCTGTGGTTCCAAATAGCCTGTAGGTGACACGAGCTTGGCTTACTTAACACACACTTTCCAAAAGCTGGACGTATTCACAGTTTGGTGCTTCTGATGTATTCAGAGGAAAATAGCCCCCAACTTCAGTTAGTCTGATAACTCAATATCAGAGTCTTCTGATTTGACTTTGGCAAGTTCTTCGTGTACCTCCCTCACCATAAGAATGCGAGTTAACATGATGTCCAAAGTTGCTGGGTCTATGGGCAATGTGGAGTACCACATGGGGCTGTTGGGGACACAGGAACGCTCGGGCTGAAGGTAAAACACATCACTCCTCTGCTTCACGCTCTCAGAACTGGCAATGTAAAAGGAAAAGATCACATCACAGAAGGCAGCTCTCAACTCAGACAAAGCAGCCATGGAGAGACAAGAAAGGGAAGGTACACTGAGGTACCAACACTGTCATTTAAACAGCGTAATTAAAATCTTTTTATTTTAGTGAATCTAGTCCCCTTCTTCAGCTTAGTGAATGTTTCATTGCAGGTCACTCAGGTTGCTCACAAAGAAACAAAATCTGTGGCTTCTTTTTTACAGCTACAGCCCTTCATCTGTAGCATCATCCATCCCATCTCCATTACTGCAGGCTTTGTATGACTGACAGATGCATCTGACATTCAGTCTCTGAACTGCACACTGCACAATCCACAACTGCTGTGAGCTCTGGGCCAATGAATGTTCAAGGACCAACGAAACTAAACCCCAGCTTGCTTCTCCTGCTGCAGGTCCCTCTGCTTGTCAGACTGACCATCACTCTGTGAAGATTTCTACTCTGGAAGGAAGGGACAAAATCCTCCAGAGCAAAAATCCCTCCTGCTCAGCCTTGGTATATTCCCATTAAAACAGCAAAATGAATTCTTACTGCAGCTTGTACTGCTGCAGGGGCTCTGCAGGAGCTAGTATACCTTGAGGAGCATTTCTCAGCCCAAGGACAGCTAACATCTCCTGGTGATATGCATGTGAATACAAGGAAGATAAGGAGACAAAAGAATGAGGGCAGCTGCAAGGCACGCCTTTGCTTAAGTACTGGGACTGTTTGTGGGAAGATCACTAGGTGCATTTCTGAGGGTGATTTATTTGAGTTTTAGCCGACACTAATGAGATCCTGCTTCATTCTGTTGTGTATTTTCTCTGAAGAACATCATGCCCCACCTGCTCACAGACCTACCCAAAGTTGACATCAAACAAAGGGAAAGACAAAGTGATTTGTATCTGTGTCCTTGCTATACAGTCTCTAACTCCTAAATAAAAATTAATCTCACATCTCAGCAAGCAAAATCCATCATCGCTTTTGCCTAAAAATCACACTTTTCTTCCCCTCTTTCACAAAGAACACGATGTCTGAGGAGAGCCCCTGCCTGAAATCCTGTTCTAATTTTTAATCTATCACTTACCATTTTGACAAGTAAAATTCATAGAGTCGGACTGGACACCTCAGGGGATTATCTGCATTCTCAGCCATTTCCACTGCTGTTGAAATCTCATCTTCACCACGTTTCCTTTTGCCTACAGACAGTTTATCTGGATACACAAAAAAGGTATCACTCGACTTCAGCAAAGAGCAGCACATGAAGAGTCACACTGAGTCCTGCAGCCTAGCACCAGCCTGGCTGGGCTCTGCAACCCCTCGAAACATGCTACTTGTAGTGATAATCTTTTTCTTCAAATCATCCCAGAGTGAAAGAACTTGAAAACATGCAGGATGACAGCAGAAACCACGCTACCCATTGCTCTGCTTACTCTATTTTTCTCCCCTGCCCTTTTCAAATAAGGAGTAGATAATAGAAGACACGATGGCAGAAATTCAAGTGATCCTAAAGCACTCACTTACCTGATTCTACCTCTTGTTTTTGAAAGGGTGGGAAAAAACGTAAATATGTGGTCTTAGTATTGTACTTCAGAGTTCGGGTCCTCCTCATAACGTGGGCAAAGGACAGTTTCAGGTGCTCACTGACATTCTTTAGTTGAAAGTATTTGGTGTTGAAGAATAGCAGTGTGTTCAATAAAACTATGGGGGAATATGCACCCAGCTGTTTACATTCCCACAAGTGCTCCTCTTCTATTCTTGAGAACATATAACCTAGAAACAAGGCGCAGAGAAAGACAAAGCATTACCTATGCAATTTTAGGATACTTCCTCATACTCAGTTACAAAGGAATCTAACAGCTTTTACAGGCTGCTGGCAATCTAGGAGACTTCCCCCATCTTCCCAGAGCAATGAAACCCTCATACATGAGCAGAGTGGGACCCAGGCATGAGTAAAATTATGTTGGCAGAGTCTGTCAGAGATGCACGTAAGTCCTCTTTCAGCTAACCTTGTATGTGATATGAGAACAATGCATATGAGAACAAAGTCAGACCTATGGAGGCAACTGAAGTATAAAACCAAGAGCACTGCATGCAAGAACACAGAGGGAGTGTGGAAAACCAAGCTGTGGAACAGCACCATCTTCCAACACCTGAAGAATGGACAAGAGTATTTAAAGGAAGATTACAGACATCAGCAGAATCTCACTAAGTTTCAACTGCACTGCATTAAACCAGAGTCAGGCAACTGCAAAAACATCCAGCTCCTGAGACATGGAGTGTGAGCTTAGAATACCCCATCTCCACAAACAAATAGCCCATTTTTACCATCCTAAGTTAGGAAGGAGAAACTGAGGCTGATGAGAGATTTGTTCTGAAAGAAAACTTCCCTGTACACTTATTACTGTTATTACACTGTTATTTCTGTGCTAACAGAAGGTTCAGTTTCTAAAGAAAAGGACTGTTTCAGGTCCATGTATGGAATTGTCAACATACATCACTCAAGTTTTGGTGGTAATCTGAAAAAGGATCTTACATATTAACATTGCTGGTGAGCACCATTATAAACTTAGCAAGAACACCACCTAAGAACTATTAAAAATATCTGCAGAACTTGGGAACTCTCAATGTGGAAGTGACTGAGGTGAAAAGAACTGGGAGTCGAGTTGAGACAAGACTCCAGTGATTTCCTTATATGACCCCCTGATAAATCAGAAGTATTTCCAGTACTGACACAGGATACTTTTCCAACTCTACACTGAGTAACTCAAATTCTACACACAGTTCTGGCTGCTTGTATTCAAAAAGATCAGCTACAGCTCGAGGGAAGAGAACTAGCACACTGACTATGGGAATGGGAAGCCCCTCTTTAAAGGAGCTGAGAAACTGATCATATGAGGGAAAGGTATCTCTAAGTGTAACATAACTGGTAGAGATAGACACACAATCCATGATTCTAGTCTACCACAAACAACTGCATGGTGGAGAGAGAGGAGACTCATGTGAATGGCTCAGATCACATCCCTCTTCGTGACACTGAGAAAAAAATATTCATAATAAGGCTTTGTCATGCAGCTACACAAAATAAAATAATTGTCCTACCATTTGGAAGAATTGTAGGTTCCCAGATTTTCAAAAGTTTTGTAAGTTCAATCATAAACCTGGAATAGGGCTCGGTAAAAATGTTATCTATTCTACCATTCTCAAACAGGTACTACGAGAGAAAAAAAGGAAGACATAATTTATGAATACATAACATTGCAGAGATACAGGACATCAGATTCTTTACTCTTCCTATGTCTGAGTGCTTTATGGTCCAAAATGCTTTGTTGAAATCTTCAGTAAGATATCAAATCAGATTTTCTGCATGGATTGGGACTTCCTTGGCACGAAATGAGAGATCTAGGCCAGAATTATTTTTATTATTCCGAGCTCTAGAGCTCTTATCTGAAAAAAAAAATCACTGTCCTCTAGGCATGAAAATATTCTTGAAAAAACAGCCTAACAGATTAGGCTGCTGAAATAGAGCTACTGAATGAGCATAGCCTTCACCAGGTAATCTCTTCCATGTGAACTCGTGTACTGGAAGAGTACTGTGCAGCTATTTTAGACCTACAACATTCAATCGTAAATCAAATTCTTCTGAGGAGCTTCAGGTTTCTACAATTCTTTCCCATATGTGAAAAGGGTAAATACAGTACCAAACCTAAAGAACTGTGTCTAGATAGAAACACCAAGCCCTCCACAAGACATTCCTCCCAAGTACAGAAGAGGTTTGTTTACTCTGATCAAAAAACAAATCAGCAGAATAAGAGATGAAGACACACTAAGAACGAAGCACAACAAGATAGTCTCACCTCTGCAAAAAACAAGCAGCTACTTGAGACTATGGATGTAAAGCCTAAAAGGCTGCTAGAAGTTTGTGTGGTCTCAGCAATATCCTACTTCTGGCTTACCTGCTGAATTCCAAGGCACAAGTATAAGATGCTGTCAGGATCATATTTTTCTCCATTGGGTCTCCGCACCTCTTGGATAAACTGGCACAAGCCAAAACTCAGCTCAGCAAAAGTGCACGAGAGAATGTCCTCCTTGAGTTTCACAGGACGAACTGTGGTGAAGGGCAATATTAAAGAAATGACTTTATTCAACAGGTTAAGTCTTTACATTCAAATATTAGGGAGTTTGCTGAATCCGAGGTGTGGTGGGGCAGTGGTAACATGTACTTGGGCTGGCAAATCCTGCATGGCTGGACTCAGGGGAACCTGAGTGAGAAGAAGATCCTGAATATTTCCTGGTAATTTTGGGCATGAGCTGAGCACAGAGTACTCAACTCCTTAAAGGGAAAAGGAATGAGGAGTTTATAGGGCTGTGAGATTCAGAAAGGAAAGCAGGGCAGAGAATCGATCAAAGAATCTGCAGTGAAATTACTGCTCAGCTACACCACACTGCTGAGCAACTGCCAGGGACAGAACAGGGAATCTTTCTGTGGGGATTGATTTTGTTTCCTGGAGCTGACAGTAACCTTTGTTTCCTTAGCTACGAGAAAAGACCACTCATGTGATTACTCTTCTGCTAGGAACAAAAAACAGCTGTTCTTGTGTAATGACAGAGGAAAAAGCAGAGCTCATTCTAAGCAGTATTTTCCCTTTTGGGATCTTTCTTATATGAGCCCTGCCACATCTACATCTTTACAATGCAGAAGCATTTAATACTGTTTGTTCTCTTCTCCACCATCCCCAAAAAGCTCAGTTACAAAACTGAATCGAATTCTCTGCTGCACTCTGAAAACTTGCCCACAAAACACTCAGTGTGAGCATGTAAGACAGACATGATACCAGGGAAACAGGGAGTTAGACACTGCCAAGCTCGAGGAGTGCTGTGCTTTTGTACAAAACTAAAACTCCCCAAAACATCCATAATTAGAAAAACAAACAAAAGTGACATTTATATTGTCATTATTATCTATCTCCCTACTAAGACCGAGGAACGATTCATGCCTTATAAAGGTAGTCTGAGGCAGAGTGCAGCACAGAACGGGTACACTTCTGCAAGGTTTGTTTCCAGCAGTGACACTAAGGAAGAACACTGTGGCACACAGCTTTTTACAGCCAACATTGATGCTGATAAACACTTTGTGAATGCATTAGTTAGGGATGAAAAGACAGGGCCAAGTCCATGTAGTCAGCTTGTAACTACAGTTCACTAATAGCCTAGTAAGGACTCTGAAGCTGCATAAAACATCTACTCTAGAAGTGAAGAATTACTGCGTGCCAAGAAACGCACAGGTGAGGTTAAAGGGCTTGCATTTAGTACTGATAAGCAATCTGGTATTTTAGAGCCTGCTTTAAAAGATAATGGATCAATTAAGAATGCAATGGTTGAGATTTTTAAATGCAAGATGCTCTAAAATCTTTTCTCTACTCCTGGATATTTTAAAACCTAATTTTGTCTCAAAAAACATACTGACAGCATTTAATTCAACAAATTATTTCTGCTTACCTGAAAACTTTAGGTCCCCTTGTTCCTCCTGTGCATTTTTCCATTGGACCCAGTTCTTCCAGGCATTTACCCCATACATATATTTTAGGGTCATCCCAGAAACAGAGCATCCTGGGTAGGAGCCCTGCATCAGATTGCGGGGCTCTACAGCAACTACAGACTTCTTTCGTCCCTAGAGGAAAACAAAGCAAAGCTTAATAAGTGCTTCATCTACAGATGCTTCATTTCACCTCGTATAAAGAGAGCAGGAAACTGACAAAATGCTACTGCCACAACAGGAGCTGAAGGTATACATGTGTAGTTTTTAGTGTGCAGAGGAGAGAAGAGAACATTTATTATGAAGATGATCAGGAAAAAAAAATGCAGTGTAGATAAATCAAATTCTCATTTTCCACCCTGGATCAATACATATTTTTTCCCACTGCCAAGGATGCACCTAACATTATTACTTCAAGTGAAAGGAAATAACACTCCAGAGGACTTCCTTACCCGTCTCTTTGGCTGTGGGAAGCCATCTCTGTGCCTCCGTCTTGCTCGTGAACGCGAATGCAAACCCAGTCCCTTACTGAGAGGGTCAAATGAGTCTGAAGTCAAACCAACATCATTAAGAATTTAAATTAGATGACTTAACAAGCCCAAGAAGTATAACTTAAAAATCCTAAGTACCCTAAAGATGCCAATTACGTCCGTATATTTAAATAATGCTTTACGTCTGAACAATTGGGCAATAAATGTGTTCAGAAGAGGAAAAAACCCCACCCCCAAACAGTGAATGCATTCATTCAGACAAACTGATATTTCTTTTGCACCACTAACATGGATTATACCTAAGAAGACAAAAATGATACGTTCAAATGAGTCAGGCAAGACTACCTGCTACTCTTGACAGTGGCTCTTTAAAACACTGTCTGTAAGGACACCAGTAATATTTAAAAACACAGTAATTTTTAGTAGAACTGATATAGTGCTGCTGGCTTCAATATCTGGTTTAACTAAATGAGAACATATAACCCTCTTAAGCATGCTGTGGCTACAACATTGACTCCAAGTTGTGTGTATTTTTATACAACAATGCATTTTTCTTAGCACTATACAGACCTGATGGAAAATCTGCCTCCAGGTCCTGCTCCACTTCACCTTTGGAGATCTGCTTTGGTTCTGGATCTGGTTCTGGCAGGGCATTTGATCGTAAGGCATAGTGATTTAACTCTTCTTCCCAGCTGTGTGGAGTGGACACTGCTTCTGATTCTAGATCTCCACTGTAAGTACTACCTTGGTCTGTAATGAGAGCAATCAGATATACCAAGTGCCATGAAAGGACAGACAAAAAGATCAGTTTGAAGAAGAGACAGATCAGGAGCAAAGTCCATTTGCTAAAGAAGTCAAACTGACCTTTCTCAAACATCTTCGGGTCCAGGAAGAGCTCGTGCTCAGATGTTTGAGACCCTTCAGAAAAAGAAGGAAACTTTATCTACAAATGATTTACAGCTCACACAACTAAAAAAATTGTGAATGCAAAAAAAAAAAAAACATACATGAGGTCATTGTGCTTTCACATGATACATCTTATTCTCCACTACAGTTTTACTCACAGCTCTCTATCTAGCTCACACTGTTATGGGAGAAACAGAAACACAGAATTAACCCACATTTCCTTTTCTAACTATTTTCATCCCTCTATGTTTGTCACTGGGAGTAATCTGTATGCAAATGCAGTACCTTGTTCATTTCTTTTCAGCTTGCTCCACTTTTATTACTTAGTATGATCACTATCCAGCACATTCTAACCTGCATTACCCCCCAGGAATCCACTATAAAAAGCTTGGCAGGAAAATATTCTTGCAAAACAGCTGCTCTGGCTTCTTGATCTTTGTCTCCTTCTACTACTGCATGATATACTGGTCTGGAGATTACTACCACTAGCAACTTGTTACTGCCAACGTAAGTTAAATCAGCACCAAGAATCAGGGAAAAGGAATGCAAAGACATTCAAAGCACTGCAGACAACACAGACTATATATCCACTTCTCTACCTATGAAGAGAAGACCTCTGTCTCACTGCATTAGTTTCCTTTTAAAAGCACCACATACCACCATGAGAGTGTGTTTTATCTTTTTCCTCATCTTCTGCAATCATTTCTGCCATCTGAAGGAGATCTGCTTCAAATGGACTTATGGGAATCTTTTCTTTGATATCCTGAATAGTTTCAAGGATCTTATCAGCATTATCCAAAGTAGTTGGGAAAAGCATGGGAACAGGTACCTACAAAGACATGAAGAAATTATAAGAGATGGTGTGTTTTGCTGCTTCCCTTCACCTCCAAACAATTCCACTTATTTAATAACTAACTTACATTTTAGGACTACACATAATTGTAAATAACTCCAGGACAGACAGCCCTTCTCATTTCTGCGATAACCCTACAAATTGGCATTTTTAGGTAATGAAACTTAACTTGCATCATGTGATAAGGAAAGAAATGGCTTCACAGACTCCAAATACCACTCACATGACTGATCAGAAAACCCAGTGACGTGGCTTTTGATCAGAACCAAGACTGCAAACCAGTTCTTCAGTGAACCGGAGTATAACTTACAGGTACTGGCATCCCAAGTGGAACTGGTGTGTACTGAGTGTAGAGGTGAAGGGGTACTGGCACAAACACTGGTACAGGAACAGGTACCACAATGATTTTGGGTTGAACTTCCTCTTCTTCTTCTGTTACATTAAAAACAAAACAAAAATGGTTTGACTGCATGATCATCATACACTTCAGAGCGTCCATCACAATTGTTTGCTGTTTCACTACTAGAGACTTCTGCCTATAATTCAATGGGTACTGTACATCTTCGCTCACAGTCATCCTGCACTTCAGCACCACTGGAACATGCAGTAATAGTACAGTTTGGAAATAGACAGCACTGTGACCAAATACATGAATGGTGGAGGGGAAGGCAGAGGAAATAAATGCTAAGGTCTGCATCCAAGTAAATGCTATTGCAGTCACCTCACAGCTAACTAGAAGACCATGAGAAGGGACTATTAAAAAGTAACAGTCAGTTGCATAAATCATGCACTCTCAACTGCACTACAAGCTTCTATAGAACAGGTTGGAGATAAATACATACCTGTCTGGCATTCTTTATTTTGAGTATGAGGTTTGCATGAGGTGGCCTTAGTCTGTGTGATCGGCTTGCACAACAATGCTTTGTTTTTTAGAAGCCTAGGTGGCTGTGAAGATGGTAGTTTTAGTGCATCTGTCTGAGTACTAGCCTGTTTGGAAAAATATAAGTGAGGGCACAGTCAGCATTGGTTGCAGTATGATACCTTAAAATTCATATTTGTCCTCTATTATGAAATGTTGAATTATTTTCAACTGTCTTTGTTAATTAAACAATCATTTAGCTATCATAAAACAGCTTGCTATCCAGTGTTTTTCGGTGTAATCCATTTGGTAGACTTCAACTTATTTTACTACAAAACAAAAAATGAGATATGTGAGAATATTTGGTTTCTGTGGTCAAATAAGCTCCAGAAACTTCTGATCTCAGAATTCTACTGCTGATAAAGAAGGACTTGTAATGCCTCTGACGACAGAAATACTGGCTGATAATATACACTCAAAAAAAAAACCCTTGAAAAAAATCAATGTGAAATCACTGAAAAGGAGTAGGAAAAAAAACAAATGCCAGCAGTATCAATTTAACTTCTTAGTTATACACAGAGTGACTTACTTTCTATGCTTGCACTGATTTCAGGTTCTGCTAACTGCAATCTTCAGTCATGCATTCATATAACAAAATCAGTTTCATTAAGAAAAAAAAATCATACTCCAACCCATGTTACCCTTTAGATAAATGGGTGACAATTCCCAGAACCAACAAGCTACATAGTAAAATCTTCCTATTTTTAGGAGTTCCAAGATGTATACTACATACCTCAAGGAGCCCAAAAACAGGAACTCTAAGAGTCGTTCCCCATAGCTTCACTACCACATTACAAAGGAGTGGGGAAGAACAGCTTCTTCCCACAGCAGCCCTTTTGACATCACATCCCACCTCTGGCCACAAAAACTAGCCTCCAGTATCAAAGCCATACACATTATTTGGGAGCTACTGCCATCCCAAGAGCCACAACTTGATGAACCTTGGCACACCATCAAATTGATCCATTAACAGACATGAGATGATTTTGATATCATACATTTAAAAATTGGATTAGGTGTGTAAACGCAAGCTGGATGAATTTTAAATGTCATTCACAACCAGGAAAAATAGGTACAAAATTAAGGTGCTAAATATTGGATACTTTACTTGTTATTGATACAATCTGGACGAAAGTGAGAAAAATAGTCTCTTGTAAAACTTACATCTCCTATTATTTTTGCTGTCACGGTAGGGACTGCACCTATGGTAGAAAAAAAAAAGCAACATACAAGATCAGTCTGTGTACTTATCATCAAAGATCACAACCCATGCTCTGCCAAGGTCAGGAAAAAATTCCCTTTAAACCTTATTCCCCACTACAAGTAAACTGATGCAAGTCATTATTTATACTTAGGTAAAGGAAAGACAAGACAGCAACCCTCAGCAATGATGTGAAACATAATGAAGAAGCAGCTGTTGTCCTCAGTGGAAAAGACTCCTGAACAAACACAAGTGTCCAGGAATAGATATTTAAAAACAGAGAAATCATCTTCAACAGTCCTACCCTGTAAAACATTGTTGGAGTTAACCGTAGGCTGGGCAGCAGGGGTGCTTGCAAGGGACACCACATTTGCTATGACAGGGGTTGAGTCTTTCCTCAAAGAAGGTGGCCCTGATGAGGAAGCTGGTGCTGTAGAAGGGTTTGCTGGATGGAATGGACAGAAGAAAACTGAAGTAAGCAATGAGATAATAGACAACGGTATTTCTGAAACAACATCCACCCTCCAGATTTATCACCAGGTGAAAAAGTCTGCTTGTATGAGGAGAGAGTGTCAAACTGGAGGTTTTCAGTTTAAATAGAAGTTGGATCCATCAGCAAACTTCAGCTGTTTTCAATTCACTGAAACCTTTCAGGACTTTATCACAGTATGAAAGCAGTTTTCTGTCACTAACAGTACGTGTGTTAGAGGAGCCCTCAGGAGACAACAGAAGGGGACGTCCCACTGTGCTCAGTACCACCTATCTGCAGTACAGGTGACAATCCAGATGCTAACAAGTCATGAATGAGGTGAACTTTATGACTCTTGCAGATGAATTCTTAGGTTCTTACTACTTGAAAACATCACGATTGCATTTTGTTAGAAATAGTGTTCTGAGGCACCACTAACAGACAAACAGTGACAAAAGTCAGGAATGCCACAGTGTAATTATGTTCTGAAGGCATGAAGTTACTCATATATTACTTTTAATCAAAGAAAACAACCCCCACCAAGGTAAGCAGGAGATGTGCACAGAGTTCAATATAGTATGGCCTGGTGCATACTATAAACTACCAGTTAATATTCTTTATTGCTTGATGGGTACCTTACTGTTGCAGTCACCATCACTCTCTGGGAGAACATGCCCCTCTTTAGGATCAGGGCTATTTCTGCCCTTTGATTCGCTTCCTCTTCCTGTCTTTGTGCGCCTTTCTTCCTTTCTTCCCTTTGCATTTCATTCCCTACAGAAACTCACAGTTCCTATTCCTGTGGGCTTCACTCCCACCCTCCTTCCCATCCCACCTGCTAAGATAATGAGCAATGTAACAGCTCCAGCATACATTAAGTTCATATGAACTTATGAACTTATGAACTTAAGGTTGGAAAGGACCTATAAGATCATCTAGTCCAACCATCCTCCTATCACTATCTCTACCCAACTACTAAATTTAAAAAAATTTAAATAAATTAATCTTAAATTTAAATTAATTAATCTTAAATTTAAATAAATTAATCTTAGAATTGATACTCAAACAATCAACAATGACACAGAAAATGTACATCTTCAAAAGCCTATCAACAACACAGAACCAGCAACTTAAAGTGCAAACATGGAAGTCTGTATTTAGAATCACTAGATCTACATGTTTCTCTACTTGATAAGACAAAGGAGGATGTCAAGCACAGGAAGCTCAGTATTTATCATATCTTCAATAGACATCAGTACATTTTAGCCTGTTAAAATGAGCTTTCTTTTTTAGATGAAAAGTAAGGGCTTACGTTCAATATTTAAAATCAGAATATAGGTTTGCTTTATAAACAACATCATTTCATACCCACAGAAGTTTGAAACTGCCTGAAATAAAAGAGATCTTATACTAAGCCCATTTAATTACAATGGGCAAGCACCCCAATACAGGGTCTTAAACATTTCCCTAAGTTGAGTTTCCAAATAAACACTCCTACCATTATCACACACATTAAGAGATAACACTAGTCACATCTTGTTTTACCTGTGTTGTTTGAGGCTGGGGGGTCAGAAGTACGTTGCTGCTTACAGAACATCAGAATACAAAGCAGGTTGCAAAAATGCTTCACCTCTCCTTGCCATTTTAGGGACTCGCTGAGTTTACCTTGCCTCTTACAACCATCACACTTTGCCATCTGGGAAAACAGTGAGGGAGAAATTAAACACGTGTTAAAAGCAACATAGAGAATATTCATACAAACCTCTTTACAACATGCTCAGCAAACACAGCATAAACTAGAGTGTATCATTCTACAGTGTGACACAAAGCAGCAGAACACTCCATTTTTTCCCCCTCCCTCCAGAGCCATTACTTTATACAAGAAATTGCTACTCTGAAGTTAGGAATTTACTCACCTCCCATACGTACACATAAAAGCCTCCACAGACACAGAGTCAAAGACAGGCAGTTAAAATAGCTCCTAATTTTCAAAGGTTCTGCTAACACATCTGTATTTCAGAGAATGCGAGGATATTATTTACCTGGTAAAACAAAACTGTGAATTTAGACATGCACTCTTCTGAGCAGAACTCCTCCGTTCTCCCCCCAAAAAGACTCTGGACCAGTTTGGGGGAAGTCTGCAAACAGTAACTGCACATTTTACAGTGGCTTCCCCAGCGCTTAGCCAAGTCGTGTTTATAGAGCAGTTTACAACCTAAAAGAAGAAAAAACAGTAAAGTAACAAAAGCATCCTTCAATATCAAACGACACGTGTTTGGCATTTCTGCTTCTGGAATAATTTATTGGAATACAGCATTAAAATGAGAAGTGTGAATGAAGTTCCAGGTTCCTAAACCTAAAATCCGTTTTTCTCACCTCGTTGATTAGGTTTCCCTTAGTATCACAAATAATTTTAAGGCAAGACCCTTCTGACTTCATTTCTCTGAGGGAAAGCCTTGCTCTTTCTTACCTTCACTACAGAATGGCTTATCTATGCCTGTGATTCGCACTGTCTCCTTGATAATTTTCTCAGTTCTGCAATATTCACACAATGCTGTTACACTCCTCCTCTTCTTATATTCATCACAGCAGGTCTTCCCACAAAAGTGGAACATTTTACCCTGCGACACAGAATGTTTTGGTTTCAATATTTCACATTCAGTTACTACATTTAAATAGTAAAAACTCAAAAGCATATTTATGCCCTTGAAAAATCAACAACAGATAGTGCTAGCAAGTAAGTCCAAAAAGATTTTCAGCAAAGGCAGCAGAATTTTCTACAGCAAGCTCTCACCCATGTGCTTTGTCCAGGAACTAAAAAGATCATCTCTAGGATGAAAAATCAGGAATGTGCTTATCTCAACAAGTAATAGTTTGGGTGTTTTTTTTTTTGTTTTGTTCTGTAAGATGCCTCTTTGTTTTCTGTTTTTCAGATGAAGTATCAGCATTAATTTTGGTAATCAATAAATTATAACAAAAAACAGTTCCAAATTCCTCTATAGCAGATCACAGCATACAGGTTATGATTTCTGAGCTTTCTGATTGGGAAAGATAAGCTGGGGAAGTCCTAGTCTTTATTACCTTGAAGTCAAGCAGCTCTGGTTTGGTTGTAAATAATCTGTTACAGTGCTGACACCAGAGTTTTACAACATTCCGGGCAAAAGTGACTTGCTGGGACTGGGCAGCCAGCCTCTGTAGACCAGCTGCAGCAGAACTGCTCCCGGAGCTGGGAGATGCAGTGGAGGTGGTGCCACCTGCTGACACCGTTGTCCCCGAGGGAATGCTTACAATGACTTGACCTTGCGACAGGGGTACAACCGAGGAGTTCACTCCTGCAGGCTTGTTGAACAAATTCTGCAGAAAAGCAAAGAGAGGAAGAGGCTTTATTTTACAGTTGTGTGCTATACCCGATGCCCCAGTTGTATATACCACCGACTATAACTGAGCTAAGAACAAATCCTAGATATCACACCTGAAAAGCTACGACACAATTGTAGCTGCAGAAATTGCGTACGCTCCCATCTGACATAGCCAAGTGATACTGAGGGTTTGCTGATGTTTTACAGCTGTTGCACTGAACTTGAACACCTGAGAGTAAAACAGAGAAGAAAAAGTGATTTATGCAACACTGAGTCCCAGTGCAGATAATTCTGCACTGCGCATACAAAACCAGAGATTCTGAATGACAAGACAAAATGCACACTAAAGCACAAGACAAAGTTGCTTCAGATTCAGAAGCAGACACTACAGCTGCAGTGCCCATGGCTTGCCAGATCCTTTAATTAATCTCCCAGTATCCCTAGGACGCTAGAACCTCCCCTGCCCCCACTCCTTGGTCTTCACTTATACCAGCAGAAAATACATTATGGTTTGTTATCTTTAGGATCTCAACAAACAAAGCTGAAATGCACTGTCACTTGTTAGGTTGATTTATGCTACAAAATCCTTAGTTCCCCTACTAGCACCTTCCCTTAAAATAAACACCACTTTCTACATCCCACTCCACAGAAAAGAATATCAGCCTTAACTTTCAAGACTAATTAAGTTTGGATACAAGCTATGTGAAATTATGCTTTTAATAGAGTAAAGGAATAAAGTTACCTGAAGAAGTAACCACTTTTACTCTATATGCTGACAAGCAGTTAACAGAGCAAAACAGTTCAGTTTTTCCCGAGTTACTTGTGCTCTCTATCATCTCAGCTGAAGATCTCAAGGATTTACACAGTGCACAAGGTGTAATTTTAGCTGACTTCTGTGGAAACAGTAAAATTGGTCATGCATCTGGAGCTTAGTAAATTACTCAGCACCAATACAAAAGAACAGAAATTTCAGAAATAATCTCTTTTTCAGTGTCAGGAAGGATGTGCCATAGTGTGAGACACCCTACAGTTAAACTGCTCTTGATTTTTAAGGATTCTCAGACAGCTCGTGGGAGACTGCACTGCTGTTGCCACAGCTCAGAGTGCAAGCCCAAGGGCTGACAGAAGGGCTTTGCTCATGAGGTTTGTGTGCTTTGTCAGATGATGGTTATTCCTCAAACAATGGCCCAAATGTGTCACAGAGGACTGCTGCCCAGTGGTCCCACTGTGTCTTCTCTCACACTGGAATACTCTGCTTGCCTTTCCAGTGGTGAGGGAAACAGTGCAACATTTCTAACAAAAAGTAAGCAGCAAATGGCAAAGGAAGCATTTCAGAGCACAAAAGCAACAGAAACAATCAGCTAATAAACCAAAATCTACCAAATCTACTGTTCTTTTAATGTTGTGTCAAACTATACCTGCTTGTACAGTGTCACGCACGTTGAACTGCAGAACTTTTTTGACTGCCCCTCTATCTGCAGCATGCGACACTGCCCAGATCCACTGTAGCAGTAACCACCACAATTCTCACAGCAGTTCATGGTCAAGTTATTGGCAGAGCGGAACTTGGAGAAGCAAGCATCACTGCAGAGCTTGTGTACAACATTCTGGTAATTCACTTCATGTCTGATCTGGAAGAGAAGAAAGGATACTAACAAGAACAGAAAGAAAATGCAAGCTTATTCCTAAGATAGCAAGTTTCCTGATGTAAAGGAAACTGAAATGGAAAAGAAGTTTGCCATTACCACTGCATTCTTCTGGCACATGCTGCACTTGGTTGAAATGCTGTTAGTGTGAATAGTAATAATAGGTTTCCTTTTCATTTCATATGTAGAGAGACATGACTGGCTGCAGAAATCCTTACTGGCGTTTGTGTTGTCAAACTGGGCAGTGATTACATCCTTTGGATTTAGAATTTCTCTACAGGAGGAAAGAAAAACAAGCAAAGATAAACACTGGTTTCATGGCAACTTGCTCTCTTTTGTTTTTGCAAACTAAACATTCCCTGGAAGATGTTGGATTTATTTAATTCAAAGATTTTCTTTTTGCTGATTTAAGTACCTGTCTCCATTCCTCTTCTCCTATTAGTAAAACAGTTGGGTGCAATTCTCAAGTAGATATACTGTGAAACATTTTGTACCCTGTCTTAGGAGTGACCTACAAAGACATCAGGTTGTATAATTAATCTTTTCAAATGGAAAAGAGAAAAGGTTTTGCACAGTACTGACTAAAAAACTGTAAAAAGCAGAATATGTGGGTTAATTCCTTTTAACAATGAAAATATTAATGATAATGGGATAAGGAGAAAAAGAGGGAAAAACAAAAAGGTGAGGACTTCTAATTCCCACTTAGTTACACCCTAAATGGTCTGACTAGTATTGTATTTTCCTCCTTTAATCTCCAGTCTACTGTTCTCTTTGCTGCTGGATTTATTAAACTGAACTTCCTACTTAATCTCTTTTGTAACTGTCATTCATAGAACATTCAAAGACTGCACATCCATAAATTGGAAGAAAATCTTTATATTCCTTCCTCGGATGAAGGGATACCTCCTCCTTCTTGTCTTTTTAGATGTAAACCAATTTCCAACTTTAATAAATACAAATTACAGCCAAAGACTGCTACACTTTGTTACAAGGTCTATTCACACCAAGACAGCAAGAAAGAGGAATAATTAACTGAAGTCTCAAGTTGAAGTTCAGTTGACCTTGTAAAACAGGAAGCAATAAATCTATTGTTGAAGAAATGATGCATGAACAAAGCAGCACTCACTTTACAAAGTAACTTTCATAACTGAAAATAATTCGTATGAATCACTGTCCTCTGTACAGAGACCCCAGAGTGAGCAGTCTGTGAGGTTGTTTACTTGCCTCAAGCTCCTGAATAGAAATATGACAGCTCAGAGAGCTGGCCACAGACATGTCTTTATACTAATTTGGAGATAATACAAATTAAAATAGAATATGAAGAATTGAAATGTTTCTTAGAGCTGAAGATTCATGCTGGTGTTTCCAACAGGACAGTGGAAAATGCAGATCTTCTATTCTAAAGACTTTTTTTTGAAGTAGTCTCTAGGCCTAGACAGAAAGCAAATGACTGAATACTGAAGCCCCAACCATTTGAAACACTCAATTCTTGACATACATAAACCTTCCTAAGATGTACATAGATTAACCATGATCAGGTAATAGCTGCAGTAACAAATTCTGAAGAACTGAAACGTACGTAAATCTAAGCTCACAGAATGGAGCCAGACTGGAAAGCTTTCTCTTTTTTTTTTTTTAAACAGAATCTAAGGATCTATCTTGCCTAGAATATATTAATTTACCCATGTTTTACTTCATTAGAGGGCATCAGTAAATCTTTTTTCACCAAGAAGAAACAATGCAAAGTGTTTTTTTGAAAATGTCTGGCTGTTTTAAGAGTGCAGTGACATTTTAGAACAGAGGAAAGTGGAGAACCTTTTCAAATACAGATAGCACGTGGCTCTTTTAAACTGGAAAAATACAAAAGGTACACTTCACAATAGATGCTTTAAAAAGCATCTGTATGCAAAATACAATTAACTAAATAGAACTGCAAGTAGACAGACCAATTAACAAATAACACCATCAGGCATGATTTATGGAAGGGCAGCGTACAGCGGGCAATACAGAACAGCACGTTGTACAAGAGAACTGAAACCTTCTCATTATCTGCTTGAGTAACAATTATTCTCAAACAATTTAAAACGCTGTCCTACTTCGAGCAGCTTGAGCAGGTTTTCTTGGTAGAAGCTGGTGGGCGACAAGCTGGAACAGTGTATCCAGTGAGGCACAGTGTGGAGCAGAAGAGCTGGGTAGAGCCTTTCCTCTGGTATGCTGTCTGCCCCTTCTGGAGGAATTTTTTACAGCCAGAACAGGAAACCCGAACAGCTGTGCCTGGAACTGAAGGAAGCATTTTACTCATGCCAGAGGATGCCACAGCAGGCTGGAAACCTGATGACAGCTGTGGAGCTGAAATAAAAAACAGAGAAAACAGAGTAGCTGTTAAGATATGTATTACACACAATTTACTTTTGCATAGGGAGCAAGCTTATGGCTTCATTGGGACTGTCAGGGTCTAAGTGAGAACTAACAGCAGATGAACTCTCTGTTATATGTGTCCTGTGCTGGTTTTCTGCAGAGTACACTGTTTCAACTGCTCTTGAGAATGAGAATGCACTTTTAACATGGCTTTCACATTCAGTTCTCCTTTGCCTCAAAAATACAAATATTTCTCAGTCTGTGATTTTCATAATCTCTAAAACAAAACAAGTTTTGTTTGCTCTTTTTTCTACTGGGGTTAGACATAGTAAATAAATTTTATTTTCACAGAATACACTGCAAGACTATTTGCAGAGGTAATGCGTTTTGTAGATTTAAATGAAGTCAAGTCTTGCCTGTTCCTTACCAAGAGGACTGCCACTGACTGAAAACACAGCACTGATTTTCAGCTCCCCTTCCTGAGTTTTTGGCTGTTGGCCGTACTCCTAAAACAAAAGAAAAGGAAAAGGAGAACAAATACACACATGTAATAACAGGTTGTATGATTTCCATTCTCTTATAATGTTGCATTGAATCTTAAGATCCAGGAAGGCAAGAAAGAACCTCTTCAGCCTGTCCCAAAGGCCAGGCTCACAGCTGCTGCCATCCAAGTACCACACAAAGAACCCACCCAGAGCTTCACAGTGAAGTGTACAACTGAGAGCATCACGCAGAACTCAGAAGTGTGATGCCTGCTGCCTTTCCTTTTCCACCTACATCCCCAAGACATTCAGCATCAATGTGTTAAGACAAATATTCACATTCCAGCCTCACAAACTTCCCAACTAGAAACATTCTGCAGTCCTTACATCTTTACTCTTGGAAACAAGCTCTATTTTCAAATTCATAGATGACAGTAACAGAGCAGAAACTGAGATCTAGCTGGTGAGAAGTGTTCTGTGCTTAACTCAGGTTAAGGACCTGGGAGGAGCCCACGGTAAAGCTTTACAGCAGGTTAAGAAACTTTAAGCTGGGACAACAACGTTCTGCCCCATTCTGAACTAGGATCTGATTGAGGGATGCTGAATAAAAAACCCTCCCTTCATTTTAATCTTTTTACCATTCTTGGTCAGCTTAGCTCCACAAAGCAGTGGTGTGAAGCTGGCAGCAGGCAGACCATTGCAATCCCTACCCAGACCTACTTCAGTGGAAGGGGAACAACCGTGCTCTTCCTACAGGATGAGAAAATCCCTGCAGACAGCTGCTTGTGGAATAGCTGGCATCCTACAAATTACTAGCTCACCTCACAGCAGCTATTCAGACTTTGACACCATGCCTCCTGCCCATGCTTTTCCTAGAAACTCGAACCGTAAAGCAGCTTGTAACACTCGACATGTGAATCTTAATAGGCTGAAAAGAATAATCTCTTGGAGCCACACGGATGATAAGATTTAACCTACTTACAGTCATTTGAGAACAGAGAGGCCATGATGTCATATTATGACTGAGCTAAATTAACAGTTGCTATCTGACTGCAAGGTAAGCCAATCTGCAATCACTGGGCAAAAATAAGCTCTCACTTTTCAGCAGCAGCAAACTGCTCCCTCAGCTTAATCCACCTCCAAAAAATCACACCCTGACATCCACACAACGTAAGTCAACGCTCCCATAGCAAAATCACAAGTTTCTGCACAAAGACAACCAAACTATTTCTCAGCAGGTTTCCCAGGAGAACACCCAGCAGCATTAGCTCCTCACATGAACAAGCAGACAAGCATACAAGTGCAAGGAAGGGAGGTTTTGGGCTGTGTACAAGCATGCCATGATGATGGGTTTCAAAGTACCGTGGTTGCTTTTATTTTCATATCACAATTTAAAAACCAGTTATTTCCAGGAATGCATATTTTTAAGCATTTTAAATCAATACTAGTAATAGGAATTGAAGTAAACCCCAACATCAGCTCTGCAAGGTGAAGCACAGTTTCACAGCAGTGTAACTGTTGGAAGCAGAGAACTTTCAGCTCCGACTACTGATTACAGCAAGGAACACTTTCGTCTTTCAGAGTGCACAGGGAAAAAAGGCTGTAAAACATTTTTGATTCAAAGCAAACCAAAATGAACCATCATCAATTCTCATGCTTTTCCAGTATCAAAGTAGATCATTATAGAATTTTACTCCAGGAAATCAGTATTTTTTTTTTTTTTACCAATAAGATACTTCAGATTGTTCACATCTTCAAACTTCCTCATTAATATAATCCTTGATAAGCACCTTGCACTACATTCCATACAGATTCATTCAGCAGGTATATAATATATTGCACATTATATATATATATATATAAAATATATAATACAGCATTTGGGGATGACAAATGAAGAAACATTTAACTAATCTACACATGGTTAGATATTAACCTCAAAGAACAGAACAAATCAGAAGGGCAGTGGAATCTAAAGAGTTTCAAATACTCAGTTAACTTCTTTATTTTATCTACCCATCAGTATCATGGGAAGAGAAGAAAAAACGTTGGAAAGATGGGCCCAGAAATAAGATGAAGTATAGCAAAAGTATACAGAATGAGACTAGAAAAACTAATGCCTGAATAAGAACAACAAAACTACTGCCAGCGCAAGTGGGAGTCACCTTGGGAAGTTTTGAGCACCTTTAATGTGTGCAAAGTTTGGCACACAACCAAAATATCAGCACTGAACAGACAAGAATTGCAATGTGGATCATCTCCTTGGTGCAACACTGCAAACCAGTGGCAAAGAGTGAGAGCTCAGCAATGCTTGCCCTGGCACCGTGCAATCCAATAGCTCTGACTTTCTCCATTTTGCAATTACTGAACTCTTATCCTATACCACCATAAAAGATGTCAGCCTCAAATGACAAAGTCACTTGACTTCACTGACCTGTATGCATTCAAATACTTTTTGTAAGGGAAGACCTCTCAGTATAAATGTTTATAAAAATAAAGCAAAGTACCACTGTGCTCAAAACACCAACCTTAAACAGGGAAGCAGCAGGAACTGCTTAAGCTACACAGCACTAATTGTGACAATTCACAAAATATTCAGTAAGACATGACTAATTTTCTAGTGGGATCTAGTAGAGATGAAGTGCCTATATTGCCACAGATTTAATAATGCAAGTTTTATAGCAGTTTGCTTTGTCGCTAGCTGAAATGCATAAAAACTCAGTGACACGGTAACATGACATCAAAAAGTTGGGGGTTTGGGTTTCATGGTAGAATAAGAGGGAGAAATCCTTCTACTAAACTACATTCTTCAAGTTAAATTTCGGTCAACAAACCAAATAAAATGCTGAACTTATGTCCAGCCTATGCGGTCAGTTGTCAGACCAAAATGAGAAATGCAATGGGAAACTTACCTCAGAATTATCAGGATCATCTTTAATTTTGTCTAATAGTCCCTGCTGTGGGGCCATAGCTTTATCATATTCGTCATCCAAAGGCTCCTCCTTAATTCTAATATTTGGTGCAAAGGAATTCCCCAGCTCTTGTCCAATAGATTCCTTACTAGAAAATAGGTAGCTAGACTCCTGAAACAATAATATGAAAAAGAATTCACCCTCCTGCATCTGCCATGAGGAGTTGGGCTGATGCCAAGGGGAGTTTCTGTTGCAGACCAAGAGAAATGGGTCCTACCACTGGAAGGTGGGAGAAACGAAGGGCAGCAGCCGCTGCCTCTACCTCCCTGCAGCACCCTCTGTCATCCCACCCCCAATCCTTTTCACTCCTCTGGACAAAGCAGAAGCCACCCAGCTCTCTAAGTTGGTTGTCAGTAAGGGCACTCAGTTGGTTGGGCAGTGTCTCCTGATGATAGAGCTGTTCCCTGCTTCATTTGGAAAAAAGGCAACAGGTCAAATGGATGCATCCAGGTCTAGAATCAACTCACCCGTCACAGTCTGACCATGCTGGACATGAAAGTGGCTATCAAGAGAATCTTCAATTCAAAGAGAGGGTCAGCAAAATTTTACAAAGTTATATGCAGATTGTTTAAGTAGTAAAGACATCTATAAGTCAGAAGACCAGTTTTCTTGATACTCAAATTTACACTCAAATATAACATAAGTATTTTGAATTATTCCAGTATATTGCTGCACTTGCAAAAGTGTTTGAAAGATCTATAGCTTACCCTGAAGTTAGTTTCTGGAGTTTGTGGCGCTAACTGCGTCCGTAATGTTTCTTCTACTTGACTATGAACTGAGGAAAACATATACATTAAATATAAATGAATACAGATTCCAATGCATTTCCTTAAAAACTATCTAGTCTCATACTGATACCCAGCCCCACAGCCTGACAGCACCTCAGAAGCATTAAAACACTCCCTTGTTCTTCCCTGGTAACCCTTAATACCTTCCCTGGTATATAAGATGGTAACCCTTAAAGAGAAGTGATATTTTAATGTCTACTGAGCCACTATTTTCTTAGACCAGCAAAATAATGATGTAATCCTGAGGCAGAATTGTTCATTCAGGATTTTCTATACCCCGTTGAGTTCAGAATTCTGCCATGTTTCAACTTTTAAATCAGAAAACAATTTTCAGAGCACCAACTTCCATCTTTCTTTTGTTTGCTTTTTGTCTTTTCCCCATTTCTCAGGAAACAGCATTTTTTTTTAACAAATATCTTTTTAAAAATACTGGGTTTAGATACCAGAAATATAAGCTGTGAGTCTCAACAAGCAGTCAGAGGCTCTCACTTGTTGGCCAGCCCTCACTCTGTACAGTCTTCTGAATGAAATTAAATTGCACATTCCATCCTGGTTATTCTTAACTCCCTCATTCACTGTTCTACTGCAATTTTCAGAGCGTGGGAAATCAAAACCAGGTGTGTGGGTGGCAAGACTACTGGTGAATTTCAGGCTCCCTCACACAAGAAATGCATTACAGGCATCCTTGGTTCTCTCCGTGTTGCTGGACAAAGTCCAAGACACAAGTATCAGAAGAAAAAGGAGAGCAGCCTCCCAGGAAAAGCAGATCTCAAGTTACTCCCTGGCTGACTTCCTGCAGGCACTAATATTTCTAGCAAGCCTTCCTGCAATGTTACTATGAAAAGCATGCCGCTTTAAGCATGTGCAGTAATGAAGAATTGGCACTTTGCTCAAAAAAGGCTTTTCTGGACAAAAGTTTAACCTAAATGTCATCAACTATTCCTTAAAGGAGCTCCAGGGGCTAGATGACAGAAAACCAAAAGGAAGCTCAAGATGTCACCCAGTTTGGTTTAGTAAACCACAACAACAAAGGATATGAGGCAGCTTCAAAACAAGCTGTGTTTGATGAGACACCCCCTAACACTGCCAGGCCCTTCTGACATCCCAGTTAGCTGTATTTTATGGTTCTGTATCAAGTCTTTCCCTCCATATAGCAACACATCTTCATCGAGACGATGTCTTTAACTATTGCTATTGCTAATTTCCATCTAGCTCTTCTTCCTTCCTCCTTGCTGGGTAGCCAGGTCTACGATGTCAAGTTACCTGCTTTGTCAAGAAAACTGCTTTTCAATCTAGAATCCGTATCTTTAGGGATTTTTTCCAACCGCTTTTCATGTTCTTGAAGATTTCCTTCTCTACTCTTGTCCTTTGTTGAAAAAGTCTCTTTGCCATTATCTCTTGCTATGCTAAAATCTTTTCGAATTGATTTAAATACAGGACCCTGCTCAAAAGGTGAAGTCAGATCCTTCTGGATTGCATTTTCCATCTGACTATCTTTTTCACTGTCCAGCTCATGTTCTGTAACCCTCTTGCTCTCTTCCAGATGGTCTTCAGAAGGGAGAGTGTCTTTCGGAGTGAAATTCTGATCATCTTCGTTGTCACTCCCAACAACAGGTATGCTTGCCAAATCCCCAGAGTTCAGAAAGTAATCATCATCATCGTCATCATCCAGCAGTGAGTTTTCAGATCCTGCTCGATTCTGTATTTCATAAGAGACGCTGTCGAGGGCAGTTGGTAAGGTGTGGACAGCATCCTCAGACATTTCTGCATCCAGGATTTCACTACCTAGGGAAGAGAAAATGATAGAACAGTCAGAACATTTCCCAGCTCTGTGTGTAACAAAGGTGAATAAAAGGGTCCTTTGGTAATCTGGGCAATGCTGCAATTCCTCGAACCCTTTAACCTTCTTGGACCAGCACTATGGGACAAACACCGCTGACAAAGAGACCTCTCTGTCCCACTCAACACACAGTGAAACAGAGGCTGATCTGAGAAAAAACAATCAAAGAAAGAAAAAACATTAATTCCTATCACTAGTAGCATTTGTGCAGAAGGTATCGTGGGGACAGAGCAAGCAGCAGGGGTTAGGAGAAGGGCAAGACAATTTTTTTTTGTCAGCAGTGGTACTTCTAAGAATGTTTTGTGGAACTATGTCTTATGTAAATAAATAAAAATACTTACATTTCTCTGTAATATCAAATACTGCATCAGATTTATCTTCAAACTGTAAAAAGGAAAGCACTACATCATTATCTCGGTCAACCTGGAAGTATTTTTCTAAAACGAAACCAATCAAAAGCCAAACCAAAATGAAGAACCACAGCTCCTCCTCCATCCTTTCTTCCCCCAGGCAGAGTTCTATTTAAAACTGCTACATTGCTGAGAAGTCACAATTAGCACAAGTTCAGAAGCACATAGAAAAGAATTACACAACAAACTCAGAATTAGCTGCTAGCTTGAGAAGGTGGAGAAGGAATGTCAACATTCCTAACAACTCACTTCCTAACAATGAGATAATGAGAGTCAGAAGGAGCACAATCAACAAAGAACCAGACAACCATTCTGAGCGCTGCACAGAACATCTGTTCTCACTGAATGCTTTCTGACAGATGTTGAAGTTGACAGTATGTCTGAAGAAATGTGTGCACTCCAGATAGTTTCCTTTCCAATGTCCAGCTCTCAGCAGCACTCCTCATTTCTGTCTAAAAGATAGCAGTGATTCATTTAAGTCATCGCTCCTTCCTCAGCATCTCCATTGCTACACATTCATTTCTGGTAGGCCGTACTCACACTTTGGTCCTTAAGCCATCTTAAGGAAAGTAATGGGATTTGATAGCAAAGGGATGATCTCTAACTTTGCTGAACTCCAGTCATTCAGTTGAGATGAAGCACCTGAAGCAGATTTCAACCCAAGTAGCTTCTGGACTCTTTTGAGATCCTCTGCACATGTGGGAAAGTATCACAGGTTCCAGACACCTCTAATTCACTCTTCCACTCAAAGAAATGACAAGGCACAACTTAGCACGAGGGGGACATCTACAAGTGCACGTTAGGCACTACCAGGAGTATTTCTGACAAGCTCAAAAACATACATATCTACATATGAATACATAAATATTTACACACATGTTATGTATATACATATGTATTCCATATGAAGCTATGCCCTGAAATGGGCTCATACACTTCCTTGAACTAGTGCAGGGTGTTCTCCCAGCTTCTGTTTGCTGTAATACCTTTTATTTCTTCTGCTAACACATTTGAAGATTCAGTGGTTGAAAGGCAACAGGAGAACTCCAAAGGCAAACATGCAACTCATTACCAGAAGGCATTTCTTGGGGTCATTCCAGACAGACCCCACGAAGAGGAATCTCAATATCCCAGCATCAGTCCCAGGTGAGTGCAGAACGGGAAGGATCCACAATGGAAACACAAAACGTTCAGCTCCAAGCTCCCAGCAGAGCCCTCAAAACTTACTTCCAGTTTTAAAGCACAGCTCAGGACTATCATTTGAAACACCTTCATTTAAGCACTTCAACGAGTGTTTTGCCAGGGAGTAACTTAATGATACTCACAGTGCTTTTAAGGTAGTGAGTGTTCCCTAAGAGCCTGTGACAGAAGTGTTCAGGCATGATGGAAGTAAAATTAAATGTTTTAAAATATACCCTCCTTAGTGACTCTGCCTCATTAGCTAGCATTGTACACAAAGCAATGCTCTGCCCAGTGAGGCTGCAATAAATAATACAAGAAATAATGACAAAACAATTAGGTATTCCTGGAAGCAGTATGTTTTAACTGTTCTTTACACCCAGATAAAGTACTGCTGTTATAAATATATAAAAAACACAACTCACTACTTATGTCACTGCACCTTTTTAATGGCATACTGTTCTGAGGATTAGCTCCTTTGCTTTGAGCAGGTGGCAGGACACTGCTTACCATTCCATACAAGCTGCTCATTTGAAATAACTAAAAACCCATCCCATACTTTAAGAGCATCTCAGGTTGGCACAGCATCCACAGATGAAAGAATCAGCGGATTTGGTTGTGTGAGATAAAAAAAGAGAGAAGCAGCCTATGGATGCACCCTTGTTTTGCATGCAAAATTATGTCTTTAAACAGAACAACCCCAAACCCCAGAACAACTTAACATACGCAGGCACGCATCCTTCCAGCGAGCCTTCCCAAGTCTGATCCGAGGTTTTACTGCATCGCTAAGCAGCAAACTGCGAGAAGGAAGCAGATGTTGAGAAAACACCAACTAAAAATAGGCAGAGATCCCTGAATGCACCTACACACCACAGCACACCCTCCTGCTTCAGCATTCTGCTAAGGAAGATGGGAGGTTTTTTTTTTTTTCCCCAAGCAACTCCAGTCCTCGCCGCCATTCAGGAACCAGGTGCGGGCAGCCCAGGCAGCATCCCCCGACCTTTCCCAGGGAACAGCAGCAGGGATGCCGAGCTGCCAGCAAACCGCACCGCGTGTGCCCAACTCAGCGGCAGGAGTCCCGCGGAGCAGCCGGAGCCCAGCCACCCTACCTTCGAGCACCTGAGCAGGGAAGAGCAGAGGGTAACAAAGAGCCAGCCTGCTGCGGGTACCTGCTACAGGAACAGATCGGCGGCGGCAGGAAGAGAACCCGGCGGGGTCAGGCGAGCCGTGGAGCCGGGAGCTGCAGAGCCCCCTAGCCGCCCCCGGGCAGCAGCCCAAGGGGGGAGCGATCAGCCCCGGCAGAGCCCTGGGGGGGAGGGAGATGCGGGGTGGGGGGGGTGAGCTAGGTGGGCTTCGCGAGGCTTGTCCTTGCACACGCTCAGGTTGTTTTTAATTGCTTCTGCTGGTTTTAGTCTTAAAGTAATGAGACGCACGCTAGGATGCATTAAAAGCCATCCGAACCTACACGTATGAAAGGACAAAGGGAGACACTGTTACGGTTCTTGCGGACCCCATCTTCCCGTTCCAGAAATACAGTTTCACTTTGTATCCCCCTTAAGCACCTCAAACGAGGATGCTCCCTACAAGCGGAGCAAGGCACGCTCTGCTGGCATTTCATCTCTCCCTTCTCAGGACGGAACGGTCCAGCAGGACGCGCTGCGAGCAGCGCAGCTCAGACGCGGATCGCCCCCTTCTGCCCCCAGACTGCTCTGAGATTTCTGAATATTCATGGCCCGCTTCCAGACAAAGCCTCCGCCGACCTACGGCTCCCATACCCCCACGCCGGTGGGGCCGAACTTCAGGGAGTCACGGAGTGTTTTCCCTGAAGGATCACTGCTCTGAATCCGTGCAGAGCATCGGGAGACGTGAACCCCCCCGGCAGTGCCCACCCACAGGCACCAGGTACCGTGCACTGCCCCGAACACACGAAAAGCAAACAAATCGAGGCATCCACAACAAAGGCTTTGCTTTTAAAAGCAAAGAAATACTCCCCTTGAACCCTCGCTGAACTTTCCCACTGTAGTTAGTGTCACTCGTTGGTTGTAGTGACTTGATTTTGGCTAAACTCCATCTCCACCGGAGATGTGAAGAACTCTCATTTCTTGTAGCACATGGCAAAGAAAACTGAAGCTCGTAAGTTACACAGATATGAAAAGCTCCCAAACAAGACCTGTCCACACGACAACAACGCCCATTTCTGTGCTGTGTGCATCAAGCAGTTGTCCCAAACCAAATGTCATGCTCCAGATAGATACTTCAGCGTTTCCCAGATTACAAGTGTATACCTGAACATTTTGGCCACATCTTTCAGAAGTGTGACTCATGTGGATGAGGACATTCTGCAGTGCACACGATTCCTGCAACTCTGTTGAACTTGGAAGAAATCTCATTAACTGAGTGCAACCACCATGTCTTCAAGGGAAAGCCAGTCCTTATGGCACAGCTGGGAAACAAGGAGGAAAACGATCCTGGCTGGGCTGATCCATCCAGGGATGATCCCTCTGCTCAGGTTTCCTTCAAGAGCATCACTAACCATGTCACAAATTCCTTATACTGTTTGTATTATTAATAATAATAAAAAAGCCCCTAAGGAAAGCAACACGCCTTTAAAACCTAAGTTACCTGCTTTTCACTGCTTTTACAAAGCCTGCAGGATAGCACTGCATGCACATCAGAAGGCACGCATGTGGCACCTCCTGCTTGTTGATAAACACAGCAGGGATTATCAGCCCTCCTTCACAGGATGGTTTATATGTTCATTAACATATAAATCATCTCAACTACCACGAGGTACTGTGAGTCTTTTCCTTCTCCTAACAGTTCAGTGCCAACAACAATGGGGATGAGAGTCAGAGAGCTTGCACGTGTATGCAATGCTCTCTACTGCCTTATCTTAGTCCTTAAGATGAGCAGTCATGCAATCTGCTTTACTCCTCAAAGTTTCTTCCTAACTCACTCTGTTCTGCTTCTCTTCCACGTTCCTCTACAGTACTCTCCTCCCCTGCTCTTATAAAAATCACTGATTCTTTACTCCCATCTCATTTGCCACTGTCATTCTGGCTGCCTTCTGATTTTCTCCTTTCCTATGAAGAAGTGGTTGTTAAAATACATAGCTTATCAGGGTGCTCCACCTTCTTGGCAGGTATTATTTATAGATATTCAAGCTCTTCAGAATGACATGCCTGAAAACAGGTCAAAACAGGCAGAAAGAACAGCAACACCATGTGAGCAGAGCTCTCAGCAAAGCTACAGGACTGCCCTGCTCCATGGCTCCATACAACTGTCTGCACACAACTCCTACAAAAACCAACTATTGGTACTAAAAACCAGAGCTATATCTACTTGACTCTTCTGCCTCCCAGCGAGAAGACAAAGTCTGCCTATTTAATCCCACACATGTACCACAAGATTTTCCTTAAGCATCTCTATCCAATCCACCTGGTATGTCTCTGGGCAGATATTTTGCCAAACAAGTACCAAAGTGTCATTTTGTTCATGGAAAACAACGTCAACTGCAACACCTCCAATCAGGCAGCACTCAACTTACTGAGCACACGTGATGTTCTACACTAACTACACTGCATTTCATAAAAGCCCTCTTGAGCACGTAACACCGTTTGGAATAAAGCTGAAATAATTCCTCTGACTTTTAAGATGGATTGAATAAATAGCAAGATACAAAAAAGAAAACAGCAGGAAGGAGTCAGTAAAAAGAAAGAGGAAGAAGGAAGAACTCCAAAACGACTCCTGTAGGAACAGTTATGTTCAGATGCACTAATTCTGCCTCAGGTTCTTCTCACTTAAACACAGACAACCAGACATTAGTTTATCAGGTGAGTGACTCCACTTTTCTCTTTTGTCAATGGAGATGCTTCTCCAGAACTCTATCACATCCTCCCATCCTGTGCTTAGTATGTTACCATACAGGCTACAAAGACACAGGCTGCACAGCATGCTGCTACACCTTTGCATTTTTTGTGCCCAGAATGCCTGCATCTTGCTCCAGCTCTCCAGTGTGACCTTCTGGGCAGTGCTGGAGCTTTCTGACCACAGGCAGCAGAAGCCCAAGACCTAAGAACCAGGCTGTAAGCAATTGCTAGCTTAAACCTGAGATTCTAAAGACGTTGTTCAATGGAAGCATTACTGTTAACGATGATTTGTATGTTAACCCTTTTAAAATTGCACACTACTCTCAAAAGTCAACACAGATATCCGAGGGAGATACCAATCTACATTACCATTGTGCTTCTTTACAGAAAGGACAGAATACAGCATGCCACTGGTGGATCAGAAACACATTTTTCTACTGAAGAGTGAAAGGCGAAGATGACAGATGCCAAGAGCACACACAGCTCTCCTAACATGCCTTGGATGAGGTGTGCTCTGCTGGAGAAGCCCAATTTTGAGAAGTTTAGATGATCACAGAGAATGTTATGAGCAAAAGCAGGAGTCAGGCACAGGAGCACTGCTTTTATGCAGTTAGCAGACTTACAAAATGGAAGATGGAAACCATCTGAGCAGAGGTAGCCACCGATGGAAAACACTGAAGAAAATTCACTATGTTAAACTTGCAACAAGAGTTGTTTATGGAAAAGACAACATGAATGGGAATGCCTGGAAGGAATGGTGGGATACAATGGTCAGTAAATGAGAGGACAGTTGAGATCACTACTTCAACAACATTGGGAGACATTTTGGAAGGAATTTCCAGTATCCCAACCACACAAGCAGCATTGAAGCAAGTGTAAACAGCTGACTTTCCTTTTGCTTATGATATGCTATGTGAAAAGCCTTACTGTAAAAGACTAAGCTTGATTATGCTTATTTTTTATTAAAAGGTTAATTCAAGGATTATGACAGCAAAGCATCCTTTGAGCGGTGCTCAAGCTGTTGCAGAGAAATATATTTTCATCACCTTTATATCACTTAGAGTACCTAGAAAGAAAACTTTCCAAATAAGATGTATTTAATTTTTAAATAAATCCACAAAATTAAAAGTCTTGTGCAAACAGCTGTTTCTTGATGTTGACACCCAGGTGTTCACCCGTTCACACCAAACCAATTCCCAAGAGCCCAAGCATCAAATTTCAGCACTAGCATTGTACACCACAAGCCATTCTGTCTAGCTCAATGGGTTGGTTGAGTATTGTAAATAAAAAATCATTCTATTCATAATCTAAACTGTTCAACAGCAACCTAAAAAAATAAAGCTGAAGTGCCACAAATAGTTTAATGAAATTAAAAAATAATAACAATGAGCAACTGTTATGTTAATCCTGATATTATTTAGGAAGTATGAGAAGTTGAATGTGTTGACATATTTTCATTAGAAAATACATCAGTTTTTATTTCAGGTAGATCAAGTACTTAGCCATAAGAACTTCCACAATTTGCCAAAAAACACACCAAAGTTTTCCATTACTGAGGAGGGACACGTGGAGCAATAACTGATGGAAACTTCTGGACTCAATACCAAGTGGGTGACTACCCAACCAACACAAAAACAGTTTTTCCTGAGACCAATGAAAATGAACTAACTTTATGATAGTTTTTTCTTCTATTTAAGCTAGCAGGTGGCAATCTTGAGAAGAAAAAAAGGCAAACTTTTTTTTCCCCACTAGGCAACACTGAGTAACTTGTCAGATAAATTGATTATAAATTAAACCAAAGCAATGGCCATGGCAAGACTAATAGGTGCTCGGATAGAGATCTCAACCTCTCAGAGCGAGCTGCTCCACAGCTTGAGAGTCACCATGGTTTGAAGGTTCTTCTTTATGCCCACTATCTTTTCAGATATCAGAAATGAAGTTTTATTAAGAGTTCTGAAGTCACTGTCCTACATCCAGCCACTTCCCTTTGATCTTCTTGCAGACAGCCAAAATCTTGATCATCCAGAGATGTGTAAGAGCTGTGAGCAATCCTGCAACACTCTCTGACTCTGCTTGTGAGCAAGGAGAACACGGTGAAAGCCATGGCTTTAAGACAAATCAGTGATTAAGTTCATTCCCATAGCTGTAGGGAAGCCAAACATCTGTGCAACTGCTCCAGTTATACTCTAGAAGGTCAACTGCTCTGTTTGGCAACAATGAGTTTCAATGCAAGTTTTGCATTCTCTGCAATAAATTCAGAAAACACAACTCGTCTCACATACTGGAATGGAAAGCTACTTGGTGTTCTTCTGTTTTCCAAGGTCACAGAATGGGAAAACTCCTTCATCTTTGGAAAGACGGAACTGGACAGCTCAGACATTAAGCAGCCTACAGACTGCTCCATACATATTCAAATGCAAATTAGCAGCAACAACCTCATTCTATCACAAAGCTTTCAATAAGAAGTTACACGCACTCCACAGAGAGGACTTCACTTGTTGAAAGAATATCTTGAACACAGCTTACAAAGTTATTTGTCCTCAGTTCCTTCACAGGCTGCAAGACGTGGGCAAGAACCTTCTGCTGTTCTTCAAGTAGATCCACGTGTACTTATAGACTGCAACAACATAGTGCCAAGCCTCGGGGTTAACACTACTGTTGGCTTTGGGAACCACCAACACCACGGAGCTGCCACCCTGATGCCTCACTACACTTTGACACAGACAACTGAAATAAACTGAAGAAGAGCAACGAGAACATTGCATTTGGAACAAGAAGAGGTTGGACAGTTGGATGGCATCAACAGCCCCTCATTCCTTCCAAGTTTATTCATTCAGCGATGCCAACATGCTAGCAAAACCACACCGAGATGCCCTCAACACGGAGAGAGGGACGAATACACCACAGAGTGAGTGGGACCCGAGGCCTGAGGGCAGCACCTCCGCACAGGACAGCCCCAGCCATGGGGCCCAGCCGCCATGCCGCCGCCCCGGGGGCGTTGGACAGCGGCGGTGCCCGGTGGGCGCATCCCACCCCGCCCCGCCCCCTGACCCCTCCCCTCTGACCTCCCCTCGCGCCCCCCACTCACCCTGGCGCAGGGGCCGGGCCCCTCCTCCTTGGCCTCCGCCATGTTGCGCCCCCCCCTCAGCTGTCCCAGCCTGGGGCGCGGGGCCGGGGGTCACTCCCTTTCAGCCTCCCTCTCTTTTTTCGAGGGTAGATCGTGGGAGGCTCGAGGGGTGCCGGGGCCGGCCCCGCGCCGCGCTGCGGCGGGAGGGGTGGCGGGGGGGCCCGGCAGCTCCTCAGAGCGGCGGGGGAGGGTCGTACCCGCCAGGCCGCGAGCCCTCTTAAAGCTGCAACGACAAGCCCAGCGCGGGGTCGTAGCGCGCCTGCGCCGCGCGCCTGCGCACCACCTCCCGTCTCCGCCTCCCATCTCCTCCTGCGCATGCGCGTTGCGGTCTCCTCAGGACCTGTCTCGCTGGCTCCCCTAGAGTTGCAGGGACTGAGGGGACGGCGGGGGCTGAGGGCTGGGACCCTTCTTGGCCACCTCCAGAGAGGTGTAGGGATAGAGTACGTGAGGCTTGGCTTGGGTTATGTCAATTGATGACTGGCTTTGACTGGCCCCATGGCGGCCACAAGGCCCACGATGGCGTAGCATGGCTGCCAGGCTGTGCGTCGCAGCGATGGATGCTGCAGGCCTCGCCTCACTCTATGCTTCATGCCTCACCTCATCTCAAGCTTTACCTCATGCTTTGGCTCACACCTCTCCTCAAACATCACATCAGACCTCCCGTAGTGTCATGCCTCACCCTGGGCTTTGTGTCGTGGCTCCACTCACAGCCCTGGCTGTGCCCCAGAGCCCACTGCACATCCCCAGCACTGTGTCCAGCACCATGAGGATGCCATGGGGATGGATCCTGGGCTGGAAAATGAGCCAAGGTTGTCATGGTTTTGTTCAGCAGCACTCCAGACGTTGACATGTTGGACTCGCAGCCTTCTTGTTGGACAAGGGTATGTATTTGTTGATTTGGCAGGATGCTCAGCACACTACAAAACATCATTTAACAACGTTATCGCATCCCAAACCCATAGCAATAAGGGCTGTGTCATGCACCTTTGAACCTAAGTCTGTTTGCTTATTTTGTGCCACTGTGAAGCACTTCCTTCCTGTGCTGAATCTACTGTGGAGTGGTTTTGAAGAACACATGGAGTATTTCCAGAACATTCTTTTTTTTTTCACTTTATTGGAAACAGACTAAAAACATCCTTGGTTTTTTTGTTTTTTTTTTTTTTTTGGTTGTTGTGTCAAAGCTCATGAATGAGCCATTATGATTTTTTTAGTTATTCTAACATTTGTTGGTATGACTGTAAACAGCCATGCTTTTAATGTCAGAATGGACGTTTTATATTTGACCACATTTTTCCTCATCAAATGTTGGTGTGAGGGCTGTTTCCACAAACTCCAAGGACTTAATCCCATGAAGATTTCCATATCTGTTTACCTTGAAATACCTGAGAGGTCACACTTGGTTTGCAAAAACCGGTGTAATTCTTCAAGATGAAAGCCTAAATATTTTAAGCTTTGTAATGTTGCCTGCAATCTTCATGCTTTCCAAAACTTAAGACACTCAAAATGTTAGCAAAGCATACACCTATTAAAAAAAAAATAAGATGCTGTGAGATACCATTCATTTTTATGGTGAAAAATGTCAAACCTTACACATATCTGTAAGTGACTGGTAAGAACAGCTTGTTCCTTTCTCCTTGCAATTTAAATAATCTAAAAGCTTGCTAAAACTTGGTCCTGCAAAGAAATCTCCACTGCCTGGGTTTATCAGATTTGCACAATTAAGGGGTGGTATTGAGTAGCAGCTGCATTTCAGCAGTAATTGAGATGAACCTTTAGCAAACACTGGTCTTCATCTGGCCTGAAATGTTTAATGCATGATGTTGGGATTCATTTCGGGAACACTGTCAGATGTCTCCTTAGAAGCTGCTGCATTCCAATGACAGCATTAATGAATGCAGTATTTTAGTAATGTTTAACAGTAATAATTAGTAATTAAATAATAATAATGCTTTTCACATCCTCCAATATGAAGTAATTCTAGTTAATGTGTCGTTTTGTTATATTTCTTAATTTGGGATTCTTTATGACAAAGGATATTATAGGTAGAGCATAAGCTTACGGTGAAATTAACTGTTCAAAAGTTACTTTCATCTTTAGAAAGCTGCAGGTGAAAAGGATGAGTATTTTAACTCATTTAATGGGCACAAAATGCAGTTGCAAGAAAATATTTTAATTGGAGTTAATATTTATGTTGGTTTTGACTTGTGAATGGCTAGAAAATTTAAATGTAGGGCTGCCACTTATCAAGTTTGCACCAGGCATGTCCACTGAAGCCCTGCCCAGACAGCAGGATGCGTGGATGTGGTCCATAAATGGCCTTTGAACATGCACAGATTTCTCAAAAGCATTTGTCTGGTAGCACAGATGTGTTGTACGTGTGCTGAAAATGCATGTATTTTTAAGAGATATTTTCTAGAACAGAAAACACAAAGAAAAAAGAGCCCTTTTACAAGATAAATATTTTTAGTGATCTAAATTATAGTAACAGCATTTGAGTATTCAGAAGTCAGAAAAAAAAAAGAAAATTGTATTTGTTTATGAATTAAAAATTTCACAGTAACAAAAGTATTTATTTGTTCTTGTTGACTTCTGGCTTCTGAGTCATCGTGTGCTTCCTTCAAGTTTTCAGACTCCAGCTTTGACAGTGCATGTCTGGGGGGAGTTGTCTGGTTGGTTGACTTAATTAAACCTTTATTTTCATGTAATCACAGCTCCAAAAGCTCAAGGCATTCAGACTGACCTCGAATACCAATAACATCAGAAGACCTCACAAAGCTGTTGTGAGAACCTCTTTGGGCCACACTGCAAATTCCTGTTGTATTTTATAAGATGAAAATCTTGTATAACTTGCTCAGTGCATGCTAGCAGAAAGAGACATCTTCATTTCATTCAGTGTCTCTCATAAGTAAATTACAGAGCTGATGGAAACATTTGAGCTTTTCCTATGCAACTGAAAATGCTTTCAGACCACTAAACAAAAAATGTTGTTAAAAATAGATCCTGTCATTAAAATGGAGCATAATAAAAGCAGATGCTATTGAAATCTATGCTTGATGGAAGGCTTGCTTAAGCTGATACTGTGGATGAGAGTGTGGCAATAAGCATGGACCATTTAAAGCTATATTACCACTGGTATGTATGCTGCTTAGATGCATCTCTGCCCTTTCTGTGAATAAGGCAGTTGAAGTAGTCAAACATGTTTTCCAGCTTGTTCAGACCTGACATGATTTTGACTCTAAATGAACTGTATACGTAAGACTCTGTAAAATATGTAGATTATGTGGTGATGACTAGTGTAGAACAGACCTAGATAAATGCCTTGATAAGGCAGGGAAAAGATAAGATTTTTCCACAGAGTATTGTGTTTGAATTGCTCTTTAATTTACCCCTGCAGTGCCTATATTATAATCTGCTGTTCAGTTCTTCATGAGACTATTTGTCTTTAAAATAGTGACATTTAAAAAAGAAACCACGAAGCTCCTTTCACATGCAGGCTGCAGTTCAATGAACTGGATGAATGATCTTTGCACATACCCACGGGCATATACAGCTGAATAGAGATCTCCCAGAAAACCAGCCAGCCCTACATATTGAGATCCAGACACTCCTTCCTCCATTCGAGCACAGGTTCTATTCAGAGATTGTAGGTTCTGCTGCATGGTTTTGGCTGAACACAAATCAACTGAATAATCCAGATTCCTTTTCAGTGAGGTCATTGAGCATCCGAATAGGACAGGCTTTGTAAGGGGTTGTTGCATCTGTCGTGCCCACATTTGGGCCAATGGATAGACTGAAAAGACCAATGTAGAAGTACAATTAAGAGTATGGGAGTCTGATGTTGGCAGAGTTGTGTCGTCCTGACTTCCAAAATAGCACCTGATTGCTTGAGCACAGCACTGAGGCTGTGGGACAGGAAGACGTGAGAGCAAGGACGGCTGTGTCTAGAAGACTGAGACATGAAGGGAAGGAGTTCTTGGAATTGAACTGTGGTACCTTGGGTCTTTCTTTGTCCTTGACACTGTGGGGGACTGAAACTGGACTGATGAGAGTCTAACTCAACTTCACACGTGAAGAGATGCACTAGGCAGTGCAAATGGGAGCGGAAGCAACAACCTTCCTAAACTCTTAATTCTCAACCTGAGAAGACTGTAGCTCAGAAGAGGTAATACTGGCGACCAAGAGGCTGCTGTGAGCACAAGAGCCAGGACCTGGCAGCTGTGTGCTGTGTTCTGCCCACTGGTTCTCTGAACCTAGAGGCACCCACCGGCAGAGTAGCAATGACAGCTCTGGAGGAGATGAGCTGCCAGCAACTTTTTCTATCCAATAGATGGGCAGAACAGCCAAAAGCTCTCAGCTTCAGATGGCTCCACTGCAGATACCAGCAGCTTCCAAGGCAGGGCTGTAATGACCTAAGCAAAAACAGAACATTTCAGAGGGAATGCAATGGTTAGCAGAGGCTGCACTCGGTGTCTGAGCAGAGTGAGGGGACAGGGCTCTGGGTTTGTCCCGCAGCACTGGGGCACATGGTGATGTCAGGGGCCTGCACAGGTCCCCGAGGCATGAGGACAAAGGCCACAAGGAGGCTTGGCAACAACAAAGATTGAGGAAAGAGAGAAGCCAAGTTTTAAAAAGCAACACATTCAGCTTGTTTAGTCACAGATACACAAACGCAGGAGGGGTGGCAGAGGCCTATTTTCATCCTGAAACTCCCCCTCACGTCCCAGACTTGCTTTGCTTGGCTGTGTTTGCTGTGGAGATAACATCCCCTTCCCCCACCACCCACAGATTACTGGAGGAACAGCCGCTGCAGAAGGAAAAAAAAAAAGCAGTTGCCTTACTCTGCCTGCAGGAGAAATGTCAGGAAGTGTCTGGTGGTGGGTGGGATAAAGGAGGAAGCTGAACTCTAGAGAGAATATTCTAGCTCTGCTCGTGCAAACAAATGCCCCTCTGTATCTTGCTTGATAAGAACATACAGTGGTGGTCTTCCTGTGTGCAGGAGGAGAATGGTGTACACATCTCGGAGGGATTTGATTCGTCCGTGCTGCGTCATCCAAAGCACTCAGTGAACTGGAGGGTGAAAAAGTGTAAACAGCTCGTCGGAAATACAAGCATCATCAATAATTAATAGCGACTTTTTGTAATGGGAGTGATGCAGTATTAATTATGAAGCTGACTTCTATTTGGATGGATTTGTGTGTGTGTATGAAATTTGGACCAGAATTTAAGTTCAGTGCAATCATGCTTTTATTCTAATTACAATAATTATAGATCCATTCTGCATCTTTTTAAGTCTGTATAATGCAGACTTTTGTTTTTGCAGACCAAATGTGGCAGTTCTCAAGTTCATCAAGTGGATCTGGTTGTAAACACAAAGGAAATTGTTTTCAGACATTGTCACAGTGCAACCCTGTGGAAATGTGGAAGTGCACCAGGAGCACAGGTAGTGCTAAATACACTAGATTTCTAAAGTCACACTCAAAAGTGATGAAGGAGCTTAATTGCATATGTCATGAAATATTTAAATAGATAGTGACCAGTATGTGCAAATCTGGTATCTAGACTTTTACAGCTATTTATGTATTATAAACAGCTGATGCTACTCTGTGCCAGTGACTCAATCTTTTTTATTCCGTAGCCATAAAAACTGTGATTACACCATCCAAAAATCAGTATTTCGTGCAGTGCATTTTGAAGCTTATTTTTTGTACAGGGTGATCTGTTGTGAAAAGATCTATGGCAGAAGTACAGAGCTCAGAGAAGAGGACTGGGTCCTTACATCCTCCTAGGCATTGCTGCCCTTACTCCATAGCAGATCACAGGAGGTTAGTGTAGAGAACAAGCAAAAACTTCCTATTTGTCGCAGTAAGTATTCTTATATGATCATTAACTGCTTTCCAAGCTGGAATTTATACCACATTCATAACAGATCCTTGTGACAAGGCAGAAGAGGGGAAATACCTTTTTCTTTCCCTTGTGTGTCCTTAGTTTTGTTTGTCCATCTGCTTTTCTCTCCTAACAGTCAAAACTCCCACCCCATTTCAGCTTTCTTCCTGTAGCATAGCCCTGTGCTGCTTTGATCAGCAGTGAGAGAGTTAGTGTTGGCAACTGACTTGTCATCTCTGAGCATGCAGAGTAATGAAGGGTGAGATTAGAAAGAACTCAATGAGACATTATTTCAGGCTGCTGGCAGGCTCAGGTAGGCACTGGTACAGTGCGACTGAGAGGGTATTATCTGCCTTATTAAGATGCCAAAGCTAATATTTTTTAAAATAGTGAAGTATTGGACTTTTACAAAATCTCAGTGTGCTCAAGGTCAGAACTTTTTCCTGGGATAGGCATCAGGTTGTCTGATAATCAGTTCATCAGTCTACTCTACTGTTCTGATGTCATGACAATGTTAATTTTATCTTTGTCTTCTGAGAGTTCCTGAAAATTGACATGAATAATCCATGAATTTCATGCCAAGTCCACATCAGCCTCCCCAAATGCAGAGTAAAACTGTTGATTGTAATACTTCTACCATTCCTGCTGGAACTTTTGCAGAGCTATTGCACGTATTTTCTGTTGAGCTTGTTTCTTTGTCCGTGGGTATGAGGAACAGGATTACCTTTAACATCTATCTTCTGCTCACATATTTATTGCCAGTGACAAAATCTTCAGTTGTCTTAATAGAAGAAATGAAGGCTGTTAGCTGTATGGTGACAGGATAAATTTTAGTTATGCATATCTTTTGTCTCTCCAAAACTCAAAGAAACATATAGATTGATTGCTTTGTCATACAGCTCTGCTGATTGCTTCCTGCAAGCCAGTAAGCATCCTTAACTCCAATTGACTTCATTGGAAATGGAGGGCTCTTGGAGCCTCTTGGAAGACTTAATTGGCACGCTCCTCTGTGCCTTCAGCAGGCATGCACAGTGTGTACAAGCATCACTCCATCCACTGGCAGAACACATCTACTGCTGAGTAAGGAGAAAACAGGCAGCCAAGGGGTGGGAGAGCCTGGTTGTGTGAGTGCTTAAGACACCAGATTCCCCTTCTCATCTTGCTGTGGATTTGGACGATTTTGAACTTTTGGTGTTTGTTTTGTTCAGATAGATGATTTCCCTGCAGATACTATATTACTTTTCCTGTAGACTCTTGAACCTGATTCAGCTTTCATTTATTTGACGATAAATCAAGATTGTGTCCAATGAAATCACAGTGTTACTGTGCAAAGGCAATCAGCTCCTCCCTCCCTGCAGCCATTCTCTGCATTTGCTTTACTATCACTGTATCTCTTATCTGGCCCTGCATTACTTACAGTCATCTGGCTTTAAAAATGGCCTACAGGCGTATTTGTCATAGTGTACAGGAAAAACCTCTTGGAAAGGAGATTTAATCAGTACTCAAGCAGGGAGTGAAAGCAACAGAGGATTGAGAGAGGAGAACTCTCATCATCAAGTGCCACAGGAAGGCTGCTGAGAGTTCTGCTGTGCAGCTGAGGAGCCGTTGCAGCTATTCACCACTCCTTTCATCGTGTCCTTATGTACCAGATGTTGCTGTAGGCATTTTACTTTCTCTTTTATTCTTTAAAGGTGACGCTGCCATTCATGAAACTGTTGAGTGATGGAATAATGAAACCATTCTGCAGAAATCCCCACTGTTCCAGGCAGGTTTATCAGAAAGCACCACAGTCCTGACTAGCAGAGCCTGCAGCAGGGGAAGGACTCCAACCTGCACTCGTGCGTGCCTCACTGCTATGAGCACCCTGTCCACTTCCTGCCCTTGACACCCTGATTATTTATCTTAATTGATGAGCATCTCTGGTTCTGTGACACTACTTGAATTTGTCCAGACAGTCTTTCTTATCTGAAAATTACACTTAGCTTGATGGCTACAGAGACATTCATGACTTCAGACCTCGACGTCTGCCTGCTTTCTGCAAATCTGTCTTCCAAAGCCTGCTGCAGGTGTTTTTCTCTCTTCAGCTGCAGACTGCTTGAGTTGTCCCGGGTTTCCAGTCTCAGACACAGTGTTTATTTAGAGTGGAACATACTGTGGGGGACACACCAAACCTTCCTCCTTGGTGTTTGTTTTTGGATTAGAACTGCAAGCCGTCTAGTGTGAATATTTACAAAATCAGGTGATTGCTAGTGGAGGTCATTTTTGTTTCAAGTCCTCATAGCTACATTCATGTGTCTTTGATTTCCAGCTTTGATTTTGAGCCCAGGATAAATACTCCTATTGCAGTTACAGCGTTACAAAAATACATACTCATATCCTGGCCTCTTCTAGGTGCATGGAAGTTCAAAGTCTGTGTATTTCCAACAAGCTGTCCATACTCATGCAGGTCTGGGACTACGGTTTCTTTCAAAGGATGATAGGTTAATAGCTCCCTAAATACAGCTCACTCGTACTTGCAACAACGCTGAAAACAACTCTTTTATATTCAAGAATTCTTAAATAAGCTTTCAGAAATAATGAAGTATCGCAAGGGGGCCATGGCAGTTGTTTGTAAGAGCCAGTCCCCAATTCTTTCTTCCAGTGCTTTAACCTCTGAGACACCTCGTGGTGGGAGCGCTCACTGCGGGGTCGGGATCTCGGGGAGGATCCATTTCAGGGCCTTCATTCTGCCGCCGTCGGAGTGGCTGGAGCCATACAGATGGTGGAATGCTGCCGTGGGGAAAAAGGACGGGTCTGTGGGCAACTTCTTTAAAAATTTCAAAGCCAAAGGGAAATCCATTTTGTTAGATGATGAAGTCTGCCTTGGTGCGATGCCTCACAAATATTGACAGAGATTGATATTTGATCACTGCAATTTAACAGTTACAGTTTCTGCCCAAATAAAGTGAACACATGGCTTTCCCCGGGGCTTCACTTAAAGTTTGTTTCAGTTGACCTGAAACCGAATGTAGGATCAGTGTGAGCCTCGATGGGTGCAGCTCCAGTGCATCACCACTGAGACCAGCACCACCGAATGGATCGGAGCTGCTCTGCGATGTTTTGTAGGACGTTGAATACTCAAACCATAACAGTTTTACAGACCATTACAGCTTCTTTGTTTATCTACCTGAAGGTAGGTAACGGCGTGTTATGCTTTGCAGAACTGCCATCTGCTTTCTTACCAGCAGAGAGCTGCGCCCGGCCTTTACAAGGCGTTTGCAGATCATTTGTCTCAGTTGGAAGGAAATAACCATGCCAGACTTTTCAAAGCACATCGGGTCAAAGCGCTGGTAGCCGAGACCTCCCACGTTGGCATTGCGTTAATACTGACGTGCTTCAACGAACGCATAGGAAACTTTCTACCAAAGCTGCTTTCAAAGCAGAAGTGAAACCACACCAGGAAGGCCCAAAGGGGCCGGGCCGGGCCGGGCCGCCGCACTCCTCTGCACACCGGGCTCCTGCAGCCGCCCCGCGGGACCGCCGGGTTCCCGCCCGACTGACTTCCCCCGCAGCCAATCGGAAGCCGAACTTCCGTCGCACCTGACCTCCCGCGGGTCAAACTGCCCAATCAGCGCACAGGAGGTTAACGGATCGTCCTGTCCCGATGTCGGCGGTCAAATGAGCCAATCGGCAGAGGGCAGGCTCCTTACCAATGGGATCAAAGAGTTTAAGGAATGCGGACGCGCCATTGGGCGCTCCGCCGATCGGTTTTCGCCGCCGCGGCAGCTGGTTGGTCAGCCGGGAAGAGGGGGCGGCTTCCGGGGGCGGGGAGGATATATTAGGGGTGGACAAAGGCGGCGGCGAGGCCCTTTAGCTCGCCGCCATTTTGAGCAGCGGGCTCTGAGGAGCAGCAGCGGCAGCCGGCGCACCTCTCCTTCTCCGCCTTCCCCTCCACCACCATGTCGCGGGATCGGTTCCGTAGCCGTGGCGGCGGCGGCGGGGGTTTCCATCGGCGCGGCGGCGGCGGCGGCCGTGGCGGCCCCAACCACGATTTCCGCTCTCCGCCGCCCGGCATGGGCATGGGCCAGAACCGCGGGCCTATGGGGGGCGGCCCGCAGGGCCCCGGCGGCCCGCCGGGCGGAGGCCCGAAGTCCGAACCGCCGAAACCTCCAGCGTCGACCTCCGCTCCGCCGTCCTCGTCATCTTCGTCCTCCGCCACCACGGCGGGCCCCGCCGGCAGCCAGTCCGGCCCCGGGGCGCCTCCTCCGTCCGCCCTGCCCGCGGGGCAGCCGCCCCAGCAGCAGGCCCAGGGCTCCGCGCCCTCCTCCGCTCCCTCCGGCCCCGGGGGACAGCAACAGCCGCAGCCCAAGCCGAGCCCCAGCCCCACCCCGGCCGGCGGCCCTAAAAAAGGACAAGGACAGTCGCCCGGCGGCGGGCCCAAGGGGCCCGGCGGGCCGCAGCAGGGGCCGGGCGGGCCTCACAAGGGCGGGCCGGGCCACCGCGGCGGGCCGGGCGGGGAGCCGCGGGGCCGCGGGCAGCAACACCAGGGACAGCAGAGCCTCTCTTCGCAGCAGGGCCCGGCCGGCGGCGACAAGCTCTCCGACGAGGTGAGTCACGGCCCCCTCCCCCTTTCCCAGCCACAAGATGGCCGCGGCCGGGCACGGCGCTCCGCGCGCTCCTGACGCCATCTTAAGGGGAGGAGCGCGGGTTGGGGGTCCGGGCTGCGCGAGTTGGGGTGCGGAGGCAGAGCTCCTGTCCGCCCGCAGCACGCGGCGATGCCTCCTTCTGCTCTGCTTCGTCGTAGGGCTTTAAGGCAAACCTCTCGCTGCTGAGGAGGCCCGGGGAGAAGACTTACACGCAGCGGTGCCGTTTGTTTGTCGGGAATTTGCCTGCCGATATAACGGATGAAGACTTTAAAAGGTTGTTTGCCAAATACGGGGAGCCGGGAGAGGTTTTTATCAACAAAGGAAAAGGCTTTGGATTCATTAAGTTGGTAGGCATTCGTACCGCCCACCCACCTCCTAAAAATTCTCGCCGTTACTAGTTTTATAACCTGATTTCCTAAAACTGGGTCTCAAACTTCCCCCAGGAATCCAGAGCTCTGGCAGAAATCGCTAAGGCGGAACTGGACGACACCCCCATGCGGGGCAGGCAGCTCCGCGTCCGCTTTGCCACGCACGCTGCCGCGCTGTCGGTGCGTAACCTTTCGCCTTACGTGTCCAACGAGTTACTGGAGGAGGCTTTCTCCCAGTTCGGCCCGGTGGAGAGAGCCGTTGTGATTGTAGATGATCGAGGTAGATCGACAGGAAAAGGCATTGTTGAGTTTGCATCAAAGCCAGCTGCCAGGAAAGCGTTTGAACGGTGTACTGAGGGGGTGTTCTTGTTGACAACGTAAGTATTTTGCTTCTTGGGATTTTGAGTTGTAAGCAGAGGAAAACTGTCAGTCCCTTCTGCTTTTTCAGAACGGGATTGGTATAGAAATGTAAAGCATGTGTGTATTTTGTATTCAGCACTCCTAGGCCAGTTATTGTGGAACCACTGGAGCAACTGGATGATGAAGATGGTCTTCCAGAAAAGCTTGCTCAGAAGAACCCGATGTACCAAAAGTAGGCACTCTCTTTTTGGTATAACGAGTATGCAGATAACATGGTATGATCACTGGCTCTGTGACAGGGTGATTTTTCAGAACCTGGTTTTGAATATCACAGATGGTGCATGAGTATCATCCTGATAACAGATTTTGGGGGTAAAGGCAGAAGTGTAGTGTACAGCTCTTAACTCAGGTGCCAGCTGCTTGCTTATGTGGTTGTTGCAGATTGTCTCTGTGAGACTTTTGTTGGTGATTCCATAGGGAAATAAATGTTAGAATTACTACTTTGAGAAACGAAGTAAAATCTCAGGTTGTTTCATGGCTGCCAAATCTGTCCATAGACTTTCCTTCCAAGGTGACTGCTGTGTGTGGGAGATGCAGTGGTGGATGAGTCTTCCTTTACCTGTTAACTTCAGGACCTGTGCCTGTAAGCCTGTTTGTTGTAGAGCTGTCCTTTTCAGATTGGAGGTCTTGTGGATCTTACACGAGGAAGTGTGTGAATTTACTTGTTTTGATCAAAGGCATCAAGCAGCGTAGTGACTGTGCTCTTGTAAACAGTGCAAATCAGTAGTGTTTTTCCCAGGATTTTTAAAGTGTTTGTAATATATGAAAAGTTCTTAAGTTTCTGTTTTTTTCCATTAATTGCTGATTCTCTAACTTCAGTTACTTTGTCGGTATAAGCTGTCAGCTCTCAGATGTTTTGAAGACAAGGTTAAAGTAAATGTTGCTCTGCTTTAACACTATACTCTAAAACTCTGTGCTCAGGCAATTTGAGCAGCTGTCTGTGTTAAGGCAAAGGGCTCATCTTAGTTTTGGATTTTGCATCTGACATTTGCCTGCAGTGGAGTGTTTTAATGAGGAAGTTGCAGGATAGACATGCAGTAGAACTGGAAGCAGAAGGCTCTGCTTGGATGTGTAGTTTTTGAATTAACTTAAATGGTGCTGGTTAAGTCCATAAAATGCTGTAATGTTTTCATTCTCTCAAAGCAAGCTTTAATCACTGTTGAGGGAGGGAGTATTTCCTAGTTTCCTCTGTTACCTAGTAGTTGGCTGTTGTGCCACTGATCTTTTATCGACCTTCATTTCTGAGCCTTATGCAGCCTGGCTGAGCATCTTCCTTTCTGCAGGGAAAGAGAGACTCCTCCCCGTTTTGCTCAGCCTGGCAGCTTTGAGTTTGAGTATTCTCAGAGATGGAAATCTTTAGATGAAATGGAAAAACAACAGAGAGAACAAGTGGCAAAAAACATGAAAGATGCCAAGGACAAACTTGAAAGTGAGATGGAAGATGCTTATCATGAGCATCAAGCAAACCTCTTGCGTCAAGGTAATCAGCTCTGGATTCTTTGTCTCCAAATGCTTGTTTTTGCTCTGAATGCTGGCTTAAGTGCATAACTTAATGGCCTGAATAAGCATGCTTTCTAAGTTTTATCTTAAAGTGTGGTTAAGAACAGTGACACGTGGTGTCTGCTGCGGTATAGACGAGATTAATCTAATTCAGATCTGAATTTAAATTGGAGTTTGTGAAGCTCCTGCTGACAGGCTTGGTTTCTGCAGACCTTATGAGGCGTCAGGAGGAGCTGAGACGTATGGAAGAACTCCATAATCAAGAGATGCAGAAACGCAAGGAAATTCAGCTCAGGTTGGTCTGGCTTTTACAGGATTTTTCAGCTGTATGTTTTTTTTTTTAATGGCTTATAGAGAACTTCTTTCAAGAAACCATTGCTGTTTCAGTTTGTGTATGAGAAACTGAACTGTTTTTTTCCTTGATTTTTTTTCTGAAGTGTAACCATTAACTGTGAAGTTGGCCATGCGTAGGGAGGATGTCTGGAACACATTACTGCCATGGTTTAATCATCTGCTTTGGGTCGATCAGGCAGGAGGAGGAGCGTCGCAGACGGGAAGAGGAAATGATGATCCGTCAGCGAGAGATGGAAGAACAGATGAGGAGACAGAGGGAAGAGAATTACAGTAGAATGGGTTACATGGATCCTGTAAGTGAAACCACTCTCGTTTTCTGGATAGATTACCATGTTTAGAGACTGGCAGAAGTCTTGCATGTTTTTGAGGTTGTTTTGCTTCCTTTAGGTTAGAGGTGATGTCTTTGTGTAATTGAAATGGTGGTAGTTGGCTGTGCACATGCTTTGTCTCCTGAAAGGTATGGGTCTCAGTGATAGCTTCTGTGCTAAAAGTTGTTTCTTCTATGCAGAGGGAGAGAGACATGAGAATGGGTGGTGCCACCACAATGAACATGGGAGGTAAAGAATTTTTAAATAACTACTTCACGTGGCTACCTTAGAAATTGTCAGAATATGATTATATATTTCTCTTCCTTAGATCCTTATGCTTCTGCAGCCCAGAAATTTCCACCTCTCGGAGGTGGTGGCGGCATAGGTTATGAAGCTAATCCAGGAGTTGGCCAAGCAGCCATGAGTGGTTCTATGATGGGAAGTGACATGGTAATGTATCCTGTGATGGCTCTAGTTTAGCACAAGGGAAATGTTGCAGTTGGAAATGAAGTTCTGTGTTCGGTTGTGTAAATTTCACTGTTAACTGCTGACTTTCTTGTCAGGTGTTTAACATGGAAGAGTAGTTTGGCGTTATGTAGTGCTAGTTTAGTTAACCATTATGGTAGTTTATGCAGTTGGAAGTTGTTTGTAATTGAATTCAAATGTGCTGTTGAGCATATTTGCAATTAACTCTGACTTTTTTGGACTTCAGAAGTTCTGCATCATAGTTAGGCTTGGAAGGATTTTTATAAATTCTAGAGAATACAATTTTCAGAATCAAAATAGTTGTTGCTGAGTAACGTGACATTCTGTATGGGCAAGTGAGATCTTTGTTCTCCTTTCCATAGTTGCACATTGCATTTGTTTTGGCCCTTCCAAGCCTTGTTAGAATTGATGCATGCTGTTACGGATATGCTGTTAATTCAGAGATCTGCGAACGTGTCTTTCAGCAGCAGATTAACTTAAATAATGGGGAACAGCATATCACCTATTCTATATGCTGATGTTTGCTATAGAAAAGCAGGAATGCTGTTTTTTGTGTTTTTCAAGTCTTAGGCATGTTCCAGTGGTCCTTGACTGTAGCCATTTTGTGGTTCCTGACCCACAAGGGAATGATAGCCTGTTCTTGTTGCTTCCTCTTTGTTGGGAATGGCTGTAGGTAGTGTTTATTAAAGCTGCTGCATATCTCGTGTTCCGAGGTATGTTTCCAAGCTGTACTATTTTTGCCACACTATATGTGTGAATGGGCTTTGAGCCTGCTTGGTGTTATCACACTGAAGCAATGCTGATACAGACGAAAGAAATGCTTACTGGGTATAATGGAAAGCTGTTGGTTTAGGTGGTGATACTAGTGTGCTTTCACCCTCCTGGTAAAGGGTGTCCTGTGTTGCACAAGCTGAACTAAATGATTTTTGGGTGGGTTTAGGCCTCTGGCTTAACTTTGTGAGCTATCCTAATAGCTGGGCAAATATCTTCTGTTTTTATGGGAACTGTATCTTTGAAAACCGTAACTTCGCAGAGCTGCAACAGTTCAGTAGACAGTGCTGGTGGCCTTAATGTATCTATAGTCTACTGATGTATTTAGGCAGTTCTTAAGCTTCCAGCAAATAGTTAGGCAGTCTGTGGTAAATGCTGTGAACATTTTTCTCCTCTTGAAATTCGTGGTACAGGTGCATGCTGAATGAGTGTAATACTTGAAAATGTGCGTGGCAGTAAAGGTGGCCTTGAGTTTCTTAGAATGGGGGATCTCTGCCACACAGTGCTGTCACAGTTATTGGCTGACATCTTTTTGAAGAGCAGAGGAGGTAAACCTAAGCTGCCATGAACTAGGCAGGGAAGAAAAATGGTAGCATTTGACATACTTTACTTGGGAGGATTGAAACTGACTTTCAGAAGTGGAGCCTGAGTTTTCAGTTGCAGGTACCTTCTGTAACAAACAGCCTACCCTTGTTCTGTTATTTGGTAGCAGAAAACGTGCTTGAAATGAAAGTTGGGAGCTTTTTGTTAAAATTTTGGCAGTTCTGTAATGCTGATGCAACTACTGTTACAGTAACTGGATGAAGTACGTGCCATGAGAGGTATTAGCAAAAATATCTGAAGTCTCTGCTTCATTGCAGGGTAAATTGAGCTTTTCCATCTTGGTGTGAAGCCTTTCAACACTGAAGTTGTGAATTTCCCATGAGTTTGTGATGAAGGTGGGGTGGGAAGGGATATATTGGCTGGATGCACACAGCCCTTTGTGCATAGTTCTAACCTGAAGTGGAAGAAGTTGTGGTTCTCTGAACACACTTGGCACACACAGCAGCAGTTCTGGAGTATGTGGGGTTGGATAAAAGCAAGTCTTCTGACCGAGCAGTTGCGTTGGTTAGGTAAATCACTGGTCATGAGCTTTTTCACATTTTTTTTTCTTCTTGTAATCCAGTAGTGCTCACTGTCAGTTTTGATTACTGCCTAAGGCCTCTCCAGTTTAGTCAGCAGACCGTAGTCTTAACCCCATCTTGAAAAGCACATGGTCTCTATTGCAGCACATGCCATTAACTGGTGAGTAGGCATTCTGTTTACAGTGACATTTTATGAATGTCAGCTCGTACTTCAGTGAACTGAAGATGCTCTCTCTGGCTAGGCTTGTTTGGAAATGACAGTGATGTAATCTAAGCTTTTATCGCACTAAAGGTGAGAAGTTTGCCAGCTATTTGCATTAACTTGGTTGAAAATTGCTAGAGCTCATTGTGAAAAGTTGTTAATTCACATCTGCACTAATGCTTACATTTCTAGCACTGCAGGGAGGATCTGTTCTTTGTAACAGATGTATGAGAATGCATCAAGTGGGAACATACCTCAAGGCATGTATTACAATAAACTAATTTTTAAATTACCCTTTTTTCCTTTCTATGTTCCCGGTACCTGTGGATCGGCTCAATGGTGATTGTATCGACGAACCTTGACTACGGAACCTTCTAAAAATATATACTTAACACACATGGACATCAACTACATATAATGAACTGTTAATTCTGTTCCAATAGCGTCCTGAACGCTTTGGGCAGGGAGGTGCGGGGCCTGTGGGTGGCCAGGGTCCTAGAGGAATGGGGCCTGGAACACCAACAGGATATGGTAGAGGGAGAGAAGAATACGAAGGCCCAAACAAAAAGCCCCGATTTTAGATGTGACCTGTAGTTTCATTCCAGTTTGTTTTGTCTGTCTTGTTTAGACACCAACTTTTTAATTCTTGCATTTTAGTAAGAAAGCTACGTTTTTATGGATGTTAGAAACTTACTGACCTAATATTTGTAAGTGGTCTGTTTGGGCAAGTACAACTTAATTATGTAATGCAGTGTTTCAAAACAAGTTTAGCTGTTTTTTTGATGTATAACGTCCCTAACTTGATGGCAGTGTACGTTGTGCCACTGAATTCCCAAAGTGTACCAACTTTTTTTTACTGTGCTTCAAATAAATAGAAAACTAAATGTAGTAACTTTTCTTGCCATTCATGGTTAAATTAAGAGGCTAAATACCACACCTTCAGCAATAAACTGAGAGTCTTGCCGTAGAGATCCGACTAGACCAGGGTGTGGAACTGTAGTGAAGAGCTGAGATCTCTTCCCATAATGCCTCTAGCTTAAGACTGGGACAAGTAGCTGCACTGCCCAGTAGGAGCAGATTTTTGGACATTGTGCTGCAATAAGAAAGTAAATGAAAACCTTGCAGATGCTGTCAGATAACGGTAATGAAAGCTACGCTGCAAGTAATGCAGTCTGTAAAGAATTTCATATCTTAGCTATGGATGATGGGTGGTGGGATGGTTGCACTTACCACCTTGGTAGTTACTGCTTGATACCTTCTAAAGACTTTGAGCAGAAGACTAGCAATGGTTATTTTAAAATAAATCCATAGAAAGACTTGTATTGACTGACTTCCTAACTTACAGGTTATTAATGAGATATTTATGTGCTCTTAAGCTGTTTGAGACTGCAGGATCTGGCCTTGCTTCGTATTGTATACCTGCCTGAAATTGCTTGGCAAAAAAAAAAAAAGCAAACAACCCAGAAGTGCTGCTCAGGTGATTAGGGGAGAACCTGCTAACTCACACTTGTAACTTGCTTATGTCCTCGTGCTAATTGAGTGGACTAATTTGCATAGTTCAGAATTCAATTGTATTATGGGGGCTGCAGGAACTAGTCCTAAATCTTTAGCTGCTGGATAAATCATAAAAGCCTGTATGTAAAATACAGAGAAATGAGCATTCTTGCACGATGGTTATTGTTATTATTGATGTGTAGAGGTAATGCATCAAAAGCAGTATCTAAATCTGGAGTTCATACTGCACCGTACAAATAAATTCCCTTCAAGGCTGCTTTGTAGATCTGATGAATTCGTTAGCTTGCTGTTAATTTCATTAACTTACCCCCCCCTCCCCCCCCAGGAGAATTTCAAAGCATTCTGGACTCCAGGTAGTTGCTCTGCTTATTATTACATTGTACCAGATAAGCTGGGAACGTGACTTCCCAGCATGAAGTGCCTTGGTGTTAATGCAGGACGTGTTAACCTGCTTGGCACGAAGTAGGTAGACTCAGTTGGCTGTACCTTCATGCAATTCCCCAACTCCTGAGTGTTCTGTAAGTAGTTTCAATCTTTTAACAGTGATCTTTCCACTCCTTGTGCTAAGCATTGGCTAATTCTAAATTCTATGCTAAATTTTCTGTGGTTAAAACTTCAGTGTCAGATTGCAGTGTCTTAGAGAGTGCAGATGATCGCTTGTGAAGTACTCACTGTAAGTGCTGGTACTCCTTAAATGAAAAAAGTAGCATGTTGTGAAATACTGATAACAGGTAACACTGACTGGAACATCCAGTGCACTAAATAGTGACTCAGCTGGTTTGGTGAATGCTTTTTATCTTCCCAGAAAAGTTTGGAGATTGATAACGTGCTAAGACAATGAATTGGTACTCAGGAAACTCTGAATGGGCAGTTCCTGCACTGCAGACCAGGTATTTGGGAGTACTTGCGTTGGATATTGAGCTTAAAAACAGCAGTCCCACTGCAATTTGCTTTAAGTAGTACTAAAATAATGCCTGTGTTTTCTGCAGGGTGTTCGTGGGACACCCACAAAAACAGAAGGTGTCTGAGATGGGGAATTCTGAACGCAAACATTAATTTTTTCAGTTTATTTTTCAGATTACATGTCATTCTTTATTAAAGAGATGCTGGTGCATATCCTAAAGTATGTTCTTTTGTAGTTCTATAACTGAAGAGTGAAGGATGCTGATGTCCTTGTACCTTACAGAGGTTGTCTTTGGGTACCCTGTTTCATACGTAAGCTACTGTTGCTAGCATAGATGAGTTGCAAAACAATGACTAGTAAATATGTAGAGAGGATTTGGCAGTTTTCAAAACATCTGAAAGCTTGGCTAAATCCAGCTTGGTTGTAGCTGCAGAAGCAGAATTTCTAAAACGAGTTCTGCTTTGAGTTGCACGTATTCAACAGGCATTACAATTAAATGGCCAACTTCATTTCAAGACCTTTTTAAAGATAGTGTCTTAAAAGCTGGCAAACATGTCAACGTTAAAATGTGATAAAGTTATTAAACGTGGGAGGTGAGAAGGTCATGTTCCTTTGATCTGTTCCTATGAGGTTTTGGACTTTTTTCAGAAAATCAGATTGATATAACTGAATCTTCAAAACACTTAAAAGTGCTTGGTTGGTCAGACCTGTTCCTGGATGGTCTGGCTTGCATAACCTATTTTTGTACTGGACGTGGAGGACATTGGCTGTTGCAATTTAGCTTGTTTTAACAAATTTGAGCCCTTTTTGACACTTGATATCTACAAACTGCAGCATGTAGAAACTGGTATCTTCATATCTTCCCACTTTCTCAAATGAATATAGAATAATCCTGTCTTCTGGTGTAGAGACATTACACTAATCACGTATACAGCTGATGAGAAACTGAAACTGCTTTTGAGATTTTGTGGTATTTTTGTGGTAGAAAAATTCTTGGCTTCTCCTTGGCAACCATTTATTGTGGCAGCAAGCTTTTGCTGGAGTTTTTGAGACTGCAATTTACACTTAAAACTAGTGGCCTGCTACATAACTGCACTTAGCCAGCATTTCTGCAGTTCATAACTGTGAGGAACGTAGTACCACAAATGGCAATGGACATTAGGACCCGGATGTAGTATTCCTGCTTGCTCCAAGATTCTCATTGCCGACTGCATACAGGTAGGTAACAAGCAATATAATCTAACTTGGTGACTTTCTATGTAATCTTATACTGTGGGTATTCTGACATCACACTTCTGACTGTGGAATTACAGTGCAGCACTCTTCATACCTGTACGTTAAACTTGCATCCAAGCTGCGTGGTTTTCGGTTTTAAGCTTTTGTCTTGTTGAAAGGCAGTAAGCAACTTACTGTGATTCTTAGGGGAGCGTTTTCAGACCCGATTCCTTCGTACGTGTGACTCGGCCTGTGTGAATTTTTCTCAGTTACGGTGTAACGAAGATGATGTTCTCGGAGGAGCTCTGTGGGGAAGAGGGAATGTGATCTTTAGCTCAGTTAACTAGTCAACCGAGTGCTCTCAGTGCCTAGAAAGGGACTGCTCAGACTTTCCATAGTGACCAGGTGGCCCACTTGCAGTGCATCCCTTGATGTAGGGTCTTGGCTCGGTAGGAAATGCATTTAGTAATCACTGCTGTAGCTCTGTGTGAACTGATAGCCAAAGCTCACTAATGTGGTCAGCTCTAGGATGGATTTGGGGATACCTCTCAGGACATACGTATGACTGCTCAAATGAATATCCCTGTAAAAAGTTCAGTAGAGCCTCTTGGACATCTCAGTTGTCTTTAATTTGTCTTTAATTAATCCTTGATTGGCAGGCAAAGTGCATCTCTCTGCCTTGGACAGCGGTGAGATTCTCTATTTCTGCCTTTGTCATCTTGGTAGCGTCATGCTCGACTTCATTTTTCATCTGTCTTGAGGATGTAATTCTAAACTCTTCATTAACGGGAATGTGGAATGTAGTGTTTCAGGATTAACGTGCTTAGGTTTCCAGACATCCAGACGTGCTGATCTCCAGCTCTTTTGCATTAGTTCTTGAACCTGAATTTCAAGGTCCCTTTCTTCAGCGTGCGACCTGGCTCGCCTGATCAGCTTTTTCACAGATGCTGTAATGTGTTTTCCCACTTGATCTGCAGAGTTCTGCTTTGCACACTCGTTCCTGGTATTTCACACCAATCTGTGTTATGTTCTGGAAAGGACTCTTGCTGTTCTACAGGCGACCTGCTGAGCAGCCTTGCCCTGCTGCAGTTAGGTTTCAGTGTCCAGTGCTAGCAGCTAGCTGCACCTCAAAGCTCGGGACTGCAACAGTAGGTCTTCACTGACAGCACAGTGAGTGTAGCTCAACTCTGGAAGCAGCCAGGGCCACCATTTGTCACAAAGTCAGTCTGACTGTTCGGTGATGGCTCATTCTGAACCTGTGAGTAGAACTCAGCAGCAGAACTGCTGACAGTGCATACTGTCACGTAGTAAAACTGAACTACTAATCTTTAAAGCAGTGCTCAGATCTGAGGAGCGTTTCCAGTGTGCTCTGGACACTTGACCTGCAGAAATGTCGTGGAGGGGTTATTGGCACATCTGCTTTATTCTGCATACTTAAACTTAGTAGGATTTTGGCACTCTTGGAGCAAGCGATCTGTGACTGAACCGTAGGTCTCATACGAGCTCTGCCTGCAGTAATGAAACTTGGTGTGGTAGATAACTTCCAGCTCTGCCTGCAGTAATGAAACCTGTTGTGATAGATAACTGAAAAGCCAGTCTGTAACAAGCGCGTGCCAAGGAACGGCGTTAAAGTGCTCGCATTGTGTTTCATCTTGGTTTTATATCCTGGTGTGGAATACACTTTTTCTCAAAAAGCTTATCTGAAGCTCAGAAGTGTGGTGTCAGAATACATATGCGTACCTGTTAGGCCCTCAGATCCAGATTCTGGTGCTGTCAGGAGAGCACAGCATAGCGTGGATGGGGGCTTTACTGTAACATTAAGCATACAAAGTGTTGATTTGCTTGCAGTTTTCCCCATAGCTAAACACTGAGGCCTGTGAGTAGTTTTAGGACTTGAGCAGTAATGGGGTTGCATGTCTCTGTTAATCATTGCCAGCTGCAGTGACATGATCAGGAAGGCCAGTGTTCTGTTCCATCACGTTCAATAAGGCTAAGCATGTTAGAAAGGATGCATAAAAAGTATGCTGCTCTGGGGAATTACTTGGCTTCTTCCACTACTAGCAAGTTTGGAATCAGCTAATTAGCTTCAGATTTTTCTCTCCATGCCAGCTAGTGGGGCTCTCAAGTAGCTACTTACCAGAAAAGGAAAAAAAGCAAAAAGGGAGGATTGGCCTTCTCCCACTTCTGTCATTGCTGCTAGATAATGATTGACATGTTAGGACTTGGCTGTGCAATCCCGCAGTGGTCTGTGAATACCCCATCTCTATAAATGTTGCTTCTGAACACCAGTACTGAAGAGCTAACGGGGGGGGCTGGGAGGAGCGTGGCTATAAGTGAATCTGGAGTGTTAAAAGGATGCACAAAGATATAGTATCCCTTATGCATGGTGTTTGTTGCTACGGCATAGAAAACAAAATGTGCATACTCTATTTCTGCTCCCGAGGGCCATGATAAAACCCAGGTGGTGGGTTTGAGACTAAACTTGAACTTTTCCCTACCTGGTCAAATCCCATTGTGACCATTGTGATTTGCCTCCCAACTAGAGGTGTGCACCGAACTCTGTACTGCTACTACATCCCTAGTTGCTAACCACTGAAGTTTGCCCTCAGTTTAGCTGTAAGTGAGAGGGTGGGTTGTCAGAAGGGAAGAAGCTGTTGCTTAGAATAAAAGCAGTAGTCTGACAGTGCAATCTCTAGTGTCTTCCTTTGGCTTACGAAGCACTTCTAGTCTAGGACTATTGAACTGCTAGGAGTAAGGGGCACTGCACTCCTTCACGAAGCAGAAGGAAGAGGGCATTGTACAGGAGACAAACTAGGGTCAAATAGATGAAGTAGCTTAATTGAAATTGTTAATGCCTTCACATAAGGGATAGTATACCTCTGGCTGCAATCAAACTTCATTGTGCTCAGACTGGTGATTTACGGTTTGTGCTCTGACAAGGTGCAGTTCTTCAGTCAACTACATGCATTTTCCTTCACCTCTTTACAAGTGTTTAGGCTAGCCTATTTCTGCCCCTTATTCTTCCACTTAATATTTTGGAATAATTTGTAAATTCCCCTTCGTAACTAATCAGTCCACGTATCTTAAATCTTTGCTTTTTAAGTTAGTTTTGAGCTGGTTGGAAGTTTCTGTATATAATTATAACGACTTCACTTGTTATCCTTTAGGTGAAGATGGGAGCTGAGTGAAACTGGCGTGCTCATCAACGGGAAGTAAGCATAACCTTGTCTTGTTCCGAGTGGGTGAAATGATAGAAGCGTGTGGCCAGTCAGTGCTGAGTGATAGAGCAACGAGCAGTGGATGTGAGACACGTGCCTTAGCATCCTGCTCTCACACTGTGGGCTTAAGCACTCAGACCCCACCTGGGTTTGACACCTTGGGAGCAGTGGTTCAGAACACCTTTCTAGATGAGGGTTTGTACAGCAGATTTGAAAAGGGCTGTCAGTGAACTTGTGATTGTTTCTCTAGTTCAGGAGCTGAGCATGAGCACACCCAGCGTGATGTCAGTGACTTGTGAATGGACCAAGACCCCCAGGTGGACAGGTAAGTAGATGGTGTCCTTGGGCTGCTGGTCTGTTGAAGCTGCATGTCAGCTCGTGGTGCGTTGGGTGGTTCCTGCCTGAAGGATCTCATTTTTTTTCATATAAAAACAGTATTTCTTTTGTAGAGCCAAGATGTAACTATTGTTTAAGGCTTTTCAGCCAGGCACCATCAAATAAACCACCTTCTGAGCACTGAGTGGTCAGACAAGAGATGAGCATGTCTGAGATGAGGACTGTGAATGGCACAGTGATTGTCAGCAGAGAAGGGGAGCAATGAAGCAGATAATGCAATGTTTAAGTTCTGGTTTTGAAATAGTTAATGAACCCTGAGCTTAATGTACAAGAGCACGAGCAGGAAGTGGTGTAAGGGGGATAAAGCAACTTGCAGAGCTGGAATTAATGACGTTTTCCCTCTAATTTGCTACTTAAACTACAAGGGGGAGCTGCAGATTTGTTTAAATCTTGAGTGAGGAGCAACGTGCAAAGTGCTGTAACGCAGAGGAGGGTAAGTAATGACTTAGATGTGCTGCAGCCAGCCCTGTGAGTTGTGGAGGGGATGAGATTCAATGGGGGACTCCTGTTGAATCCAGGGTGACCTGTCACTGCTGCTCTTGTTTCCTGGGTAGTAAAGCACTGAGCCCCTTCAGGTCTTTGAAGTTTGAAGTAGAGGACAATGCAGATAACTGCTGATGTCATCTCAGACCTAACAGGAGATTGTAGGGAGTGTCTCTCAGGTGTGTGGGTTTCCTTTTGTGACACACTGGCTCCTTTTCCATGCCTCTGCTGGTGATGTCTGGTGGCATTTTCAGCGTTGTTCCTAACAGCACACTTTGTACTTGCAGGAGGAGATGAAGTCCAGATGCAGTGAAGAGGAGCCAGGAACGTTCTAGGAATCATTTTGATAAATAAAAGATGTGAATTTTCTTAATGATGACTTCTGTTTTCAGTGTGCTTGGTAGGTGAGCTGGTAAATGCATCCTTACTGTGCCATGCAGTGAGGCTGTGGGAGGGGAAGAAGCTCTCTGTGCACATGCATCATTCCCACTCCAGCTTCCACGTTCACCCATCTCTTGAGGTTTGCCAGGAGCTGCATTGCACCAGGGCTACCCCTACAGTGCATGGAGGCACAGTGGGGCTGGGAGCTGTGAGATCAGAATTAAGTGGGTCTAATAGAGCAGAGCTCACCTGTGCTTCAGTGCTGCTCAGGAATATGTCCTGGTTGGATATATTCCTAAGTGCTGTTTTCTTGCTTCCTATGAGGCGTTACTTAGCAATATTGGGTACCTGTGGTGTTGGGGTTCTGCCCTGGATGTGGGGCTCTCCTTTGCAGGGGGGCAGTGATGGCTGCGTGTGGTTCTGGGAGGAGGATGGGGTGCGATGGGGCCTGGGTGGGGGTGGGAAGGGTGACCTCCTCTGCTCGGGGCAGTTTGAGACTCAGTGAATGATGAGTGACTCACAGAAGGAGCTCGGGGTCGTATGGCTGAAGATAGCAGGGTGTCCCGGGGGCTGCTGTCACCGCGGTGCTGATGCACGGCCGAGGGCTCCGGGGCAGTGATGCTCGGGGTGGGGGCTGTGCTGGGGCTGCTGGGCCCGCGCAGATCCGGGGAGGGGGGGCAGCCGGCTCCGGCTGAGCTCGCAATTCCTCTCTGTGCTGCAGTCTGCTCCCCTGGTGCCCGTGTGGAAGGGATGGATCCTTCCCATCCTAACCAGGCACTGCTGCGGGGCCTCGAGCTGCACCCTGCCATCCAGCCTGGGGCGGCTCTTCTTTCTTTTTTCCCTTTCCTTTACCCTCTCCCTGCTGTTATCCGTCGGTGCTGCACCCCCAGCTCAGGGCTGGAGCAGAGATAGCAGGCGGGATCCCGGGCTCCATCAGGAGAGGGGCGGCCAGCAGGGACAGGGTGGGGGTTGTCCCTCTCTGCTCTGCTCTTTCGAGGCCCCATCTGGAGTACTGCATCCAGGTCTGGAGCCCCAGGTCCAAGAAAGACAGGGAGCTGTTGGAGCAGGGCCAGAGGAGGGGCACAGAGATGCTCAGAGGGCTCAGGGAGGATTTAGTTCGGATGTCAGGGGGACGTCCTTCGCCATGAGAGCAGCGAGGTGCTGCAGAGGCTGCGGGTGCCCCGTCCGTGGAGGGGTTCACGGCCGGATCGCGTGGGGCAGCCTGGTGTGCCACGGGAGCTCGGTGTCCCTGCGCGTGGCAGGGGGTGGGACTCCTGATCCTCTGGGTCCCTTCCAACCCACACCGCTCTGTGATAGGGACAGGGATCGAAGCGGGCGATGGGGACGCGCGGCTCCCGACCTCTTGGGGTTCCTGGGGGGGCGGCAGCGGACGGAGGGGCCGCCCCCCCCGCCCCGCCCCCGTCCCCGCCCCTCTCCCGGCCATGGCGGCGGCGTTCCGGGCGCTGCGCATTCTCTTGGGGCTCTTCTTCGTCCTCGCGGGCGCCGCGAAGCTCTCGGAGCGGCTCTCGGCCGACGCGCACCGGCACATGGTGAGGGGGGCTCGGGGATGGGGGGCTCGGGGGGGGGGGCGGTGCTGCCGTGCCGAGCCGTGCCGAGCCGTGCCCTCCCTGCGCTGTGCTCCGCAGCGGGAGCAGTTCGTGCGTTTCGCGGAGGTGTTCCCCCTGAAGGACTTCGGTTTCTCCCCCGCTCCCGGCCCGTACCTGGCGGCCGTCGGTGCGGTGGAGGCGGCGGCCGGGCTGCTCCTGGCCTTCGGACCGCAGCTGCTGCAGGAGATCAGCAACTTCGTGCTCAGCGTCGTCATGATCGGTGCGTGAGAGCGGGCGGAGGGAGGTGGGGGGCGGGGGACGCCCCTCACCCCGCCGTGCCCCCCCCCCCCCCCCTCCCCAGGTGCCATCTACACGCTGCTGGTACTGCGGGAGCCGCCGGCCATGTGTGCCCCCGCCACGCTGTGCCTCGGGCTGCTGCTGCTGCTCAACGTGCGGGGACACGCGGCCCCCGCTAAGGACAAGGCCGAGTGAGCCCCGACGGAGGGGGGGGGACGGGACGGCTGTGCCGGCGGGAGGACCGCGGCCGTCGGCGGTCAGGATGGTTTTAGGAGCGACGTTGCTGCTGCGGAGCGATGCGATGCTGCTGTGCCGTGTCCCGGCTGCGGGTGCTGAGCTGGCCCTGGCCCTGGGATGGCTGCTGTTGGGGGGGGGGTTGGAATAAAGCCTTTGTCTTTTTCATGCTTTGCCTCCTCTGTTTCTGCAGAGCTGCGGGGACCTGTGCTCTCTGGGGTTTGGCAGGGGGTGGTGGGCTGCTGGAGCAGTGCCTGGGGACGATGGCAGTGTGGGTGTCACACAGAGGCAGAGGGGGATGGGAGCCCCGTGGCCGCACTGCACCTCTCACTGCACGTCCAGGTGGGGTGGCAGCCGTGTCCCCACCCTGGCTCTATTTGGCAGTGCTTCCTGGGGCCAATATCTGCAGGGTCACATCTGCTCTCCAGGATGAGTTCAGTCCTCTGTGGTGACAGCTGAGCAGAACCCCGAGGTCACGTTGGAACCCCAAAGGCTCTGGGACACGTTTGGGGCAGACCGATCACAACCCCCCCAGTGCCCCCATGGGGACAGCACCCTGTCCCAAAGCAGCCCTCAGGCATCGCCATGTGAGGCAGCAGGGAGGGGGCTGCTTCCCCTTCTCAGTGTTGGGGGGGCCCAGGTCACTACTCCCACTGAATCCCTCTTTGAATCGAACAAAGGCAGAAGGAGGAGGATTCCAGCTTTGATCCCATTTGGGCTGCCCCCCACCCCCCCAACCCTCTTTCCCCCAGCTGCTGAGTGCAGAAACTTGACCTCCACTCCTTTCATGTGGGGCCTGGGAAATGGGCCTGGATGGTTCCCCCCCCATCCCCCCGTGCCCCCATCCTCTCCAGCCCACGCTGGCGCGGGGGTCTTAGCATGGCTCCAGCGTGGCCTCCCCCATTACAAACACACGCAGGTGCCTCCATTCTCTGGCTGCACTCAGCCTTATAGAGTCCGGGGGCTGGAAATTAAGCACCCTCAGCCCACCAGGAGCATTTAAAGCTTCCTGCAGCCCAGCTCTGCCAGACAGCTCGGAGCAGCCGGAGGGGCCGCGTGGTAAGCAATGAGCTCAGAGAGGCTGCAGCATCCTGCTGAGCCAGGGTCGGGATGGAGCTTGGGATGCTGCCCTGGGAATGGGGTGCAGCGTGTGCAGGGCTGGGGGGGTGGGGGTATCCCCTGTTACCAGGAAAAGGGAACGGGCAGTGTTAAGGCAGCTGGGGGTCTTCAAGGCAGCTCAGACCCCCTGGGTGAGCCCTGCATCGGTACGGTGCTGGATGTTGCACTGAGTCCAGCCCTGCTGTGCTGGGAGCCGCCTGCTGGGTGACTCAGAGCCACCGCCGATGTGTGGGCAGCTGTGACGAGAGGTGAAACTGCTGCAGCCCTGTGCGACGGGGATTACAGCGCAGAGCTGGAGAGCAGCGGTGCGAGGAGTCCGTGGGCTGGGGCTGCAAACCTGTGACCCCTCCCATGGCGTGCTCCCATGCATTCTTCTGGGTGGGATGTGGGGCAATGGGGGCACGACAGAGCACAGGGGGGTCTGCGTGCCCCCAGTGATGGCAGTGCTACCCCCTGCAGCACTGAGCTGGAGCCAGCACAGCACCCCCATGGCCACGGTGCAGCTGTGCCTGCCGCTCCCAGAGTGTGCCATGCTGGCCACGTGGATGGGGGCCCGGGGGGGTTAGGGGGGAAGAGCGTCTCTACGGAGCCGGGCCAAGCCCTGTGCTGCATTCCATCCCTGCAGGACCCCGGGATGAACGTCTCAGCACCAGCTGTGTGTGCACCCAGCGACCCGGTGCAGTTCGTGCTGCTGCCCGCCGTGTACTGCCTGGTGCTGTGCGTGGGGCTGCCGGGCAACGTGGCGGCCCTGCTGGTCTTCGCGCAGCACGGCAAGGTGCACAAAGCCATCCGCATCTACCTCATCAACCTGACGCTGGCCGACATCCTCTTCAACCTCACGCTGCCCCTCTGGATCCCCTATTACCTGGCAGGGGGGGACTGGCTGCTGCCGGAGGCCGCGTGCCGCGTGGCCGGGGCCGCCTACTACCTGGCGACCTACAGTGCCATCACCTTCATGGCCCTGATCAGCGTGAACCGGCTGTGTGCGGTGCAGGCGCTGCGGTGGGCGCTGCCGGGGCACCGTGGGGCGGCGGTGATGTGCGGTGCAGCGTGGCTGCTGGGGCTGGGCTGTGCCACGCCTGCCCTCACCGCCCGGCAAACCTCTCCTACCCGTGCCGGGGCCACCGCCTGCTTCGAGCGGCACGCGCGGCAAAGGGGCTACGCCTACGCCATGGTGGCTTTCTTCGCCGTCGCCTTCTTGGTGGTGTTGGGTGCTTACACCTCCATCGCCCGCGCGCTGTCCACCGCCGCCTCCCCGGGCTCGCACCGGCAGCAGGCCCGCGCCATGGTGCTGGGGATGCTGCTGGTGTTCGCGGTGTGCATGGCCCCGTACCACCTGACGCTGGCCCCGTGGGTGGGCAGCTGGCCCCCCACGCCGCCCTGCGGGCCCCCCGCCGCCCTGGATGTGCTGCACGTGCTGAGCGTGGCCCTGCTCAGCCTCAACAGCTGCCTCGACCCCCTCGTCTACTGCTTCTGCATCCGACGCTTCCGCGCTGACCTGGCTCGGACGCTGCGTGCGGCCGCACACTGCCGCCCACCGTCCCCATCGGCCCCCAGTGGACACACCACCTCCTTTGGCTCTGCATAGGGCTGGAGGGGGGGGGCTCCATTCCCGGGGAGCAGCGGGGGGGGGGTTCTCACCTGGCCCCCCCTGCTCTGTCTGCCCCCGTTGTGCTCTCGGCACATCCCCACGCAGCGTGGGTGCGCGGTTCCCTTCTCACATATGCGTGGCACGGAGGTGCCGTCCCCCAGGAGCCGCGGTGGGATGGGATGGGGAGCGACGTCGGGGGGTCCCATCCCCCTCCTGGGGGTCCGTGGGGATGTGCACAGCCGAACTGCGCCGCTTTGAGCGGGGCCGCCCCGTTCCTGTCCGTACCCCAGCTCCAACGCCTCTGCCGGGATTAAAAACCGAAGAGCCGACAGCCGCCCGCCTCTCTCTGCCGGGACACGGCCGGGCAGGGGCAGCCCCGGCCCCCCCCAGTTGCCATCGCGCCCCACATCCCCCGCCCCACCCGCGCCGTCTCTCCCCGGGGAGCCCTCGCTGTCGGCGGGGGCGGCAGAGGCGGTGCGGGGCCGTGTGCGGCTGCGGGGGCAGCAGATGGTGTTTTCCAGCCCCGTCTCGTTCCGCCGCTGCCTCAGCCCCGCGTCCCCGGCACCGTGACAACGTGAGCGGTGGGCGATGCTGTGCGGCCGGGTGGGCTCCGGGGGGTGGGGGAGGAGGGGTGGTCGGAGGGATGGGGGGAGACGGGGGCACGGGCTGCCCCACACCTGGGGGGTCTCGGCCCCCTTGCAGGGCTCTCGGCCACGGTCGGTGCTTTGGGAGGACGGGGAGAGGGGCTGCGCGGGGTCCTGCTGCTATCACATGGCCTCGGTCCCCACCCGTGCTGCCAGCAACCCCAAAAACCCGTGTCTTGCTCCCCGTGTCTCTCACATCCCTCTGGGGATGCTGCCGTGGGCGGAAGGGCTGCGCCGCGGGTGCGTGGGCACTGCGGTGGGGGCTCTCCACGTGCGGTGGGGGCTCGTGGGAGGAGTGTCCGCGCGGGGCCGGGGCGCGGCTGTGTGCCGTGCTCTGCCCACCGTCACGGAGCAGCGCTGCACGCCGCGGTGCCGCATCTCGGCGCAGCCCACCCGTGCCCGTGCCCCACGCCGTGCTGTGACACAGCCGCGTCGGCCGCCCCTTTATTCGCCTTTGGGAGCACGCGTGAATTTTTAATCCTTTTATGTAACTTCGTGGGGAGGTGGGCAGAGCGCTGCCGGTCCCCACGCGTGCCAGGTGCTGGGGGCTCGTGCCGGGGGGCTGGGGGCGACCTTATTTGGTGCGTTGGGATGTGATGGGACCACTGCTGAGCAGAGTCCCGGGCTGCTGTGACAACCCACACGGTGACAGCGTCCTGCCCAAGGACCGCAGCGCTGGGATGGAGCTGCTTAAAAACCCAATGTAAGGAACAAAACGCCCTCAGAAAGATCTCCCGCGGGCCGTTCCCCACGCGCAGTCCGGTGGGTGGCTTTGGGGTCGGGGCCGGGCACGTGCCGCCGTGCCACCCCGCACAGCGAGGCGTTCCCCGCCTCATTGTTCCGCTGCACTTGTCCCCCGCGCGTGCTGTAATTATTATTATTAGCAAATTACAGCGCCTGGCACGAGGGCCTCTGCGAGAGGGCGGCTGCTGCCGGCATTGTGAGGAGGGGGGGGGAGGGCTGAGCCCCTCGGGGCTTCCCGGGAAGGGGGGGATACGGAGGGTGGGGAACCCACGGGTGGGAGGGACCCCCCGCGGCACGCAGCTCCCCGTCCCCGCGCGCGTCCCCGCGGGTTCCCCCTCCCGGCCCGACCGAACCGCACCGGAGCGGGGGGTCTCGGGGCACCGGGAGGCGGCGGCAGAGCCGCACCGGAGCCATCTTTGCGCCGCCGCCGCCGCCTCCCGCTCTGATTCCCGGGGAAAATCCACCGCCGCGTCTTTGGCTGCGCCTCGGCGGCCGCGCTCCGCTCCGCGCTGCACTGCGGGGCCGCCGCCACTCGCATGCTGCCTCCCGCCGCGCTCCCACGCGCGGGGCGCCGGCCCGGGCCGAGCCGAGCCCTGCCGAGCCGTGCCGAACCGAAGCGGGCCGAGCCGAGCCCAGCCCCGCAGCGCCGGACCGTCGGGGGGCGGCCCCGCCGCGGCCGCGGGATGTAGGCGGCGGAGGAGGGTAAGGGCGGCGGGCGCGGGGCTCCGGGGGTACCGGGTGGGGGGCACCGGGTGCTTGCGGAGGAGTATGGGGGTGGGCAGCGGGGGACCGCCCGGGGTTGGTGCCCGGGACACGGGCGGGGGATGCTCGCGGTCCCGCAGCCTTTCCCTCCCGTTCTCTTCCCGCAGCCGCTCCCTGCGCGGTATCCCGCGGGGGACGGTGTCGGCGCAGCTGCGGTCTCGGGAAACGCGTCGGGGATGCGCTGGAGCCGGAGCGGAGCTGGGGGCTGCCGGGTGGGTCGTGGTGGTCGCAGGCACCGCAGTGGGGTGCGCGGTGCCCACCCGAGGGCCGCTCGGTGCTGCTGCGCGGGGGTTGCGATGGGGAGGGCAGGGATGGAGCATCCAGCATCACCCACCCCCTGGGCACGGGAGGCTGTGCCATGGCTGCAGCCATCCCTTGGACGTGGTCCCGGTGCTCACCTGGTTCCGAGGGCTCTGAGAGGGTTTGGGCAGGCCCAGCCCACCCCCCCCCCTCCCCCAGCCTGGGGGTCTCACTTCACGGCAGTCCTGGAGCTGACAGCAGGAGGGCTGTGGGGCTGTGTGACAGCCGTGTCCCACCAGGTGGGTGCAGGCTGGGGGCTGCTGTGGGGCCGTGGCTCTCAGTGCATGTCCTGGCTTTGTGGTCCAACCCAGCCCCGCAGTTGGGGTTTATAGGGGATGGGGTCTGGGTGCCTCTCCCCTCTCATTGCCTTCTTTTCCCCGGATGATCAGATTTTGTCCCTCCACCCTGTGCCAAACCTGCAGAGCGAGTTGGTGCTGGGATTGTCCACATTTCCCATCCCGTGACACTCAGCCCTGCATGTCACCCCCTCCTGGGGCCGAGCACGAAGCCCCAAGCATGCAGGAGAGGCTGGAGCCGTGCATGGGCAGCAGCAGTCCCCAGCAGAGCCCGGACCAAGAGCTGAAGGCCTCCCCCACTGTAAATGGGGGCAGGATTCGGCCGGCAGCGCAGATTCCCCTTTAGGAAATGGATGTCATTTCCTGTCTATCTCGGTCCCTCGCCTCTCAGCTCTGAGCATCCTCAGCACACGGCCTTCGAGGACACGCGGCCGCGGGCAGCGCTGCCAGGAGGTGGGCACGAGGCATGCCACCCCTTATCTGAAGTGTGCTGTCAAGAGCTGGCAGGGCTGGAGGGAAAAAATCGCCATCAAAGTGCAGAGCTTCCCAGCTCGGGGATGGCATTATTCCGGGCTGCGTTACCCCACTGGTGACAGAAGGGGCAGTGGGGGGGGGGATGCGGTGCACGGGGGCTGCTCCTCTGCCTCCACATCGGCAGCTCAGGAAGGAGCTGACACATGGAGTTCCCGTGGCTGTGCCCACTCGTGTGGGCAGGATCTGGCCCCGTGGGTTCGGTGCCCATGTGCTGCGCTGCGGTGGGGCTCCATCTCCAGGTTTTGCAGACGTTCGTCTCTCTTTGATCTGCTGAGCTGAAACCCTGGATCCCACCGAGGCAGAAATTGGGATCTGGAGCCAAAGGTGACTCTTGGCCCTTGTTTCTGTTTCCATCATGGGTGAAGCTAAAATCTGGAGGAGAGCGATGCAAAGGGCCTGGATTCGGCTTGGGAGCAGAATGCATGGCGTGTGCTCCTTCTGACCATAAAATTGGATTTCCTGACACAGTGTATAGAGGCCCAAACCCCGGCAGGGACCGTATGACAGGTCAGCAGGGGTGTGGGAGCCCCACCACGGTCCTGGCTGCCTGCTCCGAGCCGTTGGCAGAGAGTAATAATAGTAATATACGGTGCCATCGCCTGGGAGAGCGCAGGGCTGGGAGCTAAGAATAGCAGCAGACGTGCTGCAGGCGGGGGGCGGCGGGGGGGCCGCGAGGCACAGGTGGATGTGTCCCAGCTATGGGTGGATGGAGGTGGACGGTGCATCCTTTGCACAGCCCTCCGTGGGGACGGTGATGGGATGGGGACGTGTGGACCCACACTGTGCCCATCGGAGCGGCCCTGGGGCTCTGCAGTCCCAGTGCTGACTATGGGGGCACGGCGCAGGGGGGCCGGGCTGCTCACTGCCAGCTGTGGCAGCAGGGCCGGTGCCCATCAGATTAAAGAGAATTAATTCGTGCTTTCCACGTTTCTGTGGGACCGGGGGTGCTCCGGAGTCCCCCGCCCCGCCAGCAGATGTGCTCCTGTGCCAAAAGCCTTCCCTAAATCCCAATTAGATCTTGCACGTTTCCCCCCACCCCCCACCAGCTCACTCCTCCCCAAATGCTGGAGTTGGAACGAGCCATGACATGGTTTCTAATCAGCTTCTGAATTCATATTTCTCTTGGCTCTCTTTGGAGGAGGCTTTTCAAAGCCTTTGTCTGATGCCGCCCGAGCTCTGCAGTTCTCGATGCCTGAGCAGCTCAGTGCTGCTCATGGGAGCATCCGGGAGACCCTACACAAACAAAATGCTGTTTGCAGCAGGGAACTCGTAGGGATGCACACCAGCACCCAGCGATGCTGCCAAGAGTGGGAGCAGGGGCACTGCCTCCCCACCACCACCCGCAGCCCCAGGAGTGGTGCTGGGCTCGTGGCACTGCTGATGGCAGTGCTGCACCGCTCCTGTGCCCAGTGCTGCGTGCCCGGTGCATTGCTGCTCTTGGCTCCATCCCTGTCACCCACCGCCTGTCAGCAGCGAGTTGTGGCTCTGAGCAGAGCCAGGGGATGCAAACACATCCCAGCACTGCCAAACCCCAATTAATAACCGGTGAATCATGGGGCCGCTGGAAGAGCAGATGTTGGCGGCGTGGCTGCCAGCGCTCGGTGCTCACCGAGGGGCTGCTCGGCCTCAGCCCCACAGCTCGGCAAGCAGGAGCCACTGGGGCTGGAAGCAGATGAAGTTTGAGGTGGGCAGAGAGGAGCTGGAGAACAGCCGGGCCGTGGGAGTGCGGGGGTGCCGCGTCGGGAAGCTGGGGGTACCGAATCCCGGGGGGGGTACCCATCCCCGGTGCTGTGCTGGGGATCCTCTGCCGGGGGATGCTGAGCCGACCCTTGGGGGGAAGTGGTGTGTGTCAGGGTGAGATGGAGAGCAGTGCCCGTGTGTCACAGCGCAGAGCTCCCTGGGGGTGGGGGGAGTGGGCTGGGGAGGTGTGGGCATGCGGGGGGGTGAGAGCTGCGCGTGGGAAACGCGGGGGTGCTGGGGGGTGCGGGGTAAAGCTGGGGGTTGCAGTAAGGCTGAGGTGTGCGGGGGTGCTGGGGGGGGGCGGGCGCAGCACCGTGGGAGCAGTGGGATGCGGGGGGTGCTGGGGGGGGGAGTGCGTGCTGCTGCGTGCCCACCCGCCTGCACGGCGATGCGGCGCTGCACGCGTGGCCGTGGCTCCGTCCATCCCTCCGTCTGTCGCTGCACAGTGATGCTCAGCGCGGGGGGAGGGGTGCGGGGGAGGGCAGCCCCCGCCGGGAGCGCGGCCGTGTGTGGGGGTGGTGGGGGTGTGTCCCCAGCGCGGAGCTGCGCTCGGAGGTGCCGGTCCCGGCTGGGAGCGTGGCCACCGCGCTGCTCTGGGTGGCTGTGACCCTGGGGACACCTCCGGCCTCACCGTGGCATGGGCGGCCCGAAGAGGTTCTGCGGGAGGAGGGAGAGCCGGGCCGCCGCGGTGCTCCCATCTGCTGCTTCCCACCGACAGAGGATGGGCAACTTTGCGGCTTAGCAGCTGGGATTGGTGAGTGGGGTGCGGGGTCTGGGTCCTGCAGCCCTGCAGAGCTGCTCCTAACCCTTTCCTGGCCGAGTCCCCTTTGCTGGCAGCCGGCTCCCCTCGGTGTGCAGCGCGTGGCTCCCGGCCATCCCTCACCCAGACGAGCTGGGTTCTCCTCCCTCCCTTCCCCTGCAGCCTTGAGCTGTGCTGGGGCTGTGCGTGCTCACCCGTGGGCTCGTGGTGCTCTCCCCCTGCAGACACGGGGCTTTCCGTGGGGATATTTGTTCAGATCAGCCCCCTCTGTGCCACGTTGGGCTGAGTGTCCTCGTGCTGTTGCTGGTGCAGGGCAGGAGGGCTCGGGCTGCATGTGAGAGGCTGTGCTGCACTTTTGGAGGTGCCGTGGGAGCGGGCGGCCCAGTGTGTGTTGGGAAGGGCTGTGTTTGCCCACCCGTTGCATCCTGGAGGGGTTTTCCTGCTCCAGCAGCGGATTCCTGTGTCTGGGTGATAGGGCTGCACTCTGCCATGTGCTCTGGTCCCATGCATGGAGCTGGGAGCCCTGCACCTGCCCGCCTGCCAGGCGGCCCCGCTGCCGTGAGCAGCACAGCCGGTGCTGACAGCTGCACCCCGAGCCCTGCCTGCCTCTGCTTCACTCCTCTCGATGGCAGCCGGGTCCCTCTGTGCCGCTTTCCCCTGCCACCGTGCCTCCACCTCCAGTGTGTGCTCCGGGAAGGGAAACTGAGGCAGGGGGAAGGGATGAAGCAGAGCTCTCTCAATCCCCGCCATCCTCAGGCTCGGCCTCACCCCTCACCCTTCGCCCCCGGGTTGTTTTCTCTTGCTGAGCATGCACCCTGTGATGTCGAGACGAGGGCGTACCAGGACATGGCCCGTGGCAGTGCCCACACCGGTCCTACCCGAGAGCCGTGGGGCCGCCCGGTTCCACCCACAGCTGCACGGAGCCTGCGTGGCCCTGGGGTGCGAGGGGGGCCGCAGGGCGGTGTGCTGGCCGTGGTGGTGGCAGCCGTGGCGACGTCTCAGTGGTTGGATGTGTCCCGGTGGTGACATCTCGGTGGTTTGGTGCTGCCCCGGTGGTGGCCGGAGCTGTCCGCAGTGCTGCGCCCGGTGTGGCTGTGATGCATGGCCGTGTGGTCCAACGCTGCTCGGCCAAACGGGACAAGCCGTGGCGTGGCCGTGTGTCCCTCGTGAGGGTGCGCTGGGGCTCAGGAGCCCCCTCCCCCCACCTCCACGGGGATGTCAGGACCCCGTCTGCCGCTGCCCTTTGATGTGCAGCAGCTCCAGCCGGGCTGGCAGGATGGGCAGCCAGCACTGATGTGCCGACACACACACCCTGTGCACCCACTGCTAATTACCTGCCGGGCAGGTTGGATGGGGACGGGGTGCGGGTCGGGCTGGAAAGGGTGGCAGAGCCACCTGGGGACACGGGACACTCAAAGCTCCGTCTGTTTTGGGGGCCTGGAGAGGTGCTTTGGTCCCCAGGTGGGTGTCCTGACCGACGTGGTGTCTGTAGGGCCGGGGGATGCAGTGCCAGCTCTGACCCTGCACCGGGTCCCCTATCACTGTGACAGTGTCAGTGCTCCGGGCACAAAATGTCACACCATGCAAATGAGGCTGCGGGAGCGGCTGATTGAAGGGCCCTGCCCCGCCTCGGAGTTGCAATCAAATATGCAAATGGCTCCCAGGGAGGCTAGCGAGGGCTAATAATAGCGGGGGGGGGGGGGGGGAAGAGGGAGGGAGGCAGCGTGGTGTTCCTTGGGTGGGTCCTTGTGTTCCCAACCAGACGGGGATGTCACCCTTCTGCCAGCTCCGGAGCGAGCACTGGAGCATGGGGACAGCTTCAGGAGCTGTCCCTGCACCTGCTGACCCCAGGAAGCCTGGGGGGCTCAGTGTGCCCCCACCGCAGCCCCCTGCCCCTGTTGGCACTTCGGGAGCTGGCAACCGCCTGACCTTTGTGAAGAATCATGGAATTAAGACTGGAGACAACAGTAACTAATTATTCAAAACCTGAACCTGGAATAATTAGCCCAATTAACAGTCTCAGGTGATGTCGTATCCCATCTGATAACAGCCTGAAGAAGAAGGAAATTAATTAACCCATCAGGCTGACATGTGTGGGGCGCGGTGCCCTCCGGATGGCAGTGGGGGCATTTTGGATGCCCATCCCAATGGGCGGGAGGGGGTCCCACTGCACTCTGGGGGCTGCGTGCAGGGGTCGTGGGGCTGGGGGGTGGGTGGGTGGGGGCAGCTGGGTGCAGAGAGGGGGTGCCCCAGCCCGAGGCCGTGGTGATGGGCAATGGGCCGGGGCTCAGCATCCCCTGGGAACGCTACCGGCGCAGGTTCGTTAGTGAGACGGCAGCTGTAGGCCTTTAAGGTTGCTGTGGAAACGGTGGTGCTCGTTATGGAGCAGAGCCTGCTGCTTGCCAGGCAGCCCCCCCCGCTCTGCAGGAGGGGGGGACCCCTGCCTGGACACGCAGAGTGCTGTGCTTGCGGGTCCCCCTTTGGGGATGGGCGGGGGGGGGCAGGGCAGTGTGCAGCTCCTGCAGACCACAGCCCCTCCCCTGATGCTCTGGCACAGACCCCGGTGAGCCCCGACCGTGAGCAGCAGTGCCAGGACTGCATGCACCCAATTGCACACACATGCACCTGCATGCACACAGTCACACCTGCATGCACACAGTCACACCTGCATGCACACAGTCACACCTGCATGCACACGCGTGCTTGCACAGCACAGGATGCTCACCTCCCGGGCACCACAACTGTGCCCTCCACCTCTGCACGCTCCTTCCTTGGCCTAAATGGGGTCCATGGGGACAGCTGTCCCCTCCCCTCCTCCCCATCCTCGCACCTCCACTGACACGTGGCACGCGGCCTCAGTGCCTCTCTGAGCTTTTGGAGTTTTAATGAGGTAAATGGTAGAAAAGCATCGTTTGCCCTAAATGCCCATCCCTGCGTGAACTGCTGCGCACGGCCCAGCAGTGCCTGTGAGCTGAGGGCGGTGTGGGGCTGTGGGTCCGGGTACAGCACCTGGGGGGAGGAGGAGGAGGAGGAGGAGGGCATTAGAGAGCATTTGCAATCATTTTCCTCCTCCCCTCCAAGTGTACAGCTTACCTCAGCGCCTTATCAGCCTCCAATCTCATTAAATCGGGCAAATTGTAGCATCTGATATTTTATGGAGATTAAGGTGTGCACCCAGACTCTATAATTATCGGCAAAGATGCATTTGCAGTACCTTGTTGCTAGTAAACAAAAAATAACTTCGGATCAAAGCGCTTTTAGAGGGAAATAAATCTGCCCATGGAGCCCCAGTGCGATCTGTGGGGAGAGGTGGACGGGAGCAGTGCTGCCCTGCGTGGGCCATGGGGACACACAGAGCACGGAGGACACGCAGGGTGATGGGGACACACATGGCCATGGGAATGTCCCCAGTCCCACGTGGCCACCACGGATCCCACGTGCCAAGAGCTCAGTGCTCGCAGGGATGGCCGTGCCCTGTGCCACCTGTGCCATGTATCACCCGTGGGTGCCCTCTGCTCAGGGCGCAGGATTTATGCTCACCCCAGCGCTGCTGCCGTGGGGTTGGGATTTATTCATGCCAACACTGGAGCCTCCTGCCAGAGTTGTGGCCCTCTATTTGTCACCACGCTGCGGATTACCGAGGAGGTGACACTGTTTTATCGCTGCCCAATGTGGATTTATCCGCGCAGCAGGACCCTAGCTCACCACCCGTGTAAATCACTGCAGCAGCTCTGCACGTGGTAACTGAGGGATGTTTGGTCCCCGCTGCCCTATGGGACAGTTCTGGGGTGCCCTTCCCCAGAGTCCCTGGGGCACTGGGCACATTCCTTCTCTCCATCTCATCTGCTGCCCGCTGAAACGCTAATAAAATGGTGATAATGCCGCAGATGTCCTCTGGAAAGGGCTTTGAGACAGATGAAAAGCCCTACTTAAGAGGGAGGCCATTATTATTAATAACTTGGAGCAAGGCTGTAAATTCAGCCGACGCAGCTATTATGGGAAACGGACCTGCTCCCACGCCGGCCCCACAGATCAAAGGTGCCCGGGTGTGGGATGGGGATGGGTGAGTGGGGGGCACATCCCTGTGCCCAGTGGCAAGACTTGTGGCAGCTCCCAGCTGCACTGGGCCAGTCCCTTGCTTTTATGGGAAGGAGGGAGCTGGGGCTGTGTGCAGTGCTTGTGGCATCTCCTCCTGCACAAAGGGATGTGGCCAGGGTTGGGCACCAGGCTGAGACCTGGCTGCAGCTTGGGACAGGGGTGGCACAGCCTGGGGGGACCTGGTGGTTGCCTGTCAGGGAGCACTGGGGAGCTGCTAGACATGAAAAATAAACCTATGCAACTCCAGCAGCCATCAGCCAGCTCAGCAAAAGGAGTGGATCCCACTTGGGATCATTTTACATCCCTAATTTCCACCCTGCACTGCACCACAGCCTGCAGGATCCCATCCAGGGCCCCCATGGGTGCCAACCCCATGGGCCCAGGGCTGGGGCAGGGGATGCTGTGGGGTGCACAGGGCTGTGGGCTCGTGGTGCTGCCTGCGCCCAGCTCGGAGCTTCTGCGGGGGAACGAGCTTTGATATAAATATCTTTTTGCTCAGCACACGACCTACTTTCCAGACAATGCCATTAGCCTCTCGACTCCCTCATTCATCTTCCGCTGTCCTTCCCTCTCTCGTGTCCCTGCGCTGCTCTGCGCACCCACTGAGTGGGGAGGAGGGATGTGTGCATCGGGTGGCACCATGGGGACCCTGTGCTGGGGCCACCAACGGTTCCCCGGGCTTCAGGGGCTGTGTGCCTGGCCCCTGATCTTCATCCCAATCTGCAGAGGGGTCTTGGTCCTCTTTAGGGCTTTTCTATCCCACCCAGAGGGCGCTCAGCTCTGGTTGTCCCTTGCTCCTGTCCCCAGCTCTGGTCACTGTGCCCTGGATGGCAAACAGCCTCCTCCAGAGACAGCTTCATCAGGGATGAAAGGGAGCATGGCAAAGCAGGCAGCAGCCAGGTGTCACCTCCGAGCTGGCACACAGGCATTGTGCTGGGGGTCAGGAGGGACCCAGGAGCACCCCCAGCATCACGGCCGTGTGTGGATGTCATCAGGGCCATCCCTGGGGAGCCGCCTCGTGGCAGTCCATGCTGTGCCCTGCAGCACCCGCTCACCTCCATGTGCTGCTAGCGCTCATTCCCCCGCAGCTAAAATTAAATATGCAATTTGTATTGCTGGTAAATCCTGTAAATCTCTTTTATCTCTAAGCTCTTGTCGCAGGACTCTCAGGGGTGTAATCTCCGCGGGCCCCTCGTGCTGCCCTTTGCAGCTCACTCTCTCACGCTGCTCTCCCCTTCTCTCAGTGGCAGTGGGATGCTCAGGGGCTGCAGCAGAGCAGGACATAGGGTGAGCTGAGCACCCCATGCACAGCCCAGCCCAACCCTGTGCCATCCCCATGCTGAGAGTAATGGGGACACCAGTCCCAACGGAGTGACCTCATCTGTGCCGTGCCCCTCTTGGCACAGGGCTGTGCTGTGCCCAGCACTCATGTCCCCCCCACCCGCGTGCTCTGCCCCACGCTAAGAGCATTGTGCAGAATTATGTATTTAAATATTTAGGTTTTCATCAGCTTTGCAAATTAAGCCCATCGATGAAGGTGGCGGTTCAGGTCCTCGCTGGTGAGCGGTGCTGTGCGCTGCCCAGGGCTCACTGCAGCCCCTGTCCCCACCGTGGGGCTGCAGCTGGCAGTGGGGTGCAGTGGCACAGGGTGTCCTCTGCTGGGGACAGCAGGATTGTCACTGCAGGTTTGCAGGGCCTGTTTGCTGGAAACGGCGTCGTGAGCTTCAGAACAGAGCCGGTGCTGTGAAGTTAATAGGTTTTTTGGGGTGGCATTTGAGGTCGGGGCACGGGATGGCATGTGCAAGCAGACCAGAGAGCAGCCCCTTGGCACGGCTGCGTGCCCTGAGCTCACGAAAGCAGCTTTGAAGCGATCCCCAGCTTAAGTCATTACACCGTGTGGCCGGGGAGATAAGTGGCTTTGAAGCAGGCGCAGCACTTCCCTGTGTTGGGAATGGGCTGAGTTGCAGTGCAGGTGGAACAGAGCTGCTGGAGTTCAACTGGTTCTGCTGCAGCCCAGGACACAGCCTTCCCTCTGTGCTGGGGCAGGACAGTTTGGGGCACGTGCAGTGTGTCCTTCCCTTTGCTGCGGGTGAGCACTGGCTCTCCATCCTGCTGGGCTGTGGGAGCAAAGCTCTCTGTGGGCACTAGCAGCGATGGGCACGTGTTGGTGTGCACGGGAGCCCTGTGCTGTTGGTTTGTTGGTGGCACCGAAGGGCGGTGCTGGTGGAACATCCTCGTGCTGAATGCTGAAAGGAGGGCTGAGCTGTGGGAACACCACCACGCACCGCTTCGCTGCTCAGGTGCATTTCCTCCCCGGCTGCCCCTGTCCTAATTACTCACTCATCCCTAATTACTCACTCCTCCCGACACTCTGCGGCCGCTGTGCTGGTACCGTTGGTTGATCTGTGGCCTCGAGATGTCCTCACTGGGGAGTGGGGTTGTCCCCTGGCCCTCTCTGTCCCCTCCTGTGTGCACGGTGGCTCTTGGCGTCCCTGTGGGGTGCTCACATCTGTTTTCCTCCTGCCAGCCCCATCTGCTCCCATTTTTAGGGCTTTTGCTGCCTGTGAAGCAGCTCACTCGCAAACTGGGGATCTGCTGGGCTCCCTCCTCCTCCACACCGCAGTGCTCTGGCCCCAGTATGAGCCTGCCAGCTGCCCCAGGGCTCCAGTGATGGCACATGATGCTGGTGGGGTCCTGGTGGCCTGCCCTACCCCCAGCACCAGTGGCATCAGCCGGCAGCAGTGGTGGGGATCCCGGTGCCGACGGCTGCGTGGGATCCCCGGCAGCTGGGGCATGGCACGGCAGTATTTCCTCGCTCTGCTCAAGGAGTAATTGCTCAGATGGGGACTTGGGGCAACTCCCATCCCTCTCCCGGCATGGTAATGAGTCAAGAAGCCTCAAAGACAAATGGCTCATTAAGAAGCAGTGCTGCATTGCAGGATTTTTCATCCCACCAACCGCTGCATCAGCAGAGGCAGTACCTCGCGCGCTCACTCTCCCCAGCGCTGGGAGAAGGAGCTGTCAGGCAACCGGTGCCAAAACTAATCATGTGCTTAATCAACGGCTCCCATCAAACGGCCCGTCCTCAGCACTGGGAGTGGGACGGATGGGAAGCACAGCGCTTGGGGTCTGGGGTCACCCCAGGGATGCTGAGCAGCTCCTGAGCTTTGTGGCACCGGATGGATGTGGGCAGCTCCAGCTGTGCTGCCCTGGGCCGGGCTGAGCGTGTCCGGCCCCAATGGCTATCGCTGGCACTGCTCACATTTGCAATTCTTCAGCTGATATTTGTCCTTCATGACTTGTTAAGAAACATCCTCATCCCTTATTTATTGCCACATGCTCCCTGCCCCTCGCCATCCCTTCCCAGGCAGCCTCTGCTCTCCTCTTTTTGTTTCATTACCGGTAATTTGGTTTCTTGATTGCATCACATTGGCTGTGATCTTTGCATCCTGCTCGCTCTCTGTCCCAGGTTGGCTCCTCTGGATGTCCATCCGAGCACTCAGCAGGGCCTGCACAGCCCCAAACCCTGCTCTCCTGGCTGTGCTCAGTGCTGTCCCTCTGCTCCGAGCTCCAGACCGACCTTTGTCCACCTGCACGCCGCTGCATCACGGACATTGCACTGCCTTCAGGAGCCAGCTCTGCTCCTGCCCCACTCAGCACTCCTCTACCAGCGGGGCCGGGGTGGGCTCTGGGGATAGGATGGGTCTGCAGCTCCATGCAGCCAAGCAGGGCTGCTCTCCACCTTTGTAGGGAAGTAATTACTTCCAGGAACGACAAACTTCTGACTAATTACACTCTTTCCGTCCGGCCTGACACAACTAATGAAATATCTGTGAGCTGCTTTCAGCTAATTCCACTGTAAAGAAAATAATTACTCGATGCAGAATTACGTACTAAATTAGGTGATTCCTTTCCTAAGCCCCATCCCAGGCTGAGTAAACTTTACTAATACGGCCTAATAAAATAACGGACTAATTAGTAATCAACTAAAATATTTGCTTTTCTGCAATCCTTGCTTACAACTGGTCGGGGGAAAGGTAAATAGATGAAAGGTGTGGGTGGGAGCGACCTGGCAGTATTCCGTATTTATTTTCATCCAACGACCGTAGATCAAATTTGCTCAGCTCCAAAGTGGGAAGAGCGTTATTTTTTTTCCAGGCTCCATCTCGCACGCGGTGCCGGGAGCTCAAGCTGCGTGTTTGTTCTCTCTTACTTTCATCACAAGCCATAAAAATCCCCAGCAGGAGCCGCGCTGGCAAACTTGTCGCTAATTTGCAAAGCAGAATGGACCGGGCTCGCTGCGCATCTCCGCCGCGTGAGCGGCCGCACAAAACCACTCTGCTCGCGCTGGTGGCAGGAGGAGCCTTTGTGGAGCATATGGACGGCTCCAGTGCAAATCAAAGTCAGTGCTGAGGCGGCTGCTGGGCAGCTCCGGCGCCCGCTGGCAGGGGATTGCATAAGAGGATGTGGCTGGGGATGGGGTTGGGGCGTTGCTGCGCCGAACATGTGCAGGGCTGTGCTGGCCGCGGTGCTCCCCGGCTGCAGGAGGGAAGGATGCGGCGCTAAAAACCCACGGGGATTTGGGTCAGGCTCTTTTTGGGGACAACCACCCTCGCTCTTCCTCTCTGTGCTTCATCTTCCTGCAGAACTTTTGCCCTGGGACACGCTGCTGGAGGGGACGTTGGGGTGTAAGGACATGAGGACGTGAGGACAGCATCCCCCTGAGCGCCGGGCGGTGAGTGCGGGGGTCCTGGCTTCTGGGGTTGGACCTGAGAATGTGGAAAAAGCCTTATTTTGTGGCACTGGGGGACGTGGCTCAGTGGGCATAATGGGGATGGGTTTAGTGGGCGTAGTGGGGATGGACTCGGTGATCTCAGAGGTCTTTTCCAACCTCAATAATTCTACGATTCTAACATAGTGTCAGAGCTGGGTGTTGCAGCAGTGTTTGCAATCCTGTCCCCTTCCCACTGCGGGTATTGGGGGTCTGGGCTCTGCTGGGGGTCGCACACTGTCCCTGCAGCCCTCAGCATCGATGTGGCACTGCTGGGGCTGAGATCTCGCCATGCTGTGCTGGGAAGCAGAACTGCCTCTGCCAAGGGCCCCTGTGGGAAATTAAGCAGGGGGGCAGAATTTGAGCGAGCCCCACAGTGCCCGGGGTGATGGGTCCCGGTCCACCCGCTGCTGACCCTGGGGTGGGGAGAAATGCTGCAAAAGCAAAAGTCAGAAGGAGGTTGGCAGCAGGGGAATTGCTGATGGGAGTTTCTCGAGGCTTTGGATGCAATAAAGGCAAGAAGTGAGTTATTTGTAATGGTAATTACACTCTTCCAGTTTATCCTAGCACATAATTGTGTGGGCGGTAGGTTCCCAATGGTGGTAATTACCCTGGTGTTAAATGGCACAAAATTCAGACGGGTGCTGGGTTTTGTCCCTTTTCTGAATCTGCAATGGGACGTGGGGATGGGAGCACCCTGCACAGCAGTGGTCCGGGTACGTGGTCCATGCTGAGACCCAAGGGAGTGCTCCATCTGCATCCCCATCCCCATTTCCATCCCTATCCCTGTCCCCATCCCACTGCTGGTGGCTGCAGGAGAGCTGCGGCACTGCTTCACCAGCACGCTGCTTTGTTTAATTCCTCCCATTCCTGAGCACAAAAGCTCACCTGGCTCCTAATAATGGGCTGCTCGGCTGTTTTGACTCCTTCTTCCCAACACCATGGCAATATTTACTTCAGCTGAGCACTTCCCTCGATGAAATTGAGATGATAGCTCAGCCCGAGGCATAGGTGGGGCTGGGAGGGAGCCTGCAGCCGCTACCCATCCATCCACCCATCCATCCATCCATCCATCCATCCATCCATCCATCCATCCATCCATCCATCCATCCATCCATCCACCCATCCCGCCCCCCACCCACCCCTCTGTCCTGCTGCTAACTGCCCTCCTGTTCCTGCATCCCTCCAGCCTCTTGCCTGTGCCTCATTCCAGCTCTCCCAGGAGGGCAGAGGCATTTCTTCTTCTAGCAGGCTGCTGCTTCCTTCGTTTAAGATGCAGCAATTAGGGAGCTTCGTTAGAGCAGGAGTGAGATTGTGAGGGCGGGAGGGAGATGAGTGAGGCCAAGCGATGCAGCCTTGATGTTGGGAAGGAAGGCAAAGGGAGAGGCTGGGGGTGGCTGGGGGATGCTCCCTGTTGCACCTGCAGCCACCAGACTGTACTCAGAGGTGTCGAGTCCCCGTTCCCTACTGGTGCTCCTTGGGCACAGCCTCTGTGTCCCAGCACACCCCAGAGGTTTCCCATTTTCTCCCTCCTGCTCCCCATCCCATTGCTCCATCCCCATGCTCCATCTGGGCTCAGTGTGGCCCCACAGGGCTGCTCGTCCCCACTGTCCCATCTCCCCCCGAGGGTTGTCCCCAGGCATGTCACCGTGGCCAAAGGCTGCTCCACCTTTCCTGAACCTGATCGCGGAGCTGGGGTGCCCACGGCATCCTCCCGAAATATGAGAACAAGAGCGTTAATTGATGCCAGTTAATTAGCCAAGTTACACTGGAGAGTAAGTAATTTCCTCGTTTACAGTCATACCCAGGGCAGAGCCTTCGAGGGGCTGCAAGGAAGACAAACCCCTGTGGGGCACACATGTCTCTGGGCGTCCCTGTGGTCCTGTACTGCATCTGGGGACATGGTGAGGACAGAGCCAGCCCTGGGCCGCCGTCACAGGGGGCTGATGTGATGCTCAGCATTTTGCTTAAGAAATGGTGAAATGAGAGCTGTGTGCGGGTGGTGGCACTGCACGGGGATGGCTTTCCTTGATCTGCGTCCTCACTGCCAGCGGGCACGTGGTGGAGGATGGCAGCACTGGGAGGATGTGAGGTGTCAGTATGAAGTGGAGTGGTGGGAGGACGGGCGGGATGGAGATGTCAGCGCAGTGCGGCCCCCCCCCTGCCCCCCGCTTCAGCTCATTAGTGGCTCTGTGAATTGTAACGGCTGGAAAATGCAGCCAGAATCGTTTTCCTAATGGAAAAACACGTCATAATATTTAGTGCCAGGGAAGAAAACAAGTTTCTGAGGATGTCGAAACATCCTCCCGCAGATGATGATCTGCTTTGAACGCTTCGAGGCAGGCTGCTGCTTTCCCTTAGAAATCCCTGTGATTTAGCATCCCCTCGGGCAGCCTCATGGGGGATCAGTGCCCATGGGGGTTGGGGAGCTCAGCAGGGCTGGATCCTGCCACGCGTGCTTCCTGACCCCGTGCAGCCGGAACACTTTGCCCGTGTAGGAATGGGGGTTTGGGCATCTGGATGGGAGCGTGACAGTGTGCCCGTGCCTGTCCCCGCAGGTGAGCCCGCAGGGACGGCCCTGCAGGATGCCGTGGCTACGGGGCAGGTGCTGACACCATGAAGGGCTACCATGGGGAGCGTAGCCAGACACAGCACTCCTCCGGCCACCGCTGCCGCTGCGTCCCAGAGGACTGCCAGCATCCCGCCGACTACATCCCCCACGGCTCCGACGGCCGCCCGCCTTACCTCCTCAGCCCCAGCGAGCCGTGTTCCCTGGAGCATCCCTTCTGCCCGGTGCGGAGCCCCGGCGCGGCCGGCGAGTGCGGTCCCCTGAGCGATCCGCCCTCCGGCAGCGCCAGCAGCACCTTCCCGAGGATGCACCACGCTCAGCAGCAGCCCTACGACTCCTGCGACGAATGCATGGCGACCGCCCACCCCGCCAGCAAGATCAACCGCCTGCCCCCGACGCTGCTGGACCAGTTCGAGAAGCAGCTGCCGCTGCACCACGACGGCTTCCACACGCTGCAGTACCCGCGGGCCGGCGGCGCCGAGCCGCGCAGCGAGAGCCCCAGCCGCATCCGCCACCTCGTCCACTCCGTGCAGAAGCTCTTCGCCAAGTCGCACTCCCTGGAGGCGCCCGCCAAGCGGGACTACAACGGCACCAAGATGGACGGCCGCGGGGACGGCTACCACCACCACCACCACCATCACCACCACCACCACCACCACCACCAGTCCCGCCACGGGAAGCGCAGCAAGAGCAAGGATCGCAAAGTGGATTCCCGGCACCGGTCCAAGATGATGGGCTGGTGGAGCTCCGACGACAACCTGGACAGCGACAGCAGCTACATGGTGTCTGGCCGGCACGCCGTGGACCAGGGCACCCAGTACTGCGTGGACGCTCCCGAAAGTGCCTTCAGAGACTTGACCTTGAAGAGTCTAAAGAGCGGCGGGGAAGGGAAATGCCTGGCGTGTGCCGGGATGTCCATGTCTCTGGATGGACAGACGCTCAAGAGGAGCGCCTGGCACACCATGACCGTCAGCCAAGCCCGAGAAGCCTACCCCAGCGCCAGTGGCACGGAGAAAACCTTGATGCTTCAGGAGACAAAGGCCAAAGACAGAGCCTACCAGTACCTGCAGGTGAGGGGGGTGGGCAGGGCAAGTGCTGCTGTCCCACAGGACCACGGTTGGTGTTGCCGTGGGGTAAGCTGGGACTGTGTCCCTGCATCCCAGTGGCTTGGGGCCATGCCAGCTCCACGGGTTGCTGCTGTCTTCAGTCCTTCCAGGGTTCCTTGCGGGTGGCACCAAGTTCCTCTGCCATCTTCAGGTCCATGGGCTGGGGCTGAGGCAGCTCTAACTGTGCAGGCTCCTTGCAGCTCTCTGCCCTCTCCCTCTTTTAGGCTTTTATCCCCCCTGCGCCTGGCCCAGTGCCACTGCCAGTCCCATCACGTCACCAGGCTCCCTTCTAGGTCACCTCCCTTTCAATTAAAAGCCAATTAACTCTTTGCTCCCTTTCCCGGGGGAAGGAGACAGGGAGAAGCAATGCTGGGGTGGGTGGCAGTGGGGATATCAGGGCAGAGTGCCGGCCCCACCGCCCTCCTGCATGTCCTGGGGTCACCATTGTGCCACCACAGCCTGGTAAGAGCCTGGTGCAGTGGCACAGCCACACTGGCATGGGTGGGATTTGGCCTGGTCGTGACTGCCGGGGGGGCAAAGAGGTGGGGAATGGCAAGCAGGAGGTGCAGCTGGGACTGCCGGGAGGGATCTACCCTCCTGAGTTTGGGGCGGGGAAGGTAGAGGAGCAGTGCTGGGCTCAAGCTGTTGTGTCCCACTGCACACACCCACACTCACCCCCAACCCCAGGTGCCGCAGGACGAGTGGAGCGGGTACCCGGCGGTGGGCAAGGACGGGGAGATCCCCTGCAGGAGGATGCGCAGTGGCAGCTACATCAAGGCCATGGGTGACGAGGACAGCGCCGATTCGGATGCCAGCGCCAAAGTGTCGCCCCGGGCGGCCACGCGGAGAGACAGCTACCGCCGCTCCTCCAGCGCCGACCAGGCCAGGAGCAAGTAAGGGTCGTGCTGGGCTGCGGGAGGGAGCTGGGCTGCAGCCACCTATGGAGAAGGGGCACACTTGTAGGGAGATGATTGCAGCATCCCCAAATACAGGGAGCGTCCCTGACCCCACTGCACATCGCATGGAATTTCCCCTCTCCTGGTGGCTCTGCACCGGTGGCACTCAGGATGGGTTTTTGGGGTTGGTGGTGACCGTGTGCTGGGCACCTGCTGTCTCTGCAATGTGCTGGCTGCCAGGAGCTCTTGCTGCAGCTGCACTCTGCCTGCATGGGTGCAGAACCCCAACGGGGACCTTGCATGCGCCTCGCTGCCACTGCTTGTGCACGGAGCCCTGCACGGCAGCACCATGCCAGGGGCTGCTCCGCCTCGGGGCTGGCACAGGGAGCCCGCTCCGAGCACCTCCGTGCCAAACCCGAGCAGAGGGCAAGCTGCCAGGCAGGCACATGGAGCACGACTATTTTGGAGGGCTGTGTTCAGCCCCACCTGCTGGGAGCCATGGGGAGCCCCCAGCCCTGCCAGGAGGGTAGGGGCAGTGGGGAGGGCTCTCTGCAAGAGCTGCAGTGGGCAAGCGGGGCTTGTGGGACCATTGCTGCGGCTGCGTTTCCAAATGCTCGGCTTGACTGTGTTGCTTTTGGTGCCATCCCTTCTATTCCCACTGTCTCTCATTAGGTTTGCAAGTAGGCACTATTCTGATTCATATATCTGTAACTGTCCCAGCTGCGGCGTGCCACCTCGAATGCTCCCTCGGGGGCAGGGCTACGGGCGCTCCTTCACCACTGGCCAGGTAGGGTCCCCATGCCAGGCTGGCACCTGGCACTGTGCTGGGGCCACGGGTCTGTCCCCACACTGGGACAGAGGGTGGCTGCTGTGGATGCCACCCCAAGCATCACCCACTGCTCTCCGCAGATCAATGACGAGCTCAACCACCAGTTTGAGGCTGTGTGCGAGTCCGTTTTTGGTGAGGTGGAGTCGCAAGCTGTGGAGGCTCTGGACCTGCCCGGCTGCTTCCGTATGCGGAGCCACAGCTACCTGCGGGCCATCCAGGCAGGCTGCTCCCAGGACGACGACTGCCTCTCGCTCTTCTCCATGTCAGCCCCCTCCGGGCCGCCCATCACCAGCAGCATCCTGAAGCCCGGCACCTGTGAGTCCTGGGGGTGGCGAGGGATCGGTGCCATGAGGGTCCCCGCGTCGCCCCACCTTGCTCATGGCTCAGCCACCCCATGGGATGCCCCTCACTGTGCCCCCCAGCATCCTTCTGCTGTCCTTCCCACACTTTTTTCCCTGTTCGCTTCCCTTTGCTGCCCCTTGCTGCATGCCTGGGTCTGGGCTGCTTTCCTATCCCATTCTGGGGTTAAAATGGCCAAAAGACCGCTCGGGGTCCTGCAGGGCTGCCCCAAATTGGTGTCTGGGCCCCTTGCTGCGGGAGGGGGTGGGCACTGCTCCCCAGGGCCCCCGTTCGCGGTCGGAAATGAGCGAATTTTCTCTTTTTTTTCACGCATCTTTTCATCCTGCGCCTCTCCCACAACAGCCTTCAGTTACAGAAAAGCTCCACCTCCCATCCCTCCAGGAACCAAAGCCAAGCCCCTCATCTCCGTCACCGCGCAGAGCAGCACAGAGTCTGCTCACGAGAGCTACCTGCCCAGCGAGGTCACCCGTGGCCCCGCCTGGTCCAAAGATGCCACGGCCCGCTGCAACTCGGCAGAGAGCCTGGAGAGCTCCAAGGTGACGGCCGTGTCACTTGAACTGCCACCGGTGCAGCCCCGCACCGCCCCCAAACCCTCCACGCTCATCATCAAGGCCATCCCCGGGCGGGAGGAGCTGCGGAGCTTGGCTCGGCAGAGGAAGTGGCGACCATCCATCGGCGTCCAGGTGGGCTTTGCTCCTCCAGATGGGCTGAGATCTGGGTACCTGTGTGCCCAGTCCGTGCTGAGAGTCCATTGCTTGTCCCTTTGCCTCTGTGGTGGCCCTAATGCCACCTGCATGGCCTTGATGCCACTCCTGTGCCCACTGTGGTAGCCCAACTGCCACCCCTGTGTCCATCACAGTGGCCCTAATGCTGCCCCTGTGCCCACCCACTCTCCCAGCGGTGCAGTGCTCTCTGGGCACTGGATGCCCGTGGTGTGGGGCCACCCTCCAGCACGCTGTCCCTCTGCCCCTGGCAGGTTGAGGCTGTCTCCGATTCGGACACAGAGAGCCGGAGCCAGAGGGAGTTCCACTCCATCGGGGTGCAGGTGGAGGAAGACAAAAGGTACGGCCCAAGCTGAGCCCTGCCAAGCTCCTTGGCTTTCCTCCTTGTGTCCCCCAGGGCCCCCCAGTCTGACCCAATTCCTGCCTGCAGCACCTTCTCCCACCTGGCCTTGGTGCTCACACCTCATTGCTGCTAAGGGACAGCCTGGGGAAGGGGATCCCCTGCTCCCATGCTGTGTCGGGGTCTCGTTTGCTGAAGCTCAGCCCCCAGCTCGGAAGCTGCCCAGCTGTGGGTGAAACCTCTGGGCTTTTCTGCAGCTGAACATGAATTTTTGCATGGGGTTGGGCGTGCTGTGAGCTGGGACCTGCACAGTGCATGGGGAGATGAGCGCAGGGAGCGTGCCCACCCATCCTGGTGCACGTTGCTCTGCATCTTCCAGCGTCGTCCAGCACCGGTAGCCATGGAAACGGGCTAAGAGAGCAGGAAATGAGGGACAGGAAAGATGCAGCTGCTCAGGGCTGTCCCTGCAGCCCCACACACTGGGTGTCCCCAGCCCCACGATGGCACCCACAGGGGGACAGGGATAACAAGGATGTCCTCACTGGCCCCATAGCCCCCGGCATCCTCACCACCACGATCCCACACGCTCTCTCTGTCCCAGGCGAGCCCGCTTCAAGCGCTCCAACAGCGTGACGGCGGGTGTGCAGGCGGACCTGGAGCTGGAAGGCTTCGCCGGGCTGGCCGTGGCCACGGAGGACAAAGCTCTGCAGTTCGGCCGCCCTTTCCAGCGGCACTCCTCGGAGCCCGAGTCCGGCCGGCAGTACGCCGTGTACAAGACGGTGCACACGCAGGGCCAGTGGGCGTACCGGGAGGACTACCAGATGCAGTACGATGCGGTGGAGCTGCCGCGCCGTGATGCCTGGGTGGAGCGGGGCTCCCGCAGCCTTCCCGACTCCGGCCGTGCCTCCCCCTGCCACCGTGATGGGGAGTGGTTCATCAAGCTGCTGCAGGCTGAGGTGGAGAAGATGGAGGGCTGGTGCCAGCAGATGGAGCGGGAGGCTGAGGACTATGATCTGCCGGAGGAGAGTGAGTGGGGCTGGGTACCCAGGGCTGCACCGCACTGCTCTCAGCCTTGGAGCATCCCGGTGGTGCCACCTGGCTCAGGGAGGGTCAAGAGGTTGGGATCAGTGTAGACGTCTCTGGGGGCCCCGAATGGTGGAGCAGGGCTCTCGGTGAGTGTTGGGGAGGGGACGGCTGTGTTGCTGTTGGAGACCTGACTGTCTTCTTTCTCCCTGGCACCACCAGTCCTGGAGAAGATCCGGAGCGCTGTGGGCAGTGCTCAGCTCCTCATGTCCCAGAAGGTGCAGCAGTTTTACCGACTCTGCCAGCAGAACATGGTGAGTGCCTGAGCACCACCACAGGGTGAGCTGCGCCTGTGGCTGGTGGGGTAGAGCCAGCACAGCCAGTGTCTGTCCTGTGCACGAATGTGACCAACATGGTCCCTCACCATCCCCACAGGATCCCAACGCGTTCCCGGTGCCCACCTTCCAAGACCTGGCCGGCTTCTGGGACTTGCTGCAGCTCTCCATTGAGGATGTCAGCATGAAGTTTGCAGAGCTCCAGCAGCTCAAGGCCAACGGGTGGAAGATCATCGAGCCCAAGGTAAGGGCAGGGCTCAGCAGGGGCACGCAGGGCTGGTGCTGTGCACATCCCTCCCTTTCTCCTCATCCCTGAGCACATCTGTGGTCAAACCACTGCTGTACAGTTACCGCCAGCGGAGCCAGCGGGTGCTTTTTGCAAACACTTGAAAAACAAAGAACAGGAAAAAAATGAGGCCATTCCTCTGCTGTGATATTGCAGCTGGATTCTGGGCAGCGCCGTGTGCCAAGGGCCAGGCACGATCCTGCACACGTGCAGCTGCACGGAGGGATGCACAGCCTCATCTCAATTGCTCTGACATCGGCGGGGTGTGGGGGGGAGGAAAGGGGACTCAGGGCCGGCCCCACGCTCACCCCGAGGCTCTCCCATTGTCTGTGCAGGAGGAGAAGAAGGTGCCTCCCCCCATACCAAAGAAGCCGCCGCGCTCCAAGGTGCACCCGGTGAAGGAGCGCTCCCTGGACTCGGTGGACCGGCAGCGGCAGGAGGCTCGCAAGCGGCTCCAGGCAGCCAAGCGTGCCGCCTCCTTCCGCCAGAACTCGGCCACTGAGAGTGCAGACAGCATTGAGATCTACATCCCCGAGGCGCAGACCCGGCTGTGACCGTGGCCTCGGCTTTTCTACCCGGACTGGACGGCGCGTCCATCGCTCACTGTGATCAGGGGCCGTGGGGACACCCTGGGGGCAGCGCTTGGCCCACTCACAGCTTCTCTCTTTTCTATCGTAGACGTTTCATGGATCCGACGGTGAATGAGCACCAACCCGGTTCTGCCCCATCCCGTTGCCCCCTGCTCGCATGCCCCTGCCCGTCTCTCCCGGGGTCCAGGGCTCTTCCTTCCCCCTGCCCTCTTTGGGGCCGTGTCACAGCTCTACTATCCCTTGACCCCCACCTTGGTACCCGTCCCATCCAAAGGAGAGGTAACCCCAGCCCCCGGCCCTGCCAGGTGGGATGATATGGGGCCGCAGGCAGGCCCCCCCACCTCTCTGTAACTCAGTGCAATCCCATGGCTGCGGGGATGGACCCCCGAGCCCCCAGCCCCATGCCTAGCTGGAGCCCCGCTCCGCTCCCTGCCTCCTGCCCCAGCGCTGTGGGGAACCCAGGAGTCCTCGACTTATATCCATATATAAATATTACCTAAGGAATAAAACAGAAACTACACATGACCAGAGCTGTGTTCTGGAGGGCGGGATGGACCAGAGCAGCAGGTCTCCTGGCCCCAGTGAGCTGAACCTGCATCCCTTGCACTGAGCAGCAGCACCGTGCTCTCCGAGCCCTTCCTGCCCCTTTTCCCAATCAGTTGCATGGGAACACCATGGGGACAGGGCAGTTGGTTCCTTTGCACCTTGCAGACTGGGCATAGTAGTGCGAGCAAGGCAGCAGCACTGGGGAGACCTTCCTATGCTCATGCAGGACCTTGGTGCAGGGATAGAGCAGGCATGGTGCTGCTGGCCGGGGCTGGCCTCGGTGTCCCCTGCATATGGGGACAGGGCTGCAGGTGTGGGGCAGGAGCTTCCTCCTGAGTGTGAGGCTGCTGAAAATCCCACACAGGGTTGCCCCCTTCTCCCTGAGCTCCTGTGCCCTGCAAGGTTGGGACACCACGGATGGGGTTGTTGTGCCCTTAGTACCCCATGGTGACAGGGGACAGCTTGGGATGCAGTATTTATGCTGCAGGAATTCATTGAAGCCACAAATTCCTCGATGGCAGCTTCCACGGGGGATCTGGAGATGTGACTGCATCCATCTCATTCCTATCCTGAGCACAGCCCATACAGAGCAGGTGCACAGCACATCCATGCTGCTGGCCCCTCAGAGAGGGGCTGCCACGGGGAGCAGCCCCAGCTGCCTGCTCCCACTGCCCCCATGCCCAGGGAACATCTGCCTGCACTGTGACCCCTCAAGGGCTGCCCTCCCCAGGTCCCCTTCTCCCCATGGGTGGGTGGCAGGAGGAGTGGATGCTGGTGCTTCGAGTTCCTATAGGCACCAGGCATCTTCCTAAACCCACAGCCAGCTCTGCAGGATCTGGGGGCGTGGGAGGGGGCTCAGCTTGTGTCCCCTCACAGCGGGGGCTTGGGAGGGTCTCAAGAGCAGGGCAATGATTATGGGGGGGGGGGGGGCTTCGTGCCCCGCCGAGAAGCGGTGCTAAAGGTCCAGGTGTCACTTATTGGGGGGGCAGCAGGAATCAGGATGCTACGTGTGAAGGATGATGGAGGGAGGGGATGGAGCTCCCAGCCCCAGCCACCCCCACAGCGCGGTCCTGCCTCCACCACACCGTAGCTTTAGAGCTGTGCCTGCACAGGGACGCCCCAAGCCCCCCCTTTCCTCTCCCCCCTCGAGACCTCCGGCCCTGCCAGCACTGTACAGTGACCGTGACACGTGGCTCCGTTTTTATTGTAACAAACCTCCGGAATTAATAAAAAGACCACTTTGATTACTCCGGGGCAGCGGCCACCTCCCCGCGGGGACACGGCTGGCGCCCGGCTCGCCTTTCCCCGCTCTGTGTGTACCCTTGGTGTGCGTGGGGCGGGCACTGGGGGGGGGGAGGGGGAGGGTCCGTGGGGTGGGGGGTTCGAATCACGGAACTGTAGGGGTTGGAAGGGACCTCTAAAACCGTGAGGGCTCTGCGTGGGGCAGCGGAGGGGTAACCCCATTGTGGGGGCTGTCCGTATCTCTCTGCACGGGTCCTCCCTCGCGGTCTCCGGTCCCGGTTTCACTCCACGGTTCGCCCACCCGCGGGCAGCTCGGTGCGTCTCCCCGTGGGCCTCTCCCAGCTGTTACCTCCGCGAGTCTCCCCGCGTCTCTCTGCACGACCCTCCCCACTACATCCCTCCCTCCCCGCGGGTCTCCTAGCACAGCTTTCTCTCCTCACCCTCCCGCCCGCGTCTCTCTCCACGCGGATCACCCGTGGGCCCCTCCCCCCCGTGCCGCTCCCCGCTCCGCCCGCTAGGTGGCAGCACACCCCGCCGCGCCGCGCTCCGGCACCGGAAGTGGCGGCGGGGTCTGCGGCGGCCTCCGGGCCCAGGTGAGCGCGGCCCGCGTGGAGCTCCGTGTCCGGTGCCGGTCCCGGTCCGCCCTCCCTCCGGCCCCCGGTTCCCGTAGTGCGGCCCGTGGGGGTGCGGGCAGCGCGGCGTGGGCCCGCGGGGCGCCGTGGCGGGGCTGTGCCCTCCCGGTGACCGCCGCCCCGTGCCGCCATGTGGTCCGTGCTATGGAGCGCCGTGCGCACCCACGCGCCCTATGTCACCTTCCCGGTGGCCTTCGTGGTGGGCGCCGTGGGATACCACCTGGAGTGGTTCATCCGCGGCCCCAGCCCTCCGCCGGCCGAGGAGGAGGAGAAGAGCATCTCAGAGCGGAGGGAGGACCGAAAGCTGCAGGAGATTGCGGGCAAGGACCTGACCAAGGTGGTGAGCCTCAAGGAGAAGCTGGAGTTTGCCCCTCGGGCCGTGCTCAACAGGAACCGGCCCGAGAAGAGTTAATGGGGCCGTTGGTTCTGCCAGCTGAGGACCCCCATGTGGCCCTGGGCCGTGTGCCGCAGCACTGTGCTCCTCACCTGCACACCTCCACCCAGACCCCGTCCTGCACCTGGCTGTGCTCGGGCTGTTTGCTGCCTCCACTGCTGCTCGCCACCCTCCCTGGGCTCTGCAGAGCTCTCAGGGTTCGCCCACTCCACGGATGTCTTCAGGACCGCAGCGAGACGCTGTCCTCCACAGCTGATGGGGGATGGGGTGATGGTTTGGAGATGGGATGTGTGAAACTCACCAGCTCTCAGCCTGGCCTGGCCCCAGCAGCACAGAGCCCTCATGGCTTTATCCGCCACACGTGTCTCTTTAGGTCTCTTTTCTTTGTGGGCATGGAAACAGAAGAGAGTTGCTCTCTAGTGTACTTGGACCTGAGCAATATGGGGTCGGGTGCAGGCAAAGGAGGGCCTGCCATCCTACTTCCACCTCTTCTTGCTCTTTGTGAACCCAGACTGGTTTGCTAGAGACCTCAGCACCTCACCATTGTTATCAACATGAAAACCTGAGTGCGGTGGGGATCTGGAAGCTCTCTCTGCGCCATCCTGGGGCTCTGCAGCAGGGAAGTGCACCAAGGGAGGCAGACATCCTGGCCCTGCATCCACTGTGGAGCTCAGACGTGTAGAGAATGAGAAGTCTTGCTTTGTACAGGCACAGCCACATTAAAACTTCTGTGAGTCCTGGGCCTCAGTGTCTTCTTCTGCACTGTCACATGTCCAAAACCCTGACTCAGAGCGTGTTTCTGCTCCTGATGTTTCCAAGAACCCCACTTACAGAACAGAAGCATCCAAGCTGTGCCTGGGCCAGCTGGTCTGTGCCTGGCATGGCTGGGGGGGGGTGATGGGCAGGAGGGTGGAGGAGGCACTGAAATGCCAGCCTGCAGTGCTGTGTGCTTCCGTCCCAGCCCCCCCATGCCACGTCACCGCTTCCCCTCAGCGTCCTTATCTAAACCAGAAGGGTGGTGACAGCGCTGGGTGGGGGCCCGAGGGACAGGGAGTAATGTTCTGTTCCAGGGGGTGAGCACTGGGGGACCTGAAACCAGGCCAGGCCCGGTGCTGTCCCCTCGAGCCGCAGGAGCGTTACCAGCACAGTGGGACAGAGCTCCGAGCAGGGTCAGTCCCACTCTGTGCTGTTGCCCTCTGCCTGCAGCGTGCGGTTATCGCTGTCTCCCGGGTTGTTTTTCCCTGGTCACGGAGCGAGCCTTCGTACCCTGCCCCAGCCTGGCCTTCCCCTCCCCGGGGCCGATAAATCTGTTGTGTCTCATGCAAAGCCCTGATGTCAGCAGCCAGTTCAGCGTTTTGCATTGCTCTGCCCTGCTTCCTCCTGCCCTGCTGACAGCTTTACTGCCCGGCCGTGTTTACCTCCCGACCTGCTCTCAGGGCTGGCTTGCTGCCTGCTGCCTGAGCTCTCTGCCAGGAACTTGCTGGCCGGAGCTGTTTGCGAGGGAACAGAGGCAGTCAGGACCAGGAGGAGCTGTGTGTGCTGTGTGCTGGTTGTGCCTGGACCAGAAGATGCAGGAGGACTCTTGGGGCAGTGCCCCAAGCCCAGTCCTGCTGTCACCCCATGTTCTGGGGTTCAAATGCATCTCCGTCCCATCACCCAGAGGCCTTTGTACTCAACCTCTGCCTTTCCCAGCCTAGCTGGGAGTGATGCTGGGCTCACTGTTTTGCTCTGGGGTGGGAATGATCCCTTCACTTCCCCCACCTGGGATCAGCCGGACCCAGCTCGGAAACCTCTTCCGAAATCCCTTTGTTCACCCCGCGACGGAGCGTCTCCCGTGGCTGTTTATAGCCCATTGATCTGCCTGTTCTCAGGCCCCCCAGGGCACAATCGTGCTTTGTCGGGGCCTCGCTGGCCCATTTCCTGCCCCCAAGCCTATACAGCCTCTCTGCTTGCTGAAACAATACGTGGGGAAGGACCGGCCCCCAGCAGCATCTGTGTGGGTACCACGAGCCCCACAGCGCATCCCCAACCTCTGCAGCCATCTGTGCCTGCTACCTAGCCAGTGATTCCATGTTTCCCCCTGCTTTCTGCACCAGCAGAGCACTGGGGGTGAGCCGTGGGCTCCCCTGGGCAATGGGGCTTTCTGGAGACGGGCCACAAACGGAGGAAAGTGCCACAGTTCTCCTAAACTCTTGGTGCTGCAAATCCACCCTTCCTCCCATTGAATCCCAACAATGTGCTGCCTGGGAAGCACTCTCTGGACAAGAATAGGAGCCGGTGAGCACTCAGGGCCGGGGCAAACAGCCATGGTGTCTCACTAGGAGTGAGAGGAAGCGTTGCTGAATGCACCATTATGGTAAAAGTTGGCTTCCAGCTCTTGTGCACCACCCCTCATGGGCAAGGTGTTGCTGTGGTCCAGCACAGGGGCTGCTGCTTTGTGGGAGGATTGTTCTCTTTCATCCCATGGGTGAAATCCCTCTGAGCAGGGATTGAATCCTGTGCGATATCTTTGTCTGCTGGTGGCCCACAGGTTTCTCATCCCTTCTTCCAGAGCAAAGGTCCCCCAGACTGAGTGCTCAGGGTCTGCAGCAGCCACCATCCAGTGGGACAGAACTCCGTGCTGGTGCCCAGCTCAGAGGACAGGATGGTACTGGAGCCACTGGCTGTGCTGGTTCTCCATCCCTGCTTGACCCACAGTTTCCTCCCCACCAGCCCTGGCTGTGTCTGTGTGTGCTCCTGGGGGTCCTTTGCCAGCAGCGTGCGAGGAACAGATTTTGGTTTCCGGAGGCAGGATGCAGGGATGGAGCCAGGCTGCTCTGCTGCCCTCCCCACGCTGCTTCCCAGCTCACACTGCTGGGGGGGGGGGAACGGAGACCCCAGAGCCCCCCCCCCCCCCAGCTGCTCAGCACAGCTCAGCACACCTGGGCAGCTGCAGCGGACGTCCGGTGAGCTCAGTGTGGGGACACGCCAGCTGTGGGTCTGGGACACTGTGGCCGTTGTGGTGGCACCAGGGCTGCTCTGAGCAGCAGGGCCATGGAGTGACGTGGCTCTGCAGAGCAGTGCAGGGACCCATGGGGACTTTCACTCCTGTTTCCTGTCCTGGGGCAGCACTGTCACCCCAGGGCACCCTGGACGTGCCGGCAGCCCTGAGACGCAGAGGTGTGCTCACCCCAGAGGCACTGGCTAGCAAATGGTTTGTGTCCCCAAACGTGTCCCCGCATTCCTTGGGGACCACTGCTCCCTGCCCTGGTGAACCCAGGCTGTTTTCCCAGGCTCCCATCTCGTCCTTTCCCAGTGTCTCAGTCCCTCTGCAGGAGCCACAATCCCACAGCATAGCTCCAGCAAAAGCCCTGCAGCGCCTTTGGAGAAGAGCAGCTCCGTTCTAAAGCAGAGCCAAGGCGTGGGACAGCAACAGGGGACACGTCCCGCTTCGGTGTCACCTCTCCTTGTGGCCACAGCTCCCGGACCCCATCCTGGGGTGGGCATGGGGTGCGGGTGCTGCTGCAGCCCCACTGCCTGAGCGCGAGGAAGCGGCCGGAGGGGAGCGACAATGTCAGGATGCGGGAAGTCATCGGGGCTATTGAACGCGTTTCCTCCTGCCCGTGGTTCTCACGCGGGCCTCGGGGGCCACATTGTCTGCCGTGCCCGCGCGTGGACACCTAAATATAACCCTGTGGGGAGCTGCGTGGGGCAGCAGGGCTGATAGGGGCAGGGCTGTGCCACGTTTTGGTGTCACCACCGTGGTAGTGCTGGGGCGCAGAGGTGCATCCTTGCTGTGGTCCCAGCTGGCATCGCCCTGCCCAGCCTCTGCCCTTCCTCCCTTCTCAGCCTCTGTTTCGCTCCCGCCGCCGCCACTGCTCTTCCTGTGAGCAAGTCAGATTTAGCAGCTTGCTCTTTTTCTCTGCTCTGGGAAAGCTTAAAAATAAACTCCTTGGTGCTCGGCCAGCTCCTTGGGCAGAGCCTTGCGGTGGGACGAGCTGTGGCAGTCCCTGTGCTGCTCCTCTCCCCAGCCTGGGCTGCGCTGTGCAGAGGAACCCCATGCAGGTTGGTGCTAATTGGTGGCCCTGGGACAGTTGGTTGGTGTTTGGGCAACGGCACCAGCAGAAACAGTGGTCCTGGGCAATCTGTAGCCCCCGTAGGACCCCCAAAGCCTTTCTGAATCAGGGAATGCTCAGAGTGGACACCCAAAAACTGAGCCCAAGGGATGTCCTTGCCTGGGGATCCCCGAGCTGCACAGTGTTTGGGTGCACATCCCTCTGCCATTGCTCCTCCCCCTCCCATTTCTTTCACACCTTGAAGACATCACACCTCTCTCTCGGCGCTCACTTTCTTCCAGGAGCTCCGGGTTAGGAACAGCAGCAAGTTGCTGCTTGCACTCCATCAAAGAAAGCATGCACATCGGGCACAGCACAGGCAGGCTCACGATGAGATTGTTTTAAGGGCTGCACCCTTGGAAAAACCTCCAGCCTTGGACGGAGAGAAACCCCACAGGCTCTGAGGTGGGGGTCCCCCACCCCTGGGGAGGCGATGGAGGGCAGCACCCCAGAAAAGTGCCCATCCTGGGGGTGCCCACAGAGAGCTGCAGGGCTCAGCGCCGTGGCACAGGGCCGGGCTTTGGGACAGCAAACACCATTCCCAGAAGGGGACGGGAGGGGGCTGTTTATTCAGGAGGCAACATGGAGGTGTGAGAAAGGCCGTGCGTGTCTGTCCCGCCGCTATCTGTCCCGGAGCTGTGCAAAAGGGCTCCTCGGGGCCAGCCAGCACGCTTATCAGCTGCAAACTTTTATTTGCCTTAGGGCCGCCCGCCCGCCTTCGGGGGGTCCCACGCCTGCCCCGTCCCCGCTGTCGCGGTGCAGGTGAGCTCTGGCTGTTGTTGTTGGCGTGTGCTGGTGGCAGGTCCCGGCGGCGTGGGGTCGCGACGGCCACCATTGTCACAACACGGGAACAATAGCGGTGTGCGGGGCCGTGTTGTTGGGGCCGGGCACGCGTGGCCCCTCCGGCTGCCGGGTGTATCGTGGGGGCTCGCGGCCGTCTTGTTTTTCACCTTGAAGGGGAAAAGCGTGATGCTCTCCTGGTGCCAACAAAAATATCAGCCTGGGACAGCGAGGAGAGCAAACAGCGGCTGCCCGGTGGTAAACACGGTGGGGCTGCGCCGTCCCCCTTCCCACTGGCATTTCCTCCCCACAGAGCATGGTGCTTCTGGGCTCTGCTGGTGCCAGCCCAAGGGCACCCCCTGGGAACGTCCCTGCAGAGGGTCTGTCTTGGTGCCCCACACACCCCCCCAGCATGGGGGGTTTTGGGGATGCTCCAGGGATGTGCTCCCATCCCCGTGGAGGGAGGAAAGCCAGGGAGCGGTCTGGGCACGGCTGTGGGTCTGTGCAGTGCCTCCCTCCCCGCTTCCTCTGGCAGCGATAGGGCCCCATATCACCCATATTTCATTGCCTCCGGGGTATTTTTAGCCCGTCCCACCCTCACTGAAGGGGCCCTCAGCACAGAGCAGCAGGCTCTGCCCTGGGCTCAGGGCCGCCAGGGAAACCAAATAGGGCCCTGAGGCACATTGTGCGCCTTTATCTGTGGCTCACTTCCACCTATTATGCAGCAGCTCTGCGGCTTCCACCAGGTTTATCTGCAGCAGAGCTGGGGCAGGCGGATGAGGGGCCCCGGTGATGGGGGCACCAAAAATTCTGTTTTGTACTGCAGTGGCCCCATAACGGGCCCTACAGAAGCAGCAGGTGGGTTTGTGCTTGCAGTGACAAGCAGCCCCAGCAGCATCACCAGAACTCACACTGTCCACGCACACCCCCGCCCCACCACTCATAGGACAGCAGCAACCCCCCCCTGAATCCAACCCCCCCCCCCAGGGCTCTTCCGGCAGCCAATGGCACAAACATGGTCTCACCACACTGCACCTTTAATTCATCCAACTTTATTCAAGGCAATACAGTGCTCAGTCTGGCAGGGAGGAAAAGGAAACAGAACAGAGGAGCAAAGCCCACACCCTGCGCTCACGCTCTGTGGCTGCACGTGGTCCATGAGCAGCAGATGGAGCAAAGCCCCACAGCCCCTTCCACCTCACAGCTTTGGTGGGCAGTGGTCCGTTCCTCTGCCCCATCACCAGCACTGCAGCCCACAGCAGGAGATGACTAGTGCAAAGTATTAAAAACAACGACCCCTCAAACTGGTTACTGCTAGGCTAATTCCTCCCCCACACCACTGGGCTGGAGGGCTGGTGGCCTGGGATGGACACAGCTTCCTGGTCCCCTGCACAATGGCACCTTTAAGGCAGAAAGCTCCGTGCTTGGGTCGGCACGTTAAAAATAACTTAGAGACATCACATGGGAAAGGGTCCAGGGACAGAACACGGGGCAGGGAGGGGGGGTCCTGGGGCACTCAGGGCAATGGGGACATGCGGTGTGACAAGTGTCCCAGTACAGGGTTAACCCCACTGTGGGCCACAGGGACTGGGGCAGCTCCCGCAGCAAAGCCCCCACACAGAGCAGTGCCAGCTGCCCGCAGGGTCACAGGGAGGGGACACAGCCCTCGGCCAGGACAAGCAGCTTCCCATGGCTCCCCAATGCTCCCACACTGGCTGAGGGTCTTCCTCATGTCCCAGGGGCCAGCTGCACACACAGGACCCCTCATCACAGTCCTGGGACAGCCCGTTCCCAGCCCCAGGGCATTACTCCCTTTCCCACAGTGATGCTGAGCCCCTCTGCCCTGCACACACTGTCCCAGCACAGTTTCCATGTGGTTTCCTTCCTTGCAGAGCCCATAGGGAGAACAGAAGAGAGCAGAGGCTGCGCTCAGGGGCCAGTGAGATTGTAAGCATCAGGTCCCAATGGCAGGCACCGCATCCTCGGGGCACAAGGGACAGTCCCCAGCCCATGAAAAGGGACCAGGGATGGCCTCAGCCCAGCCCTAGACATACTGCTTTTTGGATGCTGAGCTGCTGGGCCGGCTGCACAGCTTCTCCTCGGGGACTGGGACTTCTGGAGCCCTGGGGGCATAGGGGTCCGAGAGGGGCCTGGTGCCGCTGCCCAAGGCCAGGTTCTCCTCGTTGCGGAAGTTGGCCCAGTTCTGCTCGCTGGAGAGCTTGTTGTAGGCCTGGTAGGGTGGAGTGTGGCTCTCAGCCATGGGCAGGAAGGGGTAGTGCTTGGCTGGGTAGGGACCCGAGCCCATGTCATCGGGAAAGGCACCCTGACTCGGGCCAACCGGCACCGGCACCTTCTTGATGTTGGTAAGCAGGCTCTTGCAGCAGAGGTGGAAGAGCTCCAGGAGGTTGAGGATTAAGGAGATGAGGCCCATCACCAGCATGAAGATGATGAAGATGGTCTTCTCGGTGGGGCGGGAGATGAAGCAGTCCACCTGGTGCGGGCAGGGGTCCCTCCTGCACACGTAGCGGGGCACCATGGAGAAGCCATACAGGTACCACTGCCCGACGAGGAAGCCTGCCTCGAAGATGCTCTTGCAGATCACACTGATGATGTACGTCCACATCAGTGCCCCTCGGATCTTGAGCCGCCCGTCCTCCGTCGTGTAGATCTTGGACATCTTCTTCTCCACAGCTGCCAACGCTTGCTCGATCTTTGGGTCTTTGCTGTGGATAGCCCGGAGCTCGTTCTCCTGCTGCTTCAGCTTCTCCTCCTTCCGTGAGAGATAGACAACGTGGCCCAGGTAAATGAGGGTCGGAGTGCTGACAAAGAGGAACTGCAGCACCCAGTATCGGATGTGGGAGATGGGGAAGGCTTTGTCGTAGCAGACGTTGGTGCAGCCTGGCTGCTTGGTGTTGCACACGAAGTCCGACTGCTCGTCCCCCCACACGGACTCACCAGCCAGACCGAGGATGAGGATGCGGAAGATGAAGAGCACCGTGAGCCAGATCTTCCCGATTACGGTCGAGTGCTCCTGGACTTGGTCCAGCAGTTTCTCCAGGAATCCCCAGTCGCCCATCTTCTAGGAGCCAAGTGCCTCTGGAGGCAGAGGGAGGGGAGGGGGATGGAGTCAATCCCCCATTTTCACACCCAGGCGTTCCCAGGACACAGCCACCCCGCAGGAGGTCCCAGCAAACCCACCGTGGGGGCATGGCTGGCAGCATACAGGGGCAGCCTAAACTCAGCCCTCTTACAGCCCAGCCCCACTAAAAAGCAGCAAGCAGCATGAACACAGTGACAGCCACATAAAGCCCGGGTACAGCTGCCACCCCGACACCCAGGCACTGCTGTCCCCAAACCGAGCACACAATCAGAGAATCGTTGAAGTTGGAAAAGACCACTGAGCTCAGCAATCTGCAGCCAGCTCCCTTGCTGTGGGACAACACCACCCCAGCCCCAAATTGTTCCCCCATGCCCGTGTAGTCTCAAGCCCGGGGATCCCAAAGCCACTCACCGCACACAGCCCCGGCACTGCTCGGGGGGTCCCCGATTGTCCCACTGTCACCCCTGCCGGCCGGCCAGCCTGCCCCACATCCCCCCTCATAGCACAGCCCTGCAGCCCAGCTGGGAAAGAGGAAGCAGCCACAGCCCTGACTCCTAATTAACCTCTGCCAATTAAGCACAGCTGGACCGTTAAAGGGATAGGTCTCTCGGTGGGATGGAGAAGTGCCCCGAAGCAGAAAAGTGGGTACATGCAGAGAGCAGCGATCCCATCGCGAAGCAGAGAGCGATGCGGTGCCGGGGGGTCCCGGGGGGGGGGTCTCACTCACTCACCGCCCGCCTGGCAGCGCCGGGCACGTCCCTTCTGCCTCGGACCGCGCGGAGTGTGAGCGGCCGGGCCGGGCAGCAGGGACCGTGCGGGGCCCGGGGGAGCCGGAGGAGGAGCGCGGACAGGAAGCCGGGGATGGGGCTTAGCGAGGCACCGCAGGTGCGGGGAGCCGGGTCGGGGCGGGACGGGGGCGGTGGGGCCGTCAGCACCGCCCGGGAGGGCTCCCGGTGACGGTAGGAGGCGGGGAGAGAGGAATTGAGCGCGACCCAAACGCGAATCGTGGCGTCGGGGCCGTCCGTCGGAGACAAAGTAGTACGGGACGGGCGGAGAAGGGAGAGGAGCCGAGATGGGGGGGGGGGGGTCCCGCAGCTGCATGGGGGGAGACGGGGACAGAGGGCGGTGGGAATGGCCGTGCCCCGTTGTTCCCTTCAGTTCTGCGGGGGGAGCCCGGCGGCGGAGCGTCCCGCACACGGCCAAAGCCCCTCTGCTGCCGGCGGCACCGCGAGCACCGCGAGGCGGTGGGGACGGCCGCGGGGACACCCGACGGGAGATGCTCCGACCCCGTGCGGCCGTGCGCGGGGGATGCTGCCCACGGGGAGGGCCCGTTCCTGCGGGATTTGGGATATCTCGCTCCTCCAGGAGCGCGTGGAGCGGGGCCGTGCGCGACGTGGGCGCTGGGTGGTGCTGGAGCCACATCGCAGGCTGAGCTCGGGCAAAGGCGCGGGGCTGCAGCCGCCGTCGGGTTTGAACACGGCCCGGCTGAGACGGGGAGGGTCTGGGGACAGCGGGCGGCTGTGGGGTGGCACTGAGAGCCCGCGGTGCCGATGCCCTGAGTAGCTTTGCTCTGAGCGAGGGGACCTGAGTTGGGGCCGATACGGGAAAGCAGTGTAAGGGGTTATGTCCTGCTGCTCTGGGGGGCAAAACCCCCGTTTGTGTCCCCCCAGCAGCAGCTGCAGTGGGATGGCACACAGCATAGGCTGCATGGGAGCGGCAGGGCTTGGGCAATCCGAGCAGAAACTGGGCCAGGGAGCTGCTGCCTCTCCCCACCGAGACGTGGCATTTCCTCCTCACAGACAGGTCTGAGCAGAGGTGGAGCCGGAATAGCCTTGTTACGCTTAATATAAATTAATTGCATTGGGTTAACACCCACGTGCTGTGACCAGGTGTCCAGCACCCATCTCCCAGCTCACCAGGGTCACCCCGCCAGCCTGAAGTTGTGGCTGCTGCTGTGACGTGTCCCCTCTTGTCACCTGTCCCCTGTGATGCTCTGTGCTCTGCCAGTCCCTGAAGGGAGGAAATGATCACTTCTGGGGAGCAGCCCCAAAGCCACAAAGGAAATGGTGCTGTCCCCACTTGTGGATGCTCCCACGTTGTTTCACCCACACCAGCCACAGGTCTCCAGTGAGCAATGCACCTCAGTGCGGACCCTGCACTGGTTCCAGAGGCACAACCCAATCACATACCCGTGATATCTGTCCTCTGGTGCAGGATGCTCAAGGCTGGCAGCACAGATGACACTGGTGACAAGATGCTGAGCAGCAGAAATGTGTCACCATGCCACACGGGCATCACTGTCACCACCTCTCAGAGCAGCACAAGGCACACACTGTGTGTGTGTTGGAAAAGCATGGGCTGAGCAGACCCACCGCACAGAGCTGCTTAGGGAGAGATTAAGTGGAAATCATTTCTATTTATTGTAATATTTATCGAGGTTTAGTGAATGATTGATGCTGATCTCGCCTTGATTTCCTTGGGGGCCGGCCTGCAGTTCTGGTGAATTAAAGTTTAACCGTGTATGACAAGTGGGAGGGGAGGGGGCAGGTGGCTGCCAGGGGGCTCGACCCACTGGGGATGCCTGGGGAACCAACAGAAATCCATTTTTTCAGCCCTCACCTCCCTCCCCCTGCAATTTCCAGCAAGCAGAGCAGATCCCAGTGTCTGCAATGAAACGTTTATTGACCCCTTGGATTCGTAGCTAATGCCATGAATGACACATCCGTCTGAGGCAAGGGGTGGGTACAGAGGGAAGCAGCAGAGCCAGAAAAGCCACTTGGGCAGGATGTCAGTGAGGTGCTTGCATGAGAAGAGAGAAGGAAGCTGCTCCTACCCTCGTCCTGGGCCAATGCAGCAGCACCATACAATGGGCACCAGCAGCCAGGGCTGGGCACTGCTCCTTGCATTTGTACCCAGCACAGGAGCAGCAGCACAGGAAACCCAAGAGAAGCTGTTGGAGCCTCCAGCTGCTCCCTCCTGCTGGTCCCAGTCCCGTGTGCCCTCCCAGCACAGTGGCTTTGACCCCACTGGGGGCAGCTTGGTGATTGCTTAGCAGAGCTTGTGACCGGTGTCCATGTGTCAGTGTGATGTCCAAGCACCACTGGGTGCAGCCAGCAGAGCTCAGGGGCTGCCCTTCCCTTACCTGTGTCTTCTCAGGCACCCCAAGGTGCTCTCTCAGGGGACTTCACTGGTTTTCTTCATTTTTCATAGGGGTCAAATCTCCAGAGTTTGGGAACCTTGTTGGCTTGAAAATCTCGTGGTCCGAGGGGATGCTGAGCTGGCTGGGACAGGGGAGGTCACAGCTCCTCTCCTCTGTGGAAAGAACAGACACTCTTAGGCTCAGCATGCCTGCAGGCAGCTGGCACCGGGCCACTGCCAAGCGTGCCCTCACTGCTGGGATGCCCTGGGGATGTGCCTGTGGTCATCAGTCCTGGCAGTGTTAGTCCACTGAATCCCCACACCTCATGTTGTGGGTCCCTCAGGAGGTCTTGTCTGGTTGTTGGATGGGGTCCCTATGTGTCCCAGCTTGGTTTGTGCCCTCCTTGTACCCGCCCTGTGCTGCCCATCACAAGCTGCAGAGGTTACAACCACCCCAGCCTGTCAGCATCACGTCACTCATGTTCCCATGACATAAAATTGCCCCTGAGGGCACCAAGGAGGACGGTTCCCATGGGTGTTTTTCCCTCCCCAACAGAGCCAGCAAAGTCCCAGCTGAAGGCTCTGGTGGTGGCATTGCTGGTGGCCGCCTCCAGGGCAGCCATCCCTGGCACATCCCAGGACCCTTCTCCCTCCCTCTTCCCCTTCCATGACCCCATCATACGGAGGTCAGGCTGGGGGACAGGTCCTGCTAGGCTGCCACACACCTATTGAGGGCCTTGTTCTCCCTCTCCTCCGCCTTGAGGTGGCACTGGCAGGTGGAGGCTTTGCTGTAGCTCACAGAGCGCTTGATGGACTTCTTCCACTTGCGCGTGCTCCGGACAACCCGCTTGAAGATGAGGTAGAAGATCTCACAGACAGTGAGGACGATGCAGATGGAGGAGGCCCCGACCATGAAATAGGTGAACACTCTCTTCTCGGTTGGCCGAGCGATGTAGCAGTCTACAGTGTTGGGGCAGGGATCCACGTTGGTGCACTTGACCAACCGTGGCAAGTCGAAGCTGTCCCACATCTTGTGCAGGAGGTAGAGGAACAGGATCTCTATGATGAGCTTGAAGAAGAGGCTGAGCAGGTAGGTCCACCACAGCCCGCCGTGCTTCTTGCCCGTGTTGCTGTACAGCTTGGGGCAGTTCTCCCCGTTCTTCTCCCGGTTCTTTTTCTCGCGGTCCTCCCGGTAAGCCACGTGCATGATGACCAGCAGGGAGGGACAAGTGACAAAGATGAGCTGCAGGGCCCACAGGCGGATGTGGGAGATGGGGAAGAAGTGGTCGTAGCAGACGTTGGTGCAGCCCGGCTGCCGTGTGTTGCAGTCAAAGTCCTTCTGCTCGTCCCCCCAGACGCGCTCGGCCGCCACCACGTAGACCAGGACACGGAAGACGAAGACCACGGAGAGCCAGATGCGGCCGAAGGCTGTGGAGTATTTGTTGACCCCACTGAGCAGCCCCTGCAGTGTTTTCCAATCCATGGTGAGCGGTGATGGCTGCGGCCAGAATCAGACACCTGGAGGAACATCCATGGCCGGGAGCTTCAGTTGGACATAGCAAAGGGGCAGTTCATCTCCTGAAGCACTGTCTGGACCCTCTGAACCCAGCTGACCTCCCAGACTCCTCCCATCCATCACACTCAGCTGTGGACAGGGCATGACCACATACAGCAGAGCCTGGGCTGATGGAGACAACGGCCAACCCTGCGTGCTCACAGTGATCTCAAGTGGTGATTCAGCCCCTTTGGGCTTCCCTGTTAACGGCTTTGCCGTAAGAGAAGAGCTGCCTGGAGTATTTCTGCCAACCACAGTCCCCAGCTGTGCACATTGGTATAAACTGGGAACAAAATCTCCTGGAACGGACCTGGATCAACAGAGGCTGTGCCCTGGGAGTATGGTGAGGCTGCATGGGGTGCTGGGTATTGCAGCAAAAGCAAACCCTTCAGTGAAAAGCAGCCCTGTGACCTGGCAGCAGCCCCGGGATGGGGGTGAGAGGAGACGCTGCTGCACATTTCCATCCCCCCCCTTCAGTGCCCAAAGGGACATGTGCTGCTGGTCACCTGCACCAACCCCACAGCACATTGCCAGGCCCTGTGTGGGCTGCTGGGTGCCCACACGTCAGCCCTCTTGGGTGACTACTCATGGCACGTCACTGAGACGCATCAGAGCAGTGGTATGATGGAAGGGAGGCTTTGGGGAGCCCGTAGCCACTGCTCATCACCTAGTGCCTGAAGATCCCCAGCAGGGCCAGCATCCCCATGGGGCACAGCACCAGGTGCGCGTGGTCCCCCCTCCTCTGGCCCCAGGTTTTCTCTCTTGTAGGTGACACAAGGGATCCTGGGCCCACGTGGGGGCAGTACCCCTGAAAATGACAGCCCGTGTATGTCACCCTGGCTGTCACTCCTCTCCCAGGTTCCAGTGCAGACACTTCCCAGTATCACCATCCCCAGCATTCATTCCCACACCCCACATTCCCATGCTGAACAAGCTCTGCCTGTACCGGCCCAGCACCTCCGAGACATACCTGCAAGAGGCTCCGGTTCCCTCCCTGCTCACCGAGGGCTGTGGGGTGGGAAGATCCTGGTTTGGGGCATGGCTGGCAGCACGGTCACAGCAGAGTGCCCGGGGTCCTCTCACCACTTGGTTCTACGTGGTGTGGCACTGTGTCCTGGGGCTATGCAGAAGGAAGAGATCCTCGAGTGCTGCTTGGAGCCTACTGGGGTGGGAGCAAGCCCAGTGCTTCCTCCCGGTCCTTCCTACACACCGGCAGTGAGATCAGGAGCTGCCACGTGCCCCTCCTCACCCAAGAGCCCGGATCCCATAACCGCCGCATGCCCCATGAAGACCACTGACCTTTCACCATCCCTCCTGCCGGCCACCTGCAAATCCCCCGTGTCCCCACCCCTGGGGCTCCACGGGCAATGCTGCACAGCCCCCAGCGCTCACCTCAGCCCGGTGCTGCTCCTGTCCATGTGTCTGCAGTGGGGCAGGAAGGGAGCTGAGCAGGGAGCTGAGCACCACGCCCTGCGTTGTGCAAGCCCCGCGGCCCGGCACTGCTGGCTGATGGCCAGGGGCAGCTCCAGGTGTGCTGGGCTCTGCCTCCTGCAAAGCACCCAGCATCGCTGCGTGCCAGCCTGCTGCGTCAGCCCCACGTCCTGCCCCGCGTGGGTGCAGGGTGGGGGCACCGAAAGCGCCCGGATCCCACTAGGGGTGCAAATGTAAGAGAGCTACGAGCAGAGATGGGGTGGCCTCACCCCCTGTACTGCCCCGTGCTGTGGGTGCACGTGCCGTGCACGGCCCTGTGGATCAGGTCCGTGGGGTCCAGGATCCCACCTTGTCCCCCAGCAGCCCTGCAGCGTCCCACCTCGGCCCCAGGAGAGTACCTGCCCTGCAGCGGGGGGGGGGGCAGGGCGGGTCTGGGCAGCTCCGGCAGCAGGGAAACCCATTCCTGTGTGTCCCGCAGCCTTCCTGCATGCTTGGGTCCCAGCTACAGTGTGTCATGAAGGGAAGGTTTGTTCTGTTCCAAGTAACTGGGTGAGTCTGGCAAACAGCTCCGTGTGGTTATTGTCTGTGCACATGCACATACACGCTCGGGTTGAACAATAAAGGCAGGTCAAATCCTGCAGCAGGAGCAACAGAGCCAGATTCCTCCACCAGCGACGACGACGGCGGTTCCCTTGGGTGATGCTTTGAGCCCCGGGGGCTCTAAGCACTGAACCCAGCAGCAAACCCTGCCCAGAGCTGATGTGGCTCTCACCATCGGCCCCATCCGCACCCAGGGTGAGCCAGGCAACAGCCACGGTTGGTAAGAATCACAGGTTATACAATGATGACCCATTTTTAATACAATTTGCCTTACTAACACTTTGGCAACAGAACATAAGTGTCTCCAACTTACAGCACCCCACAGCCACCGCCCCACTCTGGGTGCTGCAGGGTGAGACCTTTCCCAACACACAGCAGCAGCCCAGCAGCGTGAGCGTGCCCTGCTGACCGCGTCCTGCCCCATCCCTGTGGGACCCAGAATGCATCCCTATGTGGGGAACACCCACGGGGCGCTGGGTCAGACCCTCCCTGTGTGGGCAGCCAAGTGTCACCGAGTGTCCCTGCTCCACCTCGGCCCCATTTCATGCTCCTGCCGACATGGTAGGAATGCATTTCCTCTCGCCTGCGGTTTGCAGTCCCCGTGGATCCTGCTGGCACTGCTCTGACACAACGCAGCCTTGGGGCCCCCAGGGCACGATGCTGGGACCCCTCCCAATGCTCTCCGTGTCCTGCTGTGGGCACTCGTGGTACACAAGGAGCCGCTCCCTGAGGCGACAGAGCCTCGCTGCATTTTTTTCACTCTGTGTCAAGAAGAGTTGGTGCTGTGCCAGGCTGGGGGCACAGCAGGGAGCAGGAGAGCCCAAACAAAACCTTGCATGGTTCCCAGGCATCTTTCCTGTTCTGCTCAGAGCAAACACAGCAGTTCCCTGTGCCAGATCCAGGCCCTTCCTGTTTTTTTCCCCCCTCTTCTCCCAAAAGGGAGTGGAGGAAGTGGGACCTGGGGTGATGCTATGCCAGGCACCCACCTCCCTTCTGCGAGCAAACCCTGGAGCCCTCCCCCAGCCCTGGGCACCTATCAGCAGGGTCAGGAATTTGAACTATTTTGCAGCAATCCTGAGCTGGGGCAGGAATCTGGGGGCTGCGGCCTAAGAGATGGAAAAAGCGAAGGGAGGAGATGCTGAAAGCTGCCCAGCAGGTCTGGTTCCCTCCCCAGGCAGCAGCAAAACCCGTGGTCCCAGCAGCCCCCTGGGGCATTTCAGCAGAGGCCGTGTGCCCTGCGGGCTCTGACGCTGTCACGGGGAGAAAGTTCAGCTCTTTTTGGCATGGGCAGAAGTTTTCGCCCTCGGCACTTGGGTGGGGAAGGAACTCAGCCCCGTGTTGTGCTCTGCTCCGTTGGGTATTTGGGCAGCCACGCCAAGAGCATACCTCCCATCTGCGGCTGTGCTTGGCCTTCAGATTGCTCTGACTCCTTAGCAGGAAGCAGCCCTGACCTGTGAATTCATGCCCAGGTGGGAGTGGGACGCTTGGAGTCCCCCCAAATCCATCGGCAACCCCTGGGAATGCCCCCCCCACCCTGCAGCCAGCACCACGTGAACACAAAAAGCACCCAGTGACTTCCAGTGCTCTGACCCCGGGGCTCCCATAAGGAAGCAATCGAGCTGTGGAGCACGCAGCTTCCAAACAGCACCGGAAAAAAACAAATCTCAGAGTCTCCTTAAAAGGGTCTTTAATGGGGTTTGCAAGGCAGAGGTCACAAAACAGGGTCAGGTCCTGGCACTGCCTTTGATCCATCCCAGCCCCGACCTCACTGCAGTGCAGGAGTCACTGGGAGCGTGAGAGCTGGCCGTAAATCAGAGGTTTTTCTCCTCGATTCCCAGCAGCAAAGAGGGCTTCTGACAGTGACCCTGCTGGGAAGAATGGGCTGCCCTGAGCAGCACCCGAGCCCCACTGCATCCCCAGCTAGGTTGGCAATGCTTTCATTTTAAATGCTGCCTTCAAGCAGAGGGGCTTCCGGGCATCCCTCACAACAGAGCGGTCCCTGATGGTGATACAAAGTCTACAAAATCCAGAAAATACTCAGCCCTTACGATAACATCCCCTGACACCAAATGCTCTGCACCCCACGGAGGCACTGCTATCCTCCCTTCCCAATTCCTGCAGCACCAGTGGTGCCATCTCAGCTCCCTTTGGTGCAGAGCACAGACACACACCTGTAGGAGTGAGATAACCGTGCTGAGGTCCCGCCAGCCACGCCAAACCCCAGCCTGGATGGTGCAAGGTTTTGCAGAGCTGCTGCAATGATTGCTCCAGGCGAGATAACGCAGCACAACAACAGCAGCACCTGGACAGTCAGGTCCTGCACTGGGTGACTGCTGCTTTGATGCATGGAAGTGGGGCAGGGATGTTTGGATCTGAGCTGGATGTGTCCCATCCCTGCAGAGATTATGGCTTTCAGCTGGGGAACACCTCTGGCTTTTGCTATTAGAGAGCAGCCTTGATCAGCAAGCAGCCGAGCGTGCTGCAAAACAAACAGCCCAGCCCTGTGCTCCAAAGGAGAGGTGAGGGCTTAGCACAAGGAGCAGCATGAATCCTCTGATGCTGAAGATCTCAGTAAGGAACATTATCCAGCAAAGAGAGGACAGAGATCAAACCAGCTTCACTTAAAAGAGATGGAAGGAATCCACGCGTATGCACCATCTGCCACCATCAGCCCAAGGGTGTCTGAACTCACCACTGTTTGTGCCATGTGCCAACAGGGTCCCAGGGGGGCAGAGACACCCCCCTCCCCTTTGCTCCACCACCACCTCCATCCTTGTGGGGTGGCCCCCCACACGGGAAAACCCAGCATCTCCTTCCCCAGGCTGAGCCCTGCTGTGGGCTCAGGTTAATGGGCTCAGGGTTAATGAACTCAGACCTGCTGCAAAGTGGAAGTAGCTGCACTGAGAGGGCTGAGCAGTGCAGGGCCGGGCAGCAGGGGCCCCGTGTGCCTTTCCCTGCAGCAAACACAGCAAGCACTGGGGCTACGGAAAAAATAATAATTGCACCCTCTAAATACAGCAAAACCAGTAACAGATCGAGCTGCTTGTTCAATGTTAATGTTACTTATGAGTGCATTCGCCATGAAATTATTGTTAATTATTCATTCCAGCTAATGTTCAGTTACTGTTGATGGCCTTAGAAATTGCAGAGCAGCCTGAGTCACGGCAGAACGCGACATATTACAGCAATAAACGAGATCATACTCTGCCATTTAATGTTATTGTTTAATCAATGGCTGGGGTGCTTTTCCTCTCCTTTATTTGGCTGCTTTGCTCGGGTGTTTTCCTGAGCCTGCAGCGAGCTACTCGCCCCTGCACTTTGTGCCCGTTGAACCAAGAGCAGCAGCACTCACAACCGACTCCAGGGCTGCTCGGTGCCTTTCCAGGGGCAGCACAGCCCCCGTGCCCCCCTTGGTATGAGATCTCCCACTCGGTTTTGTGCCCAAGGAGCAGCAGAACAACCAATTGGGCTGTCACTTACAGACAGAAATATTTATTTGCTGCAAAGATACACTCAGGACCCACTGAGGCACTGAGCTGAGACAGGCTCAGTGCGTGGTGCAGAGCTGCTTGCCCCCCAGAGCTCCTTGCCCCCTGCCCTGTGGTACTTGCTGGCTCATCCTACAGCACTGCTCTTACCCTAAATCCACCAGAGCGATGTGAGCCTGGTCCTGAGGAGGGGAGAGGTCAAGCCCTGTCTCTGGGGTTGAGCCACCCCAGTGCTCCCAAGATGGGGACTTGGGTCTGTCCTATTTGAGCAGGATTTGGGCAGGCATAGAGCTCTGGCAGCCCTAGGAAGGAGTCTTCTCCTGCTCGGGCAGCGTGGTTGGGATGGAAGTTGTAGGGATGGAGTCCGTGGGGATGGAGGTTGTAGGGATGGAGGCACTGGGGATGGAGGCACTGGGGATGGAGGCACTGGGGATGGAGGCACTGGAGATGGAGGCTGCGGGGGCTTTGTATCCCACCCCATGGAACACCTGTCCCCCCATTGCAGGCTCGGCACAGTCATGGCTGTGCTGGTGGCTTTCCCCATTGCCAGCCCGGCAACGCTCCCGGCACCGCTTGCCGATCAGGTAGGCAGCCTCCACCAGGCTGAGCACGATGCAGATGCAGGTGGTGACCACCATGAAGACGGTGAAGATAGTCTTCTCAGTGGGCCGGGAGATGAAACAGTCCACGATATTGGGGCAGGGGGGCAGCTGGCACTTCACCAAGCGGGGCAGGGTGTAGTTCCTGTAGAAGCGGTAGAAGATGTAGAGGAAAACCACATCCACTCCAGCCTTGACGACGAGGCTGAACAGGTAGGTCCACCACAGCCCTCCTCGCTTCTTGCCGGGGTAGGGGAAGCGGGAGCGGTAGCTTTCCCCCCGCGCGGCGCGGTGCTGCTGCGCCTTGGCCTCGCGGTAAGCCACGTGCATGATGACCAGCAGCGAGGGACAGGTGACCAGGATGAGCTGCAGGGCCCACAGGCGGATGTGGGAGACGGGGAAGAAGTGGTCGTAGCAGACGTTGGTGCAGCCCGGCTGCCGTGTGTTGCAGTCAAAGTCTTTGTGGTCATCGCTCCAGACGCGCTCGGCCGCCACCACGTACACCAGAAGGCGGAAGATGAAGACGAGGGAGAGCCAGATGCGGCCGAAGGCTGTGGAGTACTTGTTGACCCCACTGAGCAGCCCCTCGAACACCGACCAGTTCATGGTCTCCCGGTCCTGTTAGCTGCTCTGGGAAGAGAGAGGAGGGAGACACAGTGATGGGTACGTCTCTGGCAGCACTGGAGGTCCCCACCTGTGTGCTCCGTGGCACTGAGCCGTGCTCCCACCTGGGTTCCCTCAGAGACAGCCACCGCTCGCACCGAAGTGTCCTCTGCCAAACACCATCCCCACCTTTGGGGTCTGGAGACCCAGCAAAGTCGCAGGAGCAGCATCCTCCAGCCACCGCTCGCTGCGATCTGTGCCCGGCTCAGCCCATCCCCATCCCTCCCTCCCGCCCTCCCCATTTCTTGCCTCGTCACCCAGGTATTTGTTATTATATTTTTCTTATGCTACCAGGCTTGGCACGACAAATAGGAGCAGGCCGGGCTGTGACTCATCCGGCATCTCCGTGGCTCCACCACTGTGTCCCCTCCCATCGCTGGAATCCAACATCTCCTCCGCTCCCCCCCCTCGGCCCCAAAGCACAGGAGGAGCCCAACATCGACTCAGCTGTGCTGCCCACACACCAGGGCAGGCAGCTCCTGCAAGCTGGCATGGCACGGCATGGGATGGCATAGGATGGCATGGGATGGCATGGGACAGAACGCTGCGGGCACAGCATGGTATGGCACATTCTACCCCGGCTGGAGGACACCATACAGTGGGCACAGAGGGGCTGCTCAGTCCCAGGCAATGCAGAGGCACTGCTCTAGGGCAGGGTGCCCACCATCACCAGTTGCCATCAGTTCCAGCCCCAGGACTCAGAGCAGTTGTTTGACCCCAGCTTGCATCGAGCCCGATAAACACGTCCCACGTGGAAGAGCACAATTCCCAGTGCTGCTCTGGGGACCGACTCTCTCTTAAACACTTCATTTATCAACAAAAGAACAACATTCCCCTTTGCTGCCAAAGCGACACAGGCTCCGCTGCTCCGTGCAGTCTGTGCTGCCCTACAAGCACCCCCTGTGCCCATACCTCCCATAGGAACCAGAGCTCCCTGCACCCCACTGTGGGGTCGGCTCAAGGCACAGATACAGGACTGTGGACACAAAACAACACCCGGTTTTTGCCATTCCCATGCAAGCTGACAGCAGCAGCCCAGGGTGTGCAGTCACGCTGCAGTGTGGGGCTCGGCTGCATGCACCCACAGTGGGAGAATTCCCCCTCCCACACCGCCGGAGCCCCCATCCCCCGGGGCTGCCCCTTACCTGGGGACGTCCCGCAGAGGTCGGGTCGGTGCTCATGGGCAGGAGCGCATCGCACGGTGTGTGGGGCGTGAGTCACCCCACGGCTCCTGGGAGCGAGGAGGAGATTCCCGGGGGCAGGGGTTGGCTTCGAGACGGATCCCAGCGTGCTGCGTCGGGTCACACTCTGCCTGCACTGCAGGAAGGGCAGTACCACCGCAGGGATGTGCTCGGGGTGCCTGGCTGCCCTGGGGACATTGGGGTGCCCCAGCGCTGTGGGTGCTGCTGTCCCAGCTGCCGTCCCCCCCTTTTTCTTGCTCAGACCCCCAGGGGCTGCCCCAGAGCCCTCCCCAGATGGGGACCGTGTCCCAGGCAGTGCAGGTGGGGCCGACACCACTTGAAGAGCAGATCCGTGTTTCATTTGCAATTCCGCTGGGTGTAAAAAAAAAAATAAAAAAATAGAAATGTAGAGAAACAAATCTAAACAGCTGTAAAGTAAATTACCACTGTTTGCCGATGGCTCCAGGGAAGAGTTCTGCAGTTTGAAATCAAACAAGCCCTTATTTTTTTTTTTTTACAGCACGAGAGTGACAGCTGCGATGGGAAGGGGGTTTCCAGGATCCCCTTTAGTGATGGAAGCCCTCACTGCCAGCCACGTTTTGGGCCCAAACCATCCTTTTCTTTGGGTAAATTGGGGTGATGCATGCTCCCTGCTGCCTCTCCCACTTCCATTTGCCATAGGGTTCAGACTTGCAGAGGCACAGAGGTGCTGGAGGCCGTGCCCCCACCCATGGGGGAGCAGCTCGTGTGTTAGTGTGCTAATGGCAGCACTCCGTCTTGCAGGAAAAAGCCCCATTAGTACACTTTCACTACAACGTGAAATATTAATAACGCTTTGCATTTATATAGCGTCATTCATCTCGGAGTCACTTGCCGAGCTCCTGACATGAATCACAGCACCGAGTGAGCTCTGCAGGGAGATGGGGGAGCGGGGCTGTGCCCATTTCCCTGCTGCACACACCGAGGACAGTGCTTCCCCAGCCCCGTGCAGTGCTCCAGCTTTGCGGGGCTCCTCAGTGCCATCCTTTTGCTTGCCTGGGTTTTCCATCTGAGAAGCTTGATTTTATTTTATTTTTTTTCTTTTTATTTATTGAAGTCAAGCTGGGGTGGTGAGGAGGGGGTGCTGTGTTGGGGCTGCTGGGGAACCTTCAGCTAAAGATCATCCCCAACATGACCAGAGTGCTCCTGCAGCACAAACCGTGGCAGAATGCTGGGAAGGAGAGGCTCTTTTCATCTTATTAAAGAGCCTTATATTTAAAACCCTTCTTCAGGTCCATGGCACAAGATGATTGCAAAGGCTTTTACACACTAACGCAGCAGGAATCACTTCTTTCAGTGATGTTGCATGCAGATGCTGTTTAGTAGGGCAGAATCCCATTATTGATGCTGGATAAATACAGCAAAAGAGCTCTGGGAGCAGTGATGGAGCTGCTGTGTGCAGCACCAGGCTCGGGGCTCGTGGTGTCCTCTGCTCCCCAGCCACCAGCAGGAGGGGAATGCGTTGGGGAACGGGGGGCTGTGTCCTGCTATGGAAGCCCAGGCCCTGGGAGCGGGGAGTGGGCACGACCCCATGCAGCAGTGTGCACAGCTGCTGCCCCTGCCCAACGCGTTTGCTGTGCAAAGAAGAAGGCGCCTTGTTTGCAGACGATTAAAAAAACAAACAGATCAGTGCAAACCAAACACGCTGAGCAGGACCGTGTTAGCTGAACCCCTGGGAAAGTCATGTGAGCATCCAGAGCTGTTGTGGGTAATGCGAGCAGGAGCATGCCCTGTGTCCACCCCACTGCTGCTGGGATGCTCCCACCCCTCCCAGTGCATGGGAAGGGCCGGGGCAGCCCCAGCTCTGCAGGAGGGGATGGGGCACCCGGGCTTCCCGCCCATGTAATGGGTTCTGTTCTGCTCAGCGCTGGGGAAGGAGGGAGCCCGCAATTAAAGGAAGGATGGTGAGAAGGGGGCACTGCTAATGAGGCCAACAACAATTAAAGCACCTCTTGGAGCAGCAGTGGGGTGAGGGCACTGTGCTAATGAGGAGAGGCTGTGGTACGAAGGTGCGGGGGTTCAATGAGCAGCGGTTTGCAGCTGTGCTGTGGCACTGTTTCTGCAATGGCAAACGCCAGGGCACAGCCTGGTAGGGGCCGTCCAGCATGGCCAGTTCCCATTAATCTGAGAATATTTATAAGCGTGGCTGGAGGGAGCAGCCTCATTTCTAGTGAGAGCTTAATTAATCATGGAATCAAACCGATTGGATGAGACGTTGTGCTACTGAGGTGATAAACTCATGTTGTTGCTGGTGGCCAAGGATGCAGGAAAGGTCAGTGCTGACCTGAATCATAGCAGTTGATGGCAGTGAGCAGAAAGGAGAGCACAGTGATGGCGAGGGAAGAAAGGGACCGTGGATGACTATTGGATCGCAAAACCCAAGTGGAAAGAAGGACCTGGGATGCTCTGCAGATGGGAGCAACACGCTGTAGCACTGAGGGACACGGCACAGTGGGCATGGTGGGGATGTGTCAGCAGTTGGACATGATGATCTTAGTGGTCTTCTCCAACTTGAATGATTCTGTGATTCTAACTCAGCCTTCAGTCCCTGCTGGTTGCCACAAAGGGGCTGGGTTATTTCTGTGTTGGGTTCTTTGGCAAAATAATTGTCATGCCAGTAACATCTCTGCCCTTGCTGCTGACCTTGGCAGTGTTCAGATGGATGACCTGCAGGTCAAAGACTTTATATCCTATTACCAGCCTCCTGAGTCATGCCTGTCCCCTGGCAAGTCATATTATTTTGAAATGGCAGCTAAATGGGAAAGAGGTCGTGCTCCCAATACAGTGACAATAGGACATGACAGCAGTTTTCTGAGTGATTAAGCCTCAGGTGATGTTGGGGCTCCCAGACAAGTGGCTGAAAGCTGAAGGATTTTAATCACCCTGGACATGTCATTGCATCCTCACAATCCATCCTGCCGGGGTGGGCTTCTATTGCAAAATGGAAGTGATAGAAAAAAATAATCAAGCCTAACCCATGCACCGACCAGTTAGTTACCCAGGCTGCAGGTACTGCTGTTAATAACCAGCCAGAGCAGCCTGTTGGCCCTCGGAGAGCATTCTGCAATAAATCAGAGCTGGTGCCATAGTGCAGAGTGCAGGGACTGCCGGTGCAGACACTAGATGGCATTGGAAGAACGCTCCGTGCGGTGTGGACAGCTTCCCTGGAACAATCTGGCAAAGGGGAGCAGAAAACTCAGGATGACAGAGCAGAAAATGTCTGAGCCTGGGCAGGGATGGCAGCTCACCTCCAGCCCTTGCACCAACCTTGTGATGGCGCAGCTGTCCGGGGAGCTGTGCTGCATGTTTTGATGCTGAGCTAACGCAGGATCTGTTCCTGGCATTATTTATTTTCCAAGGAGCTGCAGGCTGGAGCAGCTCCACTGCTGATCTCACCTGTGGGCTCGATGCCTGCTTGCAGCCCTGCTCCCATCTCAGGGTCTGGGGGTGGCTGGGGGCACCGTCCTGCGGTGCTGCCTGCTCAAACCTCTGTGTGTAGGGCAAGGGCAGCAGGCACACAGCCCCGTGCACGAGTCCTGTGTGCCGGCATCCCCTCTTGCAACGGCTGGGAGCAGTCAGGCTCTTTCCTCTTCCAACTGCTTCCCATCACCTGTCAGCCTCCTCCCGCACTGAGCAATCAAAGGGACAACGTCTCCTCTCCTACGCTCCCCCAAATCAACTCCCGAATCCCCGCTGAGCCGAGCTGACTTTTGCATTTTGTCTCCTAAATTATGCATCACACAGGAAGTCGAACAGCCACAATATGCCTCTTGATTGCAGCTCGCTCTCTTCCAGCCGACCCAGTGCTCACAGCCCATCTCCCCAGCACAGTGGCAGCAGGCAGATGGCCCAGCCCACTCACAGCCCAGCAGCTGCCTCCACGTCCCCTCCCAGAGGTGCTCCAAAGGCCCTCAGCCTTCTGGAAATGGGCTGCTTCAAAGCAGCGTGGCCAGGTTCCAGGTGAGAGCTGTTGGGGCGACATCATAGCATTCTTCCAAAGGCTGAAAGCTTGCTCACCCTCTAAAGAAAATACCAGAATCCCCTTCACCTCCACTTGGCTTGCTCATGCCACTCCCAAGCCCCCTGGGCAGCAAAATGCATGAACTGAACTCTGAAAATGGCCCAGACTTGGCTCGAAGCAAGAGATTGTGCACCACCGTGTCTTAAAATGTCAGCACTTTAATTAGCCGCCATCTGAAGCTGGCATGGGTTTGCCTGGAAAACAGCTAGCAAACTGTTTTGCCCCTTTCTGGTTTCAGCCTGGGCTGAGAAATTTGTTCGAGCTGACCTTTTGCCTGCTGGACCTCCCAGATTCCCATTTCATACTGGCATTTCCTAAAATTAGGAGAAAACATCCCCCCCCTCCCCCCCAAATATCACTAGCCAAAGGGTTCTTTCTTTTTTTTTCCTTTCAGCTCTTTTGGATGCTGCTACCAGGTCACCTTCACATGAAAGGAAAAGCCACAGTTAAAGTGACACCAGATGGAGGTGATACCTGCTCACAGGCTTTTAGTGCTCCAGATAAATCTCCAGCCTTACCCACCCTTTATATTTTGGGTTGATTTTTTCTTTTTTTTTGGTACCTGTAAGGCTGCCAGAGTCATTACTTCCACTCCAGGATAATTTCTTGCTCTGAAGGATACTGAATTCCTTCACAATTTGCTGACCAGCAGCGCATGCTCTCCAGGTGGGTTCTGTATTGGATTTCCACTGCTGGAGGTTTGTGCATGTGGCAAGTCAATGAAGTCAAAGCCAGAAGAAGCACCTGAAAAACCACGTGGAAGTCAGAGCCCCATGGTGGCTGTTGGCTTTGGAGCTCCTGGTGCTGAGGCAGTACAAAGCCTCCAGGGGCTCTGGTGGCCCAGTGATCCAGGACTCACACCACCAAAAGCACTGCCTGTGGCTCTGAGCCATCCTTAATTACCAAGGTAATTACCATCTGGACATGGAGTAGTTCAACATGGCTCTTGTGGTGACTGCCCCCATTGAAGAGCCACCACAGCCATGCTGAGTGCTGCCGACAGCTCAGGGGTGTTGGGTTTGGGTCCGGATTTGGCCTGGAGCCCAGTGAGCATCTTCCATATCGTGCTGGATATAAGAAAAGGCTCTTCACCAGAGGGCAGTGGGCATGGAACGGGCTCCCCAGGGCGGTGGTCACGGCACCAAGCTGCCAGAATTCAAGAAGCGTCTGGACAATGCTCTCAAACATACGTTCTGATTTTTTGGGTGCTCCTGTGTGGAGCCAATGATCCTTACAGGTCCTGTCCAACTCGGGACATCGTATGGCTCTCTGATTCAATGGTGCATCGCCAGCACCACGTGCTGCACTGCCCCGGGCCCTCTCAGGATGGCAGAGCCTCAGTTGGTCCTGCGCAGAGCGAGCAGAAACTGGAGCCAAAGCAACGCTAGCAGCAGCCTGGCAGTAATTCTCCAGCGCGGCAGAGGAAGAAGAGCAGGATCAAAGCATCCTCCTGCCTCCCCGCTCATTGACAGAGAGCCCCGAGTCCTGGCCTCGCCGTGCTCCGGGCTTTGGTGGAGTGTGACAGTCATCTGCAGCGTGGCAGGCAATTATGGCAGGAAGAAAGCAGGGGCAGATCGCCCCGGGCGTGGGAAGAATTGAGCCGGCCGCCTTTCATCCGCACCCCACCGGCCACCGCCTGCCGCTCGTTATTCTTCTCCCTCCTGATCAAGGAGGAGCGATTCCTCCGCCTGCCATTGAAGGTGGGCACATGGGGCACCGCGGGCCGGGCCGTGACCCTACGGCGGTGGCTCTGAAGTTTGGGGGCACCGCGTGGAGATGGGGCTGCGTGTGTGGAGTGCTCAGTTGCAGAGGAAAGTCAGCGCCGGTGCACGCTCAGTGTGGGAAGTGCCAGAGCTCAGATGGTCATGGGGGCAGTGGGGCTGGGCTGTGGCTGTTTGTTCCAGAGTTGTACCAGTAGGAAACTGTGGTCATTGGGGTTTAAAAATCCCCTCCTCGTGGGAGAGGCTGGTCCTGGTTTGCTGTTGGGCGCCTTCATCCCTGACCCCACCATAGAAGTGTGACCCCGTGAGTTGTGATGCTGGATGTCCCCAGGGCTGTGGGTTCGTGTCCTGCAAAGAGGTGCACGCTGCTCGTCCCCACAGCCCTGGGTGCTGGCACCTTCCATGAGCAGAAAGCAGGGCTGCCATGGTGGAAAGAAGAAAAGGAGTCCCCAGGAGGCCAGGTCCTGCTCAGCCCATCGGAGGAGGCTGGTGCCCAGGGCAGGCAGCGAGCTGTGAGCTCAACAAGGGAAGAAGATGGCTGGATCTGTCCGTGCTGATGGAGTCTCATGAACAGAGCTGTCCTGGGGCCTGAGAAAGCTTGAGGAGTGAGCGAGGAGGCAGCAAACTCACCTGGAGATGCTCCCAGCTCCCATCTGCTGCAGGAAGAGCACATCCGGGCCTGGATGACTTCAGTTCTGACAAACTCCTCCTGGCATGAGCCAAACCTGCATTTCTAGGGGCAGAGGCACAGGACCTGGTGCTGATGTCCTGCAGGGCACATGGCCCAGCCCACGTTGGTGACATCGGCCAGGTGAGCAGGAGACCACGTGTTATTAATTGGATGGGAGGAGTATTCCAGGCTCTTTCCTACCACATTCTTTGTGTTGACTCAATACAGCTGCAAGAAATCAGCCTAATTGTTTTGAAGGATCCAGGTCGAACTCAGAATGCAGCCCCAAAGGCTCCTGGGCAGAGAAACACAGATACAGTGCAAGTTTGATCTTGCATTCATCCCAGTGCTCCCAGTGCTCCCAGTGAGGTGCAGGATGGCGCCGGCACCGCTCTCAGCTGTGCAGCACAGCTCTGGACCAGCTCCATTCCTTCCCCATGGCATTTATCTTCCTCCTCCCAGTGACAGATTGAGGGCTTCAAAACCAGCCCCGTGAACTCCCTCCTGCTTCCCGGCACAGCGGTTCAAAATGCGAGAGCAATTTGCAAAACAAATAAGTCTCAGATTAGTTAACAAGCGGCAGGCTGACCTTACAGGGACCCTTTCATTAGGAGACACTTATTCCCTGATACTTCTCTATAGAGCACCGATTAACTGCATTGGGATGGAGGGAGCTACTTCACACAGTTTTAATGAATTAAATATATGCCCCTGTTTGGCTCTTAACGTTAAAAAATATTAAGTGCGGTAATTGTCACAATCCCAAAGCCAGCCATCTCTCTGCTTCGCAGTTCATCTTCGCTTCCCCCCTTCCCACCACAAAGTTTAATCTCTTAATGTGCTCCTCGTGCTGCAGTGTTCTCCCACATCGGTGCCAGCACACAGCACTGTCCAGGTGGGGGGAAGAGGAGAGCAGCGGAGCAGAGGCTCTGAACAAAGAGCCCAAATGATGTGGGAGCTCCGGGTCTCCTCCAGGACATGGAGATGCTCCAGGCTCTGTCCCAACTCCTACTGAGGCTTTTTCTCCTCCTCCCCTGCTTCGTGGGTGTGGGGAGGGAGGGCTGTGCCAACGCTGTGCGCTGTGCAGGAGCCCCTCTGCTGCCTGGAGCGATGCTGCAGCAGTGGGATGCAGAATCATCCAGATCAGAGGGCTGGGAAAGGGAAAGGGGGAAATAACAGCAAAGAAGTGGTGGCTGAGGCCTCGGGAAGGATGCACGTGGACAGCCTGGACACGGGGCTCTGTCCGGAGCTCTCCCTGCTGCCCGTGGGGCCGCACACCTCACACACTGCATCGGCGTGGCTCTGACTGCCGTGTAATTTAATTACCGCGTGCTTAACAGATTAAATCCACGATTAAAAGAATTTATATGGATTAGCACAAGATGACTTTAAATCACTGCCAGCTCACGGCAAAGCACACCAGCAGTCTGCAGCACGAGCAGCCGTGATGCAGCGTGTTGGCAGCAGCTTCGGTGCAAGGGAGGAGTGGGAACACCACAACCGAGGCCGGATCCCACCTGAACCACAACTGTGCAACAAGGGGATGAGGTTTTGCTGCTGGGCAGTCCTCCTTGAGCCTCCACTCATGAATTTCAGCCCTTTGTTGGAGCCCATCTGTTATTTTTCTTCAGTCACTCAGTAGCTGAAGGCTTACAGGGTAAAGGAAGGAGCTGGATGGGAGGAAAAGTAAAGCATGCAAACGTGGAATATCTACAAAATCAACCAAATTCCCAGGCTTTAAGCTAAAGCTGTGTTCCAGCAAGCACTGTTGTTTCCCTCTCTAGGGTGAGAAGGAGAATGTGGAACTCATTTTCCTGTGCTGGGAGGGGAAGTGAAGATCAAGACTATAGAAACACGGGACTGCTGAGGTTAGAGAAGACCTCTCAGATCTCCAGGTCCAAGCCCAACCCCCCCCCCATGCCCACTGACCATGTCCCCATGTGCCACATCACACGTTGGGTGCCTCTGCTTGCAGAGCCGCCGCGTGGCCCCCGTGCAATCTGTTTGATTTGCAATATTAGCGAAGAGATGAGAAACAGTGCTCATGATTTTGTGATGCATATGGTAATTAAAGTGTTACATTGCAATTATGATGTAATTAAACTGTGGGACGCTCTTCAAGATGCAATTGCCACTCGTTTGCATAACTGACGGATTTGCTTATTATCACCCTTTTAATACATGTATTACAAAGAGCACCAGGAGTGCTGGCTGAGCTCCCCCCAGCTCCTGGGCTGTGCTCACCCACTGGGGGTGATGGCTGGGGATCCTCATCCCCACCAGATTGGGCTTTTGATCCAAATGCCTTCCTTCCCCGTTCCTTCCCCCATCCTCATCCACCATGTGGATGTGGACACAGAGTGTGGAGTAAAGAAAGGATCACGAAGAGAGATCTTCCCTGAGAGCCAAAGCCTCTGTCTGGACTTGGCTTTTATCAGAGAAGGCCGTGCCTTAAAACATCTCTGACAGCTGCTAATGCCTCAATCTGACTCACTGAAGAGAGCACCAGGGAAGAAGAAAGGACTTTTCAAACAGTTCCTTTTATCTGCTGTTTTAATCTGTGTGGAGAAACAGGAGATTCCTGCAAACATGATGTCTGGTGTTCTGCAGAAGCAGATCTATCAGGAAATAGCAGTGCTGCTTTAGAGGAGCAGGGGGCTCAGCTCTGCCCAGCTCCGCATGCAGTGTGTGCCAGGTGCAGCACAGGGCAGGACATGCAGAGGGAAGATGCAGTGCTGCAGGCAGGTGAGCTGCAAGGTTTGCTGCTCAGGACATTCTGCATGGTCTTAAAAATACATTTGCCCTTACGTTACAGCCTTGCTGTCATGGCAGATTCTGTGAGCCTGTGTAGAAAGAAGTGAACAGTGGTTTAGGAATCAACTCTGCTTCAGCTCTGAGTGTGAACATGTGGCTGCGGCTGGCACCAGCACCAGGAGCAGCATCAGGAGCATTCAGTTATATAAAGACGTGTCAGTGTTAGGAGTGCAAGTCAGAAGTGAGAAGATTTAGATATGTGGCTCCATGCATGATATTTTTCTTCCCTTTCCCTTAGCAAGCAGGCAGATCCACAGCCATGGTCCCCATGGGACAGGCCCTCAGGTGCAGGATCAGAGCCAGGACAGCCCTTCCCTCTGAGCTCTCTGCAGTCAGCCCTGGCTGTCCCCCTCCCCTCTGCGCTCTGCTTTAGCTGGAAGCCACTAATTAAAATTGATGCCATCTTCACTAGAGTCCAATTCTGCGATGAACTCCTGTTGTTCCTTCTCCAGGAGAGCAGGTCTGCCATATTTAGCCAACTTTTAAACTCATTAGCAAAAGCAGATGCTTAGATCCACAGTCCCTAATGACTGTAAATGGGAGAATTAGTTTATTGATTGATGGCCTAATTGTTGTCACCGGGATGACAAGTGATAGCTGCCAGCCCCAATGGGGGGAAGAGAAAAGCCATAGGGGTGAGGGCTGGGTGGGATGGGCCATGCAGGACACCACCAGCAGGTTTCCAAATGATTCCAGCATTTGAACTGTCAAGCAAAAGTTAATTAACTTACACTTCATCCAACAGAGGTCAAAGCCTTTGAACGCGTATTGATGCGTAACCTTTAGTGGGGTGCACTGACTAGCCCCCAATCTTTGCACGGTAATGGAGAGACTGCTGGGGCCTGTAAACAACAGCAAATGTGGTCACTGCTTCCCTCTGTCTTCCTCCTTCGTTTGTCCATGAAATAAATGCAAGGAGGGGAAGGCTGATCACTTGTAACAGCGCTGGAGTGACCTTCAGCACTGCTCGTGCATGGAGGATGCTGCTGACACCTCCTGCTAATGCTTTGCAAAGCCACGGAGCAGTGCCCTACTGCTCCTGGGTGATGGCACAGCATCACTCCCAGCCAGGAGACCAGGGAGAAAAGCAGCAGGGAAGGAAGCTTTGGGGATGTGCTTGGCGTTTTTGCGACACCTAAAAAAAATGGAGGGGAAAAAAAATAAAACAACACAACAGATTTGCAAGAGGATTTAAGAGGCATCAAGTTGCCTGGATACCAGATTCTCTAAGTACCCAAAAAGTAATTATAAAGCAAGAAATCTGTCTCAGCTAAGCAGGTGGACGGGAAATTGGAAATCCATTTGTGAAAGGCGTTCTGCTTTCTAACAAGACAGGACACAGCCCTTGCTCTGCCAGCAGCCTCATGCTCCTGCCCCCGGCCACGCACTGCAGGTGTGCACCTCCACGCTGTGCTTCCCAAGGACTCATTTGGAGTTCATCACATCCCAAGAGCAAACTTCTCCAGGGTTTTTCTGGAGCAGCCCCAGGCAGATTCCTGCAAGCTAAGCTGCACCAAACGTTTCTGTTCCGTGTCGCAGCTCTGAAGCAATAATTGAGAAGAAGGAAAAAACTGTTTCACCTTGATAGGATTTCAAGGTGCTTTTAAAGGACACGGCCCAAACACTTATTCAAGAGTGCATAAATTCGCACGCAAACACTGAGATCAGTCCCCTACACACAAGGACATCCAGGTTCAGGGCAGCGTCACTTTTAGAGGCCAATTTCCGCACTCTGTCACAAATATTTCCATTTTAATAATCTCCAAAGTAATAATTTCTCAAATCCCATTTTCTTCTTAATGCTTGTTCCTACTTTTTGCAGTTCACTCAATAAAACCTAACTACTCAATTTCCCATTGCTTTCCTGTCTCTTCTCGTCTCTCCCACCCTTTGGCCCTCGATGCTGCAGTCTCGGCTCAAGGACAGGTCGCTCTGCTCGGCGTTTTTGGGACTCAGCCCCAGAAATTTGTGGGCACAACCCCTTGGGGACACGCACAGCATTGCAGGAGGTGCGTGGCATCCCTTCTGCAGGGAGCAGGGCGGATGCTGCATGGCCAGGAGCGTAATTACAGCTCTAGAAGACTTTTGCTGCTGTAATTGTTTCTGCGTGGCCTGGGAGGGGATGGGTTGTGCTGAGAGGAAAGAAGAGATTTTGCTGAAGCGTGAAAAGCAAAGCCATTTAGTTAGGTAATAGCTCCGAAGCTTCAGGGGTCAGCAGACTGAGAACTCCAGGAAAATGCTCTTCAGGGCAGGACAGCCTGAAGACAAAGAAAAAGGAGACAGAAATGGAAACAACGCATTGTTAAGTGGCCTCTTCACCCCCTTCCCGGTTTGCTCCTTTTCAGCATCAAAATAGCGACCGGGGAGGAGAATTAGCGGCCGCCCCGCAGCAGTCACCCATCGGAAAGGAAAAATAAAGGGGAAAGGCAATGAGGACAATGAGCTCCAACAATGAGGGCAACGAGCTGCCTCTCAGCCCCACTGAGGGACTCCTTTCCATGTCGTATTTCTTCCTACAATCAGTCTCGTAATTCTGCACTTCTGCGGGCGACAGTTTGGACAAGACAGAGGGCGGGCTGGGAACGCTCCGCGTTATCAATCAGAGCATCGCTGCGACTCGGGCTGGGCCATCCCTGGTCCCTTTGCAATGAAAGGCAGCGCTGACGTTGGGGCATCCCGAACATGTGGGGTGCTGCAGGACGGTGACACCCACCAGGCAACATTTCTTGGGCTCTGCTCTATTTTTTCACCTTTCCACATCGCGAGGGAACAGTTCTCTTTTGTTCTGTTTTATTTGTTTGCTTGTTTCTTTCTTTCTTTTTCTTTCTTTCTTTTTCTTTTTTTTTTCCAAAGGCAAATTCCAGCTCGAGAGAAAGGAATAGCTGAACATTTAGCACAGCTCGCCTGGAGGAATGTGAAATACTAGAGGAAATCTCTCCCTGCTGCCTCCCACCGCACCCTACCCCGAACGAGAGAAGAAAAGTCATTGGAGTGATCGGAGCAGAATCAGAACAAGCACTTAGTGGTCTTTAAGGACCCATAAAACACTTCAGTAGTTTGCTGTTTTATATCTGACTATCTTCTACATTAGCCATTTAAATTAAAACATTTATAATTAATTGAACAAATCATTTCCTCTCTCCCCCTTTGGGGACTGGCACGCATAAGTCTTCAGTAAATTTTAGTCTCTTAAGCAACGGGGGTATCCATTTCTTTTATAGGGCTTATTTTCCTGCAGGGTGTGAATCAAGGGCAGGCAGAGAGCAGTTTTAACTGGAAAATCAATTGATAAGGAAGACAAATTAACGCATACTTTTTCAAAAGGGGGAATGCAGGAGGCACCCCAGGGGCAGATGTGTCCCTTCTGCCTTCCTGCAGCCGTGCTCACTGGGGCACAGGGAGGGGAAAGTTGTTGGAGAGACACAGGGATGTGTGGGGTGATCCTGCTGGAACTCAGCACAGAAGGGCCCTATCATTTCCAAAGAGCCACTTCCAGATAAGAAGCTTAAACAGAAGGATTATCTGGGCAGCGTGATCCTCATCCTACAAGCACCTCCAAAAGCTGACAGTGCCAGGAAGGGAGCACTGCCTGCACAGAGCGAGGAACAGAACCCAAGACAGCCCATGGTGGGGTCTGCCATGGGAATCTGCCAAGAGCTGGGATGCACCGTGCATGGGATGTTCTGGGTGGGTGACAGTGGGGGCAGCCCCCCGGGGCATTGTGCATTGAGCTGGAGGGGCCCTGGAGGAGCCCTGGCCTCTGCCAATGCTACAGTTTGTTTGGATGCCCTGGAAATGCCTTTGTCAGCAGATCTGTTCTTTTATTGTGAAAGAGCCTATTAGCTTCTCCTTTCTACTTCTATGGGAATTTATCCCTCCATCAGATCTTCAATATAAAAGTGCTTCCCTTACTGAGATTGATACCGTGTATATGAAAAGCTCCGCGTGCCTCTGGGCGAGGCGGCCCTTTCCCTGAGGAAGGATGAAGAATGGCTTTGAAAGCAAAGCACTGAGCAGCTCCTGAAGATGAAATCTCAATTCCAAGGTCTGCTGTGACCTTCCCTGCGGCCTTGGGCTATCACCAGGGTCTCCCATCCCCGCACAGTGCAGAGGTTCTCATCGAGCTCTGCACCAAACGAGCACCGTCCCGCACCCCGCAGCAGGACCGGGGCCAGATTAAAATAATAAATAACAATAATCATCGGCTCGGGGCTCTGCAGCAATGCATCTCCATGGCAACCACGTGCCAGCAGTGATGCTGCCTCGCTGACAGCTCTGGGTCCCTCTGCCACCAACGTGCCCCCAGCCCTGCCCGTTGCATGCCCCCACTCCTGCCCTCTGCTTCCAGAGGGCACCACTTTGGTGACATCCTCCTGTGAGCATCTGTATGGCCGGGGAGGGCTTTCCCCATGCACGACCCAGGCACTGCTGTCAGGGCTTTTGCTGGGGCTGAGCAACAGAACCAGTTCTCTCCAGCAACGATCCACTGCTTTGCTTTTAATTATCAGGAAAGGTCCCGAAGCGTCAACGTCTGTTTCACTTGGGCTGATGGAAACTTGATTGTCACGGCTCCAGTTCTTTTTCAGAGCAAAACATCTGGAAAGCTGAACCTGCGTGGGGAAGGGGATCATGTGGCTGTACCCACCTCAGGTGCTGGAGATGGGGGTCACTCCGCCGCTGTCCCCCCCACCCCTCCTTTATCTGCCCAGAGTCAAATTTAATAAACAGCCAGATGCTCTCGATTTAATCACCAAAATACCTTGCAGAGGATTAACTGCCAGTTTCCTCTCTTAATCACTATTGATATAATGAGATGACAGGCAGCTTTGTGAGGGGGGAATGTATTTAGTGGGAGGGTTTGCTGCACTGTGGCACAGTGTGCTTGGCGGAGGCTCAGGAGCAGCTCTGGGGCAGACACAGAGCAGCACCTCGCAGTCCCGGTCCCTTTCAACTTCCAACATTTAAGAACAGCAACAAGAAAAGGAAATTAAAAATATATTTCACCGAGCAACAAATCCCCTTGATAAAAGAAATGCTAAGGCAGCAGGAGAGAGCCAGACTTAATCCGTCGCCCCTCTTGCTCATGCAGGAGGGATGCTTTGTTGCACGGTGGGATCCTGCCTGGCCGAGGGAGCCCGGAGCATTTCCCCATTCCTCTTGCACTCCTCCCAGTCTGTGCACCCCAAACTGCAACCCAGAGTGGCTTCTGCCCCAACACATTGGATGAGCAAAGCTGGAGACTGCTTGGCATGCACTCATCCCTGGTGGAAGCCAGAACAGCTCTGCCCGTGGATCATATTCCGCCTGGATTTAGAGGAGAAAGGAACTATTATGAGAAATAGATCAGAAGTGACACAGCTCATTATTGAGAGGTGAGCCCGAGTTGGAGACAAGGGCAAAGTTAATAGAAAACGTATCCAATCCACAATGGTAACTTTAATTGTTACCACTAATGAAGCCTATTTAGGATGTATTATGTATCTGGCACTTCAGATGCAGCCCTTCATTCATCTTCCATGTCAGTGTCTCTTTGCATCAGACCTGCACGAGGGGGAGGTTCACTCTTTTTCTGGAACAATCGTGGCTCACACCCCACCCCGCAGCACCCAGTGCCCATAGGATGAGCACAGTGCCCCAAGGAGGCGGGCGCTGCCCCAGCCCTGCCCTCCTCCATCCCCTTCCCATTGGCACTCCTGGCATTAAGGGCAATTTGTAATTGCTTTCTTCAGTAACAAAACCTTTGGAGGAAAGGGCCAGTGATAGATTCCAGGTTTTATCAGGGCTGACAAGGAGCACTGCGCACACAGCACCTTGGCAGACACCAGCTCTGCGCTGACCGTCCCCTGGGGCACCAACAGACACCAATTTTTAATTTATTAATATAGGAATTAAGCATGCTGTCTGGTTGGGTTCCTGAGGTGCTGCTGAGCAGTGAGTGCCATGCCCACGTTGGCACACACTGCCCAGGGAGTGGTGGGGTCACCGTCCCTGGAGGTGCTCTGAACAGCAGGGATGTGGCACTGAGGGACACAGTGGGCGTGGGGAGGATGGATTGGGTTCAGCTTGGGGTTGGGCTTGGTGATCTTAGGAGTCTTCTCCAACCTCAGTGATTCCAGCTTTCATTGATTTACATTACTGTCAGTCAGCAAACTAACTGAGTGTGCGTGTAAGCCTGACCTTAAAGACCATCTCTTCCCCTGAGCCACCTTCAAACCTTTACCTCCACTTTTCCCACCCCGTGTTTGCATTTTCCCATTGCTCAGCTGTAGGTGACCACTCAGGGCAGGGTCTGCAGCTCCCATACCCGTCCTGCGGAGTGGCAGTGGGATGCTGTGGGACATGGACACTATCTGTGCAATGTGGCACAGAAGGGAGAGCAGCCCCCCAACCCCCAGGTGTGTGCTGGGCCATGCTCAGGTGCCAGGAGCTCACTCACTGCTGGGTGGCACCAATTGGGCTGGATGCGGCCATTCATGATCACTCTGTGAATTATGAGCACTGCTGCAGCCTCCCTGGGTGCACAGAGCCATTAGTCACCGTGTCCCACATGGGCTCATTCTCCCTTCTGTCCCCATTTTCCCTTCTCAGCAGCACTGAACAAATGGGCAGCAAATCAGGGCAGAGGCATTAATTGGGAAGATGATTACTGGTCATTCAGGAGGACACCATGACCACAGCCCTTCCAGAGTGTGCCCGTAGGACCCCCCAAAGGGGATGGGGAGGTCAGGACATCATCTCCTGGGCACTGCTCCACTTCCCAGTCCAGAAATGAAGCTCAGCACCACTGGGATTAAAGACCATAGCACTCAGCTATTACTGATATTATGGTAATGGAAGCCATTGAAAAGCTAAGATGGATGGATCCATCTCTTCTTCTGTTGTATCCATCATATAGCTGTGTTTTACTGCAATATCTCTTTAAATAATGCTGCTTGCTTTCCACTGGGGAGGGAGAAATAAAATTTAAAAAAAGACAATTAAAAAGAAAAGGAAGTGATGGGGGGATGGATAATTATATTCCACAAAAATTAAGGAAAAGAAAAATGATGTAAAAAAATTACTTCTCATATAAAAGGGCATTTTATAATGGACCTTTAAAGCATTCCATCAAGTAAAACCAACACATTTATTTGAAGTGTTAAAGAGGAACCTTCAATCAATGTGAGAACTTCATTTTTACACTGTAATGAATTCCATTGACCTTTGTGTTGCAAAGATACAGCAGTGGTGGGGGACTGCTCCGTGCCCACGTTCCCACTGTGTCCCTGAGCTGTGTAGCAGGGCTGGGGCTGTGGCCATGCCCATGGGGCTGCCTGTAAGGGACTTCAGGAAGGTTCCAGCTGCAGGAGTTGCCCAAACTCAACGTGTCCCAGCACCACTCCTGCTCCTGTAGGGCTTCTCCATGGGGCTGTGCAGAATGCACCGTGGAAATCATGTGAGAAGCCCACAGAGGAGGAGGGAAGAGGTGATGGGAAGCAAAGCAGCAGCAGGATCTGCCTGCACCATGTGTGCCTGCTCTGCACTGAAATCCCGAGCTCAGACCTCTGCTCCCAACGCAATTACTATCAGCTAATGGGAGCTGGGAAATTACCTCTCCCTTTTCGCTGATTGAAATCCCATTTTGTCCACACACATTGTCAATGGAAGGGCATTCACTTGTTAACCCTGGAAAATCAGAGACAAAAGCTCCAGGCCCCATCCCTGAGCACTCTGTGCAGTATGAGCCATGAAGAAGCAGAGCCAGAGGGGTCTGGACATGAAGTGGGGATGGAGGAGCCCAGATCTCATCTCTAAGGTCCCAGTGTGGCCCAGGGCAGACCCCAAATCCCGCTGTGACACTGCTAACAATGGCTGAAATACAGGAAAAGCATTTATTACTCAGGAACTAATCCCCCGAATTGCACCAGGGCTGATTAACATTTATAAAAAGCGTACTCATCATAAACATATATTAACCTTTGAAGCATATAGAACAGCAATAGCAAAGTATATAATGAGAGCAGAGAGATGCACCGAGAGCACCAGACTTTCTGGCTGGAAATGTCACTCTGTCTCCTTTGGGCTGAAGTTTCCCCACAGCTAGCAGTGTTTCCAAGCTCCCGTGGTGTGTGCCTGGTGATGTGCCTTCCTGCCCCTGTGATTGTAGGAGTCCCAATGGAAACCATCCCTTCCCTGCTGCCCTGTCCCGTGCTCTCTCTTTCCCATGAGGGAAAGAAAGGAAAATGAGAGAAAAATCCGTGCTGCTTCACTCCATCTGCCCACGTCGTTACCAGCCGAGTGGTCAATGCACATCTCATTTAACAAGAAACTAATGAAGATCTATCGCCGCTCCTCAGCTTCGCTGCCACCCCCATTGCTCAATGGCACCTTTGCATGGCATGTGTATTCAAAGCTGCGACCTCACACTGCAGAAACAACGCTGTCCTGCGGGGAAAGCCACACAGCAGGTCCCCCATATGAATATGGGTATGCACATATGTGGGGGAGCTCTCCCTGCTGAGCACAGCTTGGGGCCGGGGGAGGGCTCGTTTCCACCAAACCCAGGGCTCTTGTTTGCTCAGCAATCAAGAAGCACTTCTGATTTCAGTTGTGTGCATCTCCTCGTAAAGCCTGAGAGTCAACAAAAGCCAAAGCCATTTAACTCGGCGCTAATATAAAAGGGAGCAGGAAGGAGAGCACGCGTGGCTGCGAGCACAAGGCTTTCCAGAGCAACAATGAGCAGCAATTACGCTTATCGGGAGCGCTGGGGTGGAATCCGGCACGTCTGCAGGCTGGTGCCAGTAATCACAGTTAATTTCACAAAGTCTGGATGACATATAGGGAAGATTTAGATGTTCTAATTACTCCGCTGAATACCAGGGGTGCTGCTGATGAGGGAGGCAGGCACATGCACATCCACACATCCACACTCCAAGCCAATTAAGAAAGAAAAACAGCAACAAGGAGCCTGCAGGCTCGCAAGCTCTTCGCGAAAAGCAGCTCTGAGCTGACCTACCCCCCGCTGCACAACCACAAACGAGCCAGGAGACTTCTGATGACAAGTGCCCAGCAGCCAGGACCTGAAAGGATGGGATCCATGCTGCCAGCACCGCTGCAAAGCTGAATTTGTAGCTAATGATGTGGTACCTGGTAGCATGCTGGAGCATGGCAAGGTCTTCCACGCAGGAGGGACCAGGAGTGGGACAGCAGCAGGTCGCATCCCCTCGTAGCCCTTGAGTCTCTGTTGGTAGTGGAACAGGAGCTTCCTGCAGGGCAATGTGGGATAAAGAAAGACAGCTCAGAAAACTGCAGAGGCCCTTTAGCTGGAATTGTGCAGGGCAGCAGAAAGGGAAGACCACTCTGAGCAAGGGAAGACCAGAGCAGGGATGCTGGCTGGACAAAATGTGCTAGCAGAAGTTTTAAAGACCCCCCAGAAAACGAATCCTATTTTCAGTGCTATTTACTGCAGAAAAAAACCAAACCAAACCAAAACATGAATATAACTACAATTATTAACAGATAAAACTGTAGCATTATTACTAAGCCAGCTGCAAAACACTTCATTACTATTAATGCTGACATTAATAATACATTATTAGTGGTTTGTTTTGTTGCTTATACATTCCTGAAATATATCTTATGCTTTAAGTTTCGTTCATGTTTGCTCAGTATTTCTGCAAGTAATTAAGTCTCATCAGTAATTGTGGCTGGTTTTCTTTGATATGGAGCAGAGGGTTTGCACCTCCAGCCCCTCCTCATGCCCTCTCCCCTCTCCTGCATAAAGACCTTAGCACCTACTTAGGGAGAGCTTTGAAGATACGTGATGACCAGCTCCAGCCAATGGGAAACCTAATCCGCAGACTTTAAATATAAATGATCAAAAAAACTCCTAAAAAAGCCCTGAAAAATTAAAGACAAACCTAAAAGTACACAGCTGAGATTTAACCCTGATGCCATAACGATGATGAAGAGAGCTTTGTTGCTATTGATTCAGGAGGAGAACGCTCTGATGCGCTGCGATGGGCAGCAGGATGGAGAGCACGACCCCGCGGCCTTCCACCTCTCATGAACACCCAAGCAAAGGCAAACACCGTGGGAGTTCCTTTGAAATCCATTTTGGCTTCAAACAAGCCCAGGACTGAGAGTGCTCCTTTGATTCCTCACTTTTTTTTTTGCAGAGAAGCGGAGCGGCCGCTGGGACGGCTGAGCCTCCCCTGCTCCTCCCAGCCCAGGGTACCTGGATTTCCAATAAAGCCTCATGTCTTGCTGGGGAGAAAGCACTGACTTTTAAATGCTGCTTGTTTAAAGAGAAAATACCCTTCTGAGCCTCGGAAGAGCCTTACATAGAACACAACCTCATATTTTTAGGGTGTTTTTCGCCTTCGTGATACAAGCAACTGCTATCAGTATTCTTTTAGGATTTTCTTAATGCACACAGATGTTCTCTTCTTCCTGCCCTCTCTGCAGCCATGCTGCTTGCCAAGGCCTTGACCTCTCCAAGCACGACGTGCAGTATTTTTGGCCATCTACAACTGCCCCACACACCACCTCCAGCACCTGCAGTGACCCCATTAACCCAGGGCACCAGTGGTGCTGCAATGACTTGGCGTGGGATGGGATCCAGTTGGCCACCCCTCATCAACCTCAGAGTCATAGAAAAAAGGTAAAACAACGTTTCCATCCAAACAGTCAGTCCATAATCACCAGAAGCAGTGGTTTTCCTGAAGCAAACACCTCTTGCACAGCCCTCCCGTTGCTCCAGGTGGCTCCAAGGCCCCGTGGGTTCCCATCCAGCAGCTCCGTGGGCAACACAACAGCTGTGAACAGAAGGTGCTTAATTTCCTTTGCTTGTCTCAACTTATGGGGATGTTTTATTTATTTCTGGATTCACTTGATAATTGCTCAGTGGCTAGAGAGAGAAGGTGGTTAAGCTTTAGTCTTTCTTCTTTTTCTTTTTTTGATGCATTTTTAGCATTCCTACAGGCTCCAAACCAGCAACACATGACTAGCTTGGCACACACCAAAGTGATTTTTGCCAAGGTATGGAGAGACCAACAATGTCTGACCATAGCTCAGGGCTGGGCTGCACTGGGGCTGAGTGGGGACACAGCCCGGATCTCCCCAGTCCTTCTCCATGCAGCTGTTCCTCTCCAGATGTCAGTTGCTATTTCTGTCCTCTTCTCAATGCACACTCCTACCTGAGCCAGACAGAAAGAAAGAGGAAAGGAAGCTCAATCCGCACTGAGAGCCAAAGGGAGAATAAAGAAAAGCTCCTTTTGCTCCGGGGCAGCTCAGCAGTATCTGGAGATGGTTTTCCTCTTCCAACCTGGAGCAGCAGTGGCCCCAGCTTTGTCATCTCTGCCCTGGCCCTGAGGGCAACAAATTCTGCCCCCATTCACAGGTGATGCAACCCCCTTCAGAGGTCAGCACACAGGGTTTTTCCATATCTTCACACCTTCCCTTGGTGCTGGGCCCTGTGCCCTGCTGTGTCCTTGGTTGCAGCCGAGCTGCTTGGCCATAATCCAGCACTAAGCCCAGGGCTCGTGCAGAGGAAGGAGTGGGGGAGGAAAGAAAGGGGTGAGAGGGTTAAAGGAGGGCATGTGGCTTGTGGCAGGAGGGCAGAGCACTGGCAGCATGTCCAGCAGTCCCTGTGGTGACAGGGACACACGGCCCATCTCACACGCTGCCTGAGCATCCTGCAAGCATTGATGGTGCTGCAGCACTGAGCAGTGACCAGAATGGAGACCCCAGCAGCACTGCTCCCATGGCATCACCCCAGGGCTGAAGGGAGAACCTCCCCCTGAGCCCCCACTGCAGCCCTGAATCAGTCCAGGAGGAGCAGGGTGGGCTGCCTGCATTGCATACATCTGGCACTGGAGCTAAATACACCATGCTATGTATCACACAAGGCTGCAGTGCCAGCATGGCATGTATAAGACCAAGAAAAGGTCTCTCACCTTCCTCTCCTCCTGAGGGGCACAAAGCAGCAGAAAGATGCTGCAGGGCAGAGCTGGATACAAGCTCTGTTGCTCAGCCCCATCCAGGAGCGTGTGCTGCCTGGGAGGAGTGTAGCCCCAGCACAGCTCCCACCCAAAGGGGTCTGGCAGGGGCTGCAGGATGGACTCTGCCACCAGCCCACACCTTCACACTGCCTGGGCTCGTGCCACAGAGCCAAGTGGGGATAAGGAGTGATACTCCTCTACTTGACTAAGTTAAAGGTAATAGCTGAAAATGCCTGAACTCGCATCAAAATTAATGGGAGTTAGGTGCCAGAATGCCTTTGTGTATCTGGCCCTCCAGGTCTTTATCTTGATTCTATATTCCCTGGGAAGTCAGTGTGGAGTGAGGGATAGGTTTTCCTCCAAGATTTTGCTGACTAGAAGGCATGGATGGTAGGTAAATCTCACCTGGTAATATCTCACCCTTCAGAGCCTTTTCAAAACTCTGGGAAGTACAAGCATCCATCAGGGCTGACACATTAATTCAAACAGTGTTATTTTCACATCATTTAAGGCCTCTCTTCCCACTTTTGTTTTGCAATTGAAAATAATGTGGAGGCACAGCACCACTGCTGCTCTCACCCACTGCCTGGAGCCGCTCCATGGGTCTGCGGGGACTGTTTGCATTCCAGTCAGAATTAAGTGTTTGAAGGGGTTTAGATTTAATCCCATTCAAATGTGCATTTTGCTTAGGATAAAAGAAAAAATAGCGCTCTCTTGCTGAAACAAATCAAGCCCAGGTGATGCTGATGGTGGCAGGGGTTGCTTTACACCTCATTGCATATGCAAGGAATAGACGTAAATCACACGAGCTGGGAGCAGAATTAGGCGCTGGTTACAAGGAAAGCAGCCCGGGCTGGAGCTGCCAGAGCAGGATTAATGCATCCATTTAAAAGAGATCACGGCGTGTGTGCTCAGACAGCGGCGTGCCGGGGGGATGGGACCGGGGACAGGCACTGTCTGCTCCTCGCTGGGAGGAGGTTGGCTTTGCAGGCACGTTGCACCTGGGAGGAAAGCAGTGGCTGCGGGGACCGCGAGGACTGGGCTGAAGAGCAGCTCTAACAGCAAAGCAGCATCCTCGCTCCGGTTGTACCAAAGGGGCTGCAGCTCCCGCGGGGAAGACTTCAAAGCCGGGCTCCTTTAGCAATGTAAGCTGCCCTCTGCTTCCATGGCTTCCCCTGTAATTACTTTGGAGAGGGTTTTGTGGGAGCAGCTGGGCACCGAGGGGCCTCCAGCCAGCTGCTGAGCCCCTGCTGACCCCGGCCCTCAGCCCGGCAGGAGCTGCTGTCTGCCCACTGGGTGCTCTGCGGGGCTGGGGCTCCCTGTGTGCCCACCTGGTCCTTCCCAGGCCACCCCTGGCTTAAAAGGTTCACTGCAGAGCTGGCCTTGCCTCCTGTGCTCGTGTCTGAGACGTATCCCTGTCCTCCTTGGAAATGTAATTTGGTTTTCCTCGGTTTCAGCCAGATTTGGAATAGCCCAAAAAACAACATCGAGAGTTTCCTTCCCTTGCCCACATTCAGGAGGGAAAGACAACGAAAGGAAGCACTGATGGAAGTTCAGGGGTGCTCTGTACAAGAAGTGGTCCTTATGGGGAGGAGATGTGGGACTCCCACAGCCATGGGCTGAGGTTTTCCTGTTCACCATCTCCTGGTGGTGGTAGCAGGGAGCTGCTGTGTCCCTGTCAGCACATGGAAAACAGTGGCAGCAGCACGGACAGGCTGACACAGCTTGTTTACTGCAGGCGGAAAAGTGAAGTGACTGAAAATGTAATCTGGATGTTAAAAAATGGGGATGTGTCAAATGAAGAATTAAGCATTTGCTTCTGTAACATTGATTTTTCATCAGTTTAAGAAACGTTCATTTTGAACAATTCCCAACAGGGAAAAAAAAAAAAAGAAACGCACAGTATATGATGTCCTTGTTAAAAAAGTTGATTTTGATGCAGCTCCATATTTCATTCATTCAGTACTAAAATGCTCCATCGTATATTTGGACGAATATTTTAGGAGAAAAGATTTTGCAGAATTTTTTTTTCCTCCTCTTGTGAAGGACCCAGGCTACATCCACTCAGTACATAGGAAGGATGCAGGGTACATTTGCCTCCGTGCAGATTTCCCATTTGGCACAGAGCGTTCTCCAAACAGCCACCAGCAGCTCAGCACCAGCCCTGCCTCATCTGCTCCCTGCTCACTAACTGGGCACAATTTACTGCTGCTGTGATTGCATCCAGCTGCAAATGGCTGTGAAGCCAAAACGCCTCTTCTGTCCACTGATTATAAAATTAACTCAAACAAGCATAAAATAAAGGCTAGCAAGCTGAGCTGTTGGACTCAGCCCTCGAGATGATTGCAGCTCCTTGGCTGAGCTGCTCTTAAGCAAACCCGGGGCATCCTTAGGACACTGTGCATTCCCCTGAGCTGGGAAGCTCCACTCCAGAAGCACTGGAGTGCTGGGTTCAGTGCACATAGCAACAGTTGAGCAGTGTGGAGAAGTTCTTACAGGCTCACAAAGGCTCCTTTCCTGCACAGTGACCTTTGCTTTCCCAGCTACCTGTTCCTGAACAGGCACGTGTTGCTGCTCAATAAATACGTGCCAGCACATAGGCACTTTATTAAGGACTTTTTGCTTATACATTGTAATTGAATACAAAGCATTTTTTTGTCCCAGGAACCAGAAGGTAGCTCGCAGACCCACTCACTTTCTCATCCCTTTATGTGATAAATCATGGCAGCATTATTCTGTCCTCAAACGATTCCAATGAGAGGGGATATCAAAGTCGGTTTGGTTTCCTGCATTAGCTTTTAAATGCCTTGTGGTTTCTCAGCACATTTTCCTCTCTTTGTGTGGTGCCTTTACCTCCCTCCCCTTCTTTTTTTCGCTCCAGGAAGGCTGAGATTTCTTTTTAAGCAAAGAAAAAAGATTTCTTTCTTCTTTGTTCTGCTGCTACATCTTAAATGATTCCTCCTTCCTCTCCTGGGGCTGTGCCACCCTCTCCCCAAGGCAGGACAAGGGTGGAGCACTGCAGGGCCCTGGGAGCTGAGCATCTCAGTTCTATGCAGGCAGGAGCTGGGGAGTGGGCTGGGATGGATCGGTAGGAGCTGCCATGCTCATGGCGGAAGGGATGAAGCTCTCTGGTCCCTCTTGGGACAGCTGCTTCTCTGCCCATGTCACCCAGCACCGGAAGGTGATGACCTTGATCAGCTCCAATAAAGCAATTAAGAATAATTTGCAAGAGTGCAGTGCCATTAGCATCTGCACTTGAGCAACCCCAGCAGCAAAGACAGCCTTAGCATGTTGTCTCAAGTTCGAGCTGATTTGCTCTGACAGTGATCAAATGATCTTAATGATTTGTCAGGCAGCCGTCATATCCAAATCTGTTTATGATGAGGAGCAGGGAGCAAAAGCAATTTATTTTGTTTGTTTACCATCAGGATGGGTCTGGACACCCCAGAGTCATTAAAAGAAGTAGAGGCATCTCAGAAAAGCCAGAGCTATTTGATTACAACAGGCACCTTGGCTTTTTCCAACACAGCGAAAGACTTTCAAAGTGCATAAATCAAAATGTACAGCAGCGTGAAATTTGACCAAAGCAAGCCAAATTAAGTGTCCAAAGCTCAGAGCCTTAGGGTTTTCCTTTAATAGCTTTGGTGACCTTTAGGGATGGGTAACCTCTTGGCATGAAATGAGAATTTCTCAGACTTGCATGACTTATCTGTGGATAAGCTGTGTGTGTACGTGGGCTGAGAGAGGGAAGGAGGTGGTGCAGCTCTGCTCCTCGTCCTGGGAACTGCTGCACTGCCTCATGCCAAAGCCACAGCACTCTGCTCCTCCCAGGATGGCACTGTCTCGCAGATACATGAGACGTTACATCTGAACTCGTGCAATCATCCCGAGGGATGATCTGGTGCCACGTTCCCATGAACAAGTCCCTTTCTAACAGACTGGCGTTTCCCGAGGAAACTCGCTTTTGTTGGACAGCTCCCAGCCAGCTCTCAATGAGAGCAAAAGCAGTTTGCAAATCCGCACCTCATCGTCTATTCCATTTAAATGATCTACCATCTTTAGCAGGGCTGAGCCTCTCCAGAGCCTGTATCCAAGGTAACAAGAGCTACCAGGGAAAAAATGGATCCAAGAAGTTATTAAACCCACAATATCCTTTCTGAGCAAGGCAGAGATAATGAGCACGCGTTGCGTTGGATCCCTGTGCCATGGGCTGGCTACCAGCCACCTGCTGGGTGAAGTTCACTGGCTGGGTACCAAGCACAGATTTGTAGAGGCATTTAAGGTCCTGCAGACACAGAGCAGTGGCTCAGTACCTTCAAACACCAACCCAAACTCATAAAAACTCTGAAGTTATTCACTGCCTCTGCAGTCAGCCTCCAGCTCTGGGCAGCAGGAAGGGGGCTGTACTTCAAGTTTGCAGGCACTGGGAAAATTTCAATGTGGTGAGAAACAGGTAATTTTGTAAAGAGGAAAATGTGAAACACTGCCCTGGCTTCTGAACAGGACTTGTGGTGCCATAGGACCCATGTGCCAAGGTTAGGTTGGGATGTGGGGCTTATCCTGGGTGTGCTGTTCTGCTTTCCATATGGTAGGGGAGTGATGGACTCAACCTGGAGGTACCAATGTCCCCAAATACTCTCTGGCTCTGTGTACAACTGGCTGCTGCAGGTTTGGGGTCTGGGGCATCACTGCTGTGTGTGCCACTAAGTGCTTTATACATCCCAGGATTAGGAGAATGTGTCAGAGTGCTCACACTGCATGTGGCTGGCACAGGGTGAAGGTGACCAGAGCCAGGATGAGGGAAGGATTGCAGTGTTTGGGTGTCCCCGGGCTCCAGTTCCATCACAGGACAAACTCACACTGATGTTACAGTGCAGGATGGTTTTGTCTTGCAAGCCCAAAGTCAAAATGTGGGCTTATATCTCCTTTGTGCCTCTTCAGAGCAATGCACGACGTACAGATTTGATTTGCAAAGAGACTGTGCAAACATTTCTCTTTATCCATCCCTGTTTGAGCTGCTCAAAGATTTTAAAGCAAAGTGCTGATCTCTCCTGGGATTTATGCTGAAACCAAAGGAATCAGCTGAGAATCAGTTCCATAAGCTGCACCCGTATTTGCTCAGAGCCAGAGCAGATTCAGTTTGCAATAAGCCCATGGGCAGCAGGCCCAGCAAGCTGAGCAGGTCGGTGGTCAGAAATCCCATCACAGGGCCCTGCAAACAAACTGCTTATACCAAAGCCAGGAATCACCAGACTTCTTGTGGATGCTGAATGTTGTCGCCAGCATTCACAGAGCTGCCGGGAGTGGGCTCCAACCTGATCCAGGTCATTAACACGTGGTGAGAGTGAGGGCTGACATGTAAGCCAAGTCCCCAGGCAATGCTACCACTGCTCTACCAACAGCACAACTGTCACCACGACTACGGCACTGTGGCAGTCCATTAATGTCCATTAGAACATGTAATGGCATTCCTCAGCTAGCAGAATTACACTGGTAGAGCCCTTAAAGTGGTGATTAACCAAAATTCACAGCCGTGATCACTGGAGCATTTATTCAGTATTTTTCAAATGAAATGTTCAGCAAAGAATATTCATTCACTCTTCGTCGCTTTCTGGCTGTAAAAATTATCAAATTAAACTTCACTCTCGAATTCAAACAAGACTTCAGAGGCAGAGGCAGTCAAAACAAGCACAGGAGAGTGGCAAAAAATGTTCATGGGAGTTGCCTACTCGCTCTGGATCCGACTCAAGCTTTTCCTCATTGTTTTAGTTTGGTAAATCCTGATTAAGAGGAGTTAAAACCCCACATTAGAAATGTTTGGCCACTTGTCTCGATTCTCCCTCCCTCCAAAAAAAAAAAAATCGATGGAAATATCTGTCAGAAAATGAACTGAGGGGGTTTAGACTGGTGGGCACTTTGCAGAGAGAGATCTCTGCGAGGAGCAGGAGGCGGATTTTCGTTTCCCTTTTCCCTTTCTAAAAGGATGTAAATAAGGGAAGCAGCAGCAATCAGGCTGCTGTCCCTAGGACAGCAAGTCAGCAGCTTATTCTCTTCACCATGGGGGTTTGATGAAGGCAAACTTTCCTGACTCACTGCAGCACATGCAGAAAGAACCAGTTTCCAAGGAAACAGGGATCTTTTGCATGTCCGGCATGCGGTCAGAGATGGGGAAAGGTTGGGAAGGCACAGCCAGCCCGTCCGTGGGGCTGCTGCCTCCTCCCCACTCCGTGCAGGTGGGCATGGAGCACCCCCAGCACACAGCATCCCGCTGTGCTTGGTTCCATCTGGAGAAGCAGAGGGGCAGTTTTCATCTCTGCATCACCTGCCATTTGTGGGGAGCACAGTGTTCACCGAAGGAGGAACAAACGTATGGATGACCATCCATACAGGAATTGATCACACGTTTTCTGCCTTGCTCAGAGCAAACTGTCCAAACCCAGGAGCTAACCCCAGAGCTGAGCACCACTCCAGGAGCAGGAGGCACAGCTGAGGCTGTCAGCTCAAAGTGTAACATGGCCCTAAAGCAAAGCCGTGGCATCTGCAGCGATGCACCCGCAGACACTGTCTGTAATTAATGTTTGTACAGTGCTTTGAAGATAAAGCAGTGTATAAGTACCAGGTGTTAGTATTAGATCCATTCTTACTTAAACCCACTGAAAGTCCCCGAATTGGGGGTTTAGGAGTCGGGCAGCCTGGTCACCCACTGCTGCTAAAGCTCATGTCTTTCCACTCCGCATTTTGCTCAGAAGAGTCAGCCAAGTCACAAGTGTCAGCAGCGGATTTGCAGACTTAGCCCACAATTTGCTGGTTTTTGTATCTTGCAGGGAGAAATCTCTCATGAAGGGACTCAGAAAAGCCACAAATCCTCTTAATGCATCGATTTTAGGGACCTTTGTGGCCCCCTCCAAGGTTTCAGCACACACACCCGGGGAAGTGCCTCCAGTGGAGCAGTGTTCCTCTGGCTGAGTGGACAGACAGCCCCATACAGCCCAGGATGTGTCACCGTGTCCCCTGCAGCTGCCCCCTGTGTCGCAGGTTGTCCCCCTCTTTTGTCCCATTATGGCACTGTAAACCATGGTGACAAAAACCACTCGTTTTAGCTGAGTTCATTTTAAATGTCAACCTCTAGGAGTTGGGAAGGGCTAATTAGTAAGGGGGAAGGGGAGTGGGTACGTCGGGAACTTTAATTTCACTCAGTGCAGCCAACCCTGAAGGGAATTCAGAGTTCAGCTATTAGCTACATGCCTTTAATTTGACTCCAAATGTTAGTCAATAACGCTAACGAATGGGAAGGAGTTGCAGCACAGAAAGTGCCAATGCCAGGATGCCCCAGCCTCCACGTAGGTGCTAATTGGGGTTAATGGGTGGGCAGCAGTGGTTGCATCCCTGTCCCAATCCCTCACAGGTTGGGTGCAGAGAGGGGCGGTGGTGCTGAGCACCCACTGGGGTGGGCACAGCAAAACAGGTGATGGGGTTTGAACATACGACTGCATGTGACTGCTCTTGCCATCAATCTGAGAACGAAAGGAGGAGAAAGGAAGAGAGAGGAGCTGAGGACTGAGGGAGCAGAGGCTGCTGTGTCCTTTCCCCACACCCAGGCTGGAGAGCAGAGCTGAGCAGCAGGACAAGGAGCAGAGCAAGGTGGTGGTGGCTCAGCCCCAGGTTTTCTCTTCCAAAACACTTTTGAAAAAGAGATCTGAAGGGAATATTTTTCATTTCTTGGGTTTCTGGATGATGTGGCACTCTGAGACGGAAGGATCTGAGCCCCCTTCAGCCCTGTGATGTCAATGGCAGCCACAGCCCTCTCCCAGCAGCCGCCCTAAGGACGGTGTGCTGCCGTCAGAGCCCAACTGGATCCCTTCTAACTTGGGATATTCATGATGCTGTGATTTGCCTCCAGGTGTGTCCCACAGGTGCTCCTTCTCCATGCCCACACCTGGCTGTTCCCAGCAGCATCCTCCCCAACACCTGTGCTCCCCTTCACTGCCTTCCCAGAGGGGAAAGGATCAATCACAGCACTTTCTGAAACATCCAAGAGCTATTTGCCTTCTCTGCTTAAAAAGTCAGCGTTACAGCTTGGGTTAGATCATCCCAATTTCCCTCTTCATTATTTTAACCCCTCTGTGATACAGACATCTCCATCCTGAGCTGCAGCATGTCTGCTGGGCCCTGGGAGAGGCTTCAAACAGGTGTGTGATGTGCAGAGCTGTGCCCCAGCAGCCAGGGGTTTGCAGCTGGCTCCCCCCCTCCTGCACGGAGGCTGGATCCTGCTGGCACATCTTCCTGCCCAACCTTTATCTGCCAGGGGGAGGATGTGGCTTCAGATGCTGCCTGGGAAAATTGTTATGAAATATCAATGATATAATTTTATCTACCTGCAGAACTGACAGGCATATTTCAACAGTGGTATATTATCAATTATAAGCCTAACAGAGCATGTTCTCCCATTTGATTGTAGGAAAAATCGCTTGTCAAGGGCTGGTAAAGAGCACAGATGTCTGCTTCCTATAGACAGAACTGCATGAGATGCAAAAGCTCTTGTGATACAATGCTCTGCTTTCTCTTTATTTTTTTTTTAATCTCTGGTGTAATAGGAGACAACTGAATGAGGTTTTTAATGCATCCACACGACAGCAGTGTTTCCCAAAGCAAGCCACTGGGGTCTGGCAGCACAGTGCCAATGTCCATCCATTGTGCCCATCGTTGGGCAGAGCCCAAATGAGACCCTCCTCCCCTCCTCTCTGCTCAGGTACATGGGTTTTGCTGGAAAAACCTCATGGCAAAGACTGATGGAAGAGCTCTCAGAGAAGGAGGATTCCCTCTAACTCTAACCATGCCTTGGAGATAACGAGCGATAACACTTCTCATAATGGCCTCGATCCTTGCAAGCTTTCTGCTTTATGCCCAACTATCTGTGTGGACACGGTGCCAATTATAATTACTTACAAATAGGACCAGAAGGGTTCTAACTATTAAAAAAGCTTTGGTACTTTAAAAAGCCACAACAAGAGAGAGCGGAAAAGAAAGGACTTAATCAGTTTTGCTTTGGAGTTGCCTCAAATTTGTAATTCAATCAAACCTCCTGTAGCAGTGAGGATGTCTTTCTGATATTCACAGGAGCTTTCCAGGGGCTATAATCTCTGAGAGATTTATTCATACTCTCTGCATTAGCTTAAGACTATTTTGGAAGAAGCATCTCTCCCTTCCTCCCGTCAGCAGAGCTCCAGAGAAGATATTAATATTAAAACAATTCAATTACAGGACTCGGGGAGAACATGGGTCCTGGCCAAAGGGCTGCTTGTTACACCACGCCACAGCTGCCCTCCTTCTGCTCCCAGTATCCCCAGGATGACGGTGCTCAGAGGATCAGTTCTGATCCCAGCTCACCATCAGCACAGCTCCGACCATCAGCAGCACTTTGCAGCCGCAGCTGGACAGGGCTGCGGGAGGAGGAGGAGGAGGAGGCAGCCACTTTGGGGAGAAGGATGGGGAGTGCTTTGCACTTCAAAGGACACATCATCTCCTTGCTTCACAAGATCACAAGGAAGAAGGAATAGCAAGGCTAGAGGATAGATTAACCTTCCTTCTCCCTCCTGTTTCCTTGTTCTATCCAATCCATCCTTCCCACGCCAGCTAATTAAACATGAAACAAGGAGAGAGCTGCTGAGCCTTGCCAGCTCCAGCTGTACGTGCTTCAGCCTCGCAGCAGGAATGTGTCAGTGCCAGTGGTGCTGCAGGAGGAACCCAGAGGGACCTGGCACTGAGCTGCTCCAGTGGGGCAGCGTCACCCAACCCCACCTCGCACCCTCACAGAAATACAGAATGGTTTGAGTTGGAAGGAACCCTTATAGGACCTCTGGTCCAACTGCCCTGCAGTGAGCAGGGGCACCCACAGCTCAGTCCAGGTGCTCAGAGCCCTGTCCAGCCTGACTTTGGAGGCCTCCGGGGACAGAGCGTCCTCTCACTGTGCTGAGAATCCCACGGGGCCCAGTGCTGTTCTGCTTGCACCCAGCATAAGAATACGGCAATAAAATAAACCCCATCATCCTGAGTTGCATCAGTACAAGAGAGGATGGCAGAGCTGCTGGATGGGGCTGTGCAGGGCTGGGGACCACGGTCTCTCCCTGTGGGGTCAGCATGACAAACCCAATGCATATTGCGCTGCCAGGGAGAAAAACCTTTGCATGAGGGCGGCTCGGTCCCCAGGACATGCCACGTGCTGACACTGTCTGTAATCAACAGATGTTCACCAGTGCTGATTTTGCTAATGAGTTCACTGCTGTGGGCTGAGATCCCATAAGCTCATTGGAAATGAAGCTTTGGATCCCACACAACCTCCAGCCCCGAGAAGGTGTCAGAGAGGGCAGGAAATCAAACTGATGGCAGAGGAGAGGGATCAGACTTTGAGATGGAAAAGAGACGCCCCGCTGCCGCTCTCAGCTGCACATCTCTATCTATATATCCTGATCTGTGACATCTATAGCTTTCTATATCAACAACCATATATGAAAGCGATAGAGAACTTTGAAAGGAAAATAACATCACTGTGATGGGAATGTTTTATCTTTCTCTCTGGCTCTCGGGGGCAGCAGGCTGAGAGCTGTGATGTGTGCAGAGAAGCTGCCAGCAGAGGGAAAGAAGGTACCAACGAGGGACTATCTGTTTTCCCTGAGGACATCTTGCCAGTTCCAACAAATACCTGATGCATGCGTGTGCATATGCCAGCAGCCTGCATGGCATGAAATGAACCTTTGGAATAAACTCCTGGAAGCTCAGGGTGCTCAGAGCATGGCTCAGGACAGGCACACAAAGCCAGCAGGTTCCCAGCAGCCTGCTCCTTCCAGTGCTGTGTCCTGACAAGGCACACTCCATGCTCAGCAAAGCACCAGCGTGGCAGCCTGACCTCCTCTCTCGCTTTGTGACTCAGAGAAACTGGAAGAAGGAGGCTTTGCAAAGAGCTGAGATCTTCAGAGGAATAACATTTTTCTTTTGGCCATAAACGAAGTGCAGTGTATTGTTACTTAACAGAGAGATTTGGGCACACAATGCGTTGCTCCCCACGCTGACTTTTCACTGTGTTTGTTGTCAGAGAGGAAATGAAGCACCTCTGCCACTCCAGATTTTGCTGCTTATAAGAAAAGTGAAGATTCTTTGCTGCTGCTGCCATCCACCCCATTTTCTCCAATTCCAAGCTGGTGAACCGGGGTGTTTTCATTTTTGCAGTGCTCTTCAGCTTCTCTCTGATTTGATTCTGAATTCCTGCGGCTTCTTCAGTCTCAGGTTGATTTAGTTCACACGCTCCCTCAAGACAAAATGTGCCTCGCAGCATTTGACTTTACTCACAGCAATCTTCCACCAGGCTCCACGCTAAGCATCCATTTTGCTCTCTATCTCCCTGAGCCCTGTGTAATTCCAGCACCCCGCTGCTGGCTGACGTGTTTCCCCAGTGGTGATGTCATCAAGGAGATGTTCAGTGCTCCTTTTGGCTCTGGAAGGTATCTGTCACTTGATGGAGCGTGCAAACCAGGGGAGCAGGAGTAGTGCCCTGATTTTTGCTCACACTCAGAGGGATAATTCAGAGTGTAGAGCAGCTGGGACTCCCTGCCAGCATCTGGGAAAGGGCAGAAGGGAAATGGAGGTGGGCCCCCCTTGCCCCCAGGCTGCCCTCTGCCCACCTCCATCCCTCTGCAGCTCGGGCATGTCACAACAGCACCGAGCAGATGTCCCAGCACATGATGGATGGCTAAAAAGGAAAAAGTTAAAAATACTTCGAGAGATCGATGTGGCCTTTCTACTGACAGAGGTTTCCAAAACCAATTTCTTTTTTTTCTTTTTCCCCTAGGAAAAACATAAGTAAGAATAGGTGACACAAGAAAAACATCTCAAAAATGGGCTTGTTGTTACTGAGAGCTTCCAGCTTTTGTCTGCCGCAAAAGAGCACTCCAGTTTTCATTTTCTGTGTATGCTTAAAATTTGCTTATCTTGTCATAATCCTCAGTGGGTTTTCTGGGACCATCTCGATGTGCAAAGGAGATAAATAAGGTTGGACTACACCTCTGTCTGTGTCTGAAGCCAAGCGTGTTGTGCTCAGAGCAGCTCCAGCACAGGCAGTTAATCACGGGATGGAAATGCCCCTTCAGGTCCATGCTCACTTGGCCGTGGCCACTTGGCTCAGCAGCTCCTTAGAGAGAGCTCTTTATTCACAAGCTTTGTGAGCACTGAGTTAGGGGGATTTTGAGGCAGCACCTGTGACCTCAGGAAAAAAAAACAACACACAACAACCTGGCATGATTTGATTGGAATAGAAACAGAGGACCAAGCTGCATTGAGAAAAGGAAATGGGAATAGCCCACAGCTCCCCCAGCCCTGAATTACACAGAGCAGGGTTTCCTCAAAGTCTTGGCTCTCATGTCATCCACTTATGGTCTTGCAATGCCTTGAAATTGCCAAGTGATGGTTCTAAGCTGGAATGGAATTGATTACCAAATAATTTACCTCCTGTTGCAGCACTATTGACGAGGTGTTCTCAGCAGTAAACGTGCGCACCAGCAGCTGGCTGCCCTCTCTTGGCAGATCACAACACAGCATCACTGGCAGCAGTGAGGTCAGGGAGACAGTGGCAGTGAGACAAAACTGACACCACTGGGAAACAACAGTTCAAAAATAGCCCCGTGGCCCTCGTGGAGGGGAGCAGTGCACACTGCCATCTGAGTGGCAGGCAGCCACATCTCTATTTCACTCAGTGCATCTCCATGCAGCCCATTTCACTCGGACAGCAGGGAGAGATAAGCAATTAGAGCCCTAATCAATAACATCCACAGCCCTCCCTGCTTCAGGCTACATAATTGGCATCCCAGAGTCAAGGAGAAGGTGAAACCAGGTCTCTGCAAGCAAAGGGAGGAAGAGTCCCCATGTGCTGGCTTTAACAAAGTACAAATAAATCCCAAAACAGGATGTTCTGGTTCAAACCTAAGCTTTGTTCGATACCAGCAGACGCGAGTGTGATAGGAGGGCGATACAGGAATGTGCTTCTGGTGAAGATAAACACTTCTGATCCAGAGCTGGTCAAACCTGTACATCAGAAGTGCCTTCCCCTCCAGAGAGTCTCACAAATACCATTCTGCAGCAGTCTCTGGGGATGCTTCCAGGCTGTATTGCCAAAACACATAGAAAAATAAATTCTGCAATCCCCCCAGAATTGCAGGTTTGTTAATATTTTTTCCAAGATTACTGTGGTTTCATATGAAAAGGCCTAGACCTCTTATTTGGACACATTTTTCCATGAAGATGACTATATGACTAAACTGAACAATCATGCTCCTTACAGGGAAAAAAAAATGGGTACAGGGAAGTTCAAATTTGATACTCAGCTATTCAGAATGTACGATTCTGTGATGCTGTAGAACATTTACATGCTAAATTCCAAGTGTGTGCCTAAGCCCACTCCAGCTCCAGGCAGTGGCTGTGCATCTGCAGCCAGCAAACTCATGGGGAGCATAACAGATGAACTGTAGATCTTTGTGACTGATGGCTCAGATCCCCACCCTCCATCTCAGGTTGGATATAAAGGAGAAATTCTTCTCCAATGTCTTCTTCTCTGAGAGGTCTTCTCCAACCTCAATTCAATGATTCATAAACTGTATTTCCATTGCACGTGAGGCCAGCTGGCTCCAGCTGGTGATGCTTCCTGAGATGTACTGCTGAAGCTTTACACTGGAGTGAACCACGTGGAGATCCCACATTCATCAGTGGTCTCTTGCTTTGCCATTTCCCTTGATTGTTCCAATGCAGAGCTCCGAGGGCTGAAATTAAGCAATGCTCTGCTATCCCTCCTCTTCCCTGACTGTGCTGCAGCCTCAGCTAGAGACAGCCCTGAGCAGGAACGAGGCAGGATGGCAAGGCTGTTAGTGTTTACAGATGCATTGCTCTGCTGAGCTTGTCACTATAGACTCCACCTGGGAGATGCACAGGCAGAAATTAGAGGCAGATAGGAAAAAAAATATATCTTAATATATCACGCTGCTGGAAGGAGGCAGCTTCAGAGGGCTTGTGGGACCAAACATCAGCCGCAGCCCCTGGGTGAGCTCTGAACTCAGCTCTTGCACAGCAAAGTGGCTCCGTGGGGTGGGCTCAGCTGGAAGGGCACCTCGACAGCTGGAGCTCTGACGCAGCCCTGACTGCTGCAGGAGCTGGGTGCCCTGCAGGCAGCGGGGTTGGTCACGGCAGGGCTCCCACATCCCATCCATCCAGCAATCCTGCACTGCACATTGCAATCCCTGCAGGACAGGCAGTGCAAAACCTGCCCGTCTCCGTCCTTCTCACTCCTGCAACAGTTTCAACATTCCAGAAGAAGAAGAATTTACTTATTGCTGAGCTGATTGTACAAGCTGGCGTGATTTATTTAAACATTTGCCAGTAAACACCAGAACGGGAGGCTGTTTTTCCAGCATTCCCACAGTGGAGTACTAGCAGAAACAATAACAGACCGTGTGATGGTTACTGTGGGACTTCCCTGCCAATTACACTGAGTTATAAGTTCCAGTTATGGGATAGAAAATAATTAATTTCATAAGGTCCAAGAAGAATTGCTTGCTCTGTATGAAGAATCATCTTCCTTTGGCTTTTTATGCCAAAACCATGTATAAAGACTAGAACTCAAAAAAGTGGCTGTGAAGGCTCCATGAAATAGAGCATTTCATTGTGACAAGCAGGGAAAGCAGTGTCAATAACAAAGACCAGGTCTGCAGCCACTGAAGCCAGCTGAATGTCCCCATCCCATCCCAGGGCCCGGATGGGACCCCCGTGCAGAAGAGCTCTGCCTGAAAGCAAGGTGTGTTTAGCAGAGGCTTTGGAAACTTGTCATGTCAGCTTCGGCTTAATGAAAATAAAAATCAAATTAAAAGATCTGCAAGCTCTTCCTTGGGATTTTTCAAGTGATGAGATTTAATTAAAAGCAAGCAAGCAAACAAAATCACATATTGTACGGACTAGAAGAATGAGCCAGAAACTGAACTGCAGTCAGGTCGATGTTTAAGAGGCTGGAAGAAAAGGTAAAGAAGTGGAAATGGCATTGTTTGGACCTCTTCCAAGCTGGGAGAAGAGCACCTTTAGTCATCCCAGCCACGCTGAGGTCACTGATACCTGACAGGTCTGCAGAAGAAGGGTGGATGGCTGAAATCCCACGGCTGACAGCAGCACGGTGCCCTGCAGAAGGGATGGAGTGGTGGTTCCCTGCTGACACAGCCCCGACCAGAGGGGGTGGCACAGCCTGAGGATGAAGGCTGTACCACCAAAGGTGTGAAGGGCATGCAGGTGTGGGAAGAAACCAAGTTGCCCAATTCTGTGATGACTTTATTCATTTATTTATTTATTTTTGCACTGGAAGTGCATTTTATCCCTCTGTCTATGATGTGCTGTAAAAACAAACCCTACAGAAACAAATAAAGCAACCCCCAGGACCCCATCTGAGTGCTGTCAGCCCTCAATAAAGATCTGCAATTTGTAGATGAAGGATCAGATTACACTCTGGATCCAAATGAGGCTGCATTTGCTACTAAAGCCAAAAATAAGCTCTTATTCCAAAGCCACAGGATAAACAGAAGCCTTTCTATCATCATGGAGCATTCTTCAGTTTGATGTTCCTTTCAGAGCACAGTCCCTCTCATGCATAAATACCATGGTAGGATAAGGATTGAGGAGTGGCGGGTTAATGCAATAATGTTCTGCAAAATGAGAAAAATAATCAAATAAACCCTGAAATGGAAATGCTGGCATTCATTCCCAACAGTGCAGTGTCAAAAAGGAGATTATAATTACCTCTAAGCCTCACAGCAACAAATGCACTTTCCCAGGGCAGCCTTACCTCCAGAAATTAAAAATATCCTGATTTACAAGCATTGGCTCCATTAAGCTCCACAGAACCACTGCCACAACCCTACAAAAGTGGAAACCCTATAATCCCACACGCAGATCTCACAGCTCTTGTGTGTGCTCCTTCCTGCTGATCAGAAGTAGGTCGGGTGTAGATAGGGTCACTGAGTGCAGTTCCTCCACCTGGAGCTCATCAGGACTGGCAGATGACTGTAAATGCTGCATGAAACCTCAGCAGGAGGATCTCAAAGCTCACTGCAGCTGTTACAGAAAACAAGACACTAATTCCCTTTGCACAACCAAATCTGGAGGATCCCATGCCTCTCCTCCAGTATTTTTGCAGGTCGCAGTGCTTCAGGACCACTGATCTTCTGCTCTGACTATTGAAAGATGCAGATGTCCAGAATGCTTCTGGACAAGAGGCTGACACTGCACACAGACCTGTCTGCATTCAGCTGTTGGTGCTGAGCTTCATGCTCTCGTGGGGGCTCAGCAGCCTGAGAATTCGTGATTCCCTTCTGTAACAAAAGATGCAGCAGCACATTAAGGTTCACCTATTGGATGTGATAACTAGCAGCAGAGACCTCCAGATAGCTCTGCTGGTGAACGTGATGGTATTTCCTTAAGGACCTGTTTGATGAATATTTTACTTAGCTCTGCTTTGCTTTACCCTGATTGGGTTGTGGATGTCCCTGCTCGTCCAGATGGCCTTTAAAGGTCCCTTCCAACTCAAAGGATTCCCACAAAGCCATGCACCTCTGCTTGCTGCATCCTGCACAGCCCTGAGGAAGAGCACTCAGCACTCACGGGTGCATTGTGCCCCTGGAAGCTGCAGTGTGAGCCACCCAGTGCCAGGAGGTGGCAGTGGGACCTGGTGGGATCCCTCCTCCCGTGGGCATCACTGCGCTGATCCACCTACAGAAGTTGTGGGGTGGGAGGGCACCGTGAGTCTTCAGCCTGGGAGGCACTACGGGAGCACCTCCAGGCGCAGGGAGCAGAAGTCTCACCACTGGGAACAAGTGGAAGCCAGGGTGAGAGGCACAGTGCTGAGGCAGGGGCACACAGCACAGCCTCTGTGATTGGCATTGATTTTACGTGGCAGCCTCTGCTCCGATTGCAGCAGGTGTCAGAACAAACCCCTTCAATCAGATCAAGGCTTTGAGAGACTCTGCAGAGAGGATGATGAAATCAGGAGGGCCACTCCGTGCCAGATCCGACCTGCTCCGTGTCCAGGCCATGACGATGCTCTGCTCCCGGTGCTTCACATCTCACTGCAGAATTTCTTCTGCTTAAAGAACAATCATCAGCAGCAAAACTTCTTCTCCCTCAGCTTCCCACTTACTGCTGCTTCTTTAAGTCTTCAGGCATCTGATAAACAGAAACGCAGCTTTCCCCACAGAGCGCTGTGTCCTACACCCACCAACAAAGTGAAATAACTATTTCCTTATATTAAAACAAAAGTTTAATCAAGTATTTTCCAGATGCTGGCTCACACCCCGCGGTCTGAAATTAATTCCAGAGAGAGTTTTGCTGAACTCCGAGGCCTGACAAACTTTTCATTCCGTAATCATTTTTCAGAGGAAGGCAAAACAAAATACATAAAACAGACAAATGGAAATATCACTAATCCCATCATGGCCACAGAGGAAAGAGCAATAAAGAGAAATATGACAAAGTGGAATTTTTCCGCACTGACTGCTCCAGTGCTTTATCTCCTGAGTGCTCAGACTGCTCCCCACCCGGAGCGCTGCTGCTGGCAGCCCCACTTTGCCATGGCACTCCTCCCAGCAGCTCTTAGTACGTGTTGCCCTTTGCTTTGGAGAAGCAGACAAAAGACGCAGCAGTGAAGTGCTGGGGGGTCCATAAGGAAGCACCCACACATCACCTATGAGGTCAACCAGACCTCAATCCGAGTGTTTGGTTTCTTTCAAAGATGTTTGAAATGTTCTTGGAGAGAAAAATCTATTCTTTTCTTCCCTAAGTCTTTCCCAGATAAGAATATTTGTTTCAGTGGTTAAAAAATGAACGCTTTACCTGTTGCAAAGGGAAAAAAAGTAGTAACACTTGCTCTGGAAAGTAGCTAGAAGTCTCCCATGAGTCCGGATGATTTATTCCCTCTGTGGTCCCTCAGACTCCTCTTCTATTAAAAAATGGGTGAAGTTTAGCCCTCTGAAAATAAATTGCTGACAACTTTCTCCTATGATGTATATCTCCAGAGGTTTTGTTGGCAGCTGATAGTTGCTGCTCTGCACATCTGTACTAAACACTGTCTGCTGGCCATAAATCCTCCCTGCTCCCTCGAGTCGTGTATGCCTCTCATCCCATATATATTCCGAATGGAAACGGAAGCTGGCAGGAGGGGCAGGGGGAGAGGGGCAGTAACAAGCACAGCCACGTCGCAGTCAGCAGGAAGGAGGTGTCCACTAAACCTCCAGCTGATGAGGAGGGCTGAGCAGAGCCTACCGACCACATGGGACAGCCATCTGAGAGCCCAAACACTAATGTCACATCAGTAACAGCATCACACATGCAGGTTAAACCCCCCAGCTTTCACCCTGCCCACACCCTTTGGGACTGCGGTAATGGAAAGCTATTTTCAACACAAAGGAAACAGAGAAAAGAAAACCAAAACAACCAGCAATGCCCCACCAAGCAAAGCCTCCAAATTCCAAGCTTAGAAAGTTCAAAACTCCTTTCGTCCTTCTGAGTAGCACAGGAAAAGAAGTGATGCACAAGAAATGGAACAAGGAATCGGTATTTATAGCCACAAAACCAAGGCAAAGGAAGAGCTACTTGAGAACTGCTGCCCTGCCACCAGCCTGGGAGATCTCAAAGAGAAGGATGAAAGCAGGGCACGATCCACCAGCTCTGTTCATTCAGAGTGAGAATCTTGCCCCTCTCATCTCAGAAGTGTCACTTGGCAAGCAACCCTTGATAGCTTGATGGGAATCTCATGAGCTTAAAAGAAACCTGGGGCCTAAGGATCTTTGGCTTCTCTGGAAGTGGGGACAGCATCCATCATGTGTGCAGATTTTTAGTGAAACCACAACCGTCCTTCCCATTTTCATTCCTGTTAACTGTCGATCCCTCTGCAGACAAAGAGGAAGCAGCAAGGTGCTCATCAGGATGCCTGGCAGTGCGTCGGGCCGTCAGTTCTGACACGGCCAGTCTGGGTTATTAGTCACAATCACCTTGTCCTCTGTGGGAAGAAGTGGCAGTTTTGCTGCCATCACCCACTTCAGAAGGGAAGCACTGTTCTCACTGAACTGCTGTCAGCACTGACTCACTCACACTCTGCATTGCATAGCATCAGAGAACCACTGAGGTTGAAGATCAGTGATCCAAGTCAGTGGATCAGATCTCAGACCCCCAAATCCCACCTCAACCTACTGACCACATCCCCCAGTGTCATCCCCATGGTTCTGGAATGCTATGGTGAGCCATCACTCCCTGTGCCAATGCATCACTGCTCTTTCAGAAAAGAAACGTTTCCTAAAATCCAACCTATGATCCAAATGCCTCATTTCCTAATATCCAACCAGCTCAAAGGATTAGACGCCAAAACTCAAGGCAGCTGCGAGGCACGGCTCAGGGAGCCATCACCCATCCTGCAGATGCAAGCCAAGAATACAGTTTCCACCTCTGAGTTGATTTGAAAGTAAATATTTTGCCCTCAAGTTGCTCTTCCAGAAAGCAGACGCAATGAGGACATGAAACAGCAGGGAAGAAGAGTTGTTTAGAGTACAGCAGGAATAGGAATATTAAAATAAATAATGGAAAACGTAAGCAGACTATCGTGGTGAATATCTAACTGCACTGAGCTCAGGCAGTCTCTGGGCTGGGCAATGCTTCCTGGTGTGGCAGTTCTGTCCTGCTCTAAAATGCATCAAATTGGCCCAAAGTCAACATTTTGGGGGAAAACAACACTACAGCACCACGAGTGATGGGTGGCTCCTTCTCAGCCCCTGGGTCCTCTGCTGTGGACTTTTCAGGAACAAAGGGACAGAAGGAGCCCTGCACCATGAGCTGACCTCCCCTGGTGTTCAGTGCACAGCTCCTTCCTTTCCTACCTGCAGCATTTTCCAGGAATGGTCGCTCGAGGGATATGAAACAAAGACATTTGTGCAGAAAGAATGGGGGGAACTAAGTTTTGTTTTATGTTTCCTTCCTTCTTCATGCCAAGAAGAGGCTCAGGTACAGAAGGAGCAGAATGTGGCTCCACAGCAATAGGTAGAGCCAAGCCATTTGAGGAGCAATTTGAGGCAGAAAAAAACAAAACATAAATAGTTACAGCATGAGAACATACCAAGGAAGCATATGGCACCGTCTATTTTACTAATGAGTTTTCAGACCTCGTTGGGGAAATTGGAGGTGATAAACAGCATTTCCCTTGCAGGATCTGAAAGAGTTTGAAAAATTCTAACAGATCTGAGTAACTGCAGGAGAATGTTAACAAGGAGGTCTGCAGTCACCGTGTTTCAGCACAGCACTCCTGTTACCTCTTTAAGCGGCGGGGAGGAGTAGCCCACATCCCTGTGTGTGCAAAGGATTCTAACTGAGCTCGTCCTGGTGGGAAGGAGCTGCTGTGGCTCTGGGGCAGGCACAGTGCTGGGGGAGCAGCACCAGGCACTGGTGAGGGGCAATGCACTCTGCACAACTGTGCTCTGATCGGCTCGGAGTGCTGATCAATCTCCACTCCCTGTTTGGTAGAACAGATAAAACGAAGCGTTGCTCTTCTCATTTATATCTAGCATCACAGATGCTATGAGGACAGAACCAAGCCGAGGCTCCCAACAAGCCACTATTTAAAGAGGAGAAATGATGCACAGTGTCAAAGTGTGCTCTCCCATGTTCACTTTGCAAAGCAAGAGGGAGCAGAGTTGCTAAGAACAATTCCTTTCTAGCACAAATGCACAGAGGTCTCCATGCTATTAGTGCTTACCTATCAAAATCCCTGCAACTTTCAAAAAAAAAAAATAAAAATAAAAAAAAAGGTCAAAATAGCACATTCAGGGCAAAAAACTCTAGTTTTGAATAATAATAGTAATAAAAAAGAACTGATTTCCTTTCTATTGGAATACGCAGCATAAAAGAAACTGTTCTGACACTGACAAAGAAAGGTATTTTGAATAACCCCAAAACAAAGAATCACTTTCCTTCGTGGTGCATTACTGGTGAATGGGAATGCCAGGAGAAGAAAAGCCAAAGCAAAGCACTCTGTTAAAAGGGCACTGCTGTTCTCCACGTGGCTGTAGCATTCAGCTGCCTGCAGCCACGTGTGGCTCCGCAGTGCTGGCAGCAGAGGGGGGACTGCCCTGGGAGCCCTGTGAAGCCGGGTGCTTCAGGCAATGTACTGCACTTCAAAGAGGTGGAACTCCAACAACAGCAGTAAAAAATCAATGAGTTTAATTTGAAAAATGGTCACAAGTCATAAATCCCATCTCGTATCACAGACGTTGGGCTCAGAGCCGCCACTCTCTCTCCGGTTGCATGGGTGCTGGGCTCCTCCAATTTCAAATGCATTGAAGAGAAAAATAGAGCAAAATAAGTGTTTAAGATGAGGAAAAGGATATGGGTCAGTTCCACGTCCCTTCTTTGGGTCCTCTCTTAGCAGAGACTGTATTGCAGCCAGCAGCAAATCACTGCTGGGCACAGCAACACGTCCCCATGGGGCACTTCATCATGGGGCACAGCAGCACGTCACCATGGGGCACAATGACCACAGCTGAGTTGCTACCAGGACACTGCTAACAGAATTCCTCTCCACTGCCCGAAGCAGCTAGCTCTCAGCCCATACTGCTCTGCATTATCCTGTTCAAAGACATCCATTCCCTGCAGCAATATCCCCCAGACCAAGAGGAATATCTGCCAAAATATTTCAGCAGCCCTTCCAACAAACACTCATGAGCCATTCTGGTACAAAAGCACAACCTGGACGCATTTCTGTGAAACTATTTCTTTTCAAGCCAGATACAAAATGCCCAACAGCTGTATTTCCTGGGGTTTAAGCTTTATTGGTAGTAGTGGATTTATTTGATTGTGCTGTAGTGATGTTTCTGAATCCACTCTAGGAAGGGGCTAACAAACTGCCCTGGTGCCAGTAGGCAATTCCCCAGTCTGCAGGCAGAGTGCTCTTGTTTATTAACTGCCTACAAGCTCTAAGTACGAGCTTAAATCCCGCTGCTTCTCTCTGCATCTCCTCTGAGCATTGCTGCAGGACGGGCACAGCTTGCTCATGGCCACTGATGCAGGGGGTGCACCTGCCCTACCACCCAGGGACTGCTGCAGGTCACAATGAGAGCATCACTGCCTTCTCCTCCTGGCAGCCCCTGAGCCTCCCACTTCACCTCCTTCCATGTTTTCATGGCACATGGATGCACTGAGGATGCATGAGGGGGAACCTCCACAACCCACAGGACTCAGAGGAGGGGCACAGAGCAGTGCAGTGCTGCCAAGTTTGGGGTGCTGGAGCTGTCACCCCACGAGCTGAGCCCAGCAAAGCCTTCTGCCCCACCCATGGCACGGACAGCACGACTGCTTGCAGAGTAACTGATTGCATCTGTCTCAGCACCCCCTTCCCCATCACATCATGTCACGGGCTTGATTTCAATCACAGACCTATTTTCATGCAGCCCTGGCTATTTTTAGGGCTAAGTAAGTAAATGGCTCATAAATAGCTTCTTGATTCACAGCAGCTTATATTGCTGCTATATGCCCTACTTCTCTCTGAAACTTTTGCACAGCCCCGGTGTCAGCATGTCACACTGCATTCTGCCCTTCAGTGTTTGACAACAGCAGAGCCCAACTGAAGTGAAAGGGACAGAGAAGAGCCAGGTTTCTGCAATTTGCCTCTGCAAACAGTCTGACATGCACTCAGACATGCACATTAGGGGTACTGCGTGACAACTTAATTTCACACCGGTCATGATTAGTCCTGGTAGGAAAATTGATTTCTCTCACTTCACTGCCCACATTCCAGATTGGAACGAACCAACAAAACTTTTCACAAAAGCCAATTTTTAAAGAGAGATTAATTCCGTTTGATAGCGATGTGTTTTTTTTTTTGTAAGCTAACGAGGGAAAAAAAAAAGCCAACCGCCCAAACTTCCTCCTAATTAAAACAGTGTGCAAACAGGAGAATGAGAAGATGTAAACGCTGTCCTCTGCTTCGTGCTTCCCACATGGATGGATTTACAATAGTGCTCAGCTCAGGAGAGGAGGCAGAGGATGTTCTGCTCAATAAAGGGGTGTAGAATAATCTCCTGCGGGGTTATCAACTGAGAGCAGCACGGAGTGGGGCTGGGGGCTGGAAGGAGCTGTGTAATTACTGCTGGACGGCCCTCACGAGTATTAATCAAAAGCAGAGGGAGGTGTTAGGGTTGGTGTGGGGCCAGTCCTTGTCTGGAGCTCATCTGGTTCATCCGGAGCTGCCCTGAGCATCTGACACTACGTCGCCTGTTGGGCTCCAGTTTTCCATCTGGGTATTGGGGACAGCATCCCTTCCCTAGCAGGTGTTGGGGATACAATCTGACGCGTGGCACTGGGATGAAGCTTTCCTGCCCCACGCTGGGTCACATTTAGATAACAGCCCACTCAAAGGCAGTGCTGAAGCAGAGCATCTCCTGTACCATGTCTCCCAAACCCCAGCTCCCTGCTGCAGCCTGAGCCCTGGAAAGCAAGAGTTCAGTGATTGCACTGCTTATTTGGAAGTGAACCCAGCTTCAACAAATCCAGCTCAAATCCAGCTTGACCCCCAAAGAGGGTGAGAAGAGATCTGCCTTCCTTAACCCCAAGGCCTTCAGGGCACTTTAAAAGCTTTAAACACCGAAAAATAAAGCAAGCAGCAGCTGGGCCAGGTGGCAAAAAACTGTTAATAAAGGTGACAGTCATAAAACTGCAGCACGAGTTTGCTGCTCCATGCAATGCATTTCATTTCAGTTAATCTTATTTGCTTTTGGAGGGGTTTTCAGGTATCCAATAAATGGAACATGCAGGCAGTGACAGGTTCGCTGTGTGCCTCGTGGAAGCAGGGAAATCCCACTTTGTCAGTGCAGGGCTCCCCCTGCAAGGATGTTCTGTGCTGCATGGATCTCACAGGCTGCTCCCTGCTCTCTGTGTGCTCCTCGTGGGGGTCCCCCCAGGTGGGAGCAGTGAAAGGGCTGCAGCTTTCCCTCTGCAGTGCTGTGATGGATCTGGATCCTGGATCAGCCCAACAGCCCCAGGACCCCTGAGCTGCCCCACGTCATGGTCTCATAAACCATCCTTAACGTGCGACCACAACAGTGGGGAAATTCAGGGCTGCAAAGCCTACAGCAACACTCCTGGGGCTGCACAAAGTATGCACAACTGCTGTTGTGTCTAATCTAAGCTCCTTGTCCCAGAAAAGGGTTATCAACAGCTTCCCAAGTGACAGCTTTATTTGTATATTTATTCTTGAATAGACAGAGCCCTCCAAGAGAGGTGGCAACTGACATTTTGTTTGGCACTCTTCTTAAGCTGAGAAGGATTGCTCTATAGTTTGCAACTTACTGTAGATGTTTGCTTGTCAGTGAAGGCTACAAACCTATTTTAATTAAAAGTGGAGCTAGGGACTGACAGCTGAACTGCGCTGCCTTAAAAAGAATTGCTGAAAAGAGCCTGGAATGGGTTTTAAGTTTCTAAAATAGCCCCATGTTTTATATCAAAGGGAAACAGGAACACCCTTCAACTGCATTTTACACAGTTACCAAAGGACAATGGACTAAAAGCAAGAAGGTTTAGAGTAACTACACTCTGTATTAACTCTCCTCCAGGATGTTTGTTTTATCAGCAAGATGCCCAAGGCTCCTTTCACTCGTGTCATGCCTTCAAGAAGCACGAATCCTTCCTTCCCCTCAGCTTTTGGAACCGCATTGCGAGGAAGGGGAAAAGCAAATCGTTTCCATTTCACGTACTTAAATTGGATTTGCACATTTGGAGGAACAGCTGCTCTTTTTGGTGGACAATGAGTTTAAAATGGAGCCCCAGGCTTCTCAGCACAGCATCCTGGGAGGGAAGGGATGAGTGTCATCTCGTGCACTCTGCTGACCAGCAGCATCCCAGCAGCAGAACCAGGCTGCAGCTGGCTCCGTACACCTTAGCTGGGCCACAGCTGCTTCTACAAAAGCATCCTGCACCAGCTCTCCAGGTACAATCTAATTGAAACATGAAAACACACTTCAGTTTCTTTCTTTTCTTTCTTTCTTTTTTTTTTATGACACACACAAATATTGTTTCTCCTTCTGGAACATCTGAACGTTCGGAATGAGCGTGTGGATCAATAATTCTTCTATTAGATAATTGAAACACGCTTCTTGATTTACACTAATGCACTTGTTAAGCAATAAGTAATCAGGCCGTGGGCAGGTCTGCATTGCTGGAGCACAGATGTGATTAATGGGTAGGTGAGAGGCAGACAGGCTGCAGCTCAGGAGCTGCGTGGCATTGCCTTACTCTGCGAAGGAACTGCTTGACACAGCTAGGGGGAAAGTAACGTGTGCAGGCTGTGCTCACCAGGCCCCAGGCACATGCCCCCAGCTTCCCATCAGTGCAGGGAATGCAGCAGCAGGGCTCCAGGTGGAGCAGCTCAGCCTTAGCTCCTGCCCAAGGTGGAAAAGTGCCCCTAGACCAATAAATCATTCCTGGCACTGAAAAGTGCAGTTCAATCGTATGTTCCCAAGACTTAAGCCTCAGTCAGTGGCAAAGCCAGCCAGCCTTCAGCCTGGTCCTGTTCCAGCTCAGACACAGTTCCCATCAGCTCGGATGTGGGATGCATCTCACACTCACTCGAGGAGCAAACATGCCACGCATGATTTCTGGTTGAAGCCATGCAGAGTTCCCCAGGACGAGTCACAGCATCCCACTTCTGCTCACTGGAAGAGGTGGCTGAAAACCCAGTGCCCCCCGGACTGCCTTCTTCATCCATAACAGGAATAGATGTGCCAGCCTGGCTCACTATGACAGAGCTGCCCGCTCGAGCCACTTGCAGCGAGCAAAGACCTTCAAAGGACGTGCCTGAGAGGCTCTGCCAAGCACACCGACATTGACAAGGTTATGAAGATCAGCTCCAAAGAGCCACTTGAGCTGCACGCTTTCACCCAGGCCTCCCCTTTTCCTGTTTACCCAGCAGCTCGCCTCTAATCAAATTGGATAATGGAGTAAATCCCTTCAATTACACTTGTTAGAGCAGGGGACTGCTGACTGCAGAGCACAGCCCCCATTTCCCTGAGAGGTCCATGTACCCATCACCCCACTGCTGCCTCACACCGATATAATGAGCACAGGCCAGCAGCTGGGGGAGAGAGGGAGGACAGTGACATTATTTTACTGCCCTCTGACTAATGATGTGCTAACATGCTCAAGCACTGAGGTGAAGCTGCCAAGCAGTCATGGGAAGCGTAATTAATCCCTTGCTTATTAAAGTCTGCAGCATCTTGACGCAGTGCCGGTGGGAGCTGTGCTGCCCACCCAGCCCCTCACTGCTGCTCACACTGCAGGGAGAGCACCCAGGAGCTCAGCTCACAAGATGTGGTCTCCTATGACAAACAGTGTGAGCTGGAGGCGTGTGGCAGCGACGTCCAGCTCAACCAGCTGAGCATCCATCCATTCCACACAAGGAAAGGAGCTGAAGCACATGCCTCCCTCCGACCATTTGATTCAGGTTAGTTTAAAAGCTTGTCAGCACTTCATGTTCTCCCCCATTCCTTTTCCTTCGGTAGGAGGAAAGGAAGGGGATTTGTCTTCTTGGATCACAGACAGTTTTGCAGCACCGCAGCACTCCTGTCCTCCCTCTCACTCATGTGCTCATCCGTCAGCCCTCGAGGAAGTCCCTGTTTGCTCACAGCTCAGCATAAAAAGGGGCAAGAAAATACCCTGTGCAAACGGAGTGGGATGAACCGAGCCAGGGAACGCACACAGCAAGTCCAGCAGGTCTCCCCAGGATGGGGGAGTGGAGCACCAGCTTGGAGAGCTTTCAGCTGCTGCCAAAGCCCAACTGGACACATTCCTTTCAGCCCAGTTCAGCTACTGTGGCATTTCTCTAAGCCTAATTGTGCAAAAAAAAAAGTAAAAAAAATAAATAGACATTTTTCTTGTGCTTCAGTAACCAACGACTGTGAGCACACAGGGCCAGGGGAGCTCTTCACGTCATCTGCTACACACCGACTGCAAGAAAACACATCATCACCTACTCCTGTTTAAATCAGAAGTCAGGATGAGTCCCCACATGCACAGGAATGGGTGGGAAGGTGCCACTTCTCAGCAGGGAAAGAGGAAGGCTTCAGAAATTAAAAACTGACAGCGGGAGGAACTTGGGTTTACTCCCTGAGGGCACAGATCCTTCAGCTGAAGCACGCACATCTTAATGAAGAAATGCAAAGCAGAAGCAAGCAGCTCTTGGGCAGTAACCAAGCTGCTGGCAGCAGGAGTGGTCCCACCAAAATCACAACAAGCACTGCACTCAGGCACAGCCCGCCTGCCTGCACCGTGCTGCTCGAGCTCTGTCAGCAGGGAGAGGGGAGGAGGCAGCTCAGTCGTTCCCACTTAATGAAGATGCATCAGTATTATTTACTCCTAACATTAATTGGGACGTCAGCTAGAAAACATCGACACTGAAGTGATCCAGCACTACAACACAAGGAAGCACCAAAGCAATAAAGGCAGAGCACAGCACGCTGCTGAGCCCCCCCGTGCTGCTCCTCGGAGCCCTGAGCACAACCAGGGGCCTTGAGATCGGGCTCTTTCCCTACAGGTGTCCTCAGGCAGGTCCTCCCCATCCAGTGCCTCTCCTGCAAATCCCTCAGTGCTGAGCACCTTCCTGCCAGCCCCACTTTCCCATCCAGTTAGGGGTTTTGCCTTTGGGGTCTGCAAACAGGAGCGGTCAGGAGCCAGCTCCTTGCAGAGCTTGAAGGGAGGCAGATTGTGCTTCAGCTGCTCTAAGCCTGCGCAAAGAGAAATGAACTGCAGTTCCAGCTCACCTTAACAGCTCCTGCAGAGCTTTGCAAGGATGCAGAACAGCTGGAAATAGAAAACATCCTGCTGCTGTCCTTATTGCACTTGTTTGTGCTTTCAACTGTTAGAGAGCTACAGGAGGAGCTGCACGTGTAACCTCGTGCATGTCATGGCCCCTCTGCCTGCTCCTGCCCCTTCACACCAACCCAGGTAGGTGAGCTCCCACACATTTCCCCAAGCAACCAACTACACAGAACTTGTTCTCCCTTTTCTTCTGGACATGCTCTGTGTGTCCCTTCCCTTTTACCACATTTGCTTCTGAAACGCTTCTTAGTGGAGTTACACATAAAATGGACAAGGGGTAGAAGAGTGGAACATGAAATTGCTCTTATCTGCTGCACGCAACAATAAATCAGGCTGTGCTGCTGACTCTCTGGGAAAATCCACCTCCAGAAAGTCCCCACTCAGCGTCCTAATGCATTCAGGGAAGGCTCCTGGGGAGGGAGGGAAATGAGGTGGGGGTCAGAAGAGCTGCCTGGTTTCAAGCATCTCCCAGCACACCTGTTCTCAGCTTGTTTGCTGATCTCTTGTGACTGATCACCAAATCAAATCTTGTTTCCCAGACACAGAAGCAAGAAATGGAGACGAAGGAAAACAGAAGAGGGCAATGTTTTGACAATAAATAGGACATCAATTGATCAAGAGAGCCCTAATGCACAAACAGCTCAAGGAAGAGCCATCGATTCTCCCACATATGGCCTCAGTTAGCACACATGCCTGGTTTATTGTGATCCCCAGGGAGAAAAAGTGTTGGAAATCCTCAGCACAAAAAGGACAGCTGTCTCAATGTGGTGACAGTACGTCTCCTTTTAATTAATTAGTTGGTTTTGTTTTATTTTTTATTTAGAGAAAGACAAAACAACTGTGACCGTAGCTTGAAAATGTGTTTGATGAAAAATATCTAAGGGATGACTACAGCTGTTAGCAGAGTAGATCTGAAGTCTCTATTCTGCCTCATCTTGTCTGGCCAAGATCAAGCACAGACCACCTTGAAATACAACAATTTCCCAGGATTTTAAAGCGCTCAGCAGTCACAGGAGGAGCATTATTCCACTGTTCACACATGGGAAAGAACTGTGACTTTCTTAAAAGGAGGTCACTTGGCCAAGATCGTGTGGAGGACCCATCTCCTCCCCAGGGCAGTGCTCCAGCAGGCTGCTGCTGAGCAGCTCTTGGCAGAACCCCCAATTTATATCCCCAAAATGTGCACGGGGGTTACCAGGCAGGAACGGCTCCTTGCCCCACAGCTCCCTCTTCTACCTGCTCCAACTACTCTCACGTTCATCCATCCCTGAGCAAAGGCTTTCAGAGCTTCTGCAGCAGAGATTGACACCGTGTAAATGAAGAGTAAATGCCTGACTGCAGGCAGACCCTTGCTGGGAGAGGCTGCAGTGGCTGTTGCCAGACTGATCCGAGCTGATGTGTGACCTTCATTCCAGACCCATGGAGCACTTTGGGGCAGGACTGTCTCTCTATGTCTACAGTGATGGCCACAGCACGTGTCATCTCATTCCCAGCACGTTACAATACTAATAGAGAATTGACAGATAGATGCATAGTTGTTATGCATGGATTTAAATAGTATTCCTGGGCTGGTTCCAAAACACAGGTGGTGATTTCTGGACATTGGATACATTATCTACAGCAGAGCAAAAATTATAGTGATCAAGAAGAAAAAAGCATTATCATCCTTCCATCATTTCCCCTCTGAAAAAACTCAACAGGTCAGCTGCTTCTAAGCCCGCCCTGATCAATCATGGCAAATGCTAAAAGCATTTAGGAGACATTCTCCTTTGAGCCATTTGTCAAGTGGAATCTGGCACTTTTTAGTCCTTTTATTAGTTCTGCTAGTGAGAGAAATTCACTTGAAGCCAATGCTTAATGCAGTGAGAGAGCAGTACATATTTCTGTGGCAGAGATACCCATTATTCAGTGGTGTGCAGAGATGTGAAGGGGATTTAACAAAGCCCTGGGCTGGAAGGGAGAGAGTGACCCACGCCTCGACCTGCCATCCTGTGTGCACATCCCTTTAAATCTCCACTTCAGCCCAATGTAACTCCTATAAAAGGCATTGGAAGTGAAAAACAAAAGTGTGGTTATGAGGGGAAAGGAAAACCAGGGACTTCCTGCTCGGTCCAACAGGTGCAGGGAGATGGTACAGGGGCTCAGCCATCTATCTCTGTGCCACGGGGCAGTGCCAGCAGTCACTGAATGCTGCATGGGAGAACGTCAGTCTGGGGCATCCTGCTGGGCACTGCTCCAGGCACCACCTCAGCTGTGTTCCCATTCAGTGGTGTACACACCCTCATCCCCCAGCATAGCATCAGCTGCACCTGAGTGGCCTCTAATATGCTTTAAGCCTGGGGAACTAAGGCACAAAGGGATGAAAAGCACTGCCCAGAATCCATATGGGGGATCGTGTGCTAAAGATGGGAACTGGGCTTTAATTCTGGATCAGTGCTTAGTGGCTTGTGTCAAGCCTTTGCTGGTTGCTCAGCAGCTACTTCTGGGGCTGCGACTTTCTACTCCCATGCATTTATACAGTGCCTGGCACAGAGGAGTACCAGTGCTGCTGCAAAGCTAGCAGCTTTTATAATCTCCCCAAATTAGTACCATTGGACAGCAAGTGGGAAAGGAGGACCCCCAGTCAGTCACCATCACTAGGACCCTGCTCCTCTGCTCCCTTCCTCCGTGCAGGTCTCTCATTATTTCCCAACAAGGACACTTCTTTTTCTCTCCCTCGCTTGTCAGGATCAGATGACATTTGAGTTGAGCAGATGAGACCTTTTGGGGCACGACACATGGCTGCGGTCGCTTTGGGCAACCAACTGCCAAGGCCTTCAGCTGCTCCACTTTGATATCCCTGCATTGCCAGCCTCTCTGCCTCGCTGGCAGTTTGAGCCCTGCTACCCACAGAGCTTTGCAGCTCAGAGGTCTGGGCACGAGTGTGGGCTGCCCTCTCCATAGCTGGTCATTCTCCCTTGCAGAAAAGGAGCTGATGTGTTTTTGGGGGTGCTGGCTGCTGGATGTGGGGTGGCATTGCTTTGGGGAGGGGGCTGAATGACCTGCTGTCAGGTTGCATGGCCCATGTTGTGTGTCCCAGCAGTTCCACTTCCATTCTGTAGAGGTCTGATTCGTGCCACCTACGTGTTTGGTTCACAGCAACTATTTCTGACCCTTCTTCTGTGACCACTGAAACATTTTCCTCCTGCCCTGCTCCAATATTGCCCGAAAATGCTGGCAGGTGTGATAAAGTCTGCTCTTGGGCATTTCCATGTTAACACAACAATATGTGTCAGAGATCAAAGCCAGTTTGGTTTTCCTTGTATAAAGCACTCGTGGCTCGTGAATGATTTCTGAACTGTACCAGTCCTAATTAGTACGGAACATTTAGGTCAATTACAACAGCGTACTGGTTACTCCAATTATTATTATTAATTGTATTTGATTGCACATTTGGAACTATTAAATGTGGTATCTCCAGAGCGCCTGCATAGACCTTTAACTCAGCAGAAAACAACGAGAAGTGTTTAACACAGGGAAACAGCCAGATAAGGTGAGGCTGGGATTCACATCACCCCATCCATCATCTATCTACTCCATAGTGCCTGGCTGAGCAGAGCACTGGAGTCACAAAGGACTCGTCTGCCTTCAAGCTCTGCTCTCTCCACACCAAAGTCTCCTTCCCTCACTTGTCCTGTGTGCACCAAGGCTGCACACACCCAGTTGGGCATTACTACAGCACAGGGCCAGCACTGCAGCAGGGCAGAACTGCCTGGGGAAGGCAGACACTGCCTCGTGCATGGTTCTGGCTCCCCTCCACGTGGCTGCATCCCAATTAGGAAGGACAACTCAAATGATCAGAATTGTCCAAGAAAAGTAAAACCCAGGCATTCCCCCTTCAGAGAAGGCTTGAGTGCTTGCTTTCCCAGGGCTTCATTCACTCCTATGGAGGCAGAACTTAACGCTGCTTCAAAAAATAAAACCAAAAACCAAACCACTTTGAAGAAGTGTTTCTGCATCCTACAGTGTTCAACTGCTAATGGGAAAAGAAATGTATTCAGCGTTCCACGTAGCAAAGTAGCCTTGGAGGAATGCAGATCATGTTTTCCCTCTGCAAACGTTCGAACATCCCAATAAAATCACAGCCCCACCTTTTCCACCAGCTTGATAAATCACGGGGAATGGTAATAACAAGTTTATTGTTGTCATGATGATCGTTACTGAGAGATTTTATGGTGTACTAGAGAGAGGGGGGTGCTTGTTTACAGCCATGCAGTGCCTTCTGAAGGACTGTGGGACTCTGCAAGACTCAACTTACTGCTAAGTTTCTGGTTTAAAAAGAAAACTGTTCTCTTGAATCAGGCCCCATCTCAGTTGTGATTGCATGCAGCAATGCTGCTGCCCCTCTGACTGCCAGGGGTTCCCACAGTGAGCAGAGAGCAGCTGGAAGTCGTGGCAATGAGACTGCATTGCTGTCCCGTGGCCCTGGGGCAGTAATGCACCCAGAAACCTGAGTCACATAACCAGATGGTGCCAACCTCCACTTCCACATTTGATGCTGTTAATTACAGCTATTGGTAGGATTTGGGCTTATGGTGAAGATTGGAGCTGTGTTCCACAAGTTCTGGGTTACACTCACAGAAGAAGGCAGTTTTTGCCCGGAAGAGCTTTGCATCTGACACGCACCACTTCCAGCAGAGCTTGTAGTTATCTCCCATTTTCTGTATAATACCAGGACCCCCCAAGACACAACCAAGGCCCTGGAGGACATCTGCCACTCACCATGCCGGTACTCAGGCAGCAAACACCCCTTGTTTTCACACTGCCTTATGCATGCTCCAGCATCCCCTTCCTATGGCATGCTGAGATGACTCTGAGCCTTCACGGCAATTATCAGCTTCAAAACCTCTGAGCAGATGCTGTCTGCTGCCCTGTATCAAAAACAAGGCCAGGGACTGCCAGGCCAGAACACATGGCAGCAATTTTGAGGGATGGCTCTAAGGTCTACGCACTCCTCCATGAGCTCCATCTCTCTAGATATAGGAGCTCTGTATCACTGTGCAGAACATCTTCTCTCCCTTCCCCATAGGACTGATGACAAATTAGCATTTTGCCCTCTGGAATGACTCTGTCTAGTGAATTGCATGTATCTTAACACTTGGACATGAGTTTTGTTTTATTGGAAATCCCCCGTGCTGCTTTACGGCCAGCTCTGCAGACCAGCCTGACAATAAAGCAGGAGCAGTGCTCACAGAGGTGCTCCACAAATGACTGCTGCCAACTCAGCGCTTCGCAAGAAAGCACTCAGCATCTGGCAGGATTGGATTTGTGCTTTTTTATTTTTATTTTTAAGCTCTCCCACCTCTTTTTTTGTGGTATAAATTAAGTTTAATACCACAGCAAGCCCACAAAGATTTTCAGGGCAGAGCAAGCTAACAAACAGAGTGCTGTAATGCAAGAGCAAGCACCCTGCCCATCCAGCTTTTCCTTTTTTGCATTTTAATGCTTTGTCTCTTCCAAAAGTAGCCACAAGGTTTATACCTATTAACATGGCTTTCATTAAACAAAATAAGTAAATCTTTGAAAGCTTGGCTTTGGATTTAGTAAGCTGGACAAATCAGTTATCCCAGCACGCAGGCTGAAGGGTGCTCTGGGAGTGCAAACACATCCCCATCTATTTGCAGTGTCCATGTTCAGTTACAGGCACTGATCTGGAGATGGGCACTGGGCAACAAACGCCTCTGAATGGAGAATGAAGGAATTCCACATTCTGCATCGTAAATCTCCATAACTTATTGGGAAGAAATCTGAAACAGTTTGATTGCAGTGTAAAGCACTTTCACAGAAAGAAAAGATCAGATACTAAGGGCTCTAATCTAGCAGAGACAAGCAAAGAGAAAACCTCTTGATGTGAATTAAAGCCAGACAAATAGGAATGCAAAATGAGACTAGCATCTTTTAAGTAATGGTGATTAATTATTCAAACAACCTGGAAGGAGGAGACTCTCCATCACTCCCAAACTACACCCGGATCCCTTTGAAAAATACTCATCACACACAGAAGTTACTGTGACCAGGAGTAACGTAAGCAAATGGCAATCCATCAGCTAGAAAATATCATCTCACAGTCCCTTCTGCTCTTTTAGATTAAGACTCTAACATTTTGGTATTAACTAGATAACTAAGAGCTCTACAATTCCAAGGAAAGAAAGGGAAGCATTATTAGAACTTAAACAGTGCACTTCCCTCTGCTCAGCAGTGAGCTTGGGAGCAGAGAGGCTTGTAGAGCTGCAGGAACTAGCACAGCAGTGGTCTGACCAAGTTCTCAGGGAGCAAAGAGAAGGAACTAAGTGTTTTTCCACTCTGTGATCCATCTACCCGACCAACAGGTCACATTCAGTTTCCAACACATGGGCTACATCACTGTAACACCAGCTTCTGAGAGGACATGTATGAGGCTATGGCTTGTGAATGGCATTATACAGCAATTATGTACCAAAAGAGCTCCCAGATGTGCAGTGAATGTGGTTAACAAAATGTCCCAGTTTACGGCATTTTCTCCCTCTCCCTCTCTCTCTTTTGTCATTGTCCTTTAGAATGTGAAAGTGAAGAATAAAGCTCTATTTTTAGAAACAAGCCTAGGTCCCAAAAAGCGAGCAAATTAAGTGCTGAGATTTTCTAGGCAGAGGGAACTGGCACAATGCAGGCCAGCCCCACATCTGCTGGCCAGAGCCACCTCCCAGGATGAGCAGAGCAGAGCTGCCCCATCAGAGCAGCACCCAGCTGCAGAGCAGCACCCAGCTGTGAAACCAGAGTGGGACTGTCTGCCAGGGAGCAGGGTTACCTGCCCTGCCCCCCGCACCTCTCTGATGGAAGACTGAATTTAACTCTGCCTTATCTTTGTGACAAACACTTGGATTAACAGTCAGGTTGCCAGTGATTCACAGCATACTTTGAAGGTCACGAGCCACTTACCTGTGAGATCTTCCTAAAAGTTAATTCTGCTCTGAGGGTTGATTTCTGCATTGTGTTTCCACCGCACGTTCCTCCTGTGGCTTCATACGTGAATGTCTGGATGAGACAGAGCCATCTGTCATTATTCCAAGCTGGCAAGAAGCTGGGTGGAAAACAAGAGGAAAGCATTACTACATGACAGGAAGTCAAATGGAGTTGTCTGAGAAGTTCGGAGTACTTGGATGACTGAGATCACAGAATCTACTGCAAGATCTGATCTAATATCACTCATCCATATCCTCTAAGGCATGGGGCTCAACTCCCTGCTCCCTCTGCTGGCCCAGCTGCCTGGTCTGGTACCCAAGTGGCAGCAGCAACTCATCATCAGTGGTCTCCCAACCTGGCTGCTCCAGATTTTGCACCAGAAGTACCAATGTTTCACCAGGAACAGCAGCTCCCTAATTTGTGCTGGTGCCAGAACCCTGCTCAGGCAGCTCCTAACATGATTTATTCTAAGGATGACTAAAAATGATTATTGCTGATCACATCACTGTCTTTCTGAGCACCTGACACTTTAAACCTAAAAGTGTGCAAAGGAAAATCCAGATCCTCAGCAGAGACACAAACCCTCAATCGAGTGGGTGGTTTGGGACATGGGGACCCATTACTGATGATGTCAGGAAGACCCTAACATAGGAAGTACCCCCTCTGCACATTCCTGCATCTTACCCAGCCTGGCTTGTTGCCTCTTGGCCTTTCCATCTCACTTAGTTCATCCTCTCATCATATTTAGAGGCTCTTTGGGATACAAACAGTTCTGATTTGTATGTACAACCACCCAGAACAAGGAGGGCTTGGATCCTCAGCCCCAACAGTAAATAATAGTTAATGTAGTCCAAGCATGACTAGCCCGTTTCTACCTAAAAATGTCAATAAAACAGGACCATATTGATGCAAAGAGACATAAAATGTGAACTCCTTCAATACATGCACTTATTTGTCTCAGTTTGTGAGGCTACGAAGGAAAGAGCTGTTAGCAGTGAGTAGGATTTTATTAGCATCATAAACCCCAAGAGCAAAGTTTGTGTCACAGAGAACTGCACATACATTTGAAGACTTAATTTATATTCTTGACTTTTTTGCCTTTTTTTTTTTTTCCCCTCCAAGCAGGGATACCTCATTATTTAAAATAAAGACTAAAAGACTCTGAATGCTCTTTGGGTGAGAGGAAGCTCACGCAAAAGCCAAACCTCCATCCTGGCCATTAGATAGAGTTCTTTACCCTTTGTACATGAGCTACCAGTATATACACTAGTAAATATCTACAAGGAAGAGTGGCTTTTGTTGGCTTCCCACGAGTGGGGCTCTCAGTGATGAGGAGCAGACCTTCAGCTGGGATGTGGGTGGGAGCCACACGCTGGCCCCACACACCAAAAACACACTGAGAGCAATTCAAAACCAGGGGTCAAAACTCCCCAGGCCCTCCATCATTCTCCTCACCTTCAACAGTGCTTCCATTTCATCTGGCATTTTTGGAGATGGGTCAGCTTTCTGATGACGCTAGGAAATAGATATTGCAATACAATCACAATCAACCACTGTTAATCAGGAAATTACAGCTTTCCATGCATTACAAAGCCTTTAAGCACCAGCTGCTTATTCTGGTGTATTTATGCAGTAGCAATTCTGCAGAGCAAGTTCTATGTCTATTACAGAGCCGTTAAGTCTCTGTAAATATGGCTTTAATGACCAACGAGCATTTATTTGGGATCCTGTAGCCTGCCTGTTCCGGGGAAGTGAATTAGACACGTAGGTGAGTGCTGCAGGCACAGCACCAGGAGCTTTATGACAAAAGAAACAGGCTGCCCAAGGAGCTGTGAGAAAGCTGTTGTGCAGGGCAGTGGATAACAGCGAGCAGCGTGGCGTGGCTTTCCGGCACGCTGTGCCCGCTGCCCATTGAGCGTGGAAAGCATTTGCAGCTCTGAGCATCAAGGGGAGGCCAACCCACTGCCAGAGCACAGTGCTCCCTCGCTGTTTGTGAGAGCAGGGCCTCTCCTCACACCTGGAAGAGGTGCAGGGAAGGGAACCATAATAGGATTTGATTCTTCCTTCCACCTCGACTGCAAGCATCGCTCCTTTCAGGTACCTAACTGATGGGAAGCGTTGTTCCCTTCTGTTTCCTCCACCCTTGAAATCTCAACTTCTTGCCTGTTTTTTTCTTGTATTATTTCCCAGCTTTTTGCCTTGCCCAGCTGTCCTTCTTCAACAATAATTAACCCTCCCCATCAGCCAGGGAAGCACTTTAAAGTTCTGGCAATTCCATTTTCTAAATGACACCACAGGAAACGATGAGAGGGGAAAAAAATTCAATCAGAAGGGCTCTCCAGAGTTGCTCCTCTGCAGCACCATTAGTGGCTCTCCCTGGTGGAAGGCAAACTGCTGCCAGGACCACAGTCCGATCCCACTCTCACCAGTAGCGCTTACAAAATAATTAACTGCAAGAGAAATGGAAGGAGAAAATAAACAAGCACGAGAGGCTGTTAGGATGCACTCTCCACGAACGCTCGTTCCCAACAGACCCACGTTTCAAGTCGTGAAAATATGTAGTGCTTCAGAGCGTGGCTGAACAGAACAGCGGCCGCCACCGGGTGACCCAGAAACACAGACGAGTAATGAAGTTGTCTTCCTCGCGCTTCGGGGCTGAGCACGACGCAGCCTGCTCTGCAGCCTTAAAAGCAGGACATGGGCAGGAAAACCCAAGAGCAACATCCAACAGCGATAAGTCAGAGCACTCGTTTTAATTATAAACTGAACCAAATACATTAGAAATGCAATTACAGTGCCATTCGCTGACAAGGAATTCAAAACGCTCGAGCTGTTAGTTGCCCAAATTAACTCATGGAGATAACAGGATTTGAGGGAGCCATCCTGCACCCTAGTTTAACTGAAAACATTGAGGTCTGAAGGGAGGCCAAGGCACTGACGTGGAAGGACTGACCCACCTCTGTGCCTACAGCCCTGTTAGGGGCCATGCCTCCATCCTTGGGGTCTTAAATCTAATGAGCATTGTGGGAATGGGATTCCAGCTACAGCACTGGTGCCACGCAGGTCCTTGGGCAGGAGAGCACAGCCCCGCAGCTCTGTGGTTTGCTACTGTTATCAGTACTGACATTAAACTACATAGCCTCCCATTAATCAGCCAAAGCTGGACCAAAGTTCACTGGGGCATTCCCATCTCCAGGCAGGCCAGGTGCTGCACAGCTCCAAGGCCAGAGATCCTGCAGCCACTAGAGGATGCGTCAGGTTTGACACAACACAACTCAGAGCAAAAGCCGAGCTGCTGAGATCCCCCAGCTCACAGCTCCTCAGCAGATAACCCCTCGAGCCACAGACTGTTAAATCACATCCCTCCACACTTCTCCTAAAGAATCAATAGTCTGCATCTCTCACCCTCACGACCTCGCCTGATAGAGATAACACCAGTACCTGTGGGTCACTGCTTGCAGGATGGCAGCCAAGGAGTTTCCCAGCATACCAAAAGCCATTAAAGTTCATTTCGATGTTTATTTATAATCCTCCTTTCCGAAATGATAAATATTTAATGCCATGCCCTGATAGGAAAGCAAAAACCATGGGCTGTGTGCTGGGAGCAGGAGTGGCCCGGCAGCAAGCAAGGTGGGGATGGGCTGAGACCAACCTGAGAGGGAACCAAACCTACCTGCAGGATTCCTAATGGTGATTTAAAGCCATGCATCCAATTCCTGACGAGTAACAAAGGATTCTTGCTGTGGATTCTGTTTTCCAGGGAGAACCATTTAATAAGTTTCACTCAGGAAGTCTCTGTTCCCAATAAAGACTTAACAAAGTTAATTAGACTAAACAGTAATTATCATGTCTCTTCATTGTTCAATTATCTTGCTGAACTGGTGTTTCCTGATTAATTTTCTGATTAAAATGTATTAAATTGAAAAGTGCCCACAAACACGACATGACAGCACAAACACGACATGACAGGCTCCCTCCGTGGCAGCAGGAGTTCTGGAGGAGGGGGTTCACACCCCTGCACCCCCAGACCAATCCATGCTTGGCCAGAGCTATGGGGAGGAGCCTGGCTCGTTGCACAGCACAGCCACTCAGCACAAACCAGGTTGGGTGGCTTACCACATTCCTGTGCCCAATCTCCTATGGGACCAATGTACTTCCATAGATGACCTTAGAGAAAATTCAGCCCCACAGTGTTTTGCAGTGGGTGGCACTCCTGAGCCCAACTGACAGCGCTCCCCAGGACTGCTTCAGCATTCGTTCTCAGCGGTGCAATAATCAGTGGTGCTTTGATTGTCCCTCCTGATACCATTTGCATATCTTTTGGTAAAACAAATCAGAAAACAGGATTAATTCTTTCTTCACTTCACTATCACCTGCGCCTACAAGGAAATAAGGTCGTTCTCTCCCTCCCCAGATCCTTCTCTCCCTCCCCAGATCCTTGCAATTAGGTTTTTAGAGCCCAAGACTTACTATAAATTATTAAAAGGACACAGGTGGGTTTGTTTTGCCTTCCCTAAAGCTAGTAATCCTGGATTGAGTCCCACCTAGCACAGAGCAGAAAGGATGAGGCACCGTGGAAGCTCCAGCATGACTAATGTCAGAAGAGTCAGCTCAGAATGAACCCACAGCTCAGCACATGGGAACTGGAGGCTCTCTGCAGGCAATCCAGAGGCACAGAGAGGTTTCTTTTCTTCCTGCTTGCATCTCTGAAAATTCACACAAAGCCCAGAGCTGCTGGTGAGAGCAGCCCAGGCTCTGCCCAGTGCTGCTGCAGGGGCTGGGCTCACTGCCCTCTGTCCCCTTGCAGGAAGGTATCTCTTCTGGACGTTTGTTCTTGGTCTTGAGCAGGGTGTGTATATGAATGCAGAACACCACAGGTTTGGTGTTTCCATTGCATAATGTTTTGGTCTATTTTAAGCCACGCTTCTAAAGACTAAAGCTGAGATCCAGATAAGGAGTTGACTTTGTTTATGATGTACTAAGCCTCTGAGAAGAGCTGCAGCTCAGCTAAGAATAAGTATCCATCCACGAGCTAACAGCTTACACCTCCGCCTCCAGATAAAACACGGCAGAGGAAGCATTTACAAGAGCTCCATCAAACACAGTTACACTGAAACTGTTCCTACAAACATCCGACTTCTGCCACAGGTGTAGATTCATCCCAAAGGCCAGGACAAAGAATAGAAGTCTAACAGCCTGACTAGTTTGGGCTTTTTTTAATTTATTAATAATCATATAATCACAAGTAATGAATCAAAGTACTTCCCTGGCTCCTGAGCTCCCATTTGGCAAACAGCTACAATTATAAAGCCCAAACCTAACGACTACATTTTAACACAGCTCGGTGTATAGTAGCTTACAGTCCCATTTATCCTGCGTCAGGCTGAAAGGAGATGTCCACAGGGAGTTAGCTGTGAAATGTTTGATTCCAAAAGCCTGCAGCAAGTCGATTCATGTCTATTTAATTTTTCCAGGCAGTTTCACTGGAATGTTGTATATAAATCAAATGCCCGCCTAGCAGCGGAGACATACCAAGTTGCAGAAATACTGTACGGTTTTAATTAAACTACACGCACAAATCAGGCAGTAACGAAGGTTGAAGGAGAGAGAGGAAGAATTGTACCACTCTGGATAAGCCAATATTTTCATGCTGGAAAACAAATAACCATTTGCACTGAAAAGTCTGATCCCAAAAGCAGTGTTTTGTCATCGCGTGGATGCTCATAATCAATTTAAACCTGGGTGAAGTCGTGCTTGCACACAGAAAACAATGCAGCCTGCAGGGAAGTTAATTAGGCCGCAGCAGCTCAGCCTGGCCCACGCTCCAGCTCCTGCCCAAGCCCCAGCCCTGCTCTGCTGACTGTTGCAGGGCATTATCAGTGAGCAGCACTCTGCTCGTGGTTACAAGGCCATCCTCCATGCTGTCCTGCCCAGAGGGCAGCAGTGCACTGCCAGCACTAGGGGGGAATCCTCAACCCCCATGCACAAACCTAATCATCCTGTGCCAGCTCTGCATCTGCCAGGAGTGGGGCTGGATGCAGCCAGGGAGCCCAGCACACACGGAATGAGGTGGAAGCAGCCATGCAACCATCCCTCTGCGCAAGGCCATGTTGCCTGGACTGGAGCCCCTGATAAATTACGTCTGCTCTTTGCTGCCAGGGGACTTGGCTCTTGAAGATCTGGTGGCAGAGCTGAGCCTTTAATATTTTCTGTTTGGAAAGCAGAGGGTTCTGGAAAACCCATACACATCAGGGTAGAGTCCCTGGTTCTACCTTAAGCTCTCAGCTGAATAAGTCATTAAGCAGTGTACGTTTACTTTCCCCTCTCCTCACACCCTATAAAGCAGAAAAACAACCATGTCTAATAACTAATAGGCATTGTGAGGATAAACACATCAGATAGCAGACACTAAGATAATGGGCTCTATAAATACCTTGGATAGATAGAAATCTCCTTCCCTATCTAAAGACCAGGGAAATATGAAAGTTGTCTGCTTGAAAAGCAAAGTAATAAACCTAAATAGCATCCAACAATTAAATCATTGCCTTGAATTGAGAAGTTACGCTTGTGCTTACAATGCATCTAGACTAAAATAGGTTTAAATGCAAAGGAACTGCAGTAACAAAAGTGTTGCAGCAGCCAACTGATACGAGAAGGGAAACGTGTCATGCATTGCACGAGGCAGTGGGTGGGGAAACCTCTGCCCCACAGCGCATTGACTCAAAGACATCTCCTGTGCAACAGGGACCCCTTAGCTCCAATTAAGGCCACAGTATCCCAGGTCCTGTGAGGTTCTGCGGTGCTGAAGCTGTAATAAATTTTGCAGGGTTTTTCTCCTCCTTTTTCCCACCTCAATCACTCTCAACTATTGGGCATGAATAATACAATAATATGTTGCCTGGTGATTGTTGTTGTGTTTTCCTTTACAAATGCATTCAGGGAGGGAAGCAGACTAGAAATTGCCTGAAGGAATCGGTTGTTTAAAGGCTGCCAAGGGACTGAGGTTCTGCAAAGGAAGAGAGGCTGATGGGAACCTGTCCCAGGACTACCTGTGAGATGCCCTCACCCCCAGAGCACATCTCCCCATGCACTGCAGTGCTGGGAGGGAATGGAGGCACTGGCTTCACGTGGAGCATGTAACTAATGCTGCTGTGCAAGGTGCTCCACCACCTTTTACTACAGAAACAAATAGGGCTGTAAAAAAGGAAAAGGCTCTCATAAAAAAAATACAAAAAACACACTTTTGGAGCTGGGAAGGTTTTTCTTCCTACTGTTTAACAGAAGCAAAATCAGCCCCCAGAATGCTCCTAGCTGGTGATATGGAGAGGAGCCAGGTTGTCTTCCAGGTTAGGTTTGCTCCCAAAGGAAGCAAAGCTCTTTCATCTTTTGCCTCTCTGTGGCAATAAGAATATAGGCAGCAATTCTAAACGAAAGCAAAGGAAGCATCCTTCTCCTCTTTGGAAACAACATCTGGTCCTCTCCTGTGGAGGCATGCTGGCCAGAAGAAGTGCATTGAAGTATTCAAAGACAGGCTCCATTCAGAACCCAATGCAGTCTCCAATGCAACAGTTCTCAAATTCTCTTCTAGGGCCCATTACCAGCTGGCCTGCAAGCCCCAGCTTCAGGACAGCTACTTCAGACTTCACAATGAAGACAATCAGCAAAAAATTGGATGCTGACTCCGTTCCTTGCACTTCCTAAACTGAGTTATGCTCAGAGCTGCCTTGAACAGAAGGGCCTCGGTTTCTGAGCTGTGCAGGGGCTACACCTCAACACTTGTCTAACTGCCTGCTTGGCAATTGCAAGCTGCACTTTGGGAGGCTGTCCCTCCCCATGCACGATGCAAAGTGCAATCTCAGCTGTAGCCTTCTGATAAGAGCAGCATAGAAATAGCAGAACTAAACACTATCAGAGGGTATTTACCCCTTCAGTCTAATAACATTGCTTTGTACAGGCATGATGCTCTTAAATGCAGACAGTGAGATGCTATTGTACTGCTGTGCTTCAGCGAGGAAGGGAAAAGCAGTACAAGCAGAAATATTCCAGGTCCAACCTGATCCCATCCAAGGGAGTCATTAAGAACTGGAATACCTCAGTAAGAAACAAAACCTCAAGGAATAGTTGCTCCTGGTATATTTAATGATGAACCAGCCTCCAGTGTACGCAAAGAGCAAGGCAATTAATAAAGTATATTTAGCACGCTAAGCTGAGGTGTGCAGCTCCCACAGCAGCCAAGATACAGCAATTTAAATAACATTTATCTCAGAGATCAGCCTGTCTGTGACTACAGCTGTGGGGGCACTCATTCCCTGCTGCACCTGTCCCAGCTCAGGGCTGCAGCACTGCTCACCCAGCCCAGGTGCCTCCAGCAAGGGAAGGCTGTGGGCTGCTCCCTGCTTTGTGCAGCCCAGAAACACAAAGGGATGCTATGGATGTGAAGTTGTCATGATCTCGTGAAACAACCTGATAGAATTTGTGGAACACAAAGCTGCTAAGAACACAAGGACGTGGAAAGCTGTGGCACAGGTCGGGTGTTCAGTGGTAGGTGTCTGAATTAAGATTAAGAACCCAAAGCCATTTAAAGGGGTGTGAAACTCTTGGCCTTAGTTCTTGTATTGCTGCACCGGCTGCGTCACAGCACCCAAGCAGGCAGCAGATACTCAGTGCTGCTCCTCCTTCCAGCAGGAGCACAGCCCTTCCAAGCACAGAGAGAGTAAACTGGTCTTAAATACACACAGAATGAGAATAGTCAGCGTTATTTCTAGTGAGAAGTATGGGGCATGATAATAAACCTCATGTTTCACTGCTGAAAATACTCTAATTACGAAGATCTGGAGTAAAACCTGCTTGAGTGGGCTGCTGCTATTCACCCTGCAAGTAGCTGAGGCTGCTGCAGGAGGAACATGGAATCAGATGAGCACATTTCTCTCCAAAAGTTCCCACCTCTTACCTCTGAAGCAACGATATCAGTTGCCCCACAGAGACAGAAAACCCACAATCACTGCACAAGGACCACCACATCTATTTTTTTCCCCTCCCATCTTCCTCCTCAGAAAACTGAGCTCAAAGCCTCCAAATGCTGTTTGTACAAGATTTTTTTCCTAACTTTTACTATGAAATATTATTAGCCTTTATGAGAGTTGTTGGGACTAGAGCTGTCTTTGAACAGATGAAATGTTTTCACTCCCTTTGAATCCACTTGCTGACTATTCCCAGCCTGTGGCCACCCAGTTTGGCACTCAGTGCCTGGCATTCAAATCTCAAGGATAAAAGAAGCTGGTTAAAAACAAAATTAATGTCCTGTACAGAAGGCTGTACTGCAAAGTCTGAATCAAAGGAGCAAATAAAGACCTGTGCTAAGCAAAATCTGTATGCAAATAAGTTAAACTTCCAAGGTTTGACATCAGTGTTTGAGAAGGAAAACACTGGGAAATCATGTAGAGAGCTGAGTCTGCAAACAGACAAATGTTTAGGATACACACCTTGAGCACTGCTGCTCCATTTTCATTTTAAAGTGTCAGCTTACTGCAGGATGGGGAAAACTGAGGGATGACCCTCAGCTGGACAGCCCCAAAGACAGCATGAGGAGGAGCTGCTCCTGGGGGGGAGGTGGGAGCCCCCACAGCCCTCGTGTTCATGGCGTTGCAGCAGTGCCCACCATGGGCAGCACCAGATGCCCTGGGCCTGGCACAGGGCATCCTCCATCCCTGCTCAGCCAGGTGTGGGTGCTTTTCTTTCCAAGAAACTTCTGGAAGAAAACATCTGCTGTTCACAGGCCGCTGATAGAAGAGCTACAGACCCAGCCACATCCACATGTGCCTTTTATAGCAAGCCAATACTCACAAATAAAACGCCTTTTCTCCCCCTGAAGTCTTTTCCTCAGCTCTCCCTGGCACTAATAAACAACCATCTTTCTCATGTTAAAACCAGTCCTGAGGCACTGGCTATTGCAGCTTGCTGCTGACCTTAGCCCCCCCGCTCTCCTAGATCTAACAAAACTATTAGAGCTCCTTAGAAACCGTAACAAAACCTCCGTTTCCTTTATAGCAGCTGCCACCTGGAGAATACAACCCAGGCTGGAGCTCCCCTGACCTGAATGCTGCCCCGTTTCTAATAGCAGCCATAAGCATCCTTGGCATCCCAGCAGCTCTTAAAGCACTCTGCAAACACCGCAGCAGCCCCAGCACGCGAGGATGGTCCTTCCACGAGTGGGGGAGAAAGGAGGGGGCCTGGGAGCAAGGAGACAGCTTAGGAATTAAAGCTTCAGCAACGGGTTAGGTAAGAAAAAGGAAACGTGTAGGAAAAACATCGACCATCCTGGAGCAAACAAAAGCCGGCACTGATTAAACGAGCAGACAAAGCACTGCCGGACTGCTGTTATAATGCTCCGACAGACAGAGGGCTGAAATAATCAACAGCGTCCCAGCACAGCTGAATAAGGGACCGCATGGAAGCATTGACAAAACTATCCTTTTCTTGGTGGCAAGTTGCAGACTGAGACAGTCATCAACTCTGTGTCTGAAGATGAAAGCAGACACAGTTTGCTGCCTCCTCCCTCTCCTGTGATGGAAAGGACAGATCTTCAGAGGAGCAGAGATGCATTTGGGAGGAAGCTGCTGTGGGAAGCCCATGAGATGTGCTCAGCTTTTAGCACAGGGCTGTAGCAAAGGCTCTGTCACCCTCACAGCCAGGAATAAAAGACAGAAGAGACCAAATGGCCACAGATGGATGGGCTCAAGCAAAGTAACCTCAAGGCCTGGAATGACAGGGATGATACAGAGCTGGAGCTGCTGCAAGGACGCAGGCATCAGCACAGATGCATAGGGGAAAGCGTGCTTAGTCCTTCCTCGTGTTGCCTTTCTGATTTTCTTCCCCACAAGCATTGTATTTACTCATAGTGTTTTCCAAATTGACATCCATTAACAACTGCACTTGAAATGGATGAAAAAAATATCACACAGCAAGCCAAGGAAGTCTCTTGGAGATACTCCAGACTGGCAGAGCTGAGTTAAAATGCAAATCCAGATTGACTCTCCCGGGGCTAGGCCAGGCATAAATCCACAGCAGCTCTATTAAGGGTGCTCCCAGTTCACAGAACAGAAGATTTGCTTCAGTTCTGGGGCTGATCTTGAATTTATGCAAACTGAACAGAAAACAGATTCCAGTCCCTTGAGGTCAAAGTCTTCTGGACTTTTGCATGCTTTCCTTCTGCATCACACGCGTAACTCTCCCATCCTTTGGGTTTTTGTTTCAAATGAAAGAAAACACCACTGTCAGCCTAACAACCAAAACCAGCATTAAACTCACCTGCTGCTTGATCACAAGAGCCAGCCTGAGTGCCAGACAGGACCACACAAACACCTTCAGCTGCAATTAGTGGGGAGACAGGGGAAATGCTGGAGCTGTAAATATTCATCTTGCTTTCAGAGCCTCCTCTGCTAAAGGTTGCTTGAGATGAGACAAGCAGCTGTAACCGACATCGAGTGATCCCGTCTGCATTTTGAGGGCATTGTAAGCCGTGGCTTTAATGAACCCAGACAACGCAGGTGATTCACAAGTGCTGTCACTCTCATTATGATGCATTCCTTCCTAACTCTTCCCTCTAGGAATCCCCCTAACACCTTTAATTCAGAAGTACCACCAGCTATTCCCCTTCTGCTGTCTCTTAAAGTTGATTTCCTCCTCGGCACTTTGCAGTCACGACATGCCGCTGCTCCAGCTGCTCCTTTTGTTCGGCTTGCTTTTGGATGAGGAGTTGCAGCTCTCGTTCCTCCCTTCCCCCAAGGTGCTCACCAGGAGCACTTCTGAATTTCCTTTCTTTCCCCTAAACCACAGAGGTGCAAACTGCTGATAGAGACCTGCGCACTCCCACCTGTTCCAAGCATCACTAGTTTATTTCCTGTTGCAAGGAGGGGCCATAACATAATAACGACAAATAACACACCAAAAATACTCAACAATAAAAAAAGTCAGTGCTGCTTTACAGGATGTTTTAGTACCCAATTATGGCAGATTTCACAGCGTTGGCTTCGATGACTGGTGAGTGGTCTCTAAGTGAGCCAGCAAAGACTTGTTTTAACAGGCACAGTGAATCATGTGCTCATCACTGACTTCTGAGCCATGCTAAGCAGCCCCTCCTTCAGTGCAAAGGTGTTTCCCATCCCATAGGAACCTCCAAAATGAGGAAAACAAAATGTTTTCTCCGGTCTTTGTTCTGACAGGGTCAGGGAGACGATGACAGAACAGTGTCATGAATCCAGCACAACTGATCCTGTTTAAACATGAGGGAGGAAGAGGAACAGTCCCAAGTCTTCCACCATCTGAGGACCACCCAACACTGGATGTTGGTCCATTGTTGATCTTCCCACTCAGCTCAGCCACTGCTGAGTCAAACCACAGCTCTTTCTTGGCACAGTGCACTTTTCCTTCCTCACATCTTTGATGACAATGCATGCACAGACTGCTGTCAAACATGAACTTTGGCTCTCCAGCCTTCCCCTCCTACACCAGACCCACAGCTCTCCGTCCCTGTCCCAGCAGGGCCCCAGAGCTCTTGTTTTGCACAGATAATCCAAGGTGCCTACTTCAACTCCATACCTAATGTGGCATGTGTCTTTAGGAGATTATTTGAAGTGGTTATTTTTATGCCTAGAACCTTCAAAGGCAGAGTTATTAAGTGTATTTAAAAGGAAGAACTGGTCCAGATAAAGCTGGGATGTAATTAGTTACAAGCTACTGTACTTTGATGACAAAGCAGCATTTAGCATGTGGACTGTTCAGCAGCAGGCTCTGTAGGGTGTGCTAATTACTGATAGCAGTCACAGCAAGGGGAAGCCTGACACTTCCCTGATAAAGCAGAGCTGTCCATAACTCAGCGCCTTGGGTTTAACTCTGGGTGTCTAACTTGCTGCCAAAGCCTGGACTTCAGCACTCTTTACATTCAGCTGTGCACTTGGATGCACAGGAAGAAAAAAATCCCTAACTTTTCAAGTGGGCAAAGGGAACCCAGCAAAATAGAAATGGATTCTGCTCTCCCAAGGAATCTGCTCTTTCTCCCTCTCACTTCCTTCCAGCTCTGAGCATTCACCAATCTGAGCAGTGATCCATCCCTGACCTGTGACACTGCACCTGATTAAATACCTGCAGAGACTTCAAGTGGGTTTGGCTCTGGCCCTGCACAGCACATCCTCCCTATGGGGAGCTGTGAGGTGGCCAAATCCTGGGGCCCTTCCAATTACCGAAGGACCACCCAAACACGATGGAATCCCATAAAATGTTCCACCACTTACCTTTATAAATGTAGATCTGCATTAAGTGGGAAGACAATTATGCCAGGTAGACACAGGGGCTTTAACGAACCAAGAAATTAAAATCCTTTGAACTCCACTAAAAGCAAAAAATTAAACCACCCCTGTCAGGAGAGATGGGATTGCAGTGAGTTCCCAGGCAGGGCAAATGGCATCGCAGGCTCACTTCCCTGCTCTCCAGCAGAATGATTGCAAGGTGATAAAATGAAATGATATTTCTATTCTGATGCAGGGGTGATTTTTCCATTTATCAAAGTGATGGGCTTTCATTACATCTTTGATAGTTTTGAGTTCGTTTGGTCCCCCTGGGAGGACCTGCAGGTCTAAGGCATATCTTATTACGCAGCTTTATATCTTGGGAGCATACCTCTTTCCTGCACTCCTCAGTTGTTTTCCCTTTTAAATTCAACTTCCAATACCAGCAACATTGACATTCACACCTTTAATCCAAAAGATGTTTCAGCCCCAAACCAAAAGCTGAAAGAAGGCAGAGTAGGTCCAAGGAGAGCAGCAGGGCTGCATTGGTTTAGGTTCAGCAAGGAACCATTTCTGCAGGAGTAACAGGATGGAAAGAGCAGCAATGAGAGCAGAGCAGCAAGGTCCCAGGATGAAGCAAATGAAGATTTGCTCATATGCAACCAGGTGATGGTGAGCACTTCCATGTCCATCTGCAGGCAGGAAAATCCCAAAGCATGGCAATTCTTTCTGCAGTGCACCCAGTTCAGACTGCAGCTTTGCTACACGGGGTAACACCATCAACATGCACTCACTCCACCTTAGGACAGAAGCACAGGAGTGGAGATCAGAGTCCATTTGGACCAAAATGGGCACTTCTTTCCTGAACACAGGAGAACAGTTTCACCTGAAGCTCACCTTTGTTGTGACCAAAGCCTGGTATTGCACGCGTTGCTTACTTACCCCATTACACATTTCTTGGAAGATAAGTTGTTCATAAAGCCTTTTTGAGCTTTGTAAATTTAATTACCTTCTTTCAGACTCTGTTCCTATTGTTGCTATCACTGATGAATGTACAATTAACTCGCTGACCTGAGGCTGTGACAATAGATCTCTCTTGGCTCTGGGGCCCAGTAATTCCTCCTGCACTACTGACACAGTACCAGAATGACCAATCTCAGCAGCACGGAGTAGGAGGAGAGGGAAATGGAAACCATTTCCATATTTATTGACAAATTGAATTTACAATATGAGTTTCCACTTTGGAGAGAATATATATTTTCTCTTTAAATGTATCAGTCTTTAGCTGTCAGCCCAGCAATAACGATTTCTGTGCTGGCTGACACTTATACGCTGGGGACAGTGAATTTATATGTAACACTTTTGAAAGAAAATGGTATTAAAATTCACCGTTGAGGGGTGAGCTGTAAATTGACTGTAACTGAACAGAGAGGGGGCAGAAGTCTTCTGTGTGGCTTTTTCTGTCCATGTTTGGATAATGCCTGCCCAGCTGAGCCCACCATACCTGTATGAGCCAGCACAGGAGCAGGCAAAGTGCCGGGGCCAGTGAGCAGCTGAAATGATGTGTGCTCAGGACTTCTCCCAGCTTCGAAAGTCAAAGTGCTTGTGAACAACCTCGTGAACATAGCACTGAATTGCGTGAACTATTTGACAGCTACAGATCTACAGCATTGCAAGCTGGTGACTTGGAAGTGACAGACTGTGGAGAAAGTGGGAGAAGAAGCTTCCAGCAAAGCTCTGATTCTGCTTTGCTCACTACTGAAATGCTGCTATGAATCTCATGGCACGATGCCTTTTCAGAAAGCCCTTCCTCTGCCTGCTCTCAGATTCCTGCAGAAGGAAGGCTTTCTCACCCTTATGTTTACAAAGGGAAGGTGGGAATGCAACTCCTCAAGGCTGGAGAAAAAAAAGAAAGGCTAAAAGGATCGCTTTGGTTCATTTTAAATGTCTGCATGTAACTGGGTTCATAACTGCAGCATCAGTCTGATGTGTTTTTGTTTCCAGCTGAATTTGTGATGATAACAAGGACTCAGAATAAAGGGTGTTTTTTTTTTTTTTTTTTTTGTAATATCATAGATGGATCTTCAGCTGTATAAACTGGCACTATTCCTCTGAAGTCATCAGAGCCAAATTACGCTTACTCAGGGTCTGGCCCTGTGACAAAAATATCGTTTTAATTTCCATCTTACTTCAGGAAGAGCCTTAAAAATGCCCCTTTCTAACCATATGCTGCAGTCCCAGCAGAACATTTACAGCTTTGCTTGCAGCCCTGGCTAATAGCCATCACATTTCTAGAAGATGAGTATAGTACTTCAAGATGAAACAATAACTGGAAAAGCTGGGGGTGCTCAGGGCAAACCATAGCCAGTCTGTTTTCCAGAAGCATCACCCACCGTGTCCTTCTTGATGTGTGTGAGGGCTGTGCAGGGCTGGAACTTTGCTCAGGCAGAGTAGGGACCAGCACTGACTGGGGAGAGGCAGCTCTCCCTGTGAGCCCTTCTTCAGCTCTGCTTCTGACTCAGTTATTTCTGGCAAGAGGTAGAGCATGAAGCCAGCGATCCCCTAGCTTTAAACTGGGGACCAAGTCCTCCTCCCTTTGCTGGTCAGACTGGAAGGGATGCACTCGTCTGCGTGCAGCTGCAGGGACCTGCTCACATGGCTGGACTACTTATGTTTTTAACTGAGAGTAGGATATTTTAGCAAGAAAACTATTATCAGGCAACCCTAGAACCTACTATTTTGTTTTGAAATGGTATTCATCTAGTTATCTGATGACTGGCCAGGCAGTGAATATAAGAGGGAAACCTTAAACCTACCAGGAGATTAATGGCAGACTCCACTGGAACAGATGTATATGAATAGCAAATGAGGCTGCCGAAAGCTTCCCATAAAAGTAATGACAAGAGGCTTTGCTGCAGCAGAATGCACCAGCAGAGACCAGAGAGCTGTGAGCTCCATGGCTGAGTGCCCTGCCTGCACTTGGTGGGCATGGCAGGAGCCCACCCATCCCAGCCGAGCTCAGCCCTGCTCTTTGCTGAGCTGGGGAACTCTGGCTCTACGCTGATGGGAAGAGCTGTAACCCTGCCTGGAGGCTCTACCATGCTCTTTGTTTGAGGAGGGAGATGGAAATTCCATAAATAAAGAGGAAAAGCAGAATCATGCAAGGCAGAGGGGTGCCAGCAGCTTCCACCTCGCAGAATTCGCTCAGCCTCCTAGAGCTAGAGCTTAGCATCCAGTGAGTGAAAAGGGAACTGGACGTGTAATTCAGTGCACTCGTGGGAAATGCACTGTGGGCAATCACTGTCTGGAGGAGATGAAATTGGTAGGAGCAGGCGTTTCCAAATCTGTGCCTCCTCGGCTCATTGCTAGAGGCACTGACTGCTGGAAACCCACTGGATGAATTTTAACAGCCTCCCTAAAGCCACACACACTCTGTCCATATCTGAGCACTGCCTATGGAAAGCACAAACCCTCCCAGGTGATGGACTAGCCAACATGCTGTACTTAGGTCTAGACAAGTTAAAATTTCCCCTCAGAGAATACAGTTTAGAGATATACAAACCAAAATGGCAGGACTAACAAAACAGTTGCTGTCTGGTAGGCTATCACGCTTAAATGATTGGATCTCTCCAAAGGCACCAAATCAAAGCACAAAATACCAGAATCAATTTTCTGAGAGCCCTCCCAAGACATCTCCTGATGCATTATCTCAGAAGGGAAGAGGTTTCCCTCCTCCTCTACATGGTAAGAGCTCACAGAGGCTATTACCAGCACCATTTCCTTTGCACGCACATTCACATGTGCATGCAGAGCCTCACAATCCCTCCCACCCTCACTGAGCACAGCTTCGTGCCCAGATCCACAGACCTGCAGTGCATCCACACCTCCATGTGCCCCGTGGGGGCTGAGCAGCACAAGCTGATGGCACTCACTGAATGTCCCACACCACGTCACAGCACCAGCACGGGGCATACAGCAGTGGGATTTCCTTCAGCCTGCAGAAAGTGTCGGTAGTCTGGGAAGGGAGTGAGCACGGGGAGAACAGAAAGCAAATGAGCAGTGAGTTCATCCTAAACACAACATGAGAGGCTTTATTTGCAGCCGCGGTGACTTCAGCCCCGTGTGTCCCACATGGGCTCAAAGTGCTGCAGCATCCACGTGCAGCTTGCAGCACAAGGAACAGGACAGATGTTTGCATGGCTTTCCTTCCCCACTGAGCTTAATTCACACATTAAGGGAGTGGATGGAGGAGGCTCAGGCTTCCCTCCTTGCGCTGGAAATGAGAGAAAGAAAGAGACTTCTCAGCCTGGCAACAGATCTTAAGGAGATGAGCTGTCAGGATGGGAAATGCCACCAGGTGCTGGGCTGCCTTGCCAAGCTGTGGCACAGGGAGAAGGGAGATCTGAGCTGCTTCTGCAAACCTGGTGTGATCCCTCCAAGCAGTACAGGGCATGGCAGGGCTGGGCAGTGCCAGCACCAACCCCCATGGAGGAAAGGTTTCTGCTCTCAGCCCCTGGGTTAGGGAACATCCTGAGCTCCATCCCAACCCAGGTGTGCACCTGAGCTCTGGCAAACACCTCCTGCAGCCAGGGTGTGAATTCTTGAGCACCATCTGCTGGCTTTTTTTCTTATTAACATGCAAACGGTACAAACGAGGCACCTCCGCTTGCCAGACTGCTCTGAGGAGGGAGGAATGTGAATGAATGCACATCTGCCCCACAGTTGTGCAGATATGTTCCCGTGAGATGCAATGGGTTTCGATAATAAAACAGTTTGCATGGGCAAATGTCATTCTCAGCTGTCATTTTCAGTGGGGGATATTCTAAAGTGAGAAGAAAATGTTAATTCTTACAATGCTTGAGAAGTACAAAATGAAATACTCTGATAATCAGGAAAGGCAATAAAGGCAGAGAGAGGGTCGGTTGATTTTTTTTTTTTTTGCTTTGTGTTTTTTGGCAGAAATGGTTTGCTGAATCTGACCCAAATTCACAAACAGCTTTGCCTCCTCTCCCCCTCAGAAACCACACTTCTCTGTGAGTAAATTTCACGGGCCAGGTCTGCTCCTGCCAGGCCAAGCAAGGCACTGTGCTGGGGATTACTGCTCCTGGAGCTGAGGAGGGGTGGAAGGAGGCACTCCTTTGGGCAACAGAACATTCAAGCATGCCCGAACTTCACTTTGCTTTTAGTTTAATCACCTTTAGCATAAGGAAGATCTAGATTTCCCAGTACCAACTGTTAATAGGTTGGGCACAGAGCAATCCAAAGCGACCCATGATCTCTGGAGCTCTGCTGGCTCACCGTAACTTTAGCTCGGATTCAGAAGCCACAGTCCCCACTGCTCCCCACACTGTTACACACAGACAGAGAAACTGGAACAGCAGCACTTTGCCATGCTTAGATGTCAGCGCCCACAGGAGGTACTGAGGAGTACAGAATCAGGTCGGCTGCCAGGACTTGGGATAAAAAGGAAAGGTCACTCCATAGGAGGAAGCTTCCAAAGGAAAGCTGGCGTGCTGTCACTGCAGGGATCACTTATTCTGCACATTCCCTCTTCCTTCGCCTTTGATGTGAGGTGTAACTGAGATCTTCACACATCACAGGACATTTCACCTACAACAGGGATGAATAAGTTGTAAAATAAAAAACAGCGGACGGATCTACACAGACAAATGGATTCTATATTGGTGTGAAAGGCCACACCTCGTTTTTCATCCAGCCCTCCCTGCAACAACTCCTGACAACATTCATTTCATGCAAGCTGTTCCTGTGTTGCATCCTAATAGTAGATTTTCCTTTGCAACAGGACTGTAGATAGCAATCAGTAACCTCTCTGCTACATTTCTCCTTCACAGACCTTCTTCTTTCTGGAATGAATAGGAAGAGCTAGCAAGAACAGGAGAAAAATGGGTTGATATGTTTTGCCATTGAACTGGAGCTGGCTTCAGGTTGTCATAGAAGATGCTGCCCCGTGAGAAGTGCATCTCGCCAGCTCACACTGATGGCTCTGCTGATGATGTGCAGCAAACCCAAAATAAGATTACAACGCCCTAATAATCACCGACCACTTTACAAGCCCACATTGTAAAGTCTCTAATTAAACACAGTACCCCACTTTGCCTGGTTCCCAGCTGATGAAAATCCATGTTTTATCACTTAGCCCACGTGGCACCAAGATCCTGCTGTGCTGGGCACAGAGCTCAGCTGCAGTGATGTGGAGTGCTGCTCACCCAGCAGTGCAGGAAAGCAGCAGGGCATGGCAGAGAAGGCAGCTCAGGGAAGCTTGCTGCTCCCTTCCCTGCAAGCAGTGTGCTGCTGGGGCTACTTCAGCCACGTCTGTCTCCCTTCATCCTTCTGGCTGAGCTGAGGAACCTCAGTGCCTCGGTGCTGTTTGGCAGCAGATATTACAGGTGTTGTCATGGCAATGATTTATGCAAGAATTAGTCACTGCAGCACTTCCACAATAGACTGAAGAACAATAGGGAAAAATGCACATTTTGAAGTTCCTGTGATACAGAGGTTGAGGGTCAGGGAAAGGAGATTAGACCCTTTTCACCCCTGTGATTCCAGCAGTGACACTTTACAGCTGAGGGAAAAGCCAGTGCCTAATCAGGAGCATCTCGAGGAGCAACCTGACAACAAACCAGACTTCATATTAAACTGTGCTAGCACTTGCATATTTACTGCTGGCCCATTTCTGAATTAATTGGAGATTGAGTAACAACTGAAGCAGAGAGGAAATTGCTGCATTTGCATTGTGATATAATGAGGGAACAATCAGTTTCTTGATGACGAGGTGGTCTGCTCCATGTGCCCCAGTGCTTCCAGTTGTGCTGATTGCTGTGAGCCCTGGGCCTGAGCTGAGTTAAGCTTCAGCAAAAGGGAAGAATAGCACTGTTTTAATCCCAAACTGTGAGAAATAAAGGTAATTCTGCTAGAACAGAACCATCCGAATTTTCTCACTTCGTTAATTCTTTCAAACTATTGTTAATTGCAGGATCACCTATTTGGCAGAGCTATGTCAGAATTCAAACAGGGCTGTCACTCAGCTTAATAACAAATAAACCTTCTGCTTCCCAGTGCAATAAAGAGAGCTGTTCCTCTCTCACATGTGCTGATACCTCCATCCCCACCAAGGCTTTCTGAGTTACAGAGCAATTATCCTCATTGTTCCCATCTCTTCAGAATCAGCTCTGAGATTTACAACTGCCAAGGTCAGACTAGAAGTTACCTTGACTAAAGAAATGAAAATGAATCAGGTCTGAAAATTTGCATCTCACAGCCCTTCTGCTCCGCTCTCCGGGAGCTGAGGATGTCTCATCCTCTTAATAACTGAAATCTCAAACAGAACTTTGCCATTTTTCTTACAGGATTTGAGTGGATCCTCACAGCTCAGTGAACAAAGTTACTTTTAATACAAAGAAACCGCTTTGGCCGCAATGGAGAGGAAATCCAGGAGGTCCAACTCTGCCATTTTCCAGCACAGAGCCACAAACATTTCTATGAATCACAGTCACTCCACAAGGCCACATGGTACAATGACGTCCACGCCTTTCCTTCTTCATTTCATGTGCTGGCTGGCAGTAAATCTTTACTAACTTCTTCATAGTTTTTAACATATGCATTGTCACATGGATTTACCATCAAACTCTGCAGCTAAGCCCAGTGAAAGCATCAGAGGCACAGAATGTATCTGTTCAAATTATATTAGTTTGTGTGGACGTCTTGAGAGGATAACAGATCCATACTGCCTGCTTCAGTAAAAGGTATTTTCTCCCTATTTGCTTTTAACTTGTTTCTCTTGGATGTCTCTGAAATGCGAGCACAGTAGTTAATATGAGGAGCCAGGAGGGGAGTGGCCATGCTTTGTCAATTTCAAACTTGGAAAAGGAGAAATGAACATCAGAGCCTGTCCTCATCCTCCTTTCTTCTTCAAGTCTTCTAGTGTCTTCATGCACACTAGAGTGCTTCTTGGCCTCCCACTTTAACTCCCAGAAAGAGAGAAAATACAAAGGTAGCAGTGCTGCTGCTCAGGCTTCAGAGATCCCAGTGTTCCAACGCACTGAAGACAGGTGGGAACGTCCCTTCTCTGGAAAGTCCCCAGCTCCGGGTATTTCACAGTCACAGGGAAATAAAGGATGTTGGCAGAAATGTTTTGATATGTGGTACAAGGAGATGTAAGCTCAGAGGAAGTCAGACCAGCACTGAGCATCCTGGGATTCTCACAGGCTCCTCAGTTCTGGCCACTTAATTCAACATTACTGCCTAACACATCTTGTGCAGTAGCACATAAATACTTAAGCTGGGCAGAGCACTGCTGTGCTGGAGCTGTACAATAATCAAAAGTAAGATTCCCACGCTGCACAGTGGAATTCACATTAGAGCTGGATGGAGAACAACTCCACATTTGCAGCTTCCAGTTCTGTGTGCAGTGGTGTGGGCACTCCCATCCCGAGGAGCAGCAGATGGGGCAGCAGAGCAGGAGCCAAACTGCTGTGTGCTCGGGCTTGCAGGGAGCAGAGCTGCTGGGTGAGCTCTCCAGCTCACAGCACATCGAGGTGGGATGGCACTGCCAAGCAGGCTGCATTCAATGGCTGCTGTGATTCCTCCAGAACCAAAATCAAACTGTTTCTACAAAACAAATTTGACAAATTGGCAGATTCCGAGGGAAAACAGAACAGCATTGCTTTGTGGAAAAGTTTCTGCTAAGCTCTATTCACAGCCTAGAATCCAGCTCTCATAATGAAATGAACACATCAGCACCACTTCAACTCCGAAGTCAAATTAGCAATCAAAAACACTGCAAAAATAGCAGGCCAGATCTCATCCAGAGGAAGGTATAATTCTACTGATGTCAAAAACGCTATGTCACTTCATGCCAGCTGAGACTCTGCTCCCCATATTTTACATTTTATATGCATTTTATTTTGCATCTCTGTCCCCAGCTTCCCTGCCAGCATCCAATGTTGAGCAGCAGGGACTGGGTGGCCTGAGCTGCCAGCCCAACCCATGGCAAAGCTGTCCTGCTGCTGGCTGCTGGCACTGGGTCTGATGAGCCAGGCTCACTGCAGCCAATGGCTAAGACTGGCTGTTCCCAGGTTTTCCCTCCACCTGTTTGACGCCTTCCACTTGCTCTGGACGGATTTCAGTTTGCAAAGTAGTTATTTATAAAATCCTTTGCTTACCCATAGCTGTCATGCCTGCAGTCACCCACAGTGCAGCACGATCCAGACACATCCAAACCCCCTCAGCACGCCTCGTTTCCAGAGTTAGTCCAGGGCAAATTCCTGCCTGTGCTCTAATTTACTAGGGTTCATTAAGGAATAAATTGTTATAGCTTAACTAGTTAACCACCCACGAGGTGAGCTAGAATGACTGTCCTCACAAACTCTGTACCTAAATGCAAGACAAATGGAATCATCTCAGATCTCACTTAAAACACTGAATGGAGCATCATCAGCACTGCAAAGAGCCACCTTGCAGGCAGCAGCACAGCTCTGTCCAGCTTCATTTAAAATACACTTTTCTGGCTCAGGAAGAGATTAGGTCAAGCTTATGGTTGATGCAGAGACATCCAACCTCTCAGCTGGAGATCGTCAGCCTGAAACAATGGCACAAAGAGACATCACCCGTCCAACTATCCTGGATCGATGCTTTCAAACATGCCCCAAAGACCTATCTGTGCAAGGGCCACAAACAAACCTTTCTAGTAAAAATCTGCCACTACTTCCTGCAGTTCAAGCAATGATCTCCCCATCTAGCACTGAAGTTGCTTCAGCTCTCTTAAGATTCTTTTAAGACCACCGTGACATCAGGAGATGCCAAGTGACAAGAGCCAAGGAAGGACATTGCGAGAGCTCAGCAATACACTTACAGCAATTCCCTGTTGACATCTGTGCTTAACAGTTTCGTTTCGCCCTCAGCAACATATGCAAAAGCTCTTTTACTCAAGCATTTATTAAGTGTCTGCAAATCAACCTCTTCTAAACTTGATCTTTGTCTCATTCTCCAGTGCTGGGGGTTAAGTTTACAGAAGAAACTGTTCCCATAAGAGCTGTTTGCCAAAGAGCAGCTTCTGCCCCTGATAACTGCAGAGGGTTCATCCACAAAACTGATCAGCCAAACCATAGCTGCAGGAGCACTGCTAACCAATGGCACAGGAGGCAATGGTCCGGATGCCCACTTTTCATACACACCCAGCACGTTGACTGCCATTTGCTGCCAGTGCCAACTGCACCCAGACAGCTCTGTGCTTCCTGCCCCACGCTGCCAGCTCCTTGCTGTGTGCAGAAAGAAGGAAGCAGATGTTTGCTGTCGTGCACAACAGACCCCAAACCTGGGGCAGCACTGTCTCGTGCAGCTGTGTGGTTCCTCTTGCAATCTGCTCCGAAGTATTTCCTGTTGTGCTCAATTAATGGCCATGCTCTTCCTCCTTTCTGCTGCTTGACTGCTCACGCACGGCACTGGGAACATTCAGTTTATGAGAGTGGTTGCATACAGGCTGTTCAAGGACTGTGTCAGGGCAGTCATAACCTTCTGACTGATATTCTGCTCACAGAAATGCTTTGGCAGGAGGAATGACGTATGAGCGTCCATGAAGAAGAGCTCCTCAAATATTTGCTGAGCTGAGGAACACAAGTACCCCAGGATTAAAACACAGGCTTGAGTTATAGCTGTACAGCTGCCTTTCTAACACTGCTCTGAGTTAGCTCAGCACTCCTTCCCACATTCCCACTCCATGGAAAAGGATTGTCCCCTTCTTCCCACACCCTGGGAAGCACTTCTCTACGCTCACTGACACAAACAGCGAGCAGCTGTGATCCAGCCACAGCCCTTTGCTCCCCAGGCAGGAACAAAGCAAGGAGGCGATGCAGCACACCAGGCTCTGACCTTTGCAAAGCTGGATGGGCTGAAGTGTGGCTCAGCGATCCCAAGCACTGCTGCAGGGCAGCACACAGGCACCATCTGCAAACACAGCTGCGTTCAGCTGCAGAAAGGAGGAACTTCAGCCTCCATTCCCTATGTAACCACCTCCTTCCTAGTAATGACTGCTGCAGCCAGCTGTGCAGACACTTGTAGTAGCTTGGCAGTAGGAGAACAACAACAAGTCTTCAGGCTGGCAGGGTTTTGTCTTGTGCCTGGAGACCTGCAGCCCCGGACACACCTGAGCACACAAATGATGCCACAGCTGCAAGAAGCACAGTTAGGAGGGAAGATCCAACATGCAGAAACAGAGTAATTCTCTTTCTTTCTCCCAGACAGCTGTGAGAGGCATGTGGCCACATCTCCACGTGGTGACTGTGATGAAAGAGGCAAAAAGAAATCAGTGAGGAAGCACGAGAGATGTGAATCCTTTATGGATGGCCCATGCCATGGAGCTTCTGTCCCCCTCTTTCACTCACTTTGCCATCATCACACTATGGGACAGAACAACAGCTCCAGAAGGGGCAGGCAAAAGGGGCCCCTCATGAGCAGTAGTTTGCTGACAAAACCATTGTGTCTCTGCATTACTGATGGATCAGAGAGCCAAAGGCTGAAAGAGACAGACGTCAAAGGCCAAGAATGGCCTCGTGCCACACCGCTGTGTGACAGCTGCTTCTGGGCACGATCCAGCACGGAGGGTTCACACCAGCAATGTGTGAGAGCTGCTCTCCTGTCCTGCGTGGAGGGACAGCTGTCGGCATGCAGAGAGCATTAGAACAGGGGAAAATATTTACCTTTCCTCCTCCAGGAAATTTGTCTAACGTAATACATGTAGGGGATTCAAAATTACACAAGCAATAAAGAGGAAATTACATTCCTACTAATATCTTCAACTGGTCTGGGGCGTTTTGGCAACACACGCTGGCACAGAACCAGAGAGCTATAGCAGCTGGGTGATTAGGGACAGGTAACAGCTAAAAATAGGGAGATTAATTAATAATTGACAGTGTAGATAGAACACTGCAGAAAATATAATTAATGCTGAACAAACCTGATGTAAGATTGCCTTGTTAAAGGCTAATAAAATGTTTAGGATTTGCGTTTTAAAAACGAATGGGATCAGACCACCCTCGCAGGTAATGCTGCACAGCTCCACTGCTTTCAGGTGCTGTCACCTCCTGGGTAACCCTGCACACCTCTGCTATGTGTCCGTGGCCCTTTGCTCTCAGAGTGTGGTTACACACGGCTGCTTGTAGTGCTTGCAGAGGGTTGGAAGGCGCTGCTGAAATGCAGGCAAAGTTACAAAACACACTTCTCAGCGACTGGAGTTGTGGGCAAACGATTCAAGTGGACCCAAAATTGCCTTGTTAATGAGCTGTAGATGGAGGAGCTCCAAATCCCAGGCGAGTAAGTAGCAACTCCGTGCCTAATTGCTGGGTATGGAGCAGTCAGAATGAGCATTCACTGCTATCTGTGGTGTCACTTCCAGGGCTCACGAGAACCGATGGGCACAAAAATACTTTGTTTGTCCACAAACTTTGCGAATGCCAGGGATCTTCTTTTTCCCATCTTACCCGTGAAGTTAGTAATGCTAATATCCCCAGCTGCAATAAACAGCAGCAGAATAGCAGTGAAATCCAAGTCCCAAGAATCAGCATTATCCCATTTAGATCAAAGAGGCTGGGATGCTTTTCCCAGATCACAGTGCAGAACAGAAAGCACCCTTGACCACTGGCACCCAATTTGCAGCATTTATTAGGATAGCAGGCTAGCATAAAAACATCTGAGAGCTGCCATGATCCAGAAAACTGGCTGTGAAGGGTTCGTGTTTACATCTCCAACATAGGTGCAATGCATCAACCTAATTAATCTCCTGAGCTGTCTCAGTGATTCCTATCAGCCCCTCCGGCCAGCAGCACAGTCCAGCAGGCCACTGGCAAGGCTGCAATCTAATTATGTTCTGACAGAGAGGGCACTGCTAAAGTAACGCTTCCAAAGCAGAATGATGCATCTGCCATCAGCCCACACACAGTAAATCCCATAGCAGTGTCTGGAGAAGGGGCCACTTGCAGAAGAGTCACGAGCAGAAGAAACCAGGCTGCCAGCCTCAGTGCCAATGCAACAAGTCTTCCTGGGGCTGCTAATCCCAGCACTGCAAGCTCCTGCCGGGGCTCCTGCCATCACTCAGGGCTCAGAGCTGCTGTGAGCAGCTCCCGACTCCAAATCTTGCTGCAAACTGTTCCAAGATTGAAAGTTGGGGCTTTTAAGAAAAGACAGAGAAGGCTGTTAACAGACTTCCAAACATGGAACTGAGCAAGTTCAACAAAAATCCATCCCAGGCCTGAACTGTCTGTCCCCAGCAGGAGCCCAGGGAGCAGCGTGCTGTGCTGCTCAATGGCAAGTAGGAGTCCTTGGTTCTACTGGTGACTTTGCTCTGCCCTTGAAGGGAACTAATAAATATTTCAAGGCCATTGTGAGGATTAATTAGGTAGCATTCACAAAGTGCTTTGAACATGAAAAACTTGAGCTCTCTGCCTCTGTTTACACATCTGTTAAGTAAGTATCATAATACCTACCCGAGAGGGTTGATGGTAAGCTTAATTATTTCTTGTTTGCCAAGCATTCAGATCCGAGATGAATAACACTGTGGAAGCAGTGCTGCTGTTGTTAGACCAGCACGCACTAAAAAGTTCTCAGCCAGCTCAGAATTCCAGGAATTAAGTGAAAATTGAGGACTGGCTCCCCATCCAAAGATGGCTTGTTTGAGCTCTCTGAGTTTTATCAAGGAATAAATGAAGGAACGACAGAAAAAGGTTCTTTGTAACCGTGGTGGGGAGAAGGGCTCCAGCTGGGACTGATGTGATGTGTGAGCAGTGCAGCTGTAGCACCATGAGAGTGACTGCACTGAGACCTGCGTGCACCGTGCAGGACAGAGCAAAGCACTGAACCTCCACGGAGCAGCAAAGAAAGCTTTTCCAAACATTTGCAGTTGCTCCCTGGTAACAGCACAGACTGTGAGCCACGCGGCTTTATTTTAATCACCATAAACTAATGGATGTTCCAAGGTGTTCGCTTTCATCATGGGGTGCTGCCATGTGCCTCGAGCCCCCACGGCAGTCAGTGATGAAGTGAATCACAGGAGGGCAATGGTGAAATGCATCATCCTTCTGGAAACATTTCCCTGCACCAAACCGTGCCCTGCTCGGTGTAATGATGGCATCGCTCTTTGCAGGTAGCTCCTGAGGCTGCTAATGATGCTGTGCTTTGGGAACTGCCATACATCCCTCAAGTTCTGGGTGATGCAAGAGAGTTTAACAGGGAATAATGTGACAAAATTGCCTATAGAATATATTAAGCTGAGCACCAGGCAAAACCTCTCAGCAGGGAGCAAATTCATGCCTCTGGGGCAGTTGACTTGTGCTTGTTTTTCCCAGGTCATTCTGATCCGTAATTTAATGCAGATGTTTTTTCAAGTCAGCCCTTCGAGTCTCAAAATTACACACTTCTCAGGGGGAACCAACCAGGTGCACTGAGATGGATTTCAGGATGAGAATCCAGCAGGGCTGGGGCTAATCAACAAATCAGGTTCTCGCTTCCTAAGGCTTTCTGTTTGTCTGTTTGTTTAACGTGAAAGATGGAGCAGCCAATTTGAATAAAACCGGATTAGCAAAGACAAACCTGAGCAGCACCTCTTAATCTCAGAGCCACAGACCTCCATGGAGCACTGCAGTGAGCTCCAGGTAAGCACTGCACCACTGGAGCTGGGCATTCCCACTGCAGGCTGAGGGTGCAGAAGGAGGGAATTCCCTTCCTGAGGCTGAGAGGGCCAAGCTGAAATGGGGACTTAGGGCTGAATGCAGCTGAGCACAAAGTTGTGTCCCAAGGAAATGCCAGCATTCAGGGTCTGCTTCCTCCAAGTGAGATGCCTGACAGCATGACGCTGATATATGGCCTTGGGCTTTGGAGATGTGGTCTTCGTCATACACGATGGCTTGTAAGTTCAAGCGATGCATATATAGCACAGGATCACATGAACTTTGCTTCCTCTTGAGGCCAAGCTAAGAACATGAGTACATGGCCTAATGGAGCCATGCTTTCTGCATTATGTCACTCTCCTGAATCTAAAGGATTCCCTAGAAAGTAGGAATAAAAACATAGCCCCTCTTACTGAGCCCTGTATCTTTCAGCATAGGACCACCCATCCATCTCTGCTCCCCAGAGAGGAAGAAGGGCACAATGCTGTGGGTGAGTAGCAAGGGTTATTTCCACACAGTATACATTTCAGGTTTTGCCTGAGGCTCTCAAAGACAGTCTCAGAAGCTGTCAGGAATCCCTTGGTGTCTGTTAGCAGCTGCAGGTCCCAACAAGTGGCAGTGATAACGAAGAGTCTAAGTGGAAGAGTGAACATAAAAAAAACCCACAACAGCCTGGCAGTAAGGTTCCAGCAACAGAGCTAGCTAGCTCCATGGAATGACAGGCAGTGCTGGGTTGTGAGTCATCCCACAGAGCTGTGGTCTTGGACAAGGCAAGAGCTATACACAGCCTCTTGTGTCTCTCAGCTTTGCAAGAAGGTGGAGGTGTAGCTTGCTGGCACGGAAGGATGATGTCTGAGCACAGCAGCTGCCCACAGCCTCTCACCCTACTGGGCTCACAGCATGAAGTTCCCTCTGAGCCTGAGAGCTGCTCAGTCCAAGCACACTCCTGCCCGCATGGTATTTCTCCTTGCCCAAACTACTGGGCTGCCTGTCCCCACGGGGATAAGTGCATTTGCAGTATACCACTTTGTGTAAACTTCATTGGACAGGATCATAAATTCTGTCTAAATAAGAATTAATGATACTAATAACAAAGAGAACCCACAAATCTTCATTGAAACCAATGAGTATTTTGGGAGACAAATGGCTCTTACTGAAGCTGTGGGAGAAGCCCTGAACCATACCCACAGCAAGCACTGAGCCTAAGGGAACAGTGCCAGTTTGCTTCCCCGGGAGAATCCCTCCAGTTTTTCAGTGCTGTACAGAGTCTTCGTCCTCCAGTCATTATGAATGGCCGTAAGTAATCATTGCTGTCACAGGCAGGGCACCAGGGCAGAGGAAGGTGATATGCTTTGCTTTGTGCAGCAGAAAAGGAGATAAAATGGGAATCCAAATGTACCTTTCCCAGTGGCTGCCTCATCCCCTTTGCAGGGTGCACTGCAGCTCCTGCAGAGGTGGAGGAAGGCAGAGGGAAGCAAAAAGTGGGAGCAACCACTGTCCCCTTCTCCCCATTGCCCTTTCTCTGAACAAACTCATTAGAGTGAAGCATGGGATGCAAAAGCAATTTCTACCGTTCCAAATGAAATCATCCTCAGCATCCCAGTAACTTAAAGCACCAGACAGACCTCACCCACTGGCTTGAAATTTTCCACAGAAGTGGCACTTTGGACGCAACCTCGCAGCTCTGTTCCCTCGTGTACAGAATTATGCAAAACTGGCTCCTCAAGATACAGATATCTGCCACTTTTGGCTACCCTGTGAACTGAATCCCGTGGCTGTAGGATAATTGACTGGCAGGATGAGAGACAGGTGATTGGCAGAGCAATTGAAGCAATGTCCCTTTGGTGATGAAGGGATCATGTAGCATCTGTATTATCCCGAGGTCTCTGCTATCCAAACTCCTTTCTCGCTGCCTGGATGCAGCCCTTCAGTGCCCAAATCATCTAAATACAGAGATGAGTGAAGAACAAAATGCTAAAACCCCACTGTGAGGGTGGCAGATCTGGGCAGGGATGCACAGTGATATAAATACACGTGTTTGGTGGATCTATATCATAAAAACAATCCACTGAGCACACACACACACATCTGTGCACTCAACCAAAGCAATGGATGGAACACACTGATGTCTATGTACATACAGACACACTGCGTATGTGGTTGTGCAGATCTCAGCACTGTGACAGAACAGGGCTGTGTGTTCCTATGACACACGGATGGATGGCTCTGAATGCAGGGCAGGATCCGATTCCTCCCTGGGACCATGCACTTTGCAGCTTCCCAGGCTCCTGCTGTATTTCAGTGGATTCAGAGGCACTGAGGGCTCTCAGCACATCCAGCTGCCAGGTCAGCAGCAGAGGACATGCAGTGGGAGCTTTGAAGCCTTCTTCCACATACCCACCCCTGCTGGAGGGCGTGCTGGAGAACGGAGGGGGTTTCTGGGGCACCATTAAAAATACAAATGGAAATAGTCCCTGAGTTCATCCATTTTCAGACCAGCTAATTTGTCCCTAGGGACTGGCTGGAGGGGATGGAGGGAGGGAACCAGCACGCTCTTTCCTGTTATAAAAATAACAAAAAAGTGATGAATGACCCTCACTGCTCAGGATGGGAAGCAGCAGCTTTTTTCAGCCCGAGATAAATTACTCCTGTCACAGCAGGTAGCACAGTGATTTACCCACAATATACCCAGGCCAGCTCCTCGGCGACCTGGCTTTACCAGCCACGCTTATCTCATCTCCAAAGATTTTGTCTTGTTTAAAATCAAAATGAGACCAATTGGGGAACAAGAGGCGTCTGCTCGCGGGACGCGCTCCCGTCACCCCGGCTCTGCCTGCGGGGCACGGGGACAGAGGGCTCTGCCCCCCCGCACCTTCCCCCCCACCTCCCCCCATCCCCGCACCTCCCCCCATCCCCGCACCTCCGCGCATCCCGACGCGCCACCTATTGGCGCCCGTTCCCATTGACTTTCAGCCGACGCGTACGCGGAGAAGTAGCACTCTCACTACGGGCAGCAGCTGGAGATTTGTGACTCAGAAGGAAAAGAGACACGCTCAGGGCTGGCTGATTTAGTTATATATATATATATATTTTTTTTTTCCCCTTCCCTTTCCTGATTGTATGTGGGACTCCCATTACCCGCCGGGCATCTCGCTACACGCGCAAGATAACAGATTCATTTATTCAGGACAGGGAATTGATAGATTTGATTTTCTTTTCATAAGCTTTCCTCCCCGAGCTCCGGTTCTCTTTTCATCAATGTGCTGATGGAGGAATAAGCCCTTAACTCCCAGGATCAGCTCTGTCAGACAGAGGCTGCTCTGCTGCCCAGGAAGGCAGTGGTGGGGGTAGCGGGGAGCTGGGCTCCGGAGTGCTTTCCTGGAGGCTTATGACAACGACTAAAGCACAGACTATGCTCTTCCATGTTGGACAGAAAGATAGATGAACAAAAAACCCAACTGTTCTCTGTGCACGCAGCCTCTCTGCTCGTTTATATAGCTTTTTCAAGGTAAACACAGTGCTGCTTGCTTTGTGTGCACGCACGCAGGTGTGCATTACAGGTGTGCCATGTCCTCACTCACAAACACACTTTGCAATAAGATGAGGCACGCATCTATTCCTGCACATGAAGCCATCCTATCCCCCCACTTATCTTCAATCATGGCTCACCATGGAGGTGAATGATCCCCAGCAGAAAGCACTCTGCTTGCTCTTCCAAAACCAGCTCGTCCCCTTGTTTCACTTCTTTGTTCCAGTTTAACAACTTCAGGGCTGGATGATGAACACAGTGCAAGCAAAGGGCAGCCAAGCTCTGATCAATAGTGTTTGACAATAAAGTTACCAGTTCTTTTTCACTTTTCAATTTCAATTTGGGCCTTCCCATCACTGGGCTATGAAGGCAAGGCATTCACTCTCCTGAAGGGTACAGACTGGATAGCATCTGGCATTGTACTCCTGCAAATGAGAACAGCGCTGAGTTTATCCTCTCAAGTAAGAAAAACTCTGAAGGGTTTGAAGATCAATTCTGAGTCATACCCAAGATCTCAGCAAGTAAAGCATGGCTGAACCAAATCATTACAAAAACTTTGGCTGTAAACTGTTCCTGCACAGGGGAGAGGAGACCCAAGGGGAGAGGAAACCCCACAGACACACTGAGGTGCTACTGGAAGGCTGAGCAGGATTTAAAATCAATTTTCTAGTCAAGACATTGCATCCCACACTTCAAAGTGAAACCCGTGGGCTGAAGCCAATCCACTCAGCACAAGATAAGAGAGAACAGACCTCACTTACATGACCTAGTGGCCACATTCTGCTCCAGGTTACACTGAGAAGAAGGAATCCCTCCCTTGTCAGTAGGTTTTGTAGTTCATGTGCACATGGGAGCTCATCTTCCAACCAACACTTCTTTAGAGCAGGGCTACAGCCACTTGGGTTACAGCACCCCATTAATTCCTTTCCTGCTGTCAAACTGAGAATGATGCTCGTGCTGCTTTGTTCAACAGCCTGCACAACTTGGTAATTCCCGTGCAGTTTGGTAGTTCATACACAAATAGGATGTGAAGTGCCACGACATCAGATGGAGCTTCTACTCACTTTGCTAATTATGCTTTCTGTTGGTTTGGACTCTGTCACATTTCACACTGGCACAAACTGTATTGTAGGATGGAGCTCAGCCTCAGAATGCAACACAGAATTCGCTTCAACTTGAGTGGTACATTTGCCAGAGGCAGGATTGTCAGAAGAGGAAAAAAATACTGCATATGATACACCATCACTGCTATCACTCATTATTTTTCATAGCCATAAGCCCCACGCAGGGCTTATAAAGATGCTACCTTTCCCCTCTGAGCACAGCCACAGCTACAGCAATGACAGGAACCAAAACAGAGATGAAAACTCCATCTCAGCTTTTCATGAGTTTTTGCTACACTCTTAGAGAATTACCTCATATTGACAGAAAAAGTCCACGCTCACACAGAATCCATCACAGTTTTTGGTCTGTTGTCCCTGTAGGTAATTATCGTCGGAAGTTGAAATATGAACCTCCTTGGTTTGAATTTCTCTCAGCTGAGCTCCTTACCCCTGGACTCACTCTTGTTTTATCCCAGGAAAGCAGAGAAGGAAAATTAGCTTTATTGACTCACAGCAAGTTGCTCTTCATTTATTCCAGGTATACAAGAAAAGAATCATCCCCACTGGAGTTACTGCTGATTTACAATAGGTAAGTAGGTACACAATTACTTCTGGTGATTTACAACCAAGTTACCTGTTGTTTATTCTAGGTATTTAAGGGTATATCCACATGGGGGCCCCAAGGAAAATTAAACCAAATTAATTTTAAAGTGGATTAGTTAAACTGTTTTAGACCACGACACAAACCCTCCTCTTTAGAATTAAAGAGACCTTAATTCATTTTAGTTCATCTTAACTCCCCAGTGAGAAGCCTCAGCCCAAGCAGAGGGAATAACAGCAGCTGAGCAGGAGGCACACGGGGCTCCCTCATTTCAAAAGTGACCATGGCTGCTTTACACCAGGAAGATGAGAGCAAGCCCCATTGGACTCAGTGGTGTAATTCCTTTGTGTTTCACCAAAGTCCTGGCAGCTGTAATCCAAGACAGATTGTCCTGCTCAAGGTGTAGAAAGCAAAGAAGACCTTTTACCAACACCTAGCAGCAGGCACAGTCTCCACATCAGGGACAACTTCCCACCTCCTTGCAGGAGAAGTAGTGCAGCCCTCAGCACGCCTTGGGACAGCTGAGACATCTGGGAAGGGGAACCTCTGTTTCCAGCTCACAGTCAGAAGCAGCACAGAATGACCATAGGAACCCTCAATTCTCTTCCATCTTTCACTTTTCCACGTCCTCTGCCTTCATCTCTCTTTCCTGTTCACTCCCACACATCCACTTCTTCTGTTTACTGTCTCAGTTCACACACATTCTTTGTAGAACAGAGCAAAGTCTCTTTTCTCCTTCACTTCCTTACTTTTCTATTATGTCTCACCTTTCCTGTGACCTTTTTATCCCATCGGTACTCTCAGGAATGCCCAGGAGAAGAGCTGGCACCGTGAGACATTGCAGGAGGCACTAACACAGTTTTCAGGCAAAAATACCCAGGGCAGTTCCTAGCCTTGGACCGGCTCACCTGGGTAAAAGAAGAAAGAAGACAAAATGCACACAAATCCATCCCTAATAAAGCCAGTTACTGCCAAACAGGGAAGTAACCTTTTTCAGCTGTCACTTAGCTATATGCATTTAAAGCATTTATGAACTCCTCTATCAATCACCAGGCAGGAATGTGAACTTTGGAGGGAACTGGCTATTTACAGATGACAAGCAGCGTTTTCACGGCTTTTTTTCCCCCTTTAATGAACAGCCGTCTCCCAGACGAAGGGCTGAGCTTTCCCTCAGCAGTCAGGTTTGGCAGCACTGTGCCTGACCGCCTGCCTGGGGCTGCTGACCACCCTCCTGTGTGCAACGAGAGCATCTTCTGAGCTGACACTGCGGCTTTATGACAGCCTCATTAGCGGCTCGTGAGCTTCGGATGCTATAATTGTTCTAACGTTTCAAAGTTATGGATTCAGAATGATCAGATATTAATTAAAAATTCCCTTTTGATTTCAGGGCAAGAATCCATCTGGGAGCTTGGCAGTGCTGACGAAGGGAGTGATACGGCAAAGCAGATGTGGGTGACTTGTGGCTGTGCAATAGGCCAGAGCCCAGGGACCTTCAACACAGCTGTCTGCATCAGCCTGGCCTTGGGTACTGACCTATATTGTCCACCTGGGCAAGGAACGTTAAGTCTCTTTTATTTAATAAGCAAAAATAATGCTTTGCCCTTTACAATGATCTGCAAATTACACAAAGTCGAGTGAAGCTCTCAGATACAGGTGTGATTCTAAGGACAGAGCAGTGCAATCACTGCCATGGGTAAGAATCAAATGACTTTTTCAACATCTTACTGACTATGCCAAGTGTGATGATCCACACTTTCTGGTTTTTTTTTCACTTCCAGCTCCTGCCACTACCTTATTCCATGAGAAACTCAGTCTTCAAAAGAGCAGAGCAAAACTTCAGCTTCCTGTCCTTGGTTTTCTGTAAAAGTCTTGCAGAACTGACTGGTGTGTTTCAAATTCAGCAGTTAAAAGGGGAGAGGGCAGTGCTGGAGGCAGGATGACCTGTATGTTGCAGCAAGGGTGCTGGCTGGCTGGGACAAATTTCACATCTAGGAACCAATCCAACCACACTGCATATAAAGACCCAGATTTAAATTCAGCTGAGCACTTTGGGTTCAGGGAAGGAGCCAACTCCATACCAAGTCCAGATTGTAGTTTAGGATACTGAGACACAAAGGGTAACCACTCAGCACAGGCAAACAGCTACACCAGGTATGCAGGCCTTCCAGATGCTTCCAGTAGAATGAAGAACTCATTGCCTCCAGACATGGGAGGTCAGGGTGGAAAGCACCCCCTGGGTCAAAATCTGGTGGTTGTGAGCCACTGTCCTTGGGACTGTTACAAACCAATGCAGAACAGGGGTGAAGTTCACCTTCATTGAATTACACTGCAGCTGAATTGTGCTTTTTTTTTTCCTCTTCAAATATACAACCTAATTGCAATCTAAATGCAGTAGAGCCCAGCAGAAACAGAGCAGCCTAGCAGTATCTCTTTGCATTAGCTGCTGGGTTATGAGCAAGGGAGACATTTATCGCCCCATACATTCCCAGTATAATCACTTAACTGACTCAATCCGTGCACCATACCTCCTCGATAATGGGCTGAAGCATCACTTATTAGCCCAGCTGTACCTTGTGAGCAGCTCTGAAACTGCAGAGCCAAGTAGTACATGGAGTCCTGGGTGCTGCAGCCTGCTCAGCACAGGCCATCCAGAGGAAGAGGAGATAAAACCTCCCTTAATTGAAAAACCCAACCTTATACTCTTTAAGACAAATGAGATTTCAGAACTCGGCTCCTGCTAGATGTTAATGAGATTTAAGTACTTAATATGCTCAGGAGACCCCTCTGGACAATAAAAAGCACTGTGGTTGTCATAAGTATCCAGTGGCATGGATGGTTGGGAACCAGAAAAAGGCTGCTCTGGGTGAATAAATACTCCTTTCCCTCCCACCCCACCACCGTCTCCACGCATCCAAGGACTGTGCTGACTTGTTAAAAGCAATAGAAAGCTTCTGAGTCCCACCAAGGCTCCTGGATTTACCTTCTGCTCAGTCACCAGAGAACCAGGTGAACTATTTTCACCGCTCTAACCCACTTTTCTCATGAGGGTGACAGTCTGGGCGCTGGAAGCACAATGCTGCAGCACAGTAGCATCTATTATTGGCAGCTGCAGTTCCTTGTCTATCTCTAAGTAGCTGATAACCTACATAATGTGTGTTTCTAGGGAGGAAAACATGGGCCACATCTTGAGTAGAATTAGCACAGTTTGAATGAAGCGTCTCACTACTCCCAGCCGTCCCACCGCCCTGTCGCACCCCGGGTGAAGGAGGCTGCTCTTTGTCTGCAATTAGGAGGCATTGTTCAGCTGCACAGATGTAATTAATCCAGGCGAATGTGAGGAGAAAAGGCAGACGTAATTATACAGCTGCACTTGAAAGTTAACCCTGTGCTAATTGGCTACACAAAGCTTTGCCTGCCAAGGGTCCGGGCTGCAGACTGTGCCACCTCCACCTCTTCCTGGGGTCACTGCCACCGTTCCTTTCAATTTGAGAGGGGATTACAACAAAGCTCATCATTTGAGCAAGAAATGTGAAATAAATCCATGGAGAATAACTTCAAAAGCCTAATGAATATTATCAGGATGAGCCCCTGATGAGACCCAACATGAGATCGGGACACACTTTCGCTGCTGTCACTGTCAGAAAGGTGATGGCATTTGGAGGCCCAGATGCTGCCGTGCTGGGGGCTGTATAGCTAGGACCAAAAGGAAGCACCTAAAGTCCTGACCCCAACCTACTGCTGGCCGCAGGGCTGACCAGGGCCAGATGGGCCTCCAGGGGCACAGGTATGCATGGAGAGAACAGGACAGAGGGTCACAGGGCACCAGATCCAGCACAGGGACAACCCAGGGCCAGGGCTGAGCCCAGAGCTGTGTTGGAGCCACAATAAACCCCATCAGAAAAGCAAAGGGCTTCAAAGAGACTCACAACATATCTCTTACGGGGCACGTGCCATTTGGTCCTGCTATCCCCATGAAGTCATCACATGAAACCAAGGGGACTCATCACATGAGCTGGGTTTGGTGCAGAAAGAGCGGTCCAAGCAGCAGGCAGCCAGGCACTGCAAGGCCAGACTCGGACAGCCTTCACAATTATGGCAGCCCTCCAAATGAGGATTACGTTCACAGAGTAGCTAGCATTTATTTTCTTTTTATTTCTAGGAGTGACAGTGGAAAATGAGCATGTCAGTTTTCTCCTGAGTTCGCCGCAGAACCGAGCATGGTGACAGGCCCTGCTTGCTGCTGATTCACCTGGCAGCTTCCCCATGCCTCTGCCCACCCCCGGGGCCATCTCCCCAGCCCATTACTGTCCTGGCAAATCTGATGGCTCTTCAATGAGGAAAGCTCTTTTCTGCCACCAGAATTGTTTATTTTTCTCCAGGAGCTGTGTGATAAATCACCCTGACACGTCCCAGTCTCCATGAAGCCGCCTCAGCTGTAAGAATAGCAGCGTGTGAGGTTTTGTCTGCGCTGCTTGGTACATTCTCAACATTTAACTTCTATTTGCAATAGCAACTTGAGCAAGCTGAGATGGATGAGGGTGACAAGTGAACATCCTCTGCCTTCTTCCCATTCACATACAGCTGGGAAATCCACCCTGTCTGCTATCGCAGCCCAGCTCTGTACTTCCAGGATCACACCAGCAATGAACACAGCAGGAGACACCACACTCTCAGCAAACCTGCTCTAACACTAAGCTAAGCTTTTCGAAGCCAGGTGGGCACAGGATGGACATGTGCCCTGCTGTAGGTGTTCACACCCACATGGATGCTCCCACGTGTGATCTGAAGAAATGTAAACATTTTCTCAGTACGTCAGCAGCCGTGAGTTTGCACAGTCCCTTAATCCCTGGGCAGAAGATCCCCATCATCTGTCCAGCACAAGGCACATTATTAACGGATTATGCTTGCAGCAGGTAAAGGTCATTTGTAATGCTTTTAATGAATTAAAAAAAAAAAGATTTTCCCTTCAGATTTACAACTTTTTGGAGGTTGGCTGTGAATACCCTACCTGGTAAGTAATATGCTCTGAAAGGCAGCAGTACAGCCTGCTCACTCCTCCAGAACTGGGATCAAAAGGGATGAACTGTAATGTATAGTTGCTCAGTATGGATTTAGAAGCCAGTTGGAGCAGAAAACACAGGCCAGTTTTTGAGGAAAACAAATCTCCGAGGCTAAAATTTTATCTGTAAAGAGCAGGTTTATATTGAGATCCCATCCTCTGAGTATGCAGCTACTGGCTTTGGCTGGACAAATACCATTTTGGCTGCACAAATGTCACAGGGCATCATTTATTTGGTCTCTTCTGCATGAATTCAGCAGGACAGTACACATTCATCTTCCTGCTCAGCCTCGTGGTTTTCTTATGACATGTTTGTTCACGCTGTGAACGGGAAAACACTTCTTATACATCCCTGCAAGTAGGTATTCTCAGAGTCTGAGCAACACAAAATTTACTGATGTGATCTCTTTCTAAGTGGAGTTTTATTCCACCTACAGAACTCACGCTGACCAAAGCCACGTGGGAACTCCGGGCCCAGCTGCTCCCTTTCACCTTTCCCTGCTGCTCTCTCAGTCTGCTGCTTGGCACAGCCTCCTGCTCTCCTCCTTCCTGGAGCTGCTCCCCACTGCAGGATGCTCTTCTTCCCCTCCGGAGCTGTGGCGACGAGGAGCAGCTCTTCATCAGCATCACTGAGATGAAATGATTCATTATCACCTACGATTCCTTTCAAGTTCTCACATGAGCCGTTAAATTGGAAGCACTGAGGCACTTGGCTTTGTATGGTATTTGATTTCTGTCTTCTTTCTTTAGTATTATTTAAACTTTAAGCCCAGCTACAAGGTAGTTCTAAGTAAATAAAGGTGGTAGAGACAACCGCAGCTTTATTATCAGGCACCACACAGCTCCCCCATCCTTTCTTTTGCATTGTACAGCATCTCTGCCTCTCCAGAGTGATAACAGGAACTGCATCTCTGATAAGGAATCCTTCTGCTCCTTATTAGTGCTGAGAAGCAAGTTGGAGGCGTTAGCTGTGCAGCCAGAGTGACCCAGCTCTCAGTGACAGGGAGCAGCCATGCACTAGTACAGACTTACAGCTCTGCACCTCTGTCTGAGTCCTGTAACATGCACACACCAAGCAGATCTCAGCAGGGACTTTCTCCCTTCTAAGATGCTCTATTTCCCTCTCTCGAAAAGGTTGAGCTCCCCAGAGAGGCCTTGCAGCCCAGCAGGGTGCACATGCACTCTGTCCTGAGATGGCAGTGGAGGTCAGAGAGGGCTTAGCATGCCAGGCAGCACTGGCTGCAGAAGCACTGTTGCATGCCATGGCGGTAAGGGATGTGGTTTAGTGATGGGACTCAGCAGCTCATGCTGAGGGATGGATCTGATGATCTCAAAGGTTTTTCTAACCTAAGCAATTCTGTTCCACAGATCTTTATGCTAATATAAATACTTTTGATTTTAGTAAGCCACAGCAATGTAACATATTCCCTGAGAAAAAAAACCCTCATGGATATAAAGCATCAGTCCCTCTGGGGAAGGTCCTTCCCAGACACTCCCAAACAACAAGGAGTGTCCTGAGGTAGCTATGGGATGGATACACAACACTTTCATTCCCACCATAGATTTGCCTTACTAGATTACAGCAGCCACAGTAATGTACTCTCTTCTCACTCAGTGGAGAAAACAGCCGGTTGCAGCAGTTCCCAGCTATTCTGCAAGGCCACGTCTGTCCTAGAGAATCAACTTGTCGTGTACCAAAGGCAAAACACTTTGGCCAGACTCCAGTCGCCAATGTAAAGCCACAATAATCCATTTGAAGGAGTGGAAATCTGCTGGAGGAGCTGACATCAGCACCTGGCCCGGGCGGCTCAGCAGTTCCTTGGCACATGGTTGTTTTATGAATGTTGCATTTTATCTCAGCAATCACATTAGCCCCGTGCTCAGACGTTTCAGCTGCAAGCCTCAGCTTCCAGAAGCACAGCATCTCAGAACGCGTTACAGGGTTGGTAGGAGAGCAGTTGGAGGATTTTCACTCCAAAACAAATGCAAGCTGTTTAGGGCTCCTTAGCAGATGATGTCTGAAGTCGTCTGTGTTGCCTAGCATCTTTCTTTGCAAATCACCTATTGCAGGGATGTGCGTGTGCAAACATACACGTACACACCACACACAAACAGTTGCCCACAGAGAGCAAAGTGGATGCTCTCAGAGCTTGTCAAGCTCAGAGGATTTCTGAAACCACATCGGTGTAGTGGGGTAAGTCACTACCACATGACAGCTGTCACTGCAATCAACACTGAGATGGGGAGACAGAGCATCCCAGCCAGGGGCACACATCTGCACCGATCACACACAGCTGCCTGCGTGCATCAGAGTCAGAGCAGATCGGGCAGGATTTCTGCTGAGGAAACAGACACTGCTCTTGTCTCTTCACTGCACTGGCACAGGATTTTAGTTTTGTTATTATTATATTTTCTACTCTGGAGCTTTGTGCTAGCCAGCGAGCAGATGAGGAGGAATTCAGGGTCCGAAGCACCAAAAGGCCAAAGTGGAGCACCCCCTGACAGCAGGGCTCATGCTCGTTGGAGAAATAAGCTGCTGCTAGATCATAATATTTTCCCTACTCCCAGGGAAGAAGCTTCCTGATTTAGCAGTCTTTAAAGGAAAATACCCTGGGGTGAAGGGGAGGAATTTGAACACCAACATCCACAGCCTAAGCCTGGGATCATTAGTCACTGTTTTTCCCTCAGTTTCCCCCAAGCTATATTGTTTGTGTATTTCAAATCACGACTGATTACACTCCAGAAAAGACTCTGCTCAACTTTCTCACCATAAATTACAATATACAGTCGGAGTGTCACTTTAAGGTCCTTTTTTCTAGTGACTCTTTCACACACTACGTGAGGGGCAGCTGACCATGCAGGGATGTCACCTGCCCTTGGCCCCTACGGATGGCAGATAGGAACACAAGGCATCCAGCATCCTGCACAAGCCAAGAAAAGCAGCAGCTGATGTGCTCAGGTGCTGTGGGAACTCCTCTTACACAGCTCAACTGGTTCACCATCCCCAGAAATGCAACAGCTGCTGCACCCACGTGCCTTTGCAGTGCTTTGCATGCTGCACCAGAGCTGGTGGACTTGGGAATGCATGTGCATTCAGCCCATCCCCCTCTACAGTTCAGTGCAGCAGCATCCATGCGTGTGCTTAACACCACTGCTGCACTACCACTAAGTCTGGTGTAATTCAGTGTATTTTGTAACAGCTTTGGTAAGTGCTTTGGGATACCTGGACTTCAAACTGTCATGGAGACAAAGTGACAGCGCACTATCGTTTTATGTTATCCACAGCAAAGCAACCTGTATCAGATGTAGCTGTATGCCTTTTAAATGGAAAGCGTTTTAAAGCAAGTAAACCTTTCTATTTGTAGTTTTTCAAACAGTACATAAAAATATCATAATGCACTGCGCCTGCACAACTACGGACTATTATGCACTTTAAACTACCCCTGAGATGAGCCAATTCAAGGAGAAAGACCTTTTAAAAATAAAATCATTTTGCATCTAGATTGCATCTTCTTGCTCTCACCCCACGCTTCACACACTCAAATAACTCCCTCTAACATTGCTCTTGATTGCAAAGTAAAAGAACAATGGCCCTTAATGACCACTGGGCACCGAGTGCTGGGCCTCCTGACAAGTGCAGCAGAGTCAGGGCGAGATCCCCATCTCGTGCCAAACAGCACAGGGCCATCACACAGACCCAATTTGGGTTCTGGAAGCTATTTTGCCACGTCAATGATAATCCTGCCCAAATTCCACCCAATTCAGCCTCAGACTTGGTCTGAGCTCCTCACAGCATGCCAAACTCTGTTATAGATACACCCTTGTATCAGATTCCTACATTTCCAGGTGACCCAGCAGCACTGCCAGGTATTTGGCAGTGTCACTCTGTAAGGGCTCGTGTGCAGGTGAATACCTGAACACGGCTCTCCAGCAGGTCTGATCCTGGCGTGGGCTGAACTGAAGCTCCTATGGTGTGTGTGTGAAAAGGAACTTGACCACAGGATGCAGAAGAGAGCCACTAAGAACCCTGCTCAGAACCATTATCCATTGCTAATGAACGTGGCAGGGTGGCAGATTTCTCAGCTAGGTCCTAAATGACATCTATGAACAAGGCAGGGTGGCTTCTGCCTGACATCACCAGGTAGCTCGGGGCATTGTAGGCAGCCTAATCAAGCAGTCTGTTGTAATAAAGTAAATTACAATGGCAAACATTAGCAATGTTAAGGTTAAATACTGGACTCTGGGAAACAACTGCTGGTTTTGACTTCAACTTTATTTATGATGTTGACTGTGCCCCAAAATGAAGGAATGCCATTCGTTTCTGTAGGCTCCTTCTCTGTCCTGAATCCAATACTGATGTCAGACAGCAGAAGTAAAAGATCATCACATTTCCTGGCAACTGAGAAGTTACATAACAAATCTGTTTATCCCAACTCCTACATACAGCAAATGGCCACTGCTTTGCTTTGCTGTATGGGCAGTAAGGTTATAGGGTAAGGAGAGAGGCAGCAGCAAGTGACAGACAGTGCTGCCACAACACAGCCAGGAGTTGGGTCTGTCTCCGATCAGTCCCACTCCTTTTTTGATTACGCGCAGGGACAGAGCTCCTTAATTAGGAACTGTACAAGGGGTCACTCTGGGTACGTGGCTAGGGGTAAGATCTTTAATGGGATAAGTCAAAAATAAAGATATTCCAAATAAGAGAGCAACAGCAAATGTTACGTGGACTGCTGATAGGTTGAGCAAAGTGGGATGTTTAAAACTACACAGAACTACTGGCCATTTCTCCCCATGGCTGCTTGCTGCCAATGACATGCTGCATTCACAAGACCCACAGGACAACTCTCTTATGCTTCATTGTTCAAACCTGAGGATTTTCAGCTGTGGGCCACAGCTGTGGACTTGCTGCTTGCCTCCTCCTGACCCAATTACTTTTTTTTTTTTTTTTTCCAGATTGCTGTAGCTGCAAAGCATAAAAGGAAGAAATCAAGCCCTTCAGGTTTGGATTCTTGGCAGTCTCTCCTGACTTTGGCATAGGAACAGACATATCCAGTGGACCTTCTTAACATAAGAATCTTCTTTGTATAAAAGGGAGATCTCTCATCTCCATTTGTGACATCTTGAATCATTTTTATAGCCCTCTTCACAGAGCACCACAGATATCCACAGGAAAGAAGTCCAGACCCAGCTCTACGAGGCTTTGTCATCTCTAGAAGACAAGAAATTAAGCACTTTCATCCTAGCTTGAGCAGAAACAGCCCGAGAGAGGCAGGAATGGGTGGTCACTTGCTGGTCAGCAGAAGCCTTTGTGATACAGTGAAATAAAAGGGGAAGCAGGAGGAGCCCTGACAATGCAGTACTTGGAGCACAAAGTGCTCCCAGCAGTCCTTCCCTCATCCCACCCATGTGAAGAGAAATAATAAAGCAGAACGCATCTCCACTGATCCAGGGAGGCAGACATAGGCTCAGTACTAAGAGGTTTCCTAAAATGATCCCTTGTGTTTGGAGAGCGGCCTTGAAGAGAATTTTATGACCCAAGGATAGTGAACAAATCTACATTTGTATGCTGAAAGAGCCAAAGAACCAGCCCTGGCCTCTATTTATAACAAGTGCTGCCAAACAACATTCAAAGCCTAACCGTTCCTGCTGCCAGAACGTGCTGGCCGGGTTCACCGTGCCACAGCCTGACCCATCTGAGTTGGCTGGAACGACCCTTCTGTTAGACAAGAGCAGGAGAGGGAGAAGGAGACTCTGCCCCACAGCTTGGCCCAAAACTGCAACCCCCGTGCATCTACAGCCTCATTATGCAAAATGCAAGCAGGGAAAAATTAAGTCAAAAGGGAAAGAAAATCATTTTGGTTTGTGCCAGCGCCATTCAACACGAGCAGCTCTTTCCTTCCCTGCAGCAATCATTTTGCTGTTGAGCTGTGTCCCCCGCATTTTGCTTTGGATAAACACTCAGAAAAGAGTTCAGCCAACAGCCTCCAGTGCAGCCCATCATCTCAGTGTCCCGTTCACCATTCTTGCTGCTCACGGGGGCAGTTCACGGGCTGCCCCACAGGCACGAAGCCTTGCCCTGCTGTGCACCAGACAAAAATGCTTTCCCCCAGGAGAAATTATTGGTTTTCAGAGTAGATGCCCTGTGGGACTGGGGAGTCTGCAGCGCTGTTGGTCTTTAAAGGGCAATGAACACAGGAAACTGATGGGGAATGCTTTTCACTGCTGAATAACATCTAGCTGCTCCACCAACTGAGCATAATGCCTTTTTAGATTTAGATACGTTGTACTCAGGATATTCTTTTAATGGTTCAGAAAGGAAGAAAAACTCTCTTTTCCTCAGCAGCAACTTACCCTAAATGCTTAAACACTCATGTGAATTGCTTGTCACTGTGCTGTACTCCAGAATATTTCGGGTGAGTGAAGACTGGAGTTAGCTGACATGCAGGGATCTGTTTAAACTAGATACACGTGTGGACTCAGTCCACAAACAGTGCAGGTTTACCGACCATTTCCCACCTGTGAGATTTGCTTTGTGTTCCTAAGGAGACCCTTCTATCATCCTGTGTTTCATGCTGGCCAGCATTTTCCTGCCTACACCAAGCTGTTAAGGACTGGGTACTAAAGGAACTGTAGATAAGGACCAATATTAAGCTGAGAATTGAAATCTCTTTTACCTATACATCAGATTTCGTTGGAATCTTTCTTCCAAAACCCTGAAGTTATTCTTCTCATTTATCACTTGAACTTCACAGACCCTTCAAGCCCCACTTCTCCTATATTGTTCTTTGCAATAAACAATACTGAGCAATAATGCAACAGCTCAGACTTGATGTTTTAAGACTGACTGTCACACAGCAGGCATATGTTTGGGGGCAGTATGAGAAATCTGTACAATACAATCACTCTGCTGACAGACACATATTTTAAATTGCTTTTATGGCTAGGCAGATGCGAGCTAGAAGTCAGTTCTCCATCTTATGCTGGCGAAACACAAAGATGTTTCACATCAATACAAAGACCTACTATGAATTTTTCCTCTCTATAGAAAGATATGCCAGCTATTTGTGTATTCCTCCTCTATTTTCTCACCTGGCAATAGTATGGATGGAACGCGGAGTTACTCCACTGTGACTTCCTTTGAAACAGAGCTATTTTCAGATGATGTTCTTCCAACGAACTCTGGTTCCTGCAGCATCAGCTCACTCACCGCTGCACTAATTACATCAGCTTAGCCCTCTGTCTCAGAAAACCTGATCCTATATAGCACTTACACCTCTTCTCATGGCCTAGAACTCGTACCCCTAAATTTCAGGAATTTATTAACAGCTCAGCATCAACTTCTTGCTCCTCTGCTGCGTGCTGATCTCTTGATGCCCACCTTCATATTGTTTGTCAGCCTGTGAGGCTGTGTTGTGGTTCCCAATTAGACATCTCTGACTGTGACTTCCACCTTCACACACTTAACACCCACAATGCATAAAACTTAATGACTTGCTGCAGTTGCATTAATATACATCCCTGGCTGGTGTGTGTCAAGTTCGGAATAATGCATGGGATTGGCAGAGGAGGTATAATCCTAGCACAGCATGTGATTAACAACTGTTATCACTGCTACGAAAACAGGAACTTTGGTGAGTAATTATCGAGCTAATAGAGACCCTGGGTGTCTCAGCAGGAGGAGATAAAGTGCTACCCTGGCACTTTGAAAGCAGAAGTCTGGCTAACATAAGGCAATGCTGCAGTCCTACAGCCAGTGGGAAGATCAGGGGTAGAGCTGGCATGTGCTCTGCTTAGACCCCCAGCAGATTCAGTTCAAACCATTAAGTCTTCATTGAAATCTTCACTTGATTCCAGCCAAAGACTCAGACTGCTGCACCATGGTTCACTTCCAGGGCTGCAAAACTCCCCTTTGGCCACTGTGTGATTGATGACTTAATCACCTAAAAATGGTGATGGGCTGACGCACAAGGAAAAGGGAAAACTAGAGTAAGATATGTACAAACACAGTCATACAAAAGAAGAGAGCACCTCTGGGTTAGAAAAAAGAAAATCAATAATTGCCATGTCAGTGTGACACTTTCTCTAAGAACAAATGTTCAGTGACCTTAATGGCACTTAAAAATGTACATGTACTGTCACTGAATCAATGTTTAAAAGCTTAAAATCATGTTTTCCCTTCGTGGTAAAATTGTAAGAGAGGAAGGATGGATTGAACTACTCCTTACCCTGACTGTGGCATATGCTTCATCAGAAATAATGGCTCCTTTCTCTTTACAACTGCTTTGAAGGTTGTCTACATCATGTCACAAGAAACACACACAGAGACCATTCTCAACAATAACATTAAAAGACGTTCATACCATGATGCAAAAAACCAGAATCTAAATCAAACTGAAATCGTTTCATCCTACCACTCCGTGTTGGCAGCAGAGCAGTAGGTAGATGCAATTTCTTTTCATCTTTTTTTAGGGTCGGGGTCTATTTTCAATGTGATTTGGATTAGTTACCACTTCAGTAAGGTTGATTTCCGTTTATTTATTTATTTATTTTGCTGTTGTACGTCAGTCTCTAAAATCTACTTTGATTGTTTTGGAAAGGGAGGGAAGAGGTGGATGATTGCATTTGCATTTCTTGCACTGCAAGGAAGTGTCTCATCGCAAAGCGAAATCTCAGTCTGCATCCCCTGGATTCATACCAGCATAACAAAGATCACATCCTACCCAGATTTTTCAAAGGTAAAAAGAAAGCCTGCCAAACATCTTGAGATCAGATTGTGCTATTCCCTATAACACCAACAGCTAAAAATACTCTTGCAGCAAAATTCTGGTTTTTACTGTGAAGTCAAAGGAAAAATATCCCAGCTCTTCTGGTGCTTTTCTGGAATCAGAAATGTCAAAAAGAAAGATCTCCCAGAACCCAGGCATGCCTCATTTTAAATACTGTGATACAGCATTCCTGGCTGCCCACCTCTGCCTCTGTGACTGCTCAGTGTAGGATGCAGTGTGGTGGGACCTCAGGAAGCGAGCAGTTGTCTTTCTTCTCCAGGAAACTATTTTAAGCAGATTCACTACAGACAGTAACAAGACCAAGAAATGTAGGCCTAAGTAAAGCAAAATGCTGTGAACACCATGACTTTCCATCCAGAATCCTGTGATGCAGATAGGGATGCCGAAGGACAGACAGACCGACAGGTTTCTGAGTGGCTCTGAGAAAGTTCCAGGTGATTCCTTCTCTTTATTTGCTGCATCCTAGCAAGGGATTAATGCAGCACTTCTTCTTTTTTAAAGCATTTGAAATCTTCAGCTGAGAAGAGTCATGTAAGTGTCGTGTTATGATGGGTCTATTTCTCACCCCTCAGCCTATGAGCAGAAGCAGAGCAGTGCACTGTGCTGCCAGCTGAACCTTCTGAGCATTCTGAGGTACCATTTCCAAGCTGCTGCAGCTGGAGGTGCCTTTCTCACCACTTCAGGCTTTCTTTGACTTGGCTTGACCACCCTTCTTGTTCCTCCTACTGTGATTACAGTAATGGAGAACCAAAGGGCTTGTGCAACCAAGGGATTTCTTCTCTTCTCTTGAGCTTTTAGGACAAATATTAGGCAGCAATACAAATAAGGCAAAGCTGATGTCCCCTGTATTATTTCCTGCACCTTTGATCTCCCCTTCCCAAATTCATGCTTGTTGCTTTCCTTGCATTCAGAAAAGCAGAACCTGTTCAACACTCAGCCTGTAGATGCCAGCTGTCCTGTCATTAGCATCACTGAAATTACAGCACCTCAACACCACTGCAGATTTTTTCCCTTCCTATTAGCAGGAAGAGAGGAAGAGCAAAATAATCCACTTTGTCTAGAAACTGTTCACGTTTCCCAGAAGCATGCAAAACAGACATGGCTTTTAAGTAGCAAAGTAACAGCTTAATGGAAATCAGAGTAGTAATTAGCACAGCAAACCCTTTTCTTCCTGTAGACAGTGCAGTGATAAAAGCAGAACCTCTGGTTTAGATTTTCAGGGATAGCAAAGTGGGCTGAGCTCCTACACAGCTCACACCTTATCCTGCAGTTCCTCCAGATGAAATAAATACAGAGCTCTCTCACTATCACACCATGCTTAAAGCTATAAAAATAAACCTTCTCCCTACTCCAGGGTGACTGAAGGCAGCAGTAGCACACAACTGTCAGTTTTTTGAAAAGCAATGGTAGCTTAGCATATATTAGCAAGCATTAAAACAACAACAAAAAAACCTCTAATTTGAGGGACGAAAGAACATGCTTTGTTTCTCGACATGAAGAATGGAAAAGATGCTTTCTCCCACCTTCCTGCATCCCCACCACCTCCCCCTGGCTCGCTGTCCCTTCTCTTTAGCCACTGAAGATGTTTGCACGGTTCATGCTTCCCTCAAGCAGAAATGCTCTTTTGATGCCCTGAGCATGCCATAGAACTGCTCTGCATCCACAAGCACAGATGGAGGCTGGGCTGTGCAGGGTGAGCAGCCCCAGCAGCTCAGCTCCCAGTGCTCGCAGGGAGCACTGTTAATGACACTCACCTCAAGGACTTGTTCAAGCGCAGGCTCGGGAGGGATTTCATTAGGCAAATCCTCTCCCCTCTCCTTGCCAAAGGTTCTCCCAGTTGAGCTCCTCCTGAGGCCAAGACCTGACACAGTTGTGAGCAGTTTGATTGTGTAAAGGAGAAGGAGGGAGCTGAAGCGCTGCACAACCGCATGACACCGCAGATGTGGGAAGAAAGCATCTTGTTAGCCAAGCTTTGCTGCACTGCAGGCCAAGGTGCGTGCAGCTGGTTCAGTTCCAGGACCCTGAATCCCAGCTCCTTGCTCCTGTGGCTGCCTCACACTGCAGCTATAGCCCACTGCTCATAGCTGTGAGAACCACCACGACATTTTATCACATTACATGACCACCACCCAGAAATGCTCTGGCAGTCATGCAAGGTTTCTTGAGAAGCACAAGAACCACAGCTGCAGATTGCAAAATGTTGTCCTTTTTAGGTGATGGCTTCTTTTAGCACATAATTCTGCACAGAAGAGCTTGTCTGCATGCTCCCCTCCATGCATTGGCATGTATTTGCTACACAAAAACACTTTGATCTGCTTATTACGGCTTCCTTAAAACCACCAGTCCCAGCTGGTCATCACAGACTCCTTTGCCAAGGCAGTAATATGCATGGCTCCCGTGTTCCCTAATTGGGGAGGCTATTCTTATTAACCTCATTATTTTGCTCAGGGGGAATTTCATCTGCTTCGTTCTTCTTAAGGAACTATGTTATAGCATGTTGTGTTCCTTATTCCCAATTCTGTCGCAGAAAACTAAGTTTCTAGTAATACAGAAGTCTCTTAATTTCTTTTCCATTTTAGTTATCTGATTATATTCATATCAGATTCCTCTGGCAATTCAGTTCACCATCCTGTCTGCACTCCACGACCTGCTGTACTGGGCTGCAGGGATCCTTCAGTCAAAAGGAGGAACCAGTTTAACAGGAAATCCCATAAATCTGCATCTCATGCTTGGAAATCAGTTCAGCACACAGGGAATTTGGGGGGTGGATTCAATGATCTCAATCAGGTCCCTTCCAACCCCTACAATTCTGTGACGGGACCTGGGTGATCAGTAGTGGCCTGCAGCTTGGGGATCATAGAATAATAGCATGGTTTGGGTTGGAAGGGGCCTTTCAGATCACGTAGATCATTCTAGTTCTAGATGAGGCAGCTCAAGGTTGGAAGAAGTCACAGCTACGTGATGGCAGCAGTCCTGCTGCCCAGAGAGGTGATAGCAATGATGTTCACAATGTTACTGCACCACTGGGAACCCCTCACAGCAGAGGGAACTTCAAACCAAACCAGAGGGACTTCTGTCAGCAAATCCATTACCAAAATCAGTGCTTTTCTTTCCTTGTGTTTTCCTAAACCATTCATCACTGTGCCTTTATTCTGTCACTGATATGTTGCAAATTGTCTTCAGCTGCCAATCAAGCATCAAGAAACTTCATTATAGATGAAACCAAGCTTGCAAAACAAAATAGGACGCAAATACAAAAAAGCAAGGTGGGAGGAAAGCAGATTGTAAGAATCACCAATTTTTTCCATCTAATAGTTTCTTGTATTTATTTCCTTTGGAGGACATTTTCTGACAAAGAGTGATAATGAAAACAAATACATATTCCAAACAGCCCAGGTACATCAGTTCCATTTCTCCAGGAGATTTCTTGTGTGAATCTCAAAAAGCACTGCACATACATTGTTCTGATACAATGATTCTGCAGAACAGAACTTTTCTTTTAATTCATTAGATTTTCTCATCCTTTGATGCTCTGCAGTCCAATCAAGTACCCAAGGCTAATGGTGTAATGTCTGCTACATCAGTGCTCCTAGCTACCTCCTCTCCCTGCAGTGCCAGGATAATTTCAGAAACAAAACCATACTGATCTGGGCTCGTGTAGGACCTGTGAGCTGTATTAGGAGCTGCCATTTGGGAGCAGAACAGTGTTATCACCATTATACAGATGGCAAATGGAAGTGAAGAGATACTTGCCACATATTGCAAGTATGCCAGACTTCAACCTGCTTCTGCACTAGAGCAGAAACACATCAGCTAGGTGTATTTATGCTGGCTATGGGGAAGAAGATGGGGCAATGCCCTGCTGCCTGCATTTATCTGCAGCCTGGCATCCCCCACCTCTGCTTCCCAATGCCATGCTGGCCGTGTCCCAGGGCATTCAGAGGGGTTAGGTGAGAACACCAGGAGACTTCAGCTCCACATCTGTATGTCTCTAAGAGAAGAAAAGGCAAAGGACTGCAGTCCAGATGCAACATGTCAGAGAAGATAACTACAGTTGTGGGGAATAGGATGGCAGTTTGAGAGACATCTGGTTCTGGGATATAAAAAAACGATCTTTATTTCAGCTTTAAAGTGCCCATAAAACCTTAAGGATCCGTGAGAGGCTAGAATAAATGCAATAGACCTTTCTATTGTGTGTGTAGAAGGATTTAAGTGCATTTTTAATTATTAAAGCAATGAAAATAGCATATTTATCATTGCTGCAGCATCCTCCAACAACAGCGACGCTTCTGGAGATGCAGCAAAGGCCGTTCTGGTTGCAACCTGTTTTCCTCTTTGATGGAGGGGAGTCCTTTCAGCGAAAGAAAAATTTCCACCACTGAATCAGATCATTACTTTGTGCAATTTGAAAAGGTTTCCCAAAGGGGAGGGTCAGGTCGATAAAGGACCCATGGTAGCAACAGCAATAGAAATCTGAGATCTTTCCAGAAAGCAACAGTCGCCTTTAGAAACAAACTAACATAGATGGAAGTTACTGTCATCACCTTGTGCCCCCAAAAATGGTCTGCCTGAAGATCAAACAGCACAGAGGACAGACAAGTGCTAACTCAATTACCCAACTGCACACCCCGAGCTGGCAGGAGGCTTTCACTCAAAGCAAGTAGTTCCCATAAACAGGGGGAAAACACAGCCTGATTTCCTGCAGCTCAGCCTCATTTCCCGTGCTCTTCTCACTGCAGCAACCACCACTCATTCCCAATGGCACCTACTGATGCTGAAGCCAGAGCCCTGGTTGGGCTGCAGTGATGTGGAGCACATTGGCCAACTAGCTGCCGTGGAATGGGAAGTTTAACTCCTCGGTTTTCTCTCAGTGGAAGGTACAACTTCATTCAATTTTTTTTTCTGCTTTCAAGTTACCAATCTGCATGAAACGTGTGAGCTGTGACAGCAAGGCTGAAGCTAATATAGGAATCGGTGCCTGCTATTTGGATACATCCATACTCTTTTGTAGAGGGGCCCTAAATCTCTTGGCTCTTCTAACTTCAAAATAAAGCCAACAAGTTTTCATCTACAGGACATACAGTGAGCATGCTTTAATGGGGCTCGGTCACAACTGCTGCTGAAACCCAGCTGAGTCTCAATAAGCAGCTGGAGCTGCCCAAGGAGAACCGGGGAACCCATGGCAGAGGAGCTGGAAATTCAAAGCTCTGTCCCCAGTACAAGATTATAACTGGAATATTTTTCCTCTCCTAAAAGAGAAAACATTTTCTTGCAAGGGTGAAAGAATACACAAAAAGGGAAAAATACAAAATGAAACAGATTTCCCAAACAGAAAAAAAATAAAACATTTAAATGCTATTCTTCAAAATGCAAATTACTCCTAGACAGATAATGTAAGAAGGGGAGGGGTGTAATCACATCCTGGAACACTGAAGACAGTCAGGCACTTTTCTGCTCAGAAGTAAAATGTTTTTTGAAAAGGTTTTGTAGAACTCGTTTGTGGATAATAAGTCACAGCATCCAAATGAATTTAGCATAAATATTTTACATGACACTACAATCAGCTTTGTGTAGAGAGCGTGGAAAATGTGGGGGATTATTTGCCATCATTACAGAAGAATCAGTTTCAGTTATCAGCGTCCACATTCCAAGAGGAGCGCCGTTTGTGGGCGCCTGTTGGTGCATTGCTGTTGTTGGTTTCAGTTCAGCTGTTCAAGTGTGGAAATGGCTTTTCTGTTGCATGAGCAGCAAGCAGCAGTTGTTTTCTCCATACAGTGTAGGAGAACACACACACAGTTCTATAGCAGCTTTGTGCTGGAGGAGCATTTGAAGTGACTGGGATGAGCTGAAACACTGCTGGGAAAGCTCAGGACTATAAATAAGCCCACGGCCTCGTTCCTTACTCTGTAGGATGTTTTTATCCAGCAAGCTCTACAAGGCCCACCCGAGACACAAGGCCCTCATGTCTGCACACACACCTACACACCAGACCAGTGACAAATGTTTTGTTCTGCTGTTGTGCCAAAGCTAAGTGACAAGCCAGCAGCAAAGCCAGGACAGAAGTCATAGGAGTCCATCGCTTCTCTCCCTTTGCAAGAATTGCCTAAGCAAGGACAGCTATTTTTATATTTCCATGTCTTGGCAAATGTCTAAGCAAAGAAACATGAACAAAAGGAACCCGTCTTCAGCTGATCGTGATGCCATCAAATTAAAGCTTATATTCTTTAAGCATGGCAATGCCTGTCTCTGCCTGATCAGACCAAAACACGTTCCGACAATGGAAAGCAGTGCACGCTAGCAGGAGTGGAGGCGGAAGCGAGGTGCATCAAAAGGAAAGAAACAAGCAGAAAGCTAATGAGTGTGAAGGCTTTGACTTGGCTGAGTGGGATGTGATTTGTCATACTCAAACACATTGTTTTCATATGGAAACAACAGAATGTTTCAAGGACTTTTTGTTATTTTTAAAGCAAGACAAAAGACAAGATCCACTACAGACTACCATCTTGAACCAGGAGTTATTCCTAAATTCATCATGTGGCTGTTCCTTCAGATGACTGTTTGGATTCCTTGTCACTCTTGTGCCTATCCACTACACAATAAGAGGGACTACATTCAGTCCCAATGGATATAATGGCATCCCAAAATCTTCAGAAAAAGGATGAGGAGTGATTAACTACTGGAAAGAACTCAGCAAGAATGTGGTTGATGGGACTGCATGTTGGGTCCCTGTGTCACTGTCTGCATCACAAACACATCTCTGGGATGGGGCACGAGGCACTGTCCTGATGCAGTGATTGCTGAGGAGTGCACTGTGCTTTCAGAGCTCATAGCATCTGCCCTTAGAGGCTGAGACACCCACAGACTCTGTGGCATCGTTTCCCAAGAAGCATGTGCTAAAATTAGCACCAAGAGGTGTTCTGACATGAGTTCTCTCTCATGGCAGGCTGATTTCAGAAACTGTAGCTACTTACTATGAAAACATTTTGGTCTGAAATCCTACAAGATTCCAAATTTCTTACACATTTGGTTTCTCTATGGGTAAAAAGAAATACAGGCTTGCCCTTTCAGTTTCAGCAGTCGTACTTACAAATGACAGACAGCAGCTAGAGCTGCAGCAGGGAAGAAGTTCAAACACCACAGAAATTTTGGAAGCACTGGGGTTCACAGCATGCCCCTGTTAGAGATGTTAATCTACTTATGCTTCAGCTAAGCCAGCACACACAAGCATAGCTCAGTAAAGAAATGAGTGTACTTGGATAAAGACATCATGCTAGGAGCTCAGCTTTCTAGTTCAAGCTGCAATATTTCATACGTAACACTATCTGCATTATGTAATATACGTACACAAATGTGACATACACAAAATTAAGGTCCCTTGTTCAACCTTTTAGTGCACCAGCTGCAGTTGTAGTCCACACCCCCATACCATGTGCAGGATTTGGAACAAAAAAAAAAAGGGTGGGATTTGCTTCCACTGCTCATTGGAATTGTCTCCTTTAATGGCAGCAAAACAAAGCAAGAAATAAATAAAGCCAAGACAAACATGATATAGAAACTACCACAGTGATGAGCGCCTTTCCCTGGCAACAACCTCATTTGCTTCTCTCCTCATTTATTAAATACATTTTTTCTTTCATTGCAGCGCCACATTTAGAAAGGAAAATAAAAGGCTTTTTATATTGCTGCTGAGTTCTCCTGCTGCCCACAGGGTCACTGTCTGCATTCCCCTTCTCACTGACTGCCTGCACAAAGAATTGAGAAAGAGCCTATAGGTATTGTAATTAATGGCACCAAGGACTCCTTCCAGCACACATCTAGTCACACCAGAGTCTGCAGCACCTCTCTGGGCTCCAGCAGCCCTCATGTAAGGACTACACCAATAAACCATCAGCCTGGCTTGAGCTCCTCTCTGCAGAGATGCAGAGCTCTCTATCTGGCAGCACCACCCAGCGAGGATTCGCTATAGGGCACACAGCATTTCCTTTCAGCTCTTTTTGGAGGGGACATCACAGCCCCCGGGGCAGCCCTGCACTCTTCTTGGTCATCATTAGTTTGCAGTGTGTATTCCCAAAGCACTGGCAGCACATGGCCGCTGCTCTGTTGCACCAAAAGCTGTGGGCTCAACAGAGTGCACGGCCCAAAGAGCTTGTATTCTAAGTTTGCACGTGGTGGGGTGGGAGAGATGAAAGTAGCCATCATCTTGGTGGTATTCCCTCTTTGCCAGCACATTGCTCACTCAGCTATCAAGAATGGTGATGTTACTGCCTTCTTTCCCACCTATGACAAAATAAATAAGGTATCCTTGGCGTAGCCCTCCTCTGTGTTAATTCACAGTCTCTTCTGCTATAAATGGCTTAAAATATTAAAACTGAATATAAGGGAATTAAGAAAACCAACTGTTTTCTCTTCTTCTAGATCCTTCATCAGCAGCATTGCAGCCAAACTCTACCAGACTGGAAGCTGCAGCTTCAACAGAGCTCCTCCTTCACCGTGTTTTGTGTTTCACCATCCAGCTGCGATTCACAGCCAACTTAAAGGAGTTCTCAAACGTTATTCAGAGAGTTTGGCAAGGACAGATACCACCAAAGGCACAATGTCAGGCACAAAAAGGACAGAACAGCAGAAAGGAAAAAAAAAAAGGATGAACCCATATAGTACAGAAATTAAACAGGAGAACATAGGGAGAAATCAGTGATAAACTGTTTTCTTTTAAGGCTCAAACTCAAAGCAAAACTTGAGGATTCTGGGTAGAGCATCCTCATACCAATCAGAAGCGAGTTGCAAACCCCTGCTAAGCAACAAGCCTAGAAATTAGCTCAAGGCAGCACTGCTTGTTTCTGGGACGCCAGTCTGGAATTGGCTGGTCTCTCAGCTAAACCAATTTGGCTTTTGCATGTAAAGTGAACAAGTTTACTGCGGAAGAAATCAAAGGAGAATTAACGTGGAGGATCCAGAAGAAATTTCCATCCAACATACCTCTCTTTCATTGTGTGTCTGCCTCATTAAAGAAGCTTCAATGAAATCTTTTCAAAAAATACACAGCAGAAAAACAATGAGGTGATTGTGGCTTGCAAGGAAGTGAGATACAATTAGCATATGAACATCAAAACGTTTCTGCAATTTCCATTTGCTATGTGTTTTCTACGTCTTTTTAGATTCCTCGTGTTTTGGGGTTTTGTTGTCTCCCAGTTCTGTTCCAATCCCCACCCCTCAACTAAAATCTGAGACCAAAATAAGCAGTAACAAGGAAAGTGTTTCAGTGAGCAGTCCCAACCAACACAAGCTCATACTGGATAATCCATGAGAGTTGCTGATCACCACTATAGCATCACCCCAAGACAGATGTGCTTTTGTTGAGATTGCATTCAAAGTGATCTTCATCTTGCTGTCCTGGGTCAAAATTTGCAGCCATGATTTGAGTGAGGACAAATTACTGATGCTGAACATTTATAACTGCAGTGCTGGGGTTGAGAAGGCAGAAGGTGAACAGCAGGCAGACGTAAGAACGTCCCTGGACATGCAATCTTAGTCACAGCAATGACAAAGTGGTGGAGCATGGTGTGGGTTTTAACAGGTCTATGGGATATTCTCATCTGCATGCACTTAGGATTTCTAAATGAATGCTCTCCCCATGTTCCAAGTAAGCGTATCGAAGCAGAGAGGCAATGCAATCTCCTTAGGGCTGCATGATGAAAGGACAATGCCACCAGAAGAGGAGCCCTGCTCTGAGCTCTGCATGAGGCTCCTGCTCCCCTCTCCCCCAGCCACAGCCATAGGGAAGAGCACTGCTGCCTTAGCTGCACCACGTGACAGGGGCTTAATAATTGATAGTCCTACATTCTCAGAGGTGCCAACAATCAAGTCTTTAGCAAATACCACAGAAGATACAGCCTAGGCAGATTCCTGAGCAGCAAACTGTGTAGTGAGATCCTGCTTTTGCTAATGTGAGCAAAGAGCACTGACTTCCATAGGCTCCAGGAAAGTATGTCGTGCATACCAAACTCCTGCTCCAAACGAAGCAGGAATATTTCTTTTGGCCAATTCAACCACCACTGGTGCTACAGCAGAGCAACAACAAAAAGCCACAGTTCTAGAAACCCCACAGTGCACCGGATGCACCTAACAGACAAATCTCCCTCCAGAGTCGGAGTCCACCTTAGGACTGCAATCACAGCGTTTCACACACACACACTTAAACAGATTTGATACCACAGCAGCTACCAAGCCTACTGCTGACGTTTCAGCTGCTGAAATACTGCTCTCTGTCTTGACGTGCAGTGTGGTGTGCAATCCATATGTGTTCAAAAGCACTCTCTACCTCTGCTCAAAGGAATACTGTGGAGTCTGGAGGTACAGCTCCTTCCATCCATCCATCACGGGACTGAAACAGCGCATCCCCGCAATTGCATGAAAATGCAGGGTGTGGGGTTTGCTAGATTTGAACTTGTCATTTGGAGAACAGAGGCCTCAATTCTAATATGGAAAATCATAGATGTAGCAAAGGACAACAGTGATTGTGGGAACATAAAAGACAGAAATTGCAGTCATTCACTGAACAAGCGAAAAAGAAACACTGCGACCTGGCAAGTGACCTTTTTCATGCTATTGTGCTCTTCTGGAGCTGGGAGTGCTTGTGCTACTGCTTACATAGTTATTCAGGGGCCACTCTGCACCAAAAAATATAGCATTTCTTCTTTTATGCATTACTGGAATGAGGGGAAGTCAAACATCTTTGGGAAGGAATCTTTAATGCAACAAACAAATGTTCTGTCACTATGTAGAGCTATAAATAATATGGGAAAAATAAACACAGCCCTTTCCCCAGTTGTTGGCATCTTAGACAAAGTGTAGAGCCACTGGTGACACTAATAGATTCATTATCTCAACCCCTATGTCCTAGGGCTTCTGAAACAGAGGGCTTCTAAATTACTGCCGATTAATTGGACCGGTGGAGCTGAAGGGAGAATTATTTACTGAAATTTTAAATGAAGAAAAGAAGCATTGCAGTTTTCATTTGCTCCCACACCCTTGCACCTAACTTTTGCACGCTGTTCCTTTGAAGAAATATTCATGTTTTAGGACAAGAGATATTATTTACAAGAGATAAGTTGTAATGGACACAGGGATGAATTTCAGCCTTGGATCGTGGCCCTTAAGCCCAGACAGCATTACCCCAGAACCAAAGCCCTCCATACAAAGGCAAACATACTCAGAACTCAGTGCGGTGATCTCTGACCCCAAAAGTCAATTCCAAATTTACCAAAGGCTCTGAGAGGAGCACATGAGGACCACATACACTCCCTACCTTGAGTACAACCCCTGAATTGCTGTATTGGAGTGGGGCTGCTGTCTTTGTGAGGCTTCTCCTGTTGTTCTCAGCTCTCTGCTTGGAAAAAAGCCAGTGCTATTTGCTTCTTGGGCAGAGAATATGGAATTACAGTAAATTATATTGAAAAATTAGATTCATTCACTGCTGTGATAATTGATCTCCCAATCTGTCTCGGGGAGTTAGCAGCTGGTAAGAAAATAAAATGTAATTTAGACTTTTATTATTTGAAAAGAAACTTTAACCTAAGCACGGCAACAAATAAGGAACTCAATCTCTCCTCCTCCCCTCATTTGCCAGTCTTAACAAGAAATATTGATAAGAAAGTGAAATAAGAGGAGGCTGCATGGATATTTGAGAAATTCACTGTACATTATTAGTGTTAAGCACCTTATGCACCAGAGGTGGACTCTGCACCCTCAAAAGTCACTGCTGAATTCTGTGTTCGGCTCAGCCCCGCAAAGAGAAGAAAACCAGACCCAAACGTGGCTATGAGATGTCAGTCCATGCTCTGATCACACCACACACAGATGGAGACAGGATTTGATTTTTATATTGAGATTAGCTGAAAGCAAATGCATTTTTATTTGCTGGGAGTAGAATGAAAGGACTCCATAATTCACAATAACCCAATAAATTAGAAAGTGATCGGCCAAACAGTGTTTTCAGGTGGCTGAAAAATATTGTGCTGTCACCACTAATAGCACAAGAATGATAATGCTGTTCCCTGGCTGAAGTGGGCCATCCTGAGCAACGGAATGGATGTGATGTCATTAGGAAGCTGAGATAACAGTGCAAGTCTGATGGGAAGATCCTGGCTGGAGCCAGCTCAGTCTGGCAGCCCTGGTTGAAAGCAACAGATAAACACAATAAGCTCTTAATTGGTGTCATGCCTTTAACATTCAGTATGGAGCATCTCTTACACTGTTACCCTCTGACCCTCATAGGATGAGCAGCAGGGCTGGGGGGTCTGGAGGTCTCAGAGGCAGATCGTGGCTCAGCACGTCAATCTTTAGTAAAGCAGGTTGGACTGCAATATCTTCAACAATTCATGACTGCTGGAGTATAATTCACCCCCGTCGTACCACAGGCCTTGATGCATCGTGATACAGATTTCTCTCTGGAATAGTTTTCTTCTCCGACTGATTGTAACAGAACAAGAAACGTGCTCAGAACCCGGACTTTCCAATCCCATCACTGCCATTCTGACAGCATGGAGCCCAGCGGTCTCTCAACCCAAAATCACACTCTACCACAGTGGAGGCAGTTGCACAGGACATTGCTGGAGCAGAGCAATGAGGCATTCCCACGGCTCACATCCCCGATCACCCAGAGCATTCCTTCTGTTCTCCACTAATCCCCATCTCCAAAAGCACAATGGCCATCTCAGCTGCACAATCATCCTTTTCCAGCTACACTATAGTCATAAGTTCATAAGTTCATAAGTTCATAAGGTTGGAAAGGACCTATAAGATCATCTAGTCCAACCATCCTCCTATCACTATCTCTCCGTAGTTCAGCAGGTTAAGATCATTTTTCTTATTATTCTTACTATTTCTGATTTGCATGCGAATAGTATCTAGGAGTTCAAATCTCAATTAGGAACAGACACTGCTGATACACAATTCATTCTGAGGTTGTAAATGTGTTAATGTACTTAGACTCACAAAGAAGGATAACGCAACACATGACAATATACTTTTTAATTACTGATTTTGCATCATTGAAAAGCTTCATAGTGGTTGGTTAAATCAGTTCACATTACTTGACTGGCTCACTGCTCCTCTTTCCTTGGTGCAGTCTTTGTATTTCAATCACACCCAGAGCCTGATGGTAAGACCTTTCTTTATCTACGAGTCACAACAAATTAAGGAAATCTTGGTCCAGCAACACCTCTCTATGCTTTTCTTTGATATCACAACTGCTACAAAGACTCAGCTCTCACCCCCTCCCAAACAACAGCAGCACTGAGCAGGCTGATCAGGGAACTAATTGCTGCCTAAATTTCACACCACCTCATACCAGACCCCACGTTCTTGTTCTGAAGTTCTGCCTCTACCTCTCATGTTTTCCCCTTTGTCTGCATGCAATCCAGAATGAGGCACTGGGATAAAGGACCCTCACATCCAGGGCCAGCAATAAGCTCTTAAACTTCAAACCCCAGAATTAAAGGTGAAAGAGCTCTGCCCGTGTAAGGACAGAATAAGCTGATCTTGTTCTGCTACTTATTAGGTTTTCTTAATCGTGTCAGCTTGTTATTCTGATGATTTTGGTGATTATGCTTTGTCTCAGTACAATGACACCCACCAGCATCTGACAGGCATGAGGTTTTCTCTGCTCCCTTACTGTGCTGAGAGTGGTTGTGACAACAACCTGAAGGTAATTATCCAGCAAGGTCACTGCACCACAGAGCACGGGAGAAAGGCTTGTTTCTCAGTCTGCTATTGCTAGAAGGCCACAAGGTTAAACAATTGAGAAATTCTGAGAGTTGTTTTCCCCTTTCCTTTGCAGACTTTCATGCGTTTGTGATTTCTGTTTCCACTCCTGCCTACAAGCTGATTATTAGTATAATGTTTATTACATCTCGAGGAGGTAATAAATTGGCAGCATAATACAAGATGCATCAGCATGGCCACAGCTCACTGTTATGTGACAGCTATAAAGAAGAGAGAAAGGGTAAAAAAAAAAAACAAAAAAACCCTCCTGAAAATTTATGTGGAAGAACCACTAAGCAAAGAAAGCAGGCTTCGTGTGAGATCCTATCACCATTTATCCCTAACCACTACAGCACAAGGACGCTCCAGTGCTGGAAAGTATTTAAGTACCACATTAACTCTGCACACAGCTGCCACTTCCAAAGGCACTGCAAAAACTTCCAGGTTTTGCCAGCAGGACGTGTGTGGTTGTCTCAAACAGAACTTCAGAATAGCAGCACACACTGCAGAACAGCTCCTCCAAAGCTGCTGGGTTTTGGGTTTTGGCAACCTACAAAATGCAAGCAAAGAAAAGGGTCAAAGTGTTGGTGTTCCCATCAAGACCCATCCGATCACTGTCTCTGCAAGGAGTCCATGCTATTGTACCAGACTTAAGGAAGGCTTTTTAATCGTTATTTATCACCATGTTAGCTCAGTTAGCTCAGATCACACGGGTCTCCAGTGGACCCCAGCAGCTGTTCATCCACACCCACCCATGGGCAGGGTGCTCCAAAAGGGATCTGCCGTTGGTATTTCAGGGCCTTTGCATTGCAGCAGCACTTGTTGCATTACGGGGTGGGTAGGGGGAATAAGATTCCTTTTATATCACTACAAGAAAATGATGAGATAATTACTCAGCAGAACATATAGGAAAGGGCTGTTCTTATCATCATTCCTTGAAGCATCTTGCCTATATTATTAGGAAATGATGTATTTGTGCCAAGCTAATTCATATGGATTGCAATTCTGGGACATAAATTACCCCCTGTCATGCGTGCTCAGTGCACAGGAACAGCAGCAGAGACGCTAAATGTTTAAACAAATTTTGTTAACAAGCTTTTTCTCAGCCTCCTGCCCACTTTTTCTTCCCCCCATCTGCTGGCAGCAGGATGGGGGTGGGGGAGGGAAGGCTGCTCCTACCAACGCTCTGCCTCTGGAAGAGCCCCTTCCCTTCCAGCCATGAGTCTATAAGCCTCACTCCGCAGTTCCACAAGTCATACTGAGCAGTGCTTGACCCTACCACAAAGGAAGGCTCTGACAGAGGAAGCTTAACACTCCATAATTACCGCTGTTACTTATAAAATACATTTTTTTAATTTAAACTGGACTGTACATAAGGAGTTAAGTGCAGATGCACATGCATACATTTATTACAGAAAGGGGTGTCCTGAGAACGCTCTAGGTTACCTCTTGTGACTTATTCATAGGTTTTGTCACAGAAAGAATAGTTTAATGGTGCAAGAAATGTGTATATAAAAAGTAGTTTACATTCTGCTTTCCTGGTGATAGAGATATGGTCCATCAAGTAAGTAAATTAATTTAATGTATGTGGAGGAGGAGGACAAGAACGAAGGAGAATTCCCCTTGAGAAACTCAGCATCCAAGCATGAGCCCTCTTTTCTAATCTACCACTCTTTACAGCTTCTGAAAGTTTTCCAGAGTGGACAAAACATCCACACAACAGTGCTCAGAATGCTCCGGGAAGGACGGGGCAGCACTTCTTCACCTTCACAAGTCTGAATGTTCAGACAGCTTTCCACATGTGGTACCTGCCTCACCCCAACATCACTAAACAGAGACTTCACCCCAGAAAGAAACGCTGCATTCTTCCCATCAGAACACACGCTTTCTTCTTCTTGTCAAAATATCCAGGGATTATCTCCATCTGTTTTGGATACGCATCCTTAAACCATTTATCACCATCATATCTTGCAAAGTTCTTCTGGCTGCCAAGAACCCTTTACGATGGCAGCATCAGAAATGGTGCTTGAGAAGTCCCAAACTGGAAAAGAACATCTGTGGGTTGCAATCCAAAGCACATATGACACGAAGAAGTGGGTGTGCTTTCCCCTTGCACTTGACATCATCTCCTTGGACCCTCTCAGGGTGGCCAGCATCACCCACTGCTAGATCTGATGCCCAAAGTCTTTGCTATTGGGTATGGCGATACCTGTCTTTGTTCAGAGCAGCAAAATGGTGTTTCAATTCATTATTCACAAGTGTAAGAGTCATTACCAAGAAATTCAGAGACGCTGAACAGCTCTGTTGGCAGCTCGTTTAAGTAGCCTTGGTCATCCATGAACAAGATTTAATTCCTCAGAAGCACAGAAAGGAAGAATAGCAGCATCTTTTAAACCCCAAATTGAGAGCACATTGCTTTTGGCATTTCTTGGATCTATTCTCTCCCCATTTAGACTCTGGGACTTTGAGTGAGAACATAAGATGGGATGACAATGCATAGCTTTGCATAACAAAAACACCGTTTAGTTGAGCAGTGGGAGAGCAATCTCTTTAGGAACCTGGATAATCCAAAAACTAGTGTTAATGAGTTATTGACTTTCCTACAGTTCTTCCAGTGCCGGTTGATGGCTTCCGGTAATCACTTCGCCCCCATATTCACGGGGTCCAGCTGTGTCTCTTTGAACAGCTCATTTATGGCAGCTGGCAATAATGCAATATTTTAGCAATGTCAGCTTTTGCGCAAGATATAAAAATCCTCCAATTTATTGCCCCTTGCTCCCAGTGCACACAAAGTGAAAGAAACCCATAAAAGTGTCTCTCATTCACATTCAGGTGAAAATGAGTCCTCTTTCCTGCCCTCCCCACACTTGTATTGAGTTCCCTGCCAAGCACAAAGGATCCCCATGCCCTTTCTGCTCTGCTGGAACCATTTAGTGCTGGTAATGCTGCCAGGAAGCAAAGATGGAGTAGATGCAGCAGACAGGACCTAGCCTAAGAGCCGTGAAATGTTATTTCTGCTCCTGTTTCTGACACCAACCTGCTCTTTGTCCCGGTCAAGTCAAATAACTGAATTTGTAATTCTGAGTGCAGCTGGTCAGATCGACTACATGACACAGCTGCAGCTGAGCTGACATGCAACTGAACTCTACGGCAGCTAGCTTGAACACAGCCAGCAGCTTGGGGTTTGGAAGAACTGGTTTCAAGGCTTACCAGGGTGATATTCAGGGCAATTAGCAAAGCTGCACTTTATGATAGCAGAACGACTGCAAGCAGATGAGATTCAAGCAGCAACCATCTCTAATTGCACTGCAGATTGCTAGTTCTTTGGGACCTGAGGTCTCTCTTCTGATGCTGTGCTTCCCCAGCACCTGGCACAGCAACATGTCGATGCAGGGAGGGCTTCCAGGAAAGGATCTGGTCCTAATTAAAAAGATGAGCGAGCCAGACCTTCTGCTCTACAGATTAATTCCCCCAACTACTTATGCACAGTAGCAGTAGTTCTCACCAGCATCCCTTACTGTGCTAGTGACCTGCTTACAGTAAGCATACCCCCAAAAGCCATGCACCCACTGCAACAGTGGAAACGAGTGATTCTAGCACAACTGGAGGAGAGCAGATGGAGCATTCTTTGGGCTAGCTACACTTGGAAAGTGCCCATGCGACCTGAGAAAGCCAGCAAAGGCTTTTAAAGCACTGAAGTTCAGAGAGCACATATCCCCAAAGGGCAGCAACAACATCTGCCCTGCAAGCACTTGGACACATCCATCATGCCTTCCTGCCTCTAATGCTGCTCATTTAGAAAAACAGACTTGTACATCAGTGCTTCTGAGAAGTCTTGCCTAAATAATCACAACTGGCCCCATCTGCCAATAAAAGCTCTAAATTTTCTGGAGTAGAAGAAGAAAATTACTACTGCTATCACACCAAGAGAAAGGGTAGTGGGTGTGAGTAGGGACTTTCTGGAGCTGGGGAGAAGAAATAAGCTTTGAGTACCAACACGCCATGGGGAATCCAGAGGGATCAGATCCTGTCAAAGGTTTGTATTTCACAGCTGATCTTTCAAATGTTAGGGCAGCACATTTGCTAGCAGGTAGAATGATAACCTTGTCCTTCAGCCTAGAATAACAGAGCTGAACATATTCTCATTCAAACAGGAGCAGAATATATAGGATAAAGGGTAAATGGGTGTGGATGCGTGCACTGGAAGAGAAGCAGAATACAAAAATCCACAGAACAACACTAAAGGATCACAGAAGATATTCTGTGCTACAGAGAACGTACTCAGGAGCTCAGCACTGTTTAACCTGCAGTGCTGAAGGGATACAAAAAGCTAAAGTGGGGAAACTTCTAACAGGTAACGATACACCCTAACTGCACCGCAGGCTGGGGAAGCAGGTTTGATGTACAGTGTATGCAAGACAAGCTGGAGGAGGAAGAGCTCATCTACCTAAGGCCTCAAATCACTCCATCCTAGGGAGAACAGCAGGGGAGAAATCAATAACCTGAGCAAGCAACTGTAATAACAACTGACATTTATACAGCATCAGATACCTAGGTGTCCCCAAACACTTGACAGATATTACAAACGGAACTGATTTACAAGCAGGGGATCTGGCTCCTTACAGAACATCAATTCCCACGCCAAAGAGAAGTACTCCAGTAGATTTTGTGGCAGTTTTTCCCATGGCTCCATGTCAGGAGCACACACCCAAACGCTCTGACCTTCACAGTTCAATACAGAAGTCCCCTCCATTCTGGACAAAGCGTCTCATATTCAGAGGAGGAATCCCAATACAGTGAGGACAGATCTGCGAGCACCTTCAGAGCACCTCTGCAAATTAGGAAGATCCAAAGAGTGAGACAGAAGCAGGTTGAACTTGAAGAGGAAAGGGCTGCTGCCAGGGCACACAGCCTGCTTCGTGTGTCATCTGCTCATGGGAAATTCTTCCACTACAAAACCAGAAGGTTGCTGCAGGAGCTCACAGGAAGGAAGGCCACTGTGCCAGGAGCTGGACTTCACGCTGTAAGAAACACCCACTGCACGGCCCCAGCCCTGCAGGGCACTGCACTCCCTCCTCCTCCCTTCCCTTAGAGCACTGCTTTGGACCTGGGCTTTCATTTAATACCAAACACTGAAACATCACGCTTCCACCTCTCCTCCACATCTTTGAGCTGTTCCAACAGTTTGGTTCTAGCATCAGTATAAACACATGGGATTTCTTTTTAATTATTATTAATTAAAAAAAATCCTTGAAATTTTCATGTGGCTTTCAGCTTACGTTTTCCCTCCTTAGGGCATCCTACTCGTACTGCACAAGCGTAGGAGGAAGCGAATGAAGCTGGAGCAATGAGCTGTCCATGCAGTGGGTACAGGCACAGCCATCCCCTGTACAACTGCCTCCTGCAGCACAGCCTGCAGCTTCCCATAGCCCTTCCCTTCCCTGAACAAATGCTTTGCAATGGCCCAAGTTAATCTTCCTTCCTGGGTCTTAACATCTGCAGTTGAGGCGTAGGATAGCACAGCACCAACACTAGCTGTGGACTCAGCTCTTTCAGCAGTCAGCTGTCAACTTGTTTCTGCAAAAGCAACCGCTCCTTCTATAGACTGCTGATTTGCAGATTAAACACACACACACACACAAAAAAAGGTGGGATTTTTGTGCAGAGAATGAAAGAAAAGCAAAGCCTAAGAGACATCCAGACTTTTTAAAGGGCTTCCTGAAATCCCACTGCACATTTCTCACCCAGAATGTCAATGCTGATGATCATCTCTGCCACTCTGGGATGTGTGACAACTCCTCTGCTATTTCGATGAGCCCCGGGAGAAGAGAGGAGGATGGATTTGCATGTAACTGCTGCAGAGTTGTTTCAGCTCACCACAGCTTGCAAACAGCAAGAAGGAAGCTCGATGGGAGGCGGCTGGGACTGCTGTGACAGAAAGCATTCCTCCTTTCAGGCACCAGATAGGTTTGCAGGCCTTGGGTCGTTCCATATAAAGAAAACTGTTTGAAAATCTTCAGTAAAATTTCTTTCAGAATCAGTTTTATTCCATTAAAGTCATCACTTTGAGTTTCCAACTGCAACCAGGCATTCACAGTAACTCCCAGGACATATGGAACGAGCTCCATTTCCAGAACTTTCCAATTACTCTTCCTTGGATGACTTCCTTTTTAGGTGTCTTTAATAAAAACAGACACCCAGGCTGAGGCTTTAAGAGTTACTAAAACATTCAACCCGAATTTCTTTCATATCAGCGCTAGCAGAGGTGAGTCTGCTCTACATGGTGAAAATTAATGTGTGCAGAGCTCAGCAATGCTGTGACAGTGTGCCCTCCCAGCCTGGGCCTGGTACTGGAAACACAAACACACATCCACTGCTGAGGACCGGAGGAGCTGTTCTGTGCCAGCAAACACATGTGCCCTTTGTAGGAATGTGATGTTTCCCTGCAAGGAGAAACTAGAAACAAATTGGGGTGGTTTGATTAATAGCTTTCAAGACTGAGCTCATGGCACATTGTGGACCGATATTGGAACTATCACTGGAAACAGCAGCTCGGGTACTCCAGAAGTGATCTTGCTGCAGCTGTTGGAGGCCAATTAAAACCCTATTGCAAAGAATGTCACCTACCAAGGGGATTGCATCTAGCCCCTACAAAGTCAGAAGGCTGCAAGAGTGAACATTTTCCCATTAAACCTGCTGCTGCTTTTCTGATTGCTTCTATGTTCTTGCTGCACTTGAGTATAAACAAATCCGGATGATGTTTTCTGGTATCACAAGCAATTGTGGGAGGAAATTAAAACCTCACTGGTATTTGTTCAGCGCTGTAGAAGTGACTTTCTCAGGCCTAACAAGTGTAATTGGTTCCAGTGAGAAGACTTTCAGTTCAGCTGAACACATGTTGAGAGCTCTTTTCCCAACTGATTCTTCAGCTGCATGGGCTGCCTGGCTCAGTGGGCTTTTCTCGGCTCACCACAACCACACAGCAGCCATCCCTAAACCTTGAAAGGGCACACAGATCTATTTCCCCAGATCCAGCACCTAGAAGTGTGTAGGAGTGATAGCATGTGCTCTCGTCTTATTAAAGCAGTGAGCACAGGAGATGCTGTGAAGGGAAAGCAACGTGGAACCTGATGGAAAGACACAGGAAGCCTTCCCCAGACAGCCCTGCCCCAAGAGTTAGCTCAGAGTGAAGCTCAGTGCTCCAGTGAGGTGGTGGCAATGACTACATGGGCTTTCCTTCCAGTGCAGGAAGGCTGGGCTTGGCTCTGATTGCTCTGCAGTGATACAGCTGCTCAGGTTGCTATGTATGCACCATCCCATGGTGGATTTACAGAACCATCCCCCAGTCCCAGTTGTCTGTGTTTATTGTTATGGCAAATCCTTCATGCAAACGTAAGTTGTAGCAACAGAGAGGCATCATCACAGGACATGGGCTCCAACCGTCCTTCCTCCAAAGCACGTTTCTATTCTGGCACACAGTAAGAAACCCTTTGCAGGCAGAAACATTAAAAGGATGACCCATTCTAAATATGCCCAAAGCAAGTCCTAAATTTAGATTAAATCCTGGACTCTCCCACTAACTTCAGGAACATTTGTGCCAGTCCCATCTGCTTCTCTTATTATTTTTACAGCTGAGGTAGCTCCTCTCTAGTTTCTCGTCACTTACACTCAGTGAAAGGTTCACGTTTAAGGCATTAGTTTTATTACCTCTATAAACACATATTACTCTGTTACTCAGTTAAAAATGTCAAGTATTAAACCTAAAAGCCAAATTAAAATGTGCGCATGAGGCAATATTTTTGACACCTGTTACCCGCTCTCCTATACTTCATCTCAGTTTCTTTTCCTTGATAAAAGCCTGCACACAAGATCACTAAGCAGAGCATCTATCAGACTTCAAGATTTCAGCCCCTTTTCCCTCAAATGTTTGTTGTTTGTTCAGTGTCGATCCACAGTGGGAAAGCAAATCCCACAGCCTGATCCCTTAGCATACCAACCTTACAGTACTGGCCCAGGTAGCATAGGGGTCTCACCACTCCCTCCCAGATCTTCTGGGTCAGTGCCTTATCCTGACCCACAGCAGTAAACTAGAGCCCACTTGCTCAAGACATGCAAAGGTCTGAATACGTGGGTGAACCTTCTGGCATCTCCTTCATGCAGTGTTTCCATATCTAATTCAAAACTGATTTACCCTAAGCAAATGCCATTTCTTGTCCTGAGATAGGCCTTGCAGCAGAAAAATAATCTAAATACAGCTCTACTGTAATTAATTATGCAGTGGTCTAGAACCACAAAGCAAATCATTCAAAAATATAATCTGATGCTGTTATCATTCATATCGAGGCAGGTGAGCTCAGGGTCCAAGTGTAACAGGTGTTGCACATATTTTATTTCAATTAAGTAATGTAATAGGGAGATGAGCCCAAGGCTACAGGCAGCCAAATTAGGAGACTGCACAGGAAATACAAATAAATATATATCAGATTCATTCCAGTGATGTTCACTGGAGCTTGGCCGGCGGGTCCTGTGAGCAGCCCTTTATTACTGAGGAATGAGAACGTGTGCTCACCAGAGCCTTCCCCCCCCCCACCTCAGATTACCTTCTGCTGACAGTGCGGTCAACCACTTCTGCTGAATGGGAAGAACAAATCCTGAAGATGTACCACCACCCTTTGAGATGAGCCCCATTTCCTAGGGGTCAGCCAGCCCTCATGGCACAGCCCCACGCTCCACGAGGCAGGCTGGGTGCCCCCAGTTTGCATGGCAAACCAAAAGCTTTGTCTGAAATCTTGCAGAACAGCTGAGAACTGAATCCAGGCAACTGCTGTTCAACCAGCAGAACACGCATTTACCCTGAGAAGAACTCCAGCTTGCTCCCTTCACTCTAGTGCTCTGAATTTACTCTCAGCACACCTGTACATACAGAGCCCTCCTAATGCACTCACCCTCCCCCTCTGCCCCTTCCTGGAGCTCACAGCAGTCTCCTGACATGCTGGGAACAGTATGCAGCTGCAAATGTGTCCCATTCATCTCAACAGCTGTGAATGCTTCCAGGTCTGCTGCAGGGCAGCAGGAGGAGAGAAACTTGCAGAATCCAATCGACAGCTGTATCAGGCTCAAGCTGCCTTGCACATACATTCATCGTTCTCATAAGCTTTGGTTTGTTCAGTGCCAGAAAACAGCAACGCCTCTGCCTCAAACTGTAGATCTTAGGATTATGGAACTGCTTAGATCTTTGCATTTCCTAAGCCAACATGTGTGTGCCTATCCACATGATAATCCCTACTCAGAAGCATTGTCACAAGCCTTGTTTTTCTGCTCATTTCTCTCTCCAGTCTGTGAGTGTGCAACTCATGTATATCCCAGACCTATTTGTGCATTTTCACGCCAAGCCATGCAGGTAATTAATCTAATTAAGGAGTGGCTGTACTTATAGTCAAGTAATATGTATAGTTCATACACCACTGACCTTCAGCTGATGCTCAGAGCAACAACCTTCAAGATCTGGCCCAGCTGGAGCACGTTTCTTATATACCTGAAGTAGGATCTAAACCAGACCTTTGGACATGACTCTAATCTCTGCAAGTGGGGAAAAAAGGTCCACAGAGCACACATTCAAGTGCCCCATCGTAATGGAAATACGAGCTGCATCAATTTTCTTCATGATACACTGCCTTCAGCACTCACCAGCACAGAAATATAAAAACACTGAAAGTTATTCTACAATATACTTCACTTTGGGATTGAGCCACGCAGGATGGGAAGCAGTATCTAGAATCAAAACCTTTTTTGAGGGCCCAGCACATGAGCCCCTTGAGCCCAGGTTCACCTTTTCTTGCTGCATTGCTGCCTGCTGGCTGTCTCTGTGATAAATCCCACACTAATCTCTAAAACATTACAGAAGGATTCCTAACTCAAGTTTGAAAACTAATGACTGATACCAGCAGCAGATTAAAAGCAAATTCTGCCCTTTTTGCCACTGCTACCTTACCTAGCTACCTTCCACTCCTCCCCTCTTCAGTTTTTTGTGTGGCTTACTTCTCAGCCCAGGAATATGCAAAGCTGCTCAGGACACCAGCACAGAGCAGCTGCTTGCTTACTTTACAGCCCTAGTGTGGATTGGCACCTCTTACAAACACTATCAAAGAGAACAATTTGTTACTCACCTGCAAGGTTCCCAAGGCAGCCTTGCTGGCTGAAACATTTCCCTTTACCTTCCACAGAACAGAAAACAAAATGAACTAGCTCCTGCAAACACCTTCCCATTTATTGTCACCTCCAGCAGTACACAGTGTACCCAGGGGATTGAATAGTTACGTGAAGTAGGAACAGCTTCCTACCTTTGTTACCTGGACTCAGGCACGTGCCACCACGTGAAATATAAATGGGGCTGTTGGCCTTCCTGGTATTGGCATCTCCAGTGGGATGGCCATCGGTGCTGATGAGAGGTCCAAATGTACACACAAGTCTTTGACTAGTGACTGCAAGGAATGCCAGTCATCCCAGGCTCCAGTTTAACTTCCTCCCACACATGCCTTTTGTTAGCTTGCTGTTTACCATTTAAAGTTATTGACATCATAAGTATTGAATCATGAAGCCAAAATTAAAAGAAAGGATTCCTGCTCTGCTTGCAGCTCCCTCCTTCCTTGTACACTTCTTTCCTGCTTCGGCTGTGTACCTCATTCAGCTTATTTGACACACGTAAGTCTAAGAGGGATGAAAGCTATGGCAACGAGAGTTTTAGCACTCTGCCTCAAGACTTAGCTTCACAAGCATACCACACAGCAACACATTTCCTATTCACAAGGCTGTTCATGCTCCCATTCATGTTAAACACAAGAGACAAGACACACAACTGCTGTAAAAGGGAATAAAAATGGAGGGTAGCAGATCCCACACGGGCTCTTGGCGCTTACCTGGTAATGCTGAATAACGGGGCTCGCATCTGGAAGTGGGGATATCAGTCTGGAGGCACAACAAGATGTGTGACGGCCGATAAACAGTGCCTGGGAATCAGCAGGGCCTTGCTGATATTGCAGATTGGTTTTCCAGCTCACAGCTTCAAGGCTGATAACTCGGGGCCACACACATGGGCAATGCTCACCGAGCACCACTGTGGTCCGGTTGCTCTCAGCAGCAGTGTCCGTTGACAGATGAGCACTGAACCAGCACGTGGGTGACCCACCACCAGCTGGGAACATGGCCGTGCCCCTTCCTCACGGTCCCCCACAACTGGAGGGGTCTGAGCGGGAAGCACAAAATGGCAGACAGCCATTTTCCAGGAGTTTGAGGCGTCTTTGTTTAAAAGAGAGACGGAAATTAAAGAAAAGGGGAAACTCAGGCTTTGAGTAGAAGCCCGAGCTCTGCTCGAGGAGAGGCCGGGAGTGCTTCTGGAACATTCCGAGCCCTGAGCAGTACTGTGGTGGGTGCTGAGGACGCAGCAGGAAGTGCCTGGGCTGCTCTTCCAAACTGCAGAGGTACGTTTTAAGCTTTAATTTTGCCTCAGGATGAGCGTGGTTTTTCTTTTTTTGCCTGGAGATGACGTTTTCTGAGCCGGCTGTTGGGCCTCAACAGGAGACGTGTGTTTCTGAAGTGTTTTCTTCCCATTGAGAGCTAGGCTTCCCCCAGCCTGTGGGGGGGTTAGCAGTGCCTTGTGTGACGAGCTGTTCCCCTTGAAAAAACAGCATCCTGATGATGAAAAAGCTTCAAAGTCACATCGTCCTGCCTTAAGCATACATGTGCTGCAGGAATGAGTGCAGCAGGTGACCCTGAGAAGCACAGCTGACTGCTGCCTATATATGTTTTCAGTATAGTTGATGCTGATGATGCAGTTATTTAGTTGAAGCTACTATTCCAGTGTTGTTCACTTGTTGTGATTAGTGTTCGTCAAGTTGAGCTGCCTTTTTTATAGTGCCTTTTCTTAGCCCATGGGGCAAATGGTGCTCTCGTGGAGGTGTTTAAGTGGATGTAGCTCACCGAGTTAATGCTTAAGGAAGATTAATAGAAGTATCAAATCTTAGGGAGCAGGAAATAATTGAAGATGGCTTTAATTGAATAGTTATCGCTAATTGACCAAGATCTGTTCAGCTCAGAAAGTATGAATTGTATCGAGACATGGGAGTTAACTGAGAGTATATGAGGTAACATAATTGTTTGCTTAATTCTGTGTTTGGGTGTACCTGGGGGCTCTTGCTGTGTTTCTCCATACGCAAAGAGCAGCTTTGAGCCTGCATAGCATTTACCTTAGTTTGAGTGAAATAAGAATAAATATAGCAACAGAAGTAAAATCTTTATTAGAGAGCAGGTGTGCTGATCTCCTCTTTAACATGCTGCATTAATTTGGCCTGCAGCAATTGCAGCTGCCTCTATTGAAGTGAGGAACTTTGCAAATACGAAGATGTGAAAGCAAGAAGGCAACCTCTTAGAGGTACTTCCCTCTGGTGTTTTGTGGTGGGCATGGGTGGTTTAGGTGCAGCCTTCCTTTTGTGGGGGTTGATAAATGGCAGTTCCTGGGCTACTTCAAAGCAATACCTGGAAGAGCAAACTACTTCTCATGTCCCTGGGGAGGGTGGGTAGAGCTGTCCAGGCAGAGAACGGTGTGTGCAGCTCAATGTCTCCTTGTGTGTCTGCTGTTGCTAGTGCTGCTGTGATGCACGATGATCTGTGCTCTGCACTGAGAGTCTCTGAGCAACCTGAGCTTAGGAAACATCTGTCCAAATGCTCACATGTCTACTGCGGGCCAGTCCCATTTATTTACTGTCATGAGGACATTGTCCAATGCTGTAGTCCCTACTTCTGATTTTTAGAAAGTGTAAATCAGTGGAATACATCTTATGCTGAGTGGAGCAAGATCAGCCCTTCTCTGAGGGAGAAGAAAGTGGTAGAAAAGTGTCTTCCCTCCTGGTTGTAACTGAAGTGTAAGAGTCACTTTGTCTAAGACGCAGACAAACATGCAGAGGAGCTTTTGACTTTTCTCCTAGTAAGTAATTAGACAGTAACAAGCTGTGAGAAAGACTTATTTTGAAAGCTGAAAGATAGGGCAGGTGTCCATGCTGTTACTTAAAGCAGAGAGGATGACTAGTATCAGAAAAAGGGCAGAGCTTGTTTGCAGGCTCCTGAGCAAGGGTGATAGGAGCAGAGAAAAGTTCAGCAATCATAGACTTGTAGAAAGTTGCCCTTGACTGCTTACAGGCATAATTCTAATTTAAATGTAATAAAAACCTAAAAGGGGAAATTAAGATGTGGAAAGCAGTTTAAAAGTCTGTCTGAAGACATCTGCAAAATGGTTTTATTCCAAGCAAATATAAGAAAACTATTTAGTTTTTATTATTGTCAAACAATAATAGTGTCTTCATTTATACAATGCCTTTTACAACCAAACCCTTCTCATAGATTATTTCCAAAACAGCACGAAGGCTGATTTATTTCTAAACCCTGAGCTCGTAACCCTTTTCTTCCCAGTGACACAGCAGCATTGCATTCATTGCAGCAGCGAGCTGTGGAGAGCTGAGGATGAGGTTGTGTGATAAGAAAGGAGGCTGTTCAGTTGGGTCAAAAGGAGAAGCAGGAACTCCAGTTCTTCTACATGTTGCTCTGTATCCCTTTGTGCATCCATTTGTGCTTCTATTGCAGATTTTGGGCAGTCTTCTCCCAGTTCCTGGTATGTCCAGGTGCTGATGGATGTCCCCAAGGCGCTCACAGCTCTTCCTATTACAGTCATTTTAGAATAGAAAGATTCTGAAGATGTCTGCAGGTTCCATTTCATTTGGTTTCCCTAGCAGGCCCCAAATGGAATAATGTGCTTGCATTTCTTGTGCTGGGGATGAAAGTAGAGGTGTCGATTTCTCATACATATACCCTATAAAAATCCCACTGCTTTCAATAGAAGGTGAAGAATACTTCTGCTGTTCTGTGGGTCACACGGGAGATTTGGTGGCTGTGTCTTCCAGCTGGAGCACAGACAAATCACTTTCCCTTCCTTTGGTGGCCTTGCAGACAAATGGAGGCAAGAAGATGAAGCATGCCAGTGGGGAGAGAAATCTTGAGATGTGTCAGATGATCCAAAGGAGAAGGCAGTCCAGTGCTGTCTGTTTGGGACTGAGAGATTGTATGTAGTATGTATGCTGCCAATTATTCTCAGGTACCCATTTTAATCCCCTTGGTTAACTATTTTGTCTCTGGGAGCAATGTCCATGGGAGCAAGTAGTTGGACAACGAATGTCTGGTGTCAGGAGAGCAAGAAAATGGCAGAAGTGAAATCTAGAAACCTCAGGAGTCCTGACTTTAAGCTTAGTGCTTGAAAAGCAGGAATTAAATCTTTCTCTGGTTGAGGAACTTGATGCCTACAGCCAATTAATAACTGCTATAAAATAGTGCTTTATTCAAAAAATGCTGACAGTGAATTTAATGCACCTTATGGATGGTGGGGGGAGGGGGGAAGGAGGTGTTACAGCTTAATTAATTGAGTTTTGGAAAGTCTGTAATCCTTGGACAAAGGGCTCTGTAAATGTAAGATGTAGCTGCTACTACTAATGCAAGTGGTTTTGGTTCCCTGCAGATGAGGGACATGAAGGGCTTTAAAAGAGAATCACTGTGGTGACTCCTGTTGAAAAAGAAAGGGCTGGGAACCTGGCTCATGATGTGGCTGTGGATGAGGTGGAATGCTTGGAGACCCCTGCCGGGGGGGGGGGGGGTGGAGATGTGGGCTTCTGAGCCTGTCTTGCCTGCTGCTTGGGAGGTGGTATGTGTTTATCTTAATTACATTAACAGCAGGGACCAGAATCCCTCAGTTAACTGCTGTTCTGTTGATGCGCTTCAATTGACAGAAATTTTTCACTTAATCCATGAGAGAGTGGTTTTACCCTCCTAGTGCAACAGGCAAGTACCATGCACATAGTTAAACTGGAGCTGGTTGTCCTCATTCATGGTCATCTACCCACGGCTTTGTCATCTGCTGCCCTGATGACAACACTGGAGTTTGGTTGTAGGAGCACTTGTGTAGCTGTTCCCACAAGACAGGACCTTGCGGTATCTGAAAACAGAAAGGACATCATGGAGGCTTAACAGCCCTGGATGCAGAACTGCCTTTCTCCCAGGCTGATGCCTGTCTGCACTCAGTGACAAGGATGGGTCTGGCAGTGCTGGTGTAAACAGTACAGGGGACGGGGGTTTCTCTCGAAGAAGCATTTCTATAGTGCCATCAATGCTGCCATCTGTGCTGCTGCAGGGAGGGCTGCTTTTATTTTCTGTCTGCTGGGCAGTATTAAGTCCTGTCACCTCACCCCAGCATGGTGGCCTGCTTGTCCCAGCTGAGGCTGGTTTCACTGCTGCCTGTCTTTGAAGGAAGCTGGCTTCGAGGTCGTGCTCTAAACCAGGCATTTCCTTCCTACTGAGCTGGATAAAAGAGATCACAGACCTGCAGCTTTGTCCCTGCCTCCTGCTGCAAGTGACACTGTAGTTATTTTGAAGGCTAGAGAGATGAAAAGATTTGGAGCTGTCTGTCTTCTCCTCAAGATCTGTTTTCTGAGGGACTGATTTGTGAGCAGGAGTGCATCTTGGATCTGCTTGGAGAGCAGAGTGGGAAGTGACAGAGCATCCTGGAGCTCCTTGCCTGGGCTAGGCAGGAGCATATGGGCCTTGCATGCATGGGTTGTCTGTCTGCTGCTGGAGTAATTGCTTATCTGGCTAAAAGCCATTCCAATTCAGATGTTGCAAAGGAGCTGCTGGCGACACTTTCCAGGTTTCAGCCCTCCTCCCTCTCCACCTCCTTGCTGTCCTAATTAAATCTAATATTAAAGTGGAACATTAAAGACATTATCACAGAGCTTTAATCTGACATGCATAAGCCCCTTTCTAATCGGTTAGGTCATTAGCAAGGCAAAATAAATAGAAATGAGTTTGTGGAGGTTAGAACGCTTGAGGGATCAATGTTTTGAGGATGGGGTGTTTTGTTCTTTAGGAAGGCATGTGCTCTGGAGGGTGAGCTTGGTGGCATGTTATGGATCTTTGACAGCACTGCACGTACATTGCCAAACGTGGCAGTGGCACTTGTTTGTTTGCAACGTCAGTCCAAAAACTGGGATTCCCTGATCACCTTCCAACATCATGAGACTTTCATAATGAATTTCACTTGTTTTACTCTGAGCCCCACAACTTTATCTCTCCTGCCTGTAGTTGTGAGGATTTAGCCTGTCTTCTTCTGCTCAGTGAAAGCAGTAACTACTTCATTGCAAGAACTGAAGCTTTCAATCAAAAAAGTATCACAGTCAACTCTCGAAATGGGAGCCTCTCCTGCCTGAGTCCTATGTAGTCACCACATCAACTGACCTTTCCCCAAAGCCCTTCCAAATAGTACTGAGGCTTATCAGAAATGAGAAAGGATTGCAGAACCTGACGTCAGAATTGTTCCATTTTTGTCTGTGGTGTGGGAATAAGCTGCTCTTCGTCAAGGTAGAGACATTCAACAGGCTCCAGGATATTAGGTGACCGGACAGGAAAGCATCTGTGTGCTAACTTTAAGCCTTTCTGTGTGGACTGGAACAAATGGCACATTTTGTGCAGCTCAGTATGAAGTTGCACGGAGTGTGATAGCACTCTTTCTGTCTGATAGAAGGCTTTAGTGTTAGTCTCTGCTTTACTAAAAGAGAAACTCCATAGCAAAGTTTTTTTCTGTTGTTGTTGTTCAGTTGAATGCATTGAACAAACATGCTGCTGAAAATCAAGAAAAAGAAGTCCAAGTCACTTACTCTGTTGTGATGACTTGGCCACAGAATCTGCATGGCTTCTCAATTTTGGGTAAGGGAAGGTTTGTTCATTAGTGTTTTTAGAAAGCAAAAACTTGAGTAGTAGTTGAGATTTGCTTGGTGAATCTTCCCAGCAGTTCAGTGCTTGGGTGATTGAGACATTGAAGTATATTTGAAGGTTATGACAGACACCTGTAAACAGACAGATATTGATAAAAATGTCATTTGGAACCAGATATCTGCCTTTCTTGCAATCCAATTACTACCGATGGCGAACAGCCCAGAACTAGCAGCAAAGTACATTAACCCGAAGTGTGATGGGCAGCCTGTCCTTAGAGGGAATATGATCAGAGCCTTATTTACCTCCTGCTTTGATGTAACTCTAGGAGTTAATGGAGTTATTTGTAATTTACACTAGACCAAAACAGAATAGACTCTGGATGTGTATCTGTGGGTTTGTTGTAGGCTTCTTAAAGCACTGAGAATTGGTGAAATGGCCACGAGCTAGGAGGGGAGGCTGCAGTCTTACCAGCTCCTCCAGTTGCCTCCCAGCAGGCTTGCTTTAAGCATGGTAGCTCACCGTGGAAGATTCCTTGGTTTTAGCTGCAATGAAAATCATTCTGAAAACTGTACTGGACATAGCACAATGTTGTCTTTTTTTCTGGCTTTGGCCTTGAGAGAAATCATCTCCAACTGAAAGGTAGGAACCATATGAGAAGACTGGAGGTCATAGGTTGGTAACTGAGGTTCCCTTTCTAAATCTTCGTGATCTGAATATCCTACAAAGGGACTCTTTTGGCACTTCAGGTCAATGCTTGTGTACAGGGCTGGTATTCCTAAGCACGCTCAATGCGGATAGGTTTTTCACTCTGCAGTCTGCTGTGTTTCAGATCACACATAGTTCTTCACCTAGTTCATAACACCATGAAGATTTCAGAACAATTAACAGCTCAGCGCTTCACTGGTTTCATCTAGGGATGAATATTACCCGTCCACTATTTGCTGGTAACCTGATGGCTTCTCTCTCTCTAGAAGAAACAGCTTATTCTGCTGTTTACATAGGGTGGGTTTATACAGAGAAGTTATTCACGGATGTTGAAACTTTGGATCAAACAGATTTACGTGTTCAGCACTAAATCGGAATTGCAGATATTACAGACCATAAAGTAGCAGAGAGGGAATGGTGAAAGCAAGAGCAGGGGCACAGAAGGATTAAAACCAGTGTTTGCAGCTGTGTGGGTAGGACAACGGGGTTGAAAGCAGAGCTGCCTAAACGAAAACCTGTCATCTGCATGTGCTCGTTAGAAGAACTTATCCAGCCTATGTAATTCTTTGACATTTCCTGAGGGCACCTCAGAGATGGGCAGGAAAAAAATGCGATGCTATGTGAATTGTTCTTCAGGCAGCTGATAAGCAGAGTCACCTTGACTGGATTGTGAGCTCCCCTAATGCTTCCACCTTATATGTTTGTTTGGATGGCAAGTTCTTTCGGATGGATGTGGTGGTGAACAACTTACTCCTGCCAGGTGCATTGTCGTTCTGTAAGACAGCAATAATAACTGCACTGACTCTTTGTCCTGCCAGCAGCTAGACTGAGATGGCACTAAATAGTAGTTGGGGTCTTTCTGCCCTTAGGTTGTTCATGCACTTTCTGTACTCCGTTCTTTGCTTGGCTCATGCAGAAGAAGCTTTTCCACTTGATGTTGGGGATGTGGCATGCTTCATTGCTGCATTTGAAACAAACTCAGTGATAGAATAACATTTGAAAAACATCGAAGCAGTGTAAGAGGATGTTCTCTTGGCCCCATCTGTCATGGCACATCAACTTGATGCAGAGGGGAAAGAATTACCTATACTTCAGTGCTGCGTGTCTGTATCTAAAAAGAACTGTGCTGTCAATCTGGGTGCTGCATTCGGAGGGGAAAGTAAGACGTTAACAAAAGTGGCCATTAAAACGTGACGACGTTTCTTGTTGGCTCATACTGAAATGCCCAAAGGTTGTAAATGGGATTGTTTTCTGCTGCAGTGTGAACTGCTGATGATGGCTGCGGTGTTTGGATGCACCAGCCAGGAGCACCATTCTTATAGGAAAGGAACACTGAAAGCTCTAACAAATTACTGTTCTTTTTAAGCTCTCTTCATTCCTGGATGAAGAGGAAGCTCTCATTCTGGCTACTTATCTCCAGGCTGGAGAGTAAAATGATATGAATGGAAGAGGTACTGCTGCACAGCACTCTTGTTAGGCTGCAGCACAGAGCTGTCCACAGCGAGATTGTTTGGTGGTAGTCTGTTTTTAGAGAAGTGAAACCAAAAAGACAAGGTTAATGGAAGCTGCACTTTACCTGGATTGCTCTTATTTCCTGTTTTATAAGCTTGTGTTCTGTGCAGGTGCTTGGCTTATATCTTCATGCTGTCAATAAACCCAACATGCTTGAAGCAGACAGGATTAATGCAGATTTTAAGGGCTATATTTAGAAGTAATTTAGCTATCATCAGTCAGAAGGGTGGGGAGAGAGACGATGGTTATTCATGCTGATCGAATGTTCTACTGATAGAGATGCTTATTAACCCTAAACATGTCGCTCTATCATGGCTTCAAATTTTATACAACAAAAATATCATCCCTTGAAATTCAGATAGAGGGAGGCAGAATTCAAGTGGAGAAATGAGCTGGGAGGGAAGCAGCAAGCTGGCTAATCAGGGCGACCACTGAAGCTGGCTGGCTGGCACTGGAACAAGTGCTGCATAATGGGACAAGCAGTGATGCCTGAGGAGGGAGGCAGACAGCTGGCTGACAGGTTTCTTTTGATGGCACAGGTGTTCAGTGTGCTTGGAACGTAGGGTATGTTTGTTTTTAAGTTTTCTTCCAAAGCAAGAAGCAAGTGCACTGCTCAAAGCAGACTTGGTTTTATTTTTTGCCAGAAATGGGAGGGGGTGGGGAATAGTCCATCAGCGAGTGATCTCCTGCCTTATGAGCAGGCAAGATCAAAATGCTCCTGTGCTGATGGATGGTAATTAGGCTGAGGAGTTGTGGGGCAGGAGGAGTCCAGTGAAGAAGCAAGCACTCATGCAATTTCATCTTGGTTTCTAAAGACTGTGCCCTGCACCCTCTGCTCCCTCCTTGCATTTTCTGAACAGAGATTTCATTTCAGATAGTGCAGTCAGTGCTTCGTACTTTTAGGAGCATTTATAAAATGGAATTACCAGAAATAATCATGGTAATTAACATATAGAGTTATAAGGAGGAAGATTAATTACAAAGCTGTAATTCATCTGCAGAATATAAACCACGAGGAAGGCTTGAATAGGTTATCAGTAATGAGGTGTGCTTAGGAGAACTGCAAGCTGAAGAATTCAGCCTGTGCTGGCATGGAGCTTTGGGCAGAGGAATGGAAACTGAGGCAGTGAGGAGGAAAGTGACTCATCTCTCATCCAGAAAATCAGAGATGAGGATCTGAGAGACCTGACTTTGCTCCTTGCTGTAAATGGGAGACAGAAATCCTTTCCCATTACCCTGAGTGTTTTCTGTATTAAAGTGTTTCAGATGGCACAGGAAATCGGGGGCTGCTGAGAAATGCTCGTCTCAGGGGCTGCTGGCTGGTGCCCTGCATTGGTTCTGTCGTGGCTTTCAGTAGTGTACTGCAGCTGAGAAGCTGGCCACAGTGTATTGAACAGCTCTGGGTTATTTCATGCTGGGAGGAGGGGCCGGGAGGTGATGCTCCACCACAGAACGCTGTTCATTCCATGGCAAGGCTTCTGGTTTATTACAAAGATTGCAGGGGAGGGCCGATTCCTACCACTAACTGCCTTTTTTAATTTTTTTGAAGGTACAAGCAGTTGATAATGACAGTAATTAACACTGTAGAAACAAGGTCAAACCCAAGAACATTACCCACTAGAAGTCCCTTTCCTGAAAGTCATGTCAAAATTGTTGCCTTGAGTAGCTTAAAGGAAAAAAATAAAATAAAAAGGAGGCAACTGATGAGGAGCTGTTTGAATTATGTAAATGCTCAGGTATCCACGGGCTTTGACCTTTTTGCAGATGTAATTTAGCATTCAAGACACTGTCATCTCGCTGCCAAAGTCAAATTAGATGCTTGCTACTGCAATTGATAGCTGATATCCGATCTCCTTCAAGAACAGGCAGTACTGAAAGGCAGGCAATGCTATTTGCTACAGAAATGGGAAGCTGCATTTTAAATATAAAGTGGTTGAAGAGTTTTGGATCCAATTCAGATGAGCAATATGCTTTTATAAAAACATGCACGTGGTTCTTCAAGTCATTATACCCCATCCTATGCATCTGCAGCCCTGCAAGATGGCCCTGGGCTCAGTGGGTATGTGGGATCATCTCACCCAGGCTTGCTTTCTAACAGCTCAACGGCTCTGGGCCAAACCTGTTCCTAAGCAGGTTTAGGGACAGCGTGGCTGTGTAGCTCAGAACTACTGTTTCCAGCTACCAGGTGGAGATGGAAGGAGTCCTAACCCAAGTGAGAGTATTCTGAGTGCTTCCAGAGACTGTACAACTCGCAGCACAGGTGTACAAATGGCTCCAGCATCTGAAGCACTGGGAGCAGTACAGATGATGTGCTGAGCTCTGTGCAATATGCTGTTTTTTTGGACAGCACTGGTGTCCACAGCATATGGATTATGTACCTGTGTAAACCTTGCTATCTCAGCTGCCAACCTGGTCCCATCCGTACTAGCAATAAAAAATAAATTAAAAAATTCCCACTTATGCTCTGCCAAGCACTGGCTGTGTGCCGGAGGTTGCTTCTGTTCCCAGTGTGCCAGGTGGCCAAGCCAATTGCCACCTTGCCGGGTCTGATCCAAATAGCCTCCCTGGCCTCCCTTCATCCCAAATCAGTGTCTGCTACAGCAAATAGAAGTGACTAAAGAAACACCTGCTGTTCTTGGCCCTCTCTTACCCACAGCATCTGATAAAATCTCTTTTTGTCTGGAGCTGGAAGCAAGCACAGTGCTTCTGAATCCTCACCAGCAGCCCTGCTGAAGCAGTCCTCTTTCTGCTGCTATGGAAAATGTCGCTGTACAGGTGTAGTGTCACAGTAGTGCATTCTGTCCTGAGACTTCTGGCCTTTTCCTAGTTTCTGTGCAGCAGCTGAGAGTTTGGATCCTGATGTCCATCCATTCTTCCCACTGGTCCAGCTCGTACCCACGAGTTGGATGACTTGGATACCTGAAGCGCTCTTGCTGCTGTTTGTGAAGGCACACAAAGGATAACTGAAGTGCAGATCTTCAGTGGAACAATGTTATTGTTTCCTGCGAGCCTCTGCAAATTAGCAAATGAGTGTAGAAAAGCAGCAATTCAAAATGAGGGGATATGTTTCTCTGACTGGGCTCTGAAGAACACTGTTCTTAGTGCTTTTCCTTAGCATTATCCTGGTAATTTCCCTGAAGTTGCTCTGTATTTCCAGGGGAACAAATGAGCTAAAGCTGGCTCAGAGTTCCTGTAATTGCCGCTCTGTTGCCAAGAGTTAACTTCTAATCTGGTGCAAATTGTTGCTGTTCAAATGCTTTCCACTTTGTACCTTCAGTACAGCTTTTCCTGCCTGAGCTTGGCACAGAAGCTGGCCAGTGAGTGTTGTTGCACTGAATCCTTTCCCTTGCTGTACAGTTGTGTTTTGGGGTGGAGTGATTTGGCCAGGCTTCTAAATCAGGCTGATATGTACTCTGGATCAGGATAAGAGCACTTGAACGGGGTCCAGCTGTGTTGCCTTTACTGCTTAATGGTTTGGTTCAAATGCAGGTTTTGTATTTCATGCTTCATTATTTTTTTCCACATTGTGTGGCCATTTGTAAACTGAAGGTGAATCACACAGTGTATTCCTCCCAGGCATGCAGAGGACAAATCTTCAGGGTAACAGGGAGACTTCTTTCCTGTTTGTTATTTTGATAATGTTTTAACAGCAGCAGATGAAGTTCTGACATTTGCGTTTGACTTTTGTCTGGCTGCACTCAGAAGTGGAGTTTGGGGAGATGCTTTGCTGTGTGCCTTTCCTCCATGGCCCTGGAATGAGAGTGACAGCTTTGGTGGAGGGATGTGCCCAGACAGGGTAAGTGTTCCCCTGGAAAACGACTGCCTGCATCTGCTGGTGTGATCCGGGAGGGAAAGAGCATGTTTGCTGTCCAGAAACTGGGGGTGACTGTCCTCCTAATTTCATCCTTGAAGTTGGGTCTGAGAGTGTTTCATGCATTGCTTGAAACTACTCTATGCAGGGAGACTAAAACTGTCAAAAGTTAGCTTCTTGTTCATAGGTATTGCAGAGGTGCCATGCATCTCTCCTGCTGATTTAAGTATGTAGAGTAGTTCAGTCATCAATATTTCCCTATTAAAGAAAAGGATTTCCACTTAGATAAGTGTTTCAAATCAGCCAGGCTTTAAAGTGTAAATCATTTTCACCCTTTGTCTCTTCTGAAGTCTGCTTTCCATTCATCACAGATTTGAAAGGACTTACCCTCTTTTTTTTTTTTTTGGACCCTAGAGATCTATGAAGGGAAAACAAACATGTTGGATTTCAACAGAAACTCTCTAAGAACTTAAGCTGAAATGGTGCATCCATATTTAAAGACCAAATGTCCCTCTTGATGGAGGGAGAGAAAAGCCATTTCTGTATTCGTGTTAATAGTATCACTGATGTGCTCAAGAGAATAGATGTCTCTGTGAGCACACAATTAAGGACAGAAATGGGCTAAAAAAGGAGATGATTGCACCCATAACTCCATGTGTGAATTAGTTTGTCCCTTGGCAAGAAAAACTCTCCAAAGTCATGCAGTGCTGCCAAGCCACAGATTGTGGTCATCACAGTGACAGCCAGTGCTGACTGAGGGTTTCCAGCTCCTGGGGAGGCTTTCTAGAAAGAAAGCAAATCTCAAGGCTGTCGAGGCAGCAGGGAGGTGGGCAGGGCTAAGCAGCTCTGCTGCACCCACCAGGCACTGCTGTACAGCTTGCCAGGCAGTGGGTAAGTGCCTCCTCTTGTTTGTGGGCCCAGAAGTCTCAAGGCATACACGTTCATGGATTTGGTGGCTGTGATAATACGTTCCAAGAACACTGTGTTAAGTTGTTCTGACAAAAAGCCATTAACCACACAGGCAGGAGTGTGTCTTAGCTTGTAGCTGCATCTGCAGAGCGGAGGCAGAATACTTTTGCTCATTAAAAATAAGCATTTGAAAGCAGTGCTGCTTCCTCTCTGCTCAGATGGTCTGTCCAGCTCAGGGAAGGAAAATGCTAACCCACTGGAAATAACAAATGTGCATTTGTTTTTTCCTTTCCCTGCCAGAGTTAGCAAATTAAGGACTCTCCTAGCTTGGCATCTACACTGCATCATATACTTGTTTCTGGAGGTTTGAAGCCTTACATGAGGTATTTTATCCGTGAATATATTAGGTTTTGCTACTGTTGGCTGGAAAAGGGCATCATCAGAAGAGAACAGTGAGCTTTCATGGTGACTGGCCACACTACCCCATGGCACAGGATCAGTGTGCCAGTAATGCTTGTGACTTGTATAACGCTGTGCATTACTGAGGGACACCATCACAGAAGTCATAACAAAACTCAGACTACTTACAGGACTCTGTGTCTATGGTTAGCAGTCATTCTAAAAATCATACTGTCAACTGTTACTGTCATCTGCCCTGTCAGAATGCCTTTGAGGTGTACAAGCAGCATGCAGCAGGCTGAGGACCTTGGGACTTCATGATGTTTTAGTATCAGGCTTTATGTTTAACTCCTGTTTTAAAGAGAAAAACAAGCTGGGGCAGAGGAAAGATTTGAAGCAGTGTTTCTTAGGCAGGTAAAATCAAATGAATTGAGCTCTGCGTCTGTTCAGCTTCTTGTTCCTTTCAGCAGAAAGATCTAGCCAATTATCCTGATTTCTTTTTACTACTAACAGTTGTTCCCACTAGGCTAATGGAGATGCTAATAAGCTGCTTCAGTGAGCCTGTAAACTGCCGACCAACGCTGGCTGAAGCTTGAAGCTCAGAGACTTCTCAACAGTTGGTGGCAACTGAGCTGCAGGACTCACTTGGAGATGTGGACCATCCTGAGCTGGGACCCACAAGGGTTACTGGGCCCATGCTCTGCTCACGGTGCTTCTTTGTCCCTGGTTATTGTGGCATTGCCTACATGCTTCTCAAATACTCCAAACATTTCTCACTCTCTGCATTTGCAAGCACTGTATGTCAGCCAAAACATTGCTTTGAGTAAATTAACACTTTAATCAAAAGCTAAAACTGAACTGAGTGAACTGACTTGTCTCAGTGACAGTGATTCAGTTCACTGCCAGCACAGGGCACAGGAACTTCCTGCTCGGGGGGCTGGATGGCTTTCACTTCTTGGGCTGATATTCCTGGTTTTCTCAGCCCACTCTACATTTTTGCTCTTTAAAAGGGTATTACAGTTTGTTCTTGCCATAATGTGTTTATTTTCTCTTCCTTCTAACAGATGTTAGGCAATTAGAACATGGCAGAGCAACATATTTATACAAATGAAAGGAAGTAAGGAATAAATGTTCTGAATATTATACTTCCTAATAAGATTAATTCAGTAGCATACAAATGGTGAAGCACAGACACAACAGCAAGCAGACATTTATCAGTGACTCGTGTTATATGCAAGATATCTTATTAAGATAGGGCAGTAATCATACACACACCACAGAGCCTGCATGGGCAGTGCAAATGAGGACAGGAAAAGGCCTTCGGAAGAGAACAACTAGGAAACAAATTGTTGAAAATCCTTGGGAGAAAGGTAAGAGCCACTCAGTTTTTGAGCTCACTTTCAATATCTGTGCACTTGAAGGTGTTATTCCTTGGATCTCGTGTGCCTTGCTGTAGAATTAGTGTTTTTTATTGTGTGAGTACACTAAAGATTCCTGGTGAATCTAAGACAGTTGCTTTAAAACAAGTAGAGCTGCCCTTTTTTCAATGATTCCAAGCAGCGCTTGGTAGGGAAGTTTTGCATCAGGTGCAGTGCGGTGAACCGAGGGGGCTGAGACACAAACCTTCAGTGTTCCACTACTGCATAAGGTGTGATGCAGTCTCCTCCCATCTGTTTACAACGTGTTAGGGCTCGTGGGTGTTGCTGTAAGACTGCAAATGAGCAATTTCAACAAACATCATTCATAGCGACAGAGAAACCTTCAGAGCACAGAGATCATACAGGAAGTTGATGGGCAACTTCTGAACTGTTGCTCAATAGCTGAATTGTCTTTTATTTTTAGTAAAGACTGGGTAATTTTCTTCAGCTGCAGTGTTCCTCTATCAGTTGCATCCTTTGGTACAATTAATGAGGTGGAACGTAGGACAGGCTACTGTTTCACTAATGGGCAGATTATAGGACCTATGTGGGAAACTCAACAGATAAGGCAGAAGTTGGTATTGTTGGTCTCTGTCAGTATAGGGACGAGGTGTACAGGTAACCAATGTTTGGAACATTTGTCTCCTTTTTTAAAAAGATATGTTCATATCCTTTTCTATTTTTTTTGTGCAAGAACACAGCTACTCTGGCTCATTGCTCAAGGCAGGATCAGGTCTACCTGTTTCAACCACGTATACATTATCTAGACAGGTGTCTTGCACAGTGTGGATCCTGCCTCAGGGTGGGAGGAGTGCTCGGTGATCTTTGTACTTTCCTCCTTATTTTCCACGTGCGTCTGCCAAAGCAAAGCGCTCCAGAGGAGCAGGAAAGCTGTGTGAAACGTTGAAATGTATGCTTTGCTCCCTGTTGTTTGCATCCTTGGCTGGATACTTCATTCCTCCCAGGAGCCAGTCTACTTTCAGAGGTGAGAAAGGCATGCATGTTCAATAGCTGCTTCTGTTCTGATGAGCCCTACCTTTGCAGAAGCACCTGTGAGAGATAAAGAGGGACACATCCCTGAGAAATGGATATGAAAATGAGGTCAAGTTCTCCTACCAACATGACAGATGTGTTGCTGGGTTTCTGTTTCTCCTCACCTTGGGCTATCCCTAAGTGTTATGTTCTGTCAATTGGCTTTACCAGTTAAACCCCTTAGACAGCACCCCCCTGCCCTACGCATGTGCAGTTATTGATAAGTTTACATTTTATGTAGCCTGCTCTGTAGAAGGTTATAACACTACACTATACTTAACCCATGTCTGACTTTGGAGGATCAATGTGAAACTGAAGTCTTAACACAAATGGTTCACCTCAAACTTTTTGTAAATGTCACAGTTAAAAACGTGGAGTTCAGAATTCAGTTCTGACCTGATCTGCTCCCGCATCTTGAACTGCAGCACAGTGCTCCTTGGTAGCATTCCTGTGAGTCCTGTTCCCAGAGGAAAGACTTGGTGCATCGACACCATTTGGGCACTTTCCTTGGAAGCCTTCCATCCAATAATGACTCAGTTTGCAGCATGCAAGGGGAGTGCGGATGGGCTCGTGCTGAATCACAGGAAAGTCTAGAGTTGAGAGGAGAGGAGGGAGGATGGTGGGAGAAGAATAAAAATGAGGTAGTGTCAGATTTTGATGGGCCTGCAACTGTGTAGAGGGATGCTTCTTGAACTGTTAATTAAAAGGAAAAGAAAAAAACAACCCTAGTAGCTAACAAGAAAGGCTGTCAGTGCTTAAGGGTGGTTTGGGAATAATAGGCAGAGATGCTCTTCATGGAAACAGTTTTATGAGCCTTCTGACCTTGGTGAGTCTGATGCCATCCTACTTCTCAGGCTGGGCTGGGTCTCAGTGAAGAGCAGAGATTTCTGGCCCAGTTCTCTCCTCTTAGATGTCTCCACCAACATGGCAGCTGGGACATGCTGGAACCTGTTGGCAGCCCAGTATTCCTCTGCTCCAGTGACACCCACTTGTCTGGGTGCTGGTAGCACTATGCATACAGTGTGTGCCTGCTGAGCTGATCCCCTGTACACAGGGGCTGCCTGTAGGAGATGTTGGTGTGCTTGTTATTCTTTCCTCATCGACAGCATTTATTTGTATTGAAGCGCAGACTTTCTTATCTTGGAGCAATCCTCCTCCTCTCCCCCAGGCTCTGAGGTGCAGTAATCTCCAATGTTGATGAAAGAATAAACCTTTTGCCTGCAATAATTGTATTCTGCATTAGTAACAGAATCTATTGTGTTGGTTTTTTTAAGTTGTAATTGTATATGGTAGAAAACTTTAATTCTCCTCTACAAGCTTTATATAAAATATAACAGATAGGCAAAAATGTATTATTAGAGCTATCTATTTTTCCTTGACATTCCTGTAATTTAATAAACTGTGTGAGCTCAATTTCTGCAGTTTATGACATCACAGGAATAAAACCCATCCTTTGATTAATAGCTATCCAATCCATCCTCTCCCCACATGTTAAATATAATGGACTTAGGAAACAAGCAAGCTAATTTTCTAGAAGTTTGTTTTGGATAGCTGGATTAAATTACTTTGGAAAAACTGCAGTGATAGCAAGATAAGCAGTGCAAGGCCCTTGAGGAAAGGAAGAGAACTTGCTCTGTGCCCACCGATGGAGATGGCTCTGTCTCCAGTACTGCAAATCCAAGTGACTGAAACTCCTGCAAGTATCTGCTGAATTCTTTCAGATTCTGCAAAGCTCTGTGGAGTTGTCATTGCACCATCAGTGTGCTAGGGTTGGTGTTTCCATCGTGCCTGTGTCCTGGTATGAGATTCTTAAAACCAAACTGTTCCATCTCTAACATTCACAACTGGTTTTGGCTGGTTGCCTGAAAAGGATCTAGTGCACAGCCTTCTACATCCATTCACTCCTGAGACCTACTTGCATAGAGCTGAATAAATCTGACATTCTTGTAGGTAGGTGGAAGTCTAGGACTGCTGAGAATGACTCGTAGCAAATCCTTAAGTGATGAAGAGTCAACAAGATGAAAATGAAGCTGACCGCTTGTAAGGAGGGCTTCTCTTCTGAGACCGTTGTGTTAAATACATGCAGGAAGGGCACCGGAGGAGCGGAGCAATGCCATGTCAACGATGACCTCTGTTCCCACAGAGCTGTCTCTGTGGCAGAGCATTTCCTGTAGTGCTCCTACTGTAAGTGGCATGTCACAGGCCTTCAAGGAGTGTGAAACAAATCCCTTGGGCCAAAGCAGTGCGGGTGGTTTGCAGGGGTTTGGATTATTCAGTGAGTGAGCTGAATGTGGAAGGAGAGGTAAATTTTGTCAGGAGCTGGTGTGACTTGTTAGAGCAAAGGATGGGCACTCAGCTCTCTTCCTGAGTTTGCTGCTGAGAGCACAAACTTTGCAATTTGAACACCTTCATTACTGAGTTTCCCTCTTTGGGAGGCAATGCTGCTCCAACAAGACATGGTGCTTCAGCTTCGTGCATGGAACAGAAAGTGAAATGCCCTTCTCCACCACAGCTGCAGCCAGGTTATGGCTGTGCAGAAGAGAAGAGCCTTGAAGCTGGGGCTCAGCATGCTCGTGGCTGAGCTGCTCCTTACTTCCCTTTTCCTCAGTCGTCCTTCTTGCTCACATTGACCATTTGGGCTATAGAGTGCTGTAGAAAATAACCAGCTGTTTCGTTAAGTGAATTTGCTCAATCCCTCAAGTTGACAGATGATTTTTATTATGTACTATTACTTAATGAACTCTTTTGTGGCAAATGTAATTCAATACAGATTCTGATTCCTAGTTTGTCATCAGTCCTTTTGTGAAGGAAGAAAAATGGAAAAGGACTTGATTCCTTTATCTTGTTATGCTAATTGCATTAGGAATATTGGAGAAAAACAGTCGGTGAATTTAACAGCAGAAAAATCCAAGCCTGGATTTTACTGAAAGAAAATGGGAATTTACTGGGACTGAACATAGCTGACTTTAGCCAGTGCAAATTCTGATCTGTTTTGGGTTTTGAAAAACAAGTGTAAAAGTAATATGTAAAAGTGTTACTCTAAAATTCATACAAGAAGCCTGTGACAGATGTAATAGGATGTGAGGAAGGAGTTGTAAAAGGAACTTTGAAGTATTCAGTACTGGCTAATGAGAGAAATAAGGACTTGGTCAGGGAGCTGCACGTGCCATCAAGTAGTGGGATGCACTGGAAGGGAATGGCAGTAGGGGTCAAGACAGTGGAGAAGTGTATGTGAACGCTATGCCCTCTAGAGACTGATTTGTGCTCTTAGGAATATTTGACTGCCTGCCATTCGAGCCCTTAAAATGGATGATGATATTTTATATCTCTTATTTCCTAGAGTTCAGGTGTTTAGCTGTGAAATTGAGGTATTTTCCCTTTTTCAACTTCTAAGAGATTTAGAACAAGAGTTTTGTGCAATAATGGAATTATGGTTGTCAGATCATGAGCAGAAAGCTCCTGAGAACTGGAATACTTGCATGGTTAAAATGGGGCTCACAGCCATGTGTTGAATAATGGCTAGGGAAGGAAACATTGGTGAGCATCCTCATTAAGTGCCTTTGATCCTCTGCTAAAAAGCCAGCGATCCTGCCTGAGTGCACTAGTGTTATTGACTGAGGTTCCAGCTGTGGTTAGACCACTCGTGCTGTAACGATCCTACCACCCTGCTCCTGGCAGATGGGAAATCCTTTGTGTGTCTTGGCTAGTTTTCAGTTCCCTGAAGGATCAGAGATTTCCCTTTTCTAGCCCAAACTGTGGTGCAGTAATACATCCGGTTAAGGGCACGACACCAAGATGCGATTTGTTAGTGACCCCTCTTGCTGTCTTTTTGGATGTGAGGTACTCCGGAGCTGTAAGATCACTATGTCTGAGTTGCTGACACCAGTGGAAGCCTTAATGTGACTGAAACTTTCTTCACCAGCTTTAAGGCAGGAAGAGATTGCTGTGATAAGCTGCTCTGATGTGCACAACGTGGGCTGTGGGATCCCACAGAACACCCTTCAGACCCAGCAAACTGGTTCAGGTAACAGCAGGGAGCTCTCCTTGGTCGCTGTCTGGAAAAAGCCTTGCTGCTCTGGCTTTGCAGTCTTGAGCAGGTACAGAGGCAGCAGTGTGCTGCAGGGACAAAGCCTTGCTGTGGAAAGTCAGAGCCTTGAAACTGAACTAAATAACCAACAAAATACAGTTAAAGAGGCTTCTTCGTACAGGCATTATGGCTTGAGCATCTTTAACACTAGAAGTCAGATTAGCATATGGATTAGCACAAGGGTCTGCAATAGCAGGACAGGAACATCAGGCCATTCATGGAGCTGCAGCACTCACTGACTGTGTCTGTGCTCATCTTGCTTTGGATGTACAGTTCAGAAATACCATAGCTGAAATTTGTGGCCAGAACTCTTTTTTTTTTAATCAACAGTCTTTATTGTACCAACATTCAATTTTAACTGTCCAGACATCTGTCAAAAATAAAACATTTTTATCACATCTTTGTCTTCCAAAAGGGAAAAAGACCCTTTTTCTGTCATCCTAAAAAAAAAATTATTTCTGATTTGTCATGCACCTGTTTTTTAACATGTAAGTCATGTGGAATTATATTCAAGATAGAAATATTCTCTCTGGGGAACCACAAAGTCCTTTTGGGGTTGTAGGGCTCCTGATATTTACACAAAAATATGTCGCTATTGGAATAGGAGAACTGGTTCTCTTACAAGCTTATAGAGATCCCACTGGAAAAGTAGTGGTGCTTGGGCCTTGCAGGACCTCTGTGTGCAGGATCAAACCTAAAACAAGAAGTAAAATTTAGGCTAGCTTCAGGAGATTGCAATAATCTGTATGTAAGTTTTTTTAAAGACAAATAACACTGTTTCTGGAAAGGCGATGTAGGGAAAGCCTGTGCTGTTCCTGTCTGTCCTGTAAGTACTGCAAGATGTTATGCAGAACTTAGATATCCAAGGATTGTTAATAGGTCCTTGGGATATGTTGATTTTTTAACTACAGGTTTTATACAAACCTATGGAGAGGAATCTCTTCATGATGTTCTGACTGTGTCAAAATATTTTGGGTTCTATCATGCTGAAGCATTTCCTTTTTGCTGGGTTAGAAAAGGTTCGTGCTTTGTCCACTAGGACTGGAGAGGTGTAGGTGTGATCTTATCCCACAATGGCTTCATTCACTTAGAACAAATTATCAAACTTATTTTAGAGTATATACCCTATAGAAACTTCTATCTCCTGTTCTGATTTGGCATTTGGGGAGAATGGAGCTGGGGAGCCCAGTTTGTGGTTATGCTGTGAGCTCTATGGAGGTCTGCAGTAAGGGATGAGCCCTCCCTGGAACACTGAAGCTAGAATGCAGATCTGCGTGGACATACCTGTAGGGGGGAGGATATGGGTACTGGATCCCACGATGTGCTGGTGGTGGATCCTGGATGCTGGCGGGCAGCTGAGGTGGGACACTCTGGTACGGGAAGCCAGGCTGAACCACGGGGACATAGCTCAGCAGAGGGGTGCAGTGCAACTGGAACATCTGCTGTGGGGTGAACGGAGCCCTCTGGGGAGAAGAGAAACAGCACATTTGGGTGGTGAGAGACTGCTGACAAGCAGTATTTCCAGTGATAGAAACTGGAGTTCACTGAAATATTTTCAGGTATTTTGGTGATTTTTTTTCCCCATTTCTAGTATCTCCTTTAACCAGCTGCTCTTCTCAGTGCAGAGACTCCCATCTTCACTCAAGTTTGGGCTCAGCTTGCTTTGCTCCAGGTGTTCTTCAAATAAGTCTATAGCAAAAGCTGGATCTCTTCAGTTAGAGGCTCAGGGCCACCTCTTGAGCTACTTGCAATACAAACTGCTCCAAAGAACTAAATTAACTTAGCCCAGCTCAGCATCTTGTCTCCAGACCTGTTTTTGTCACGGCATCGATGTCAGTCTTGGCATACGACAAACAGAACTGACTAATCTATTGTGCTTAGCATCTGTGCTCTGCAAATTGAAGCACATTTGTGGCCATTTGAACGCACCTGTCTTGGATAGCATCCAATGGAGCGGTACAGAGCTTGCCGGAAAGGGATCCTTGCTTGCTGATGGTACGGACCCTGTTAAGCACATGTAAAGCATGATTATTAAAACACTTCAAGTTGCTCCATTAATTATTATTACTTTTGTGGGGGATTTTTTAGTGGAAATTTGCATTCAGAGAAACCAGGTTGAACTGTGTTAATTTCTTAGCTTTGGGCAAAAGTCTTCCCTTTGTCTCTCTCAGACCACCAGAAGAGGCATCTCCTTTCTGTTCTGCCTCAACTTCCAGCTGAATGCTGGGGGGTAGAAGGACTGCACTCGTGCTGTGTTCAGTAGATCTCTATTGAACCATAGGCTTCAGGGGAAATGGGAAAATCCTTGGGCTGTAGAATGTGGATACATAGGATTCCCAGCCTTTTACTCCTTTTGATTTAAGCATTTGCTGCCTTAATAATCTTAGATGGCTTTTTTACTTTGAGATGAGGTCCTGTTTCACCAGGCTGAGAAAGCAGTATCCCAGTGTGTAAACAGCAACCAGGTGAAATATGCCTAATGAATTATTAGCTCAAAATATTTGTAATACAGGATAAATATTTGTAAATACAACATAAACATGGAAACTAATGAATGCCAGGGGAGGTCGACATTCAGTATATGTCAACAAATCATCATCCTTTGATCACAAACATCTCAGGACTGTGTTACATAGGATGTTAATACTCTGATGGTGAACCAGTGCTATACCAGTGTAATTGGCTACTGAAGGACAGCAGTCTGGTTTCTTTCAGGCTTTACTCTACAAATCAGCAAGCAGTTTTCAAAGCAGTGGTAGCTAGTGCTCTGAGCTTGTCAGTATGGGCCTCGCAATGCTCTCCTCTTCTCAAAATGTGTGTTTATTTTCTTACCTGAAATAATGGGAAGTTTGTGTGGTTTGGAAAAAGAGGAAGTGGAGGGAACCTCAGACGTGGCTGCACTGGCTGGTTTAAAGTTATGGTGGTTTTAGTAGCAGAAAAGCGTGGAGTGAAAGTACTGGCATTGTATTTAACATTTTTTTTATCCAATATTACAGTAGTTACTGTAAAATAAAAACAAGGTTGAAGATAAGTAAGCATTCCCTTCATTAAACTGTGAAATATTCAAATTCACTTGTAGGGCCATTAAACCCTGACCCACAGGACCTGGAATAAAGTTAATTGCCTGAGCTGTAAGAATGACTGGAATGGGGCAAAAGGTTCTTGTTTTGTTCTTACAGTGCTCAAATCTATCTGAGATCAGGAAATGACCACAGAAGAAGCTGATTATGTGAGGCCTCAAGACTGTGATGAATCCAGCCCAGGAACTTAACAGCGGATCTAGAAATGCACCATTATTTTTCTCCATTCTGAGGTGTTTAAATGCCTCAAGTTATCAATACTCTGTGGAAACTGGGATCTCTTACGGGGAACCTGAAGCCATGACATCTGAAACACAACCAACCCCCACCCCATGTCCTGGTCCATACCTGGGTTCTGCAGTGCCTCTGTGGCTGCCTTGGAGCCAGGTCTGGAGCAAATCTTGGCATCTGTTGGGAGCTGCTGCTCCTGTCCTGCAGTTTGACTTTCTGCCATCAGAGTTAGAGCAGCTGTGCTATTCTCTGCAGAGCTGAACATGCTGTTCTGGGTAAACTCCTTCACTGCCATGCTTTCCTCAGCCACCACCTGCTTGCCTGGGCCCTTGGCAGTGGCTGTGTGCTTCAGCAGCAGTGGCATCCCCAACTTGCTGCCCTCCATGCTGCCAGCACCCGTTGTGCTGCTGTCCTCCAGCTCCTTGGAGCTCCTGGGAGAGCTTGCTGAACGCAGAAGATTGGTGATGGTGGACTTAGCATGAAACTCAACACTGCAGAGAGCTCTTAATTTCATCTCTGTTTCTCTGTTTCTGATCACTGCTTTGTATATACTTTCAAGTCCCTCTGTTTCATCTAGCAACCAGGCTCTGTAAGAAAGTGGAGTAAGGATTCTGATCAGAGTTTGACTTAAAACTGCACTCACTTTCTGGACTCCTTCCACACCTATGCTCTGTTTAAGTCTCGAGTATTCCTTCTCAACCAGAACAGAAACTTCCTCATGGAAACCATTCTTTTCCAAAGAACCACACGAAATAGAAAAAATAAAATCTGAATTAATGCATTTATCCAAAAATAACTGAAGTTGGGTGACAGCTTTTCATATAGGCAACTCTGAAGTTCTCTGGGACCTTACAGAGGGACCACTGCCAGGGCTCAACAATGCTGTGTTGTTCTCTGTGGCACAACTTAGTGCCCATGATGGTTTCCTGCTCATAATACTCATTTCAATTCCACTTTGCTCTTTCACAGCCAAGTATGTTCAATAACTTAACGTATTATCAATTTACTCTCCTCAGCTTGAGAGAAAACGATGCTCTGTGCATGCACTGTAAGGATACGTATATAGTACATAAATGGATTTCTAATATTAGCAAAATCTGAATAGTTAAGTGTATCTAATTATCTCTAATCATAGGATCACTATAATTGGCAGGATGCTGCTTTTTCCCTCATTTTTAAAGAGCAGATATCTTAAATTCCTCAACAAATTTATACTATGGATGTAAAAATAGAAAATTGCTATGTTATTTTCAAAGTAAAGCAGATTTTCTACAACTTTTTATCCCATCTTTCACTGGGATTCCTCTCTCCAATGGTGGCTGGAAAGACCTGAAGGGTTTTGGACTTGTGTGTTAGTCCTGCGTTCCAGAGCTTACAAATGACTTTGTCAGGCAGAGTTTAAATCTGTAGCAAAGCAAAGATTTGAACACAGCTCAACGTGTCCTCAGTTCTGATGCTTGCCTACGAAGCTTCACCCTCTCCTGCTGGAGGAGCACAACTCCTGCATGTGTGCTGCCAGAAAGTGATGCCCTCAGCAAAAGGAGCTCCTTGTGTCACCCCTTGTATTGTGCTCTCAGTAGCTTTGCTCCTCTGAATCTAAATACTCCCAAACAAACCCAGGAAGGTGAAACTTGTTTGTTCAAAAGATTCCAGATACATTTTTAAATGAGCGAAACAGCAATTTGCATAAGTCAATATTCTAAAATAATTAAAGATCGCTAAGTAGGGCGAGGTCACATGGTATAATGACTGCCAACACTGCTGCTGCTCGTGGGTTGGGGCCTTTATTGACACCTGGTGTATGGAAGGACTACAGAACTGTACTGAACAATTTTTCTTAAGGAATAACAGAGGTACTCGTGGTACAGAAGCTGCTGCCTCCGAGGCCAGAGGCAGACACCGGGCCCAGGGCTGCCTCCCCTGAAGAGATTTCAAGGAAGTTCCTTTGAATTCTGTACAGCAATTTGGTTTCAGCACTTCGGTTTTGGTATTTTTGGAAGGTTGGGTGACTCAGGGGGTCTCTGAACAACTGATGAGCAATGCACTGTGCTGTATGAGTGTATGCGGAGGGTACTTGTTTGCTGAAGAGCCTGCTAGCTGAATGCAGGAGAACGCTGCTGGCAGAAAGGGTCAGAGCAGCTGCCCAGAGTAACTCGAAGATCAGCAGGGGAACAATGAATCATTTTTCTGAACCTGAGGATGGTACTTCAGCCACCGCACTTTGCTGTCTTTTTCATTTCATCTGAGTTGGAGTTGCTGAGTTTGTCACGGGTCCTTGCTGGCCATCCCAGCCACTGCCTGCATCGCTTCCTCCAAACCATTCTGATCTGCTGCCTCAGCCCAGTTGCAGTGGCTTCAGGGCTGGGGCAGGTTGATGGGGACAGGAGGCTGCTGGTTGGGCTGCTGTTGCTGGGCTCTATTAGTTGCTAAAAAACTAGGCTACGTATTTTTAATGGTAGCTTTGTTTCTGTAATTTTAGTTGTTCACAGTGGTTCATACAACGCCTCCTTGCTCGGAGCTGGCAGGACCAAGGTATGTGGCTGAGCATGTGCCTTACATGCTTGACATTACAACTTGACCTACTGCTATAGGCCAGTGCAACTCCATTGGCTTCACTGCTTATTCTTGGGTTGTCTGGCTTCACTTTGTGCATTTATTCTAGTTCAATTAATGTTATTTTTGTTAAGAATATGGAATGAAAAGGAAAGGAGCCAGGACTCCCAAGATCTACTCCCTAGGTCTCTCACTGACACAGCGTTGGGCACTTCCCCTTCTGTTCCTCCATGTCTTCAGCTAAAATTATCAAATTATTAGCTTTCTCCATCTGTGGAGTTATCTTTAGAAGATACAATTGCTGTTTTTCACTGCATCAGGTAAGATGGCCAGGCATGATTTATGTAGGCTTTAAGAACTAGACACATGCTGATAATTTGCTGATTGATAGCTGGAAATTTGTAAATTTTACTTTTTTTCTACTTCAGGAGCATATAGTAAATATTATCCCATTAATCTGAAGAGCATCCTTCCCTCCCTTATCGTCATTTGTCCTGCAGAACATGATTTGGCATAATTTTTTCTGTGCTAAATTCAGCTTCTCTTTGTAAAGATCAGCTGTTTACAGTAGCTTCCTTATAACACTTTAATTTTCGACTTTGTTCCTTTTGAATGCTGCTTTCACTTCTTTCTGTAAATATTTTGATGTGTATGTAGTTGTTTTTCTTTAAATGTTGTGGGGAAGCGAATGCAGCAGCTGCTTGTGGTGCTTCAGATTTTGAAGTAGCTAGCTTTCACAGGACACACTCTCCCAAACGAAACCGGTTATAGTGGGGAAAAGCAGGAATACCTTGTCCCATCAGGAGGTTGCCCAAAGCCAACCCAGCACCCTGTGCCCAGCTCTCTGTACCTGGGGGTTGTGATGGCTCTGTTCAGCCCGGCACCAAAGGGAAGGCAGCAGCCCCTTGTCCTGCAGTGCTGGCAGTCACTCACCTGCTGTGGGCACCGTTCCTGCTCCACGGGGGACCCGGGGGGTCCAAGTAGGTGATGGGATGCAGCCCCCACAAGGGGCTCTGCATGCGTTTCCAGATCTTGAGGCAGGCCTTGTCCAGCCCGTCCTGGGGCGTGTTGTCATGGATCCAGATGTTCCGCGGGAATGGCCCCAGTGGGAACATCTCTGATTTCACTTCTGGAGCTGAAAGCGTGTCTGTGTCAGTGGGCATCCTTCAGCCTCTTTGTATTCAGGCAATCTTTTTGAAAGATGTTTTGTGTACGTGGCAAGTGTGTTACATGGCAACCACGGAATGGCAGTTGGAAACTGAAAGTACCCCCTTGTCCTTGGCACAGCTGGGAGCTTTCCCTCTAAAAAGCCTATAACTAGGTTCCCATCTTCAACATTCAGCTGTCCTATGCCCTTCTTCCTGTACTGGAGCTCTGCTTTGCCCACTTGATGTGCAGGAGATGGAGCTCCTAAGAGCACACGGCTCTGCTTACTCGTGGCTTTGCCCAGACAAATGTTATTTTTCCCCCCTACCAATAGTGATACCGTGGTTAAGAAAAAATAAATACTACATGTGGTAGTTAGTAAGATGTTTTGTATTCCTGTACCAGATTACTAGTGGTGAAACTCAGTTTCCCCCGCCTCCCTCAACGTCTCGATCATGCCGGTTGCTTGCTCCCGGCGCGGGGCTTGCGGACCTCGGCTCAGCCGCGCTCTGCTGCGCGCAGCAAGCGTCCCATCTCCGGCTGCAGCCTGGGGGTGGGGAGCCGAGGTGGATGGCTGCGGGGGGGAGAAGCAACGTACAGAGCTATCAAATGTGGCACCCTGTTCTCTGATCCTTTTAGATTTGGATCCGTGCCTTTGAACAATAAGGTCTATTTGAACAGGACACCGCAGTTTAAGCAGACATAAAGCAACTCTTTCATGTAACAGCGCTGGCTGCCTTGGCTCTTGGCATTGGCTCACAGTGTAGGCAGTGGAAGGATTCAAATGCAGAGGGGACACAGGGAAAAGGGAGCGAGAAAGAGGATGGATCCGAGGGCGGAGGGGACAGATTTGCGAGCCCTCGACATCATTTGTTTTTAGCTGTCAAATAAGCTCATTCAAGGCAACCGGAACAAGCCCCAAAAAGGGGGCTTTGCAGCAAAGCGACTGCAGCAAACGCAGATCGCTGGGGCGGGGGTTGGGGGCGGCCCCAGGCCGGGCTCGGCCGCTGCGTCCCGGTCCCTCCCCGGGGGCTGCGGTGCGGGTGCGGGTCGCGGGGATGCGGGACGGGGCTGCTGCTGGCCGAGGGGCGGGCGTTAGGCAGCGGCTTGCTGGGAATTGGGGGGGTAGGGGGGGGAAGGACGACTTCTCAGGGTGTTTTTCCTGTTTATGAAGCTGTCGTGTCGCGTAGTTGTTGTTTTCCTTGTCCACAGGTCTACGCGTCGTTACCGCGATAATTAAGTTCCTCGCTGTATCTTTAAAGACCGCATTTATTTTTTTTTTCCCCATCTTGCACGCAGCCATAGGGACAAATGTACTAACAGACGCCTAAAAAAAAAAAACAACAACAAAAAAAAAACCCAATAGGGTTTGGGGAGAAGAGGATGCCGCTCCCAGCCCCGCAGAGGGGCAGCAGCACTGTGCCACGAATACCCGGTGCTCGGGGGGGGTTGGGGGGGGGGGAGGCTCCGGTCCCTGCGGGGGACCCGTGCCCAGGACAGGTCACAGCCCGGGGGTGGCTGTGTTCTGCGTTTACCGAATTTTGCTTCATCACCAAAATCGTGTCAATATCATCAAGTTGTTTACAGAGGCGGGGGGGGGGGGGGCTGCGCTGCTCCCCGGCGGATGTCTTCGTAGCAGAGATGCTTCGTGTGTGTCCGTGGGCAACGCTGTGCTCGCTGCAAAATGGGGGGCTGTGCGGGGCTGCCTGCCACGCCAGAAACCTGTGGCGTGCATTAAAAACAACGCCTAAACATGCTAAAGCGTAATTTGCGGCGAGGTGGTGGTGGTGGTGGTGGTGGTGGGGCGGGGGCTGGTGGGAGGACTGCGCTGGGTCCAGGAAGCAGAACCGAGGCAGATCTGCTCGGTGACTGCAAGGCAGCCCCTCATCGCAGCGTCCGAGCCCCCTCCCAGCATTTGGGGAAAGAGGAGAACAGAGATACAGGAGCGATTAATCAAGTGGCTAATAAAAAAGTATAAATCCCCGGGGGCTGCGCGCCGCTGATGCCGGGGAGCTGGCTCGGAGACAGCCACCGGGAGGGACGAGCCAGCCCTCCTCTCCTCGCCTCTCCTCTCCCCGAGCTGCTGCCACACTTGGTTCATTCCAGCTGCAGAAGCTCAGAGCCTTCCATGCGGTGGGATTTTTTTATTTTTTATTTTTTCCCTGGGCCGAAAAAATAATAATAAAAAAGAGAAATCGCGAGCCTGACCTGCTTTTTTTTTTTTTTTTTTTTTTTCCCCCCCCCCCCCTTGCCTTTCTCCTCTTCTTCCAGCCGAGCCGAGGACTATCCCAATCGCAAAGGGGGAGAAAAAGGGGGGAAAATCCACCACCATCCAACCCCCAGCACGCCCCATTCCTGCCGCCCTTTGACATGCAACCTTCCCTGGGATGGGACCGGCCGGGATGCAGCTGCAGCTTCGGAAGGAATTGGGGAAAATTGGGGATCTTGGCTCTGATGACGGTGGAAGTGAGCTCCTGGAGCCGGGTGCTGCTGCTGTCCGTGGGGCTGCTGGCTGCCGCCGCGAACGGTGAGTGCAGCGGGGAAGGGTAGCAACTTTGGGGCATTTCCCTGCGTGCTGCTTGGAGCCGGGGACCGCTGTTAATCCTCTTGCCAGGGTTCTCTGGTGCGTGTGTGTATGCGCTTGTATGTCGGCACCCGCGTCCCTGTAGTGTTGAATGAGTGTTCAGTTTTCTTCAGGCGAGATTGTTGCTCCCAAAGGCTCGAGAGGAACTGTCTCAAATGATGTAATACCGAACAGAACCCTTTAGTATTTCTCCTTCTCTGATGGGTCAAATAATTTGTGCACAGTTGCTGTTTGATACGCAAGATGACTGTGAAAAATGCCGTTGCTCTTTCCCCGTCTTTCCCTTGCATCTTAATTCATTATTTCAGTACCCACAGTGTTTGACCATAGCTGATAAAATAGATTTGCACTCCTTGAATGAAGATGAAAGCACTTTCCTCTTACCCCCCCCTTCCCCCCCGCATTTGAACTTGATGTGCTCTTACAGATGAGCTCTTTGGCCTCAGCATCGTGATTTTTGTGGGAAATGTATGTGCTGACTTGAAAGAGGGAGACTTGGATTTGGGGGGAGCACACATACGTCTCCTCCCTGGTTTCTGCAGCTGACCTTGTAGCAAAATCGTATCTATGGACTGAAGTTTATTTCTGGTGCAAACAGCAAATATTTAGGGACTGTCCTTGTGTATGTGGGAGGGGGAAGAGTGGGAGAGCTGTGCTTGGCAGCCTTCTTTCAACACTGCTGTGCCCTGGTTTCCAAGAGTTTCTGAGTAATGTTTGTCTTGTCTGCTGCATCCTAGGCTGGAGGAATGCATGCTTGTGTGTGTTCGTGTGTATAAAAGCTTTTCTTTTTTTCTTTTTTTTTAAATCCGTGTGTTTAGAATGCAATACTCCTTTTATTATGTAAGACAGACTTTCTCCAAAGAGATCCAGAATAATTAACTGTTCCTCCCGAGTGCTCTTGCAGTGGACCGGAGGAGTTGTGCTAACTGGAAGCATCTATTAGGGAAGGAGGTGGAACCACCCAGCAACCCACAAGCCGTAATTAGGGATGAGTATTTATTTTTGGTAATTATTTTTTTTTCCCCTTTCTTTGGCAGGAGCATTTTGCCTATACACAAGGGAGAACCATTCCAGCAGTTTCTGTTGTGCTTTTCTGATACGAATGGAATGATGCAGAGATACCTAAACAAGATTTATTATGCCAGGTTTCTGCAGCTCTTTCTCCTTCTTTCCAGCTATCTGTAGCCTTTTCACACTACATTTCCCAGGTTTCTTTCTGTACCTCCTCGTTCAGTATTTAATCCTTTCTCTTCAGGCCCCTGCCTCTATCCCTGCATTCAGAACACTGTTTGGTGCCTTCATCCAGTGGTTGGTGCTCTGTTTTTGTTTTTTTTCTCTGCAAGTAAATCTGCAGAAGCTTTTCAGATGCAAGATTGTGGTCGGGTTTTTTTATTTATTTATTTGCATCAGAATTAGAGGCGTCTGTCAATGAGGACTCTTTCCTAGCTCTTCCTTTTCACCAAAGTCTGAAATCCCAGTGATGCTCTTTCTGTCAAGGAAAGGGTTCTGTGTTGGAACCGGTGCTGCTTTGCTGCAGGAGCTCCACAGCACAGTGCCAGTGCCCCCCAGGTGAACACAGCCACCTCTTTGGGGAACCCACTGCAGTTTTGGGGCCTCCTCTGTGAGCGTAAGCTCACTGTGCCCTGGGGCTTCTGCCACCTTTGCTGAGCAGACCGCGATCCTTTGCAGAACAAAGTTCCTCAGATTTCAGTTCTGATCTCACCAGTTCTTGGGGTTAGAGTGGGTAGTAATAACCACGAGTACCCATTGTGTGGCAGTAGAGCTGTGTACATATATATAAAACTATCAGTAGTTCTGGCCGGCTGAAAAAATAAGGGAAAGAAATCCTCCTGAGATCACATCAGCTGTGCTTGGCAGTGGTCCTGCTGCCCAACAGCATCCTTCTAAAAAATGGCTGTTTGCTGCTCGTGCTTCCTTTGGATGCGTGGGGAAGCAAGGTGAGCCAGCTGCACGAAGGTGTTGTACCATACACCAAAGTTTATCATGAACGTGGAGCCCTAGGGGAGAGGAAGTGGTTCATAGTTCCCCTTCATTTCAGTGGTGTGGTAAATCTGATGGCATTTGGGTTTCAGGAGGGCAATGCTTTGGCTGAGTGCAGACTCATTCACATACAGCCTCTCAGAAACAGTGCATCTCATGCTGAAATGTCTTGATTGCCAAAACAGGTAGTCTTAATAAGGATGTTTCTGTTCCCTGCCAGGTAATTAGCTGTGCATTGCCCTGGAATGTGCGTTGTGCATTGACCGAGGTGTGTTTGGTGCACTTTCTCTTGAAGGCCTATTCTGAAGGAGGTCTTGAGGTTGTTAGTCAGCATCTTGTTTTGCACTGCATAACACAAAGTTGCATTGGCTTGAAACACGGTCTCATCGATTTAATCCCACTGTTTTTTTTTCTTGATGGAAAAGCATTTTGGCAAATTCTTCCTGGGAAGAGCGGGGGAGCAGGAAGCTGCTCGAATCTTGATGTATGTGCACATATCTCCATTGTAAAGCATCCTTTTGTTTTGTTCTGTTGTCTCAAATCTCCCCACGATCAAGAGTGATTCAGGGATGCTTGCTCTGCTGGGGAAGCAACTTAGCAGTGAAGCACTCGGTGAATTGAGAATATTTTTGTCGGGGGTAAGGATGTGAGATATTAACTCTGAAGCAGAGGATAGATGTTTGTGTAGGAGGGAAGGGAATAGTCGCCAGCTTGATTACATTTGATTGTGGCACATGATGAAACTACAGTATTTGATGATAGTAGCTGAGCATATCATTTTGATATCAGCCCTACTCCCAGCATTGAGGCAGTGTGGATATCAGTGCTAAATGAAATGAATGATTCCCACTTACTCATTCATGCCTTTTGTTACAGGAGGGGGGAGGTGGTTCTGGCAAACTCAGTGCAGCTCATTGCTTTGGATCAGGCTGGCCTAGGGCCTCGAGAGAGTGGGCACAACAGAGGGCTTTGTGTTGCAGTGCTGTTTCCTTGCCTTTGAGACTGCAGGGGGGGAGATGCTTGGCCTGGGCTTGAGGCTTTCAGTGTGTCACAGGGGGGTGACACGGGTGTGATCCTCAGGTGGGTGGGATTGGCCCATCCCTTCCCACTCTGTGTGCCTGTCCTTGTGTACCTGGACAGCTGTGGCACTCTGGTTTGACTGGAACACAGTCATCTTGCTTTCTTACCTCTTCACATTGGTTGGTGCTCTCGTGAGTTCTTCCTGAAGAATGTCTGAATTTGTCGTGGTCTTCTCCACTGAATCATGTGCCCATATAGCAGGTAGGGGACAGGGGAAGGAACCCTTACTGGGAACACTGCAGCGTGTGGTGCTGCCTCGCTATATAACCCTTGGCAATCAATCTCACTTCTGTGAGATTTTTTTGTGCTGACTGAGTTGATCATTTGGGTTATAGGAGGTTTTCCTTTGCTGTATGATTCTCCATTGCCCATCACTCTGGTTTTTGTTGCGGCCTCTCGGTGCTGCTGAAGAACATCCAAGCTCAAGCCTTCCTTGCCGCAGAGCTTGGTCTGTCATGTCACAAACCTCCTAGGGAAATTCTGTATTCAGCTGGCTGATGGCTCCTAGCAGAGGCAGCCTGCAGTGGTACAGAGGTGGATGTCTGCTCTGCTGATCCTTAGTGGCTGCCTTCCAGTGGTGTACGAGTTTCTGTCAAAAGAAGGCATCTGTCAAAAAAGGTGCAGGGAACGTGATCCAGGCAGTCTGATGTAAGTGCTAGTGGATGCGTGATTGCCAAGGTGATTTAGGGCTCAGGGTGTTATCTGAGATGTTGATAGCGTGTTCATATCATAGGTTGTATTCCTGCTTTTTCCTAAACAGGAGTGACTGCCTCATTGATTTGTTTTCAGGGACAAAAGGGAACTTTGAGATGTGAGTACTCACGCTGCTTTCAAAGAAATCAAGATAGAGATGGAGAAAAAAACTCACTAGTGATGGTAGCCCCCATAGTTTCTGTGTTTACAGTGTTTCTGGAGGAGTGAAGTACAGTGCAATTATGGAAATCAATGTACTTTACTTGCTATAAACATGATGCAGTGCAGTAATCTGCAAAATAAATATGCTTCTGCCATGCTATGCAGTGGCTGACTGATCTGATAGTGGTTAATGTGTAACTGGGAAAATCCCATTGATTAAAGAAATCAAATTAACTCTGATTCAGTCTTTGCTACCATGGACACAGCCAGGATGGAGATAGTATGCTGCAGCAAGCTTGTGTGCAATTTCTTTATACCTCCCTTGTGTGGAAGTGGAACAGAGGGTTTTTGGACTCGAGGCTTTCTTATGTTGCATCACAGCAGACAGAGTATGGTGCACGTTTTTTCTTCCCAGTCTTAGGCACATCCCCTGCTTCAGCCCCTGGCAGGAGTGGCTGCAGTAATTTTCTGTCTTTGAGGAGCAGGCATCGCTGCCACAATGCACTGCATGCCGCTGCTGGCAGGAGGAGAAGCAGGGGCTGTGGGAGCCCTGCTTGCTGCTGGTCACGGCTGTGAGGCCCAGATGATTGTGCAGCAGGGAGATCTGGTGAGCTATGGCTTTCGTGGAAGTGCAGGAAGATTTGCAACTGTGAGGTCCGGAGTAGCTGTGGTTGCCAGGGGAGTGCGTGATAAAAAAGTAATTAAAAACAAATTTCTCTTCATGTTATTGACTTAAAAAAAATCTGCTTGAAAATGAACTGATATCTAGGTTTGGGGGCAAGATCAAGTTATTCAGGGAGTGAAGGAAGGAGAATGTCACTTAAAAGGAGTTGTGGGTCCCTTCCAACTTGGGATGTTCTATGGTTGTATCTTACCCATGCAATGTATTTTATGGGGAAGGGTGAGCAGAGGCCCAGCCCCGTGCTGTCATAACATTGGAGGCCGCCCTTGCCTGGAAGACAGCAATCCAAATGATAGTGATACAGGATGTATTTCTTGAGTGTTAGAGGACTGCGAAGACTGAAGGAGTCAGCAATACAGCATCTAAAGGTAATGTGTGAGGGGCAACCAGCACCACCAGAGAACAGCTTTGTACTCATTTGTACCTCTGACTGGGCTTGCTGATAATGCCACCTCACCAAGTCCTGGTGCACCTCAGTGTTCTGATCTTACCTTTGTAATTTATGGTGACTTCAACGTGCAACAGCACCTTATATCCTATTGGCAGTTCTTCCCTTTTACTCTCCATGTAAACCGTCGCTGCTCCTGCTTTGCTGTTAATCCTATAAGCAAAAGCACTGGGCAGAGACAGGCTGTTTGCCTGTAAGTACAAGGTGGGTATGAGGTGGGACCTGATGCAGAAGGCCTTACCCAAGGTCAGCCAGCAGGTTCCTAGTAGAACTGAGGACAGACTCGAGGTCTTCACCTGTGTTACTGCAGCATGTTAAGTACCAACTTACTGCTGCAGAGAGAGGAGATGTTTTTTGGGATGCTTTCTTTCTGCAGATGAGGTCTGAGTTGTATCTGTGCTAGTGAATGTGAAGGTGGCTTACTGTAGTTACACTGAAACAGAACTATTTCTCAATCCATTTATCAAAATGTCTGCAGTTCCCATTTCAAGGCAGATAAAACAACAATGAATATCAATAAAGGTGTCTTTATCCAGGATGTTTAAAAATGAAAGAAAGAGAAGATTGGTTCCTTTGGCCTCTGGCTCTTGCTAGCACTCTGGAATGCTAAGTGTGCTCTGTCCTAATGAAATAGCTCTATTTGGGTTTCAACCACCGGCCTTTGTGCCACCAGTGTTTCTTTTAACACAGCTGAGAGCTTGAGAAGCAGCTACCTTCCTCAGTGAGATGTGACCAATGAGGACATCTCACCGCCCCACTCCCCTGGCTTGATAATCGTGGCCCCACCAGAGCCCAGAGCCAGGTGCTGTAGAAAGTGCAAGAGCACTGAAATAGAGAGAGGAGAAAGATGAATTAATCACAGCTAGAGAGCTGTCCACTGCTGGGGATTTTATGGTTCAGTGCTCTCCTGTTATTTGTGTTCCCTCTCCGCTTGGAGAAGGCATTGCAGCCCAATTCCTGCTGCTTTCCATGGCAGTTGGCTCCTGGAAGTCCTTGAGGGTGCAGCCCTTTGTCCTTCTGTTTCACTTCCCTCTCTGTACAATGGGGGTAAGTAGAACCTGCAAAATCCTGAAATGATTTACAGATTTATTCTGCAGAGAGATCTGGGTATGTTTGTGATAAGCTTTCAGCAGATACAAATTGCTCTCTGTTGATTAGCCTCGCGGGTTTGATGCTCTTGGTTCTCTCCCTTGATTGCATGGAGTGAATTCAATCATTTCACGTACAATTTGGGATTAATTGTGAATGACATTAAGGTGAAAGTTGTCTTTTTGCTTCTGAACTTCAAGAAATAAAGTACTCATGACAAAAGGTCAGGAGGGTAATGTAGTTTCTGTTCCAGCACAGGTTGCTTGGCTCTTTCTGTAGGTTTTGGTACATAATTTGGACGGTTTTTTGTAACTATTTAGATTTGTGCATTTTTTTGTGAAAGATTTCAGCACAGCATTCACGAGAACCATGTATTCCCAGAGGGTGGAAGGTAGGAGACCTGCAGCAGACTAAGAATTCGCCAAAAGCATCAAGGAATTAGAAACTGCTCTCTGACAAAGGCTGAGTTGTTCAATCCGTGTGAGCTTCAGCTTCTTGTGCAGAGTGGAAATAACAGTGTTACCTGATGTGTTATAGAGATGGAAGTTTCAAGGATTGCAGAAATGGGAAGTTGTTTTATGGTCAGAGTGCTTCATGTTAATAGCTGAGCAATTATTTGGTTAAAGCAGTGGAAGGCAATTTGTTTTTTTTTTTCCCATCTGTTTTGGTTTGTATTTTTTTCTTTTAAATAGAAAGTTTGTCAGAGAACTTCAGAGTGGGGAGTGATACGTGGTTGTGTAACCTCTTGGACACTGTTCCAGTTCTTCCTTCACTCTGCTTTTGTGACCAGTATGTTCCCAAGCTTGAGGTCAGATGGCTTGTAAAGGGGATTCATTTTCTCTGTTCTTCCAGCTGAAATGAGCAATTCTAGCTGGCATTTTAAGTGTCCTGTGGAAGAGCCAGTCTTGCAGTTTGAAAATGCAAGGATGCTGTGGGTCTTGTTCTGTTCCTCAGACATGCCTCCTTCACATTTCTGTAACTCCATTATCTTCAGCAGGGTTCTTTCCTCCTCTTGTTGCTACAGAGCCAGGGAGGATCTGGTCCTTTGTGAGACAGGCGCTTGATGTGATGTTCAGTGAGCAGCCAGTGCCAAGCTGGAGGTACAGAAAATGGCAGCTCGTTTCCTCTGCAACAAAGGCACGATTCACTATTCCTTTCCCATTTGATGCACTGAGTAATAATATCAAGAGAAATATGTATCCTTCCAAAGAGGAAATCTATTTCCTCAGAAGGATAATGAGCTTTCCCAAAGCGAATGCTTTTTTAAAAGATGCTACTTGCATCGTGCAGCATATTGTTTATATCCCCCAATTGTTTTTTTGTCTCCATTATGGAGAGGTTAGGCACTGGCTGTGGATGCTGCACATCTGTCAGCCACAGTCCTGGGTTGTTTCCATTAGAGTTAAGCACTGCTTGGGAAAGGCCTCTGTGTTAATAGTAAGAAAAGAAACGTCCACCTGCTGAAATAATAAGTATTTGAAGGGTAGGGAACCCATCCCTGATTGCATGGGGATTTTTTTTCTGAAGCTGAGCTTAACATAGCCTCCATAGGAGCCAGTCCTGGGTTGAGAAGAGCCTGGAGCCTCTGCAGGGCTCTCCCTTTCCTTGAGGGCTCCAGCTCTGCTTCTGGAAGCTGTGATGATTCTCCTCTTTTTGAAAGATGATGGTAAAGCAGTTGTGTTGGAGTTTCAGTACTTTGGCAGGGTGCTTTAATGAAGATACAGCTCAAAAAACTGGCAGGTATGCATTTGTTGAGGGAACAATGCATGACGTGGTCCCCACTGCAGACGTTGTTTTGCTTAAAGCCTAGAGCTAAAGTGAAACCAGTGTGCTTTGTGTGGCTTTTTTTTTTCTCTTGGGCCTTAACGGTGAAGACAGCTGTGGTACTTCCACACAGGTCCCTCAGACCCAGAGATCTTTCAGCGCTGGAAATGGTGTTGTGTTCCTTACCTTGGCAAGACTTAGGGCATCAGAAACGGTCCTGCGAGCCCGTGCTGTCATCATCTCTTCATAAACAGCTGAATCAATTCTGACGGAAGTCAGCTTAGCAACAGCAAGTTAATTCACTGGATTTAAAGTGCTCCAGAGAATGATGTTTTATGGGAGGGTCTCTCATTTGTTCCCACTAAGTGCTGCGACAGACTTAAACTAGAGAACAAATTATAACCTTTCTTTTTGTTGTTTTTTTTTTTGCCTAGGAACCTAATGCTGAGGGCTGTTCTGGGCAGGTTTTTTCCTTTTCCATGACTGCATTTAGCAAATGAGTCTTCTTACAAAAAATACCCAATTTGAACCTACAAGTCGATGCAATTCACCCCTTGTTAACTCTTTGATTGAGAGCTATGTAGATTGAAGAGGAAAGGTATTGATCTGCTTTTGGGATTGAAAACTAAGATTAAATAGAAAGTCCGAGGGTGAAAATGAGTTTTTAAATGAATGGAGAAGCTGAAAGAAAAATAAAAGAGTACAATATACTGGAAATAAGTTCTGAGACTTTGGTACTCCAGCACGGATGGAGGCCGTAGAACGCAGCAACTCTATGGATGTGCTTTGGGTGTTGTGCGTTGTGTGTCTCAGTAGGTTGGTGCCTGCCACGAGAAACACTCTAAATTGGATCAGAACAAGATGAAAAGAAGTCTGGTGTCTTAGTTTCAGAGCTTGGATTGGTTGCTGGTTTTATGTACGGACATTGAAAACTGTTGTTTATGGGAAAGGAATGAAAATTTCACCATAATTGAAGTGTTTCATTTTTTACTTTTTCTGCATCTGATTCATTAGGAACCTTCCATAGCTCTTTCTTTTTTAGTCCATGTCACCACTTTTGGTTTGGGTTGTTTTTCTTTGGCTCATTTGGCGAAGTGAATTATAAAGTCTGTGCAGTGTGGACTTCTGATGACTTCCATTGATTGCTCAAGGTGAGAAGTAGGTACTTGGTAGTAAATATAGAGGGGAGCAATGCTTAAAGGATGTGGATGTGAAAGTGCTGCTAAGAGAATCAAATAAAAAATGGATTTATATCCCAACAAAAATTCCCAAGAGAAATTGCCTTCTGTTTGCTTCTTTTTGTAATTCAAATACAATAATAGAAGAGCAAGCTGTTACAATGCAAACGCCTGGCAGTGTGTTTTGTTGAAGATCTCAATGTACTTGTAAATGTAGAGCACATTTCTTTATTGAGTGCAATAGAAGAATGGAGTATGTGCTGATTCAGGATGAGGGCTTTTTATTTTTTTATCTGAAGGTGTAAGATCTTGGTCACTACTGACAGCTAACTTGCTGGTTATGGCTTCAGTTGAGTATTTGAAGTCTGTTCTGTGTCATTTTCTTCTACAGAAGCTTGTCTCCTTTCTTTCTGAGCTTCTGGTGCTGAAAAGGACTGGTGGCCACCCTGCAATTACCACGAGCAGCTGCAGATTGGGGCAGCTCCTGGCTTTCACGGGAGTTATGAACAGATAAAAACATAACCAGGTTGCTCTGTCGACATTTAAAGGTTTAAGCCAAAAGTTGAAACATAGTGGGAAGCAAAAAAAATAAATGCTTGCTGCTTGCTTCTAAATAAGACTCTGTATCCACTATATCATTCCCTTTGGACTGTTAATTCTCCATCAGTGTAAGGACAAAATTGCTGATATTGCGGGAGCTTGTAGCTGGGCTTCTCCTGGGATAAGTTCCCTTCTCAGTGGCCCTGAAGGGAGCGTTGTACTTCACAGATGGACGCACTGCTTCGTATCTAATAAGGCAGATAACACTGCGGGTGCTTCAGGTCTTCTCCTGGTGATGTGGATTTGGCAAAAGGAGTGGAGGAAACTAATGAAAATCTACCATAAGGGAATCTTTAAATTAGGCCTTCAGTGTGATTTGTGAGATGGATTTCACCCTGAACGTTATTTCACCTTTCTTGCCCCCTTTTTTGGAGATAAAGGAGTCCTAACAAGCGAGATTGAGCACAATGGATTAGCTGTTAAAATTCATACATTCTTTCACTGGGAAATAATTGAAATACAAATTGGAAATTTTGTTTTAGAGGTCTTAATTAGCACCTTATAAATTGAGACAGCGTAAAAATTCTGCCTATGAGTGGAGTCTGTCTGGGCTTTGTGCAAATGTTTTTGTCAGGTTGGTTTCCTCGTTCTGGATTTCCACGTCGCTGACGAGCTGAGATGAGCTGTCAGCTGTAGAGCACCAAACCTGCAGGAGACTGACACAAACCTGAGCAGTGTGAGACTGGCCGTGGTGTTCGTAAAGGATGTGTGAGCAACCAAAAAGCCACGGAGGAAAGTGGTGGGAGAACCTGGTGAGGCTGTTACTCACACTGGAGGCAGCACGGGGAGAATATGCTTTAATTGGTTAATGGTTGTGGAGGGCTTTGAAGATGGAAATAACTGTATAAGTGCTTGGTGTGATTATTATGCTGACAATGGCAACGTAGGAGAGTGGTGGTGCTCAGGGAGCAGTCGGAATTGATTAAGAGATGGTCGTGAAAGAGAAAGTTTGGAAGGGAGAAAATTGCATCCCTTGAGAAGAGGCCGCTGGGGCTGAAATTGGGATCACTGATAACGCTCAGAGCTGAGTTACGTCGTCACATAACGGGTGGTCCATGTGGGTTTCTCAGTTTCATCAGGAGACACACAGCTCTGGGTAGGAGTTCACAGAGGACTGGAGGGAAGCGTCATCCCTTTGCAGAGAGCCCAGCCTGGAAGTGGTCCCAACTCTGTGCTTAGCACTAACAGCAACTGCTGCTCAGAGCCGTGCTGCCTCGTTTGGGTGTGTGATGTTTATTGTACAAAGATCTACATTTCCTCCCACTCTCTCCCAATTTACATGAGGAATCTTACACAGAGTCCCTTACTCTGGTTTCACGCCAATACACTGAGATACCAGTGTGGCAGATCCTCAACAGTAGCTGTGCTGAAGCCAAGCCCTGCTCGCTGGCTGAGCACTGTCCTTGCTGACGGGATTCCTATTCTTTGTTCATTGTTAAAAGGTTCAGGGTTTTCTTTACGTACACTCCTTGCATCAACAAACTGCCTGGCTGAACGCCATCTCTGGGGGTCAGCAGAGCGTGGAAACAGCATCTCCTTTTGTGCTACAGAGAAACCCATTTCTCCGCTTTGTTCTACACCTGCACGTTTCCAGATGAAGCAGTCAGCGTGCTGCTCCTTGTCACCGTGTTTCCAGGGAAGGTGGTGAAAACTGAAATTTGAGTAAAAGGTGCTGAGGCATGCTGCATTGTGGAGGAATTGGGAATTCAGGTCCCAAATCCCAGAGCTAAGTTCTGTTTCACTCATACTGGAAATGTTGTCTAATGCTGCAGCTATTGCTGTTGGATCAGGTGTGTGCAGAGGGATGTGTGTCCTGTCTGTCTCCAGCTAGCAAAAGTGAGCACAAGGAGGACGCAGTGTTTTTAAGATTCCTGGTACAAAACACTATGGAACGAAATATTAATTTATGCATCTTAATAAACAGAGACTTCTCCATTTGCTTTGATACTGCTTAGATTATTTAGCATTAATTGCAGGGATTTTCTTTGATGATTATTAAAACCAGATGTATTCCTGCTGTGTTTAACAGAGTATATTGACATCATTTTGTCTATCTACTTATGCAGTGATTCATCTGTAGAGCAGCCCCTTAAAACAAGATGATGTAGTTTTGCTGGTTGTGCCATCCCTGATGCAGTGGTGCAAATCTTCACTGCTAAAGGCCTGTCCTGTTCTCTAGCTTGCTTTGGTTCTGTTTAGATTGTAAGCATTTCAGATGGTAAAGTGGCATATAAATCTGCTGGGCTAAGTGCTTCTAAAGTAGCTGAGAAAGATATAGCACGCACCTGGGCAAGGCAGCATGGCACAGTAATGTCTCTGAAACCCAACAGAGATGTGTGCTGTGGTATCCACAGAGCAGCTCAAGTCCTTACCAGCTACAACCCAGGAGGTGTGATTTTTTTTATTTTTATTTTTTTGGGGGTCCCCCTTTGGTTGTGATCTTCTTTCTTAAAATACAAATTTGATTAAGGTCTTGAAGCCCAAAGTCCCTGCTGCTCCCAGCCCATTCCAGGGCAGGGGACAGCATGTGTCAGGTCAGCTGCCATGCTGCCCTGTCCTCCTGTTAGAAGCAGGGAGCTTCAGCCTCAGGGGATGATCTGGCAGCTGCTACCCTGACCCATGTACTCACTGCAGCAATTTGTCTTAACCCAACAAGGCATTACTTTCCAGCAGTTGAAGTCTCTGCCCTCTCAACATGTCAGGGGCTGCTGTGCAGCTGTAAGACAGACATATGTGCACTGTCATGTTCTTGTGATTTAAGTTTTGCCCTGCGATGGCTTTTGATGTTACCTGAAATGGGATGTTTCTTTTTTTTGCCTTCAGGACAGCATATCAGAACTCCTTTGATCTTGCTACTGGAAGTGTATGCCCTTTTGAGGTTCAATCATGAAATAGAAAAATAAGTCTTTTCAGCTTTAACACGTTGTGGGTGTTTTTTTTTTCTTTTTATCCAAGGAAGAAGGTTAGCTTGGTGTTAAGGAAGGAATGTACAAGCAGGGATGACAAACAGCACCCCACCTATATCCATGGGGCAGTGATCCACCCAGGCTGTGCCCAAACTGCAGCACTGCTGCCAGTTCTTGACTTCAGACAGTTGTGGAAGGGCTCAGGGAGCCTAGAACCTGACCAGGGGCTCAGAAATATCACTGAACAAGGAACCACTGAGCAGGTTGTGTTCGTCTACACTAGTGCTTCCCAACGTTTTGGATGTGTTATCCTCAGCATTTCCACTGGAGGTAGCTTTGTTATGTAATAATGAATTATTAAATTATGATATTATGTAGGCTGTTATTTTGGGAAATGGAAGAACTACCATGCTTTTGTCTAGGATTTTCTGCATCTGGAATATGTGTGTCATTTCCAGGTCATGTTGGAAGTGCTCTTCTACCGGCACTGAGTGGGACTGAGAGATGGCAATGGGACTGTGAGGCTGTTGGAAGGGAGAAAGTAATGCCTTGGAACTGGAGGGGTGACTTAGCTGGGTTTGGGAATAGTGTGTTGGGTTTGTGATATCCTCACAGTCCTGTGCAAATCTGTTGTAGTCTGAGAACTCGTGTCCTGCTTTGGATTTGAGGCAGGTGCTGTAATCCTTCCTGGCCTTGACAGTAGGGGTGTGAGCTAGATACAGATTAAATATGTGTTCTTTGCCCTTGTGTTCTTCATTCCATGTGCTCATAGTAAAAAGGCACTGGCTATCAGAGATGTTAATCATCCCCTTGATGATGTTCTTGAATCCAGTGGCTTTTGATTAAAAGTTATAGTTAATGGAATGTCTCTGCATTATTTATTACCCTGTAGGCTTTGATATAAAACTGTGGGTTAAGTTAAAACTATGAAAAGGTGAATGCTTAGGGAAACAAGGCTTAATTTATGAAGTATGAAGGCACTTTCCCTGCACATTCACTTGAATTGTGTGAACAAGAGAATGAAAGGCAGCCTATGGGTAAACTGGTTCTGATTGTCTGTAAGGATCTAGCAGTCTGCTGTGTAAGAGGGGGCAGCCACTTGCAGATAAATCATTCAGAGCAGTAAACATTAGGAAAAGGAGCCTTTTTCTTGACTCAAATGGCAGATCAAGCAATGCTTAAAAATACTGAAAACAGAGAAAATTAGTTTGAAGATCTTCCATGTGGTGAAGGTGAATGAATCTGAGCAGTACGTAGAAAAATTTGTGAGTTACTGATGCATGAGTAGAATCTGGCCCTGGCATTTCAGCACAGGAGGGAACGTGCTTATCTGCAGGATATGGATTTCAGTTTTACGAGGGAAAGTGTATTTTATGTTCATCTGTTTCCTTGAATGGGCTAGAACAATACCGACCAGAAACACTTGTTCCTAAGTAACAATAACTACAGAAAATGAGGATACCGAGCACTGCTGCATTAAGGAGAAGGCAGCCATGTATCACCCACAGCCAGTGCTACTGAGAGCGAGTCAGTATATATGGTTTGATATTTGTTCCTTGAATTGCACAGTGACCATACATCAGTGTTTGCTAAATTAGTTTTTTTCTGCTGAGAAACAAAGGGTATCGAGTTATATTTTAGGAAGCACTTCAGAAGTAAATTCTCTTTTCTTCTCCTAAGCATTGCATCCTAGAAATTAACATCGTGTAAATCTGAGCAGTTGAAATGCTTCCTTGACTGCTCCCACCACGGATCTTGCCTGGTAAGCTTAAGGAGGTGGAAGTAGGTGAGGATGTTAAGCAACACTGGATTTGTGTACAGGAAACGGGTACATCGGTACCATCAGACAGCACCTCACGTTGCTGCTATTATTACCTGGAGTTCCAGTTTGAGTTCATGGTGCTCTCCCTGCCCTTCTCATGGCACGAGGTTGATGCGTTCCCTGTGGAGAGGTCTGCACCTTTCCCAGCTCTGCAGACAGGAGGCAGGCAGAGCTGTCTTTGGCTGCTGTTTGTGTCCAGTCGTGTTGAGTTCTGTGGCATATAGATAACTGTGTGTTATAAAATGTAGCAGGCAGCCCCTATTTCTGCCAGAAATATGGTTCCTCTGTGAGCGTATTGTGAGATAAATATTTCATCATTTTCCTTGTGTATATGGTCTGGAAGTGAAGCTGATCCACCCGTTCACATTGCTCAGGCAGTGGACACAGCTCAAACCAAGCACTGTGTGCTGAGCCAGGTGAAGCTGCTTAGGCTCTGTCGTTGAGGAGGTGGTGGTTGTGCCAATGGGAAGAGATGGTTTTCAGCAAAACCCCAATCCTTCCACTAATGCATCCTTTTGGGTCGTGATGTTTTCTTCTTCCACAGATTGAGATCTCTTTGGTTGAGGGGCTCTGTCCACTGAGCAGTGCCAGGCCTTTGTCCTTGTCTGCAATAAAATTACGTCGATGCAGTCATTAAAAAAGTACACCCTCATAATAAACCACTTTCCAGAATTGAAAATGGCAGGCTGTGTTGGCAGAGCGCGAGCTGGAATTAGCTCTCTTCTCAGCCTGCTCATCTCTGTCACGAATTAGGACAGCTGCCCACAGACGCATCTCCGCCGATGAGATTCGTGTTGGTGTTTTACCTTCAGAAAGTGGGAGTCCGTGAGTAATAGTATTAGCAGGGAGATATCTACACAAATATTTACACCGTGGTGCCGGAGCTGACCCGATAGCTGCGCGTGTTTGCCTTTCTCATCCTTGTGGAGGAGAGGGGGAGGTGGGATTGTTCTGGAAGGGCACTGGGTGGGTGTCAACCCGTGTGGGGTTAGGGGAGCCCAGGCTACAGCTGAGGGCTGAGCAGGGGCAGCTCCCGTGGGGCAGTGAGGGGAGTGTCCTCTGCCGAAGGTGAATTCATCTCAGCTGTGTAGCACCGACTGACATTGTCCTTCTAAACTTCTCTGTTTGTTCGCGCTCCTGGGCCAAAGGGATAAGGAGAATTGTTTCTGCTAGTATTCAGAGGAGAAATGGTGTGTTTCCTTGTCATGTACTTCAGATAAGGTTTTGTCAGTCAAGCCTGAGCTGAGCTAACTCATACCTGAAAACAAATTACAGAGCGTGCATAAATTCTCTTGGGCTTCCTGGATCTCTTTCCTGTGCCTGCTGGCTTTTCCATCAGTGTCCAATATAAACAAAGCTCCCTCCTATCACTGCTGATGAAGTATATATTGCTTTTCAGATTGTCAGCTTTTGGAAAACTAATTTTTGTTTGCAGTAGTGAGCAATTTTGTTAGCTGTGTGCATAGCGCATCTTGGTCAGAATCTCGAACGTGCAATTATTTCAGTAGATTGATTTGATATGTCATAGAGCTGTGTCCTAATTTTTTCTTATGTATTTGTTTTTATTCAGCTTATTCTTTGATTTAATCACTAATTATGCAAGGATAGCATAAATTTATATTGATCTTAACTCCTGTTGTCTTTCATATGACCTTGGAAATGTTTGGAATGCAGCACCTCTGACCTTGAATTTTCTTTCTCAACTTCATGCAGCACTGATGGCTTGAATACCATCAAGAAAAGGAGAGATACAACCTCTTCAATTTCCCACTTTCCTTAAATTGTTCTGATGATATTTACTTAAAAAAAAAAAAGTGCAGTAGAGGGAGAGATTCAACTGCTGCATTGCATACTGTGTGCCAGTCTGGGCAAAGAAAGGAGGCTGTGACTGAGTTCTGGAGAACTGGAAGTGATGGACCTTTGGCAGTCTCTGAGTTACTAAACCAAACCCCACCCAACTTCATCCCTCCGTGCCATTCCCATCCTGTGCCTGCTGCTGGCACCTGGCTCATGCATCCTGCAAGGAAAAGGAGCTGAGGTGGAGGAGGGAGGAAGGTTTCGCTCTTGTATTCATTTATATTGACAGACTGCACTGAGAGGCAGATGCCAGGTGCTGCAGAAATGCAAAGTACTGGAGTCTGGCCTCGTTAATGAGTTATATGCCTAGCTCAGCTTCAGTCCCCCGTGGATTATAGGGCTGTCGTAACTCTCGCTGATGTAATAAACATGATACAAAAAGAGTCCCCGGGTAGTAAATATGATTAACCATTTTAGATTCATGAAGGTGTGAGCTTGATCCTGCAGAGACAAGTTGCGCTAAACATTTTTGCACCAAAGTAGGTCAATTTAATTGTAATTGGCTTTAATGAGCCTTACTCTGCAGTTCTTTACCTGTAGCTGCTTGGCACTCAGAAGTGTAAATGCCATTGCTGCCTTCAAAAAAGCAATGAGAAATCAAAGAGGCAATTTCTAGTCTGGTTCATTTCAACACGACAGGCACGGGTGATGCATAGGCATGGTAAGCAAGGCAGGATCCGTGCATGCAGTGCTGGTAAGCATATCTGCTGGCTGTAGGATAGAGGTGTAACTTTGCTTCTGGTTGCTTTGCAAACCGTCCTCAGTTTAATTTCGGTGTGGGCGAGTGGGGGGTTATTCAATTAGAGCCACAAAGAGATATCCAAGTTTTTGTATGAGTGAATTTTGCCGTTGTGCCTCAAAAGACATTCCAGTGAAGTAGTAGTGAAGAGAGGAAGGCACTAAGGAGAATTTGTCATTTAGGCTGTCCCCAGCACATATTTATGTACTAGTTTCCCTTGAGAGAGAACGAGAGAGAGAGAAAAAAACTCTCATATATCCGGAAATTGTGCATCATGGCAGTTGATCTTTATCTTAGGGATGGAGTGCTCACAGGTGGTGCTTTGGGGAAGGAAAAATTGATTGAGGGAGGCTTAAAGTATTTAGCTGGTGGATGTGGGATGGGGCTTCTGCCTCCGCAGTGCAGCTGCGGAGTTAGGGAATTGCCATAGGAATATGGCCCAGCAGATATTTAACCTGCACCCTCAGTAGGCTGCAGATGACTCCAAGCTGTGTGGTGCAGTCAGTGCTCCCAAAGGATGGGATACCATCCAGAGAGACTGTATGGGAACTGTTGAATCACAGCCCGAACCACTGATTGATCACCTTAGGTGAGCATTGAGTCAGCTGCAGGAGCACAGGGGAAGGCAGTTCACCTGTGTGACCAGAAGGGGTGGAACCTGGCTCCATCTCTCCCAGACCCCATGTAAGGGCTGACCACCACTGGGGAAGGATCTCTTATTGGAGATCCCTCCCCTGTGGCATTCTGGGTGAGCAGTGGGCCCAGGTGAACTCATGAGGTTCAGCAAATCTGAGTGCTAGGTCTGCCCCTGAGTCATGGCAACCTTGACAAGCTGGGGGATGGAAGGACTGAGCAAAGTTTTAAACACAAAAGATTGTGTCTGGGGTCTGAGTTCAGGCAGGGAGGACAGACCGTGCATCTGTGTTCACAGTGACCAAGAATTCCTGGGGAAGAACAAATTCAGTGGGAAGAATCCTATGATCACCTCGATGGAGGTGACGTTGAGTTTGTATTCTGCACCATTTGACTTACACTTTTGTCTTTTCTTTCACCAGCCCAGAACTGCAGTCACATTTTGCACGGCCCAAATGGGACAATACAGAGTCCAGGCTTTCCGTACGGATATCCAAATTATGCAAACTGCACGTGGACAATCACTGCTGAGGAGCAGAACAGAATACAGCTTGTTTTCCAGTCCTTTGCATTAGAGGAAGATTTCGATGTATTATCTATCTACGATGGACTGCCTCAGCAGGGGAACCTGAGAACGAGGTACACTGTCTATAACTGAGTTGTTTATAAACATAGTCCTATTTCTGCCAGTAGGATTAATGCATCCAGGTTGCAGATATATGCTGCAGTAAACTGGGGTTCTTCATGAGGAGTTCTTACAGCTCTTTAGCTTTCTTATGTCTGATAAAGTTTGATATGTTTCTCTGAATGCCTGACAGTAATGATTTATCAACAGTCGTTCTAGATATCCTGGGAAGTTAATTAGAAAATGGAGCAAGAGGGAAGCAAAGCTAATGTGCAGAGGAGCTTCCTTCAATCCGAAGGAGATTCTGAGTGGGAGGATGGATAATGGGTTTCAGTTTATATCTCTGCCAAATGCTGTGTGAGTAATTTGTGTAATTCCTGAAGTTGTGGCTTGCCCATCAGCTGGACTGGGATGGTATTCTCTCACTTCTTACTAAACTGATAGATCTTTTGGGGTAAGGAGTTATCAAGTAAGATAGTTTAGTATGAAGACTCTCCATGGAGTTTGATTTCTAAGACTTCTGAGTACCATCTTCAAATTAATAAGAAGTTAATGAGAGGCTTATTATGGAAAATAATGCATTATTGTATAGCAACTGTTAAATGGTGTGCTAGTCATCTGAATTTGGAGGAATAATGACTCCCAGATGAGAGATGTAGACAGAAACTCTGTGGTGGAGTGTGGCGTGACTCTTGTTGACTGATGTGGTGATTGATTACTGCTGATATCTGATAGTATGGAGCATCCAAGTGGTAGAATCCCTAGTTAGGGTGCTGGACATGGACAGCAATTAAAACTTTTTTAGTATGGGTGCTTTGACTTTGTCTTTCTCCAACACAACTTGAGTTAGAAACACTGGTGAAAATCAGCTCTTTAAGTAGATTATTTCGGTTATGTAAATAAATCCTAGCTTCATCTTGCAACCATTGAGAATCATCCTGATTATGGGACCTCATCACTTAAGCAGAAGGTAAGGTAGTGCTTTGCTTCAGATATTATGTGAGGGATGCCTACATCTGGTGTATAATTCTGTTGATGAAACTTTACATGCATCTTTTGCCCTGGGAAGCCCCCGGTGAGTGGCTCTGCACTTCAGCAGTGTGACTGTTTCCTTTTGCCCTCTACTTATCAGTGGGAGCTACCACTGAAGAAGCAAAATCCATGAATGAAATGAATTCAGAAACAGGGACATGGTGGAGTAAATCAGGAGGGCACTGTAGAATAATTGTGTCCAGCTGTTGCTCTGAGCTACTCTTAAGCATGATGTGGTCGTAGACAGAACTGCCAGCAAGGGTGTTGTAATACAGTCCATTGCTACAGCACAACTCTGTGGTACAGAGGGCTGCTGCCCTTGGAACCTGTGGCCTTAGATTTTTGGGGAAGGTGCAGGAGATGAATCGCATCCTCCCTCTGTATGAACGTTTTGCAGTACTTGAAGCATATGCAAGTTGCACTATGAAACCAGGAGCACAGAGCAACATGAGAACGTTTCATCTCTAATGAGTAGATGACGCATTGAGGCAGTGGTGTGCCACAAAGGAAAGTGAAATAAACAGGAAAAGCTTGTGGAAGTTTCCTAGAGAACTGAAAGTACTTACAGAGGACTTACAGAAGTAAGCCAGATGTAGACTCATGAATGATGGACACTTGTGTTCTTCTCCTATACATTTCTAGATTAGTGACTGCAAAACCTGGAACTGTTTGCTGTCTAATCTCTTTGTTCAGCTCATATTTTTTCATACATCCATCTTACTTCATTAAGCTCTGAAGCTGTTGCCTAACATTGGATGTTTTTCTTTTTTCATTTTTTTTCCCTTTGGCTATCAATTTTCTGGGTTTTATTTATTTTTTTTCTTGGACTACTTTCCAAATGTAGTCTATTCATCACTGAAGTGCAGCACCTGAAGATGGATGACCACATGTCATTCATCAAAGCTGGTGCTACCAGGAGGTGAGCCATAATAAGCTGTAAGCAAGCACAAAAGGGGGAAAGAAAGGCTGTTTCTGTAGAGAAGGTAACTGCTTTGTTCACTGTTATTCAAGGCCTATCAACAAAACAGTTAACAAAGACAGGAACCGTGCCTCTCTGCTTCTCCCACTCAAGCTTGTATTTTTGAGCATCATTTATTTCACTTGGTCTTGACTGGGAGAAATGAGTGGTCCTGGTGTAAATGAGTGGCTTATGCATTGATGTGCTGAGGGGTGGAGGATGCTAAAATTTGATCAAAACCCTGATGTTTCATTTGAGGCATATATTGCTAAGAGCCCCCCAGCCTGATGTCTCAGTGTCATGCCTGTGTCTTCCTAAGGAAGGGTTAATAATTGTGTTCATCCTGTGCAGGCAAACACCCTGTTGTCTCACAATTTAATGTGGTGTGAAAGTTCCCTAATAGAATAAGAGCAGACTTAATCCAATGAGACATTTGCTAATAAACTGCTTTACTGTATATTAGGGAATTTGCACTGCGTGTTTGTGATGAGTATGTGAATATTAAATGTGTTTCAGTGTCTTAATTTAGACGTGCGGGGATCTTGCCATCTCTCGCCATGACTGCTGTGTTTGATAAAATTGGAGCTTGCTTCTTCAGCCCCTCAGATGATTCTGCTTTTTCCCCACACCATGCATTGGCTTTCAGCAGTGAAAGCACCACAAGCAGGGATTGTTGTAGCCGAATCCTCTTTGGATCCTGAGAACAGGGATGGCTGCAGGCTTTTCTCTCCTTGATTTGCATAGGGGAGCTGTGTTCTCAACCATTAGATGAGATTTGTAACTTCTCTTTGGGGCTACGTGTGCTCACCAGACCAAGCCCCATCCCAAACCCCCATCCTTGGAGTCCCTGAACTGCCTCTGGAGGTCAGATCTGAAAACTGCAGTTGCTCGAGAATACTTTTTGCAAATTCCCATTGTGCTTCGTTGATTGTCATTGTGCAGGGGATGCTCCAATCAGGTTCCTTTCCTGATTGCTTTCCCACTGCGCTGGGCTTTAGCAGCTCAGCAGAGACCTGACTGAAATTTGAATATTTGGAGTTATTTTTGGATCTAAGATTGCTGTGGGATTTGGGAGCTGCTTTGCACCTTTTCATATCTGACTGTGGTTGCGTGACATAACCAGTGAAAAGAAAAAAAAAATGTGGCAAAGGGAAGCCACGAGCCATCTTCAAACATTTCTGACTGATGCTGATAATTTGTAGGGTGGTCTTAATGTAAAAATCTTAATTGGTTGCTAACTTAGTGAGGGCCTGAAACTTCGAGTAATGAAGAATATGGGAAAGTGTGTTTACCATGTGTTTGGTACCTCTGTCCATGTGCACAGTCCTGTGTTGTTGATGGAAGCCACTGAGTTTATGCTCAAAGTGGGAATGAACACTGCAGAAAATCACGTTTGTACTCTTCCCTCTAAGAACTCTTAAATTGCTCAGAAAAGGCAAAGGGATGGAATGTACAGTGGTTTCTTGAGGTTGGGGGGGGGATTTTCATCAATATTTAGTTAAAAAACATCTCTTTGGCCATATTCAATTGACTGAAAGATAAAATATTTTGTTTGATCTCAAAATTGCCAGGTAGCAGTGGTAAGAGGCGAATCGCCCACCGGCGTGACCTATTTGCAGATCCAACAAATCCCTGGTTCTCATTGGTAATCTATGCAGCAGTCTTTGAGAAGTCGGACTGGGTGAGCTGTACTTAATTACCAATTAGCAGAACGGAGCTTTTGATCTTCAAGACAGTGAGAGGGGAGTAGGAGACAAAGGGAGCAGGGCGGAGGCGTTCCCCAACACGTGCCGAGTGTCTGCATGCAGTGCTGTGGCTCCAGGTGCTGCCCGTACCTCTGTGGGGTTTGGTGGAGCTCAGAGTGGTGAATAAATTCCTGGAGATGCAGTGTTTGCTGTCCAGCATCACACAAATGGGTGTTAGGATTTTGTGTCAAGCCACCTTTGGTCCTGTGCCACGGTCCTTTGTAGTTAGCTCATGTCCACGAGGGGGCTGAGGTTCTTTACTAAGGGCAAAGATAAGAGGAATAAAGAGGGGCAGCTAAGGACTAAAGTCCTTAGTCAGATCTGGGATCCTATCTCCTTTTCCCTTTAGCAGTCTTTTTGTCACTTCATATTAACTCTCTAGGGAGAGCAAACTCGAGCACTTACAATTCCTGTAGTGCACCCCCACTCTGCGGAGGCACCGAATGTTTGAACTTTGTGAAGATCGTCGGTGGAATGAAGTCTCAAAGTTTTGGAGAGCTAATGGGGTTAATGCGACAGCATTTAGGGCTGTTGGTGTTTTCTGCATTTATTAGGACAGTGCTTATGGTGATGGGTGATAAAAGCTGGTGATGGAGTTGGGGCAGGAAGGTTTTTGAGCTGGAGTCTTCTCCAGATGTGGCTGCTCCCTGCTGCGTGTTCAGTGTGGGGGCTCTCTGTGGCTGAGCCTTAAAGCATCGCTGTTATCTGAACCATGAGTGGTTTGCTTTCCCACTAAACCACTGATCAACCGTGTTTGAGTAAAAATCTACTAGAAAACCTTGACACTGACTCTTGCTTAATATTATGGGGAGCTGAGCATAGAAGGACTTTCTATAATTAGGTAACCTCTAATAGATTTAATTAAGATTTCACCTACCACCAGCATTTCCCCATTAGAGATGTCCCTTTCTACAACATCTAAATGTTTCTTGAACTCAAGAATTTCAGTCTGAGTTTAAATAGCATTTAGACAACAGAAGTGGAGCACTGTGAGGTCTGAATGTGATCTTAACAATCACTTAGATCCTGCAGTGCTGGAAGTTAATGTTCCAGGTACAATACATCGGCAAGGTGAGAGCTGGGATGGCTCTCCTGGGATTGCTCCTTTTCCTTATCAAAGATGATCAGCAACTATTGCCTCTGTTACTATTGTTTTGCTACTGAATGTCCTATACTGAGAAAGTTCATCATCTTTTTATGTATGTGGTGTCCAAAACGATATGGTCATGGATGTTTTTATTCCATACAGGTCATTGATTTAGACGTGGAATTTTAATGCTTTTAGCAGCAGTGCCAATTTACAGAAATGAAATGTTTCTATATAGCAGTGGAGGGGGAGAAATTGAACCCTCCCACAGACCTTGCCTGGTGCTTCTCATCTCATCAGTGCATTGAGGCCTCATGTGTTGTAGGTGAGGGCAGACAGCAGCATGGGGAGGCTCAGTGAGCTGCCTTAGACAGCACAGTGTGTCATCAGCTGCAGGTTATTAGTTATTTCCATCTGTAAAACAGCACAGCTTTATTTGTGGAAGTTGCAGTTGTAGAATGCTTAAAAGCTCCCTTGGAGGACCTGTTTGCTGGGGTGGAGAAAGACTCAGAGTACAAAACAAACTGTTTTGTACTCCTTCCAGAGCCTTCCTCCTGAAGGGAGGCTTTTTTGGATGCAGTGAGTCTCTAGGTCAAGGAATTATTTCATTTCACATTAATGTCTGACCTTGAGAGTTTCTCAGGCAAAGCATCTCTCCAGTCAATGTGTATTTCTCTTTTATCAAAATTAATGAAAGACTACAGGAGATGATACAATCTTACTAGATCATTGAAGATACAATGAAATTGTGGAGTGCTATTACTTGCAGACTGGAATAGAAAATTGACAAATCTGCAGTGCCCATTGACTCTAATTCATTATGCTCCCGTTGGGCAGCAGAGGGTGGCTCGACTCCCTTCAGGCTCCTCCAAATTGTATTTTGGTGTGGTACAAGACTGCTGGCATCTGGTCCTTTTTCTTTGGGAGTATAATTGTCTGTTTGCAGTCTCATAACTGTTGAGAAGATATAAAGGCTTCTGCTGTCCAAAGGTGTGGTAATTGTTCTGACATCTTCAGTTACTTTATAGTACACAGACCCACAGCTGATTGGTATTGCTGTGGTGGAATTATAGGGTCTGGGGGGGGGGGTGGGCAAGAAGTATTTCAGTTTGATCTGTTTGGTAGCTGTTGTTATCAATCCATGTGCAAACTGAAGTGTGAGATGCTGTTGTCTTAGCATTTCTTACATACATTTTTGTTTTAAATTGGAATTGGGATCATAAGCTGTGCAGGTGTGTGGCATGGCAGCCTCATGCTGGAGTGTTTGCAGTCCATGTGCTTGTAGCAAAGGAAGAGTGTGGAAGCAGAAGTGGCTGATGTGAAGTGAAAGCTGTGATGCTGCTGGGACTGAGGCTTTTTGCTTCCAGCACATCGAGCTGTACTGGAGCTGGGATCTCCTGCTAAACACCAGCACTTATCTGCGTTGTTCATTTCCTCTCTGCTTGATTCTCAGCATTCACAGAAGGTGCAAGTGAGCAGGGAACTAGATATGGTGCGAGTTGATACTATCATCTTTTTAGAAGAAATCTTCATCAGGAACTGCTTTTTGTTTCAGGCTGTTTTCATCATACAGCACATCTGAGAATCACACCTCTTGTTAACCTGTTTTGTTGGCTTGTTTTAACTGTATTGTTATGAAGGCCGACTTGCATCGCTTATTTGTGGCATTTGGATGCTTCTCTTTAACTCAGGTTTATAGAAAGTAAGTTTCTCCTATTTCCTCCTTTCCTATCTCTGTTGAGTTTCATTACTATGTAAAATTACAGATTAAATTTTAAGGAGGCATAGCTGTCCTCTGGTCAGTAGTGAGGCTGCAGTTTGTGGCCATCCCCCAGGAGGATCGGAGCTCACTGCTGTGCTGGGGTCACCTGGGCAGAGCAGCACCTGCCTTTTGCTGCTGCTTAATATTCACCTGGGAGAAGTGAAGATTCTCTCTGAAGACCAGTGTCTGAAGCAGCGTTCAAACCCTGCTTGTGTATGCATCAGGAATTGGAGGGATGCACGGAGTTGGCAGTTGAGACCTGAAGTCACTCTGCATGTCAGCTTTGGCTCTTCACAGTTGTGTGGCTTCAGCTTCTTGAGATTCAAATAGGGAGAGCAGGAGGAGCAGGGCTGCATGGGTGGTAAGTACCGATGCTAACAAAGCCATAATTAAAGTTTTTACTTGATTATGCCTCCATACACTCTCCCTCCTGGATGCCCAGCGTGTTCTGGGATTACTCACATGGCTGAACAGGCAGGCTTTCAGTCTTGAGATATGTTCAGCTCCTGCACCTGGAAAAGTTCACACTTCCTAGTATTCCTTGGCCTTGTTAGCTGCTGGCACTTAGCAGGAAAAGCCTGTATCCACCTCTTGAGGATTTCTGATAACAATCCCATGGTCTCTGTTAAACGGTGAGGTTAGGAATGATACTTGAGGAAAGAAATCCTGTGTTCTGTGGGAGGAACATGAAGCTCAAGTTGCTGTGTTCCTGGGGCATCAGAGCAGTGTGCTGCTCCATCGGGGGATGCTCGTGGTGTGCTCACTGTGCTGCGTATCTGGGCACAGCTACTGATGGAAGGGTCTCCCTGGGAATGGAGTGACTCTTTCACCAGCAGGTATTCACCAAGATGACCCCTGATGGCAGGTGACATCCTCCTTGTGCAGGCCTGCACTGTCTGCAAGCATTTGTTATGGATTGCTTTGCTCTGTCCTGCAGGAGCCTTTCTGAGTCATTGATGGGGATCTTTTTGGAAAATTAAAGTGACTGCCTGGGGTTGAAAATATTTTCTCTTTTTAAAATGTATTTTTGCCAGTGCCTGAAAGGAAAGAATATTCTCTTGATGTTATTGATTGCAATGTGTACATTATTTTGGCTGGAAGCATAGTTTACTGTTCTGTCATCTTGGCTAGATAGAACTGATTGTCAGACTCTTTTCAAAGTGACGCTTTCCTGCTCCAGAAAGAGAACAGCCAAACTCACAGATGCTTGGGCGAAGACCTTCTGTGCTGGATGAACAAGATAAGAAAATGAAGCACAACATCCACTCACTTTATTAATTACACTCCAGTTACTGCATTTTTTTTTTCTTAGTGGTATCTGCAGTTGCTGCAGTGTGACCCAGAGCCTCTTCACCCAATCCCCTGGCTTGGACTGCTGCTGAACCTGAGGGCTGAAGCTCAGAAGGAACTTGGGGTCAGCAAGCTTGCCTACACCATGGCTGACTTCTTTGAGAGCATGGCATGGGGCTGTGCCTTGCACTGCTGTGGACTCAGTAGCTGTGCACTAGGGGAACAGGTTCAGGGTCAGAAAGCAGCCTGAGAATTATGTTCATTCCATCTTTCCCACGTTTAAAGCTGTTTTGAACATCTGTATCTGTTTAAAGTTCTTATCCTTGAAGGCATTCTTTTAGTCCCCACAGCATACAGCCGAGGAACTAATGGTGTGAATATTGGGGTATTTTCAGCATGCCCAGTATGCTCCCACTTGCTTTTCACCAGATGCATCACATGCAGCAGTGAGTCCCCCAGCGATTCGTGTGGGGTTCTGAGAGCTTATTTATTCCCCATTTACTGAATTTCACACCCTTAATGACTTTTTTCTGAAGAAAGTCATAAATAACCCCAATCTGCCAACTTCTGAGTCGACACTGCTGAGCCTTCCTTGGTTTATGGCCAATCTTGTTGCTGTTTGCTCAGAATATCAGCTCTGATTTGCTGAGAGGTTACTAAAATTTAGTGAACCTCTCTGATAATTTGTGTTTTTCTTCTGAGTTTGTAACAACAAGACCAGCAATGTAGCTGCCAAAGTTTGCTTGTTTCTCTGTTATCTGGGGAAGTAAAGGCAAAATGTGTATGGAAGGGATGCGATAGAAAAGTTCAGTTTCCCTACTTTTTTTTTTCCCATGCAGTGGAAAAATAACGTTTATTGGAATTTGATGCTTAGTTCTTGTTCACAGCTTGAGAGCCATGAAGGCCCCATATATTTGAGATGGCTCTGCAGGCTTTAGGCCCTATAAATAACACTTTTCTAGCGGGAATTCACCCAAAACTCATTTTAAATGAGCAGAGAAATCTATCCAGGCTAGAATTTATGAGCCCTGTGACTGTCCCTAGAGACCGTGTTAGTTAATGAAGCCTTTGTCAGTGTCAGAGGTAAGCAAACGACTCTTGTGGCTTGATGAATTATCCTTGGCTTGGAGAAAGGAAAATGCAGTTGCTTCTTAAGTCATGTTGGCACATGGGGCTTGATTGTATAAAGTTAGATTGAGGGCTGTTTGCAAAGGGTGGGTAAACTTCCTGAAAAATCTGGGCGTAGCATATGTCAGTGGGAAGGAGCTCAAGGGATGCACTTCTTACTGTCTCAGGAAGAAAAATACAGCAGTGTTTTGGGTCTGGTTGAGCTTGAATCCAAAAGAAAAGCAACTTGGTTCCAGGCATAAATCATTCCTCCAATTTGTAGAGCTTGGGTGTTACAGGAATGCCAAGATGTTCTTTGTCTCTTTCCACTGACTGCTTCACCCTACAATCACCACTGCTGTTTTGAAATAAAACCTCTACCTGTGGTGATGTCTGCAGTGGATGGGGTTGCTGTGGATAAATTTCCTGATCTCTGGCATGTGTTCTTTAATTCTTCTTGACGCAGTCCACGAGGTGGCCTTGAGGAGGATATTTGTTAGTCACCACTGACTTTAAATGAGGCTCTGTTTCTTGTTCTCCTAAGACTGCAATTTTTAAACATGCACACATTTCTGAAAGTGCTCTTCTGGCCGCAGAATGCTTTCATGTTCTTTTCATCAGAATTGAGAAGGTTAAAATAGTTAAAGATTGTTCATCTTACACCTATTTTTAGAGGAAAGATTGAACATACAGGTAGTCTCCTTGAAACGAGTGTATTCCCTTGTAGTTGTGTTTACATCAACCAACTGTCTAACCGAATGCTAAAGACACAAAATTCAGTTCCAAGTCAATGGGAAGCTGTTGGGCTCTTCCTCTTGGCACCAGTTGGTAATGGACCAGCCTTGCACATCATGAACACACTTCTCCATCGCCTGCTTCTGCTGGCTGCCTGGTGAGCAGGAGCTTGGTGCTGGAGGACTCGTTCCAATTCCAAGCTTGGCTTTCCAAAGAGCAACTTGTGCTCTGGGATGCTTCCTTGTGGCAATCCCTTACACCCAACTTGTCCTGGGATAGCAGAAAGGGTCAGAACAGCCCCTACCATGTTTTGACTGTAATTTGTTGAAGAGAGTGGTTCATTTGATGGGAAATTTCTTTAATAGGTGCCTTTAAATTACATACAGGAAAAAAATCGCTGAAGTATGGTGTAGTGTAATTTAATGCTGGTTTAAACGATGCAATCCAATGCATTTTCATTAGATGTTCTGAGACACTTCTCCAGCGTTTATGCTTTGAAGGCTGTTGGATTGCCAGCTGCAATAACTATTTTGATTGCAGTCTGAGCCGATGGTGGGCATCCTACCAGAAAAATAATGTGCTCTGTTTTAATTATGGCACCTGCATTCCAAAATGGGAACCTGCGTCACAGTCTGTGATACTGCTGTACTTGATATGGTGGAGCAGGATAATATGCAACAGGTGGAGGTGAGCAAATGTGCAGAGGGGATTGGTGCAGTGCTGTGCGTGGGTGCAAGGGTGAGCTCAGCAAGTGGTGCTTCTGGCACTGCTTTAATTTGGTTCCCCACAACAGGAGCAGAATGAAGCCAATGGAAAACACATTGAAAATCTCACACAATCACTGTTGGCCCCAAGCAACTTAAGGGGATAATGACTCAATAATCCATTTGGCCAGAGGTGCAGAAGGAATGGGAGATGATTTGTGCTCTTATTACTGCCCTCACCTTCTTGTTACAGCCCTTAATGAAAACAAGGAACAGAGTTCGCTGTTTTTCTCTCTTGTTATTGTATACATCTCTTTTATTGCTACGCTAAATAACAGTGATGTCAGGATGACTGTTTAATGCATGAGGCCATTTGGGAATGATTTCATATTGTCTGCAGACACAATGCCCGTGCCTTCAATTTGCTTGGGCTGCAGGTTTAGGTGAGAGGTTGGGACTGGAGAGGTGTGCTGCAGGCTGGGCTTCTCTGAGCTCAGGGCAGCAGCTCTGAGGCTTATGGACAGCATCTGGGCATATCCTTGGTAGTTAAGTTCCCATTCCTCGAGCATTGCTTGTGTTCTTCCTTGGAGAAGACGAGCATCAGATGGGAGAAGTTAGGTGTGTATGTTGGTTGAGGGGTTAAGAGTAAAGTCATAACTTCTTTGTTGACTGCAGCTGCTTCTAGTGGGGGCTATGTGGAATTTCATGGCGTTTCTCACGCAGGCTGTCAGTGTAGAAGACATGAAAGTTAGCTATAGAAAGGGTAGGAGTTGCTGTGTAAATACTTAATTGAGTCAAAGTTCTCTGCTTCTTCCTAAGTACAGCTTTAGCATTAACAGGGATGTTTTTGATCTCTTGTGTGAACAGCAGGCACTGGTTGCCCTCTGAACTGCTTCTTGCTGCTGTGCCAGGGGTACCTGGTGCAAAGGGACGTAGGAAGCTCAGGATATGGAGAGATGGTTGGGTTGTTTGTTTTTACAGTTTTTGGAAGCCCGGGGGTACCCATATAAACATGTCTTCAATCATTGTGGGATCTGTAGAAAGACTGAGGCCAAACTTCTGCTAGGATGTCATGCCCTTGTGCACAGACCGTTCCCTTCCAGCGCTCTGTAACTACAAAGCATGAATATATGCTTAAGGGCAATTTTGTTTCAGGTAGTACTTAATTCCCATTGTCTCCTCTGGGATGTGTGCACTTGCTTACAGGTAAGCAGACATGTAAATGTTGCCCTGAATTAAAATCAACATCTGCAGAGTGGAGTCATCTTGGCGCACGCTGTGAGCAGAATCCATGATGCAAAAACCTTCACTCAGAGAGGACAGATCTGCTCGAAATAAAAAGCACAGACTCCTGGTAACTGATTCCTGGGTAATGGTGAAGCAGTGTGTGGTGGTTAGCTGGGAAGAAAAGCCAGCAGGTTCTGTTATCTGTTGTGTGTTTTTAATAAAACTGATCTATGTGTTTCTTGGAACTTTGGGGAACATCAGGGCCTCAATTAGCCATTTCAGCTAAGTTGCAAAGTATAACTATGGCACTCTTCTTTAATTCTGTGCACAGCAAAACTCTCTGAATCCCAAGAAAAAAGACGTGAGCCTTAAATCTGTGATAAACAGCAGCAATTTTTCTTTCAACTTGCATGGACAGTGGGTTTTGTGCTGGGAGCTGGGAAGTACTTCTTTGCTGACATCAAATCATCTGCCATCATTGGCAACTGCATGAATTTTGCCAGCAACTGGGAATTTTTGCTTTAATAAGGTTCCGAAGGCAGAACTTGTCAGCTTTCATTAGTCAGTTCACTCTGCTTGACATCAATATTGGAGTTCATTGAGTTGGGGATGGAGTAGGAATAGTGAGGGGGTTCACTTTCTGTCTCTAAGTTGGCTGGGGGCAGCTTGAAGGAGAAGCTGCTGGGCTGGGCTGACCCCTGGCCCTGGTGGCCCCAGAACTAAGGACTGTTCAATGGGAGCTGAAATGTAAGAGGTGAATGGAATATATATTTGTAGGTGTACTTTCTAAGGCATCAGTTGCATCTGTGTTGCAAACGTCGTTCTCGTGGAAAAGGAGAGATCTAACTGGTGCATAAAAGATGTGGGATCAGCATCTGTGTGTGCGAGAAGGATTAGACTTTCTCTTACAGTAGCACATTTATACCTTATGTAAATCTATTATGTAAATCACCTTAGCTGAGTGTGGGGAGATGGATTATAAGTCATAAAACTGTGATTGTTTGTAGGAGATGTACATTAGTTCTTTGGCTGTGTCAATATAGTAAGAGGGATTTGGTGTCTGCCATCTAATAAAGCATTGCACATAAAACATTACAAAACAAATTTTTATAATAAAATTAACAGTTGCCATTTAGCTTTGAGTCTGCAAGAGGGAAAGCAGAGACATACACACATGAAAAGTGGCATTTCTGCAGTGAGATGCTGGATGGAGAAGTATGAGTAGTTCCTCTGGAAAGATGGGGTTTGGGGGTTACAAGCCCAGGATGGGTTTGCTCGGTGTTTGTTGAACAGCTGTGTAATTGACTCGGCCTTTGCCTGTCCCCTCCAGAGGAACTGTTCCCCATTCTCTTTCTGGCTCTGGGGATCTCCCATCCCTTTCAGTCTATGCTGTGTTGGCCAGGTGGCAGCTGCCCTGGCTGTTGCTGTGTGGGCAGGTGATGGGCAGTGCTGGTGAGTGTAACCTCCCTCTTGATTTCTTCCAGGTTAACGGGTTTCCAGCTGCCTGCTCCTATTGTGAGCACGGGGGTTGTGCTGTCCTTGTGGCTTGTGAGTGACTATGCTGTCAGTGCTCAAGGCTTCCAGGCAAACTATGAAGGTAAGTGTCCATTGCATACCTGTCTTGAATCATATGTGCGTTGTCTTATGGCAGGATGGAAAGTTGAAGTGTGGAGTTAATATCACAAGATGTGGTTATGCACACACGTGTATACCCATGTGCCAGTGCTTAATCTTGGACAAAACACCTGATTTGTGCATAATCTGATCCACTTCTTTTCTAGAATTCAAATCCCTGACCCTTTACAAGGGTAAATGTATTTTAATCTTCAGCGTCTGTGCTTAAAATCTCACTCCAGCAGCAAAGCCAGAGTGGCTGAGGCAGGAGGGTAATGTGGAATTTGACCGTGGGACCCTCAGGGCTGCAGCAAGTGCAGCACCTGCTGCAGCCACTGGGATTTACAGCTGAGCTCATGGTGAGGGCAGAGAATGCTCAGAGGTTACAGCATTTTTCTTTCCATTCTCTTGGCTTTTTTTATCACGTTTTATCACTCTTCCCTGCACCTTCCTCTCTCTTCCACCTCTCTTGGTGGATGTCATCAGGTACCTGAAAGGACCATTTCTCCTCGAAGGTGGATCGTGGCTGTGTGAGCTGGGGCTGCTGCATAAAGGACAGGTTAACCATGTTTAAATTGGAGCTCCATTTACGTTAGTTATTGAACCTTGAATATTGTCTCTGTCCCTGTAAATGTTTTTCTTTGGAGTCTTAAGTTCTCAGCCTTAATGGTAATTTTTGGTAATGAGTCCTACTGGCCAATTACCCAATACATTAAACCAAGCAGATGCCTTCATTTAGATGATGATTTGGTCTCTCAATGTTTTCTGCACTTGACAATTGTTCAGGTTCAGGAGAATTCTGTTTAAATACTCTCTAATTTCTGTTTAAATACTTTGCTCTGCCTTGAGGCAGCAGAGGCTTTGTAGAGAACGGAGGGGTTTTATTGCTCCCAGTGGTCCGTGTTTCAGCAGGTGTTCTGAGCTGCCTGGCACTGCTGCTTGGAGAGCAGCTCTGCTTTTCACAGGGCACATATGGAAAAGTGGATCCCATCCCATTCACGGGACCTCTGTAGAATGAGCACGTCGTTATGTTTGATAAACGTGACAGCATGTGGCTCCCAGAGTTTGTGACAGAGGACAGAGCTGTTTTTGTACTTTCTTGACTTTGAGAATTCACTTTTTTTGCAGTTCAGTTGCACAGCTCCTTGCACTGCTCCCTCACCTCTTGCTGTGTTAGCCTGGTTCCTCCAATCACTCTTTGCCCAGGCAGTCCCAGCCACGTTTCTGTGCCAGAACTTGTTCTTAATGTAAGAACTTCAGGGGATAAAATGTGTATGACTTCGGTTTCCATAAAGCTATGTTCTCCCTTTCTTCTCTTTGGTACCTTCATGCCTGGTCCCTGCTCAGGACCTTGCTGCAGCAGGTATTGTATGCAGCTTGCTCTGGGGCTGCCCTTCAGTCATGTCATAAATGACCTGAAATTTGCTGTAAGGAGGCTTTAAAGCAGATAACAGAGTGCACTTCAAGGGGAAAAAAAATGTTTTTTAAAATTTAAGCAGAACCACCGAGTGACACAGAGCAGATGGAGGCTTGCTAAAAGCACCTTCCTCCCAACAAGGTACTCGCTATTTAGTTTTTTGTTAACTCACAGTAAAGGAGGAGATAAGCGAGCTTTTGATCAAAGGTGTGTGCTCTGCTGTAGTGCTGCTTCAGCTCGTTGGTAATCCACGACTCGGTGAATAGCTTGTGATTCGATAATTCATGCTTAAAGACAGAACAATGCATCAGAGTCCTGTTGGTAAATGGCTCCTTTATGATCTACTATCAAAGCACTCTCATTATTTGCATCCTCGCTGTAAGCAGTCATTGGGAAACACAGCAAAAGAAACACAATTTTAAAATGGTGACAGAAGGTCTTGGGAAGCCCTTTTTTAAAGGAAGGCAAGAGGGAAATGCATACATGGAGACCTTGAAGTGGTAGGAAAACATTGCACTTAAACTGATGTCTGCTCTGCCCTGGTCTTCTGGGAAGCAAAGAAATTGAGGTTGGCTTTATCTAAGCAAAGGTCTTCCTTATTTATCTAATCAGTATGAGTGTGCATGATTAAGACCATTTATAAGCAATTTATTGGAAACAACAAACATCTGCTCCTATCTGTGTATATGTTTATTCATTTCTGGCTGCTCCAGGACACTTAAGCTGCGCACTTCAGCTAGGAAAGGGTGTGCTTGCATGCACTGGTGGCAGAATGCTTCCGCTGAGAACGTGTAGAGATGCTACAAGAACAGATGGGCAAAGTGTAATTCTGAGTCTGCAGAGCCCTTTGCAAACCCCAGGTATTGCTGGTGCCTGAAGGGCACTGGATCCGAGGAGCTGCCAGCTCCTCAGATGCTTCTCTGCCTTGTTTTATACACACTCACGTGGTGCTGCTAGGTATTCCTTAACTCTCTCTTCCTCTGACTTCCTCATCTTTCTTCATTTGGTTTGCTGTGTGTTGCCAGCTTGTTTGTTTTCATTGTCTGATTCCTCCTGTTCTCCATTCTCTTGATGTTTGTTGTGATTTTTTTCCCCTATTGATGTCAACTATTATTTTGAAGCCCAGTAAACACTAAGGTTTTTGTATTCATTTTTCTGCTGTGGAAGGCATACAGGCTGATGTGATGCTTTCCCAGCACAGCCCTCTCCTGATGGGTGGCACAGCTGCTGCTGGATGTGGTGCTGCTGCAGGGTGCAGAACCCTGTTAGAGGTGTTGGGTGACAGCTTTGGGGTGTAGAATCCCTTTTAAATGTGCTGGGGGACAGCTCTGGGGATTGGCTGCTGCTCCCAGTTCCAGCACAGATGTTCTGCAGGATCTCATGTTGGTCAAAGTCTGGGTTCCTAGTTCCCATGGTGCAGAATAAGGTCAGGATGGCTCCTCATCACACGCACTGCTGTGAGCTTGCATCTGCAGATGCACAGGCAGCATTCAGGAGCTTCTGCACGGCGTGGTGGATGTGGGAACGCCTCATATCTGAGGTGTGGCTGGATTGCCAGGGAGAGCAGCACTGAGGTGGACCATCGGGAAGCGGAGTGGGGGCAGCTGCTGTAAGATGAGTGAGTGGCAATGAGAAATTGCTTTGGTCAGAACGACAAACAGTTCCTAAGAGGCTCTACTCCAGGGCTGATGTTGTAGAGAATATTTAAATGAAGTGCTTTCATGCCTACACAGACTCACTTTTTTTTCTGCAGAACCGTCCCTTGAGCTCTATGTGGTTTCTATTAGCCTCGTTCCCCTCTGCCTGTGGAGCTGTTTCCCTTTGTGATTAAACCCTTCTCAAAGTTCCCAGCCAACCATTGGGAGCCCTGTGTTCATTTTCAGGCAAATTCCAAAGCAGCAGCTGTAAATAACCAGAGCACAAACTGTACTGGGACGTGAATCTTGACCATATTGTCCTGTGAAAAAATATTCTTGAGGACTGAGTAACCAAAAATGACCAATGCCTCCATTGATTGCTTCCCCTGAAGGATGTCTGAAGCTAATCTTAAGGCACATGCCTGCATTACAGTGTGAAATTAATTGCAATCACTGCTGCCACACACCTGATGAATACACAGTGAGTTGACATTTGCAATAAATTGGGCAAGTCTTTTACAATAAGAGGAAATCGATATACACTCCACATCACTTCCTCAATAATACTAATAACACTTCATGATGAATAGAGGGCGGGTTATTTTAGCTTATTAATGTAGGTATAAAATAACATTACATTATTATTTGTAAACCATTACCTCTTGGCTGCCTCACTTTCGTACTGAGGGTATGAAAAATGGCAGAGGACTAGAGGAAAGACACCTGAAGCTGCTCTTCATCACATGTGACTGAAGAAAGCACTGCTATAAAGCACTGCAGGGAACTTAATGAAGCTTTGTACTTCTCAGGGCTGCAGTGTTTATCAAGCACAGAGCAAGCAGTTGGTGCTGGGTGAACCTTTCTGCCTTGGCTTTGTGCACTGTAGCTGCAGAGGCCATTTTGTAGAATCATAGAGTCACTAAGGTTGGAAAAGAGCACAAAGATCATCACGTCCAACCATCAGCCCATCCCCAGCATGCTTGCTAACCATGTCACCCAATGTCCCAGTGCTGTGCCTGGGTGTGTGAGTAAAGTAAAACTAAAAGGCCAGGAGACAAGAAAAGGAGAGACGTTGTTCTAAGATGGGTAGTGATCCTTCCCTAAAAACAAAGTTCATTTAGAAGAAACTCAGCCCCTGGAATGAACAGAGGCGTTTTGGACTCTGGATTCCTCTGCTTCAAAAACTGTTTGATGCAGTGAGATGGAGCAGTAGGTGAAGATTTTCCTCCCAAGACATCGCAGTTTGATTACAGCTGCAACAAATTTGATAGCTGCAAACACTAAGGGCCTGATTGAAAAGAAACAATTATGCCTAGAAGAACACTGCTTATTTTAAGAAATTAGAAGCGTTTAAATACAGAGGGAAACAACCCTAAGTAAATGGCACTGTTTTCCTTCATAATAAATACCCTCCTCTTTCTCAAGCACAAATATTTCATTCTTTAGAGGGTTGTTTGTGGAGCTGTGCGTACACATTCAGATAAAACAGTTTAAAACTGGGTCCTGAATGTCTTTATCCATTGCTTTTACTAAATCTGAACAAGGTTTCCTGACTTGTTCTGGATGTGTGGTCACTGTGCTCCATGTCTCCCTTTTCCCATCTTCCCTTTGACTTCACAGTGGCAGTTGCCCCATTAATGAGGGACAACTCGGTCTGATTTCTGTCTTCAGCAACAGAGTATTCAAGATTGGTGCAGAAAGAAAAATGTCCAAATCAGCTTCTGATCGTGACTAAAACCAACAGCATCCTTACATAGAAATGGGAGGTTCCCCAGCAAGGGCCATGGGGAAAGTGCCATTCTTGGCAGCCCTCTGATAAATTGGGAAATGATATTATTTTTCAAAGACCAGAAATTTGGATGCTCAAATCTGTGATAGCCTGACTGTCAAAATAAAAAGATCTCTGGCTGAGTTTTGGAATGTTTGGCTCTGTTTTGCTTCTGCTGCAAGCAGAACTTGGGCTCAGGTGGTGTGGGTGGGATTCATGGCTGCAAGAAAGAGCCTGAGCTGGGTGGGCTGGGAACTCAGGGCTCCCAGAGGGGCAGTGGGAGCTGCCTGGGGGGATGCTGTGGCAGTGGGGTGACCCACACAGCACAGGGACTGCTCCAGGCATTTTCTTCATCTTTGAAACTAAATTTCAGGACTGTTAGCTTAGCACTGAATAGGCTGAAATTTTTAAAGCTGTAACAGAATGTACTTTTTACGCCAATTTTCTTTCTGAGCAAACACTGCATTGGGTTCATTTAAACCTCCAGCTGGGTCCCAGCTCTCAGTACCTGAATCATAGCAGAGGCACGCTGGGTTCTTGGTTAACTTGGTGCTTTGCTTTCAGACTGAGGCAGGGAAACATGCAGCAAAGCGGAGGTTAACCCTTGCACTCGTGGCAGTGGGAAGGATGGGGTCCTGCTCTGCTGATCTTCTCTGGATGTTCTCTGTTCCCTCTGTGCTGCAGATGCAGAGTTGAAGTGGTGGATGAGGTTAGACAGAAGGCAGCTCGTGGGCTAATTCACTTCCAAAGTGAATTAAGCTAAATGGAATTAGAAATGTTTTAAATATGATCTAAATGCCTACCCAAGGTCTGAATGCAATTCAGCTAATCCGTTTTAAAAATAATTTGTTAATTTTTGTATGGAGCCCACCATATGGAGAAGCAGTGAAGTAGCAGAGGACAGCAGCAGATGAACCAGAAGTTTTCATGTAATTCTAATTGCTCTATTAGAGTGTATTTTGCCACAGTAACTTGCTTAGAGCACTCGAGCCAGCCAAAAAGATCAGCAGCTGAGATCCTCGGTTGGCTGTGCAGGCTCTGTGCACTCAGTGGTACTCTTCCTTAGAGGGTCTGTGGCTAAGTTAACTTGTTTGGGTCCCACTGCAGTTTCCAAATGGCTTTAAAAGAACTGATTGCCTTTACCCCAAGCGAGGCATCCCCAGGCAGCTGTTATTTTGGGGGTTCACAGCATTGCACTTCCAAATGCACACGGGGAGTGCAGTGAGCTCAGTGCCAGCCTGTGCAGCTGCTGAGTGAGCACGCCGTGCTTTGCTTCACTTTGCTTTGCTTCCTGTTTGTGCAGTGTTGGGATTTGGAGTACACGATAAACCAAGGCACCAAACAAGCAGGAAGGCAGCACAGCATTGTCAGTAACGTTGAGTGACAGGGTTGTTTCACGCAGAGCAGCGACTAGAAGACAGCTTGCTTTATAATTAGATTTTAAGCATAGCATTGGATTTATTCTTTCTCCAATTAAGTGTTTTCTATGAATGCAAAAAACGTGGCTGGCAATAGGTTTACATATTGTATGGTTTCAGATTTCGTCTGCTCTTTGGAGTTTTTCCAGGATTTCTCAGCTCCATAGCTGTGCCCCTGTTTGTCATCAGCTGTTCACAATGTGCAACTACTGTTTCATTTAATGTACCATATGCAGATTGCACACAAGTGATTCTCACAGAATCGTTTGAGTTGGAAGAGACCCTTAAAACTCATCTGGTCTGCAGCAAACAGGGACACCCACAGCTCTGTCAGGTGTTCAGGTCTCTTCCAACCTGACCTTGGCTGCCTCCATGGATGGGGCACCACTCTGGGCAACCTGTACCAGTGCCTCGCTGCCTTTAGTGTGGAAAAAACAGCCACCTTCTTCTTTATATGCAATCTGAATCTCCCCTCCTTTAGTGTGAAAGCAGTCCAGCCTGCTCCTGCCCGGGCTTCCTGCTGCCCCTCACTTCTGGCCAGTGCCAGCTCTGCAGGGCTGCTGGCAGCTTTGCAGGGATATGTTCCTTTTGAGGAATCAGTTGTTTGTTCATTATTTTTTTTTCCTGAAATTTCAGAATTGGATGTTTTAGACAAATAGCTGTTGTATGAACATCTGTTAAAGGGCAAAGCGTTGGGAGTACAGGAGCAGAGGGCGGAACTGCCCTTGCTGCGTGTGTTAGCATTCAGGGGCAGGGCATGACCCATTCATTGAGTTTAAGTGCATCCAAGGTCAGTCATAAAAACTTGCAATGAGGACTGTGTGTTTTCTGCATGTCAGCACCAGCTCCTTTCTACAGTGGGACTGGTGGAGCCCTCCCCATCTCAGCACCCAGCGTGGCAGCTGTGCCCCCTTTATTCCGATTGAAGCACCCCCCAGGGGAACAGGGGAAGGAAAAAACAATCTCTTCTTTTCCTTTTTAACTCCACAGAAGATTTTTATTACTTAAATGAGCGCCCAGCAAGTCTGCCTTAATTTACTACTAATTGATTTTAAGACTTGAAAGCTGTGGAGCTTATTTGCATTTGCTGACTCAGCACGAGCCCTCCCCTCCTGCACACCAGAGCATGCAGCGAGATATTGACCCGTGTTGCTGCAGCACTAAATGAAGTTGAGAGAATATTAAATGTCTCGTATTGGCATTTGATTTGCATATGTAAATGAGATCAATCAGTGCAGACACAGGAGAGCAGAAATAACATGCTGCAAATAGGATTCTGCGTTAAGCATTTGGACAAACATCGAGTGACACTTGCTCAGCTGCAACATGGAGGCACTTTGCTGTCAGGGAGGTCCCACTGTTTTCCCCTAACCACTGCTGCTTTGTTAGCAGCCCGTTGTAGATATATGCATGTGGAAGTGCAGAAAACATGGAAAAAAATTGTAAGTTCTGCTCTTGCTTCTGCTTTCCTGGTGCTGGGGGCCATTGCCAGACCTGTGGTGCTGGGCAGGAGCTGGAAGCAGCATCTCAAGGACCTGCACATCCCCCTGAAGCTGCTTGGGAAGGACTCTGATCCTGGCTCCCTTCTGGCAGACCTTCATTTTCCTTCCTTCTTGCTCCTTTATTTTTTCTTTTGCATATAATAGAGCCATTTCTTTTCAATCAAGGAATCTATTTGCAGAACATGTAGTTGTTAGATGCGTTTGGTTTTGTTTCAGCATACATTTCCATAAAAAGTCACCACTAATGAGCTGTGTGAAAATTGCAGACTTGCTGCCAAGGCAATTTGGTTAAAAGGCTTGTCCGTCCTTCCTTGCCATTCCATCGTGCCCAGTGCTCGTGCAGGGATGGCTGCAGTGGCAGTGCAGGGGGAGGTGAGGGCTGGGAGTGCCTCTCCATTCTCTGAAAATGTCCCATTGCTGCTAATGCTGCCCTTCCCCTGTCTTATTTTAGGTACCTCTGTGTGATGTTGAATTTTCTTGTCGTTATAAGGTGAGGTTATAGCTTACAAGAGGAATTTTTTTGTCATTTTATCTCCCAAATTGGCCACTGCTGAAATTCTGTCGATTGAAAATCAGAACCAATTCCCTTTTTGGGTGTTGGAGTAAGGGACTCAACCTGAACCCGACATCTGGTCTTCATCACTGTCCTTCCTTAGAATGACATTCCCAAGGACAAGGGTCTGTGTTCACAATCTGAGCCATTTTCCATATTCTTGAAATCAGGGTTCCTTACTGTACTTCTTGATTTCCATGAGGTTGCATTTAAGGGGTTATCATATTATAAATTTACCTCGAGGATGGGGCACTGCTGCCAGGGATGGAGCTCTTCATCTCTCCAGGCTCTGTTGCTTACGCCTTCTGAAGTGAGTGGAGGTTTGGACATTGGTTCAGTCAGAATTCCTCCAGCCTGAATGTGGAGCTGGTCCTCACACCTCGGGATTTACAGTGGTGATGGTTCAGCTCTTCTGACTGTGCAGCTTACAAACTGGTTTCTGTCTTGGGGACAAGGAATGGGGACTGCTCCCCAGCAGCAGAGCTCAGTTTGGCTCTCTGATGTCAGCTGGGACTTTGGCAAGAATCCTCATCTTAAACTGCTTACAGCAGTCTGTAATTTTGTTATTTCTTTAGTGGGATAAGTGTTCAAATGTCTCTATCCTGGCTTAGGCCCATGAATATCCCTTCTGATATGCAGATGGGATTGACTTTAGACGAACTTCTATGGGGGACTGCTGAAAATCCAGACTAAAGCTGTCTATGTGCAGCAATTTAGATATGGAAAATTAGCTTTAAGCTTAGCATTCTCCATTAGTAGGAGGCTAGTTGACTTTTGATTATGCAGGCAAGGCAATTACTGCAGGAGGAGAGGAGGTGGTTGGGCTGACCAGCCTTGCTTTTAGCAGCTTGACCCCATCTGAACTCGTCATTCATAGCAGCAATGGCTGGGAAACAGAAAGCAGACTGCAGTGAGGCTGAGGGGAAGCTTGTTTGGCTGAGTAACAGAAAACCTATCCCACAAAATCCTCTGACACGTGCTGATTGGATCTAAGCTCCTTCGAGACATCTCTCAATCCGTCCAAATCTACCCAGCCTTCCTCTCCCTTTTCTTTACCAGGTGGTATTTCTTTACAGTTTTGAGATTAAAATGTCATCTATCCAAGCAGAACCTGACTATAAATAGGGAAAGAACATGGAAGCAGTTTGCTGGGGCTGTCTTGCTGGGGTAGCTCTGCTCTCCTTAAGCCTTCAGCTTTGGGGTTGGATTCGGTGATCTCTTGAGGTCCCTTCCAACCCCTGTGATTCTATGATTTGTATGATTTGGCTTGCTGGGGACTCCTGGTGGGTGGCTTTTGGTTTCAGTGCAAAAGGAAAGTGGGAGGACCCCTACAGGGAGCCAGCACATGTGGTGGCAGTGGGGGGGGATGGGACAGAGGTGTTCCCTTCCACGTGCTTGTGGAGCAATGTGAAGCAGAAAGCATCAAGGTTGGGTGAGGGACTGATCCAACGTGAGATCGGTGTCATGTCACCATAGCTCTCCCAGAGACAAGGGCAGGAGTCTCCTTTCACTGCCTGCTTTACTCTTTGGAGTTGGAAAGAATTGGAGAGCTAAAGACATCTTATGTCAAGAGGCCTATGTGCATGTGTTCAACTACATGGTGTACTTCCAGGAATGCTTAAATACCAGAGGGCTGCTACTGTGTGCAGCACGCCTTTGGTTTAGGTTTTGATCCGTTCATATAGAGTGAATCCTTCTTAATTCAAATTAAATGAGTATTTAATTAACTTATCTCTGTTTCCAGAAGTGAATGCACATGCCACATGGTGATCTGTGCCTCTGATTACTGTGCATTCTCACCTTGACTGATGTTTTGATTCAGAAAGCCCTGTGATTAGCTGTCAGCCATTAGAGATATGAAAAAAAGAGCTCCACCTCCTCCTCTTCCCCCCAGACAAATCTCTTTGTGCTGGCTGTGCTTAATGGAGATCGTTAATTGTAAAGGCCACGAGGAGGGACTGCTCACAGCTGTTTGCAGCTGGCAAAGCATGTGCTGTTCAGTGCAGGCACAGTGGAGTCACTCCAGCAAATTGAGTATAGGTTAAAAGAAGATAAAGTCATTAGTTGGGTTCAGAATGATGTTATGGGATCCATGTGGCACGAAGTCCTTCCCTGCACTGCTTGGCTTTACTCTGGACTGCTTTGATTGGGTTTTTAGTGAGTCCCCAGATCACAGGTTAAGTGTGGGTGGATGAGGCTGTCCCTGGCACAGCTCTCCCCGTTGGAGGACGTTGGCTGTGTTTGGGGTTTGGCCTTGATGTGCTGTTCTCAGCTACTGTAGGGCTCAGCAGCTCCTTGATTTCTCATACTCATTTTACTCTTCCTTGACTCAAAGCAAGGTCTTGTGTCTCACTGTAAATAATTCTTTGTGCTGGGATCAATTGTGCTGAGAATGGCTCAGCTTCCTATATACAAATAGTGTGTACGCACTAAAACATTTTCCTTCAGATTTTCTGTTTTCCTTGTGCCCAAAGTAGAAGCTGCCGTTATAATTCTTGATGCTGATTACTGTGTCTGGAGCAACAGGTAATGTGTTTGTAAATTGTGTCTGCCAAAAGCCACATAGAGCTCTGTGAGGCTGAGCAAAAGCTGAGCTGTCCTCAGCCCCAGTTTGCCATCCCTCTCAGCCTTCAGGTTGCTGTGGCTGGAGATGGAGCTGCTAAAGGCTGCTCCCTTTGCTCTGTGTTCTGCAGCAAGTTCTCGGGTGGATGAGGAAGGTCACGACGGTTTCATAGTATTGAGTCTTCCATCTCAACTGCATCCTGTCATTAGAGAGCAAAAACAGTGATTATTGAAGCACAAAAAGGCTTAGTGATATTATTATTATTCATAAGAATAGGGCCTGTCAATCAGTAATCCTTGAAATATGGAACAAAATAAATACAACCTGGCTTTCTGTCACTGTGAAGAGGCACTGATGGATCTGGCCTGTGCTTCTTCGTAGCAGTGCTGTACCAAGCCTTGAAAAGGGTGCTCTTTCTCTAGAAGGTATGGAAGCTTAGTATAAAATAATTGTTGGGTTGCTTGTTCTTTCAAAAACAAACAAGCAATAGACTGCCAGCACTGAAAGCTCAGGTCTACGTGATTGTGTGATGCTGTCCTGGTGAGTTAGATGGCAAAGGAGGCAAAACCCAACACCCAGCCCTTACAGATTGTTTGATCTTGTCCTCATTTGTTCAGCTGCTCCATCCGTTCCTTAACACCCTGACTTGTCTGGTTCTTTGTTTTGTTATTTTTTTGCCTAGAGGATTGGCAGTTGCACGTTGCTTGCGTTTCTGTGCCAGCAAAGATTGAGCACAGGGAAACAAATGGGCCGTGTGTGGCCATGGCCCTTGGCTGCTGCCCAGCACGTGCAAGGTGTGCTCTGCAGGTCAGTGTGCTCTGCAGGTTGCTGCTCTGTCCATCCATGCAGCATCACGCCTCGGTTACAGGCAGCCCGAGAGGTGATCCTTTATTTTTAGCTCCCACCAAAGCAAACGAGCTGCAGAAGGATAGATAGCATCTCGAACGTGCACGCTGTGAGGTCAGCTGCTTGCTTTGATCGGCTCAGAGATGGTGTTTTCTCCAGGCTGACACAGCTGTGATAGTCATTTGATTATTCTTGTTATTTGCATGAAAATTATAACTATTTAGTTGATAAAGTCGCAGGGACTGCCTCCTGCCCCCGGGAAAGTGCTGTGTTGTGCTTTATCTTGGAAATTTCTCAGATCTCATCTGCAGAGATATCACTGAGCACTGGGGCTTATCCCTTTCCCTTCTTTGAGGCTTCACCAGCCCCAGCCCTGCTCTCACAGAGCCTTTCTCTCAGCTTTACTTTGTGCTGCCTTCGTGTCAGCTTGTGCTGAGCTCAATGAAGGAAGTTTCAGTGTTAGCAATGAGCAGTTTCATAACATCGGTGTAAATCTGGTGTCTGTCTTCTGATGGTTCAGATATTCAGGTGTTTGTGCATTGGGCACTGCTGAATCCAGGTGGTGGACCACAGCCACCTCCTGTGCACATCCCAGCAGGCTGCTTTTTCTTTTCAAGAGATCTCCTGATGCCCTGCATCGACTTCTGGCCCTTCGGTCTATTTGAATGTGCCAAAGCAGGGAGAAGAGTTGCCTTTGTTACTAAGGAGACAAAAATTAATCTAGTATTTAGAACGAAGATCCTCAGCTCCTCTTTGCATCCGTCTCTAACTGGGAAACATGAGAGTTCACCCAAAATGCTTCTTTCTGCCAAGGAGATATAAATACCCATTGCTGCTTTGATGTTATGGCCCGTGTTCTTGATGATCAGCAACAGAGGGTAAAGAGGGGGGAGTTTGGCATCCTGTCATCGCTTCCATAAACCATAAGGATATCTGGAAATTTCCAGCTTAGCATAAAAAAGTGCAAGAAAAGAAAGAGGTGGGTATAAAAAAGCATGAAAACGTGGGTTCTGGCTAATCCCAAGCTTGTTGCTGTGGGAAGAGGCTCTTCCTGAGCATTTTTTCCTTATTTGCCTGTTTCTTTTTATTTTTAAGAGGATTAGTCTTTCACATGCTCATTTATGTGCAGTGTTGCATCTGAAATATAGCTAATATCCTTCCTTCCTTTCCCAGATTTATACCTCTCCTCTGTGCCCTCTTTGAGATACGGATGTGAAGACATTATCTTGTACTTTTTTGATGGAAAGCACATTAATTTTGTGGCCGTTTTTGTTTGGCCTTATGGAGGAAAAACAATTTGCAGGAGCAATCTTCTTGGACTTTGTCTTCTTTCCCTCGTACAGAATTCCTCATTCAAAGCCAGGGCTTTTGGGAGACTGTGTGAAGATCTGAACATCTGCCCATTGGTCTTCTGGTTTTGGGACATCCCAAGGCTCAGCCTTGCCCAGGCTGAGTTCTGAAAGCATCTTTTATTTCAGTAGAATTGGGTCAGAAATTCCTGTTTGTGTGTTTTTCAGTGCCGCTGAGATCCGGATCGCAGAACTACCTTGAAATTAACCTTCCAGACATTGCAGTGCTTTCTCAATTCTGCCAACTAACACAGAGAAACCTTTATGCTAATTAAAATTTCTTGCTGTCGCTGATCTCACTATTATCGTGTTCCTCCCACGTAACCTCTCATCCTATAAAATTAGACCAGCCTTGCAGAAACGCACAGTGGGAGGAAAACGAGTTTTTGCTAGCATATTTCATATCATAATCTCATTAGCAGTTGTGCTCTACTGTGAATATATGACAAAGTAGTGCGTACGTGCTCTTTTGGATGCGTTTATCCTGAGCTGTCCTCCAGCTCTTGGCTTTGTGGTGGTGCCCTGGGCTGGCTGCTGTGCTGAATTCAGGATGTACAGAGATAGAAAGGAGTCAGGGATGAGTGCTGTGCTGTGGCACTGAGCTGCAGCTCCTTGAGTTGGATGGAGGAGTTGCACATCTCAATAAGCAAAGCCAGCACACAGCTCTCTGAGGGTCCCCGTGCTCTTGGGGACCCTTCACAGGTGCTGTCTGTGTGACACAGACTGGCTGCTTGTTTGCTGTGCCTGTTGGGAGCTTGAAGTGCATCTGTAGCTGGGAAAGGTAGCTGGAAGTTATGTTATTCATTCTGTTTTAATGACTTCCAAATCAGTAGCTCGGTTTACATATCAGAAGATGACTTTTCCAACTGTCGTTGCTCTGCTTGACCTTAGAATCCAGGTTAAAGTAAGTCCTCACCTCTCGCTGTGCGTTGTCACAACCTTCTGTGTCGAAATCAAATTAAATGGAGAACTTTAGAGCTTGAAAAAATGTTATTCATTTGAGACTGCTGGTTGCAATGAAAGCATACAGGCTGTGCTACTCCCCAAACAGATCTATTTTTGTGGGGTTTTTTTCTCCCATAAGTGAAGCATCCATTATCAGAAGTCCCAAGAGAACTAATTCAAAATTGAGTTGCTGCCAGGCTTACCCTGGGAGGCAGGTAATACCTGAACAGTGCTTCGGGCATATAAAAATCCCATATAAATGCAATATGTTGTTAAGCCTTCTGTTGCCTGTACTGTGAATACATCCAGGTTCGTGCCCTTATGCTCCACTGACCTCCATCCACCAGGGTTTGTATGGGGAAGATGCATCCATTGCCTCCATAGGTGCTGCCTGATGGTACCAGAATTAAATATGCTTATTCTCATAGCAGTTTATTTACTGATCTTCTGATGATTTCCTTCTAACTTCTTGTCCAGCAGCTTCCCAGGTTTCAGTAAATCCATGCTGTGTTTACGGAAGAACCACTGGATGTCTTTCACCTTCAGCCTTCCAGTCTCCCTGCTGCAAGCAGTGGATGGGGAGCAGTGCTCCATGTCTTGTGGTCCCAACAGGTTGGGGTTTTTCCCTTCAAAACAACATGTGAGATGCTGAAGCTGTCTGAACAGTGTCTGGGAAGCTTTGAGTGTTGACTGAACGAATGTACCCTGGGCAGTTGCTCTGGTGGAGGCCAACAAAGGCATTACAGTGTAGAGTTCATTACTGAAAGGATACTTATATAACTTCGTCCCTCCTTTGTGGTAGGCCTGTAACTTCTATGAAAGCAAATCATGTCCTGAGTCTTTTAAGATGTCAGCAGGAGACAGGACTGAGAATTGGTCATAATCCTGAATATGCGACAGTTGAGTCCAGCGGTTGCATTGTGCTTTTTAAGAATGGGAAGGTTTAATCCCCAGCCAAAGTAGCCTTTTTCTGCTGCTGCTCAGATCTTTAGCTTGCATAAGCCACAGCCTGCTGTTCTGCTTTGGAATTTATTTAATAGCTCAGTTGTTTGGACATGATTAAAAATGTAATGAATGGAATGAAGCAGTAATGAGATGAACAGCTCATAAAGGACTTCAGCCTAAAAATATCTGCTTCAGCACAGCGACTGTAGGGGAGACTGTGGCAGCAGTCATAGAAAAGTCCACTGTATGAATCTCTTAAAAGTTTTAGTGAGTTCCTGCTGAGCTTGAGGATAACTCATTGCCCCCTCTGGTTTATCTTTCTACCCTACTTTTTCCATTCCAGTGTCACTTGGGCTCCAGTGCTTTTCCTGTGAGTGCCTGATGCGCATCTCTGGAAAAAAGGGGTTTTCTTCAGATTGAGTTGCACATCAGCTGTGTAAATTCTCCTTTTCCAGTATGAGGATTGGAAAGGGTCAGACATCCACGCTTTCCTAGATGTGTGAACTGATTCAGAATGATCTTTCTCTGAGCAGATTTGTACAGCTAAGGCCCAAACATTCACCTTTAAAATATCAGTGCATAGGTTTGCTCCGTATGATGGGATAAGATTCAGGTTCTGAGACGCTGGAATCTTATTCCATAGGTTCCCAGTCCTCTGTCTTTCATTAATGTGTTCTGAGTGTCCTTTAAAGCAATCCTGTATTGTTTCCATGACAATATTTATACAGCTGACACCTTTCATTTAGCACATCTATGTGGATTCTTCATTTGTAACGCCTCTTTGCATTAATTCCTCGTATATGTGAGGTCTCCTTGAAGCATTTGTCCATCACATTGCTTGGGATTGGCCTTAGGACCTCATCTTCCTTGGCCATCAGCCCAACCTCTGCTCTGCAAAGTGTGTGTGGTGAAGGAAGGACATTGCTGCTGCTTCACTGCTGTGTATGATGGAAGGGCAGCACTGTTCCTTGTCTGGTGGATGGTATCTGCAGGTTTCCCTGCATTCCTGCCTTGTTTTCTCTAACTGGAAGGTGGTGCTTCTTTGGGATAACTGTGCTGCATAGCTCTGCTGTTGGTACCGTGAGAGCCATGAGATGTCTCTCTAGCTGAGAGCTGAGTGGTGTTTGGTTGCTGTCGCAGTGACAGGCAGTGCAGGGATGCTTCTCTGTCCCTCTCAAACACCCACACCAGAAAAAAGTCTCCGAAGCAATGTCTGTGTCCCTGCAGGTCGTGTCAGCTGTGATTTCTGGCTGGTGATGGTGACTTTTACATCTAACTGGTCTTAAGGGCACGACCACTGCTGCCTTCCCTGCCTGCCATAACGTCAGCTTGCGTTAAGTGCCCTTCTAGTGGCTGTGACATAGGCTGGGATGTGTGCGTGGGGAAAGGGCAGTTCTGCATGGCAGCCACCCACGTGTGACAGACAAGAACCTGAAGTCAGAATCAGTTCACACTCCTGAAGAAATTTAGGCACCGAGGAGGTCTCACTTGGGCTGAGAACTTGTTCTCTGCAGTACGTGCATGTTATAGTATAGCTTGCAAAATTGTGCTTGTGGCAAATTCTGCAAGATAGGCACCTGGGAATTTAGGAAACAGGACTCAACCCTAGGCCTGGTTGTTGTTGCTGTTGTTGCAGTTTGACCACTTTAACTTTGCTTCCAGAGAAGAGGATAAAATAACCTTTAGATATTTGATTTGATCATTTACAACTGCAGACTCGTAGTGCACCTCCAGTGCAGGAATGCAGAAGGCTTCGTGCAGCTCTGCTGAGGCACCATCCTCATGTTGTGGCTGCAGGTTATCAGTGTGCACGGAGCTCAGCAGTCCTGGCTGCTCTTACTATTGACTCTTCTGCTTAACAGTTTAATATTTCACCTTTCCAGCTTTCAAGGGCACTTCCCCATGAGCTGCAATTTCACCACTTTGGCCAGCTGATGTACTGCTGGGTGAGGTTTTTGTCCCAGTTCATCATGCCTGCAGTGTTGGCCATTGCACAGCACTGAGTGACCTTAAAGAAGTACAAAAACACAGGCTATAAAGGTAATAAATTAGAAAATAAACGACGGAGGTTGTTTAGGCATGGTTAAGTTGGTCTGCTTCTTGTGGTTATCTGTTGTAGGTGGAATGGAAGTGTGAGTTACGAGTGTTTCTGGCCCCACTCACCCTGCAGACATGCACTGCTTGTGGATAACACCAGCACAGCTGTGCATTCACCTTGTTTGCACCCTGCAGGAGTGTGGTGCCACCCTGGTTGGTCCTCAGAGGGCTTCAGAGAGCTGCTGATGTGGGATGGAGGGGTAGGAACTGCTGGGTAAAAAAAAGCACTGTCGGGCTCTGGGGTGATGTCTGGTGGTGGGCACCTCGCTGCCACTCTGAAATATTCATTGGAGCAGATGTAGTTGGATGCAATTCCTGTTTCTGGGTAGTCAGCCAATAGCTAGAGAAGATCAATATGCAGATAAACAATGTAGGCTCTAAAGTTGGAAGTGGCTTTTTTTAACGGAGCAGAGATTGTTCTCTGTCCAGGGACAGTCTCCAGCAACATGCAGAGCGGATCAACACTGGCACCCAGTGTTTGGATAGGAGTGGGCTGAGCCTCTCCCAGTCCTGAGTGCTGGGAGCACGGAGCTGCACGGGCTGCAGTTCTGCCCCTGCCCTGCTCTGCTACCTGCAGTTGTTCTCTGGTGCTGACAACTGCCGTCTCAGCCTGCCTTTCACTTCACAAAATGAGGTCCCCTTGTTTCCCTAGGAATGGTTAACCTTGGTTCAGGGAGGAAGAAAGGACAGAAATGCAAAGCCACCCTCCTGCTCCCAGGAGAAGCTTTTCAGGTTGCTCTGCAGCTGCTAAATGCCAGTTCAAGGAAGCCTTTAAAACATGCACTTAAATCCATTCCTGCTAAGCAAAACACTTAACCACATACTTTAAATTAAGCTTGCGTTCAAGTGTTGCTGCATGGAGGAGCAGCAGGGCTGGAGCATGCTCACAAAAATAAGCACGTCCTCGAGTGGTTGCTGATGAGGCTGCTGATGCAGGAGAGCATCCCGGGCTGGGGTGGGGGTAGAGGACCTGGGCACGTGTTAGTCCTGAGGGTCATGTCCTTTGTGAACTTTGTGATTTGGTGGTGCAGAGAACTGAGGTGAAGATAACAGCTTTCCTCTGCCCAACTGCTTTTACACAACTGAGCACGTTGAGCAGCTCTGCAGTTGGGCTGGCCTGGTCAGTGGGCATTAGAAGGGCAGAAGTACAATGTACATTCCTGGTCCCAATCCCAAGCTCTGTTCCTGAGTTTTCTGTGCCAGTGAGTTCGTTCCCAGCTTCATTCTCATTCCCCTTAAGAGGGAGAGTAGATATGTGCTGCCCCGACAGGTTAAGATAAAAGCAGAAATGCTAGGTTCTGTGTGTTAATCTGGCTTTATTGATGTGCTGGGAGCCCCCAGGGTGGGGCAAGGCAGGGAGGAGGGCTGCTGCCAGTGGAGGCTGCCAGGCACTGTGAGTATGGGCAGAGGCTTCATTGCCACGTCCCCCATGATCTCATTGCTTTCATGTTTTGAATCTTGTGCCATTTCTGCAGTGGGGTGATTAATCAGATCTGAAGCACTCTCAGCTCTCACGATGCTCCGGGAAGTTGTGCTGGGGTTGCTCTAGTGCATTGCAGGAAGGGAAATTGAAAACTGGAAATGAATTTCCAAAAAAGCCCTAGAACTACTACTGCAAAGAAGATGGATGATGAATCATTCTGGTCTGTTATTATCCAGAAGTAACTATCTAGCTGTTTTTTAGTGAACAAAGAAATATTAGAGGGGAAAAAATAGTTTCCATTTAGCTTTATCTCTGTTGGCAGTACTGGAAATGAATCATGACATAAAAAAGGATAAAATGAAATGAAGAAGATACCATTTATTTCCTTTTCTGTAACACACACTGGACACGTATTCTGAAGGTTACAACTCTTCAGAACTAAAACAGATTGCACTGAAACAGTGGTGGGAGATACTGGAGGTTTGTGGAAGATCCTTGTGGTGCTTAGCCCTGTAGTGATGGGCAGAAGAGGAGAGGAAGGTGCTCCTCGTGGACCCCCACTTCCCGTTGAGTTCACCCCTGTTGGCCGCAGGTGCTGTGCCAATGTGACATGGGGGCTCCAGTTGGTTTTCTGGGACGTGATGGAAATCTGGGATCCGTTCTGCTTAAAGAGCCCTTTGCTCTCCTTGGGTTTCAGGGAAGGTGCCCAACACAACAGCTGGGAACACTGCTCTGCCCAGCACAGACTCTCCTTTCTGGGTGTGGGTGCCGTGGCTTCCACCCACCCTTTGAGTTTGGGAAGTGCAAACAAGTAGAGACCTTGCAAAAGCATATCAGAGATGAACTTTGGGATTAATGTTGGCTGAGCCAACTGGTTTAGGTCAATGGTTTTGTTGTTTTGCTTTATCTATGCAGCATCCTTTCATGGGGATTTATAAATTATTCCTGCTGTAGTAGCTGCACTCAGGAGCTGTAAGTGCCTGCTCTGGCATGGCTTGCTTTGCTTTTTTTTCTATTTTTTTTTAAGCTCAGGAATGAAAATTGGTTTTGAGTGAGGAGATGATGTATGATCTCATATCGTAAAAGTTGGGCTCCTTGATAAGATTTCAAGGTTACAACAATGATAGCGTTGAAATATCTGTCATAAACTACCGTAGATGAGTCAAGCAATAAAAATGTTTCTCTTAGCTATGTAAATAGAGTAATAGACTGGAATGCAGTAGCTAGATGTGTTAAATGTTGGGGTTATTTTATATTCAGACAATAGAGAGATAGAAAATAGAGCTAAAGATTAATTTGAAAGGAAGCAGGGAGGATTCCTCTTCTGAATGGTGAGCAAGGTGTAGGGATGGCTTTGAGTTTTTGTTTGAAAGCACCTGAACTGGGAAGGTAGCTCAAACGTATCAGTGTGACGAGCAGGACAAGAAGCATCTCTGGGTCTTCTGCCTGTTTTTCCTGACAAAAAAAGCCTGTTGGGTTTTAGGAAAGGCTGATGTAATTAGCCTGAATTTATCCTGATGGTGGGATGCTGTCCAAGGATGCGTTGAGTCACATCTAATGACTTAAAAACTACTAATTAATTTCGAATGAACTGGAAGGAGGAGATGTGGTTTGACAAGTGCTAGGCTTTGAAAGCTTCTGATGTGGGGACTTTCCAACACAGTGATCCTGGGTGAAGGGCTGAGAGGTGCTGGGTGGGTGAGCCTCTAGGAAAGGGCAAAGCCATATGGGGTTCACAGTGGAAGTTGGGGGACAGTGTGAAGCTTCTGACGGTTGTCAGCTCTGACTGCTCTTCAACAGCTTGTAGAATTGTGTGGTGGACATTTATCAACTGCGCTGTTTCCATTTCCAGTTTGTTTAGCAGTTTTCAGGCTCTTGGGACAACTGTAGCCATGGCTCTCCCCTCCCATCGTGAGCTCAGGGACGGTTCAGTCTGTGCTGCCATTACCCCATGGCCTGGGTTCCCCTGTGGTGTCACCTTAGGGATACTCAGGACACTGATGTTTATGGTTTGATGAGGTGCAACTGCAATAGAATAACCCTGTTTCCTTTCCTCTGACATAAAATAAGGTAAGAGTTTGGCAGCCTTTCAGATCAAGACAAATAAAATAAACTGTTCTATATTCATCATGGAAAGCAACAGACTCTGCTACAAAATGACTAACAGGACATTCTATTCATCTGCACCAATCTGGTCTGTGGCTGCATTCATTTCCATACAATCACTGGAAAATATTATGTTGATTGCCAGGAACAAAGCTTTTATGGGGATGAAAAAAACTGTGCTACTAATCTACAGTGGAATTGGTAAATGGGTAAGACAAAGCTTTAATAATATTATTCTGTGCGACATCTGATGTAAATAATACAGTTCTATTAATCTCTCAAGCAATCAGAGTCTGGCTGTTAGAGGCAGCCAAGGATGAGCAATAATATTATCTCTTCTAAGGAATGTTGGAGTAGAATTGCAAATCCCTTGCTGCGAACGCACTTGCTGCCCTGGCTCTGTGGGTTGGGGTTGGCCCTAAATCCAAGGCACCTGCATCCCATGCTGCCCTCCTAGGGGCACCCCAGGAGCTCGGGCTCCCACCTTGCTGCCTGCTGTGGCTCATCACCAGCTCACGTTCTGGGGTGACCGGATTGGTCTCCTGCATGCCGACCTCAGGGATGTGACTGAGCATCCTCAGGTGGGTGGCTGGCTCTGATGCTGATGTTAACCTGGAAACAGCACCGTTCTCTGTTGGTTGTTGGTTCAGGACACCGAAGTGTTTGCCTTCTGCAGATGCGCACCAGTGTTTTTTTAAGAAACAAAAATCAACTCATTCAGCAGCCCCAATGGGTCCAAAGCAATCAAGGAATTAATGTTGCTTCCCCCAGAAGCACGTGTGTGCTGTCTGTCCTGCAGCACAGTATTAGTTAAGGCAGCCAAACGAAGCAGAATTTTTAAACGAGATCTGTTTTGCAAGTATGATTTTTAAGCTGTGGTACAGGTTGGGGTTGTCTGATTCTTCACGGTTCATTAACTGGGAGCAGCTAGTGTTAGAGTGACTTTTAAAAATGATAGATTTTTATTTATAGCGAAGTTCTAGTCATTAATTTTGAAGGAACGAAGCATAAAACCGAGAGTTGGGTTCATTTTATTTTATTTTTAAGTGACATTGGTAATTTAATTAAATTGGGGCTTTGAGTATCATTACAGAAAATGAAACATTAGTTCTGCACCGCATTCCAACCCATCTGACGCGTCCCATAGCATCGCCCAATTGCAAAATCTGTGTGGTCATCCCTGTTTGGATGTGGAGTTATTGCCCAGGGTGTGGAGTGACTGAAGTGGGAAGCAGAGTGCTGGGGCAGAAGGGCTGACCCCACATCCCCTAGAGATGCACCCTTCCTTTCCCTCACCCCACACAGCTGGTGACACCCCACACATCACTTGCAGAACGAATAAAGTTAGGTTGTGTGGTTAATTGCTTTTACGTTTTAAGTGATAAATTCACTTAGAGACCAGCTATTGTTCTGGGATTGCCCACCTGACAGTGCCTCTCTCACCACGCCGTGTCCCTAACCAGAAGCACCTTCCTTTGGCAGTTCTCCCGAGTCACACGTGTGGAAACCCAGGCCGGCTGCAGAACGGTGTTCAGCAGGGGACGACGTTCAGCATCGGGGACAAAGTGAGGTACAGCTGCAACCCCGGCTTCTTCCTGGAGGGCCACGCGCTGCTCACGTGCCACGCCAGCGTGGAGAACGGGGCATCCTGGGATTTTCCTCTCCCCTTCTGCAGAGGTAAAGTGCCCTTCTTCTGGAACAAGGCACAACGAAGAGGGATTTAACGAGCTATGTGGGGTTGGGAAAAACTTCATGGACCGTAAGCTTGATTTAAAAGAGTTGAAGGCTAAACATGATGTAGTTAATATTGAGGTTCCTTTTTTATTGGATTCCCTAAAGCTGCCAGGATTTGGGTGACTAATGGGAAGGTTATGAAGTGCTCAAAGTATTCAAAATGCTGCGCCGCTGCTTTAACTCCAATTTCTTTGTTTAAATAGCGGCAAATAAATAAATAAAGTAAAAAAGCAGCCACGTTATCCATCGCAATAAGGTGCCTTCCTAAGACCACGCGTTTTTCTACATCAAATATTGGAAAATTTAGACTGGATTTTCTGCTCTTCCCCCGTGTCAAGCTCAGTTCCCCTTTGGCAGGCTTTTTGCCAGGAGGGAGAAGGGAGTCTGTGCAGATGTGCTGTGGGCTGCAGCCTCCGAGTGGGGAGGTGAGTGGGGGGTGACCCCTGGGAAGGGGAGCCCACGTTTCCTGCATGCCCTTCAGGGCAGGGCAGCTTTGATTCCATTATCATCACAGAGAGCATCCTGCTAATCCTCTGGAGCCACGAGGGACTGGAGAGTCTGTAAATACACAAGTGTCTGTGTTGTTTTACCAAAACAGTTGGTGCTGCTTTCAAGTCTTTTCCCCTCAATTCCTTGTGTACTTCAGCAGAGCATCTTCTATTGATTCTTTTTATTGACTCTGCTTGTGCAATCAATTAGCAGTTCTAAGCTGTAGCATAAATCTTGAATTTAAAATGAACAAATATTGTTTGCTTGGCATGTTTTTAATGCTTTCTTGACCGAGTTACACAGCGGGAACGTGTGCTGTGTGGTGTATTTCTTGTGTGCTTACCTGCTCCTTCAGAGCCAAGGGTGTCAGAGTGCTGAAGGTTCACCCAGCCAAGCTGTGCCACAGAGGGCCAGCTGCCATTGCCACCTTAGTGTCATTGCTGATGAGTCTTTGCAATTCCTTTGAATCACAACTCAGTGTAATCTTAAAAACAAACAAACCAATGAAGTTAGAAACGAACGCAAAAACAACTGTGAAGTGTGTGTACATGTACCTGCATTCAGCTTTGAGAGCACACAAGGCAATGGCCTTTCTAGGAGAGAACAGACTGTGCTCGAATGGATCTGTGTCTCCTTCGCCTCTCTCCAAAGGAAGCATGCCATCTTCCCGTGGCCCAACTATTATTCAGGTATTTGTGTGGCAGTCTGCAATAAGGGAAGGATTAACTTCTGACCCCAGCAGGTGTTGAAGTACTGAAACGTGAAGGTTGGCATGATTATAATTTTGATGTGATCCCCGCTGCAGATGGAGTAAGGACCATCTTTACGTTTTTGGTCTCGCACTGCCAAGCTCAATTTTAATTTTAACACCACTGTTTCAATCTTGAATCCAGCAATGATGATGGAGGCATCTGATGTACTTCAGAATGAAGGAATATTAAATTCTATGGTGCTTGAAACGGTGCAGTGTGAATTGCTGTGATCTCAGAGAAGTGTTGGCTTGTTGAGGTGTGCTCGTGGAGCAGTGTGCCTGCCGGCTCCCGGAGCTGCAGCCTCTCCTTCCTCAAGGATGTGGTCCTGCTGCTTCAAAGCTGGCACTGAAACTTTCACAGCATTTTTTTTTCTTTAGGAGGCAGGAGCTAGAAAATCTTCTCATGTAACATTTATATCTTGTTTCGGGAAGGCAGAAATTAGCAAAGGCAATCTTGACTGGCTGAATTTGCAAACCAGCTGCACTCCTTCTACCAGAAGTGGGATTTCAGCACTCAGGCATCGGCTGATAACAGGTGGTAAATAATTCTGTTGTTGCAAGGGGTGAAGAGGCTTGCAGGCCGACAGACAGATTTACTGCCTTCTTCTGCAGGGATAATCGTGTTTTTAAAAACTTCTGCCTGAAGAGGAATATGTTTTTCCCTGAGAGATGGAAGATCTTGATGGCTTACATAGCTTGTAATTAATTCTGTCAATATTGCCTTAGTGGTGATCTTTGTCTGAAAGTTTGTAGGATGCATGTGTGTTTTCTTTTCTAATGCAAGCTGAAGATGGGTCATGCTGCTGGGTCACGTTCAGACAAATGAAGATGAAAGATGCCCTCTAGCTGAGCAGGTGTTACAGTCTGGGGAGCAGCTGTCTTGGGAATAGACTTGTCTGATGTCACTGCATTCAGTGTGGGGACTGCCCTTTGCTTCTTCCTCTCCCACTGTTAGGGCAGAGGTGGGAGACAAGTGCAGAGATCAGCAGGAGAGTTCCTGCCACGCTGATCAATACCTTCTTTCTGGTTCCTTTATGCTCTTATCTTTGCACCTGCTTGCCTCTCTGTAACATCCATTTCTATATTTTAGTAGCCTTGTCTCCATTCCAGTCCTCGTGCATTGAAATAATCAAAGATGCAAAGAAATGCATGTTAGAAAAGAAGTGAATGTATTTGAGAAGCTGGAACCTGGCAGTGCCAGGGCAGCAGTGCTTGGAGAGGAGTGCTGTGGCTCAGCTCTGTCTTCGTGAGCTGTCTGCATCCCTTCACCTATCTCTCAGTTTAGGAGTAGTGTTTTTATAAGGGATAAGTGTGTTCTTAATGAGAAAGGAAAGCAGGAAGGAATCCCAGATGCAGAAGGAGTGGAGTGGTGAAGCACTGCTGTGCAGAGAGCAATGGGAGTAGTAGTGCTGTGGTTCCCTGGTGGCTTAGAAAGCTCAGTTATATCAGAATTGATTCTTGGACTCTGAGCTGGAAATCGCTCAGCACATGCTCTGCTCTGGTGAATTATGTTTCTTGCTTATGTGGCAGGAAGGACTAAAACTGTGGTGATCTCATTCTGGGAGCACTGAAGCAGCAGTGGGTGGCATCTCTGTGCTGACATGCACACAGCAGGGCCAGGGGGAGAGGTTTGGCTGTGCCTGGGACCCCGTGGGCAGCGTGCAGACACACCTCAAGTACTGGACATCCTCAGTCAGCCCAGTGCTGTCTCTAGGCTCTGGACTGAGCTGGCGTTTATCCCATCTATAAGGTGTCAGGGTATTGTAGGGCTTCCTCCTTGCATTTTGTATGTCACATGTTGTGCAGTTATGTATGGACAGAACCATCTGAACTGGAAGGGATCTTTAAAGATCTAGTCCCACTCCCATGCAGTGAACACATGCAGCTCCATCAGGTTCTCAGAGCTCTATCCTGCCTGACTTCAAATGTCTCCAGGGCATTTAGAGAGGAAACCACCACCTAAGATCCCCTCCCTCACCCTGCTGCCCACATTGCTTTTGATGCAGCCCAGGACATGTCTGTGATACCTACCAGTACCCCCAGTTCTGTTTCAGCAGGGCTATAGAAGAGAACAGGGCTCAGTACTTGGCCTAAGTGGAGTCTTAAACTGAATCTTCAAGGCACTGCTGCATTTTTATCTTGACAGTTGGTGTGCTGGAAGCACAACCCCCAGCAGACCTGGAAGGAGCAGCCTTCACCTGGATCGGTTGATTCCAAATGAGGCAGGATGCTACTTCTGAAGCTCTGAAAGAACGCTCTGAACTGTTGTTTCATAAAGCACTTCCAGGCATGTGGAGAGAAGTCTTGCCCAGATTGTTTGCTGAATTTAAGTAGAACTGATAGGTTTATGATTCTGGTAGGCGTCTGAGTAAAAATTCAGTAAGCCAGCTGAGAAGTTGAGAACATTTGCAAAGCTACATTTTAAGAGTATCAAATATGCATAATCTCATTAAAAGTGGTCTGTCTTCTTATAACTCCAGCAGCTGCTTAGATTGTACTGCGCCCAGAATAATTGAATGGCTGTTCAAGAAGATTTTTAGAACATCGTAGAACATATTTTATCAGTAGCAAGCCCTGAAAACCTCTAATACAGCATCAAGGCAAAAGTCTTTAGCATAGTCCCCATTGTTCCTTCTACGCAGGAGCAGATACTGCCTCAGAATTCCAAGTCCCCAGCAGAAAATGTGGCTGAAAACTTGCCTGTAGGAAAAGGTTCTCGCAAAAGCAGCGAGGGTTTGTGCTCGGGTGTGTGTCTGTGTAGACCTGGGCGGTAGGGCTGCGTGACCAAAGAGGAACAAGTTCATTTGGCCAATGCAGCTGTGCCCTGGAGGCCGTGGGGCTCAGGTCCAGAGGCTGAGCTGCTTGTGGGTGCCTTGTGGTGGTGCAAATATTCCCTCCTGTGTTAAATTTTGGCTTTGAAGGTTTTTTTTTTGTTGTTGTTGTTGGTAATAAAAGGAAGTGTTTATGCTATAAAGCCCCGAGCTCCTTGACTAAAGCATCACAAATGCTGCTCTGTAACACATGTAAGGTTAATAGGCTTTTCTGAGCGATGTGCCAAACGAAGTCCAGGCTGATGCTGTAGGTGTGGGAGCCACGAGCTGCCCTGATGCAAGTCAAAGCAGTGCTTAGCTTCCTGTGTCTTCATGCCCACGTTTCCTTTAGATCCTCCTCCTTTAATTGCTCCAATAGCTCCTGCTGATGGAGTTCAGGTTGCAAAAATGAAAGAACCTGCGGCAGAGAGGAGAATGAGCATGCAGCCAGGAGATGTCACGGCTTGATTTCTGAATAAACCATTCTGTTTTAGCACTGGTTTTGCTAACTACCCATTACCTTTAGAAAACAGAAACCAAGGCATGTAAGGCAGGGCTGTGTGATTCTCCACTTCTTCCTGTTAAATTCCTACTAAATGCAGTGCTTTTACTCTTGGATGCTGGTGATGCAGTCCTTAGGGATGCTCCTCTTCCTGATGGAGGTGCTGACATCTATGTGAGTTGGGTTGGAAGCTCTTTGAAGCCACCAACCTGCTGCTCCCAGCCTTTGAATTCCTAGTGGCTCTCCTCTGCTTTGCTAGCTCCTTGGATGGGCAGAAAGCTGCAGAAAACGCCTCATAGGAGCCCAATTAGAAATAAGAGATGGAACAAAAAGTCAGGCAGTAACATGGGACACAGCATCCTGCCAGCCAGACACATCAGGCTGCAGCCCCCTCCCTGGGGAGCAGCAGCAGCTCTGTCATTGGGGTGGTTAAAATTAGACCAAACAAATCATGGTAAGTGTGCAGTGAGGAATCAGCTGGCGCTCGCAGGGAGGCAGACTGACTGCCCTAACAGGATTTTGCATCCCTCAACATCTTTCTCCTAATACCGTGTAGTAAAAAACCCGTGCTTCTCCCAAAAGCCACTCCAACAAAGACGTGTCTGAACTTCCAATGGAAAGATTTTCTTATCAATCTGTGAGGTATTTGATGACATGGGTAAGGGCCAGAATTTTATCAGTCGAATGGAAACCACTTTGCTTTTCAAGGCGGCTTTTGATCAATTGAGATAGCTGTCCTGCAGCAAGCTTGGATGCTGCCCTTGCCCTTGAAAAATGCTGTGCACAGGTGCTGCTTGGAGCAACACAGCTCCGAGTGATGCTGTCGCTCCCCCATCAGTGCTGGTGTGTAAATCAGGCAGTGTGAGGTTCCTTCTGCTCCTCCAGGGCACAGGGAGCACTGCTCAGGAAAGCTCAAGGGTTTCAAGAGTAGGGTCAGGTGCTTCTGGTCCACTCTGGTTTCTGCAGATCGATGCTAGGCTTTGTATGCTGCTTGTTTGATTTTTGCCATCAAATTTAACCACTGATTCCTACCAATCAGCATTGCTTCTTGAAATGCCAAACCACCCCAAAAATAACAAAGAAAAGAAACACTAGGAAGGGGAGAGGATATTAGCAGGAAATTCTCTCTTATCCTGGACGTGGCATACAAATAACATTCAAACCAGCCAACCAAAGGTCTTCCTCTATGACAGAAGATTTCAAAAGCTTGCTTTGTCTGACTCAGTACTTGTGCATTTCAGCTAAACATCATGACTTGCCTTCTCTGTTCACAGCTGATGATGCTTGTGGAGGGACGCTAAGGGGGCAGAGCGGAATTATCTCGAGCCCACACTTTCCTTTGGAGTATGGCAATAATGCAGACTGCACATGGACTATTCTTGCCGAACCCGGGGACACAATTGCTCTGGTTTTCATGGATTTTCAGCTGGAAGATGGATATGATGTTTTAGAAGTTGCTGGAACAGAGGGATCTTCGCTCTGGTAGGTTTCTGGTTGTGTTTAATTATCGTCCTTATTAGAGAAGCAGCTAAGTTCTTATAGGATGTTCAGAGTTTGTGCTGGGATGGGGTAGTTCCCAGTGGTCCCGAGATTTAGTTGCTGCCTTCTAATGGGATTCTTTCAGCTGCCTTTATTTGCTCAGTGAACCATGTGGTGACTGTTGTCTGCTTTAAACCTCTGCAGTAGGATGTCACGGTGTAGCTGGTTAGGTGGAGTAAGGGGTATTAAAAAGTGATGAGAGAAAGCAAAAAAAAACCCACCCCAAAACCACCGTAAAAATCAAACCCAAGAAACCCCACTCAAACACTGCCATGCTCAGAACATTTTTACTTGATTGTTTTCTGATTATTGCTAAATATGCTGCTGACAAGTTGACTTCACTGCTAATGAACCTTTGGCAAATGTTTCTGCGGATCAGTTTGTTCTTCAGCCACGCGGCTGTGTGTGGAATTTCAATACCTCTTGTATCCCATTAAGTTTGCTCGAGCACTGCTTTCAGAAACACCACTTTTATGTATAATAAATGCCACGCTGATTCTTTTTCTCCCACATGCAAGAGCTGCCCAAACGAAGTTGAGGGCTCACAAAGGGGATTTTGGTGTTTTGCTTCTGGGATGCATCACCATGGATGGCTCTGCCTGAGCTCGGCCCAACACTTTGAGGCTGAGTGAGTCCCAAACCATGAGAAAAGGAGAGGGAGTCAGCTTAGATCCAGCATCCTCAGGTGGGAGGAACAAAGTGCTTTAGATGTTGTCTGGGGTTATCTACAGGAAGTTAAATTACAATCATTCGTGAGGATTCTCTCGCTGCCACAAATAATGTTAGTTTAAATAATTTATACTTGTCTGGCAGTATGGATGTGAGTGTTCCGGATGTATTAATGTGAGGGAACCATTTGCCATCTACCAATTGTTTACTCTTCCTGAGATCCCGTTGAAAATCAGATGTTGGTTTTATCATGGGGAGAAAGTGGAACTGTTTTTATTAGCATGCATTAATATTTCAGGGCCCCGTTACATTTTAGCCATTATGTACTGCGGGGAGGATCAGTCATCTGTGCTATGTGGTAAAGATGAACGTAACTAGTTAAGAAACATTATTCAGCCTGGAGGTGTTGCCAGTGCAGCCTCCTGTCTTGTCATATCAGCAGTGAAACAATGCCTGTCAGAGGGAACCTGCTGGAAATAATTAATAAACTACCCCTAAATACTCCACAGTGGAAATTCGGAAATGGCAAATGAGTCTGTGGAAATGAAACCCTTTTACTTTCGGTCGTAGACATAGAGGGGGGGGGGGGGGGAGGGCAATCAGGACAAACAAAATGCAACACCACCTCTATTAAAAATGAGGGAGAAGGGATGTGTGCCTTTCCCCCCCACCCCGAGCACCGCACGCTGTGTCCCAGGGACTCCCATCCTCCAGGAGCGTTTCCCCAGGTCCGGCTGAGCTGCAGCTCCTGCATGGGACACTGCTTTGGGGCAGGGCTGGGGCTGTTGGAGGCTCCTCCTGCATTTCTGCAGCGCCGAGCAGTGGAATCAAAGAATCATTAAAGCTCCAACGACCTCTGGGATCATTAGTCCAGCTGTCAGCCCGACCAGCAGATAAACACACCGAGCAATTCAAACGGACCTCATTTGCTATTCTCGAAGTCAACTTTTCGGTCCCAGAAGCAGAATTACAGCATGTCTTATTTTAAATTTCATTTTTTCAAAGCTGGCCTTCGCAACTCAGAGCCTGATAATTAAATTCAGATGACTCATTTTTCCCTGTGTTTTTTTAATAATTTTTGCCCATAGGAGGAATAAATAGAGCTCATATCTCCTCTTTAAACATGTTGATACGATTCAGCTTGAAAATAGAGCTAAAACCCCTTTTTCCCCCCTCTGTGAAGACCTAGTTTTAATTATTGGTAATACAGCAGATAGACTTGCAGCCAGATAACCATTCTATTGAAAAACCTCGCAGCTAAATATTTCATTTCTTCAGCATTATAAATAGTGTTAATCCGGTCCTGAGATGTACACAAACAAACAAAACTGAATTTCATCTCGTGTATAATTCACATCCATTTTTGAGCTCTGGAGCAGTACGTAATGATGGCATTTCCAAGGGGGCTCACTCAGCACGTGGAGCTGGCTTTGGCTCCTGCTCTCAGCTCCTGTGCTGCTGTGGGGTGCAGTGACTGCTGCAGAGCACTGCTGACCTCACAGCTGCCCCCTCCTTGTTGGTTTTCCCCAAGTGTATTTGCTTTGATTTGAAAGTTGCAATGCATTGTCCTGCCCTGGTGCATGCATGAGGACGAAGGCAAGGTAGTTAAAGTTCTGGCAATGCAAGTCTGAGAGTTTTCTTTTCCTGTGCAATGTATTGCAACTGGGCTGGCAGTTGGTGTGCAGGTCACTGGTTGGCTTTGCTCAGAGGTGCACCAGCTCCTGCCTCTGCACTACACGTTGTTGGGAGCACATGGGGGGGGGTCTTGTGTGTGTGGCACCTTGGCTCACCCCTTTCTTGCTCAGAAGCCAGCACGTGTCACATCCTGCACAAGGTTCCCTGCTGCTGGTTAAGCTGGCTGAAGATGTGCATATGCAGAGGGTCTCCCTTTGCGGAGCAGTTCACCACGTTGAGGGAATTGGATTTGAATGTCAAAATCCACCTGCCGGAGCTGATAAGTCATGTTTTCCACTGCCTGCCCTTATCTGCAGCTTCAAAGTGAAGGAGCAGAGGCATCTCTGCAGTTGCCCTGCTGCTTCCAAAGATCTTTGTTCCGGGGTTTCTTCGTGGTCCTCTTTGTGGCTGCTTTCATGTGTTTCCAGGTTGTGATAAAGAATGTACGCGCTTTGTTTTCAGATGTCATCTGCTGCACAAAATACATTTTAAATGATCTTTGCCTTCTGGGTTTTCCTCCCTCAGTTCTCTGCAGCTGTGCTCCTCTTATGAGAGCACAAACTGATCCACGTGTTCCCTGTCTGCAGTTTGTGTCCTGTGCTTCCAGGGGAAGTCATAACTGATACGGGTTCTGTTTGGTGCCGAATTCAGGCTGCTCTTGTTTGAACTGATTTTGGCTGTCTGACGGCAATGTGTGTCACATACTGTGATTAAACTACAGCTCTGTTTAATGCGTGTTGTACATTAATTCATTGAAGTTGGGGGAGAGTCGTGTTCTCCATGGTTTCCATCAGCTCAGGCTGTGGAGAAGTCATTGTTTTCCCATTGATAGTTCTCAGCTCATACACATCTGCCCAACCTGATCTTTTCACTCATCTCTAGGAACATTTCTACGTGCACAAATTCTTGAGAGTTGTCTTCAGAATAGGTTGGTTTGGGGGAGGGTAATGGTGAAGTGCTTGTGTCCCTTAGAAGATGCAGGTCACCAAGAGCCATGAAACACTGCAGTTGTGCAAGAAGTGCTGTGTTCGTAGAGCTGCGGCCGTGCAGATGGAAGAACTATTTGAGTTAAGTATTATGAAGTGTGTTTCCAGAGCTACTCCATTGAATTTGTCAAGTTCTATATATTTATATCTTGACATATCTATAATATATGTCTTGACAAATTCAATGGAGTACGGAAATATATACAAGTATGGTTTTTTGCTGTAGCCACACAGCTGTAATGTGATAGCTGCAGCAGAGCCCCAGAGGCCTTTGGCCGTTGAATAACAACCTTTCACCTGAAACAGAGAAAATTGACTTCTGTTCCCGTTGGTTGCTTACTGCAGACCCGAGCTGCCTTAAAAAATAGATAAGGATACCACAGCAGGGATCGATAGTGGACGGGAGAAGCAGGGAGCAGCAGGCTTTTCCATCCCAGCGTGGGATGCAGCATCCAGAACTGGGGCTGAGCGGGCGGGTGGAGACGTGAACGCTTTCTGCTGTGGGCCGTAGGAGCAACGTGGGAGCTGTGTGGGTTTTCTTCCACCTTGGCATCTGTTTGTGCTCCACATCCAGTGTTTCCCTCTGGGAGAGAGTGCTGCTGACAGATCTTGGCACCGCCACATCTCCCGTCTTGCGCTGCTCGCTGTAAGCCTAGTAATATTAGTTATTAAAAGCAGACACTTTATAGAAATATCTTGCCTCTTAATGGCTCTGATACTTCATATGCTGAGACCTAATCCATCTTTGAGAGCCCGGATGGAAATAATGTGTTTGGGGTTCATGTGGCAACTGTGTTTTGCTTCATCCCTTCGGTGACATTTTGTTTTGTCATGGCAGGTCACGATCTCTTTAGCTCACACCGAGTTTGTTTTTGACAGACTTGGCTGTTGTACAACATGGGTGTTTGGATTCTTCCTCCCAGGGACCTCTTTGTAGCTGGATTTATGGCAGAGAGCAGGAAGATGCCAGGACATCAGTAAATATCGGAGCGTTAGTAATAGGCAAAACCCTGTCAGCAGCAAATATGGGATGGCCACAGCACGCTGGAATTTTCCAGGTTTCTGGAAAACTGGAGCCATCGTGGTTCTCCACCGATGTATTGTTCTTATTAAAAAGGCAATTGCTGCATGCACAAATTGGAGAAGGCAAATCGCGATGAGCTGCTTCCCTGCCGCTGCCTCTGGTGTAATCAATGCAAACAAGCTCTCTTCCACTTAGAGCAGTTGAAGCTCCGTTTGTTAGGCAGTATTTTTCAATCAGTGCTGAGCTCGGTGCTGAGGGGGAGCCCATAGCACCCGGGTGTGGGCACCGAGCAGCAGCTGCTGAGTGCAGACACAGCTGTGCTGGGACCCCGGTGCTCTGTCCCTTCACTGAGCCTTGAGATGAGGAGTGGGGTGGGGTGTGATGCCCCTGGCTGTGGCGTGGGAGGTTGCCCTCTCCCCACACTTTCCTTTTTCCCTTTTGTCTTCGTTTGGTGCTTTCCAAATTAATTTTTTCTTTTTTTGTAATCGTCCTTTCAGTGATGGAGAGGTTCAAATTGGCTTTTAGTCAGAATTACCTGCATTAAAGATCTCTTAAAGAGAAAGGCATAAAAGTAATTAATTGCTTCAATTATAATAATGTGGCTTAGCTTGTGGTTTTCTGTTCAGAAAACCTGGTTTTGATAAGTCAGCTCTTCTTGAAAGGGAAAAAATACAAATGCTTCGGGCTGGGGGTTGGCATCAAGGAGCTCTGAAATAAGGCAGTCGGTGCTGCACTGTAGCAGCAGATGTGAATGGCAATGGCCCACAGCCGTGCCCCAAATGCCCACCTGGGATGGGAACAGCTCAGAGCAAGTGTTGCCCAGTCCTGGGTGCTCTGTATGGCTTCAAAGCAATACCGTTCCATCTATAAGCGTCTGCATGGTCACATTTCCCCTCTAACAGAATCACTTTTAAATATGGAAATAGTTAAGCAGGAGGATCTGCATGTTCCTACCCCATACCTGTCCACCCCGACCCCGCTGCTCCCCAGGGAAAGAAAAGCAACCTTCAGAAATAGGAAGACCTCAACCAAATTTTAGAGGTCAATATCAATGTCATTGATTTTTATTGTTTTTTTTCCTCAGACCTTGCAAGGAACTGTGGATTTTTAGCATGAAATTCACATCACAGAATTTCTGTGGAAAGAATGAAATCCTCATTAAACTTCGCAGCCCTGGAATATGTACAAAACAGAGCGTGCAATTAAACTTCGTTTTGAAGCAAGTTAACAGAAGTTTTGTTAATGTTTAACATCTTTATGGGTGTCATTCTTCATAAATTTCAGCTAATTAAGTCCAAAGGGACAAAATAATATATTCTGAGTGCGCTGTGATGCCAGCACTCGCTTTGCTTTTGGCACTTTTCCTTTTTGGGCAAGTTCTGATTCTAATAAGTTGCCAGAAAAAAAACACTTCACTTCGAAAGCCAAATTATCGGGCAAGCCTTGGTGCTTGCTTACCCTGCATTAAGGGTGTTTGCTGCTCAGGAGATGTGGAATTGGAAGTCTTTATTTTCCTAGGGCAGCCAGCCCGCAGCTGAGGTGACCATTGGTGGTTCGTGAGGCTCTGCCAGTGAACTCATATTGAGCTGAAGCTGAGTGAGAATGGGCCATGGCTGCGCCAAACCCCTGCTGCTGGAAGCAGAGGAGGGCTCGGGATGGGTCGTTAATGCTGCTTTATGGATTGTGAGAACAGCAAGTTCATCCGAACTATGGGTAACTCGGGTCATTTCCTTGCCAGTCTGACTTCTGTGCGGCTGCAGTGGCTGCACCATGGGAAGGCAGCACTGCTGACCAACCTGCTCCCTCTGTTTGTAGGGCTGCTGGCTGTGGCCGTGCTCTGGGTGAGCTCCTGCCACGCTGAGCTCCTGCAGCACAGATGGGAGATGCTCATCTCCTCATGAAAACTGACTCCTCGCTTCTGCTTTCAGTGAATGCTGTTGCGGTCTGTTTCATTTCAGGCTGAAGCTTTATTTCAGGGTGTTTATCTGATCAGACACTTGGAAATTGGGAATGATAGGTGAGTGGGGGAGCAGTCGGCTCTGACACGGTGCACGTCAGTCCGATGCTGAGAGCAGAGATGTGGATGGATCTGCATGGGGAAGGGGAGTGGAGCCCACAGCAGCAAAGCACGCAGGCTAGTTTAAAAGAGTAATATTGAAGAGGTCTCATCTGGCTTTGACATTCTGGCTGTGCTTTCAAGTACTCAGCAGGTTCTGTGGTTGGAAGCTTTCAGGCTACACTGGGGTCATCCATGCAGGTTGCTTCAAAAAGGAGGTTTTGCTTCATGCAGCTCTCATTCTGATGTGTGGACAGCTTCAGCAGTGGCTCAGACCCCCCGATCTGAAGCCCTCGGGACCACTCACTGCCTTGCTTAGCAGGTTTGCTGGGGCTCTGCTGAGCCTTCAGTGCAATGGGATGCAGCCTGGCACATGAGTCAGGAAGGATTGCTGTTGGGTTTCTGTTAGCTGTGCTTGGTGCAGGGTTGTGCTTCGTTCCGCAGTGGTGAGCTCCTCACTGATTGCTGAAGGAACAAGGCAATCTTAGGAGACGTTACCTCTTCAAGACATAAGCCTTGCTACAGCAGGGTGGGTTGCATGCTCTCTTCATGCACAGAGCACCGTAGAATCATGAAGGTTGGAAAAGTCCACTAAGATCACCAAGTCCACCTCTGCTTAATTTCCGGCTGCTGTTGAGCAATCTCTCTCTCTCTCTCCCACATCCAGGAGATCCACGAGCAGATATTAATTTGATTATTTATTTAAATTTCTGTGAATACCCTCTTTTGTCATCCTCTCTTCTTGGAAGCATAAAACGCTTTTTGCCATGTGTGATGGAAAATGTACTTGGGCAACGTCAGGCCGTGATTTATGGAGGACATTTAACATTCTCTTAACCAGCAGTTGTGGTCTCTTGAACGGTTGTCTGATGAAAATTTTATTTTTCCCCTAGAAGAGGAATTAGTATTTTAAGCGTGTTGCTCATATTGTGTTTTTATTTCATGCATCGCCCCCTGGAGAGCTGCAAGTCCCAACGATCTGTCTGCCTGATTGAGCATACCTGTCATACCTTCACGTGGGGTTGGAAAGAGCATGAGTGGATGTTTATTTTATCCATCTCAATGATAAATTCTGGGAAAAGCAAAATTGAGTCTGTCAAACTGCTGCTCTAATTGTGCTCCTAATAACGGAGCACCTGGGTTTTGTTGGTAGCTGTTATCAAATGAAAGAAGCAGATGGGTTTGCAGTTCGGTGGGAGTGGTGCACTGCTGAAGACGTGTTCATTATCTTCACTCGAATTTGAATGAAGATGCCTCTCACCAAGAAGTGCAAGGTCAACAGGCATCATCTGTGCTAAATGCGTTACCGTGTTGGACAGAAAGGGAAATAGAGGAGCACTTAATTAAACTATATTAGCTATAGCATCCTCGAAGCAGGGCTGCACCGTGCTGGGTGTTGCAGGGGGCACGCAGAGGACGAGTTTGTTACTGCAGCGATTTGTGATGTAAATCAGAGCTAACAAGGGTGGCAGGATGCGCTGCCTCTCAGATCTGTGCAGATGGAGAAGTGATCTGTAATGCTCAATCTGTGCTTTGTTGCAAGATGGACTTAAAAGAAGCAAGCTGTTGCTCTCTTCACCGCAGATAATGCTGGTAGCGTCTGAGTAAGTTGGTGTCTTTTTGTCACATTAAAATCAAGCTGTGAATAAAAGCAAGTTATTGATTCTTTAGAACAGAAAGATTCTTTACCAGCCAGTTAATGAGCAAAGAACACTTCCAGGTTCTGATTTCCCTGAGTGTTTAAGTTGTAAGATCTCAATTAACTCACAACAGGGCCCTTCCTACAAAGCTGTGTGGTGTGTAAGTCTTGGGGTTGCAACCACAAATGGATCACTCAACTGCAACACCGCAGTCCCAGGCTTGGGGTGCGCCCAACAGCAGTGACCTCTGTGAGCAGCGTGCTTGTGGTACACACACCAGGCAGCAATGCAGAGGCACTGCTGTTATTGCCATCTATTCCATAAATCTATTCAGAGATATTCCTCTGTTTCCCCTGTATTGCTGTAATAGAGCTTTTGGACTGTGTCTTCACATAGGGAAAGAAATGGAGGCTAAGTGAAGGAGATGGGATGAAGTGCTGTTGTTCCCATTTAACAAGTAGAAGAGGCAATAATCTGCAGTGATGTGCTTCTCCTAATGTCAGTAGAAGTAGGAGAGAAGCACTGGGGTCACTTTACTGATGGCAGTCTGATGCTTTTTTGCTCAAACAATCTTTTTCCTCTCTTTTTATTTTTCTTTCTTTTCTGAAATATGGGGAAACGTGTAAAAGTTGAGCTTGTGGGTCATGCAGGCTCTGAAACCTGACCCAGGTGCATGCTGTGTGAGTGATCCAGCATGTCCAAGTGCAGCTGTGGTGACAGATGTGTGTTTGTGCCCCCTGTCCGAGCACTGCAAAGTGGATTTCTGAAGGCTTTGGGTAAAGACAGAATACTTCTTGCTGTGCTTTTCTACTCAGAACCTCTTCCCCTTAGAAACCCCTATGTCAGGGTGGAAGGGAGAGCAAGCCTTGTCTCTGCCAGCTCTCTGGATGAATCTGTTTAGCTGGCTTGGAGGCAGTGTAGTCCAGCTAATCTTCTCCTGCAGAATTTACAAGGTATTCTTTGCTCATCTTTCCCTTAGCAGTGACAACACAGGCAGCATTAAGCTCTATAAAAATGATATTACTAGATCCATTATAATGTCATTATCATTAGTTTTGAGTACATGAGAAGTATGTGAAACAGCTTTCATGCAATGATTTGCTGTGAGCCTGTATCGTTCTGATACCAGGAAATCCAGAGGCTTCAGCTGAAGGTTTTGTTGTGTGCTTTTGCTGTGCTGTAAAAAGCAGATGGAATAGGAACCAACCCCAGACCTCCAAGATAAGTTTCCCTCGTAGCATCCATAGTCATCATTACCCCCCTTTCTCCATCAGTTACCCACAAGGTCTTCAGAGATCATCCTAACTTCCTTCTTATCACTGTAAGGAATCTCCAGAAATGTTATTTGTCTCTGGGGTGCTCAGCTCTAACACCTATGTCCTATATATTATATATTTATCTATAGTTTGTGTGACAGCAGTGTGAAAACAGCTACTGATGGAAAAACACTACCTCTCTCATGTGCACTGCTTTTCAGAGCTGTCTCTTTCTTAGCACCAGCTCTCCCACTGCAGGCAGCTGGAGTTGCATTGCACACCCTGAGCTGGCAGTCAGAGGTGTCCTTCAGCTGCTCGAGTGCTGGTGCAGCGGATAGAAGGAGCCATCCTGGGAGTTGAGCGGAGTGTGTGTTTGTGAAGGAGTGTATGTTTAGAGACAGCACTGCAAGTATTTGAAGACATTACTCACCAGCAGGTTGTGATGTGCTAAATTGAGTGGAACTTGTGCGCCTACTTCCCAGATCGTGGTTTTACCTGAATGCCTCTTGTTTAAGGAGTATGCAAGTTGAGGAATGGAAGACAAGATTCTCATAAAAGTATAATTGGATGGATGATGTCTTGGTCCTTTTTGATGCATGTTTTTTAACTACTTCGTATTTGTGATGTGCCAAAAATAGCTGTACAGTCTGGTGTGGCCATCGCTAGTGCAGCTGGGAATAGATTTTAATTGATGGATCCTGTCAAGCTGTTAGCAGCCATGCAGTCATGAGAACCATTAAAGTGATATTTCTTATCCCTGCTATCACGTCACAGTGCAGCATAATTTTTTACTTAGTGTGTCAGCTTTTGCCCTGAAAGCTTACTGGGGTCGTGTCCCAGGTTTTTGAGTTTTTCAGCAGTGAGAGCTGCTGACCACTGACTTCAGCTCCAGGAACTACAGCATGTGGTGCTAATACCCTAAGAAAACCTGCTGTATGGAATGAAGAGTAAGCACGTCTTCAGAGCCTCACTGGCTTTGTGACTTTTTGAGGTACAGTGCTTCCTTTGGTGCACAGGGAAGGAGAGGGAACAGTGTTTGACCGCAGTACTCTGATGCATTGTGCTGAGGCTTGCTCCAGCTGCAGACACATGGAAATGTTTTGGGGTACTTCACTCATTGTTTCATCATGCGTGTACAGTGTGTTAGGTGTGGAAACTGTCTTATAAACTTTATCTGGAGCTGAGAGTGGCTTATCCTCATCAAACTCTAGCCTAGAATGACATTTTAACTGAAAAAAAAATGGCATATTGGAAAGGACAACAGCAGCTTCATGCACAGGACAGTTAAGAAGGAGTGCTTTCCCTGCTCCTCTTTCCTGCTGTTTTTTCTCTTCCAAAAAAGAAAAGAAATAAGTACGTAATCTGAGAGCAGAGGGACAGGGAGGCTGTACTTGCTGATGAGACAAGCTGGCAGAATGCTGGAGTTGAGACAGCAAGCAAAGACTGTGGATTCTGGAAAGCAATTGACCTCCTCTCCAAAGTGCAGCCTTTGCAAAGATGCCATTACGAGCCAGATAACCAGCAAGCATTGCTTGGGCAAGAGGTTATCTTGCTTTAGCTACTAAATAGGATGGGCTGTCAGCCTTTCTGTAGTGGACGTGGTCTTCTGGATCGAGTTCAGGCATCTCTTTGGTTGAGCCAAAGGAAAAAACATGAAACAGAGTTGCTTAAAGGAGAGAGAAGGCAGAGGAAACTCATTGCTATTTTCACTGTGGATAAGCAGGAAACATCCATCTCTAGGCTGCACAAACCCTCCCTTTGCCATCACTATGGAGCCAGCTATATTAACTCTGAATTATTGCCCTGTCTAAAAAAGCAGTGGTTATCTCGCGTTTGCAGTTATTTTTATTGAGGCTTATGATGAACAGCACTGGAGGTTCGCAAGGAGCTGCAGCCGCACAAGCAATGAGGTGGAATTGCTGCAGGTCGTGGCCTTATCAGCAGCATGGGCCATTGCAGACTTCATTTCCAAATTTCTGCTCATTTTTTTTCCTGTGGTAAGCTCCTTTTCTGGCTGTTCTTGGCTGCTGCCCCGACCTGTGCTGTTCTCTTCTAGTTTATTGCCCCCTCATCCTTGCAGCCAGCTGCTTGTACTTCTCTCTTACTCTTTCTGGCTGACTGTGCCATTTTTCTCCTAACTTGGTGGCAGTTTTTGCTGCTGACCAGTGTGGATTCAGACTCTGAAGCCCAGGACGATGCTTTTCCATGAATAGGAAGAAGGCAGGAAGTGGCTTCCTCACTGTCGTGAGGATCTCCGTTCTTCTTTGCCATTCTGACTGTACTGGCCTCACTCCCCATAGAGAATCTGGCTTGTCCTCAACGTTTCCACGCTCCGTTTCACGCTGGTTCACGGCACCTTCAGCCCCCTCTTGCTGCTTTCTGGGCATGGCTCTCCGTCTCTCAGAGCGTCTCCTCGAGCTCTCCGTGCCAGCATCAGGCTTCACTCTGCTCCTGCGCTTTCTCTTCCTGATGAAGAGGTGGATGTTCAGGCTGCAGTGCAGCCAGGCCATGGCTGTGCTCACTTCCCCGGCATGGCAGCAGGCCGGGACTTTGCCTTTATGACTCAGCCAGTCAGCTCGTGCCCTGCTTCCTGCAGCCCTATTGGCCTTGGGTTGGATGATGTCACAACGGCGGTGTGATGCAGTGCTCGCTGCCTGGCATTGCCGTCCAGCCCTACCCAAGGAGATATAGCTGGATGCCTCTCATTTTTTTGCCATGATAAAATGCAGAGCTTCTGCTCGCTGCTGAGAGGTGGCAGCTCATAATGTGAGAACGGTTTAGTAGCGGCCCTAAAAATAATCGTATGTGACAGCTGTTTCTTGGTTCCTGTCAGGATAACTACTATAATTTAAATCTGCAGCTCTTGGACTACACGTCTAATTTATTTGGGTGGACTTTTCATTAATTTGAAAGGTTCTGAGGGCATAAAAGCCTTCATTAATTACACTTTAGTAAATGAAAATGTAATAAGGTTCTGCAGGTTTGTGTAGGAACACGAGAAAGAAATTTCCCCCGTTTTGTTTACTTGTTTTCAGAAGGTTAAATCAGTTCCTCCTGGGGAACAGGAAGCTTTCCTGCACCTCTTGGAGCTCTTGTGCCTAAGAACAGGAGTATAAATAAAGCACATTGAAATGTTGACCATTCATTGTAAGCGTGAGATGGCTTACTGAGGCTCCCAGTGGTGTTAAACATTCATACAGAGCAGGCTGGGTATGTATTAAATTATGGAACAGACACTGCTTGTGTGGATCGTGTCCTTCTGGAAGGCAGCAAACAGGGAACGGAGGCCTGGGAGCAGGGGGCCATCCCTGACCCGCTGACTTCTCTTACTGCATGATTCTCTTGCAACGAGTGGGACCTTTTTTTGATAGCTGTGTTGCTTAATGATGTCAGAGGAAGGGTCAGATGACTTAATTGTGATGCAGTTATGCCAGGACTGGGGTCAGATGATGTCATAGGTTATGCAGAAGCTTGTGGTAAAACCCCAGTTCCAGTTTAGATGTTAGTACAATCAAACCTAGGCAGAATACTTGACTGTGAGGGTGCTTTAGTGCTTCCCTGTTCCCTTTTGTGTTTATTCTCACTTGTTTTCAGGTGTCCCCACGCAAGTCAATAAAACTGGGACCTGTTTGCAGTGCCATAGGGCTCACTCCTTTCATGTTGGGTTTTGCTTACTGTGAGCAGAGAGGGTGATTTGCATTCCATTTATCTATCTGCTTTCCCTTCCGTTGTTTCCTTTGGTCTCAAAAGAGAACCTGCATTTGTGATTATTCTAGGGCAATGAAATAATTCCATTACAGCATTTAGAGGTCTCTTCAGCAGGTGCTTTATTATCTCAATAATTCAGCCTGAGAGACTTTCCAGATTCCCCAATTCCCAGAGTTCAGGAGCTACAAATAAAACTCTTTTGCTCTTTCCCCGATTTGGTTTATTTAGCCTCATTTATCTGTGTTCTTTCCAGATCTTCCCCAGGAATTTCATTTAAATGTGGAATTGATGATATTCAGTAAAATTGACTTAAGGAGTGCATTGTGTTAAAATGCACATGAGACAAGAGTGCATCCCACTTGGTTTAGGTCATTTATAAAATTCACTTTGAATTGAGGCCATTAATCTGAACTCAGTACAATGTTTGCTCATGTCCCTGAATTACCTCCGTAATTCATCAGAATAGACCAGCTCTGGTCACATAAATCCTGGGCTCAGAGTGCTGGAATGAGCACCGGGCAGTGCTGGAGTGGGGGCACAGCCCCCAGTGCTGTCCCTCCCATTGTGGGCTGCTGTGGCAGGGCTCGGTGTGGAGGTGATGGCTTGCTGCCCCTGTGCTAGGGAGGATGCTTTGAGCTCATCTCTGTGCCCCTGGAGGAGGCTGCAGTGAGGAATGGCTGCAAGCATGCTGCTGCCCCCCTTCCACCACTGCTGTACACAAGTCAGGAACAGCACAATAAAACACAAAAAGAGTTATCTGATATGGGTTTATAGGGAGTTATAACTTAAAAATGACTGCCTCTTCCTGATAACGTGGTGTGGTACATGGAGTTGGCTGTGCGTTTTGCTAAGGGAAATTCAAGCAGACAATAGGTGAGATATTCTGTGCCATGATACGCTTCCAGTCTTTATTTTCATTTGACAGTGTTTACTGAAAAGCTCTGCCCTATCTCTCTAAACAACCTGATTTCTTACTGCAGGATGAGTTTCCTTCTGGGCCCTGGGATGTGGCAGCTTCCTCATGGCTGTGCTCCTGGCAGCCTATCTTTGCCACCCCCTGTGCTGTATGGGGCTGGGGGTCAGCAGCCTGAAGGGAGGGGGGTGCAGGGGGATACAAAGGGGCCCTGAGCCTGAGGGCAAGCACCTTGAAAGGCAGAAGACATATTCAGAGCGTTCTGAAAGCAAAAGATAATTCCATTCTAGGTAAAACATCAGAGTTGTCTCAGCACTTTGTTCTTGTGGATCACCTGGAGGTGCTTTAGCTGTGGCTAGCGGTGCTTGGCTGGTCAGCAGTTGAGATGCAAGACAGTGCTGATCTTGTAAGCAGAATTCCTTCGGGTATCACTAAAGTTATTAATGCTGTTTCTGTTAGCTAAAAATTTCCACCTACTCTGCAAGAATATGCTTTAAGCCTTCAAATAATACTATATTCCTTACCTTCATAGTCCAATTGTCATGCTTGTATTGACATGTAGGTGTTCTGTTAGTCCAATCTGCTCATCAAGAAGGAATATTTCAGCTTTACTTTGCTCAGGTTCAGTATTTGCATTCGGCACACGAATCTAGCTGGCATGCAAAATGAGTTTCTTGTAAAACCACTTCGTGCCCTGCTCCAAGCTGCCTCTGCCTTTGGCTGTGCTGCTTCAGCCAGTAATCACCAGCAGCTCCAAGGCAGGTACGTGTTGCAGTCCTTATCTGCTTGTGCTGAAGTTTCCCAATGAATTAATGGCAAATGTAGGAACGAGTGCTTCACGTCAATGCGGAGTATTCAACGTGTTGTCTCCTCAAGGAGTGATGGATTTCGGATCAGCCAGTGGGCTGCAGAATGGTTGGGGTGGAGACGTTTGTTTTATGCACACGTAAAGGCATCCTGGAATTGTCAGTAGTTTTTCAACCATTTCCCAAACTGAATGTGAGAAGTCCTCCAGCTGTTCCCACGTAGCTGTTCGGTGCCGTTATCTGAGCAGTGCAGTAGTTAGAAATGCATCTGAGGCTGCAGACACCTAATTATGAACAAGGGACGTTGCCATCAGTCCTGCCAGAAGAAAATCTGTTGTGGACCTGCTCAGATTTCCAGCGAGAAGCAGAATCTATAAAGCTTATATGTAGTACATGATGATGTTCCTCTAGTATTTGACATTTCATTAGAAAAAAAGAAGGCAGCAATGACAAATAAAACACTCTGTGGCTTTAGCCACCAAAGTGTCTCACTCATGCAACGCCTTACATCTCTGCTATTAGTTAATGATACTAATAGCATCCGATACTAAAACACGTCTGGGAGGGACCACATTGCACACTGAGGAAGGGGAACCCATGGCCTTCCACCTTCGTAAGCATCACTGGGAGCTCCTGCCCCACTGGCACCAGTCTTACCAGTATCTCTTGGCTGTCAGTTTGACAGACGAGGTTGTTTGGGGCTTTTTTTGGTTTACTCTTTTTTTTTTTTTTTTTTTTTACTATTTCTTTAAAAAAGTGAAGTGAAAACAGCCCCTTGACAGAAGCTATCAAGGCATAAAAAAGCAGGAAGATGAGAAAAATGTCACCGCTCATAATGATGTTAATTATAAGGTAAATGAATGTTGACGTTTGAGGGTTCAGTTGAAAAGATCAGATGTGCTAAGGCGTAGAGGATCTGTGTAGAGTGTGATGTGGAGAGAGGCAAAGTTGTGTAATGTCTGCACGGTTACCATTTATAGCAGAGCAGGAGAAAGTAAAAGGTTCAGCACTGCTGTCTTCGTCAGTTCTCGTAATTATACAGTGTGAATCTAAAGATACTTTTAAAAGCCTCCTCTCTTGCAGTCTTTCTTGGTCTGATTTGTGATTGCAGAAAGAGGACTCAACGTGGTAAATGTCTTAAAAGCCACTGGGTTAATAGAAGTAATGCGTTCCCTTTCATAATCTGATGTTGTGGTGGATGTTTTGCATTTGCAAGAGGTATGGGTAACCTCAGTTGCATAAAGCGTAGGTTAAGGACTTGATTTTAATCAGAACAGCTCTCCCTGTAGCTGAGGTATACACACGGGTCCTTTCAGCAGAATATTTCTTTGTGTCTCTGGAAGCGTTGTGTCCTTGACCTGAGTGTGTTCATGAGCCCAGTTTACCCACTTTCCATACCTGTCAGTGTGTGCTTCAGACTTTCCTCCCCCCCCCCGTTTTCCTGTTATCCTGGCTGTGAAAGGTGAGGTCACCGGGAGCAGAACGGTCCCTCATGCTCTGTATGGTCTTCCAGATGCTGACAGACCATGCCAGAAACTCAGCTGCATGTCATGAAGTATTTATTTTCTCTATAATTCACACCGTGTTGCCTTTTTATTTCTGGTCCTTTTTAATATGAGTAGTTACTCATGTTTTCCACTTTAATGCAATTATACCATACTTTGCCTTTTCTCTCTTGCAGGTAGCTGACAAGCTCGTTCAGCCATTACGTGGTATTAAATGAAGTAATTGCAATATTAAGTTTTTTATGACATGGAAGAAAGAAATACTATTAAAGAGTAACTGCGTGAGGCTGCCTAGAGAATGAATGAATGGGATCTGGGCTAAAAGCTTGGTAGCAACACGTGCCTGGTGTGCAGGGCTCTCAATCTGACCTCTACATCCCTGCTCTGATGGGACGGGTGCTGGACCAGAGTTACGCATCACCGCTGGAGCTCAGCTCCCTGTAACACTTGGTTTGGGCCAGTACCCAGCTGAAAATAGCAATGATAACTCTTGGGGAGTTACCGTATCACTGTGCTGCATCCTGTCGCCCAGGGCATCGCCTTAGCAGGTTCTCAGAGCCATGTCTGTGACCATCCCAGTCCCCGTGTTCCCAGCAGAGCCGCTCTGAGGCGATGCTCTGCAGTGTGGGGCTGGGTGGGCTGTGTCACCCCATTCTGCATGTGACCTGGAGCACAGCACAAAGCATGGCTGTCGTGTGTTACACGTGGGGAAAAATGAAGGGCCGACTGCAAAGCCTTGTAAGGGAGCGGGCAGGACGTGCAGAGCTGATAAGCACTTGTGGAGGAATTACTCTAAATGCTGTATGTAAATGCTGCTGAGCTGGAGTGCTGTGAATCCCCAGATAAGATGCTGTTGGGTGAGATAACAAAGGTTCAAGGAGTACTGATCTCAGGAATATTTCTTGATAGCAGTTGTGTTTGGATTTAACAAGCTGCCTGGTTCTCCTTGATAGTGAGCTCGCCTCCCTCTCGTGCCTACTGTGGTTTGATTTTTGTGTTTTGGTGATGTTTGTCAACACGAGAGACTGAGTGCATCAGCTGATCTTCACTCCCATGCACCTGCTTGCTGTCACCTCCACCTTCTCCTCCTGGAACAGAGTGACAGTGGCCATAAAAATCCACTCCCAGTTGTATGCTTGGGGATTTAGCAGTGATGCAGCAGTTATAAAACAACTCAGCTGCACCTGGATGGAGTTACCATGGTGAGGAGTGATGCATTAAGGTGTTGAATGAACCTCTTCCTTTGTGTTCACGTGTGTTTCACTAGCCCCAAGCCTCTGAGCATTTGACTGAGCAAAGTATTTTGTAATAGCACAGTGCTTTTCATGAGACAGCACAGCTGTACCATATATTCTGTACCTTAAATGACTTCTGAAATGGATTGCTTTGCTCCTACACAGCTTGCTGAAATGCACTTCTGTGACCTTGGCTCGTTCCTGTCCTCCTTCTCTCGTTTTGTCTGTGGAAGATGAGAGCTGTTTGGGGACATAACAGGTTGTGCCACCACAGTTGCATGGCCCAAAGCCACAGGGTCTGTCCTGAGGGACGATCTGGATTGTAACAGGAATTGTTTGCATGATGGAGATTTTGATGATCATTTTGCAGTGTTTTTTTAAACGCGGCCAATTGAACATTTCAGATGGCTTCTGCAGACATCAAATGAAAAGGGCTGAGATTATTTTACAGCGCTATGGTTTGCATGATAAAAGGGCACCACCAGCTTAGTCGCAGGTGTTTCCCAAAGTCCATCAAGATCTTTTGTCTTCAAAACCTGCTCATGCCTTTGATTACTGCGCTGTGATCAATGTTACAGCAGTAATATCTGGACCTTCCATATTCTCGCTGAAGATAATACCACGATGTCTTTGGCAAAAATACATGAAAAATGAGAAGTTTGCTCTTCCTTCAGGTCCACGTTGCATGTGAAGGCTGCAGGTCAGAAAGTCCTGAGCTCAAAGTCCCCATTGTGAACAGAGAAGTGAGGAGCAAGGGGTCCTTAACAGAGGATCTCTAAGGACGAAGCAGCTCCGTGGCTTTTCAGCCCTTTCTTTCTAAGGTCACACGAAGGCTGCAGTGCATCAACCACTGAGGCATGGGCTCCTGAAGGAGGAGGCAGCGATCAGCGTTGATAACCTGATTAACCTGGTTAATCAAATGCATTGCTGGCTGAAGGGGTGGGAGAGCAGCAGCAGGTAGAAGTTAAATGATGTTGGGCTTTTTTCAAAGCTTTCACTGAGGGAATCCGGAGCTCCTGCTCAGCTGTGGGATGTGCAGCCCTGTGAGATGGATGCAGAAGTCCTTACCCTGTGGGGAGAATGCACTGCCTGGCCCTCACAAACAGTAATTTATGTAGTGGGATCAAAAGCATGGAGTTCTCTCAACAGCAAACTGTTTTGTTACGCTAGCCCCTTGAAAATGGATTTTTTTAAATAATTCACCAAAAAGGATAGGGACAGGCTTGTTTTATGCTCTTCTGCTCCAATTATTCAGTTGCTCGCTAAGTAAATATACATGATCTCGCAAGCACCTCTTCAGAATCTGCCCCGTGCCAGGAAGAGCTGAAGCCATTAACGATGACTTGGAATGGGAAGCATTGGGGTAAGCACAACAGGAAAACACACCTTATTTTTTCCATTACTTTGCTGACTGGTGCTGCTGAAGATGCTTCCTTGTCTCAACTTCCAGATTACAATAAGGCTCAAGCATCAGCTTATCAGTGAATGCAATATCAAACCTTCCGGTGCAGTTTAAGCAGGTAACTCTTCTTCTTTCTAAGGAGGCAACAAGGACAATGAAGTATTCAGTGCAAAAATGAGAATCTGGCTCAACAATTCATTGCTGTAACTGCTATACTGCTTCTCTCACAGGGCTTTGATATCCTGGCAAAATAAGTATTTATTACTGTGCAGGTCTCACGTTAAATAGCGGAGTGTAAAATGACAATGTCAAACCAAGTTAAGAATGTGCTTCATTATGAGAGATTTCCCTGCAATAATCCTATATATTATACTTCTGTAGTCACTGCAGAAATTACCACGGGGACCACTCTACAAACAGCCGCTTCTTCAACATCATCATTACTGAATCTTTGCTCCCTCATAAAAGCTCCTCCTGGTGATCCCACAGATAATCTCTTTGGTTGCCATTTATTTATTAGCCGTGCCTGAGCGCTGAGGCTGTTCTCCCAGCCCTGCTCTAGTTCTGCACCCGGAACAGATCTGGGGCAGAAATGTTCTGCGTGTTATCTGAGAACAGCAGGTAGCTGAAAGCAAAGAGATCGGTGTGTGTATATGGGGTCGTTCCAGAAGGAGCTCTTATCCCAGGCACATCTTGACTTTTCTAAGTAGATTGCACATGAAGAAGGAGCTGCAGCTTTGGGCTTGGGGACCTGAGCTGTGTTGGGTTGTGTCACCTTGGCACCAAAGACCGTTATGCATTGAGCTCTTGTGCATAAAACCCTGAGATCTCCTGACACGCCGTCGGTGGCAGATGAGCACTCCCAGGTTGGTTTTCTGGGAGCGATGCCTAGCTTTTGTTTAATTTCTGCCCTGTCCCAAACACCTTGATCACAGGGTAGGAGTATCAGGAATTAATAAGGTAAACATGTTGGCTGCTGGAAGCAATCCTATCTGTATCTGTTTCGTGCTGGGTTTCCTTGCTGTTTATAGCTCTCATTCAAGGCTTTAATGATATTTGATCTCTCTCTTCAGAAAGTTTTAGTATAGAGGACGTGTATTTTAGCCTGATGAATCTTCAGGGAGGCCTTGTTTACTGAGACTGCTCGAATGACCTCGGGAGGCAGTTCCATCTTTTTCCTCCCCCTGCCTTGCAGGCATAGCACAAGGCAATGGTTCATACTGGAGTCAGAGAGGCAGCTTCAGTGCTGGTGGATGGTGCAGAAAGGGCTCCCATAAACCAAAGGGCACCAGTTGGAGTGTGCCTTCATTGGCAGAGTCCAATATCCTTAGTGTGGAATATACTTAGGGAAGTATACTTGGGAATATCCTTAGTAGGTTCTGTTCACTTGGATTGTATCTCAGGTCTGGGTATTGTTGCAAAAGAGATCCTGGGGTTGGACTTGCAGCAAGATCCCCTGGCTTGGCATTAGGTCTCCAGCTGCTGGCATGTGGTGCTGGCTGGTGATGCTCAGTGCTGGGAACTGCTGAGAGCACTGCCACGGCTCAGCAGCTTCCACACTTGATGCTCTCTGTATCGAAATACATGAAAGCTTAAGGAATGTAGAGCAGTGCTGAGGCTGGAATTTAGGGACCAAGTGGCTTCTGTGGATTTGGCTTGAAGCCACTGCGCAGCTTTTCTTCAGTTTAGGGCTTCATGCTAAATTAATGTCTAGAGTAAATAAGCAGATGGTTCCACTAAACCCTTTTCAACAGAAATTCTAGTCTCACCATCACTGTGCTGCAGTTGGAAGTTTCCAAGTAAACAGTCTTGACCGTGATAGTTCAGAACTGTTCTGTCTGCTGAACGATTCGAAGTGTCCCCCCCATGTACATACCCAGGGGGACAGCTGTGGTGGTCCCTGCTGCATTTGGCAGATTTGGTGACGGTTGGAGCTGTTGGACCAGCCCTGCATTTCCCTGTGCTGCACAGCCCATCAGCTCCCTACTGCTTTGTAAAGGGTAGAAGATGGATTTTCTGTGTGTGGTGTGTTTGTGTCATTATTTATTATCAGCACTGAGTTACAGTTCCATATAGGAACTCCAGTCACATTCAGATCCTACAGTGCTAAATACTCTCTGCCTCGGAGAACTTGCAATTTGTGATGACTTCCTTCATGCCAAGGCTGCTTTGCATTCTGTTGTAATCCCTACAGCCATGACTGCTGTAATTCTCACATGTCTTCGTAGAGCTGTCAGCTCTCTGAGCTCCAGATTGCAAATCTTGTTTTCTGCAAGTTTCTGTGACTGCTGCGTTGTAGAGGAGCCTCTGTAGAAACTACAGAGCCAGAACCAGACAGCAGCTCCTGTCTGGATCAGGCACGAAAGGGTTCTGGTCCTGGCTCAGGTTGTAACTGAATGGTGTCTTCCATTTTTAATGTGACTTTGGAAGGCAGCGTCAGCTTGGTGAGCTCTGTGGATTTAGAAATGAAGGTGCCTCGACCTGGTAGAGCAGCAGCTCCCGAAAGGAGCAACCTTGGCTGGAAATGGACAGGCTGAGATGTGAGCTTCGTTGGGCTTGTTGGGCTCAGCCTCCAGAATTCTGTTGTGCCAGCACAGCCCGTGGCTTTCCAGCCTCATCTGTCAGTGCAGAGTCCACGTTTAATGGAACTTAAGAGCATTGTTAGCCTGACAGAGACATGAGTGTATCTGTGCACGCAGTGATGGAAATGGCTGCTATTTATCAAGTAATAAACATAGTGTCTCTTGCTATCAACACATCTAACTCTGCCTGCACGGAGAAAAACAATCTCTGTAACACTGATAATAAGGCAGAAAGGGTTTATAGGAAATTGTAATAAAGCTGTGGCAGATTTCTTTGGGGGATTTGCAGTGCGGCGTTAGTAAGCTTCAATTGCATTAGCTGTTCTTCTGTTGTGTTGAATTAGTGTCTGTTGTCTCCTGAATAGAATAAATATAATCACGTTTGTTACCTATCTGTTGGTATGACAGCAGCCCAGTGCTGTTGGTGTAGCAGGATGATGGGAAGTGCTCCGTGGAGTGCAGTGCAGCTCCAGCAGCAGCTCCTGCTCGGCGTGTGCTGCTCTGATGGGCTGTGCCCTTGCAGTCCCACTCTGTGCCAAAAAGACACGCTCTGCTTCTGCAGTTGGCTTCAGTCCTCTTGAATCCGTTCATGGCTGCATTAAGGACGCTTTGATCTGAGGGAATGGGCCCTTCTCCATCCGTCTGCACAGAGCCCCGTGCTCTCCCTGCTGGTTCTAACATGGCTTTAGCTGCAGGACGGCGACCACTGAGACGTTGTGCTCGTGGCCAGCTGGAGCCCCTTGCAATTACCTTTATGCACCATCTGCATTTTGCTCCTCGCTGCCCTAAGTGGCAAAGTCTCAAATCGTGCCTTCAAGTTGAAGTGGGTTTTATTCCAGAAATGCACATCTAAATTTGCTTAACGCCTTGAAAGCTAAGTGTGTACCTGCAAGATAAGCCATGTGATTTTGGGTATCCAGCACCTACTTATACACGAGTGTGTGTATATATGTATGTAATACTGCCTATGTAAATGCAAGAACCCAATTACGAGCTGTAGGTGGATGTGTGCTGCTGAGCTTCATAAGAATTCCCCAGAGATCATTGTTATCTGTTGGGCTGCTCCATCATGACAGTCTCAGCAATGCATAGAGACTAATGAATTCTTTCATGAAGTGCCCATAATTAATCCAGAGTAGAGATCCAAGAGAATTCAGACTAATGAGACTGAGATAATTCTGAAACGTGTCATAGGTGAAGGAAAACAGCAGAGAAATCAGATCCTCAGCTCCTGAGCACGGTGTGATTTTGTTTGGCTCTGCTGCTGCAGTGGAGCCACGTCACCTTGGATCAGCCAGGGCTTTGCTTTATGCTCTTTTAAGGATGAGCTGGGGAAATGTCACTTAAAAAAATGAGGAATTAAGGACTTCAGTGTAAAGGCTCCTGCAAAAAAAAAGAAAAAAATTATTGATTTGTTTTTAGCCAGCAAATTTATCTGGGAGCAGGCGGTAATTAAAGTCGATGCCAATGACTGAAGTTTTGCTGCCGTGCAGAAACGCTTTCATCTTTTGATGGAATACTAAACAAAAAAAGAAAAAAAAAAGAAAAAGAGGGAGAGAAGTGGAAGCAAGCTGAGACATAAAGTTATGGGATTGCACTCCCAGCGCTGGCTGCTGGGAGTGGAGGGGGCAGGGAGCACGGCTGCTGGAAGGCACTGGGAGCGGTGCAGTGCTCTTGGAGTCAGGGCTGAATCCTGCTGAGGAAGATGAGTGCAGCTCTGCTGGGAGGAGGCAGTGTCAGAGCATCTGAGGTCAGACCACACGACCTGGGCACGGGGAGGGGAGTTCAGCACAGAGCTGCATCCAGGGACTGAGAATCAGATGCAAACTCCTCATCAGCAGAGTGCTGTCATTGAGATGCAGCTGTGTTCTTTCCATCCCCGACAGCATTTAGCAAGGAACAATAACTTAATCTAATTATTCATTTTCCATATAAAAGTCCATTGTGCTGGGATGTCTCTTGTCACCAAAAAATGAGGTGTAGAGGTGCTTAAGTATACTTTGTTTAAGAGACCTGACACGCTAAATAAGATGCTCTAAATTGATGATACTTAATTCAGCTCTCATGATAATTTGAGCAGAGGTTTGGATGCGAAGTTAGAAGTACAGGTGAAGGGAATAATAGCACACAGCTACAGCAGTGTGTCCCCTGGTTGTGCTGAAAGGAAAAATGGCATACAGCCATACTGCTGTTTCTTCCAGGCTCTTGTGCCTGGGTGTGCTGGTGCAGATCAGGGATTCTCGGTCCCCCTGGCCCACCCTAAGGAGCAATTGCTTGAAAATAAAGGCTGTAGAAGTTTTTATTCTAAAGATAGAGGGTTGTTGGAAACGCAGTGCTCTGAGACTCACGATAGCCCTTGTGCCTTCAAGTTGACATTAAATCCATTACCTCACAATGATGCTCTTGGCAGAACGGGGTTTCAGGGGGAGCTCTTGGCTCCAGTTGTGACCTCTGGTTCTGTGCTCTCCTGCAGTCAGTTTGTGTGACATCCACACCATGAGCTCTCCGTTGTCTTTGGGTTCTTCAGGGAGACACTATGGTCAAACTCAACGCTCATCAACTTGCAGGGGGGTTAAAATTGGATCCTCTGCCTGCAAATGTCTCCTTCCTCTATTCTAGAGCTTCTAACTCGCTTTCTGACTTTATTGATTTTTCTTTTTCTTGCTTTCTCTCCGTGTAGAACAAAATTAAAGCAGGAATTGGGATTGTAAATAGATAATGGTGCGTGAATGCAGATTAATCATTGCCATCCATGTACAATAATACTAATTGCACCAAGGGAAGAATGGTTGAGTGAGTGGTATAAATATTTAATGCTTGAATCCAATGTGAAATTCAAGAGTGAAAGAAGAACCAGAGAAAATAGTGCAGTTGAGAAAACCACACTTCACAGCTTTTGCTCAAAAGAAGAGTTTTGGTGCCATTAACCTTTCTATATTACGGTATAACGGAGCATTACAGGAGCTGAGTCTAACTTGGAGGCTTCAATTTCACTTAAGAAAAAGTGCCTTAGTGCTTAGATTAGAAATACTGGAAGCTATTTGGGGTGGAACTGGTAAAACTCTCCAAAGCTGTTGCTTGAGAGGTGTGTTTTTCACAGCCCATCCAAACCTGCATGTGGGGAGGGGACCCTGGGGATGGGATGGGGATCAGAAACTGCCTCAACAAAGTGGGGGATGGGGAGGAGTGAAACTCTGCCTATCTGCAGATGTGTGAGCAAGAATAATGCACTCCCAAATACTGCTGAGGGGTTCAGGGACCATGCAGCTGCTTCAGTTCGACTGTTTAGCTGTAATTAAATATTCCATTATCAGACGTCCCATATCTGACCTCAGTCCCAAATATGTTTGTTTGAATTTCGTTCCTTGAAAAGGTTTGAAATTAAGCTGGTTTCAGAGACGTTGGAGTTTGTATTTCAAAAAGGTCTGCAAAACTGACATGAAATTATCAATTGTGAAACGTTTAGGAGCAATCTCAACCAACCTGCAGTGTAAAGAATGCCTGCAGTTGTGGTTCATAGCTGTGCAGAAGTCAGCTTCACCCCATGAGATGCCGGAGGTTTAAAGCCTGTACTGTAGGTGGCAGAGGTGCATTAACTATGCAGCGTAATCATCTCTGCTGCTTCATTAACGAGTGGAGCAGGAGTGACATTGCAGATCATCTACCCGTGCTGCCAAGTGTCGTCCCAATTCCCTGCTGTTTGCCTTGGGAAAAGGGAAGAGTTGTGACCTCTGGAGGTGTTATTTGGGTGAAGGACTTTGGGAAATGCTTTCTAGGCTGTCGGTTCTACTGTTGAAAGTGGACAGTTATAGAATATAAAGTACCCTTTGAAACCCAATAGATATACAGTGTACTTTTACCTTCATCTAAAAAAGCATAGATAGCAAAGTACCAATAATTTTTGAGTCGGTGACAGTCCGTGATTAAAAAATTAAATGGGTTTTAGTTAACAATAATAGGATTCCATAATAGCTTTTGTCATGGTAGTGTTATTCCCTCGCTGTGCTTAATGCTCCCATTATACACCTCAATTCAAGGGTGCTGTGACTTAAGTAAACACTGTTCCAGACTGAGACTTGGCATGTGATGCCTCTGCTGAGAAATATGGGCTGAGTTTAATAAAGCAAACAGCATCATACTTCTTTTTTTTTGTTGTTGTTAAAGAAGTGTAAGATGGTGCGCAGGGAGCAGTTGCTGTAGGACTGTTAATGGGCTGTGGAGCGCTCCACCTCACATTTGATGGCTGTAATCTTTACTCCAGGTTGGGGTAGATCATAAATCTAAATTACTTCTTGCTGGCAATTTGTGGAAAAGGAGATTGTTCTTGCAAACCTTTCTTTTGCTCAGCTAAAATAAACATTTGTTTTCTCTTTTAGCAGAGCTAACCGGACTCGTCTCATATTCACGTAGGAGGAGGATCGGCTGTGGAAGGACGTTTGGTTTTTGGTGTAACTTACTGTCAAAATAACACTTGGCTCTCCTTGGTTGCTTTCTTGCAGGTTCACTGGGATGAATCTGCCCGCCCCGGTTATCAGCAGTAAAAATTGGCTGCGGCTTCACTTCACATCTGATGGCAACCACAGGCAGAAGGGGTTCAGCGCGCAGTACCAAGGTGAGCACTCACTGCCCATCCTCCAGCTCAGCGAGTGCCTTCAGCCAGCTGTTCCTTTCCAGGGATCTCTAGATGAGTTCTACCTGATTCTTTGGTCTTTGAGGCCTTAATTTTCTGCCTGGATTGCCAGGTGTTTGTGGTACAGAGAGCTGCTGTTGGCGATGTGTTGGAAATAGGAATGCTTGAGAGTTACTGGCAAATTCCTTTACCCTGTGTCCTTTGGTTCTGGCAGTGCCACACGGTGAAGTCCCACAGTGACCGTGTGCTGTGCACTCTGCCCATGTGAGGTGTTGCTGGGTCTGCTGTGAGTGAGATAGAAACTGTCCTGTGCTTACTGTGGTCTCTAGAAAGATGAAGTTCAGGCTTGGGGTCTAAGAGTGTTGTCGAGTGAGGAAATGCTCTGGGGCAGCAGCAGAGAACTGCTCCTCTTCCAAGGCTTGTAAGCAGCCATGGGATACCACAGCTCAGTGCATCCTGTGTGCCATAGGAAGGTCGCAGAGGCAGGATCAGCTCCAAAGGCAGAATCAGGGAGGGAGAAACTGAAATAGAGGAGCTGGAAGGGCTGTCCAGCTCACACCCAACCTCCAGCATTTCTCAAAAGGAAGAAATGGGTCTTGGGGGAGGATGGAGTGCCGTAGCACTGACTGACAGGAGCAAAGGGAGAGGGAGATGAGTTTCCTTTCATAAATCTGTAATCTTGCCCTATTCGTTCCTTGTTTGTTTGGCCTTAGCAATGTAGCCATGGCCTCAACAAGAGCTTTGCATTATGAATCACAGTTGTTCCTTAACTTTCCTTGTGCTCTTCTAATGTAGAAAGGTGTTTTTTATTTTAAATGGGAATTAAAAACCTTTTTTGTTTTTTTTTCCTGTATAACACAAGCGACTGCATGCCGCTGATGGCTCCGGATAAGACATTTTCTTTGCAGTCATGATTGCTGCTTTCTATTGAAACACCTGTCTGAATCATCCTTTATTTCTTAAATAGAAAAGTAGAGATTAATGTTATAATTCCCTCTGATTAGATTAATGTCAGGGGGGTTCTAATCTAGCACGCTCCTTGGAAGCTGTTTTGTTAGATATAATGAACTGTGCTTTTGTGTATTGAGGGTTTGAAAGATGAACTGAAAAATGTGCTCTTGGAGCACCGCTGAAGGACATCGAACACCACCGATGCAGGACCTCCATGTGGGTGGCAGAGGGAGTCTGACACCCATTCCTCAGTCCCTTGCTGGGTGTTCTGTGGTTTTTCAGGGTATTTCCACCAGTTAGGAAAGATTTCCATACCTTAAAAGCAAAGAACAAACACTACAGCAACAAAGCAACTCAGGACACGAGGGCAGGATTTTTGCAGCCAATGAATCTGTGCTGACAGAGCATTCCAAATGCCAATACAGCTTCAGAAAACTCTGCATAACCCTTTCAGAGAGACATGACTTTGTTTGAACATAAATATTTTAACAGAGATAAATAAATAAGTAGATACAAAATAGGACATGTAATGACTTATAAAGTGGAGCAACTCAAATGTGGTTTTTTTAGCAGTAGAGAGATAAGCAAACCTCAGGGTTGTCCAGGAGAAGGAAGGAAGGGAGGGTTAGGATTAATCTAATTTGTTGTTGGTTTTCCAAAGATACGTTCATCATTTATTAGCATCCTGTTTCCTCTGAGATGTATCTGGCTTTGCTGATAGTCCATAAGAAAATCATTTCCCTTCCAACTTGTTTAACATTGATACTTAGATTGAGCAGAACTCCTTCTTAGTGTGCTCCATTTCAGCTCTTGCTAATCCATGCCCCAGTTTAGAAATCTCTTTATGAACATAAAAGCAAGGTTCGATTGAATCAGCCCATATACAGGTTTTCTTTATGTTGAATACAGTAAATTTATTCCTTTGCAGGGAGTGTGGAAATGTTTTTCCCTTTCCTGTCTTTTATGTAAGGTGAATCTCGCATTCTTGCAAATACCGTGTTCTGCATCCTGTGAAAGCAAATGAAAGGAACCACAGATAAATCAATGCATTGATCTTTTTTCCTTCCTCCCTTGCATCCCACTCCCTCTGTCTTCATTTCCCAATGGGTGCTGTGTACCTGCAGGTGATAAGAGACTAAGCTAGGTGTGCCTTGCTTGGGACAGGTAACAGTCAGGGTGAGGAGCCAGGGATCCCTGTCGGTCATCAGTGCAGTGATGAGGTACTGAAATCAGGTAATGAAAAAGCTGCTGAATTTAAAATGATGCCAAACAGATCTAAATGATGATCGGCTGGTGTAGTCCATCTCTCCAGCATATATTTTATTACTTAAGTAGGGTCCCAAATTGCTTTTTAGCTGATTGTTATCAACACATAAATGCAGCTTTTATTGATCTGCCCTCCCCATTCCCCTCCCTTTCTGTCCTGCCCTCACTCTCAGGTAGAAAGATAAATGTGGGTGAGTTGCAGCCCATAGCAAAATGCAGAATACTGGCAGGCCTGCTATCTTTGATAATGGTCTCATGAACTCTTTTGCACATATCACACCACCTAAATGGCTTTTAAGCATATGTACTTGCAGGTTGTACTTTTAAGCATATGTACTTCTCCTCACCTCCAGCTTGAGTGAGAGTCCCCATAAGCAACCTGCTCCAATATCACAGGTGATACTAGAGCATCTCAGCAGGAGGAAAATAAAGCACAAAACTGATCCAGGCAAGCCAATATTTAATAGCAGTCCCCCAGCAAGGGGAGCAGAAATTAATAAGATAGATTTTTTACTGAAATGTGGTGTTTTTGTTGTGTTTTTTTTTTTCAAATTAAAAATAAATAAATGTCTCCTTAAATTCTCATTTAAAGCAACATGAAACAGGTTAGAAAGAACATCCCAGAATGCTTGCTCGCTGGAAAAGCTTTGTAATGTCATCTTTTAAATCTGACAGGATGCTGAGTATTCCATTAGATCTATCAGAAACGTGTGAGCAGCAAACCCCTCCAGAAGACAGAGGAGCTTCTGTTCATCCAATTATCCTGACACCAACCTTTGTAGTACTGCTCCACATTCAAATCTATAAACAGTATAAATTTTCATATCCTACACTTTTGAGGGAATGGCTGGGGGAATTCCTCTTTATTTTGTTGAGAACAGAGGTGATACTGTATCCTGAGTTGCTCTTATCTGAAGTAAGTCTCTTGTAAAACTTGACTTCATCGTTGTATCTCCTTGTAACAAAGCAGAGGGTTAGGGAGAGTGGGAATGCACTGATCTGTACCACTTATTGGTGACAGAGGTGGAATGCAATTGGGGTAATACACAGGGCATACTTAATGGGCAGCGCAGCTCTGTGTATTTTAGAACTGGTCCCCAGCAGCAGCAATCTGGTTTCTGCTGTTTTTGTTGCTGTTGAGTGGTTTTGTGCTAAATTTTCTGTCAGTCCCAACCTGTGGGAGTGGGCCAGGATCTTGAGGCAGGCAATGAATGTGATTACACCTTTTCTAACTGAGTATATCCTTTTAAAAATTCCCAATTGTATGCCAGGCCCAGGTGCATGCAGTCTGTGAATTCTCCGTAGCTGTGCCATGAGCAGCTCTGAGTGATGGTGCTCTGCAGCACTGTAACAGAGCAGTGAGTTGGATACTGCAAAGTCATCAGCGCTGTACATCCTCTAATAGCTCAAATTTAGCTCCAGGTACTTGGGCTTGACTGTATTTATTGTCTGGGAAGGAATGCTGGCTGGGAGGGTTAGTCCTAGCTGAGGCAGGAAGGTGATCCAGGCTTCCCCTTTTAGCTTTTGTGGCCTCATTCTTTGTTTATACATCTCGACACTGTGTTATATTGAAAGCCTTGAGATTGGGCTGCAAATGTCCCGTAGTTAGTGTAACATTACCTGGAGGAAAACAGTGCTGTTGGGGCATTCTGAGGCCTGCTGCCTTTCTCTTGGGGCATCTGCAGATAGATTACAGTCAGAAGGAAGTGGGAATGTCTTAGATTTGCTTTGAAATTGGCATAGAGTTAATTTTTCCCTCTTAATTAAAAAAAAAAAAGGCAATAAACCCCCAGCAGATTACAGATACTAATACCAGACGACATAAGCTTTTCTGAATGAACATTTTTTAAGGTAATTCAGACCTCGGTTTGAAGTTATGGTTTATTTAAGGAGAAGGCAAAAAGCTGTAGCCAGATGACGAACAAAAAGCTGCATGCTGTAGCAGTGAGCACAGAAAAGCACTACCTTGGGTAAGCTTCAAGGAATGATGCTTGACATCTCCCCGTCTGAAGCTCTTGCAAACAGACGTTATTAGCATATATTATTTTTTTCAAGCCAAAAAAGCATGATTAAAAAAACCTTGTTAGTTATATTGGTAATTTTTCTTGACAACTTTGTCTTCAGAATGTGCTAATTTAGAGATGAAAGTATGATGAGATAAAGAAGAAGAAAAGAGCAGTTTGAAGTGGAAGACGGACTGCTTTTCTCCTAGATAAGAACTGGCTCATCAGAAAAAGGGATCCCAGAAAGCAACATGGACATTGTGCTTTCTGATGTGAAGTTATTCTTTAACCACATTAACTTCAAATACGCCAGTAAAAATGCTGCTGTGTGTTAGTCAAAAACGTCTGTGTTTATGCTGCAGGAAGCTGTAGTGTCTGTGCCAGCATCCAGATGGTTTTGGTGGTGTGGGCTTTGTGCAAACCCCTCTTGTGCTGAGAGAACCTCAGTGCAGCCAAGTCCAGATAATAGGAACAGATAGTTTCATTGGTCATCTTTGTATTGTGTACGGTGATGGGATCCTTTAGGCAATGGATTGGTTGTGATCTTGCTGCTGCCCTCGTGTCCTCTCACCTTCTAGATGAGATTTAGAGCAGGAGATCCAGGACCACTGCTGGAGAACTCGTGAACAGCTTATACTTGTAATGCCCATGGCTGTTAACAGTGGGTCTGCAATTCTGCACTACTCCAATAATAAGCCAGGCTGGGTCAGCTTGGCTCAGTTCTACAGAGACACTAGTCCAGATCTCATAGGGGTAAATGAATGGGGGGACTTAATGGATTTGAGGGGTTTGGAAAAGTTGGCTAAACGTTTGGGTGGTGTGCAACTGTTGCTGCATTCTCATTTAAAATAATCATTTGAAATGATATCTAAATACATTCTCTGTTTCCCTTTTTGTTTTAAATCTGTCTCTGTAGTCAAAAAGCAAATGGAACTGAAATCCAGAGGGGTGAAGCTGATGCCAAGCAAGAACAGTAACCAGAAGACATCAGTGTGTAAGTGTTCTGACTCCTCCGTATGCTCTCTTTGTAAAATGGTCTCCTTGAACATCCCATTTGACTTCCCAATAATCTCTAAAACTTTGTCACTCTTAAAAGTTTTAATGCTTTACCCTTTCTTCCCTTTGCATTACTGCATCACTCCCTCCCAGTGCTCTATTCACAAGCATATACTAACCCCTTACAGAGGGTATGCAGGGGGGGTTGGTGTGTGTGCATTTAATATATACTGTATGCTTCCTATTCAGTGACAGTCCGGGCTTCATTACTTCTGTCTTATTTTAGTGTGGAAAGTGTCAAAATGTAAACAGTTTGGAAATCTGAATTAGTGTTACTACTGCAAAACCAGGGATAGGGATAAGGAACCACAAAACAAACAGAAACCCATGAACCTGTTAGAAAATCTACAGAAGCAACAGCAGTCTTTGTTTTCCTCTTTGCATTTTATTTAATTATTCATCCCTGCAGAAAACTCATGCCACTTCAGTGTGCAAAAGCTTATAATATGGACTTTTATGCTCTCTGTATGAGTTTCTTACGTTCCATACGTCTGATGTTTGATATCTGTTAGGGAGATACTCAGAGTGTCACGATGTCACTGGTTTGTTTTCCTCTGGCACTAAGTGAATCCATTAGATCCATTCATCTTTACATGAGGTCCTTTTCAGAAGCAAGGCTCGTAGTTTCCTTGTGCACGTGGCTCTGAGCAGATGGCTGTGCTCCTGGGGGGCTCTAAGATTAAACATGAGGGATCTGAGTTACTTCACATAATATTTCATAGAAACTTAAATAGGATCAGGATGTAGTCTTTCTTAAAATCGTGTTTGGAAGAGAGGTTGTGCTTGTTCATTTTCTGCATAGCCATTACACTCATCAAAGAGGCACTGTTTGGGCATTCCACTTGCCTGAATTTCAGATGCAAAATTCAGTTAAGAAAAACGGATGAACTGAATTTAAAAGGTTGCTCGCTGTCTGAAATGAAAACGGCGCTTTCAGGTTCACATGAGAGTGCTGACAGTGCCCAGTTGGGCAGGAGAAAAGTCCAACAAGATAACTTAGTAGCAGGATGCAAATTACCCAAGATCTCCAGAGTGGAAAATGCTGAGGTATGAACAGATAAAATTCAGTTTTAAGAAAAGCCCTGAATCCAGGATGCTCTTGGTCCTGAGAAATGTCCTTGCCAAGTCGAATTTAATTGATGTTTTAAGGTATGATAAATATTTTGACACTTAATTGAGGGTGAAGTTATGATAGAAAACACCCCAATCATTGATTGAGTGAGCCCTGGAGCTCCGGAAGATGAGAGGATGTGTTTGTAGTGGGATTTGTGTCATCTGGGATTTTGGGATGCATGCAGAGATTCTTCCCCAAGTGAAAAATGATTATCTCCGTAGCCCGACGTGTATTTTCAGGTGGGTGGCTCCACTTTTGAGGATGAAGTTGCTGGAAGTTGTCGGTGCCTCTGCCCAGTCTGTCCTCACCCAACAGAGAGCAGACTGCAGCCTTGAGTGCTGCCAGTTCAGCATCTTGTGTAGTGCTAATCATGTCATAATTGATAAGACATAACCCAGCGTAGGAAGACAGCTTAGCTTGGGAGCTGTTGAGCTGTGGTAGTATAGGTGGTGGTGGTACTGTGGCCCAAATTCCTTCCTTTTATAGTGTGAGGTTTGCCACAACCCTTGTGTCTTTAGCTCCTTCCATGTACACTGCACTCAGCAACATCTGGATTGTAAACCCCGATTACCCCTCTATCCTGCACAGCCTTCTGCTGTCACACTCCTGTTACAGTAAATTTTCAGCTTCAGAAACGCTGACTCCAATAGGAGGTGTCTCCAGAAAATGGTTTATTTTCAGAAAATGGAGCCCCAAGTGTTATCTTCTTTTTTCCCCTGCATTTCTGATTTGCTTGGCTAGCCGTGCCCCCTCTTCTCTGAAACTTTCATGAGCTTGAGAGCTGTGCATCACAGGACTGTGCAGGTGGGACAGGCTGATTAAAGGTCTCCGAAGTTTGATAGTACTGCTCTTGTCATTTCATCGCACTCAACTATCAGAAATTTAGAGATGTCTGTCTCCTGGTAAAACCAGAGCTGTGCCGTGCTTTACTTTCAGACCCTTTCCTGCCAGCAGTGGTTTCTGGTGGTCCTTGCACCTCTCCTTTGGGTAGCGCTGCTCCTTCTTTGAAGAAATGAGGCAGCTTGCAGCTCCACGCTTGCTACCCTATAGATCTTTCAGAGGATTTCAGTTCTGCTGAATGGATGCTGTGGTTACTTGCCAGATTGAAGCCTGTTCCATGTGTCTGAATGGAGGCAAAATGCATTCACATCACAGTTGTTCATACTCTTTCAGGAAAAGGATATATTAAAAAACCCATGGAATTTGGTGGGGGACGTGCTAATTTTGTTCAGTTGCAGTCAAACGTGTTGATTTGAAATTTAAATCAAGTGCTTCATACTATTCACCATCCCTAAAATTAACTGGGCATCATGCTGTAGTCATTTTTAGAGGAAAAGTAATGCAGCTCTGAAGAACAACCAATGAAAAATGCAGTTTTAAATCTGAGATTACGTTCAGGGGATTTCTTCTGACAGTAACTGAGGGACACATCGTTTGCATGTGCGGTATTCCTGAAGCAGTGAGAAAATGTATTGCATGCAGTATGTGAATGTGTGTATTCCATGTTCATACAGCGGGGAAAACAGAGTACCTTGCTTTTACAAAAGCATCAGAGTTGCTTTTGTGACGTTTGAATGAGGCACACCTGAAAAGGCACTGCTGGACATCACTGGAAGGGGCTGTGTGAAGCAAAGGATGCTCTGTGTACCTTCAGACGTGTCAGTTTTTACTAATTATGCAAATGCAAAGTCGTTTTGGAGGGCTAAGTGTATGGGAGCTGCTGGGTTCAAGGCTGCTTTCTGCATCAGGTGCTGAGCAGTGTGTGTGTGTGTGTGGGTCTCTGCCGTACTGCAGCAGCACAGAGGAGCGTGGGGCAGAGGAGCTGCAGGCAGCGCTGGGCTCAAGTGGGCTGTGCTGCAAAGAGCCTTTGCAAAACGTCTTCAGAATCTGTGAGGCTGTAACGTTTTGAACTCTCTCATACTTCGGAGCTATTTGCAGGTGGCAGCAAGGTGTGAAATCCGGGCTCAGAATTTCCCAGATCATAACAGTACGAAAGATGCAGCTGGAAGCGGTCGCTGGCAGTGCTGGGCTCTCCCAGCCCAGGTTTTGCACGGTGCTAGCTAGACATGGGAGTGCTTTAGGGCTACGTGTGTGCCATGGAGGTTTTGGAAGTGTTTCATGTTTGCTCCAGGGCATCCAGAGGATCTCAGAAGGGCTCTGAGCACGCTGTTGGGTGGAGTGTGTCCCAGCAGATCCGCTCTCCTGAGTTCTGTAACCCACTCGTGTGCTCGGATGGCTGCACGGATTAACTGTAAGCCTTACAGCGATTCATTTGACGTTTTTAACTGATAACTGAAGCGATCTCACTCCCCTTGCACCAGTTGGAACAGCTCACCTTCTTTCACTGTATTTTTCATGCTGAGAAACGCTGAGTTTTTGTAAAAAGCAAAACAAATCAAAAGCAGATGAAAGCGGCCATCTTCTGAGTTCCTGCTTTTCTGTAGCTCATATTTGACATTCCTAAATTCAGTAAAAAATTGTCCCTGGGGAATCTCTCTGAACTTTATTAACATGGGGAAGTACAGAGAGCTAAGGAGGGTTCTCAGGTCTCTTAAGAGATGGAGTAAAGTAGTGTGGCAAACGGAGCAATCGACACTGGGTGTTACTGAAAACACGACAAGAAAGAAGTTGTTGGAAGGAAATAGGAGGGCAAAGGGACAGGAAAAGATGGTGTTCTGGGAGAAGGAATCCTTGAGCCTCCAGCACGTAACTTCAGCACCTCATCACAGCTTTTAAGACGTATTGTTTTCTTTGTAACCCTGAAGCACCACAGCCTTGGTGTAAATCAGTCGAACCTTTAGGAAGATGAGCGCAGTACGGACAGCGTGTTCTCAGCATAACAAGTGTGGTCTGTGAACTTTGCTTTAATTCCATTCCTGCGTGTGCATTTAAAACTAAAGACAGAAGAAGAGAAGTTGCTGTGGCCATCTAATCCATCCTCTGCTTTCCTTTTGCTCTCCTTTGTGTCTACAAAGTCAAACGTCCAAACTACCACGCCTTGCCTTTCTCCTCGCTCTGTTTGTATCTAATCTGCTCACTGGTTTATGTATACGTATTACACGGGCATTAATAAAGTGCTAGGTAATGAGAGAAGAACTGGTTGTAGTCTTCAGAAGTGTGACTGATAATTTGCATCCTGCCCTCCGGTGCCTTTGGGTTTTGCTGCTCATCTGTAGCCTTGCCTGCTCCCGAAGCCTTGAATCAGGTTTGCTGTCATCCTGTTTGGGACATAATAAATGGATGTACAGCAGCTCAGAATAACTAACACGGGTGTAACTGATGTTGTCTGGTAGACTTCTGACCATGGGACAGAGAATGTGATGTGGGAAGGCAATCTGGTGATGTGCTCTGCAGGAAGGAGTGTTTCAGTGCAGGCGTGTGTGGAAGCTGTGTTGGTAAACGTGTGCACCACGGGCTTGTCTCCTTGGTTGGTGCCTTTTTACTCTGGAGAAGCATTTTTTCTTAAATCCTGTGTAGATTTGTGATGTACGTGTTCTGTACTGAAGCAGCCTCCACCTTTTTGTGGGTATTCTGACCTTATTCTCTTCTCTGACTGAGGCTGTTCACTACACGTGCTTTTTCATGCTGTAAATTCCCATTTGCTTTGTGCATCATTAGAGTAGAAGCGTTAGGGCATGTCCCACACCTCGGGAGCTCTGTAGATTACATTCAACATCCTGATGGAAACTACAGGCAGTGTCCCCAGGTGGTTACTGAGAGCTCCACCAGGTGGGCCAGCTCTTCTGTGCCACTGTTCTGGCTGACACTGAAATGTGCCTGAAGCTCCTGCCGCGATGAGACAATGTCTGGATCACACAGTCAGCTTCTTACAGGGGTACTAAGCTGTTCAACTGCAGACTGGCCAAGTTAGCAAAAAGTTAGCAGCAGATTACAAGCTGCTCCATTTTTTTGTGTGTATTTAAGCATGAAATTTATCAGGGAAGAAGGGAGAATAGACCAGACCCAAACAGTACAAACCCACCGAGTTATCCTGCAGCTCTGATGGCTGCTGGAGATGCTGCTCGTGGTGCCAGGTTGGATTATGGCTTCTCTAGTGCCAGGCACTGTTCCTGAAGGTACTGCAGAGCTCTGCTCCGAGGAGGGCTCCTTCCTTCCAACTCAGAGTCATCAGCCTGGGAAATGTGGCAGCAAAGCTTTGTAGCTACAAAACGCAGCCATCAAAAGATGCTGTGTGCTGCTTTCATGCTTCTGTCTTGCTCGTGTCTCTGCTTGTCCACGTGACGGAGCTTAATGCGAGGTTATGAATATGCAGAAAGGGGAAAGCAGTTCCTCAGGAGGCTGGTTTCCCATCAAGCTGTATCTCCTCCTGGACGAGGAGGCTGAGGCAGCAGGGCAGGGCTGCGCAGTGCTGTGCTGAGGGGCTGCTGGGGAAGGGACAGCAGAGGGATGGGATGAAGAAGTGCTTGGGCTGAGGAGCAGTTATGAGCTGTGATGCTTTCTGCAGACAGACAGCACTTGTGTAGGGGCTCACATGAAAGCAGTGACCCCTCCATCCTTTTAGGTAGTGTTATCTCTTCCAGCTGTAGTGATGGACTTGGATGAGATGTAATTACCAAATGAATAACGTTTTGATGGCCCTGCCTTTTGTGTGCTCACGCTGTGCAGCCTGTGTTTGTGTAGACACCCCATGTGCTTATCTGCTCATCTTCCATGGCCAAGCCTCCATATTGCTCAGTGCTGTGCAGATCTCAGGCTGCTGATCTGGTGTCTGCTGGAGGAAAGCTGCAGTGTCACTGCACACTGTGCTGCTCAGCAGCAGCTCTGTGCACTGAGATCATTCCCTTGATCGAGGGACTGGTGGAGGTGGAAGGGAACATTCTCACTTTTTGTTTATGCTTCATTGTCTCAGCCTCGCTGACAAGAGATGGTGCATTTTCCTTGTGTCCTTCCTGCAGTGATAGGAGAAAACTGAACTGCATCAACTTCGACAGCTCTTGCTGGACAACAAGGGTTAGGATTTGTTCGACAGCAAATTGATGGATCTCATTTCACGCTCTCAGGAGCCACCCAGCTTATATCCATCCCAAACAGTGCTCAGCTGCACCATTTGACAGGCTGAAGGGGAAGGAGGGGACGGAGAGCAGAGCATCAGGATGGTAGATGTTAATTCGATGCTGATCCACCACTCCATTGATTCCATGTTTATTGGCGGTCCTGTTAAGGTTGCTCCATACAGTTTTTCATATTCAAACTACTTACTTGCTTTAGAATGCTAGACTCACATTTCCCTCTCCTCTCTCTTTCGTTCTGTGCCTGTTCCTGCCCTGGTATCACACTGCACCTCCTCATTGGGTTGGTTGTGCTCTCAGCTCGGGCTGGGGAGGGCAGGCGGTCGCTAATCAAAGGCTTCGGAAATGGGCTGCTTAATTGGTGCAATTCTGCAGAATGAAAAATCTCTCTTTTCAGAGGAACTTCTGTAGTGGAACAGAGGGAAAGCGATGTTCCTAGCTGGCACTTCCTAGAAAACACTTTGGTGTCTAAGCTGAGCTGAAATGATTCCAGTTAAACTTGTTTCCAAAGCTGGTTTTTCTAAACAAAGTGGAACGTGTTCAGGTTTTCAAGCTACCAGCTGCCATTTTTCTCTCCACATCCACCAAGATAGTTGATGAAAGAATGTTTCTTTTGCTATTCTGTCTCTGTATGTGCTGTTTTTGCTTTGTAGTAACTCAGGTTGGTGTGTCCCAGGGACATAATATGTGTCCAGACCCTGGGATTCCAGAGAGAGGCAAAAGAATAGGCAACGATTTTAGGTAAGAACCTCGGACGTGTGTGTTTGTGCATGCTGCAAAGCTTTTGTTACAACCATCGTGTGTGCTCCTTGACATTACCCAGTCTGTTTTGAGAGCCCATCTGCACACATCTCAATGTGCTGCGTCTGCAAAGCTTGCTGAGGCCAGTGATGCAGAAGAACGAGCGTGTCTAAATGTGCATGTGTGTGTGTGTGTAATCTATTACAGAGATCTGCAATGATCTCTCTTTGAGCATATTTCTCTCATCACAAAGTGGGCATCTGGCCATGCTTCTGCAGTCCCTGTTTGTTGTCACTCCCTTCTCCAGTTGAGTACAGAAAGAACAGCATCACTTCTAAATTAGCTTAAGACCCAGCACAACCCCGTCCCCAGAGAATTTCAGGTGACTTCCTGAAGCAGTGGTACAGTTCCTTGTCAATAAGTAAATGTGGTGCTGGCTAATTGTTTTCTTATAAAGTTTAAAATAATGGTGTTATCCCCTTGTAGTTGCAAGCGTTCATTTAAAGCGTGTAGGAATGAATCAGCCTGTTGTTAGCAGTGGTGAATCAATATTTAATCTTATTTTGCTGTCAATAGCTGTTTTGTTCACTAAAAATGTCTTTCAATTTAACCTGTGTCTATCAAACTCTCCTGAAATCCAGGAAGCTTATTGGAGGAGGGGAAACGAGGGTGGAGGAAAGGGTATTCCCAGGAGAGCCCCTAAATGCCATAGGATAAATTCTCAGCTGCTGTGAAAGTGGCATTGTGTCGCCTCAGTGAATAAGCCAGCACTGGCTTTAAGCAGCAAAGGAGCTGAATCCAAAGCGACAGAACAAAGAACAAATCTTTCAGTAGTAGATAAAGATTTTTTTCTTTATGAGAGTGCTGAGCATGTCATCTCCTGGGACTGAGCGTGCGCTCCCGAACTGAACAAAATTCCCACTGAAGTTGCATTGAAAGACTGAAATCTCTTCTTGGACTCTCACCACCTCAGGCAAGCAGCGCCCAGCGTAAGGAAATGAATGAGGAAGAGCTGGCCCCTCATTCATTTCCGCTGTTGCCTGGAGGGCCAGTGAACTCTCTGTGTTCACAATTTGGATAGTAAAAGGCAAGAGACAAAGCTGTTGCTGCAGAAGTGTCTCAGTCACTGATTTCCCCTTTTGTTCTGTCTGCTAGGTTAGGCTCCAGCATTCAGTTCACCTGTAACGAGGGCTACGATTTACAAGGGTCCAAGAGCATCACCTGTAAGAGAGTGAGCGACATCATTGTTGCCTGGAGTGACCACAGACCAGTGTGCAGAGGTAAGGTGTTCAGCTTCTCTAACTGAGTTATGAGGACTGATGAGAAAACCCATGATGGCACCTTCATGCATCACCCAGTACCACCCTTAATTTTGTCCTCCCTTGGCCTGTTGCCTTCTCCTTTTGACTTAGAGCAGTGTTTAACTGCAGGCTTCCAGGCTGCAAGGCCCAGCTGCCCTGTGGAGGACCATCTCTGGTTCCTCTCAGAGGCCACTTCCTATAACCCCTCTGTTGTTTCACTTCTGTTTGGTTCAGTGTTTCCTCCCCTCAGTGCTCTCAACCTGTTGGAAGACATCAGCTCTGTGCTGCTGATTGGTCAGCACTGCACTGGGTGCATTTGTGCTCTTGGGAATGGCAGTTTGGTCTTGCCAGCTTCATGCCAATAGGACCTTAATACTTTTCTAGTGACCTTTCTTGTTTTCTGGGTAAGCACGTGACAGATTTCCAATCTTTTAATCACATCTGATGGAAAAACCTTTATTCTCATGCAACTTTCTGATACCAGAAGTTCAAGTTTTAAGAAAAACACTTGTTCCTGTGCAGAATGGAATTAACAAATCCAGTTCTATTAGCTGTGGAGCCTCATTAGCTACCAGCTCTGCAGCTGAAGTATATTTGTGTACTGTGTCCATACCTTTCAGCAGTGCTTTCTGCCCTTCTTTCTTTGCTCCACTCAGTATATTTCCTCTTAAGATTTAGGGAGGAGAGAGGAGACGAGGTGAAAGTCTGGAAGCCAGCATCAAACTGATCATCTTGTGGCCTTGTCGTGAACCATCAGCAAATGGAGCTTTGTTTCAGTGATAAAACAAGAACTGGTGTCCATTTTGCCCTTGGCCGTTTTGTTTTCTTTCACTCCATCCTTTCTCTGTATATAAAGTGGCATGCATAATTGTGCTATTTGTAATGCTAATAAGGAACAACTTGTAATATTTGAAATTAAATCCAGCTAAAGCTCTTAAAGTCATAAATTGGTATTTTTTCACTTCTTTTTTCTTTAATTTCATCTGCAGAGGTTTTCAAGGCTTTGGAATCCCATCTAATTCTTGAAACAAGCATAGAATAAATTGAATCAGTGTAAGAGGATATTTGGCATAAATATGTGACACTATAAAGGAAATTTATGGGGTCCTCTTGCAAGAGATAAGAAAGGATTTGCCTGCATTATTACGATTCTATGAATCAACTTAATTTTTTTTCTACCACTAACTTCTGGATGTTTTTTTTTACTTTGTGAAAAGTTTTCCACTTGCTTTATATTTCAGTTTTACACCACTTATTCTGTTTTCATTATGTTTTTGGGTGACGAGTTTCTTTCAGCTTTGTGGGGTGCCTGATCAGCCAACTTTGGAGCGACTAGACTCTACCAACTTCTAACACGTGGTGATTGAGCGTCTTCCCACTGTGTTGGAAGCTGCATTTCAGCTCCTCCATCTGCAGCAGACTCCCTCTGGGACCCAGGGAGCGTCTCTTAATCTTTTTGTGCTCCTGTTGCCCCCTCTTAACGGAGGGTTTAACTTCTTTCTGTAAAGACAGGACAGGATTCGTGTAATGGACTCCAGGAACTGGGTCACACGTGCAGAATATGAATCTGCCATGGGGTCTGGCAATTCAACCAGGAGATCTTTTTTCATGATTTACTGTTGTTTAGGGGTGGAAAAAAACCTTGCAGATGCCTTATTTGCAAATATGACTCCTTTGAAACTTGAGAGATGAATTTTGAGGATCCATTACAACAGCAGATGCAGTTGCAAAACTAAGATGGTGTTCTTTGCATTTTCTGATTAAATATTACATCAAAGGAATACCACGAGCAAAAAATTTCCCCTTAAGCACTTTTCAGCTTTTATTTTACCTAAGATGTTTTTAAGATGTGAAGCTGAGTTGCCATCGTCGTTCTTTGAGCCAGCAGTTGTATCAGAATGAAGTCAGCCCTCACCTAATGAATATTTGATGTGCAGTATTTTTTTTAGGCTTGCAATGAGGAAAGGAAATATAACTTTCCTGGAACATGAAAAAGGAACTGCATCTTTCATGTAGTTGCTTTCATTGTCCTGGACATGAAAATATTTCTTTGAGGGCTTCAATATAGTAAGAAAATGCTAAATCAGTGCAAGAGCAAGGAGTGTGCTGGTCTGATGGTTCATCTCCTGAAAACACCCCGCTCATCCCTTTATCACAAATAAGCACTTTGTCTCTGATGTTACATGGGAGAAGATGAGAATTTTGTCTAGTGAACCACGCAGCAACAATATTAAATTCTCCCTTGCCTTCACACTGCTACGCACCTCCACTTCTCTCTAAATAAAAACACTGCATTCATCTCAGGCCTCGTAGATCCCCCTCACACGTCTGCCTTGCTTTCTGTTTGCAGCACGGATGTGTGATATGTACCTGCGCGGTCCCAGCGGTGTGATCACTTCTCCCAACTATCCCGTCCAATACGATAACAACGCGTACTGCGTGTGGGTCATCACTGCGCTCAACCCAGCCAAGGTAGGTCTTGGAGATGTGTCATCTCATCATTTTGTTGCCTTATCTGACACAGTTTGGAGCTGTGCATCTTCACAGCTCTAGGCTCTGCTGTTCAGCCCTTCAGGTTTCTGTTTCTGAAGTCATACCCCCCTCTCTCTCCGCAGGTTTCTCACATACGGTCCCCAAACATCTTTATAGACAGTGCCACGTCCTGTTCTGTCAGTGCTGAAAACTCATTTTATTGAAGGATGCAATTAAAAGTGAACGTAATTATTTTTAATCGAAACCTCTTTGATATCTTGGCGAGAATGGTGGTGAAACACTGAGCAGCTTAGCAAGGCATCTCCCTAAGCCAGTGCTCAGCTGGGGCAGGAATGCTTTGCCAGAAATTGTCATTTTTCACTTCTTCTTGGATGATAGCTAGCCCATAACCAATGGGGATTTCAGCTCCCAATCAGGTGTTTCTCCTCACTGCTGTTTATGCAGTATTTAAAGCAAATAAAAAAGTCCTTCCTGTGTTTACTCGTATCTGGAACACTGGAGGTTGGTGGTGATTTTTTTTTCCTGTCGGTCACCACGTACAGTCTGGAAGGGTTCAGATTCACTGATCCCTCCAAGGCCCAGCTGCCTTGGCTTTCCTACGATGAAGTCCTTTCCATTTTCCCCTGGCACAGGAGAACAAGACTCAGAGCCTCTTATCTCTTCTTTCTGCCTTGCAAACTCTGCCTGCTCCTCTCCTCCAGATCTACATGGGAGCATAAGAACAAAAAGGACTTTGTTGCTCAAAATACCCCGAGGTATTCACCACTTCTGCAGTTTTCATTCTTCTCTCTGCCTGGATTCCTTCTAACATAATCTTCATTAGTTCAGGAGCAAACCTTGCATTCCAAGGCACTGAGCTCATGCACTTATCCAGTCAATTATTTCTTGGTCCTTGCCTCTAGACAGCCTTGCATTTTGGCACTGGGACTTACGCTGCTGATCCAAGGAAGTCATTTCACGATCACGTTAGCATCCCAGGTTCTGATCATTCACAAGAAGTTGTTCCAGTCTGTAGAAATGCTGGCAGCCATGCACACTCAGCTGCTTTCTGCTGCTGGTGTGCTCACCTGCAGCACACCTCCCCGTGCAGCACAGCAGGGCTGGGCTGCCCAACAGGCTGCTGAATTCTGCTGCTTTCTCCCTACTGACCTCAGTTGAAGCCTTTAATAAGTAAACATCATCGATGGATTATGAGGGGAATTCCTATGTTCTGGTTTCAGAATGAGTTGGTATTTGAAAGGGCTCTCATTAGCTGCTTTGGCTGCATAGGAGCCCAGTAATGACCCAAATTCTGGGAAACTGAATCGTGAAATTGGGTTATTGTTCCAGTACTCATTTATTAGGAGTGATTTACTGGTTAATCACACCCAGCAGATTCTCCTTCACGAGGGTGATGTGCAAGTGGAGAGCAAGCCACGTGTAGCTGCAGCCTTTACTGCTCAGGTGTCAGCCTGTGTCCCACGGACCCTCAGATCTATGTTGCCTGTGTTTGGACAGGACATTGAATACATCAGCCTTTTAGGCTGTGATGTATGAATTAGTTCTCTTCCTTTTTGAACATCTTTGTCTTTCAAATGTGAGCAAAATCTTGATTTCTTGAATAAAACAATCTTGGTTTTAGGAAGATATAATACTGAGTTATTGGATATTGATATCTTGGATATTCCGTGGGGTTTGTGCAGGCTGACACTACGGCTTAGGAAGGAGGAGATGGCAGTTAATCACCAAGAAATTATTATGGACCATTCCGACTGTTTTGTTGACCCTTTTTCACATTGCTTTAGGGTTGAGTTTCTGGAGTCCCGTGTTCAGATCTGTTCGTTTTCTGCCAGCCTCGTGCCTGCTCCAGATGGTAGCAGCAAACTTCCTCTGCTCCTTCAGCAGCACAAGAGAGCAAACTCCTCCTTCTGGAAGCTTCCTGGGGATACTGTCTCATTTTTCAGAAACTCACTCTCTTTTTTTGATTCCTACTCAGAGTCTTAAGTTTCTCCTCTTCCCCTGGTTAGATTCACCTTGAGCTTTTAAAGCTGTAAAATCATAAACTGTTGGTGAGGAAACAAAATCTCTTCCTTAGCTTTTTGTCCATCGTAAAGTGAGCTGAGATTGTGAAAATCCTTTCCTTTCAATACATAATAACCTCGAGCAGAGGTTCAGTAGCTCAAAACTGGACTTCTGCTCCATGGGCTACTACAGTGCACACAGCAAAGAGGTGTAGCACAACTGAGATAAGGATGGATTGATAAATCAGCAGCTTGTGTTAACTGCCTGTGAAAAGATGGCTGGTTTCCTCTTCTTTGAAGTGATAAATAGTTAATTAGCAACATCAGTTTATAAAGGGTTCCTGAGAGTTTGTTTGTTGAGTGTTTTATCCTGGAAGTGTGATTTACAGGTAGGGAACATCTCTGCCTCTTTGAAGCCAAGGCTGAGAGGAGTGCACTGATTGTTTTGGGAAAGGCACTGCTGTGTGTTCACTGCACAGTGCTTTGCATGCTCACCTTACTTGGAGCTGGAGATGAAAGCTGCAGCCTGACACCTCTCCTCTGCACAGCCGTGGGAGCCCAGGCAATGCACGGTGGTAATATGGGGAACAGTGACATGGAACCCAAAGAATTCAGCAAGGCTCCAGATAGCAAAGCTGTGCAGAGAGGACCGTGTCTCATGGGTGAATCTAGAAAGTGCCAAGTTGATTCAGTGGCACAGACAGCTCCTTTCATCCAGCAGTGCCTGGTGCCCTCCTTGTGGTGGAGGGGCATGGGGTGTGCACAGCCCTGTGTAACACCAGCAGCTGCTGGGATCTGTGGTCTGATGCCTGACCAGTCTCTGCTATTCCTGCCTCACAAGTCAACTAGTGCTGTTTCTGGAATGTACCTGGGCACGTAGAGCTCTCACTTTAAGGCCCGTGTTAGAAACGTGTTGCTAAATTGGTGAGCTCACCTCCCTGACTCATGTTGCTTTTGTGCAAAGGGGATGATATCATTGTACACCCCCCAGCATGGGTGAGGGAGGGGCTGAAGGTGAATTAATTAAAATGCCTGTAAAATACTTAGAAGATTAAAGCATTACGAGCCAGAGCCGAAGCCTGCTGAAGTCAGTGGTAATCTTTTCCTTGACTTGAGTGGTCTTTGGATCAGGTCCTGTTATATGAAGCTTTTTATATGAGCGATGGGAAAACCACCGAGCTGAATTTAGAACTCATTTGCAAGTCATCTGCTCTATATTTGGAAAAGAACTGTGAGCCAGATTCACTGAGCTACATAATCCCCTCGAAGTTTGCTCAGAAACCCACATAAACAGCATTAAGGGCATAGTGCTCTTCAGCTGACAACTTGGAATTATTTCCTATACAGAGGATGACATGGAAAAGCTATTTGGGGGAGTATTGAGGGCTTATAGATTTTTTTTTTCCCTGTCTTTGGTGCCGTGGGAATTAATTTCAACCACACTGGAAAAATAAATCACTCGGGAACTAAGAAATGCATATGATAATTGGTGCATTTGCATCAAAACTATTTCTGAACCTTCTTGACATAACAAATGTCACTGGTTGATATTTCTCCTGGGGTTGTTCTCACCTGGAGCCTCGCTCGCCAAATAAAGCTCTGTCCAAGCTCCTGTGTCATCAGCAGAGAGAGATGGGCCCCTCCAGGGGATGATTCATCGTGATGAGGATGGATGCTCGAGATGGGGGAGGACGGGGGGAGAATGAGTAATGTGAGCTTGTAAAGCATTTGAATATAACTGCAAGAGGTGCTGTACTCCATGGAGAGAGCGACGGTGGGGTTTTTTTTTCCTATGGATGTGACTGCATTTCAAATCACTTTGCAGTCGGTGAAGCCCGAGAATCGGGTGTCATGTTGAAGCCTGTTTTCTCAACTTTGCTAATTGCTTCCTGTCACTTCAGGAGCTTAAAACTGAGGTTTTGTGTCATCCGTGTGTTTGTATGTGCCGGCCGGTCTCTTGTTGTTTAATGAATCCTTAAGTAATTTTCAGCCTATAGCCCAAATAGAAAATGGATAAATAAGTATTATATTCAGCATCCTGCTCCTGAGCCACAAGGTTACTCTTCAATGTACTGGAATGTAATTAGTTATTTAATTAGGGTCAGACTCCCTAGAACGCAGTTTACTTGAACGAGTGGTTTAACTAACGATGTGTGCTGTTTCACAGCACCGTGTTCTTTGTATTAATTACATTATTCCATCATTACGTGGTTTAATAATAAACCGCACACATTAATATTTGAATACCACTGACCAAAATTAATGGTTCCAAACTTCTGCAGAGGTTCCTGTTCCAAGGTGCTGCTACTTGGGGCAGTGCACTTCAGTCGAGTACCAAATTTGCTTTTTTTTTAAATGCATCTTAAAAATAGTAATTGCATTTCTGTGTAGATGGTGGTAGCTCCTGACAGTTCAATTTGAGCTCTGTACGCACCCGTTATTTTTTTAAGAACCCTGAAGCTGTTCAGCATCTGATAAATCAGTTGAAGTGGTTGAAATGGAGGAGCTTGCAACAGAAAAAAGCTGTCATCTTCCTAGAGAGCACCTGCAGGTCTTGGACAGAGCCCAGAGGTGTGCTGGTGTTTAACAGAGCCTGGGCTACGGTTACTTGGGGTCTGCCTGGCGTGGGGTTGTGGTGGCAGCTGCAGGTCCTCTCCCCATGCAGCAAGCACGGTGTGTGTGCAGTGCTGAGGGTCCCTGGTCGTGCTTTTGGTGGCTTGATGTGTTAGGTACCAAAAGGTGGTGTGAAGCTAAATTTGGTCCTGGAAGCTGCTAAGAGTTGGGAAATGTAATCGGTTTACAGGCAAAGGGATGAGTGCATTCTCTGCAGTCCTGGATCTGTGCAGTTGGATCGCTCTCAGAGGCAGCTCCCGCTGTCCTCAGTTGGTATTGTTCACAGATGGAAATTGTAAAGCAATTCTGTGAGTTAAGCTCTCTGCCTTTTCTCTTTTGTTCACCTTCACCAAGGCCTGATTTAAGGCCTTTGTCCCCCGACTCAAAATGTAACCTTCAGTTATTTCCTACTGTGGGGATGAGCGAGTCATCTAGAAAACCCATAGATAGAAGAGAAAAACCCAATAGGTAACTTCAGTTAGAGGTGCTGAAAAAGGTGCCACAGTGCTCTAAAAACTGAGGTCCCCATAGGTGATGTCCTGAAGATGGTAACGCTCTTATGAAGAGCAGCAGAATGAACAAGGTGGGAGGATCTATGTTGGTCCATATTAACGTGCTGCATCTTTGCCAGGTTATCAAACTCACCTTTGAAGAATTTGAACTAGAAAGAGGATATGACACTCTGACAGTTGGTGATGGAGGACAAGTGGGAGACCAGAAGTCTGTGCTTTACGTGTAAGTACCGTGTCCTTAGCATGTCTGAGTTCTGCCTGGTGAGATGCAGCAGATGTGTTTGGATGAAGGAGCTCGGTCTGCCTGCTGTTCCTCGCTGAATATTTTATAAGCTGGTTTTCATTTTTGGTGGAGCTGAGTGTTCTTGGTGTTTCCTTCTCTCATCACATCCTCTTAGGCTTCAGCTGACAAAAAGACTTTTACCTCTTTGCTTCTTTTCTCTTGAATTCCCTTTGTCAGGACCCCGTAGAGAGTAGCTGAGGCTGTCCAGGGAGCTGAGGGAACAGGATTAAAATCTGTATACCAAAGGAAATGCAAATCAAGCAGAAGCTGAAAAGTTTGGATCTCTCTCCTGTGCTCCCTTTCTTGAGCAGTCATTTTTAACAGTGCAGAGTGGCTGTGAATCCAGTACCTTCGAGTCACAGCCCGAGCATTTTGCACCCAGAGTGCAATTGTAGGAACAGTGACAGAGGTTCTTTGAGGCTGAGAGCTGAGTTGCATGGCACAGCCGTGCAGTGTGAGCAAACTGGAGGGAGACTCTGAAAGCAAAGCCAATCACGGGGTGTGCATAGGACAGTGCTAATGCAGTCACATCTTGACCACTTCTGAAAGTGTGGCTTCTGGTCACATTGCGTGCTGTTGCCTCCAATGAGTAAAGACATAAGCATCTGCAAGGGCAGGTGCTATGGCAGGAGCAGGGAAAAGTCACTGGGACTTTGAGAAGGAGCAGTGGAAGTGGCAATGGAAACCCCCATTGGGGGGCTGGACTCAGGGCTGCTGGCAGCCAGCTCTGGGGCTTCAACCTGAAGGATTCCCCCTTCCCTACCCTATAGAACTGTGCAGCAGGAAACCACTCTCGAAAAGTCGCTCTATTCCCAACTGGTAGAGCACGTTTCTTACTGTGTTTTTTACCTCCTCCTTTTCACTTGTTTTTCCCCATGAGTCTGCATGCACTCTGCTTTCTTTTACCTTAATGTCTGCTTGTCCTTCCAAGTCTCCGTTTCTCTGAGTTCCATCTTGCTGAGCTTTTCAGGAGATGAACAGCAGTCACAAACCCTAACGTGCAATATATATAAACGTAAAGTCTGATTATTGCAAAAGTGTTTGTAATTAAAGTGTCACAGAACATTTCACAGCTGATTGGTCCAAATGTGCAAATTACAGCCGAGGGAATCGTTTGTAAGAACTTGCTGAAATGATTTCTCACTCCTCCCCCCTTTCTGTTTGCCTGAGGCCTATGAAAATTTCCCCAGATTCTGTTCTAATCATTCCACGTATTCTGTTCAATCATTCCATGTGTTCTCGTGTATTCCATGTATTCGATCATTCCATGTATTCTCACTCTGTATTAGGGACTCAGCACTGTGCCAGTGCAAACACAGAGTCCCTGTGACTGACTGCAGTGCTGTGTGGTGTTCTCCCACTGCTGGGGAGCACTTTCCATTACGTTGCTGATGCTCACCCTGAAAGGGAATTTATTCATTTTTCTTTTTAATCTGGGAGAAACAGTTGAAAATTAATGAAATGTGAAAGAGAAGTGAAGACTGCAGGAATGTTCCATCAGTAATGAATGTGGTTCAAAGTCCACAGACATTTTTCAGCACGTGCTGTCCTCTGAACTGAAGGTCAGCTGAACCCAAACCCCAGGGGTATCCACTGATACACACTGCAGTTTTTTGGGGGGAGCCCACATGCAGAAAGCCAACCCTGTCAACCATGAGTTCCAGTTTTCTTACCACTCATTGCTCATTCACTGCTGTTCAAGAGGAACTCGGTCCTGCAGACGTTGAAACCAAGCAATACATTTGAATCAACTTTCACAGCACCTGACGTTATCCCAAACTGAGGTATAAAGGACCATTTGTTTTCAGTCTCACTCTCATCCACTGTAAAATGCATCTCAGAGAACATAACAGATTGTTAGGCTGAGCTTTCTGACTTGCAGTGAGGATTTATTCCCCAAAGTAACAAGCACCCAGATCAATCATCCAGCTTGTTAAATTGGAATTGGAAGGCATGCAAAAACTGTTAAAAAAAAAAAAAACCTTTCCTGAAGGTTTTTCTCTTGGTATGTTCCTTGTTCATGCCTGTCTACTGCTTAAATAACTTGAAGAAATGCTACTGTTGATTCTTCTCATCTTTTCCAGTCTACATCAAACTCTCTGGATGAAAAATACTGATTAAAAAAGGTTAATTCTTGATTTACCAGCACCCTAAGATCAACAAAATTCTGATGGAGGTCTGAGGAGTAATGGAGCAAAGCTGGGGCAGAGCTGGGAGAGCTGTGGGCGCGGGGGATGGATGCAGTTTCAGGGGGAAGCACACTCCAAATAGCACGGCCAGAGCTTCAGAGACCAGTTTCAGGTGTTATAGTAGCTCCTAGTGCTTATGTGAGTAGTAAGAAAATCTTTGGGATGAGGAGGAAACGCATTTGTGTGGCATCATTGGTCCCAGTTCTGACATTAGGTGCCTGTGTGGCTATAGGAAGGAAGCAGGCAGCCAGTTTAAGGGTGTCAAGCAGGTGGAATAAGTAGCACAACCCTTCAAGCAGATGTTTTGCTTCACTCTGAGCAAACTGTAACTGGCAGATCAGCCATACTGTCTCCAATTACCCAGGAAAGTGAGAATTGCCATAATTGTGCCTGGAGGTTGCAAGTTACATTTATTCACAGGATGCTATCAACACGCAGCTGCTGGGTTCGTTCCCTTGCAGCACTGGGCTGCAGTATTTCTGCTTTGAGAGCTTGGGGTTCTGTTCTATCAAGTCTTTCAGGTGCTGCTATCATACTTGAGAGCAATGCCAGGCAGAAGCTGTATCTATACATACGTGTGTGTTTAGATTTAAGCAAACACTACTTAAAAAAAAAACACCTATCCACTTGCAGTAGTTACGCTTACGGTGACTTACATAGTTATCACACATGATACCTTAGCAGAAATAGTATAATAGCATTACACACTGCCACTAGGACCGACAGCACTCGTGTTCCTGGAGTGATGATCCCTTCCCACGCAGTGGTACTCTGCTTTCCAAAGCAGAGGGAAGGGATGGGGCTGGGCTCAAAGTGGGCATCTGTGTGTGTGAGTGCCTGCACGGGTGCTCGTGTGGGTGGGGGATAACTCTCTAAAGCTGCGTTGAACCACAGCAAGGTGATTAATCCCAAAGGCCAAACCTGCCTCATCGATATGGATATACTGAGGACATTTTTCTTAATCTCTTCGCTCTCTGAGTGTATCGTCGTGGGGTGGGCACAGCCCTGATCCCACGCTGCTGGGATTAGTCGTGATTTTGTGGGGGCTCAGAGGGCACTGAGCAGATTTGAGGCTCATGCTTTGTCTCTCAGAGCTTTTCTGAGATCCTGATGGAAACTTCTCTGTGGGGAATAGATGTAGCAGAGAGTTATGTGCTAAAAGTAGATTCGGGAATAGCAGAAAAGTTAAGAGGAGTCCATCACTGCTGTGGTTTGTGGGAATTTTCTTTGCTTGTGTTTTGCTTCAGTGAGAAAGGAAATGATTACTATTGATGCTGGATAAATATATTGTAGTGATGGTACTAAATGGTAATTACTGCAGTGGTGGTGATAATAACTTGCAGGCCCTCAACTGTGCTGTGAGACACATGGCTGTCAGCAGAGTGCAGAAACATACTGAGAGCCTCATCAGCCTTGAAAACCTCTCGGGATTTGGGACACTGTTCTGTCCTGGGGTTGTTTTTACTGTGGTGGCATTGCTCTGGTTATGTCCTACTCCTACGGAGGAGTGAGCTGTATTTGGGTGGAAAAAACTAAGGTTTGGGACCCAGATAGACTGTTGACATGTTTTTATTTCTTTGGACAGCTTGACAGGCACCACAGTCCCCGACCTCATTGTCAGCACACACCACCAGATGTGGCTCCTCTTCCAGACAGACAGTGTCAGTAACCTGCTGGGATTCAAAGCAACGTATGAAGGTAACTCGTGTCTTTCAGCATATATCCATTTCAAAAAAGATCAGAGATGAGATGCGCTTAGTTGCTTGTGATAAAGGAGCTTCTCCCAGTACTTAAGCTCTTCGGTGTCTTCCTTAAAGTAGAAGCTTTGCTCCAATAGGAACAGCTTCTGTGATTTCATTTCCATGAGAGCAGACTGGGTGGTTAATGTTTCATTGCCCTCTCATCTGCTTTGTTGGAAAAGAGTTGGTGAGCTTCAGCTGAGTGATGATGTCTGCAACAGACTGTGTGAGAATATGAGATGGAGATATCAGCGGTTCCAGTAGATCAGCGGTCTGAACTGCTAATTGGAGTATTACAAATGACAGAAGAATTAATTCTGGGACTTCTTTTGAAACTCTTCAAATGAATCGGGATGGAAATACTGAACTCTGCCATAAACTTCTGCCATTAACTGTTATAGGTAACTGCAAAGTTAGAGAATGTGATGGAAATGTGCTCCTTAATTCTAACTGATGTAAGGGACCAGTGATTCTTGCTGAAGCTCTTCCTGCATCCCAGCTTAGAGATGCTGCCAGATTTTACAGAAATCCCTATATGTTGTGGTCTCACACTGTGAGCACAGTGGGCCATTAGCTTTCACTGCAAGCAGTGGTCTGAAGAACATGCTCCCCTCTTCTGCCTGGTGGCTTCACACCTGCAGGGGGAATCTTGTTGCCACGATGCAGCCTCCAGTGCAGGAGGAGGAAGTGCATCTTCTTTTTGGTTTTGTTGTTGCCTTGATTTTTTTTCCAAAGCATTTCCATTCTGTCCCAAACCTGCTGATACTGGGGGTGACTTACTCATCCAGCCCTGATGCCTAAAAGCAGGCATGCTAATCCTTGTGTAGAAATGAGGTGAAAGGTCTGCTTAGCTGATTGTGAAAGGTCTGAGTAGCAGCAGCTGATATCAGCAGGTATGTTTAAATAAAACTGCTTCTCTCAAGGGCCCTCAGTGCACATTAGTATTCATTCATATTTAAAAAGTCTCCCTTGAACTTACTGTGTTTCGGGGAAGTGTCATATTGTTCTGGGCCAGGAGCTGACCCTAGTAGCACTGCTGATTGATGCTAAAGCAACACCAGTTAGGAGCCTGAAGGGACTTGACCTATTAGAAAACCTGGTCAGACCAAGTGCCAGCATGTCCAGCAGGCTGAGCAGTGCCTGGGAGGGGGACTGGGTCACCATGCTCAAGTATTTACAGGGTTGCAAGACCAGGTCATTAGAGACATAGGTAAAAGACAATGGAAATTAAAGATAAAAAGGCAAATCCAGCCTGATGTCCTGGGAGCATCGTAATGGTGCTCTCAGTCTTAGTGACCATGATGGTACCAGCTTGAAAGCATGCTTTTACAGTCACTCTGGTGTCTGTTTCCTGCCACATTTGTTAGTGGCTGATTTTTGGGAGCCTGGCTGAGCATGCTGCTGCACCTCCACCTGCCAGCTGAGGAGGGCTGAAGGCACTGTCCAGCTTCACTTTCAGATCTGATTGCATTTGTGAATCACATCCAGAGGGCAATGTGGGCATATTCTGCCAGTCACTTCTTCTGTGAGCTGTGGGTCTGTAAAGATGTTGACTTTTCCCTGCTCTGATGTTGAGGTGTTATGAGTTAATCTATAGCAAGGGGTTAGGAGTTGAGGATGCTCACCACCTCTTCTTCAGATCCTTTCTCTTTTCCTGGGTGTTTTTGCAGTTCCTGTACAGCAGATTCATGACTTTGCAAAATGGATTTCTGCATGAACAAAGTGCCTGGCAGTGTCCTGAGGTTAAGCTGACCTCAAATCCACCAACTCCATAAAATCTTTTCCTTTTTGCAAATGCTTTGAGTTGCAGAGCAGGATCCATTTAAGTAAGAGGCAATTAGCACTTGCCAAATACATTATGAAATTATACCTAACTTACTAACAAGTTTCAGTACCAGTTTTATAGGCACACTTCTTCCTAACTGCGAGAGGAAAATTACAGCTAATGGAGCAATATAAAGTCAGGACCAAAATCTGCCTCCTAGAAGAGCAGAGTGCTGCTGCTTATAGAGTAAGTTTGAATAGCCATGCATCCTAACACGTGTAAGTTTTAGTGTACCTTTTAGGTATAATGCAATCATAAAGCCTGTGGTAGTGCTGAAATGGTTGCACCTAGGAGACTTACTGGTGCACGGATTTAAGGACTGGCTGGAAGGGACGTGCTCAGGAGGGTAATGTGCCATCAAATTTTTACTGTGGAGTTCCTGGGGTGGGGAGGAACCTGCCTGCAAATTTTGCTTCATTTGTGGGTAGAGAGCACAGGAAGAGTATACAAACTACATGACGTCTGGGCCCTGTTTTCTCCAAATCTGCACTGCAAGATTGGATTCTTTTGGAACACATGTTCAGCTGGTGCAAATCAGTGTGACAGCATTGATTTTCAATTAAGCTGTGTCAGTCTTTACCAGCTGAGGATCTGGCTCATTAATGTTCATGAAGATTACTTCTAAATCTCCTATGTCTCAACCGCAGCCATGCTTATCCTTTTAAACAGACATTCTCTCATAATAGTGAACAACATTTTTGGACTTCCAGTGCTTGTCGGAGGAAATCTGTGCTAAGCTCCACTTTGCTGCAGAAGTCTTTCCTTTCTCCTGACTATAGCAAGCTGATTGATGCTGCAATTTACTGCTCAACTTGTGAGAGAGCTTCTCCCTTTAATCCGAGACAACTTCAGGGAGTACCTTCCCCCTGGGGCAGGCTGGTGTGCACCACAGCCATAGCTACTGCTGTCTGAGAGCTCCCAGGGCAGCCCCTCTTGTGGCTTTCCTGAAGTCATTCCTCCTGGTAATGTGATCTGAACTCGTTGAGAAATGTAGGGTTCATTGGACAGGGTTCAGGTTCCCATACTGATAAGGGACTTTTGAAAATCTCAAGTGTTTTCCTATTGCAATTATTTTCCCCATTGGTGGACTTGAAGGTGTGTGTGTGTGGGGAGCAGTATTTGTTCCTGGGTGAGCTTGAGGTTATTACAAGCAATAATTACAGTGAAATCAGTAATCCAAAATTCTGTCCTAAGAAAAAAAGGAAAATGTGAAAAAGCAGAAAAAACAGATTTTAATGTAATCATACATTTAAATTTTTTCTCTGTGTTTTTAACGTAATTTACAGACCCTCAAAACCATGAATACAGTTTTGATTTCAGTTGGAGCTGGGCTGGTCCGGGTAGAGCTGACTAAGGCCTACGTTCTGAATCAGCAGCGTGCTGCAGGCAATGATTAAACAATATTTATTGTTGTTGGGATGCTGACAAAGTATTTGGCTCTGGGGAGCTCTGCTTTGCAGCTCAGTTGGAGCTGCTGAGAGGCTCAGGAGCTGCAGTCTGAAGGTTTCCTCTCCTGACCTTTCTGGTTTTAATCAAATTGGTGCTGCCCGAGGCGTTGGGTCGGTGAGCTTGCTGGGTTGCCATGTTTGTTTGTACTTATGCATTAGATGTAAATACAGAACTCAGTGTAGATGCCAGCAGACAGGCTGCTTAGAAAGGCGTACGTCCTTCCCTCTGTCCTCACCCACAAGGTTGCACCTTGCTGCAGGTGTGGTACACCAACGTGTGTCTGTTCTGAGTGTTTCCATTCAATATATTGACTCCTGCCATAAAACACTGCTGGGCCAACCAAGGTGAGGGCTCTGAGCTGACAGTGTGTTGGTGTGGGCTGCTGCCCAGGTCACGTTGCTTGGACTTGATTTTCATCATGGATCTGACATTGCACTGCAGGGCTGTAACCAACCTGGAGGGTCCATCTCTACTTTTGCCCTTCAGCAGTGTCTTGGGTGGGAGGGACGTGGCAGAAATGTGGAGAGAACAAAGGAGCTTTCCTTCTCACTTTGTCCTCTCCTTCTCATCTCGTTTCCTCATTAGAACCATTTTTCCTCGTGGCTGGAATCAACTCAAAGAGCTAGACATGAGAAACTCCCTGCTCCTGGCTCATTAAAGATAGCTTCCTAACACTATTAGCTTTCATTATTTTAAGCAAAGTTAATATAGGTGCAAAACTGTGTGTATAAGACTAAGTATACTCTTAAGGGCTTTTCAGACCAGAGCTAATATTTGTGTGATTTCCTCAGGTATGTCCTCTAAGTGCTCACAAATCGCACATTTTATGGCTGTACTTTTGCTGGTGCAGCTCTTGCTGCATCTCTGAGATGCTCCATTTCCCACAGAGCTGAGTCAGGAAGGAGCAGAGATGCTGTGCCACCCTGGGAAAGCAGTGGGCAAGGTGCACGGGCGAGTCACTCATTTTTGGGGGATTTCAGCTCTGCCAAATATCTCATGAATGTTATGAGTTTTGAAAAGCAGCATAGGAACCAGGGAACTTGCTCAGGGCAGAGACGCTGTTCCCAGAGCTGTGTGATGTGGCGAACAGGGCTGGCTCTGTTGGTGTGCTGCTGACAGTGAGATCGTGCACGTGGCGGAAAATGGGAGCTCTGATTCTTCATCTCTCTGCCATTCTTACGCTCTCTGTAGATGTTCAGATGGGGGAGCCCGTTCAAACAGCACCTCGAGAGCACCTCTGTTACCTTTATTCTTTCTCAGAGGGTCAGAATGGAGTTATTTTCTTTCTCTGCTTGGCTGCAAAGAAAACAACTCCATTTTTTCTGAGTGCCTGGTAGCCAGAGCACATCCTGATGTTACAAAGCACATCCTGAATGTGCTGCACACTTGTAGCTCCACTTGTTGCCCTCTGCGGCACCTGGAGCTGCATAGCACAGCACATCTGTGTGCAGCCCCTCTCTGCAGTCTCTGTACAGGGAATGAGTTCGGGTCTGAGATGGCCCCTCACCCTCAGGAATGGGGTGGCAGAGCTCTGTTGGCTTTTTGGGACGGGGTCCCCTGCAGAGAGGTGCTCAGCAATGGTGGACCCCCAGCAGCACGGGGGGGGGAAGCTGCCTGCAGATGCCCAATGCTGCTGCTGCCTTTCAGCACTGTGAGAAGGAACAACACAATCAAAATTCATTCCTAAGGGCTGTTGAATTCTGGCAGAAAAAGTTATCAGCTTCCTGCGTCTGTATCAGGTCACAGTGATGCACGTTTAAAATGTGCATTCAGCTCCTTAATCTTGTTGCTTTCTCGACTTTTGAAGCTCGGTTTTCTTCCCACGATTTACACTTTTTCCCACTTCTTTTTCCTCGTAGAGTAGCGTACAGTTCAGTCCTACTTTACCTTCTCAACTGCTGTATCTTTTGTCCCTCATGCACAAACCTCCAGCATTCAGATCGTCAGAGCCCACAGGAAGAGGCACAAATCCCAGCAAACTGTTCTCAGCGACAGGCGAAGAAAGAAACCTACTTCCCACCAACTTTTCTATTAATATTAATTTATGTTAAATTATTTTGGGGATGCTTCATTACCTGGCAGTGACTGCTAGTTCAGGATGCATCCAGCAGTAGCAGAAGCTGGGTGCCTCGTCGTGACTTCTATTCATAATACACCTGTATCTAAGTTGCCTCAAGTCAGCATAGTAATGAGGTCGTTGTTGTTATTCAAACCAAATTGGAATATTAGATGGAGTCATGCAAATCTCGGATTATGCGATTTTCTTCTGTAAAGAAAATGTCATAAAAGAAGTTTCCAATTTGGTGTAAGAAATTGAAAACGGGGAGAGAAGACAGCGAGGCTGATCATAGATGATGGGGATAAAAACTAGGGGAGGCTGCAAGGAGAGATGAATGTGAAGCAGATGAATAATGCTGAGCAGTGAGGGAATGAGGTGCTGTCGGTGTTGGTGATACGGAGCAGGGGACCCTTTTGAAATGAAATTGTGTGGAGCAGCAGATAACAGCGAGCTGTGCCCGTGACTTCATGTAAGTCAGACTACACGCATAGTGAGGGATGAGCAGTGTGTGTGTGGGAAGGCATCAGCTGTCGGCCTCGGGACCACAGTGGGGGGTGGGGGGATGGGGGTGAGCAAACAGCAGTCCTGCAGTGCTCCCTGCCCTCGTGAAGGGTGCAGGGTCTGCCCATCTGGTTTAACCCAAGGCACAGTCAGGTCTCCTTGGCTATGGCTGTGTTCGTGAGGGGCCTCGTGATGGCCGTGCCAAGCACCGTGGGTGGACACACTGCCCTGCTCAGGATCACAGCTGTCCCCTCACTGCTTCTGTTGTCCTTTCTTTCAGAGATCGACCAGGGGAGCTGCGGGGATCCCGGCATTCCGGCCTACGGCAGAAGAGAAGGGTCCACCTTTCGCCACGGGGACAGTTTGAAGTTTGAGTGCCAGCCCGCCTTTGAGCTGAAGGGCCAGAAAACAATTACCTGCCAAAAGAGTAGCCAGTGGTCTGCTCAGAAACCTGTCTGTGTTTGTAAGTCAGTGAGGAGACGGCTCTGAAATGCTTTCACTGTGTGCTGAGGTGGTGACGTCTGGGACAGCGGAGCTGCGGGCAGTGCGTGCTCAGTGCTCCCAGCAGAGCAGGGGGAGCAGGCACAGCTCAGCCCCGTGTGCCCGCTGCCCTCCCAGCACTTGCAGATTCGTTCTGGAGGAGAGGAGCACTTCTTGTAGCCGAGACGGAGCGACAGCGACGAAATTTAAAATCTCTTGAATTAAGTTCTATTTTTGGCTGTTTAATTTTCTTTCATTATCTGACAGTGTTCAGGCTCCCTGCTGCTGGACCTCCATTTTTAATTTGGTGCATGAGTTCTCAGCAGAAGTAGGATATTCTGCTCTCAGCAGTGACTGAGGGTAAAATTTCCAGATATAAATGGGTGTTGTGTGCACGGTCCCCTTTGGGTTTTAATGGTCTCGCACCCTTTGATGATACAGTGGGCAGTCTGCATTAGTGACTGAACCTTCATTCAGAAACTGTTTTATTTGAGCATTACCAAAACTCACAAAAATATCCCTATTTTCTGTGACTGGTGACAAGCAAACTCTTCTTTTTGTCTCATCTGTACTTAGTTGGCTCTGCTAAATTGTGTTTCTTTGGACAAATGCTGTGCTCTCGTGGAGTGAGACTGAGTCTAACAAAAAATAAGGAACAAAAACTCACTTGAGCAAAAGACAAAAGGACAGAAGTGTGGGGAGAGAGAGCAGAAAGGTGAACTTTTAGGAGTGTGTTCACTACACATAGAAATGCATTGGCGTTAAACAGTGCGGTATGAATCATTGGTAGTGTGGCAGAAGGTGATCTGTGCCAATGGGGTCATGGGGGATCAAACCCTGTGTGTGCAGAGCTGGATCTGGGTTCCTGGGGAGCTGTGGGGGCTCAGCATCCCTCCCTGCACTGAGAGTTTGTGGGGGAACGTGGGTGACAGCTTTCAAGTGAGCGCCTTTCTTTGCAAACTGCATTTCGACCTCTGAGCGTGTGTGTGTGTCTGTTTGGGGACGGGATGCAATGACTGCTGGAGCTTTTTGCTTTTCCAGACGCCGTGACTTTCTCCCTACTTGGTATTCTCAATAAGCAGAGCAGCTAGAGATGCTGATGAAGAAAACGGAGTTTCCCAGGGTGTCTTTGAAGTGGGGGGTGTCAGGCCATTGCTGTGCTTAGCTTCAGAAGATGTTACTGCTTTCCCAGATGAATTCCTAAGAACAGCTGGTGGTTTGGCTGAGGTTCTTGCTGGCAGTTTGTGGTGAGACTGAACCTGTTGTTCGTACCGGGGGTGAGGTGGTGTTCTCACAGTAGCAGTAGAACAGACAGCGTCGTACTGGTGTTCATGAATCAGAAGAGGTGGCGTGACGAAATGCATATCCTGGCATGAAATCCGTAGTGGAATTAGCGACAACTCTCTGTAATGTTAGGAGACCATTAGGTGTACTGGGCACCTGGCAGGGAAATAAGGTAACCTGATTTATGTGCTGCTGGTTGGAATATGCAAACAGTTCAGTGCTTCTGATACCGCCTGCGAACACATGACAAATGCTGAAGATTAAACAGTGTGCCATGGAGCATCCTGCTGTCCCGAGCAAGTGATCCACAAGCAGGCAGAATTTATTGTGGAGAGCTCCTTTCCTGGGGCTTTGATGACAGAGCAACACAAACCATTTAAGTAATGCGTGGACTTACTGTGACGAATTCTGAATTTGTGACTCAGTGATGGCAGCACCTCCATCTTCGTCCTCCTTGTTGTCGTTGCATCCTTAAACTGTTCAGGGTGAGCACGTAGGTCACTGGAAGAACCTTGCAAGACTCCCTGATACGTGTCCTTTCCAAACCTTTACTAAGCAAGGTATCCCTGGTCCTGCCGTGTGGGTTTTGATTGATGATCTGAGATACTCCAAATGTCTGCATTGGGGCCTGAGAACTTCTGGCACCACAGCTGCAGCACGTCACCCATCCATAGGTGCACTGGGACTGGGGTCTGCTTCCTGCAGCACAGCTGTCTGCATCAGTGCTGTGTGTGTACTGAACACCACTCTTTCTCTTTCTCCCTTTTCTGCCACATGTTGTAGTGCTCGAGCCAGGTTTGTAGTTACCCCATTGCCAAAATCCCAGAACTGTGCTATCTGTTGGGGGCTGAGGTGGTCCTCCCAACCCAGGTAACCCAACTCATTGCTTTCTTACTGAGCCACGTTTGGTTTTCTTGAAGTGGTGAGGGACAGCAGAACGGGCGTAGGAGGTATCGTGTGAGGAGATTAGAAAGTGTTCAAATGGGGAACCAGCCCATAATTACAGCTACTGGGGGAGCTGAGTTGTTCAGATGTTGCAGTGAGGTTGGTGATGGAAGTCTGGACAGATGTGGTCAGGAGAAGGGCATTTTGGTAGCAGCATAGCTTCCAAATAGCAGCTGGAATTGCTGTCTGAATCCTCGTATATAGCAGGGAAAAACTCATTTTCTGAACGTTATGTGAAATATTGCGATTGAAAGCACTGCTGCAAAACATTTTATGTGACCAAAATCTGTTTCCTTGCTAAGGAGAGGAAGCACTGACATCTCCGTTGCTCTCTGTCTTTCTGCAGCAGATCAGGCAGACGAAGGAGGAGGTTCTCAGCTGTCCCTCCCCGGACCCATCGATTGTTTTAACGTTATATAAAGCACAGGGAAAGGAAACAGTGCACACTGTGGTGGTGGTGTGTTGAGCAAACCTGGGGTGAAGGTTTCTGTGATGAACTGAGGGGTGCGTGGTCGGTGTTGTTGGAGTGGGGCTCTGTGGAGGTGGGGGATCAGTGTGGGCACACACACGTGTGTGTGTATAAGTTGAAGTGGGCTTTCCAAACATCTGATGTTCTTCAGATAGCAATATAAAATCTGTCTCCTTGGCGGTGATTACTTTCTGTTGATCCTCTGTCCGCGTGATACCTGCAGCATAAGCTTGGCTCCTCTTTGCACAGAGCACAGGTTGCAGTTTCCAGCACAGGAGCAAACCTTTGGTGTGTGCTGTCTGCCCCAGCGTTCAGGTTTTGCTGCTGGAAATGCAAAGTGCCATCGATGTTTTCCCAGCAGTGCACTGAACAGAGCCATGTAATTCTGTATCACTTGACAAGGTTTTCATTTGGCTCTAAATTAAACTGTCAATTGGTCGTTATTTTCTTTCTTCCTTTTTCTCTTGTATTCTTTTCCTGCCCACTCTTCACAGTAACCTACGGTGCCATCTCTGTATGAAGGGTAATTTGGAGAGCAGCGTGTCTAAGGTTAGCAGCGCTAAAAGCATAGTTTGCCTCTTAAAAATAATAGATTTTAACACTGAGAGTAGTTAACCCTTGGAGCAGCGCAGGGATGGCTTCTCCATCCCTAAGCACTGAGCTGAGACAGGATAATCCTTTCTGGGTGCCCATAGGAAGGAGCAATTGCTTTGTAGTCTGTATCAAAGAGGTGGACAGTTCTTTCATCACCCAACTATTCTTTGATTTGAAATTGTAGAAAATTTTTGTTAAAGGCATTGAGGCTTTGTCATTCCAGAGGGAGGTTTTAGGGACTTCCAAATAGTAGTGCAGGTTCCCATTCTTGCAGTGAAAACCAATGCACTGTGTACTCTTCATATTTCAGTTTGGTTCTTAATTCCTCCTTTTGCAGTGCTGCTTACAGCAGCGTACGTTGCCTCACAATGTGCTTCACCCTCCTGCTGTAAGCAGGTTTGATTTCTCTAGCTAACACTGGGCTTGTCTGTCTGCTGGGAGATGCAGTTGCTTGGAGTGGATTTTGGAAGAAGTGCTGGGATCATTTTTATTTCCAAGCTGTTTTGCCATGTATTTGTTTGTTTGTTTTTATTTTTCTAATTGATGCTTTTATGAAGCTTTTATGGTACAGTGATCCTGAAACGATGGCAGGGGGATGCTCCGGTTGCCTCTGCCAGGCAGGTTGGGAGAGGAGCTGGTGGGTGACCTCAGCATACTGTGATGTGTTTGCTCCCATTTCAGCAAAGCAGTGCCCACTCTCTGGGTTTGTGCAGCTCAGAACCATCCAGGGAAGGCTCCTGCTGTGATGGCTCATGGCTTTGTGCATCTTTCAGGACCCGTTAAACACCTTCTGCTCTTTGTAGACCTGAGCTGGGTTCACAGAAGTGAATCTACTGAGATGCTTTATATCTAAAGCCATTCCCCTGAGCCACCAGACCCGTTCTTTCTCCAGCAGTAGGTGAAGCAAATTAAATGAAAGTAGGATTACCGTGCTCTCTGTATACATGAGGGATTTGTAGCTTTTGTTAAGAACCTTGTTTCACGTTTGCAGCCATGTAAGACCATTCTGTTCTTAAAATTAAGCAGGTCACATTCTCTCAACGTCCTTTTTCTGCATTGGAGGCCCAGTTTATCAGAGTACTGATTCTCCCCAAAGTGGACATACACGTTTGGGTGCTGTGCTGGACTGAAGTGCACTTAAGCACCGTAGTTACAGTGAATGGCATTGGCAGTGTCTCCCACTCTCTCCAGCCATGTTTTTGGTGTAGCCTATATGGGAATTCTCTTTTTCTCCACTCAGTGACCTTATGAGGCTCCATTCAGGGGCTCCTGCTTCTGCTCTTCCTGGAGAGTTGTATCAGAGCAGCTCTGTGTTTTCTGGCAGGACAGCAGTCACTTTGGTTGTTCTGTTTCCACTGGAAAGCCAAGCTCCACCTGGGTCAAACCAGAGCCTGCCTTCTTCCTTGGTCACTGGAAGCACTAGCATCCTTCAGTCCCTGCCGCTCTGTGCCTTCTCTTGGTGTCTGGTAGGGACCTGGGGAGCCTTCTTTCCCCAAACACCATTGCTGCCATCCTGTTTCAGCAGGGATGCTGCAGCACTGTGGCCAGAAGCTCTGAGATGAGGCTGCTGTGTTCCTGTGCTTTCAGCCTGGAAGTTGGGCTGCTGGGCAGCTGGTGCTCCAGCAGCACAGTAGGTTCTCCAGCTGCAGCAGGATGCTTGCAGTGCAGCAGCCCACGCGAGGCAGGCCCAGCCCCGGCTGCTCTCTGCTCTCATCAGGAGGATGCACTTCGTTGGGCTGTCTCCGTGCTTGTTGTTTTCCTGATGGAGCCAGTGGGGCTGTTACCCTGATAGGGTTTCATGCTGGTGCAAATGAGCTGTCCCATGCCAAGGCATCTGTCCGTGTTCCTGACTGCAGTTCTCAGCGTGACGTATTGTCTTTCTCCACGTGAGTCTGAGTCTGAAGTTACACTTACTGATTTTTATCAGCATGGAGGTCATCTTTATCTCCTCCTTTGTCTATGCCCAGAAAACAGGAGTGGGGCGTGGGTTACGGTGCTGCCTTTAATTCAGTTGGTGGAGAACTTTCCTCGTGTGCCTTATTTGACGTTAATATTTTAAGCGTGGGGTCAATGTTTGAGAAAGCTGCAGCAGGACATTTCCAGTTTGCAGATGGAGTCAGTGTACGAATCTGTAGGGCCCATGGGGTTGCTTCCCCCACAGCAGAAAGGGAAAGGTGTGCAACAGGACCACTGCCAGCACTGCTGCTGCTCGGCTGCTTCGGGGGCTTGGCCAAAAAGTGACAATTAAACCCCAGCACGGTGCAGATCTGAACCACAGTGAGGGGGAGATTCCCTCGAAAACATTCAGGGGCACCAGAGAAGGATCTCACCTTCGTGCAGAAGCCTTGGAGCTCCTCCTGAGCAGCACATGGCTGCAGACCAAGGCAGGCAAGCAGCCCAACGCTGCTCAGCACCTCCCAGTAAGCTGAAGAGCTTTCATTGTTCCCAGTAACCCAGCCTCTGTTCCCATGTCGAGTGGGTAGAAACACTGCCTGCATTGTAAATCCCTGCCACGTTCACTGAGACTTCTACATGATCTATTTTAAATGCACCGACGATATTTTTCACGAGTTCTGGTGCCCAGGGCCTGCCCATTTCTTTGCTTTTCAGCATTCCTGCTCTCGTGCCCCTGGCCAGCCACGCGCTGACGGTGACAGCTCCTCCATCAGAGTGAGCTGGGGAGCTTGTTGCTCTGCAATACAGAAATGCTCTGGTTAATATTTGCTCCAGACTCTATTCCTTTGCCTCCCACTGGCCCTGCTGGTGCCTCAGGGTTGAAGAAGGAAAGTGCATTGTGATGCAGATGTGTTTACCGAAGGATTAGCTACAGAAAAAGGAAAATGCAGAAAGTAAAGCACTTTGCTTCACAGCTGGAGCCAGTGCCCTGAGCTTCCAGCCCTGTTAGCTATTGGGGACGTGTGCTTCCTGACGTGAGCCATCAGTTATTAACCAGGCTCCTGCTGAGGTCCTGTTTTTCCAGTCCATCATCAAGTTATGCCTCAAGGAGGGAGCTGCTTAAACAAGGAACACAAAGCAGAAAGTGTGTTCCTGTCTTCGGGCTCTGTCCCGAGTGGTCAGAGACTGTGGGAATGATATCCAAAAGCTGAGAGAGAAGTTGGGATTTTGGTACTGTTTCCATGGAGACTGAACTCGTTACAGCCATCCCCTGCTTTGTTTTCAGCTCCTGAACCTGGAGCCTTTCCCCCTTCCATCCTCCGCAGGTGTGTGCTCTCCCCAGCATCAGCCCTGGCTTCTCATGGCAGGATGGCCATCAGCTTCTGAAGGCAGAGAGAAGCAAGTTGTGCTTGGAGTGACCACAGTGCAGAAATGGCTCCAGGCTGAAAGCACAGAAACAAGGAGCTGTGCTGGAGAGTAATTGCCAGATAGGCTCAGTGTTGTGCTCAGCATTGCTCGTGGGGCAGAGCCCTCTGGGCACAGCCCTGCATCCCTTGGCTTTGCACAATAGGAAGCAGTGAGCTGCTCCTTCACTTTCTTACAGCTCTGAAGGAAGGCAGAACATTGATAGTTTGCAGTGATATGAATAAACATCTTGCACTCATCCATTAATGATGGTGGTCTCATTGGCTTTCTTAGGCAGTCCGCTGTGTGAGTTCTGCTGTGATTTATTCTGCTGTATTTAATAAAAGCATTTTTCTAATTGCTTTTGCCTTACTTCCTCAGTAATAATAATTGATAAAGGTCAGTATAAATTTGAACCTACGCTGTGCACATAATGAAATGTGCTCTCATAACATTTAAGAATAACCATAATAAATATTAATTTAAATCTCTTAGCTCGAGGCCTCGGAGTCGCAGGTATTCCTCACTCGGCGCTGCTGATGGATGTGCTGCGGGCAGCACGCTGACCTCTGTCTGTCTGTCAGGGTCCCACTGCTCGCTCCTCGGGGGCACGTTGCTCCTGACTGTCACAGATGCTCAGAGCAGCATGAGACAGGTAATGCTCAGCTGTCTTCTGCCCTTCCTGGCCGCTGTCACCTTTGTTCCGATGGCACTTCTCAGTGTCCTTGGTGTACTGTTAGGAAGCTGCTGCGTCTGTCCGGGTGGCAAAGCACTTGGGGTAAAGCAGGGAGGCTGAAGTGGGCTCACACCCCCACCCCCACCCCCAGATCATCCTAAAGAAAAACCTCTTCCTGAAATAAATCCATGGCGCCTTCGTGTTGCAGAGAGCGTGGCTTTGGTAGTGAACCTCGTGCGTTGGCTGTCCCTGGGGCAAGCTGCCAGTGGGACTGGTGGTCCTCTGGGACCTGGGGTCCCCTGGGAGCTGGGCCATGGGGTCCTGCCTCACCCCGGGCTGCAGCTCGGCTCTCTGCCGCACTCGGTGTATTATTGTACAGAGCATCCGAAGTGTGACATGCTTCCCTGCTGTGCAGGCATGGGGGGAAGGGAGGGTTGGGGCTGTTATTTTTTTAATCAGTCATTTGCTGTTATCTGACGAAGGTTAATTTGCTATTCTTCTCTCTCTCTGCTCTCTTTTGTGGGCAAGTTCTTTGTTGTGATTTCCCGAGGTGAGGCGCCGGCGCTGAGCCATAACCGCTGCCGGCTCTGTAACGCTGGGGGTCCCATGGATGCTGACCCACCACTTTGGACTTAAAAACTTGCAGGAGAAACCTCACACCTGCGAGGAGCTCCTACTGCTGAGATCTTTGTGTGTGTGACTGCGTTGATTTGCAATAAGTGCTCGGCGGCAGATTATACCGAGCTTCCGCTGACAGAGTTTTTTGACAGCATCCCTTGATATTTCAGCAAAGAGCCAAAATCCTGAGGATATTTTGCAGTTTGTGTTCTCTTTAATCTGTTCCCTTTGTTGCTGAGAGCAGGAAATGGATTGTGTAGCTTTTAGCCTTGATAACGTCATGGTAACGTCCATCCTATTTGATCTGAAACCATTAAGCGTTGAGGGAAGACGGAGGGAAAATAATAGAGGCAGGGTGAGCACTGAACCAAGGAATTGTATAAATGCCAAACTGAAACCAATCTTATCCTCCGTGCAATGTCCTTTTGCCAGGAATTAGTGAGATCTGTGTTCCAAGTAATGGGTTTTACCCCAAGGGTGTGCAGTGAGGAAGAAGATGAGTAAAGCACGCATACGTAAGGTACTGGGGACACTGGCTAGGGACCCTTAAAATGCAGCCCTGGTTTTTCAAATTAATGGACCTTGTCATGCTGAAATACAGTATATATTGAAAACTCTTGGGACATGAAGTTGTTGTTTTTCATACGCACTCTTCCCCTCAGCTTCAGTTTAAGAGTGCTTTTCATTATGCCCACGGGAATGGTGGCCTGGTTGGATACCTCGTTTTGGTGGCCCAGCAGAAGTCAGTGATTGGTTTGCAATGGGAAGGAGCTGCAGAGCACTGCACGCCTTGGGCTGCCCGAGCTGTGCTCACAGCAGAAGCCATTGCTGCCTCTGAAGCCAATGTTCTTATTTGGCACTGGCTGTGCTTCCACATTTGGTTTCCAGGAGGATTTTTCTCTGGGGTGTGCAGGAGAATTCACCTGCAAGATACCAAATCCCTGCGTTTCTGAGTGGCACTTCCTTCGTGGAGTCAAATCAACCCCTCCACTGTGTGTGGCACAGCGTCCGTGCAGACGCCCAGGCAGTCAAAACCAGGGCCTGGGGGCCACGCTGAAGTCACTTCTTCCCCTGTGCAAATAAATCACTGACAAGCAGCAGTGAATGGAGCACTGAGCCCTTCCTTTGTGAAACCACTCCTCGGGAGCTGTGATGTTGGGAGTTTGCAGGACTCACAGAGCTCAGGGGACACGAGGGAGTGGGGGAACATGACAGCAGAGCGTGGGAGCATTGTGCTGCCTGAGTGATGGTGATTTCTCATTGCAGTTTCCTGCTTTTTCAACTTCACCACCCCATCTGGGATCGTGCTGTCACCGAATTACCCTGAAGAATACGGAAGCAGCTTGCACTGCGTTTGGTTGATTATTGCAAAACCTGAGAGCAGAATTCATTTGGCTTTCAATGATTTTGACGTGGAGCCTCAGTTTGATTTCCTAGCTGTGAAGGATGGTGGCACTGCGGAGTCGCCGGTGCTGGGCACCTTCTCAGGGAGCCAGATCCCCTCCTCGCTGACCAGCAGCGGCCACGTCGCCAGGCTGGAGTTCCAGACTGACCACTCCATGGAGAAGAGAGGCTTCAACATCACCTTCACCAGTAAGAGCTCCTTCCTTTGCTTTTCACTTCCAGCTCCAAATTCTTGTTGGGTACCTATTGGCAAGAGCCTGACCACACCAAAAGCACTGTTAATCCAGAGCAAGGCTGAAAATTGGGGATCACATCTGGTTTGCAGTTGGGTAGTAGAGGATTGGTTTCAAGCTTAGAGCTGGTTGCACAAGTTTTTCCTTTCTGGCTGTGTTGTCCAGCAGTGAATCAGGGTTATTTGTCCATGGAGCATCCCATCAGCCCCCAGCTTGCCTTGTGCCAGGGCCTTCCTTCCTCCCCTCTGTCTGCACACTGCTCACTGGGTGGACAGCAGAGCATCCATCAGCACTGTCATCATTTGCTGACTCCCATACCTACACTGAAGGAAACGTGTTGCCATGTGCTATATTCTAAAGCACTGAAACTTCCCCAGGGACGTTTGGCTTCACTTAAGTCCAGTCTTCAAATCTCAGATGAATGCTATGGTAATTTTATCCTCGTATTGTCCTATGATTTTCTAAAGAGCATTGTTAAACCTATTCAGCAGAACTGATAAATGACTTGGCTATAATAGCCTTTAGTGGCACTGCTAAATTAATAGCCTTTCCAGTTATGATTGCAAATCCTCTGTTAAAAAAAATAATAATAATTTGGAGGTCTTAAGAAATCCTTGGCCACTCAGCACATCAGGCAGTTCAGATCTCTGCGTACCCATGTTGGGAGCCGTGGGATGAAGATGTTTTTAAGACGGTTTGTTGTTGGTTTTGTTTTTCATTGTTGAGAATGACACAGCTCCACTTGGGTTTATGTGTTCTGACTGCTTGAGATGCCAAAAGGGAACTCCTGAGCCTTCCTGAGACGCCTTGCTCTTCTTCCCTTCCACGTAGATAGGAGACAGGAGACAACATATTGCTGCAAGTTCCAGGAGCACAAGGCAGAGATTCAGCCCGTGTTTTCCCCTTCAGCAGTGTATAGTGACACGTTATTGTAAGAGAGAGGATGCTTCGTAGGGAATCCAGAGCTGATCTGTGTTTGGCCAAGTGCATTAAAGAAACGGATAGCATGCGGGCGTAATGAATCCGGAGGCTTTAATCTTTTATGTATTGCTCATCTCAGAAGACCACCTCTGAGCCTGTGAAGATATTCATAATTATGCACTTAATGGGAAGTTAAGGCTGTGGGCTTGTCCTCTGGCTGGTCGGTTGGCCTGGCTTTAGCTGCAGGAAAAGGGCACTCCTTTAAGCAGAGCCGTGTGTCTGTGCAGTTCTGTCCTTAGCTTTGCAACATGTAGAAAGGTAATGGCTTTGTGTCCTTCGTTTTATCCCAGTAATGATGACAAGTGAGGCTGGGGACAGCACGTTCGGCAATCACACAGCGTGCTCAGAGGACACTTGGACTGAACCACACGTCCTTCAGAAGGTTTTCTCATTAATGGGTAGCTAATATCCCATCTATGTAGATGTAGATATCTTTAGAGGTTTGGTTTTTGTTTTTTTTTTTAAATCTATCTCTGAGTATTTTTGCATTTTCACATGTGAATGGTTGCTAAGATGGGATAGTTTGCACACTCGTTTCTGGGCCCGGTTGCTGCCGTATCTCAGCACCTCTTGGAGGCAGATGGTCTCAGTCATGGCACGTTGCTGAGGAGCTCCTGCAGTGCAGGCAGGGAGCAGGGCAGTGGGAGTTACTTCACCAGGTGCACGGCTGCTCTGCAGGAGGAGCTGGTGCTTTGTCTTCAGTGAGAAGGGTCAGCGTTCCCAGGGCAAGACCGTGTGCTGATTGCCACCATAGAAACGGTGTGAAAACATCGGGTCCTCCACTTGTGGTCTGACCTGATGATTTTTAAACTAGGGCTGGGGAAGGCTCACTGTCCTCTCATTTTTGCCTCTCAGCATTTAGGCACAACGAGTGCCCAGACCCCGGCGTGCCCGTGAACGGGAAGCGCTTTGGGGACAGCCTGCAGCTCGGCAGCTCCGTGTCCTTCCTTTGTGACGAGGGCTTCATCAGGACCCACGGCTCAGAGACCATCACCTGCATCCTGAAGGAAGGGAACGTGGTCTGGAACAACGCTGTGCTCAGATGTGAAGGTAACTTTCAGAGCTGGAAGCCCGTTCTAACCCTCAGCTTCTCAGTTATGGCCGCGATTTTGTGTAGCCCTGGGGGGAACTGTCTTTACAAAAGAGTTTGCTTGGAAAGGAGCACCAGTCACACAGCAATCAGTGAGCACTGAACTCAGTAGTTCTGATTTGTTTGTTGTTGTTGCAGAATGAATGATGGAGATGATTTTATTTGCTCAGCTTGTCTTAAGCAGGTGCTTTTCTAATAATAATAATAGAAAGCTTTGATTTACCGATGACTAAAAGCTCTGCTCCTCTTGGCGTGAAGGAAATTAAAGAACAAGGAATGGGAGATAGGTGGAGATAGGTCTTCTGTCCTGATTTTTGGTGCATGTAAAATACATTATATAATATTTATGTAAGGAAAGCAGCAAAAGGTACAGATCTTCCCTGTGAGAAGTGAACTCATTGCTGCCATCATCCACACGCACACCTTCAGCGTGTCTCTTGATGTGGTACATCAGTCCCTTCTAATTGGTTCTGGAAATCAGGAGCCATAAATTGTGTCTACATCTCCTTGCCATAACTGCCGTGAGAGTCAGTGCAGAAATGGGGGGAAATGAAATGGTTGAATTAAAGGCTTTATTGCAGATTTCTGAGCTTTTTCCGAGTTCTTTAAAGCTTCTATTATAGAAAAGAAATGGGAAGAAAAAAAAAAAAGAGCTCATTAGAGGTGAAAAGTCTTTGTCTACACTGTTGTCAGAGGAGCAATGCCCTGCACTGGTATTTACAGCACTTTGAGTAACAGAAGTACTGTATTGCTGAGAAATCATTTTGGTAATTGGTCATGCATTGTTCAAATGGATGAGCAGCACAATCCTGTCCATTGTCTTGGAAATTGAAATAAGAGACATTGATTGCATTCAATAAATTTTATGGAGAAAGAAGCTGGACTTATTTTCTTGCATAATTTTTTCTTTATGAGCAGCTGACAGTAAAATGTCTGTAGGCTTTGTAGAGGGTGTCCTTTCTTATCACAAGCACAAGTATTCAAGTTTGTATATCTCTAAGTATAGGAGGGAAACGTGCATTAAATAATGCACTTCCAATCCATGTTTTCCTTTGAAGCTTTGATAACAGAAGACATCTTTATGCTATTAACTTTTGTTTCTTTCTCTGTGGTCATGGTGGTGATCTCTTTTACTTGTTCTTTGGTGTGCACTGAATTAAGTGTACATTTTAATCACCCTTTTTAAACAAGGAGGAAGCGTATGGACCTAAAGTAACACTTATGACTTAAATTAATTAATGGGAAAGAAAGACCTAAGAGAAGAGTTGAAAGATGCGTAGAAGTCTTGACAAGAAGTGACATAGCTCCGAGGCATCTCATTCAAATCTAATTGCTTAGGATCCACTGGAGATAGCTGGCTCTTGTTTGGCATCCTTCAGATCAGCAGTGATGGTTCTGGGCCCAGATTTATGTGCCTATTTGGGATCACATCAAGTGTGACACTTCGTAGCCCTCATGCAGAGCTCACACTGTGGCAGATGCACTTGTCTGTGCTGGTGCATTTTTTGGAGAACAATCCATGGCAATTTAAGGCTGCAGGATTTTGTTCCTCTGGTCCATCAGTGCCTTTCTTCCAGAAAAGATAATATTGTGCCTTCAACTTCTGCTGATGGCACAAGGGACTGCGACGTGGACAAAATGCCACAGTCTTGAGATGTCCCTTGTGGCAGAAAAGGCATGACTCAATTACCCTCAGATATGAAAGCCTTCCTGGCACCCGCAGCTGCTGAAATCCACACTGACCTTGCAGTTTTCTCGGGTTTATATCTAATGATTATTATTATACCCTGTCTGCTCAGAGCTGTTGCACAAGGTCAGGTACAGCAGCAGACTGCTGCGTTGTCAGCGTAAACTTAAAAAGGCAGTTTCTTCCAGTCTGGTTCTGGTTGCTTTTAACACGTGAGAAACAGCAACACATGAGAGTGATTGCACGGCAGGGCCGGGTCGCTCTGATCCTGCTGCAGTTTCTGTGATGTTTGTCACCTGAATGGTGTCCTTTCCTCATTTCAGCTCCGTGTGGGGGCCACCTGACATCGCCCAGTGGCACCATCCTGTCCCCTGGCTGGCCTGGCTTCTACAAGGACTCCCTGAGCTGTGCGTGGGTGATCGAGGCCCAGCCGGGCTACCCCATCAAGATCACGTTTGACAGGTGCTCAGTGGGCATTTCCCAGTTGTCCTGTGTCTGTATGCCTTCGTGTTATCCCACAGCCCGTGCTGCCTTCTCATCATTAGTGCACGTTCAGAATTGCGACAAAGAAAATCGAGCAGTGCTGTTGTGGTTTCTTTTGTTCACAGACATATCCTTGTGTCTCTTGCAGGTTTAAGACTGAGGTGAATTATGACACCCTGGAGGTGCGAGACGGCCGGTCCTACTCTTCCCCACTGATAGGTGTCTACGATGGGACTCAGGTGCCCCAGTTCCTCATCAGTACCAGCAACTACCTCTACCTCCTCTTCACCACTGACAAAAGCCACTCTGACGTTGGCTTTCAGATCCGATACGAAAGTAAGTGCGGGTTGTTCTCGTAATCATGCCCTCCCTAGCAGCACCATGGACTCAATCAAAGACCCCTTGGACTTGCTTCTCCCCTTTGGCAGGCAGTCAGCCTGATTTGAGGATGTGAAGCTATTACAAGTCAAGTAGCACTTCCTGCTTTTCAACCATCTTGATTGATTAGGCTTTCCTCATCTTTGTTTTAGTGTCTGCAGAGTGTTATTAGAAAGAAAACAATGCATTGTGAAGGGAAGCAGAGCTCAGTTCCTCTGCCCATTCCATCCCCTTGCCCTGGGGATAATCGGGAGGACTTTGAATGAGCACCCAGGAGTGAACCTTCCCCCAGGTTAATAACTACACCTCAACTTTGTTTCTCACAGCTGTGAAGCTCCAGTCTGACCACTGCCTGGACCCGGGGATCCCTGTCAATGGGCAGCGCCATGGGAATGACTTCTACGTGGGAGCACTGGTGACATTCAGCTGTGACTCGGGCTATACCCTGAGTGACAGCGAAGCCCTGGAGTGTGAGCCAAACTTCCAGTGGAGCAGGCCACTGCCAAGCTGTGAGGGTAAGGAGTGCAGAAGAAAGCATCTGCAGGAGATGGCAAACACTGAACTGCAAAGGCAGTGCAGCAACTGGGAAATTTGCAGTGACATTTGGTCTGCGTGCTGGGTTTGATTTTCATGGGTTAGGCTTCATTTGGACCTTCAGAAGTGCTGACTGTTGGGTTGTTGGTTTTTTTGCAGCTCTGTGTGGAGGTTACATTCGTGGTTCCAGTGGTACTATCTTATCCCCAGGCTTTCCTGATTTTTATCCAAATAACTTGAACTGCACATGGACAATAGAAACATCACATGGAAAAGGTGAGAAATCTTCAGCTTTTGGTGGTTTTAGAGTTGGGCTTGGACCTGGAGAAGGGTGATGAGAAGGAGGGCAGTGTCTTTGTCTGCAAGGCAGTGCTGTTCTGTGTCCGTGTGTTTGGCCACTTGTCGTTCTTGCCCCACTCAAACACTGTGTCTGTACAAGGCATGAAGGTTTTTGTGCTCACATCTCTTACTGTCTTTGAAGCAGAGGAGTAAGAGAGAAAAGTGGTGCTGCATTAACACTACTGCAGTGATATTTGGTACTCGGTTGTACTGTCACCCATAATGTTCTTTGCTCTGTTGGATCTGTGTAACATTTTACAGATGGAGAAGTGGAAGTGCGTAGTAAATAATTTCCAAACGTAGGACAGAATTGAGGCTGTCAGTTCCCAGGTCTGCCCTAGTTCTGCAGCTCTCATTTCTCTGGCAGCCTAGAGGCAATGCATGGGCCTATTTACTCCAATCTCCTGGTGGCACAAGCCAGTTTTGTGTCTTGGAGGAAAAATTCAGGGAAGTGTATCACTGACAATTAGAGAACAAATTTTATATGGAAGGAAGGGTGGTATTTGTCTCATTGTAGAATATCCTGAGTTGGAGTGGACCCACAAAGGTCATTCATCGAGTCCAACCCTCGGACTCATCACGCAGTCAGAATCTTCTTGGGGTAAGCACCAGGGGTACAGACTTTATGTAACTTTATGCACCGTTATGTAACTGTCTCATACTAGATATCAGCACAACAGGAGCTATCATGAGCCAATTTTGCAATACCATTTGTATTACAGCAAATAAACTTGTCAATGAACAGCACAGTGCATTAAGGGAACCATCACATGCTGTGAAAACTATTCAGTTGAGTAGCAGCAATCCACTCTTCATTAATCCACTCTGCCTTGGATTCAGCTCTGTGATGAGGCACTGCATTATGCTGTTGCTAAGCTAAGCACAGCACAGCAAACTGACACTTTTATATAAGAAAGTGTAACTCTGACAGCCTGTGCACTTTTTTTTTTTGCTAATATCAGAAGAAAAGAAAATCTTTTGATCGGGCTAAGCAAGGCTTGATGAACTGTGCACGTTCAGGTAGTGGGGGAATGCTCACACAAGTCTAGGGACTCTTTGTCCCCTGATCAGTAGTACAGGGAGCAGTTTGGTGTCACTCAGTCCTGGACTGAAGAGCTCAACCCCCCTGCTCTGACCATCCAGCCCTGGGCACTGTTTGTCTCACTTAGAGACACTGAGTTCTTGGCAAAGTTGGGCTCAGGTTTAGTTGTGTGAAGCCTAGGAGCTGTTCCTGCAACTCTACCCCCAGGCAGGATCACCCTGCTTGCCTGTGTTCAGCTTTCCAGCCAGGTGAAGGCACTGCTTGGGTGCAGGAAACCTCCAAATCAAAGAGGAGAGGACGTGTGAAGGATGTGGCACGGTCACTGGAATTGAATGAATTTAGTTGCTGAAGAACAGAACGGGATGTTAAAAAAGTGCAAAGCCCATTGTTGGCTGACTCAATCTGCAGTGCACTTCCCAGGTCTTCACAGTGTGCTTTGTCCTTGGCCTTCTGTTCTTGGACACCATGGGGGCAATCAGTGGAGGTTTGGGTAAATCTTGTACTGCTTAAACATAGAATTGGTAATAGTTTTCTGCTCTGGCAGCTCTAACAGGCAGGAGAGAGATCTGTATCACCCAGGTGTTTGCTGTTGTCCTTCACTCTTCTTGCTCTAGTCGAGTTCCCATAAGGTGTCTGAGTACAGCTGGGGGCTTTTGCTTTGGCCGTTCCTGCTGGGATGGTGAAACTGCCTGCACCATAACAGCTGACCTCACGTTACTGCCAGATCTTTATGAACTTCTTGCACGTGAGCAGCCCATGAGTCCCCTGATTGAAACAAGTTCGTCGTCGTAATGGTTATTTTTATGTGACTGCGGACAGATTTTCTTTATGGGCTGATGGGCTGTATAATTTAAAAGCAGCTTAATTTTAAAGATCCTTAAATGCTTACAAAGAGACTGTTATTTTTCATCTTAGAACTTCAAAGTGATTTCTTTTCCCTATAATTTGTTTTGTTGTTTCTTCTACTGAGAATGGGGAAAAAAAAATAACAAAACTGCATTTACAGAGTCATTCTGTGCCACAGTAAATTGCAGACCAGTGCAAAGGTTTAATCAGAGTAGCAAATCCTTTAAAATGAGTTTGTAATTAGCCCTTATGGCTGCAGTTACCCAGCCCTTGGCTCTGCTGCTGGAGGGCCCCGTGTATGTGATTGGGTTCGTTATCTCCAAAGCACTGAAGTCAGGAGCTGTTCTGCAGCCCCGGGCACTGAGCTCTGCCTCTGTTGATGTTGGGGGCTGATATTTCTTTTCCTTAGACTGGGTTTTGTAAAGGCACGGGTATAAATCTACTGTCAGTTGATAAACAAGACAAACTGGAAGCATTTTGTATTCCCTGCGTCTCGCTGAGTTTTCACACCGAGGCGGGTCAGATCAGCTTTGAATCAGTGGCACTGCTGGTACGAATAATAAGCATTTGGGAGCACTTAAAAGTTTCCTACCTCCACCAAGTTCTACAGAGGGGAACAGTTGAACTAAACATCTTCTGTCAGGCTCCAGATAATACTTACAAGGGATGTGCTGCCACAGAGATGTTACATGTCCGTGTCCTGTGAAGGCTTTGTGTTGGTCACCCACCTCTGTGTCCTTCCTTCCTGGGAAGGGAACTGCTTGCCATCCTAGAAATTGGATAGATATAGGAACAAGTGGAAAATTCCGAGTTATAATTGGATGCTAACAGAAATTCTGCTGGGATGGGTATTAAAGCTCATGCTCCAGAGCTTTAATCAGTCTCTAGGTTGATCTCATCCCGATCTCTGAAATTAATGGGGAATGGGGAGCAAGGAGGAGGCAATTCCTCTGATCCTTATTTACAGATTTTCTGTGCTCACACTGCAAGCTGCTGATGCTGTACTTTGGCAGAGATGGGATGCAGAGCGAGACAGCCCTCGGGTCTCCCCAGGTTGGCAGTCTCTGTGCTGTTAATCACTGGCTTAAATGAAAGAAGTTGGTCGTGCCACTGGGCACTCCCGATGTGCGCGAGGAGCAGTGATCCGACTGTGACTAATGAAGAGCAGATGACAGCACTTGTGTCTGCATGGAGGAGCATCTCTCTGTAACAGCCCCGTTGGGTTCAGGGCTTGTGAGGAGTGTGAAGGCCATTGCAGCTCTGCAGCCTGCCCGCAGAGCTCGGGGTGTCTGCAGAGGTCTTTGGGTGAAAGCAGCCGTGTCACTGCGGAGAGGCTCTTTCTGTTGCATGGCATTGCTTTGTCTTGTGGGCCCCACGTGGCCGTGACGTGACAGGGTTCCTGAGAAAGGGCCCTGCCTCTGCTGCTTCTGTCTTTTGTTGTTTTGCAAGGATGGAATTGTGTTCCAGATAATCAGTGTTTCTAATTGCGTTTGAATTTCAGCACGAGCATCACCTTGCTGGAGGCTTTTGCGAAAGCTCTCGGTCCTTACTGCTTTGTTTCTGGAGGTGTGAAGGATGGTTTGAGTAATTTATCTCCCCTCTCTTGATAGTTACAAATGCAACAAGGTCACAACACATCCTTCTTGCCAATACCTTACACAGTGTTGGCATCAATGGGGACAAAAGCCACGTGTGCCTGAGGAGCCTGGCTTTGTCCATGAGTGATCTGGTGTCCTGCAGGGCCCATCCCACCATAGGAATGTGCAGGAGCTCCCTGCATTAGCACTGCTGGCAGATACCTTCTGAGAGGCCTTCCTGACCTTCCGTGTTGTCATAAGTCCTGTTTCCTAGGTATGAATTCCTTCCAGAACGTACTCGGTTTTGTTGTTTTCAAGTCTTCACGGCTGCAGCCTTTGCTTTCCTTGCTGCCCATCCGAAGGTCAGCACTGCTATAACAGAGTGCTTTGAGCTGCCAGGCTCCATCCTTCTGCTGCAGATCCATCCCTCAGGCGAGCTGTGCTGCCTGCTGCTGCGAACCAGAGGCACAGCAGTGAGGGCACTGACTGCCTCGCTCTGTTCTGGCCCTGTACCGTGGCCCTGTTGTATTTCTCTCTCTGTTCCACTTCTAACACAAACATGCCGACTCTTTTCAGTACTGTTTTTCTCTTTCATCGGGCTGCTTTCAGTGGAAAAGAGTCAAAAAAAAAAAAAAAGGGCCCGGCGTCATCCCAGCGAGTGCACAGGGCTTTGTTTTGAGGTGCTGCTGGTTCTCTCCTGCAGGCGTGTTCTTCACCTTTCATACCTTCCACCTGGAGAACGGCCACGACTACCTCCTCATCACCGAGAACTCCAGCTTTGCACAGCCCCTGCAGCAGCTCACGGGATCCCGCCTGCCCGCTCCGCTCAGCGCGGGGCTCTTCGGAAACTTCTCTGCACAAATCCGCTTCATCTCGGACTTCTCCATGTCCTACGAGGGCTTCAACATCACCTTCTCAGGTAAGAACAGAGGTGGACGGACTTGATTCTTTCCCTTTCCTTTGGACTTCAACGCGGATCTTGGGAATGGGTTCCCGTTGGTTCGCGTGGATCCAGTTCTTGGAACCAGCGTGGGTGCCCCGTCTCGGAGGTGCCCACAGCCATGGATGTGTGCTGGCTGTGCCCCCAGGGCACGGCAGAGCTTGGGTCCAGGTGTGCTGCAAGGTCCCTTCCAAGCCAGCTGTTCTGTGATTCCATTCAGTTGTTCACCAATAAACGGTGCCAGCGTTCAACCACTGTGTGTCCCAGGAAATAATTCTCTTTACAGTCCCATGTGCAGCAGTTTTGTGCACCTTGAGCCCCAGAAGGTTACTGCCTGGACCCCCTGGAATTATATCCCCCTGCTGGGGTGTTTGTTGCCTTGTCCCTCCTCACCCAGTGACTTTTCCTTCTCTGTTTATGGACGAAGTTTCAGCTCATTTTCCTGGGGTATCCCCAAGAGGCCATTCCTCATGCAGAACACATCATCACACTTGCAGACAACAGCTTTGCTCGGGCAGCCTCTGTGTGCCCTTAACCCCATTGTCCTACAAATGACTGCTGAAATGTTTGCACACGTTTCAGAAAGTGCAATCTTTGCTGCCTGAGTGCCCTGAGCAACAAGGTAATGGACAAGAGCTCGCGGTGTGGTTGCCATTCTCTTCTGTATCTCAGCACACTTTTTAGTCCTCTGATTCTGCCTGCTGGTGAGGAGAGGACGTGGCTGCTGTTCCTCGGGGCTCACTGTCTTCAAGGCACAGAGCTGCTGCTGTAGACATGCAGTTAAAACCTGCCACACTCCAAACTGGTTCCCAGTGCCTTTGTTCTGGCCTCTGAAGCCGTGGATTTGCATGTTATACTGAGAAAACTGGACATAAAAATTCCAATTAACTTTCATTCTGATGAGGAAAAGATGGCTCTTTGTAAAACAAACAAACAAAAAATGCCTCACATCATCCAATTATAACTGTTATTTCCAGTGTATTTTGGGACTTATTTCCTTTCTCAGAAAATGAAAATGGGAGTTGGTTTTATTTTGTAGTCCTCTTTATTTATGTAAGCGTGTACTTTGTATTTTGCAGCTGTTATTTGTTCGAAGAATAACCCCCAAAAGAGGTTTCCTTTACAATGGTTTGTGGCCAGAGGCACACGTTTGGCTCTTCTCCATAATGCTACATGACCTTTCGTCTAGTAGCAGCTTAAATGTGCTCTTCCATTCCCCAAGCAGGATGCTGTGTTCATTCATTTTCAGGATTAGTAATGCAGTGGCAACAGAAATCCCATCCGGATCAGTTCGTCTTCATTTTCCTCAACCAGGGGGAGAATGACAAACCTCCATCACGTTTTGCCTCCGCTGGTGTCACTTTCTACTTTGGCTGGCAGCAGTGACAGGAAATGAGGAATGGTTTAGATCAGTGATCCTGTGGGACCCTGAGGGCTGTGTTTTGAGAGCGAAACCCAGGCTCTGCTGTCTGTGGTCAAACAGGTCTCACGTCTTGCACGGGTGCTTCTTTTTCAGACCTTATCCACATCTGGATCACAACCCACAGGGCTTGGAGCCCCCTTTATTGGGGAGGAGGGGGTAAGAGGTGTCACTGTGATGCACTAGATGTCCATCTGTCCCCTTGCAGAATACGACCTGGAGCCCTGCGATGAACCAGAGGTCCCAGCCTACAGCATCAGGAAGGGGCTGCAGTTCGGCGTGGGTGATGTCCTCACCTTCTCCTGCTTCCCTGGGTACAGGCTGGAGGGCACAGCACGCATCACCTGCCTCGGGGGGAGACGGCGTGTGTGGAGTTCGCCTCTGCCAAGGTGTGTTGGTAGGTGGTCATGTGCTTTCATTTTGCTTGGCTGGTTGCACTGTGCTGGAGTGGTTAGTGGGGCAGGGAAGTGCGCGTACCCAGGGCTGGGTGGTGCAGGGGTGGGGAGAGGCAGCTGGGATGAGCTTCAGCCTTGTGACTGTACCTGGGGAAAGGGGGGATGGGCAGAAGGGCTGCAGCCCTCTCTCAGGTTGGAACACACAGTGCGTGGTGGTTTGGGGTCCTCAGAAACCCCGTGTTGTGGCCCAATGGGTGAGCAACCCTTGCAGCCCTTTAGGGATAGGTTCTGTAAAGCAGCATGCTTTTAGGGCCAACCTCCCTTTGAATCAGAGTGCTGTAAAACTTAATAGGTCGGAGATGAAAGCTGCTTCTGGGTGGGTGATCCTAAGGAACACAAATTTCACCTCAGTGTGTTTGTCTCTTCCACCTTCAATTTCTCCTCCTCCAACCACTGCAAGTTCATCTTTGCAATCCCCCTCGCAGTTATTTATACTGAGAAATAAACGTAGGGGGAGAGGGGAGGAGGAAATCACCTGAAACACTGAGCCACTTGCTGGCTGTCCTCCCTAAGCTCTGCAGAGCCCTTCCCAGTGCCCTCTGAGCACAGAAGAACAGGGGTACCAGTGTAACAGCAATAAAGCAGAAAGGCAGAGGGATTGCCAACGCCTCAGGCCTTTGCAGAGGGAAGATTTAACATATTTCTGGTTTTGTTGTGTGGTACATTAAGGAGGAAAATATTCAGTGCTTTGCTGCTGCCTGGGTCACCCGGGGCACCGTGGGGGTGTGTGCAGATGAGACAGACTGCATTCGTACCTGGTGTCACTCCAGCAAAGCCTGCTAGGTGGATGTTCCTCATCTGTGGCCTTTGAGAGACATTACAAAGAAGGCGTCCCAGCAAGAGCCAGTCTGCTTTTGCAGTCTGTTGAGCTTTGCTGTTGAGTCCTGTCATGCTGAATGCATTTCCCAGCACTGTTTAATGCCTAGGTCACAGGGCTGCATCATCCTGCTGTGACAAGCAGCCTCTTCAGGGCATGAATAATAATCAGGTTGCAGAGAAAGCTCATCAGGGGAATAGAAATCAAAAAGCATCATAACACGGCTTTAAATCTGGTTTGCAGACATCCCTAAATGGACACATGAGTTCCGTGTGCCCAGATCTCTGCGGTAGCTGGCTCAGAGTTGGTGTGCTGGTTTGTGATGATGGATCAAATTGCCCTTCTGGTGATCTGTGCACAGCCCTGGTGGCAGCTTTTTCCACAGTGCCCCTGCTGCACACTCAGATCTGTGGAAGGGTACCACTGGAAACTGGAGACCTCTTTCTTAAGGCCCAGGAGATGTGTTTTTGCAGACTGCTCAGCACATGGCACACGATTCCTATTCTGGTGGTGGATCTGGATGGAAACAAGAGCAGCTTGTCCATCCTCCCCCTCTCTGCAGGTGGGGATGCTCTGCACCGACCCCTGCTCCAGACCAAGTCCTGCATGGTGACATCCCCAGTATCAGCCCCTGGTACTCAGTGCTGCAGGGAGCATTGTCCTGCAGGGCAGGAGGGGAGAAGAAAGTCACCCCCCAGCTGTGTCCTCTCACCATGTCTGCTGCTGCTTCCTTACGTCCCCTTCCTGCTCGACTGGGAGGAGCAGCAGAGGCAGGAGAGATGATGCAGAAAGCTGCACGTGCACTACAGTGGCTTCCTGCAGTCCCAGCAGCTCCGTGTGCTGCGTGAGGGACCCCAGGTAACAGAGAGCTGCTCTCAGGATGGGTTGGAGCAGTTCTCCCCACCTGTGCACACAGAACACTGGGGCTCAGAGGAGCAGGGAGCCAGCGTGTTACAGCTGAAAATCTTTTAGGGTAAGTAGGCCAAGAGAATGAAGGGAGCTCATCGTGGGAGTAATGAGAAATCCTAAGCCCAGGGTGTCTGCAAAGCACATGGACATGTTTGGGGGGACTGCACGTGTAAATAGCAAATGGGCTGCAGTGCTGTGAGCTGGAGTCAGGAGCACAGAGAAGACAGGGACTGCTGGCAGTGGGCGTAAAGCAGAGAGTGAATGTTGGTGTATAGGGTTCCCACATCAGCATCTCTTCGTCTGTCTCCAGCCCTTTGTCTCTTGAACAAGAGAGGTCAGCCGTGTCTGTGCTGCAGCCCATTGTGGAGCTCAGAGTGACATGTTGGGAGGAAACAGATGTATGTAAATCAGAGCCACTTTCTGAGCCTGAGGGGCAAAAGGATTTCCGATTTTCTCTCTTTTTCTGATGGGAGTGGATGTAATTGTCAGCTGCAAAGCTGGGAAGGAAAAAAATGCAGGGAGCAAAGGGTGAGAGGTCCTTTGAAATACTGTCAAATGGTGAACTGAAGGGCCAAGGTCAGAGTTAACGACCAATAAGAGGAATGTCACATTTTTCCCTCTTTCACGAGTTGATTTTGGGAAAGATTTTCAGATTCACATATAGCTCTGAAGTTGGTAATGATTTTAGAGTGTCACTGAGCATACTTTTACTACACAGAGACCTCCTACCTGGAACAGCCAGGTGCCAGCAGTGTGCTGTGCTGACTGTCAATAGAAAGACATTACCATTTTTAAATACATCATTAATATAAAACTCATCAAGATATAAGGTGAGCTTTGCCTCAGCAGCAAGGCAAAAGATGCTAAATATTTCAATTTAATAATGCATGTTTTTAATTTCCTTCTGGTTTGGAGATGAGGAATGAACATAATAAACACGTGGAATGCTTTGAGCAGGCAGTGATGTTCTGTGGAGTTTGGATTGTGTTTCTTAATGTTCCTTAATCCAGGATAGCATTTGAGTACACCAGCTTTCTGTGGCTCGGGTTCCCTATCCAGGAGAGGATATTAACCACTTCTGTAAAGCACCTGGGGTTTAATGATGATAAAAGCATTAGTAAGAGCTGGAACTGGGAGGGGTTGGTTTTTCTTAATAGCACTTGGAAGTAAAGCTGTGCTAGCAGATGGGTGTAGGAAGGAGTGAGCATCTGTGGCCATTTGGAGGACTCACCTGCATGTGCTGTATGGCTGAAATATACACGTGGTTATTAAATGTGGCTTTGTGTCTTTCTGTAGCTGAATGTGGTTCGTCTGTAACTGGAACTCAAGGTGTTCTGCTGTCCCCCAACTACCCAATAAACTACAACAACAACCACGAGTGCATCTACTCCATCCAGACACAGCCAGGAAAGGGGATCCAGCTGAAAGCCAGGACTTTCGAACTGGAAGCAGGAGATGTCCTCAAGGTAACTCCTTGGTCTCAAGCAGTGAAGGGTAGTGCTGCTAACGAGAACAAGATCTGAAAGGAATTGGATGTTCTAGAGTTTTAGTAGGGTTAGCTGAGTCTGACCTCTGGAAGGTGCCACACAGGGAGCACTGATGGCAGAGTGGTCATCCCAGGCAGAGTCTGCTGCCCATAGCTGGGCTGGCATCCCCCAGGAGTCTGTGGCTGCTGCTGCCAATGGGCACTGCTGTGTCATCTAGTGCCTGGCCCAGCTGTTCTGGGGACAGCAGCACAAGTCCCGTGAGCCAGAGTGATCTTCAGTCTGATTGTGTTATCTGTGGGTGTTCCCTCTCTTGCTAGAGCAAGGGAAAAAACTGCAATACAGCTGTGAAGCAATATCTGCTAGCCCAGGGACCCTGATCAGCGTGCCACTGCTGTGTGTTGGGTGGCTGTGCTTAGAGACGTTGTAATTGTAGGGAATGGGCAGCTCTGAGCTTCCTGTGCTCACTGCAGCCTCTGGCAGCAGCACTGAGTGAACGTCCTTCGTGCTTCAGCCTCGCTGAGGGTTTTAGCATTGTTTGTGAGCTTCTAGGAAGCAAGGCTGATTCCTCTACAAAGGGGGTTTGTTTAAATTCAAGCTATTCAGCATCCCCATCCTCAGATTAATCTGCATTTACAAGTTTCAGGACTGTATGGAAGGAGACAAATGTAGGCTGAGTTTCTGTTAAGCACAAAGAAATGGTTTTGTAGTAGGTATTAACATCCCAGGATATGTTCAGCTGCACTAAACCCAGAGAATGTCTCTCTCCTTGTTTAAGTGCTGTCCTTCTGCACCGGGAGATTGGTGTAATCCACGTATGTTCAACTCAGAATGACAGAAAGAGAGATTTCCAGCTAGTACAAAGGATATTCTTGTGAAGGAAATGATTTTCTCTCAACATGTTTGTCATCAACTTCTCTTCTTCTCCAAAGGAAAATTGCTATCAATCTCTCTTAGTGAGAAGCTGCTCTTTATCGTCACAAAAAAGTCTTGTTATCCAAAAGAAAAAAATCCATTTGTGTTCTTTTAAATAATGCTGAGGTCAGGACACGTCTGTGAGTCACTCTGGGAAGAAAAAGCTTTCCCAGTAGTTGTGCTGCACCTTTGGTTCAGAAAACACAGCCCTGAGTGTGGTAGGAGCTGAGGTGTGAGGGGCAGACTGCCTGTGTCAGGGTGGGAGCTCTGCTCTTGGATGAGCAGCATCAGAGCGTCCCCGCACAGACACTGAACTGCCAGCATTTCTCTGCCTTCAAACGAGCTGTCCCTGTGTGCACTCCCAGAGGGTCTGACCCCTAAAATGGCAAATAAAAGGTGTTTTTCAGAGTGCCTTTCTCCTTCCTCCCAGGTCTATGATGGCAGCAATAGCTCTGCTCGCCTGCTGGGTTCCTTCAGCCGCTCCGAAATGCTCAGCACCAGCATCAACAGCACGTCCAGCAGCATGTGGCTCGAGTTCATCACCAACAGTGAGAACACCAGCAAAGGCTTTGAGCTGCAGTTTTCTAGTAAGTCCTAGGCCCACATCTGAGGGGTAATTGCATGGCTTTGCATTACAGTGCCATGAGAAGAGGACGCAGTCCTTCCATAAAGGTTCTTGCCTCTGAAGTGCAGTCAGAGCTGGGGAGAGGAGCTCTGCCCTCAGCCCTTCTGGTGCTGCAGAGATTCCCAGCTGAGATAGCAGAGCTCTCGCTCAAATCTTAATCAAAAAGTAGAATTCTGCATAGGGTGCTCCTTTTATTTTATTTTATTTTTTTTTTCCATCAGAGCATTTGCTTGGGAGGAAAATACTTGATATGATCTCGTGTTAATACCTTCTGACCGTTAAATGTCTGAGAAAAGCTGACGCCGTTTCTCCCACGCCAGGTTTTGAACTCATCAAATGCGAGGACCCCGGCGTCCCACAGTTTGGCTACAAGGTCCACGATGAGGGGCACTTTGCTGGCAGCTCAGTGTCATTTAACTGTGACCCTGGCTACACCCTGCGGGGCAGCAGAGTGCTGAGCTGTCTGACCGGGGAGCGGAGAGCCTGGGATCAGCCCCTGCCAACCTGTGTGGGTGAGAGCTCTTGCTTTCAGAACATCCTCCAAGTTCTGTGCTTGTGGGCATTGCACCAACGTCCTTCCTTTCTCTGTAGCTAATACATGTGATATTATCTTCAGCATTGATTGCAGCCATCTACATCAAAAAGGTAACGATAAGGATCCTGTGTAAGGCATCTTCAGATCGAGAGCGGCGATAGCTGCAAAACTTCTGCAGGCACTGTTAACATGAAACACTGCTGTGAGCACAGATTTGACAAGGTTCCTTGCTTCTCTGCAAGGAGACTGCTGCTTTTTCAGTCCTTGTCCTTTCCCTTGATTATGTTAAATGCAGTGGCACTTCCTGAAAATGGCAGACAGCAGCATGTCCTGGCATTTGGCAGCTCAGAGTCGTGTTTACGTGAGAACTACATGACATCTCATTCCACTTTTTCAGATATTTTAATTCCCTCGGTCTTCTCGCTGAGTCCTGAGTTCCCCCTTTCCCTATAACTCTCTGGATGGATATCTTATTGCTTAGAAAACTCTGCTGTTGAGTTTTTTGTATCCAGGTGAAGTGTTCATACCCAAATCCGTGTGATTAATGAGGGTTTCCAAGGCACGGAGAAGTTCTTGCAGACCTGGTCCCCCTGGAGCTCTCAGCAGGCAGCTTTTGTGTGGTGCTCAGACATTGGCACGCCGAGTTCTGCAAGTTGGGAGTTCTGTGCTGCAGCTCTGCTGAGTTTTAGCTTTGCCTGTTGAGGGGAAAAAGGCAAATTTGTGTGATTTATCCATCCTGTTAGCCTCCGTCCTATTTTCCGGATATACGTGAGAGTGATTTTGTCTTCGTGAACCTGTGGGAACTTTGAGAATTTTAATGGGCTTATAATGAAAACATATTCAGGATCCTCATGCGGAGGTTCATTTAGCAGCCATACGTATGCTGGCTTCTCCATTTTATCACTCTTATGGATCGTTAAGGCTTTTTGCAGATGCAGGCAGAATTGAGCTCTTTGGCCCCACGTGTGAATCAGGGAAAGCAGGATGTTGGCAGGCTCTGCTTTTATTCACTACGGAGCCAAAAAGGTGAAGAGGAGCTGTGACAACACGTCAGGTTGTAGGAGGTGCTGCTGTTTGATGACTTGCTCTCTTAGCTGAGTTCTGGGACTCCTTAGCTTTGGTTAGAAGGCTGTAAGGATCTCCTGAAATGGGCAGAAATCCTCTATTGTATGGGTGGGGTGAGGTCTGTGTTGTTGGCGGGTAGGAGCCACGACATGCAGTGAATCTCCTCACTAACCTGTGTGTTTCTTACAGCTGAGTGTGGGGGTACTATCAGGGGAGAGACGTCAGGACGGATTCTGTCTCCCGGATACCCCACGCCCTACGATCATAATCTGAACTGCATTTGGTCCATAGAAGCAGAAGCTGGTTGCACAATAGGGTGAGTAGAAGCTCTTCACACTGATTCTTACATGCAGCTCTTCTTGGTAGAGGCAGTGGCCCACTCTGAGCATCGTGTCATTGGGTTCAGCTGGTTTTTCTGAAGTTAGATCAATAATTATTTAAAGCAAGTAGGGAGAATGCAGTGTCACTTTGAGAGGCCCCTGTGAAGGATCAAACACTGCTTCGTCTGCTTGCCAGGTTGGACAGAAATGGCATCACTGCTTCTCCTTTCCCCTCAGCTTTTCAGCCCCGTCTGGGCTGTGCCTCTCACAGCCATCATGCCATGTGGTGGTGAAGCCAGATGTTTGCTGTTGCTGCCTGTGTTATTGCTGTATTAAAAAAATCTAAGAGCTTATACATATTTACAAATCTAAGAGTAAAATACAAATGCTCTTCACCCCTTTGCCTCGATTGGGTGTGAGCAGAAACAAACCTTTTCCACCAGATCAGGGCTCAATTTCTCAACTATATTCCACCATGTGTCCAAAATCCTAAAGTGGATATATGAAATTGCTTGGAAGTTCACATCCCAGAAAAGGATAATGGAAGGCAATTACAGATCTGGTTCGTCTCCCATTTGTACTGCCAGAGTAAGTTAGCACCAAAATGGATGAGCTCTGTCAAGTTACATTTGTGAGAATGAATGGTCAGGCACGGGGGGTCCCCAGATGCAAGTGGACAGCTGGAAAAATGAGGCCCAGCACCTAGCTTTCATCTTCTAATTGTATTGTTTTATGGTTTTAATAATAAAAAGAACAGATAAAATGCAATTATTCTCCCAAAGGAAAGGCTCAAGATGGTTTCTGAACATCTGGTGTGTTCAGAGACCCAAGACTGTTTTCTTCTCCTGCTCCTCTGACTTCTGTTACCGTTTTGTTTTTACTTTCCTGTTGGAAAATGGCAGTTTGAAATGTAATTTGTTCAGAAGTGATGTGAATTTGGTGGTTAAGTAAGCATGGTGCTGAGAACATTTGGCTCATAAAGTCAGTGCAGTCACCAGCAGAATCCAGGCACTTCTGGACCCTGTGATGCTTCATCTGTGATCCCCACTGCTTGCTGCTGTTCCTCACTTGCCCCCATTGTGCCAAGCCACATCTGTACAGCTCTCCCAGGGATTTCAGTCCACCAAAACCCCAACTCCAGCAGAAGACAGGTATGTTGGCAGGTGAAATCTGTGCTAAATTGATGGGACTGGGGTGTCCCCACCATCCTTTCAACATCAGCCTGTGTGTCAGCCCCAGTTCTGCACTGACCTGAGCCCTGCTGCCCTTCAGTGCTGCACTTCTGCCTTCAGCACAGATCCTTTGCTGCATCAGCACTCAATCTCACTTCAGCAGAGACTGCTCATCATGCTGAGCACTGTGGTGCTTTTGTTGATGGGTTATGTGGGGATAGATTTGGTCCAGGATTTTCATTTTTCCTCAGTGCAGAAATTCCCTCCATCAGGTGCAGTTCAATAACGGATGGTTTCTGGTATTGCTCATAGAAGAAAGAGCAGAGCCAGCTTAATTCCTGCCCGAGCAGCTTCCCGTTGAATTCTCCTCTTTCTGTCCTTCTCCTGTAGAGGATTCTGTAGATTTCTGTTAGGCAGCATAGGCATGAACCTCCACTTCTGCTCCCCCCAGAAGTGCAGGAGATGGCCTCGTCCAAAGACTGCCTCACCAACGCGGTCTGTCCTCTGTAAGAGCATCCCCAGGAGCAGAGCTGTGGGTTCGTGTTTGCAGCATCACAGAGCTCGGAAGGGGCCAAGGCTGGAACGGTGACGCCAGGCATCCGTATGGAGGTGCACCTTGTGAGCCTCCCTTTGTCACCAGAGATGAAAGCTCCCTTCTTCTGCTCCTTTATTTGGCAGCACAGGAGAACAGATGATCTCTGGGTAGTTGAGAGCACATTCTCAGCAAGTTCATTTTTATGGTAATCCATTGGAAAAATAATCCTCTTCACGCATGATGCAATTGTATAAAGCCCTCATTTATAACCCACATTAAAATTAATCACCACAGCTTTTTGAATAAAGCTGTATCTGCACAGAAGGAGGAGAAGGAAAGAGAGAGAGAGGAACGAGTCTGTCCGTTCCTTCCATGGAAGTTAAAGGGTTGAGCTTTGAGATGGGATTAGTTGTGCACGTGTGTGAACACAAGCACAGGCAACTGCAGCCACAGTGCCATGGCCTTGTGTGAGACCCCAGGGAGGGAAACAGGAGGGAGAAGTAGGAAGGTGTGCTGCAAAATGAATGGCACCTGCCTGCAAGTGCTGCAGCACAGCTGAGAGCACGGTGAGAAGCAGCCAGCAGTGCTGTGTGGCACAGCAGTGATCTCAGCATCCTTACGGTGTCTGCTGGCACTGCTCACCCTGTTCTGATGAGCACTGCTGACAGGTTCCGTTTTTCTCACTCTCATTTAGAAATATGAATTAAAAAAATCTACCTGTTCCAGCTTTCACCTATGGAGACCTCTGGGCACGTGATACCGAAGAACTTTTGAGTTTGGTGACCCCCCCTGGCTTGGAGGGCAGCAGTGGGGGGCCCTGCATGCTGCTGCCAGCACTGAGATCCTACAGAATTGAGGGCAGCTGGGGGGCACTGCCCCCATCATCCCATGGTGGGGGGCTTGGATGGGAAGCACCAGCAGAAAGCCTTGGGTTTGGTCGGGCAGCTTCCATACACACACCGTGCACACCTCGTTTGCTTTTCGCTGCATTTTTTTGCATGTCATTGAGTTTGCCTCTCCTTTGTTTGCTAAACCAGTTGCACTGCCTTGTCTTAAATTAAGCCCTGCTGGGAGTAGAGTCAGGCTGACAGAAAACTGGTGTTGTTCAGTGAGACCTGCCTGTTTGACAGACTGATGGCTTCAGAGCACACTGCTTTTTGTGATGCAGAGGGCTGTCCCTGTGGACTCCTGGGATGGTGCTGGGCAGCCTGTGCCCCAGGCATGGCTCTCCCTGCATTGGTAAAGCCTGAAAGTGAGTGAAAAGAGGAGGGGAATCACTGCAGGCAGCAGCTGCCCCTGCTCCCCTGCCCAGTCAGACTCTGCCCTTCGTGAGGACTTCAGCCCAGGCTTTGCTCTGGCTGTCCTTCAGCCCAGGATGGGCTCCCGTGCTCAGCAGCTCTGCTGGGATCCATCCTGATTCCATTCTCATTTTTGTTGAGTCTGGCTTTTTGGTTTTTTTGCCTTCGTTGTGCAAGTTTCTGCTAGGTAGATTTATGATTCAGCTCTTTTGGTTGCTGTCAGATTCCGGGGATGTCACTTTGTTGCTGAGTACATTGCAGTATTTGCCTTTTTTTTTTTTCCCTTTTTTTTCTCTCTCTCTTTTTATTTTTTTATGGTTCTCCCTTACTAACGTTTGCCCCAGATAAATGGGAAAGCAGCCAAAAAAACCCACAGCCATGTTTTCCTCCGTGTGCCATCAGAGCTTTAAGCCCAGCACCTGACTGTTGGTTCTCACAGGGTTTCTCAGTGCACTTTGTGGGTCTGTGCCCCCGTTTCCACGGCACTTCCCCTGTCCCATCTGCCTGGTGTCAGGGATGGGCAGTATTTCCCCCAGTGCTGAGTTGGAAATGGAAAACAATCCACTTCTCAGGGCTGAACCCTGATGTGCTGCAGCCTGGAGCTGGTAACTCCCTTGGCTCTATCAAGAGCAACAGCAGTATCTGATGCTTGGATGCTGATTGCATTTGCAGTTTGCCACCCCAAAGCACACACCCTTTGCTGCCCTGTTTCATTTGCTGCCCATTTCATTCAGGACACCTCATGCCACGCTGAGTGTTTCTTTTCCAGCAAGACACTATTTAAATAAAGAGCAGTGTTATTTTCCTTTCCTTCTTTTTTTTTTTTTCCCCCTGGTGTACAAGATTAGCTCGGTGCCAGGAGCAAATTCTTTGATCTGGGAGCAGGTAACAAAAATCAGTGCATTTTATCAGTAGACAAAAAGCTACTCCTTGTAGGACACCAAAAAAGCAAAAGGACAGCCAAGGTTGTTGCTGTGTGCAACACAGAGACAATGTGTGAATTGCACGAGAATCCATCAGTTGTCTGGAGGGACCTCAGCACATTTGCTGCTAATTTTCCTTTTGGAATAAGTTTCTTAGTACTTCTGTGGTTATCTGTAATAGAGCTCAGTAAAACCAAGGACAAAGCCTCTGTCCTCCAGTTCACAGCCCCTGTGCCTCTGTGCTGCACGTTCCCTGCACGTTCTTGACTGAGCTCTCTGTCTGTGACAGCTTCCACTGTAAGGTCTGAGCACACACAGTGATGAGCTTCCAGCTGGGGACTGTCTGCTGCCCATGGTATGGTATGGTAGAGGCCTTTGGACCTCGACCCTACTGCTCGGGAGGTTTAGGATGGGTTAGTGGTTTTGTTTGCTTAGGGAGCACCAGAAAGGGGACAGCTTTCCAGAAAGCACTAGTACCCATGCCTCGGTTGTTGGATGTGTTTCACTAGGGAGCTGTACACTAGGAGCTCTTGGGGTTTACAGACCAACACTGGTAGAGGGCTGAGATAGCTGGAGGTGACAGACAGCAGGAGAGCACATTGCCTGCTCAATGGACCTGAGGGAGCTGAGCAAAGCACCACTGTGACCCTCCCAGCAGTGAAGGCAGAGCTCAGTTTGGGTCTGACCTCCGGTTCTTTCTGCCACACAGGCTCCATTTCATGGTTTTCCACACCGAGGAGTTCCACGATGTGCTGAGGATCTGGGATGGTCCAGTGGAGAACGGAATCCTCCTGAAGGAGATGAGTGGGTCCAGTGTGCCCAGCGACGTCCACAGCACTTTCAATTCCGTCATCCTTCAGTTCAACACCGATTTCTTCACAAGCAAGCAGGGCTTTGCCATTCAGTTTTCAGGTACTTTTGCATTCTTTCCTCAGCGTTGTCCAAGCTCATCTTTGCTGGCAAGTGATTTCAGCATCCATCTTTCAAGTACTGCTGGTGAGCAAACGACACAGCATTGAGCGCAGTAGGGGGAACTTGAGGCCACTTGCACTTTTGGGTCTCCATGCATAGGGAAGACTCTCGTACTTTGCCCTTGCAATGCAGTTAAATTCTGTGCTCCCTTTTGCTGCTGTCACCTTCACAGTGGTGAGCTTGGCAGCAAGGCAGAAAGCAGCACATTGTGGAACACACAGATATTTTCCACCACGCTCCTAACACATCCCTTAGAGACAGCAGCATTACAGGCAGCTTCTGCTGGGCGTTCTGAGAGCAGCTGGTCAGCGGCCTCTGAAAACCAAGTCTATTCAAAATCCCTCAAATTGGATCCCCTGAGATGCAGATCCCAAAAAGCTCTTTGCTGTGTGGATGTCATTGTGAGCAGCAGCACTACCTGTAATGCAGCTGCAGTCTGTCATTGCCTCAGTCCCGCTGGTCATTACCTAAACCTGGCTTTGCAAGCACATTTATTCCAATTACGTTAGGGTAATATATTTCAAGATGCAAACAGGTTTCCAGACCTTCACTGACCTTTTCGGTACCCAAACAGCACTTGACCATTTTGGAGATGGCAGTAAATAGCTCCATGAACTGCTGGGTGAGTGGTGATATGACTTCTCTGGGACTCCAGCACATCAAAGCAGCAGAGCTCATTCTGTTGCTCCCAAGCTGTTGCCCACAGCTTTCTGTTCTGGCTGTGTTGTGTGGCCTGGAGGGCAGATCAGCTCTGGGGAGAGATAGCACTGCTGAGAGATCTTCTGGAAAAGCATGGCAGAGGGAGAGCTCTGCCTTCCTTGCTCCATGCCAGGCCTGTGTCTGTCTGCCAGGTTGAGCTGCTGCCTTGCCTTATCTTCAGTTGCACAGAAAGTGAGAGGGATTTCCTCAGGCTCTTTTAAGAGCTTGCTGTAAACCAGCTAGGTGTAATGGGCTCATATCAACGTGGCAGGAAATAAGCTCTGCTCTGCTACCTGATACAGAGCTGGTCTTTATTGAATGCTTCTGCTCAAAGCCTTTGTTCACAAGGTGTGACTAAGCAGCCAGCCCTAAGCTCAGAAGTTGACAGTTTGGGATCTTGTGAACTTCAACGATCTATATAAGCTTGCACAACTTGTATTACTCCAGGACTTTCCCTACTGTTAAATGGTGCTGTGCTGCCTCCCCTTGCTGCCAAGGCACGTGGGGAGGGCTGGGATACCAGCAGGGCTCAGCTCCCAGCCTGCAGGGACATGGCAGCAAGGCACATGCGTTTCCAAAAGGTCGGGCATGATGCTCACAGGGCTAAAGGCAAAATTCCCCTCCCACGCAGGAGAAGTGAAAAGTGCCAGCAGATGAGTTTACTTTGCAGTATGTCATACACAGAATTCTATAAAAATGCCATGTAAGATCAGTGGATGCCTGGACTTACTAGGTAAACACGCATGTGCACAGTTGCACATCAAACTTGTGCTCTGTGTAGTGTTCTTGAACTTGCCATTCCCCAGAGCCTCTACCAGCTGGAGTGGCAGATGTTCAGTGCGAAGTGAAAGCCAGCTTTTGTGTGTGTGAGATCCTGAAGGAGGAAGGATGGAGCAGGAAGCCATGGCCTGGGTATCTGCTTAAGGACAGCACTGCAGTGCCCGGCATCTGAAGTGTGAATCCCTGGTGCATCCCCCTCCTTCTCTTCCTTACTGTCCTCTGCAAATGAGTCTGGATGGGAGTAGGAGGGAACATGTCCTTGTTGTGTCTCCTCAAACAGCAATCTGGTGATCTTTCCTTGGTTTCACAACTGGAGATGGTGCTTCTTCCTACTGCAGAGGAAGCACTGGGACAAGTGCACTAAAAATAAGCAGTTGTAAGATGTTGCAGCAACAGGGGCTTGAAATTAGGGCATGAAGGAGCTAAGGTTGTACCTGATACTGTCTGAAAATCGATGCTTGTAACAATTGAAGGTCTCTGCTGGAAGGACCAGGGAGGAGGGAAGCTGCACGAGCTTCTTGGTAATCAATCATCTGCAAAATATTTTACAGCTCTGTGTTGAAGTAATTAGCATCTGCGAATCTGTAGTGAAGAGGGAAGGAGCTTTGACATTTTCCATTGAAACCTTGCGTGTTGAAAGTGTCTGGAAACAAGCACGGTTCTTCATTTTGCAATGAAAACTGGTATAAACCAAGAGGAAATTCATAAGCCTGTATTAAATCCACATTTTTAATACTCTTCAGTTTCCACTGCCACTTCCTGCAACGACCCAGGGATTCCCCAGAACGGGAGCCGGAGTGGTGACAGCAAGGAGGCAGGAGACTCCATCATCTTCCAGTGTAATCCAGGATATGCTCTGCAAGGAGAGGCCAAAATCACTTGTGTGCAGATTGAGAACAGATTCTTCTGGCAGCCGGACCCTCCCTCCTGCACAGGTATGAGCCAGCATCCGTCCTCCTGCTGCTCTGGCTTCCCTCCCCAGTTTCACTGCAAGACATCCCTGTCTGAAGGGGACAAGTCCCACCTGGTTTGAAGAGTTGTACACCGAGGTACATATGTCTCAGCCATGTCAGGTTTGTCCCAGGAGTGTCTGAGACAGTGAGAATCTAGTTCATGCTGGAAGCTCGCAGGATGTACTGCAGTGTAAGTGATAATATTTAACCTGACAAGTTGAAATTAAAGGCTTCTTTAAAACTCAGGTTGGTAGAGAAGATTGGGGTCATGTAAATAATTTCTGCATGAAAAGATAACAAATTCTCAAGAGAAAACTATCTGATGTTCTCTTTGAGCTCATAAAGTGATAAAAGAAGTGTTTTCTTCATTTGTCAAGAGCACACAAAAGCAGTCATGCTAAGAACATGGGCACAATAAGCATCACTTTGGTTGGGCTGTTAAATGTTAGCCAGGAATTATTTATCCTGGAACTTCACTCCTTCTTGTGCAGCATTATCTCAAGAAAGGAAAATTAGTTAATTGTGTTCCTAACATCTGGTTTAATGCCAGCTGGGAAGCTTCTACAGCACGCAAAGGATTTGTGCTCCCTGCAGGATGACTTGATTTCTGAATGACTGCCTTGATGATCTGGCGTGGCACCGGTTCAGCCTGATGGGGACAGCCCTTCTGGTCTTCCTGGAGCTATAAGCAATCGTGTCATTGCATGTCATTCCCATCTCATCATCCCTCTCCTGTTCAGTTTTCCTTCGCTCCAGAAGCTGAGCTTGCAGTCCTTTTCAGAGGTGCACAGCCAGTGCCTTAATCTAGGTGTGGGATTTAATACGGATCATTTCACACAGGCAATTTGACGTGGAGATCCTGTGTTGGATCCCTCTTGGGCAGAGGCCTGGCAGTCTTGTTTTAGATATAAGCTCTGTGATAGGCTGTGACAAAGCTGAAAACAACGTCTAGCTCCTTCCCTTCCCTCACTGACAAAGGATTTGGAGAAATAATCAGCAGTCAGATAATGGCAGTTCTGTAGTAACCGTATAGCAGGCTGCCTGGTTAGAGCTGATTGAGAAAATGGGGTTTAACTGAAGGCTTGGGTTTGATGACTGTACTTAGCATTTCAAATTCGTTTTCACATCTATTTTGTACAACTTCTGCAGTCGCTAAACAATGTGGGCTGAACCAAAACGTCCACTGAAATAACCCCCTGAGATTTGGGGCATTTGAAGTCTGGATCCAAATAGCTGTGACTTGAATGAGTTTCCAAACCAAATCCTTTTGAGAGAGCGGGTGGGATTTTCAAAGAAAATTAGAGGGTGTTAAGCAGCCGTTTCCCCCAGGCTTTTCAAAAAGGAGTGCATATTTTAGTTTCTTCTAAGTTTTCCCATAATGTTTATATGATGGAGGAGGGCATCCTAAAGGCCGAGGTGAAGGTTAATGGGCACAGAATAGTTGCTTGTGGGTCCTCCACGTTCGTTATGCTCAACCTTCAGCCTCTCCCTTCCCTGTTCTGTGCACTGTTCCCTTTTCAGGATGGGTGACAGTTGTGATGCCTGCAGAAGTTGCTTTGGGCCAAGGATCTTTGCCCTCTGATGTGATCTTTATAGTGCAGCCCCGTGAAACCTTCCCCATTACCTGTGCAAAGAGGGCCTGCAGGATGCATGCACACACGCACACTCCTTCATGTCAGAGCCTTCCAACGTTCTTCCCCCTTTTCCCACCCAGTGTGTGCACTGCTGTAGGCTGTTGGTTACCAAAATCACCCCACCCCGGTGTGGGGGGATTGATCTGAGCAGCAGGGAGGATTTTAGGGCATCGACCCTCACGAAGGAGCTGAAGGAAGGCTGACGAATAAATCAATCACGAGAATTTGCCACCGTGGAAATACATGCAGGCAATTCCAGCCTTAAAAAAAAGTAATAATTGATTTTTCTATCAGGTTGGCACTTAATGTGTTGGGGAGCGTAATAAACGTGAACACATCATTAATCCCAGACAGCATTTTCACTTCTTTAGCAGCAGGCCAGACGCTGCCTGGAGTTGCTTAATGCAACAGAAGAGGATGAAGTAGCTCTCTCCTTTTGGTTACTGATACAGCTTATGAAGATCATTGCAGCACCCATAGCTCTTCCTCTGTGTGCCACCTGGAATAACAGAGCCCTCGTTTCTATCTCATAATGTGTACTGTAACATCTGACAGCCTTGCAGACTGCCTCCCTGTCCCCGTATCCATCCACCTCTCTCTTTTTCCTCCCTCCCTGCATCTCATCTGCTTTTTTTAACGTTTCTCTGAGACAAAGCCTCATCCCTGTGCCTGATTGCCTTCAGCTCCCTGTGGAGGGATCTTGACAGGACCAGCAGGAGTGATCCTGTCCCCGCAGTACCCAGAGCCCTACCCGCCGGGGAAGGAGTGCGACTGGAAGCTGACCGTCTCTCCTGATTATGTCATTGCCCTGGTATTTAACATGTGCGTACCCCAGAGTTGTTCCCTTCTGTGGGGTGGGGAGGGGATGCTTTCTGGGGGGCACTGCCTAGCTCTGAGCTGCCTGTGGGCCCAGATCAACCTGGAAGAACCAACCCAGAGCTGGTGGGACTGACCCCGTAGTCCTCAGCGCTCTGTTAATTTCAGTTAACCTATTTCAACTGCAGCTCCTCTTCACTATGCTTGTGGGTTTTTGGAAGATCATGTCCATGTAACTGGTAGAGCAGAGGAAACCCCTATAGCATCTCTGGGCATAAACTTGTCTGTATCACCAGTCCTTGATGCTTACTATGTGTGGAGTGGAGGTAGAGCTGTCCTGTCCTTGGCTGGGGAGCTGGCTGGGGGCAGGAGCTGCCTCTCAGCACTGTGGCAGTGCAGCCCACCCAGACCCCAGTCTATTGTTCTCCAAGGGGCCACTGTACATGCTGACACTTCATACACCCTTCCCTTTTTTCTTTCATTTTACTTTGCAGCTTCAGTTTGGAGCCTGGCTATGATTTCCTTCACATTTACGATGGACCCGATTCACTCAGCCCTCTGATTGGAAGCTTTTATGGCTCCCAGCTCCCTGGGAGGATAGAGAGCAGCAGTAACAGCCTTTTCCTCGCCTTCCGAAGCGATGCATCTGTCAGCAATACTGGATTTGTCATTGAATACACAGGTAAGAGCAGTGCAGGGCTGCCTGGCCCAGCTAACTCATCGAAGGACTTGGGTTTCTACCACAGTGCACTTAAATAGCTCGGTCCTCTCAGCAGAACACGCCATTTAATTTCAGATTTGAGCACCACGATCAAACTGTTGAGTGGCTGTTAGGAATGCCACACAGCACCGTGGATTTCTGATTTATTCTTAGCAACAAAAGCAGCTTTGTCCAAGAAAAGGAGAATGCAGACCTACGTGCCCTGTATTGGGATCTCGATCTGAATCGTTGATATGTCGTTCAGGAGCATTCTGAGCAGAGGGTGACTGGAGGTGGGGGTCACAGAGGTGGATGCTCAGCTCTCCTTGAATCAGTGGAGCTCTCCTGAAATCTGTATGTTTTGCTTTGTTTAAGATTCTAAAGCGTTTTCTTAGGACCTCAGCAATAATTAGTGAAAGGAGCAGAATATTCGGTTCACACGTGTGTGCATTACTAGAGCATCCTCTTTCCTTCTTGCTTGCTTGAGCCACCACTTTTTGGTGGCTTCAGCTCTCCCGGTGGGAGACACAGGCAGTGGTTGGAGTTTTCCCTGGATCCTGTTAGCTCTCTGTTGACGGAGCAGACTGAGATTGACAGAGCTGGCACTGCTGCTCTGGGAGATAGAGAGCAAAAGGAGGGCTTTGGCAGAGCCTGTTGCCTGTTTGTAGACAGGAGAATAGAGTTGTTACCGACTGTAGTTCAAAATACACTCTGAAAAACTGGATCTGGAGTCGTGTTGGCCCAACTGTGTGCTGTGGGAGCAGCGGTGGTGTGCACTGAGAGCTGATGGGCTGCTGCTGCTTTCAGTGCACTCGGGCAGTTCCCTTTTCCACTGCCACCTCCAGTCGGTGGTCCCTGCTGCTAAGTTCACCTGAGCAAAGGTTAAATGGTAGTGAAAGAGCCCTTCCTATTATTCATATGGAACAGATGAGTTTCCCTGCAGTGAAGGTGTGGAATAATAGGGTGAAGACAGACAACCAGCCCTGCATAAGATCAGAGAAATTAAAAGTTTTCTGCTGTCATCAGAATTAATTTTACTGGAAATTAAGTCTTGGGTTTCTCACCTTTTTCGTTTGGGGCAGTTATGAAGTAGTTAACAAATGAAATCCCATTAAATTAGGGTTGTTGTGCGGTGCCTTTTTCTCCTAAACACTCCTACAGCGTTAATCATGCCGACACGCTTCCCAAAAAGCCAAACTGCTGGGAGAAAAGAATGAGGCTTTAGGTTTGCTCATTAATTTCCCCACACTTTAAAAGGAGCCCAGGATTCGAGTCCGATAAGCAGCAGAAAATAGAACTTAGGGGAATTGAAGGAAGAAGAAAAGAAGAGCAGGGGGGAGTATGTGTAAGAGAAAATCAAATACCGAGCTCAGCTCCTTGCCAGCGTGGAAACCCAAGTACAGCTCAAAGACACTGCCCTGCCACCTTCCCACTGTGTCCCATCAGCCCTGCAGTGCACGTTGGCTTCTGCCCCTACCTCCCTGCGTGCCCTGTGTGACCTGTGTCAGCTGTATGTGAAATGCTGTTCATTTCCAGGGGCTTTGTGGTCCTCTTTTGGTGATGTTTGGGTGGAAGAACAAAGCAGCCATCTGTCAGCCCCTCCTTGAAATCCTGCATCTTCTCTGGGACTGGGACTGTGCTGCTAGCCTGCAGCTATGGCATGCGGGATGAATTTCAAGCAGCCTCGGAGCTTCAGCTGAAATTGTTTCAGGGGCAATGGCTCTTCTAGAGAAAGTTGTCCTCTGGGGCCAGGGGGAGTGGAGAAAACAGAGAAAAGAATGAGTTTGGCTTTTATTATGCTGATTTTTGTGTGGAGCGTGGCAGTGAGAGTTGAAGTGGGAATGCAGCAGTGCCATGGAGGTGGTGTAGGGCAGATCCCCGGCTCGGCTGGTTCCCCATTTAACCGCACCGATATGTGGCTCCAGTGGGATTTCTGAGAGCCGAGCACGCTTCTTTGCTTGGTCCCCACGATGCACTGTCAGCTGCGGAGCAAAATGAAAAATCAAACTAAGGTTACTAGCAAAAAGAATAAGTGCACATGCACTTGAGCTTACTGAGGTTTGGTTTGTGGTCTGTGCAAAGCTTTGGCTCAGAGGGGAAGGTGAAACTTTAATGCGAAACTTTGGAGGGGGATTTCAGCCGTGGGGGGGGAGTGCATCCTTTGGGATGCATGAGCTCTGGTGAGCAGGTTTTGGCTTCGGGCATCCCATTAAGGTCTGGGGAAGTTATCACAGTCCTTAACGAAGTGCTTCTTTGCAGCACCATCTTAGTTAACGCTGCTGCTCCTGAAAGCACCCTGCTTTGTTCGTAGCAGATTCACTGGAGCCTGACAAGCATTAGTCTAGCAAAGCAAAAGGACGATAAGTTCTTCATTACACAATAGGAAGGACAGTGACAAAACAAAGGCTTAAATACAGAAAAGACATTGCTTGCAATTTCCTAGAATTTATCTTTTGTTCCAGTGGTTGCTTAAGATTTTTTTTTTTGAAGTCTTTATCTCAGTAATCTCCGTATGTATTAGCTTTTGAATCAAGATTGCATTTCTGTGCCTCAGTTATACCTGGGAGATGTATGGCTGCAGAGCAGTGCCAGGGGTTCCCCACACCTGGCTGCAGTCCGTTTAAAGGAGCCCTGGGTGAGAGGGGCTCCCATTCAGCTGCTGCTGCCACCAGGCACCCTTCTGAATGGATCCGGCGGTGAATATCTATGGCAGGGACTGTCTTTTCTCCTTGGGAAGTCAACTGAGTTGTAACAGTCAGTTTGCACCGCTTTGTCTTGCAAACCACCGAATCTGAGATGCATGTTCTGTGTCGGTACACGCTTTGTTAGTGCTGTCCCAGATCGTCCCCAAACTGCATGTTGTGAGCTGTGCCCATGGGACAGACCCACCGCGACGTGGGGCAGACCCCATCGGATCCCACCTCCACCCCAGCGTGCCCTGATGCTGCTGAGCATCCATGGTGCACATCCAGGTGTGGCTCCTCATGTGTAGTGCACGAAGTGGGAAGGAGTTCCTGGGTGAGGTGCTCCAAAGCTCGAGGTTTCCTCACCCTTTTGTAGTGCTTCCTGATACTGTTTCAGGCCAGAAAGTGAAGAGGCGTGAAATTGAAAGCAAATGAAGCGAAACTGATTACTTTTCACCCATCCAGAGGAATGGGAAAAAAGAGAAGAAATCCACAAAAAACAAAAAACCTTCACCGTATTTCAAATCCCATACTATTTTGCCACAAGTATTTTGCCCATCCTGAGCGTGTAAACACACTCAGCATTACTTACGGGTTATTTAAGGTGGAAAGTCCTCACAGAAACGCTCCCGTGCAAAATCAGTTGCAAGGCAAGCTGTTTAAAAAACATCTAGTACTGTTTGCTGTTGAGACAAATGGGAAATGATGCTTGAGCCTGAAACAACTTCATGTGCAAGTACTGAGGTCCTCCCTGGGACAGGCAGTCTGGTTTGCTGGGGTGAGTGGGAGGATGCTGCAGCCGGGCTGGGAGATCCTGATGTAATTCGTCCTTTCTTCACTATCCGATGACTGCTGTGAAAAACTCCTTTAAGCATTTTCTCTGGGCGTTGCTTTAAGGCTTAGTGCTTATTAAAGGTTTGCATGTGTTCCCAGGCATGGAGCTCGTGATGCGCTGGGGCAGACAGTGCTCTTTGATGGAGCTGCTCTGAAGGTGCTGATGAAAGCCTGACCTCCGTGCCCAGGAGCTCCTGCAGGCTTTGAGTATTTCTTGAGAAAGGAGAGGGGAAGTGTAGAAAATCTCTGCTTTGTGTGGGCTAACGAGCCAATTCTCAGGGCATTTTTGTCTTGATTCTTCTCTAAACATTTGGCAGCCTGACTCCATGTTAATTGGGACATCGTGGTGAAGTCCTCAACTTCTGAAGTGGGTGATTGAAAATAAAACATTAATTCTAAATGAGCAAGCACTGTTCTCGCTTTGTAGCCCAATAAATCAAAGGCTGCTGTAGCTGTGGCTTTTCTGCATCCCTCTATGAGTCTTCTGCTGTCACCATGCAACCCAGTGCTTCCTTAAGCTCGAGCTCCTGCCTTCCTTTGCCCCACTGAGGATGATGGGGGCCGTTCAGCTGGAGATGTGCTGGTGTGTCCCAGAAGGCACGGAGCCTCAAGGGAGCAGAGAAGTGGTCAGGGATGAGGAGAGCAGCGGGGCCATCTCAGCAATGAGCCGGCACTCATTGCAGCAGCCAGCAGTGATTTGAGCTCTGAGCATCGCAGCTTCTCAAAGAAAGAGCAGAAGCTGAGATCAAGCACATGGCTAGGACATCTGACAGCTGGCTGGGAGGCTGGCTGGCAGGTTGAAGCCACATCAACTCGTCAGATGAAAAGCAGCAAGGCTGTTCCTAACAACACCAGAGGCATAAAGTGGTCATAGGAAACTGCTGGGTGCAGCTTGTGTATGAAAGGGTCTAAAAGTGAACATGAGCAATTCATTGCTGAACGAATAAATATTTTGGAAGTGCAGATGAAGCACTTGCTGCTGTGAAGGGCTCGTGTGCTGCACTGGACCCCGGGCTGTGCACCTGCCCTGCTCATCCTCAAGGCCTGGCAGATGCAAGAAACAGTTCACTCACTTCTGTGGGCTGTGATGACCATTCTGCAGAAGGGATATACGTCCGTGAGGAGCACTGAGGGTTTACCAGTCTGTGACTCCTGAAGTTGGGGAGCTGCTGTGCTGGGAAAAACCAGTGGCAAAAGCTGGTGGTAACATCTCTCAGCCTTTTGGGCCACAGTAATGGGATCTCTGGGACAGCTGCTGTGTAAAGGCTGCCATAAAGTGATTCCTGTTTTCCACTGGGGGAGAAAAAAGGAACAAAAGCAAGACCTGGGGGCTTGGCTGTTTTCTCCTTCTCCTTCCAACCCCTCCCCAAATACTAAAAGCCCGTGTTTTAATACTTAAATGCATTATAGTTGTTTGCAGACCCGTTGCTCTCAGAAAAACCCTCATCTTTAATGAGCAATTTCCAAATGACAAAAGAGCAGGATTAATCAAAGCCTCTAATTATATTTCATGCAGGAAAAAAAAAAAAAAAAAAGGAAGAAGCAAAATAAAAAAAGCCCTCAGAAGAAGGAAAGAAACCTCCAAGTGCTGAAGGCTCTTAGTCTTTGCTGGAATTTTCTTATGTAAATGGGGTTTTTGGCTCTGCAGGGCATAGTGAGCAGAGAAAAATGCCTTCATTTTGTCTAACTGCTTGTAATCATTCTGCAATAATTGCAGCCTTGCTGCACATCTGGAAGTCAACCAGCTAGCACGTGGCACTGTGTGTTTTCCTGGTGAGAGCAGACAGCTCTCACATACTGGTGTGATAAGGTGCCAGTGAGATAACGTGAACAGATGTAGCACATCCGAAATATGTTGTATGTTCAGTCTGTGTTCAATGTGTCCTGGCTTGCAGAGTTTCTTGCGGCCTCCTGTGGAAGAGCGAGTGTAGATGCCTGGTTGATTGGATTTTCACGAGTCTCAGTTAATGTGTGTGAACTGGAGCCTTCCTTCCTGCAGTATGTACTGAGCATCAGGGAATGATCTGGAGCAGAATCTGACCCAAGTCATTTCCCAGGTTCAGCAACGTGAGAGAATGCTTGAAAACTAAACCCTGCAAGTGGTGCTGGTGTTTGTGATGTGCTTAAGTGAGAACCTGGGACAAGAAAAGCCAGAAATTCTGTCGTTGTCCACAATTTGAAAGTAGCTGTACCAGGCCAGTAAAGATCTTGGCAATTCTGTCTTACAGAAAATCCCAGGGAATCGTGCTTTGATCCTGGATCGATTAAAAATGGTACACGAGTGGGTACAGATCTGAAACTGGGATCTACAATCACCTACTACTGTGATGGAGGGTATGATATCGAAGGGGTCTCCACGCTGACATGCGTAATGGGAGAGGATGGGAAACCCACGTGGAACAAACCCCGACCTACCTGTACAGGTAAGGGGGGAGGGCCTGGTGCTAAAGCAGTGTATTCCCTTGCAGCACTTGGTGTTGGTTCTCTGTAAAACTGCTCACAGAGGGACAGAAATGTGTTGGTAGTTCTTTCATTTCTAACGCTCTAGGGTCAGGAAGGGTTGACTTCATTCAGCATTCAGGAGCCTATTTAAACATTTGCTTCACTGACTCCCTGCTCATCAGAACCCTTAAGCACATGCTGTCCTGGGCAGGGTCGTAATTGAGAAAACAGGCAATTCCTCTGAGACATTCTGTGTTGTGTTTGTGTGTGTGTGTGCTTTCTGGCTTAATGAGAACACGGTTTAAATGGTGGGTTTACAGTTAGACCTTCCTAACATAAGAAATGGCAGTAGAGAGGGAGCTGTCGTCTGATGGCAGGAAGAATGGGATCCATCGGAGCCAAGCTCCTGCCACTGGAAAAGGCAGAAAGAGGAGCTCGTGCTGTCAAGCCCTGAGCACTGAGAGCAGATGGAGAGCAGTGCAAATCACCCATTAGGCTACAATACCATACATGGCATCCCTTAGCCTCAGCATGGTCTTAATAATTAAATGTGAAGCAGGCATGAACTCAGGTTAGGATAAGCCTTATTTTTCTTAATAAGAACTTGCAGCGAGGGCTGCAATGCCTGAAGCACAGAATCGATCATAGGTCGGGGCAGCTGACACTGCACAGAATTACAAAACGTGGGTGGAGATGGATTTTGGAGCAGCAGGAACAAAGCTGCAGGTTCAGGGCAGGCTGTGGGAAGGGTCCACACGCTGATCTCTGCTCACTTTTGTCTTGCAGCACCCTGTGGTGGTCAGTACACGGGCTCAGATGGCGTAGTCCTCTCTCCAAATTACCCCCAGAATTACACCAGTGGCCAAGAATGCCTCTACTTCATCGTTGTGCCAAAGGACTACGGTATCGTTTTTCTCTTGGCGGACTTTGACACACCTGATTCTTGTTCTGATGAAGCAGTGGGATAAACACGAATGTGCATAAGGCAATAGGGAAATTGAAAGGTGGCACTGCTGCATGCTGGTGGGACTGTGAGGTCACTGAGGCTTATGGCAATGCTCTGAATTTCAGAATTAGCAAAAGTGAGGGGAAAAAAATCCCTCAAATCTAACAAAACCCGTTGTCATTCCCCTTCCAGTTCCTGTGCTGTACCCAATTGCGCAGGGTTGAAAAATCAGCAAAAAATAATTCGTGGTGCTCTACAGATTCAAGGAAATCACCTTTTAAGAGAGGAAAGGGAAAGCTTGCTGGCAAATGAAGCTCTGACAGCACCAAATGTGTGTTTTGGTAGCATGCTTCAGTGAGCTGATATTGTGCATCTATTTGCTCATTCAGTCTGACTACTGAATTGAGACATAAATGCACACTGAAGTCAGACTCATTTAAATGGATCGTCGTTCTTTAAGCAGACTCCATTGCCACTTAATTTTGGTCAGAGTTAAGATAAAAACGTGGTGGACATTGTAGGAGGATTTGAGGCAAGTAGTGTGCTGGGGATTAGGACTGGTTAATGATTCTCATTTGAAGGGAATCTGAAGCTCTGTAAGAGCTCTCGCACTGACAGCTCTAGCAAGTGAAGGTCTCTCAATTCTGTTATTTGATAGTTTTTCAGTGTATTATATTGATCTTGTTCCAGTTGGTCCCTGTGGCCTTTTCAGTTGTTTATGATAGAGCAAGGTGTGAAATAAGAACGCTGTTTGCTCCAGCTGTGAGCTCCCTTCACTCAAATTGCCCTTCTGCCCAAGAGGATCTGGGTTACATCTTAAGCTCCTGGCTTTAACTGATGAAATACTGCACTGTACTCACGCTTCTTAACCTGCTTTGCTGCAGCTGCCCTGGACACTGTCTTAAGAAACACAGCATCTAATGGGCCAGGCAGTCTTGATCTGCAAGTGTGACTTCTGCTGACTATAGGTTGGCAGCTGAATTAGTTTCCTTTCTCCACCTGCCACCTTTGAATGGCTTCACTGAAGGCAACCAGGAAAACAATTAGTAGGGAACGTTGTGCATTTCCCATCTCCTTCACTTTGCTGGCTCTGTGGGCAGCAGGCATCAGGGCATGCTGTCGTCACTTGTTCTGTGTTCCTAGCATCAAAGCTGTGCTGGAAACCTGAGTGTGCAGGAAACAAATGTTATAGCTTGGTGAATGATGAAATTTCACAGCAAGAGACCTCTCAGCTCGTGAATCTACAACTGAGCTCTTACAGCTTGAAAATGCAAAGGGAGGAGAGGAGAGAAAGGCCGGGTAGGGGGTGAGACTTCTACAGGCAGATCTGGGAGGAAAAGAGTCTGTATTTTATTCTGAGAAATAAATAACTGAAGTCTTTAACGATAGTCAAGCAAACAAACAAACAACCCCCTGATCCCCTCATTATTTTTTCCTCCCTTTTTATAAGTCTGCATGCCATAGGCACACTGACAATGAGACCCAGAGCACGGGATGGCCTTATTAGCAGTCTCCATAGGCAGGCCTAGGAACGGCTGTTTGTTTAACTGGGAGCATCCTCCTCCCTTGCAGTGGTCCTCCCTGGCCAGAGTGGCACAATCTAGAAACAAATTCCTTCAGAACAGAGACGGTTGTTTTGTTCAGGTTTTGTACAACACCTAATGCAGTGGGAGCCCGGTTCACAACAGAGGCTCCATATAAATAATAAATAATTATTATCTGTTGGTGGAATGATGTACCTCGCCTTACGTAGGCAGGAAAATGGGATGATTCATAAAGCAGTCCCTTTTGGCCTATGAATCAGTGTTAAAGCATACTGGCAGACAAACACGGGGGAGGCTGGTGGCTGCTGCTTTATGCTGACTTTGTGGATAAATAAAAGGGCTCCCACCTTCCGGGGCTGTCAGTCAAGCCCTTGTGATCCTTGCCAGGTTCCTGAAATAAAAACAGCTCAGTTCAGGGCCTGGCAATGTAGGTCACAACTTGACCTGGCCTGCCTGATGCGCTGCCTCTCTCTGCAGTGGTCTTCGGGCAGTTTGCCTTCTTCCAGACTGCACTCAACGACATCATTGAGGTTCACGATGGCCCCAACCAGCACGCCCGGCTCCTCAGCTCCCTCTCAGGCTCTCATACAGGTAGGGACCTGCCCCTGTTCCCATGGGAAAAGGGAAGCTGAAAGGTAGTCTGAAACGTAATGCCTTGCTCTGTGCAAAGCAGTATTGTGTGCAAGCTCTAGAGAAGCTTCAGTAAGCTGTTGGTATAGCTGATGCTGCAGTTTGTGTTCTGTGTTTGTATTCTTTCTCCTCATCCAGGTGAATCATTGCCATTAGCTACCACCAACCAGATCCTCATCAAGTTTAGTTCCAAGGGTCAATCTACAGCCAAAGGCTTTCACTTTGTCTATCAAGGTGAGCATGGTTGTGTTCTGAAGGTGTCCTTGGGTAGGTATTAAGAGAGAACGGTCAAAAATATGTCTTGAGCTGTTGTAAACAGAATTAAGTGCCTTCAGCATCTGTGGGTCAGTGTGCACTTTCTGTCTGAACAGGAAATACCAAAGGAGATGGAGATTACTGTGGTAGCAGGGAGCTTGCAGGTGTCTGTGGTTCCTGGAGGTACTTAGTATTCAGACTTCCACTTGCACTCAGCCTCAGCCCTCGCACATCCCAGGATTAGTATCAGAAGTATCTCATTGAATCATGCCTGCATACACAGTGAGTTCTTGAGATTTATACCCAAGCAGTTTTTCCCCACTGGCATTTTATCATATTTCTCAGCGTAAGCAGCTGAACACTTGTCTAGCAGCTCTGTAAAATCCTTCCTCTCTGCATGTCACAGGCTTAGGTCCCCTGCTGTCAAACTTTTGCCCTCTGATCCTTTCAGTAACGGCTTGCATTGCATCGAGCGAGTCCCACTTAGAGATTTTAAAGTAGTAAACAGAAAGTGATGTACAGAAGAGTGGGAAAACAGAAGTGTTTTTCTCACCCTCCTGCTTCGTCTAGTTGTGGTTCAGCCAAACATTCACACGTATTACTGTGAAAGGGGCCACAGGCAGCAGGGACTACTTGTACCTTCTCCAGGGGTGAAGTAAGGCACGTCTGGGAGTTTGTAGTACCCAGAGATACAGCCTCTTTCATTCCTGCCTATTTATTTTAAAACAACTGTAGTTTTCCCCCATTCCAGCAACTCGGGCATTAAACATTGATAATTGTAAAGCAACTCAGAGAAAAATACGAATTGATTTCTTCCTCAGCAGTAGATATTCCTTTGACTCATACGTCCCTCCATTTTCTGTCAGACTCTCTTTCTTTAACTGTTATTTTCAGTATTGAACAGGGATGCAGACAGTCTCAACAATCGGTGATGCCATATCCCAACTTAAATTCCCCTTTTCTTTCGCTTGCCCTTCCCGTCACAAAGAAGGTTGTTTAAAATTACTGTCATTTGTAGTAAAGTGGCCGAGAGAGCTGAGAAACCTTGAAGGGCTTTGCACTCAGGCTCTGTCATTATATAGCAAGGCAACTTTTTGGGAAGTCGTTGCTGAATTCCTTGGTTTCTCTATGTGGAAATGACCTTTTGGGTGCAGTGATGCATTTTCTGAAGGCATAGAGTCCCCTCTTTAGAAAGCATCCGTGGTTCTGTAGTGCCCTAAGTGCTTTTATTTCAGGTAATGCTTGAATTGACAGAAGTTTGGGTGAGCTGTTATTTCTTTTTCTTCTCACTTCTGTGCTTGGGTCCAGCCACTCCTGGGGCTTTTAGTGTCATCGAGTTCCCGTGTTATTTTTCTGGGATGTTTAACTTGACATCAAGGGAAAGGGAACTCCATCCTGCAGGGTTGTGTTGTGCGCCCATCCTGGTGCCGACCACGGGCTTCGACCAAATGCAGAGCTGAGAGCTGACCCATGTCCTCGCAGAGCTTACCACCCGGGCTCCCCTCCTACACTGACGCCTGTCTACAATCAGGACACTTCATTTGCTCAAACCATTCTGTTGATTCCGTTTTTCTCTTCCGTTTGTTTCTCTTTTTTTTTTCCCCCTTTGCAATCACACATCTGCTGCTGGTTGGTGCCACGCCAGCGGTTCCTCGCACCAGTGCCACGCAGTGCAGCTCGGTCCCGGAGCCGCGCTACGGACGGAGGTTGGGCAGCGACTTCGCCGTGGGAGCCGTGGTCCGTTTCGAGTGCAGTGCTGGCTACGTGCTGCAGGGCTCCCACACCATCGAGTGCCTCACCATGCCGGGAGCACTCGCTCAGTGGAACGCGTCCGTTCCCACCTGCGTGGGTAGGTGTCCTGGACCCCGGGGCTGAGCCAAGGGCGAAACGATGCTGTGGTTCGTAAATGAAACCTGAAAATGCTTTCCCCTCCTTCAGAGGTTCTGAGCAAGTGTCACGGGCTGGAACAGCCACCCTGTGCTGCCCCTGCGTCGGGATCGATGATGGTAGAAGTTACCTGGGAGAGTTACTGAAAAGAGATTATTCCTACGAATCACGTCCTTAAATTGTGATCCAATTCTGCTTGTGGTTTTTTGTTTGTTGGTTTGTTTCAATGAACAGACACTTGAAAGAGAACGTTCCTGTATGAAATCCAAACCCTCTCATGTTCAGGCATTGCTTTGCTCATTCCAGTGCCATGTGGTGGGAATCTGACTGAGCGCAAGGGCACCATCCTCTCCCCTGGCTTCCCAGAGCCGTACCTGAACAGCCTCAACTGTGTGTGGAAGATATCAGTCCCTGAGGGAGCAGGAATCCAGGTACTGAGTTAGCAGCATGGTACTGACAGGAGAAAACGCAGCATCCAGTGCACTTAGAGCCTTTGTGCTGGGAAGGTGAGGTGTGTCGAATCAGACATTCATTTACACTGCAGCTCCACGAGTGGGTAATATTCCCATGGAGTATTTCCGTGGGAAATGCTTGGAACCATGAAGCTGTTTTGCTGTAACAAAATAATAGTGATATTTTGGGTAAATACCTTTATACTCCTTGATTATGTGACCTTGAAAGCATTGTAAGCTATGCCAAGGAAGAGCAGCTCGCTCAGAGTGCCACTGCAGCTTTGTTCTGCCAGCAGAGTTAGAGCAGTATGATTATACAATTAGAGCTTCGCTGTTCATTGTCTCCAGGTAAATGGGCTCTCCAGGTTTTGTGTGGTCCTTATCGTTTCTCTGCAGAAAGAGTCCTGCCTGCTGGAGGATGGTGAGAATTAAGCCCAACGTTAGACACCAAAAGTTTAGATTATGTTCCCATTCAGCACATGTGCACTTTGCCCTGCAGAAAGTATCTCACCGTGCATTACCCTGGCGTCAATTGATGCAGAGGAGATGGGTTCTTTAATGGGTTCATTCTTCTCATTAACAGAGAGTCTCTGTCTTCTATACTCCTCTTTGTCTGCAAGGGTTTTGTTCCCAGAGTGCTTTTATTTCTCTATCATGTGTTTGGCCAGAAGACTTGCAGGTGGATTCCTCCTTCTCTGCCACACTGTGCTTCTCTCCCCAGTTCGATAGGAAGCCACCAGTGTAACTCAGAGCTGAAGCCTGGACTGGGGAGCGTGGTGGCCAAGCTGGTGGGGGCTGTGATGGCACCATGCAAAGCAGCACGAGCCTGGAACACCAGCTTGTGCCCTTTGCCAGGTCCAGCAAAGTCCCATTTTCTCTCATCTGATTTTGAAGCCATTTAACCCAGTGTCATCAAAAGCTTTGTGGCTTACGGTCAATTTCTTTCTGTTCGTCTGAAATTTAGCCATGCTCCAAGGCCCTGAATGGCAGGGGGATCCATTTAGCTCAGCTAAACATCTCAACAGTCGAGGCAGTTTGCAAGTTGCTCAGTTCTCCTGGGATCAGGAGGTGATAATTCACTTAATTTTTAAAGTGATGTAAATAGATGTCTGCATTTTGCACTGTTCCATGTTCTGAATGCAGACGCTTGCTGTCAGTTTCTCAGCCCATGGAGCTGCTTTTGTGTACATCTGGTGAGCTTAGAGGAAAGCAGCTATTACAGCAGGCTGCTAAAAGCATGTCTGGTTTCTCACCTCTTTGATTGTGCAAATGCAGCTCTCGCATGTAGAAGTAGAAAATGTAATGACAGAGAAGTGTTTTAAAAGATCCCTCTCCTTCTGCACACAGCGTTTTGTGAGAGTGGATGTTTTGGGATGTAACACACACCATGCAAGCAAATAACGGAAAAAGGACGCGTCCTGCAGCTGAGTGTTACCTCAAGTGTTGAACCTGAAGCTGAATTTCCAGTTCTAGAGCAGTGTTTTAGTCCCAGTTCTATTCTCAGGGGCCCTGCACTGTCAAACCCCAACCCCAGCAGTGCCAGGAGCACCCCGCACCCAGCTCTGCCTCTACACATGGGCAGGATGCAGGGTGACTTTTCCCCTGACAGCAAACCAGCTTGGGACTTCCAGTGGAAGCCCTTTGATGGGAGGAAGCTGGGCTGCTGCGATCAGCTCACCCTGCCCTGGTCACCCACTGCTGCTCTGGGTTATTAGATACTAATTTAAACATCAGTTTACCCTCATTTTGTACAACAATTAAAGGTTAAACAGCTGTAAATCAGAGGAGGAGGTGAAATTAGAGCTTTCTTAGCAGCGACGAGTCACTAGTTGGATTTTTATGTAATGAGTGTATGAGCAAGCACTTCTGCCATGAATTATTCATTCCTGTAGCAAACCTTCCTGGGTGAATTAATTTATATACGTGGCAGTAAATAGATGCAGATCCCTTGTGAATCCGCGTGTCAGGCTGGAATTAGGTCCTTAAAAATGTTTATTCCGTTAAGTTGGGGGACATGGGGGTGGATAAATAATTGAAAAAATGAGGGAGCAAACAAAATGCACGTTCCCAGTCCGTGGCCTCTCGATAATGAAAGTCACAACAGGAGTGTAATTAAAGGTATTGACACGGTCAGTGTGATCAGTAATGGCTCTGCAGGGGTCACTGCCATTTCTGCTAGATGAACTCCTACTTTTTTTTTCTTTTTTTTGGGGGGGGGGAAGAAACTTTGCTGGAACTTTTTTCAGTCTGCATTATTATTCAGAATAAATCAATGGGAAAAGAAGGTTAAAGTGGCAGAACTCATGGGATTCGATTTTTATTATGTTTACCAGAGCAAAAGTGAACTTAGGTACCTGGGATGGGTGTGTAAGTAAGGAAAGAAGGGTGGGTTTCACCAGATTTCCAGAGGGAATAGTGAGTGTGCATGTGTGAGCACACATTCTGGATTTCCAATGTGTTGAAGACTCTTTCGAGAGCTCTGTCCAGCAGATGTGAAATTTCCATCCAGAGAGACCTCAGAGACTCGGGGCCCTCCAGTGAGCAGATGTATGAAGGTGGATGTAAACCCAGTACCACACTGGGAAAAATGGAGCCTTTGTCTGGGGCCAATTCCACACTCCTGGTTGTCCTTAAGGGCCTCTTTTTGGGGGGGGTTGGTGGCCTAGACAATAAGTTGGAGTGCTTGACAATTTCATCTGGAGCATGCAGATTCAAGATGGGTTTTCCATGTCATCCTGGCTCTCTCTCAGGTTTGCTGTCTGTCTCTCTCAGGCAGTTCACCCAACTTGATCTACAGCACAGCTTATTTTTCATAACGGGCCACCGAGTACTTTGAACTGCCAGTACTTAGAAATAAAGGCAGAATTCATTTAAATGATAATCAAGGAAAACAAATCTGCTGCTCAGTTACTCTCTGTCATTACTCAAACACAAGAGCTGTTTTTCAGTGCAAATGGAGTCTTACGAGGTACCATGATATTACTCATGGGAGGACTGTGTAGAAGTTCTGATTCAAGGAGTCAAGTGATGTATAAACCTTCCAACCCTGCAGTGCATGGCTGAGGGTGGGAAATTTGAAAATGCAGCTCGAGTGATAGGATTCAAAACTGGGGAGCAAGGCAATTACAGAGAGCTTAATTGGATTAAAAGATACTGTGACTTAACGGAGGTTTCCTTGTTCTTGTGATAGCTCCTGGGTGGCTACTGGCTGTTTCCATGTGAAAATACTGCAGAAGTCTTCAGGAATTTCTTTTTTTTTCCCCTCCCTCTCCATATTACTCCAATATTTCCATATTCAGATACAGGTGATCAGTTTTGTCACTGAGCAGAACTGGGATTCCCTGGAAGTGTTCGACGGAGGAGATAACACAGCCACCATGCTGGGGAGCTTCTCTGGTATGTGTTCAGCATTGTGTGTGGTGAAATGCATGATGCAAGCTTCTGTTAGCATCAGCTGGACTTCAGCACGCACGTAAAGTTAAGCATATGTTTAACTGCCTCACAAACGTGACAGATTTAAGCATGTGCTTGAAGGGAGTCCTGTATTCCTGCAGGAAATGTTGATAGAGAGTCTTTGAAACAAAGCCAGTGGTTTGGGCTTTTGGGGTGAGATGCTGCAGTTAGGAAATGGAGCGCTTAAAGGAAAGAAAGAAAGAAAGAAAGAAAGCTGGTAGGGAGGGCCATGCTGGCAGGCTGTGCTCCCAGAGCTGCATTTTGGACAGAACTGCCTCGACCTGCTGCAGCTTCCAGGGAATGAAGGAGGAGAAGGAGCCTGGAGCTCCATCCACGCTGGTTCCCTTCAGCTGCTCCACTCTCAGTGCTTTTAGGCTGTCTGGTCTGTAAGTGGTAAAACTTCACATGATGAAATTCGTCATTATGCTTTGAAAAGGCCATTGCAGAGAGGCCTTGGGTATTTCTCAATTGGCCTCATTAGAACCTGATCAAAACCAACAGAGCTTGTTAAGTTAAAGGACTTTCTGTTCTTGGCCTCTCCTGCAGCAACTCTCTGAGGATATGAAGGAGGAGAAAAGAATCCTCTTCAGTATCTCTGTGCACCTCTTGTTTTCCCAGGAACTACAGTGCCTGCGTTGCTGAACAGCACTTCAAACCAGCTCTATCTGCATTTCTATTCGGATATCAGCGTCTCTGCTGCTGGCTTTCACCTGGAATACAAAAGTAAGAGCAGTGCAGCCTTGATCTCACAGTACCTCTGGGCAGTGGGGAAATGGCTCTAGAGCTGTTGCCTTGCAGAAGTGGAAGCTGTGTATTGTGGGGCAGGGGCAGTGGGCTTTCAGGCTCATGTGTGTGCAGTTCCCTTTCTCTCAAGCTGCGGAGAGGCAGCTGAGTGTAAATGGAGAAGGGGATGTGTGGGGTCACAGAGTGGCTTGGCATCACCGTTTGGTTCCTGTGTTGTAGTACAGCAAGAGCTGTGGAGGCCAAGGTATTAAAAATTCATGGGGAGTTTGCCTGTTCAACACAGTGCTGTAATCTCAGCTTGGGAAGTGCCTAAATGGTGCTGGCCAGATACAAGCAGGGACTGCCTGCTCTTTGCAGTCCTTCCTGGGCATTCAGTACCACAGGAGGCAGCTTACAGGGCCGGGCAGATCTTTGTAGGATTGTTCAGGCTGGAAGGGACCTCAGGAGGTAATCTCATCTAGCCTCCTGCTGAAAGCAAGGTCAGCTGTGAGATAAAACCAGATTACTTGCATCTTTATGCAGTCTGTTCTGGAAAAACTCCAAGGATGGAGACTGCACAAACGCTCTGGGCAGCCTGACATCACAGGATCAGTGCTGCAGCCCCTGGCCATCCTGGAGCTCTTCCTGCTGAACTTGTTCCACTTCTCTGAAGGTTTTCTTACATGGTGGGGAGCAAAACTGAGTGCAGTATTTAAGGTGCTGGCTAGCGAGTGTTGAGTAGAGCAAACAAGTGCAGAATGGCTGCTCTCAGCTCTGTTCAGTGCATCTGAATGGAGTGTTCAGCCAGCAGTCCTTGGACAGCAAGCAGCCTTGTGCATTTGTGGGGTACTGAAGGGTGTGACGCGGCCAGGAGCATGCCTGGTGCACGTTGCAGCTCTCAGAGGACCGGTTAATGCACGGTGATGGGCTGGCCCTGGTCCTGCATTGGTAGCAATGATGCTGAGCTGATGAGAGATGTGCTGGGACTGCTGTAACGTTCATGCAATCTTCCTTGGGGCAATGCAAACATAATAGTTTCTTGCTGGACACCACGTCTGACAATTGCTTTTGATTGCAAACCTTGTGTTGGTCTCCGAAGCCAACCAGTGTTCTGTTTATTTTTTCCAAAGCAGCAAATAGATTTGGAAGTGCATTTCGTTTTGTACAACATCCACAGAAATGGTGTGGCTGTTTGACTCCAGGGACTGCTCGTGCTTTTAGACGGCCAACTCGTAGTAAGCTTTCCAGCTTCATTGTGTTTGCAGATGGAAACCTTGCATATTAATGGCTCGAGCCAAATTACAGCAGCCGAGAAGATTTGAGAGAGGTGTGCTGTAGCTCTCTGGGAGCTTGGGAAATGTGTGTTGTTACAGAAATCCTCCTGCTGCAACTCTGCTTCTTCCCCACTTCTGTTTCAACCAGTAAATTCTGCGGGGATTGTGTTGCCGCACTGCAACAGTCGTGTTCAGGTTTTCGTGAGGCTTTGGGTTGCCAGGTTTGTTGGGTTTCTTGGCTGAGAAAATTAATAGGTGTTGATTTCCAGGGCAGATGGAAAGCAATGCAAATTTTGCTTGGCTTTTACGACTGAAATTCCACTGTATATAAGAATGAATGAAACACAGTGGCTACTGATTAGAATGGGAAGTTGCTTAGGGCTGTTTTCTGTGTCTGAAGGTCAGGCAGCTCAGCCACGGGTGGGCAGGGACTGAGTGCTTTCTTGCTGGAAGTGTGACTCAGATTTCCAAAGGAGAGTCACCATCACCTCTCTCCTTCTTTTCTTCACCTGCTTATGGCTCAGGCTGCAGCCAGGAGCTGGAGCAGAGCACTAGCCGTGCAGAGGTGTGAGAGGTAATCTTGTGGCAGCAGCAGGATCTCCCTGATCAGAATCGTAGCTCAGGTGGAAATGGGATTGAGTGACATTTTTGTGGGCTGTTCTGCAGGTCTGGCTTACTGCTTTTTGTATCACCTGGCAAATTCGTTCTGTAGATGAAAACAGGGAGAGTGGGGTAAAAGAATGAAACTAAGCAGCCTTTACACAGGAAGGAACAAATTGCATTCTTCAAACACAATATGTCCTTTATATTGCCAGCAAGGGGCAACGTGGGTAATTCCCTCCCTCATCCTCCCCAGTCTTTCATCAAATGCTACCTGGTCAGTAAAGGAACACACAACGGACTGTGCATACAGACATCTGATGAGGAGGGCTGGTGATAGGAGTTTTGATTCCTGAACTATTGAGCCTGAGTCAGCCTGCCCTGGGAAGGGATGCGCTGATGCAGATGCAGCTCTTCATTAACATTCAAGCCATTAATGTTCACTCAGAAACGTTTGTGGCCATGAATCACAGAAGGGTTAGTGATGCCTTCGTTAAGAGCAGTGTGTTCCAGATAGAGTGGTGGCACTGGATCCCAATACCTTCATGTCCAGGATCCCTCTGGGCCGTCCTTGAGGGGAATCCCAACAGCACCAAACTTTGCCCTGCAGCATCAGTGCTGGAGGCTGTTGGTGGGGCTGGGATGAAGTGAGGGTGTGTGCTTTGCTCCTGTCTGCCTTTCCTTGCTCCCAGAGCACTCACCCCTCTCTTGCCTTCCAGCTGTTGGCCTGTCCAGCTGCCCAGAGCCCCCAGTTCCTGGGAATGGCCTGAAGATTGGGGAGCGCTACCTGGTGAACGACGTCGTCTCCTTCCAGTGCGAGCCAGGCTATGCACTGCAGGTAGAGGAATGGGTTTGTAGCACAAGAAACAAAGGGTAACGATGAAGATTTGGGTGGGAGACCCTCTGAATTTTGTCTTGTTTTTCTCTCTGTCAGGGCCACTCTCACATTTCCTGCATGCCAGGCACAGTGCGGCGCTGGAATTACCCCCCTCCGCTTTGCATTGGTAGGATTCCTCCCTCTCTTCTTCCCTAGCAGATATTTATAGTGCCCATCTAAAAAACCTCTGTAAATCAGATGCTGATGAAACGGGGAAAAGTTTCTTGTCCAGACCGAGCCAGCTGCATTGTTAGAGCAGGATCTCTGTGAGCTTTAACCTTCTGCATTTCCCAGCTCCTCAGCCTGTTCTCCCATGTAAAGGAGCTTTAAAGGCAGCTGCATAAACCACAGCCCATGGTTTTATCTTCCTCGTGGTAGGGCAGCACGGCAGCCAGGGGCAGGGTACACTTGGTTTGCTTTCAAGTGCATCCCTTTGGCTGAGGGCTGCTGGAGTGGCAGGGAGGACAGGAGCTCTGTGAAGGTGTGAGTCAGAGGAATGCAGCTCGTTCTGGGAGTGAGATAAAGCATGGAAAGATCTTTATGAGCTGCAAGGGGAAATTTCAGCAGTCATGCCTGCAGGGCAACCAGAATGCCTAATTTTAAGTGTTTAAATTGTGGCTATCGTATAAAGTGTAAAAATCCAAAAATGGTTTTGTCAATAAAAACTCATTGCGAAGGGGAAAGCTGAAGCTGCTTTATACTGGAGGCAGGTTGTCTTTATGGGTTGAGAATTGTTTGTTTTCGTTGGTTCGTTTTTGCTCCTCAAACAGAGATCTGCAGGCTGGGGTTCGTTTTCTTTATGAAATGCATTTGGACGTCACCAGACCTGCCTCTTTTACTGTTTTCCTGCCAGTATCTCCAGACTGCACCACTTGGTGCCTTGCTGTCCTCACTCTGGTGTCTGCAGCTCCTGTGTGAGCACTCAGGGCTAGGTCTGCTGCCTGTTTCCCTGTAACAGCCCATGGGCTGAGGCTGCTGAGCATCTCAGGCCTTAGTGGGGGAGGACCAGGCAATTAATCTCCACCGAGGCAGAAGCAAGCCCTGGGGGAAGAGATCCAGAGGTGAAAGGAACTTGCTGGAGGTTTTGGATTATCTTCAAGCAGTATTTTGCTTTTAGCAAATCTAGATATTTAATATTCATATTGCACATTTTACAGCTTTGAGAGAGACATTTATGCATTTAATAGCTTTAGTTAACAGTTATTTCAGGCTCCTGCTGTTTTAGCTTACATCATTTTGCTTTAAAGTAATTATAAGAGCTAACAGCTCTTTCATCTGATGATCTTCAGGCCAGCAATATGAGCAGAGACAGTTACAGCAGAATGTCTGAGCTAAAGGGCTCACAGCCCTGGGAGTTGCTCCAGGAGGAACCAGAAGCCCTTCAGCTCAGCACTGGGGCAGGTCCAGTATGGAAAAGGATCCCAGTGTTGCACCAGTTGATGACAAGCTGAGCAACTACAAGTTTTGTGTTTTCTTCTGTCCTCTTCTGATCAGCACCAGCCATGAAGCTCGGCTGGATTCTGCCCGGCTGGGCTGTGCCTCGTGGGCACTGTCGTGGTGTAAACACCAGTACAGTTCAGTTCAGCATCTCCACTTCGGGGCGGTCGTGGTTAAGTGATGCAGACACCCGTCCACCTGTCTGCTCCTATCTCTTAGCTTGCATCACACTTGGCTGGAAAAGGTCATCCAGCTTCAGAGGCACATAAACATGTCTCCACAGCCAAGTGTAGATCATTATAAGTGACACAGTCCTTGGAGGGGCTGCTGCTAGCAGCACTGGGGCTCCTTGTCCTTTACAAGTCATGCACCAGTGTGTCTAAATACTGCCAGACCATGCTGGGTGCCAACCAACTGTGCACGAACCCTGCTCAGAGAACTCCTTGCCTCCCTGGCAGTGGACTGATTTTCTTTTAGTCCGCTTCATCCAGATGCTTGACTCCTAAATAATTTAGCAGTAGTACTACTAAAGAGCCATTAAAAGGAAGAAGAAACTTCTGGGAAAAGCCTCATTAGTAGTAAATGTGCACACAGAGATACTGGACAGAGGGAAGCTGTAGCTTTGCTGTCAGAATGAGTTAGGAGCACACCTGGGTGTATTCTGTTAGATGGGATTACTGTAACAAGGTAGAGGTCATCCAGATAAGCCTGAGAAGATGATATCTGTGCTTCACGTGATGCTTTTCGTAAACATATTTTGTGTGCCGTGTCATCTCCGGATCACTTCTTGGTAGGGAATTTGCTCCAGTCAGTGTGCAAACATGCTGTTCTATATTTATCAGTAATTGCCTCGAGAGCGACAAGTATAGCAGTCAAGGTAGATCAGTTAACCAGATAAAGCAGAAGAAAATGGAAGCAAAATAAGATCATTCTTTTTCTTCACAGTAATTTTGGCGGTGGTTAAAAATTCATACAAGTGCAGTGTGCGTGATGGGCACTGCTGTGGTGTCCACAGAGAGAGCAGGCCATCCTCCTCTCCCCCTGCAGCTTAGGTCTGTCTCTCCCACTGTGGTCACCAGAAGTGCATCTCTGGGTCGAGGCTGTTGTCTTGAGGTCAGGAGAAAGGTGCATGCCTTAGTAATGCAGCCATTTGGTGCCTGGCTAATCTGTGCTAGTTCCCCTTTTTTTTCTTCATAGCTTTTTAATTTCTTTCTTTCCAACGTGGCTGATTGGCCATGGCCACTGTCCAGAGAGACCTGCAAGTGATCCTGAATGTTAACACCATTGATTTTACAGCCCAGTGTGGAGGAACAGCCGAGGAGATGGAAGGAGTGCTCCTGAGCCCAGGGTTCCCAGGAAACTATCCCAGCAACCTGGACTGCACGTGGAGGATATTGCTGCCGGTGGGATTTGGTGAGACAATCAGTTTTGGTGTGAGCTGGCTGTGTGCAGTTGGGCAAGAGAGGGGGCTGCATAGCTGTGTCTTTGCCTCTGTAATTTCTTCATTGGCCAAGTGCAGAGTGCACAGGAAGTCAAGCAGCCTGAAAGCCCAGCATTGATAGCCTGATCTGGGCTGAAGCTCGCAGGACAGTCGCCCTTTTCCTCCAGTGCAGTGCATCTTTTTCCTTGCTGACCAGGCTGCACTGCGCAGTGCCGACGTGCCAAGGCTCGTGGGTATCTTTCAAGGCACGCTGTTCATTCTTCCTCTCCAGGTGCTCACATTCAATTCCTCAACTTCTCCACGGAGCCAAACCATGACTTCGTTGAGGTGCGCAATGGGCCGTACGACACCAGCAGCGTCATCGGGCGCTTCAGCGGCACCGAAATCCCAGGCTCCCTCCTGTCCACGTCCCACGAAACCACCGTGTACTTCCACAGCGACCACTCGCAGAACAAGCCAGGCTTCAAGCTGGAGTACCAAGGTCAGGAGGCCACTGATCAAGCTGCAGTGGGGCAGTCCTGTCCCCAGGTGCTCATGGGGAGGGTGGACGGCACGGCTGCTGCTGCTGAGTTCATTCCACGAGGCCTTAAATCCAAATGGGTGGAAAGGTGTCACATAAAGACTGTGCTTAATCCTCACGACTGGGATCTGTTCATCCTGACTTAACGCCTAGGGCAAATAACAAATGTTCCTAGAGTGCTTTCTGACAGTGAGCTGTCTTTGAATTAATTCCAGCCAGATTCACTTAGATCTTGGCTCTGTTGACTGTCATGGGCAAGGAGAGGAGTGTTCAGCAGCTGTGGGTTTGCTCTGAAATTTTGCAGCTGATTTTCAGTCTCAGCTGAAGTCCAGTTTGAGCGCTCCCAAATGCATCCCTTCCATCCTCAGCTGCAGCTTAGCTTTGTGCTGAGGCAGGCTGGTAGAGGGGACTGAGATGATGAGTAAATAGATAAATAATATGACAGCAGGGCTTGAGGCTGCCTGTGAGACTTCAGCCTGTGGAAGGAGGACCTGAACTTTTGGTCCTGCTTGGTCACCGCCCCACCTTTAACAGGGTCTTTGCAAAACTCTTTGGAACTTCTTTGTCCACCTGACATCGGTCTGTGGGAGCAAGGGCTAAGGACACCAAGGGCTTCATACTGAAGATAATGAGAACAGGATTTGCTATGCAGCAACCGGGAGCCAAGTGGTCCAACTGCTGCCTGGGAGAGAGATCTGAGGAGTGGGAAAGATGGAGCGTGTGTCTCCAGCCATGTGCTGTAGCCAAGGACTGACAAAGGGCTGCCTCCCCAGAAATAGCAATAAAAGCCACTACTCATACTTAATTGAAAACATTAATTTTGTCTCAGCTGTCCTGTTCATGCACCATATAATTCATGCGCTGCTGCACAATTTAGGAAGGAATGTGTTCTGTGAGGCACTCTGGGTAATCTCATGGAAATTGCTATGCAAATTAGCTCGAGCAAGGCTGACCAATAATTTATAATGCCAGGTGGAACATGCTAACCAATTGACTTACATTCATCATCAGGACTGTCCACGTTTTGTTGAAAAACAAGGCCAATTTCCCAATTAGAAGTGAAGTGTGGGGTGACCCTGTGAACGCAGGCTCTGAGAAGCCAGAGGAGCAGAGCATTGTCCCTCGTCCTCCATGCAGATGCGTGCATGGTTCATTAAAGTTTTATCTCTTTCAATTAAGTCATTGTGTAAGGGGCAAGTAGCTAAGCAGCGTGGTAAGCGCACAGTTCTTGCTTTTATGAGAAAATCAGAAGTATTAAATGTTTCTCCATTTATTTAACTATTTTTCAGCGTATGAGCTGCAGGAGTGCCCTGACCCTGAGCCTTTTGCCAACGGTGTTGTACGAGGGGCTGGTTACAACGTTGGCCAGTCCATCTCTTTTGAGTGCCTGCCTGGCTACCAGCTGATCGGTCACCCCGTCCTGACGTGTCAGCACGGAACCAACAGGAATTGGGATCACCCCCTGCCCAGGTGTGAAGGTATGGCTTTGGGATCACCCTCCGAGCACCTCACCTGGCATGCTGGGGAAAGAAAAGGCCTCAGCTCTCAGTTCTGGCCTCCTTTTGAATCATTGCTCTGAGATAAGGCTGAAAGTTTCTCTGGAAACAAAAGCGTTGCTGGAGGCAGGCTGGGATTGAGGGCTTTGCATGAAGCATCAGCCCCCGAGGTGATGAAGCCTTTCTCAGTACACTCATGTTCAGCATGTTTCAGCCAAGCGAAGGCAAACATTTCTGATCAGCTCAAAACCAAGGTGCATCTTCTGAGGAGGAGCGTTTGAGCCTGGTGCTGCTGAGAGCTGCCCCTGGCTGGTGGCTCTGGGAGCTGTGCCTTCGCACTGAGGCACTCCAGGGTTGTAGCAGTAGTATCTTTTGTCTGCTTTATTTCTTCACTTTTGTTCCATTGTTTTAGCATTTTTGATCAGCTGATCTGCAGAACTTGCCTTCCTCCTACAGAGCCTTGTGTGCCCTAATTCTCCAGCTGATGCAGTTTCTTTATGCAGGAGGTCGGTGCTGACTTTCTTGATAGATAAACACCGAATCGGGAAGGAGTGAAATGAGCTCCCAGAGCTTGCTGAAGAACTCAGGGCCAGACCAAAAATCATGATTTCATTGGTTTTCACACACAGAAGTACACACACTTCTTCGGAGAGCACAGAAACTGTGTGCTGTTGCTGTTCTGCCCTTAGCAGTCTCTGAAAAAGTCTCTGGCAGCTCTGGGGACAGTCATTGTGCAGAGATTGGTTCCCTGTCCAGTCTCCATAGCGTGGCAGTGATGACATGTCAGAAATGATCTTGCACGTGCTGTGTTTCCTGAAGAGCACGTGTGCCAGGTGGACCCTGCTTTCTGAGGGAGCAGATCTGAGTTCTTGGCTTCAAAGCTCCAGTGTCCGTCTTCTCATTTCACATCCAACGGGGCTCTTTCAATCTTTTATCCTGTGGGCTGAGGTTTGTGAGGTTTCCTTTAGAAGGGTTTCGTGCAAGCTGCTCATTGAAGATTTCTGCTGCACTTCCCAGGAGCACTGACCTTTATCCCAGACTCCCCAGTGCACTTGGTCTGCACTGGGGAATGAGGGAGAGCTGATGCTTTCCCTCTTTCAAGTCCTAAGTCCTTGAACTCCAAGAACAGAAAGCATGAAGAACGGGATCCTAGCTGTGCTCCCTGCGACTCCAGCAATGCAGGGCTGTGCTGCTGGGAGGGCTGGTGAGTGATGGTAGCAGAATGATGCCCTTTCCCTCAGGCAGCATCAGCTCTGCCAGCTGCAGCCATCCAGGCCTTAGTTCTTCACTGTGTTTTTAAGTAGCCTTCCTGTTCTGCAGCGCTCGTGACAGGACAGAGGGGTGAGAGGATAGGTGTATGTTGGTCCCTTTGCTTTTTTCCCTGTGCAGGAACATCTGCTGGGCTGCAGTGCTGTTAAAGTCAGTGCAGAGTGTTCCACTTCTGGCCGTTTCCTTAAATGCAGCTGAGCTGGGTGGTCCATTTCTGCATACCAGCAAGCAGTGATGACGCACTGCCTTAGGCTAACCACCTCACCTGCCCCACACAGGTCACAGCTGAAAGCCCATTTAATTAAAAGAGAAGTTGTAGTTCCAGAATAAAGGCACAGAGGCTGAGTTTTCCAGCAGGACTCCTAGGAGTTTTTTCTGCTGATCAGCAGGGTAGAAAGAAACTTGGCCCCTAAGGTTCCTCGGGTATTTGTTTAGAAAAGTAAGTGTATGGGTTTATATAAATACACTGGGTTTTCTCAGCTTGACAAACCACGAGAGAAAGCAGAGCAGAACCAGGCAGTAAATATCTGGGGCCAGGCTCGAACTTCATGCTTGGCACATCACGTCACATCCAGAGTGGTGAAGATCTGTGGGGCTACTCCTATATGAACAGGAGAGTGTGTTGTCAGGTATCAGTATAGCACTCAGCCTGACTTAATAAGTTGTGCTGGGAGGAAGAATGTGCTAACCTAAGCCAAGGACTGGGTTAACACAGCTGTGTGGCTTCTGAAAGGGAGCTGGCTGAGGCAGAAGACTCTGCATTTACCCTCTGTGAGATCCAGTAGCTGATTTTTGTGCACGGGACTCCTGGACCTGGGGACCTGCTGTGGCCCTCCTGCACTTCAGCAGGATGTCTGCTTTCTATCTCTCTTCTTCACTGCCCTGGCTGCTTCTAATTATGTCTCTGTAGCTTCCAGGCTCATTTAGACCTGGAACATACCTGGTGCAATAGAACTGTCGTCTTGATTAATGAAGTGGATGCTGCTGTTGTACAAATAAATCATCATTTCCCCCCTGCTCTGATGTGATCTGTGGAAAGCCAGCTGCTCGATGGTTCTGGTCCAAGCCAAGCTGTCTGAGCAAGTGCAGAGATTTGCCCACTGATGTGATCTGGTCAGGAGCTGTGTTTTCCATGCATGGGTGCAAACAGCTGGTGGACCCCAAAGGCTCTTCCTTGGCCGTAAGGAGTTGATTTGTGCAGCTGGCCATCACATCTGTACAAAACAGCCCGACAGTCTCCTTTCAGCTGCAGAGCACTGAACAAATTTATTGTAATGGAATGGAGTTGAAAAGGTTCAAGCTAGCTGTGACAGGCATGAACTATTCATGGTGAGGCAGGATAAGGTTTTGGGGCTGGATGCACCTGTGTCCAGAACTGCTTTTAGCTAAAAAGGAAAGGAAAGGAAAGTGGGAAAGAGAGGATATCAGAAAGGCATTGCTTCGGGGGATATTTCTTCAGCGGGTCTGTATTTGTTTGGTTACCTGCAGTGCCTTGTGGGGGCAATGTCACCACCCAAAATGGAACCGTTTACTCTCCTGGCTTCCCCAACCAGTACCCCAATTCCCAGGACTGCACGTGGCTCCTTACAGTGCCTGTGGGCTACGGGATCCATCTCAACTTCACTCTGCTGCAAACTGAGCCCTACAACGATTTCATCACGATTTGGTGAGTACAGCAATGGTGTGAGGACTGAGTAGGCAGAATGCTTCCCCCAAACCCTGAGCGGGTTCTGTGTGTGTGGTATAGGAGAGTGATGGCTGCCTAGGATTAAAGGTGGGTAATGGTGCCTTTCTCTTGTATTTCTCACCTACAATTCTAGGGATGGTCCACAGCAGACAGCCCCGCAGCTTGGAGTTTTCACTGGTAACACTGCGAAGAAGTCAGCCCAAAGCTCTTCCAATCAGGTCCTGGTGAAATTCCACAGTGATGCTGCAAACGGAGGGATTTTTGCCATTTACTTCTATGGTCTGTATTGCTTCCTGCACGATGCGCACAGTTCTTGCCTCCGGGATGCAGAGGGGAACGGGTCAGCTGCAGCTTCTTGCAGGGAGCTCTATTTCTAGGGGAGACAGTATGTGAAAGAAAGAGGTTTCATCCTGCAGTGCTCGCAGGTTCGAGATGGCAGGTCTCTTATGCAGTCGGGTGCTGGCGTGGCCACGCCACGTGGGCAGATGCAGAAATCCATCTGTAACGTTGCAGTAACTCAAGCACAGCCAAGTGCCCGCGCGCTGACAGCCGTGCCAGCCCTGCGCCTCTCTCAAGGTGATGCTGTAAATACTGTCCTCTCCGTGGCAGATCCCATTATGGATAGCTCCACTCTGTTTGCTTAAAGCTCTCCCTGCCTGCAGTGGTAGCTGGATACGGTGTTGTCTTTCCAATGCCACGCTAAACCGATCGGGTCATCTTGCTGTCCTGCTTTAAATGACAGCTGTGTTCCAGCTGAGAGGTGACTTCGTTTCCATGGGGAGGAGAATGATTCTTGTAAATCCCTGAATTATTTGGGGATTCTTCGGTGTGAGCACAGCTCACACCAGAGAGATGTGGTGGGTATTACATCAAAATGAGAGCGTTTGCTTTCCGCCTCTGAAAGAGGACCCAATTTTAAATTGGATTAGCTAACAAGTTGCTACGGCAGTGCTGGGGTTTGGGAAGGTGCAAATGGAGACCTCCTCTTGCTTTGGTAATTTGCTTGCAGCAACTTCAGCCAAGTCTGACATGAATTACACGATGGATCTGTGCAGAATGCTCCAGCTTGCGTTCAGTTCCGAAAGGCAAGAATTATACAGATAGGCTGAATTTAAAGAATGCTTGCCAGGCTTCGCAGGGAATTGGTTTCCTGCTGCAAAACACTGCAAGATTTATATTACCAGGCCATGGTGTGCGTGGAGGGGTTATGCAAAAAAGTGAGCAGTATGTGAGCACTGCTGCAGGAGTGAATGCTTCCCTCTGTAATACGAATCACTTGCTGTCTGTGCTGCACTCAGAGCCCATCAGCATGTGTTGCCATTCCCCAGCCCTTCGTTCTGAGGTTTCTTTAGCTCGTGGTTTCTCTGAGGTCTGAGGCCACCCTGGGCTTTCCAGGTCTGGAGCAGTGCTGGGAGGAGCTGACGTCAGCCAGCAGCCACTTGGAGCCCGTTTCCCAATGGGCACTTTGGGCCCTTTATTGGAGCACTGCTCGCTCCCTTTATGCTTGGGGCTTTAGTGTAAAGCCTACCCCGAAGATTCAGTGATTGAGGTGGTTGCCTCCCAGGCTCTCACTGTGCATGTGGAGCCTCGTAGCAGTGGGGAGATGGGAGAGAGGGGAGAAATGTTCATTCTGGGATCGCACAGCACAGTCACCGTGCTGGCATTGCTCTTTGGGGTGTAACTGCAGGAAATGGAATTTCCTCAGGATCTGTAGCAACGAATATTTTCATTTCTTCAGCTGCACGTTGGCAGATCTAGGACATAGACACCCTCCTTCAGCTTTAAATTGTCTTTTCCCCATGCAGCACAGATCAGCAGCACCCTCATCAGAGAACCATTGCTCTTTCAGATGCCTGCACAGAAACATTTCCTCAGGGCCGAGGAGAGGAAACAAAAGAATGATTGAGAGAGCTCGAAGATTCAATAGCAGCCCTTGAAAAATGAGGATGTGGCTCCTATTATGAAATGGGTTAGCTCAGGTGCCAGCGCCAACCCAAGTGTGAGCGTGATGGGAGGGGGTTTATGGCACAGTAACTCAGAGGGTCCCACTGTGGTTTCAAGGACGGGACTGTGCTTTGTCCTGCTGAGAACAAATGGATGTGCTGTTGAAAGGAGCTCTGCCACTGCTGCATCACCCATATGCTGAAGCCTTCTTAATCGCACCTCCTTATTGAAATACGGCCCATTAAGGAGAGGAGATTAATGCTGTAAATGCGGGTTATCTTTCCACTTCAATAGATGCTGTCGAGTGCTTTTTAAATCGCATTTAATTTCAATTTGTGTCGCGGATTCCCCCTTCCCCCGCTGTCAAACATCTGTTTAAAAGATTGCAAACAAGTACGTCCCTCTGGCTCTGTGCAGCAGAAGGGCTCTCCCCCCCCCACACCCCTGCGTGCTGCCTCTCCCCTCCTGCACACACAGGGAGATGATGATGATGATGGTGACACAGTCCCAGGGATCTGTGGGCTGTAGCAGAGCCCCGTTCTTGGATACGGCACAGTCACAGAGTACGGAGCACTCCGTGCCTGCAGTGCTGACCTCCCTGCGTTATTGTTCTGCCCCAGCTTGGGGGGTAGGGAAATTGGGGTGAGAGGATGGGAAATCTGCTTCTTCACATGTGTATTTAAGCGTTATCATAAGCCTCATTAAGGGTGCTGCCAGCTTTGCTGCGGTGTGAAGAGTTCGACATAGCGGAGTTAGTAAGAATTAATATTCAGTGGCAGCTTGAGCTCCAGTATCTTAAATTAAAGGGCTGATATAAATTTCAGAGGAAGTTATGCTTGTCCAGGGTCAGGTGCAGGGGGAGCAAAGATGCAGAGAAGTGCTGAGCAAATAGCAGAAAATGTCTTTCATTAATATTCATTTAGTTCCCAGTACCATTTTTCCCCCAATTTAGCCATGCTTGCAGCTCCCGTGTGTTTGTTTTCATCAGCAGTGCAGCTCTCAGACCTCATGCACCCATCTCCTCGTGAGCACTGCATTTGTTTTAGCCTGTGTGTGCCCATCTCTAATTTTTGATGAAAACGTGCCCTTTTGAGGTGTATTTGATCAGGTGCACGAGTCCTAGGAAATCCACTCCTGCTTTGGAGTCCACCTCCCCATGCAGTCACCCAGTGCCTCTGATGGACCCCCTCACCAGGCAAAGTCTGCACGGCTCTGCCTGATGTGAGATATGAACTTTTCAGCCTTGCTGGGATGCTCTGGGACCCGAGCAGCACCCAGAGTTTGCAGCTGGAAACATTTGCACTCCTGGAGTCATCTGTGGAAGAAACTCATGAATAATTCCGGGTTAAAAATAAGTCATGGAGGTTTTTGATCTCTGTTCGGGGTCAGGTGGTAAAGATGAGGTTATCTGAATAATTATTGTAATTTACTTGATGCTCGAGCAGTCTGAGACTTCTCTGCCGTGATTGACCAAACCCCACTGAGGGTCACCAGGGTCTTCTCGTGGTAGCCCAGAGGACAGTAACATTGCCTCATGGCAACACCCATCAGTTACCGTTCAGTGCTCATCCAAACAGAGCCCAGGCACCTCTGGATCCACAGACTGGTGAAAATCTGTTCCCTATTAGGTGCAAAATAGACTGCTCTGGGGCACAGATAGCTGGAGCCATCTCTGTAGCGTTTGGAAGAGAGAAGGGCTGGTTGCATTTCTGCCAGTTCCTTCTGCTGGTCAGGGGAGGATTTGCTCCGATGTCTGTTGTGCTTGGCACTGAGACAGCCGTGGCTGCTCTCATCCCCAGCTAAACATTTGCTGCTCTTCCTTCACTGTCTTTTCAGCCTACCAGCTCTTCAGGTGTCAGCCTCCAACCATGGTTCCCAACGCAGAAATCATCACTGAGAATGAGGAGTTCAACATAGGTAGGCTCGTGGCCCCTGAGCCCTCCTTCCCTTGCTGTCCTCAGCCTGGCAGTGTCTGCAGGAGGACACAGCGTGCTGTCCATCCCAGATCCAGGGCTCCAGGAGACCCCTTCACACGTGTAGTTGTGTGATGTTGCCTGGTCCCCCACACATCCCTCTTTCTCAGGACACGATTCATCCTTCTCCTCGGTCAGGATGTTTTCTCTTTCTTGCTGCAGGTGACATCGTGAGGTACAGATGCCTTCCTGGTTTTACACTGATTGGAAATGAAATCCTGACCTGCAAACTGGGCACTCATCTGCAGTTCGAAGGCCCTCCACCCACCTGTGAAGGTACAGCCTGACGTCCCCATGGAGCACCCAAAGCTTTCCTGCCCTGGGACAGCTGCCATGGGCACAGGGCTTGAACAGCAAGCAGGATGGCAGCTGCGAGAGGTTTCCATGCACACGAGGGGTTAATTTTCAGACTTCCAGAGCCCTGATGGTGCAAAATCACAGGGCAGGGCTGCTCCCCTGCCTTCCTCACAGCACTGGGCCACGCACCTCTCCACTGGGCTCAGCCAGCAGGAGCTAAGTGATGATGAGGGATGTGCTGGGTGACTCACTGCAGCAGCTCTCTGATAAATGATAGGGAACTTCCTCCGCTTCCTGCTGGGGATCTGTGGGCTCTCAGCACCATATGGAAGGGCTGTGCTTCTTTTTGGTGCTGCCAGATTACCCCCCAGCAGCCTGAAGGCAGGAAGGCACTCGGAGCTCGGACTTGCTGAAGTGGGACTGGCTGAAGCCGCGCTGATGGAGCTTTGCCGTGCTGTGTGTCTGCCTGCCTCCGTGAAGTCATTAAAGCACTCACCCAGACGTCCTTACCCGGGGTTGGGGAGGGGGAGGAATTGTTCCTGACACTTTGCCAGTGAGATGTGAGCAGCCAAAGCTGGGAAGAGCAGGCTGCAGCTCGGCGCGTCACCCCTGTGAGCAGCAGCCCCCGTTAGTGCCGCGCAGTGTCTGACGTGGGAGAGAAACGAATGCCCCAAGCACGCTGCATTGTGCACCTTGCAGCTGCTCAGGAGGGATCCCAGGGATGTTTCTGTGCTACCACGTTACCGTATTTATCCTCTGGATTCCTGCTGCTACTTCTGTTCGCTCCAGCTGTGATTATTTCATCTCCTTCATTCCCTCCTATCTGAACATTTTTACCGTATAATGGGATATTTTCCTGTAGCTTTATTCTCTCTGAAATAGCATGACTGAAGGAGAGAAAGGGAGGTCATTCAATTATTTGCTGATGGTTGTTAGCCTGGGGGTAAAGGGACTCCTTAAATTACATCTGGCCACCAATTTACAGAGGTCAAAAAATCACTGATGGGATTAAGGATTTGGAAAGAATACAGTGTTCTTTCTGGATAGTTCTGGCTGTTTTCTATTAATACAAGTGCAGTGTTTGCACTGGGTTTTAGAGACAATTATGGATAAAGTAAGATCCCTTTCTCTTTATGCTTTCTGCTCACTTTGTGTGTTGGCCTCCTCTCCTGGGGTGTCGTTGACGGCCTTTTCATTTTAGGGCTTTCAGCTGCATTGATATGTCCAGAATTCCACCGAGTGGGCTCCAGTGATTAGAGAAATGAATTGGAGTTCTCATATCCTAGCTGACAACTCCTTGGGTGCCCTGGGATCAGTCTGTCATTCCCTACTTCATTCTGCCTCGGGTAATGAAGTTTCCAGGGGCTTCCAAGAGAGCGCTCGGCAATGTGAGAACAGTTGTGGGGTTGCGGTGCCACTCATTTTGGAAGGCATGTGAAATGGTGCAAAGATGGTTGTGTATTTTTGTGTTCTTGCTTTTTGCCCCTTCCTTTAAATCTGGCGTTCATTTCCTGAGGCCTGTCCTTCTCGTTCCCTGCAGTGCCCTGCCCCATGAACGAGGTGATGACGGACTCCACGGGTGTGATCCTCAGCCAGAGCTTCCAGGGAAGTTACCCTCACTTCCAGACCTGCTCTTGGGTGGTCAAGGTGGAACCTGGCTACAACATCTCCCTTACCATCGAGTACTTCCTCAGCGAGAAGCAGTACGACGAGTTTGAGATCTTTGATGGTAAGAGATTCACCAGTTCGACTTGGGTGGCAACTGTGGGGAAAGGGGAGAGACAGCAGAGCTGTGAATCCCATCCGCAGAGCCCGTGCAGGCCAGGTGATGTAGGTCTGGAAGAGCAGTCTTCCTAAAGATGTGCATCCAAATGCAGAATACAGGCACGCTGCTGTTACACACTTCTTCCTTCCAGGTCCCTCTGGCCACAGCCCACTGCTCTTGTCACTGAGTGGGAATTACTCTGCCCCTCTGACTGTTACCAGCAGTGGGAACAAAGTCTATCTCCGTTGGTCCTCTGATCATGCCTACAACAGAAAGGGCTTCAAAATCCGCTACTCAGGTGAGTGCCCAGCAGGGCTGCGTGCCTCTGCCAGCAGCGTGGTCATCCCCTCAGCCTCAGATCCCCACGAAATTACTGCACAGGGGCAGAGGCCATCTGTGACCACAGAAGGTGCCAAAGCGTGGGGGGGGGAGGGCACACAAAGCTGTGTCCTGAGGCTGGTGAGACTTGGGAAAGCAGCTCCACCTCCAGCAAAACCCAGCCGCTGTGGCTGGGCTTCCTCTGCCACCCCTAGCAATCAGAGCACAGTGTATAACCGCAGACAGCTTGGCTGTGGATGAGCAAAACCCATCCCATGCAATTCAGTCAGGATTCTGTGCTACAGGACTCCTGTGCCTCTGCAAAGATGGGACCATTCTGGTGAGACTGGTTGCTCATTCAGCACAGTTCAGCTGCTGCGTGCTGAGTGCTCGCTGAGAATCCCTTGAAGTGAATTACTATTTTTTGGAGCTTTGCAACTTTTAATTAATGGAAGTTATAAAACCGGGTTGAGAACTCGCCAGCAGGTCATAAATAAGTAATGACTTTACTCAGTAAATGAATTAAGTAATATTTAATTATCAGAGATGACTCTTTATTTCTAGAGCCGAGTGAAACGTAGGTAGTAGCTCCATGCTCTTTGCTCCTGTGTATCTGTCCCAGGCTCTGTTTCTTGTACAGCCTCAGGTTACAGCAGGCAGCTGGAGCCAGGACAGCCGTGTGATTCCAAGCACAGGAAAGGGATCTGTGGTGCTGCAGGGATTTATGTACCTCCCTTTGCCCTTCTTGCAGCTCCTTACTGCAGCCTCCCACAGCCACCAGCCCATGGTCTGATTCTCAGCCACTCGGGGCTGCAGCCCGGCTCCACGCTCCGCTTTGGCTGTGACAGTGGCTACCGACTCGTGGGCCACAGCACTGCCACCTGCACCCAGCATCCTCAGGGCTACTTCCACTGGAACCAAGCGATCCCGCTGTGCCAAGGTGAGAGCGAGGACCTGGGAGACCCGGGGAGGATGGAGTGAAATGGGATAAATGGAAAGCTGCTCTAGTTCCCCCATTCCCCGCTGGGGCTTTGAGCTGCGTGGGGGCAGTGGGAGGTGGTCCCCGTATATCCACATCCTAGGGATGATGAGCAAGGAAGGGAGTTGCCTGCTGAGGAGCAGAGGGTCGTGGTGGGGCAGGTGAGGGAAAGTCTGTCCCATTGCGTAGAGTGTTTGAATTCTCAGTGGAGGCACAGCCAGGCCTCGGCTGGGGACAGGGGGAGCCATTGCCTGGAAGAATCTGGAAAGGAGGGGAAGTAGTGTGAGTCTACACTGAGTCCTGCTGGGATCTGGTGGTTGGAGTTTCCTTTCTTGTTTCTGGAAATCCACTCTCAGCTCTGTGTGTGTCCGTGGGGGATGAGAGTTCCTGGGTTTCAGATGGTGCCCGGTTTCTGTTGGCTTCATATAAGATTTAGGCATGCCGTTGTTCTTTCCACATCACCTCCTAATTAGCCGTAATCGTTATGACATACCATACTTAGCACATGGCTCCTTCCAGGCGTGGGAGGGAGGGCAGGACAGGGCAGCATGCCTGGGGCTTTGCATTCACACTATTTCCTCTCTGTGTGCACACTTTCTGACTGCACCTTTTTCAGAGTCCACCAATCATCCCTGCTTCTTTGTGTTGATAAGATGACCATCGCCATTCGGATGAATCCTTTCATTGCCTTTGAGCATTCATCCCAAATTCCAAGGGAACTGAACGCAGGGGATTCATATTGCATTGACTTCCCTGGAAACCAGCCAGAGAACAGAGGCAGCACAGGCAAAATCCCATTGCTCTGTCTGTATCGTCACCCAGCCCAAGCCTTAAGGAAAAGCAGGATTATTTAGTGTGGGGGGTACCAGAGAGCCTTGAAAATTCCCTTCTGTTCAGGGTTGTGGTTTCATGGGCATGATGGGTCAGCGGTTGGATTCGATCATCTCAGTGGCCCTTTCCAACCTGTATGCTTCTGTGGCTTGCTCGTTCCCTTGTGGAAGCTGCCCTGCCTCCGAAGGGATGCTCTGCAGTGGGGGTGCTTAGTGGAGCCCTCTCAAGGCTGTATTTATGTAAAGCTCCTCCATCTCCACAGCACGGTGCTGTTGGCAGGGGACAGCTGGGGAAATGGACACAGACTCTGGTGATGATTTAGCTGCATCAGTAGCTGGGTTGGGGCTGCTGAGCCACACAGATGAGCAGCACCACGAGCCAGGCACGCGCAGGGGCTGTCATGGCAACTGTGCCTGTGGATCCTTACCCAGCACAAGGCATCTCTCTGATGCACTGGGTCTTTTTTTTTTTTAAGGAAAATCACACAATCCAGACAGTACTAACACTGCTGAGTACTTAACTGCGTGTGCTGGAATGCCACCTGAACCTCGTGTTCAGCTCCAGAGGATGTATTTACCTCCAGGATGTGCATGGGGTGTGGATTTCAGGCACAGAGGCAGAAGGGGATGGGCAGAGAGAGGATGTGGGATGTTGGGAGCGTGTTAGAGGGTGGGAGCAGAGCAGTCCTCAGGAGCTGTCATTATGACAGGTCCTGTCCATAACCCCTTTGGGAGAGTCACCTCCTCTCTCCGTTCTCCCATATTCCCATCAGGGGTCTTAAAGCTGGCCCGTGGGTGCCCTGAGCTGGATGTGGGAGGTGGGCGAGCAGCAGCCAGCAGAACCATAGGAGAATTCGTGGCATTGCAGCTCCCCCTGGCTCCCAGCAGCTGCGAGTGGGGTTGGCACAGCTCTCCGAGCTCAGGTCAGCTGCAGAAAATCCAGCGCTGCTTTTTTTTTGCGTTGCTCCCAAAGCCAACTGGCAACCTTTTGTTTTGGGCTCTACTCAATTTCTCATCCTTTCTGGTGGCCAGAACCAAATGGCAGAGGTTTGGGAACTCGATCCACAGCGCAGCATAAATTGCTCACACAATCAGCTGTGTCAGGAGGAGGGGAACCGGGGTCCCCTCAAACACATGGTCTAGTTAACAAGTGACATTTCCCATGGCTTCCTCCTGCCAGCACATAATCCTCTTCCCCTTCCCGATCCCCTCTGAATAATCTTTACGACATGCTCTGTCCTCACTGACATTTATGGAAGCAGCAGAGAATATTCTGCAGGGAACAATCTTGTGTTGGCACAATGGAGGAGAGCACGAGATGATCTAATATGCCTTTTCTGTCTCTGCTGCCTATTTTTAAGCTGCTTTGTTTGTGGAATCCCAGCTGCAGATTTGCTTTCATAGCCTCTGTCCGTTTTCCTAGCACATGTTCTTCCTGCAGACTGAGCTTTTGTACCTCTGCACCCCATAAGTGCTCCTTTTCCCCCAGGTCCCACTCCCTGTGGGTCTCTCCTGGCCGAATGGTGATTGTGGTTTCCCCTGGAACAGCTTCTGTCTTCAGTCTCTGATTTTTGTAGATTTCGATGCCCAGGATTTGAGCTTCAGAAATGCTTTTTGGAGCAGGACTATTGCCACCCGAGGACTAAAGCTGGGCTGTGTCAGTGATAAGTTACCCGTAGCTCCTTCTGCTCAAGGATGGCAGATTGCAGAGAAGGATGGGATGCACGGAGCCCACTTGGTGCAGCAGTTTGCAGTCCCTTTAGCTCTTCCTGACTGATAGGTCTTCATGTTGTAGCCTGACCGCCTGCAGGAGAAGAGAGTTACTTTTCTGTTATTTCTGATGGCCCAATGATCGTTTTAGTTAACTGTCTCTGGCCCAGAAGTGCTGTTTTATTGGTAACTAACTACCAGCCGTGCTGCTGCTTTTGGGATCTCCCTCTCCAACCCCAGAGAGCAGCAGAGAATTGAGCAGAGAGAGGAGGAGGCTTTGCAGGGGGCAGTGGCAAGGTAAGGGCCCGCTTTCACCATCCCCTCTGATAGGATGCAGCATCAAAAAGCAATAGCAACAGAACTGCGGGGTGAAAGTGAAAGGGTAGGACTTCCCAGGCCCCCTCTTCTTCTGCCTTAGAATGACATTGGTATTCAGCGTGGCTGCTCGTCTAGACACCCAGCCTTGTGAAGAGATCTGCCAAGCTCCTTAGCTCGACGAAGTGACACACGTGTGATTATCATTTCAACCAGGGCTCTGCCTGATCATGCTAATACGAGCCTGCAGAATTACTCACACCTATTAGCAACACCAGCATCTGCGAGGTGCTGTGTGACTGCTCCAGGCTTTGGCCGACTCATGGAGGAGTGATGGCACTGAAGTGTCCTGGACCTGGAGTGGTAGAAAGCTCCAGTGGTTGTGCTGATGCTGTGCATGAGAATTTGGTTTCTCCTTTCCGTGTTCAGTGGGGTCCACGTCACCAGGAGGTGACTTCTCTAAGGTTGATGACTTTCACACTCCTGTTTGTTTGCAGGGGGAGTAACAGGAAGGTGAGTTTGGGTTCAGATATGAGCACAGGGCTCTGGTGACATAGGCTCAGCTTCCAGTTCATGCATTAGCTGGATGGGAGCAACTCAGGTTTGATTTCTCAGCTCTTAGGAATGTTGGGAGAGACCGGTTTGAATGACAGATTCCCAGTGCTGTTTTTCTCAGCATTAGGGAAGAGGGCAGCAGGGTTTGCAATAACTTGTGAAACTCCTGCAGCATAAGTGAGTGTGATTCCAGCCTGTCTGCATCTGGCTGGTGCTCGCATTGCTGTGTCCTGCCTGGCCCTGCACAGCAGCAGTGGTGCAGAGCTGCTCCTCCTGTCCTGTGCAGACATTTGGCCTTGTGCCTCTCTGCCAGTTTTCCCCTCGAATTTCCCTCTCCACCTTCTATGCTAAATTTAGCCCTCCTTCTGGCACTCCATAATTATAGAATTTGCTGCCTACTGCAATCCAGAAGTGCTGCTAGAAAAGGGTTTTGGGTTGTGTCTGTTGTGGGATGTAAATACAAACCATTATTGCTGTCTAATCCTTTATCTCTGTGTGAAAACTTTTGGATCCTGCATTGATGCATTTTGTGTTACAGATATCACAGAGTATGAGCACACACTGGTACTGAGCACTGGCTTTGCTTTCAGCCTTAGAAAAGAGCTGAAAATCTGTTCCTCTGTGGAAGTGGGCATTTGTTGCAGCTTTGGGCTTCAGCAGCGTGCTGGAGCTTTCCTAAACAGGAGAGCCTGGGGCCAGGGTTTCAGCTCACTTACACATACCTGTGATAAAAGTGGGAGCTGCCTGATTGCTCAGCTGCTTTCTGCCCTCCTCCTTCCCAGCTCTCTCCTGTGGAGTTCCCAGAGCCCCAAAGAACGGCGTCGTCTTCGGCAAGGAGTACACAGTGGGGACAAAGGCTGTGTACCACTGTGACCAGGGCTTCCAGCTGGCTCCTGGAGAGCCACCCAGCACTGAGTGCCTGCAGGAAGGGCAGTGGAGCAACGGCAACCAGCCCCCACCCTGCGTGGGTGAGTACCATGAGCACCATCAGCCTGCTCCAGCAGGGACAGCTCTGCCTCTTAGGTACAGCATTCAGTACACCCGGATCCTCAGCCCGTGTAACTCGTGCCTGGGATCCCCTCTCTGGTGCCTTGTTTTTCCACTTGTGAAATAGAGACGTTGGTGCTACCCCCCGTTTAAAAAGCCACCCTGCTTCCTGAGATACCCCAGAGCACCCTGTTAACATCTTTGTCCCGTTTCTTTCCCCGGCCCCCCACGCCTGGCTGCTAGCTGTCACCTGCCCCGATATCAGCAGCATAGCTGTGGAGCATGGCCGCTGGCGGCTGACCTACGAGATCCAGTACCACTACAACGCCCAGCTGATGCTCATCTGTGACCCTGGGTACTACTACACAGGCCAGCGGGTCATCAGGTGCCAGGCCAACGGCAAGTGGAGCATCGGGGAGCCCATGCCAACCTGCAAAAGTAAGGACAGAGCTGAGCCACAGCAGGGGCTGCTCGGCTGCGTGGGGCACCTGAGTGCCACGGGGCAGGGGTGCAGCTGTGCTGTCACACACAGCTTTGGGTGCTGCTGGCTGCAGAGCTGTGCTGCTGAAGGAGAGTTGGGAAGCAGGGAGAGGTCGTCTGTTGATCTGATCCTGTGTTTAATTTAAACACTTCTGCAGGAGCTCAAGCACATTAGCTCATCTGTCGCTGTCAGGTCCCAGCAGCTTAGCTGTCACCGGTGCCAGATGCTCTGAAGTTGGCTTTTAAGAAAGAAAATAAAGAATTCTGATTTAAAACCTAACCTCTTCCAATTTGATGCAAATGCCAAGTTTATGAGGGTAACGGAGTCACCTGTAAATCAAAAGCATTCCTGGCAAACAAGCAGCTCTCAGTCGTTCTGACACAACCTCAGTGCTTTGGATCTCCTCCTTTGTCAGAGGTGGAGTTTTTCTTCTTCCGAGTGCAGGTAGAGGCAGTGAGATTTCTCCTTTGGAATGGCAGCTCTCCCTTCCCTCCTGGCTCTCTTTGTTTCTGGAGATGTGACTGCCAGCTTCAGTGACAGATGTAGTTTTAGCCCCACTAGCTCTTCAGCCAGATCCAGGAGCGTGAGCCTGACCCCATTTTATTTCTCCTGCGTTATTGCCACATAAATTCAAATGACAGGAACTTGGCAGTGCACTAAGGTCAGAGGAACCCAGCATGAGTCTCTGTTTTCTTGCTGAGTGTGAAGGCTCCCAGTGGGTTTGCAGATCTTTAAGGCAGGTGAAATAAAGAGCTGAGCTTTGTGTCTGGAGCTGCATGTCCGAGGGCTCCAGCTGCACCGGGGGGAGGGGGCTGCCAGGCTCTCATCTGGGTGTCCTCTCTGGGTCAGGTCTGGAGACTGCAGCCCTATCCATGAAGTCACTGCCAGAAGCACAGAGGTCTCCAAGGCCTCTGATTTGAAATCCCACATTAATCTTGTGCCATTTTGTGGGTTTTTTGAAAGTCATTGCTTCCCAGCTGCGTCTGGCGATGGGTTCATAATGGAAACATCTCTGTATGGAGAACTTCCTGTGTGCAAAACTTGTCTGGCTTCCTCCCAGCCAGTCTGAACCACTCCTGCTCTACTCATGTCTTGAAGCACGAGTATCACAGTGCTTATTTTTCAGCTCGTGCAACGGGACCGAACTGTTTAATAATCTTTCCTACTCCTTCCTGCTGTGGATAATGACTTGTGGCAATAATTGTCACCGCCTTTTTGTTAAAACAAATGAACGAAATGAAATGAAAACACCGCCGCCTAACCCTGCCCATCCCCCCTCACTGTGCTCTGGGGCTCCTTCCAGTTATCTCCTGCGGGGACCTGCCAACGCCGCCCAATGGGAACAAGATCGGCACGCTGACCAGCTACGGGGCCACTGCCATCTTCTCCTGCAACACTGGCTACACCCTGGTGGGCTCCCGTGTGCGCGAGTGCATGGCCAACGGGCTCTGGAGCGGGGCCGACGTGAGGTGCCTGGGTACGTGCTGGCGCTGAGGATGCAGGTCAGGAGGGAGGGGAGGGAGCGGGGGTCTTAGATGCTGATTTGAGAAGGAACCCAAGCGAGGACTCGGCGCTAGCGAAGCGTTGGGGTCGTCAGTACAGCAGATGTGAGATGTTTGGAGACCGGAGAGGAGAGCTTTAAAAATGATCTGCTGTACTTGCTGCTGCCCCGCTTTTATTTATGACTGCAGAATCTCCCGCTCGCACCCACCCCGGCAGGCTGCGGGCAGGAGCTCTCACCGCTTCCCCCATCTCCCTCCCGCAGCCGGGCACTGCGGCGTCCCCGACCCCATTGTCAACGGGCAAATCAACGGCGACAACTACAACTACCGCGGCAGCGTGGTGTACCAGTGCAGCCCCGGCTTCCGCCTGATCGGGATGTCCGTGCGCATCTGCCAGCAGGACCACCGCTGGTCCGGGAGGACCCCTGTCTGTGTGCGTAAGTATGTGGTCAGGTCTTTTAGCCCTGGCTGAGGTCAGAGGACGAGAAAACACACGGAGGGTTTTGTTGAGAGTTTGCAGCAGTGAAGAACCAGTCGGTTTTCCCGGCGTTCCCTCGGCTGAGGAGCTGTTGTCCCCCGTACTGTGCTCCTGAAGGGTGGATGGGGGGAAGTGCTTCTCGTTCACAAGTGCTGTCAGGATGAGCATCAGCTGAGCCCCTCCCCCTCTGCCCCTCTCTTCCCGTTCAGCCTGGTGTGTTGCTGGCAGCTCTGCGGTGCAGGGCAGCCATCTCTGCCACTGATAGCACGTACTCAGTTACAGAGATGACATTGGGAGATCAGGGGAAACGTGGTCAGGTTTCCAAAAGGGACAGTGCTTGGAAGTGAGCCTGCTGTTTCTCCGGGCAGTCCGAAGATGAGGTTGGTTCCAGCTGTCCTGCTGGGAGCAAATCTGGAGTGGCAGGTCTTGTAGGCAGCCACCCTTGGCTCGGGAAGGAGCAACCTGTGGGCTTTCAGGTTGCTTTGCTCATTTTTCTGCTTCTCAGAGCGTTTCACACCCAGGCTGTACTTTGCACGCACACCCTGCACGGTGTGTGAACATCTCTGGGCTTTGCCCAGGACAGAGCTGAGGCATGGCATGGCAGCAGTGGCATCCTGGCAATTCTGACTGCTTGGCTTCTTGCTTCTGTATAAATTCCACTTCACTTTGCTGTTTTTCACGCACTGAATTTCCTGTGGATGAGCCCAGGTGAGGGTGGGCTTTCTGAGGAGGGCTCATCAGGGTGTGGGGGGTTGGAGGCAGACATCGTCCCCGCCAAGCACACTGCTGTTATCACCTTCCTTAGGAGAGCCACGCTTTGTGCCAGAGAAGGTCAGCCTCTCTCTTCCTCTGATGCACAACCTTGACTCACCTTGCACAACCTTCTCATTTATCTTTCCAGTAAATAAGCTAATTAAGTAAGTCTCTAGAGCCCTAGCTGTTAATAAGTTTGAGCACCTTCTTATCACTGGACAGTGCAATCCATTTCATATCATGGTTCTCCAGGTGTTTACTTCCAACCTCTGATGTCTGGGTTAGGGCTTTCTGTGCTGAGGCACAATGGTACCAGCCAGATACGGGGTAAGGAACGACCTGCAGATCAGTGGGTATGCAGATGGCAGCCTAAAAGTAGGAAGCATACTCAAGCTGTGAAGTCTGCCTGAGGCTCCTAGCATTGGAGGTGTTCGTGTCTAGGATTCCTCGTGGGCTTTTAGGAGGAGAATGATTGGGAAGGCTGTCTCTGGTTCTTTAGGCAGGTGTGAATTACTCCATTGTCTGAGGACACTCAGCTGAAAAAGTTTGAATTCACTTTTACCTGCCAAGTGCACGCGCAGTAACCTTGGAGCAGGAAATCACACTGGGAGAGGTCCTCCTGCTGTCAGGTGGGTTTATGGAAACACGGGATTCTTTAGGCATCCATTTTCTTGCATCATCTTGTTTCTTTCAGGGGGGACCAAACCCTTCAGAACAAAGCTTGTCTGTGTCTGTCTTCCAGCACTGAACCATCCCTCCACCGCTGGGCTCATTGGCACACCGTTCCTTTGTTCAGTGCTGCTTTGTGCTGGCTTCCCACTCTGGCAGCTGAAAGCCCAGCAAGCTTTTGTGCAGAGCCCTGCAAAGGTGTCCCAGACAGAAACTGCCCTTGAAGTCATTATGCTACATTAGGCCTTATGGATAACGTAAATTTTATGTCATTAAAGCAGACCACTCTTGAGCTCTGAAATTGGATGGATTGAGGCTTTATCACCTTCTGAATAAGCTCAGGGTTCTGTGTGTTACTGCATTATCCTTTCCCACTGTCCTGTGTTTTCTCTTTAAACCTGCTGCAGTTGCTTGCTCCATGTGAACCGGTCTTTTTGATCCGTGCCAACTGGAGGGAGCCTTTTTTAATATTTTTTTTTTTCTGGGAAAGGATCCATCAGCTATTTCAAAACGTGCATAATTGTATTCAGAAGTCCCTCTGAGAATCTGACATCTGCTTCCTGCAGCACTGAAGTGCTGTCCTGCTTCATATTTTTCAGACCTGTACCTGTCACCAGCTCGCATAAGGAATAAATCCCTATCCCTGTGGTACAGTGCAGCCCTGGCAGTCGGATGTGTTATGGATCTTTTGTGGGAATTTCATCTTCCCCTGAAGCTTCTGGCTTTGGCAGCCATACAGCTGAGTGCTGGACTCGTCCTGCTGGGCCATTACCCAGTTTCAGCATGACAATAATCAATACCATTTTGTCCTCAGCTGTCAGAAGATGTCACATTCCTTAAGCAGCCAAAACGCTCCGTGTGGAGCATCCTGACATTTCTTTTGCATGGTGGGACTCGCTGTTGTGCCCAAAGCAAAGGTCCCCCGGGTTGCACCCTCCCCCCCATCCCCACCTCTGCCAGCAGAGCGACCCAGGTGGAAATGCTTTAAACTTCAGCACTGCAGGTGCTTGATGCTGCTGAGCTCCTGCTGCTCTGTGCCTTCCCCACCTGACACTTCCCCTGGGATGTGCTGGAGCAGCTCAGGGCTGTCCTGAGCTTACATCAGCCGCGGGAGAAAGAACTACACCAAAATCCTCATTACAGGGATTTAGTTACAAAGGTTTTCCCCTGAAGTTTTTCACACCGAAGCAGGAAGATTTAAGCTTTTTAGGCCATATGCTCGAAACCTGCTTTTTTTCTCTCTCTCTCTTTTTACTGTCCCTCCAGGTGTAACTTTATACTGCAGCGAGCATCTGACTTACACCAGGCAGGGGGAGGAAAACATCAGGTTTCATGGCTGCGTTTGTGATGCCCAGGGTAATGCAAGGCAATAGATTAATAGCAGTAGCTGGGATTTCTGAAGAGGAGCTCTAGGGATTTATGGTATAAGTCAGTCAGGCGCTGGCACTCTGCTGCTTAGAGAGCAGTTCAGAGAGTTTCTTACACCAGTAAAATAAATAAAGTTACCGTATCCTCAGCTTGAGTCAGTATTGCAGAGCTGGCCGCAGATCCTTGAAGTCAGCCCAAGTTCCAGAGCTGATGTGGGTTTTGCCACGGTCTCTTTTCTTGAGATTTTCTTTATTTCCCCCACTGAATGGCTCCCTTCCTTCCAGCCAGAGGGGGATAACATCTCTGATTTCTAATCGCAGCCATCACTTGCGGCCACCCTGGCAACCCTGCCCACGGCCTGACCCAGGGCACTCAGTTCAACCTGAACGACGTGGCCAAGTTCACCTGCAGCACCGGGTACCGCCTGGAAGGAGCAGCACAGTCGCAGTGCTTGGCCAACGGGCAGTGGAGCAGCACGCTGCCTGCCTGCCGCGGTGAGTGCTCTGCCCAGGAGGGCTGGGCCACCTCCATCCTCTCTGCCTGTTCCCAAAATCCAGCCTGAAGTTGTCCTGAGTTCGTGGTTCCTTAGGAATGTACTTAGGACGTTGGAGCTCTGAGGGCCTTTGCTGATGTTACAAACTCCCTTTTCCCTCGGGCTTCTCTTAACGCTGCTCGTGGGCTCTGCCCAGCCCCGTATCCTCCAAGACATTGAATTATTTGGTGCCTGTGGGGAGTACAAAAGAAAATATCAGGCTGGACCATTAGCGGAGGTCATCCTGATAACCCTAGACCAGTTTCCTGGAAGCAAACACTTATGTGTTTTGCTGCAGAGCCCTTTCTGCTCACAAGCTGACCCATTTTCAGTGGTACTCACCCTCCCCTCCCTTCACTCCCTCTCTTTATTCCATTAATTCAGTGTCCATTGATAACTGTCACTGTGTGGATCAAGAAATCAGCCCTCAATTGGATGTGTGAGCCCTGATCCGGGGCCAGGCAGTGAGGCTGTGCTGCTGAGCACGCTTTTCTTTTAATAGATGATATTTTTTTTCAATTTCTGCTCCCAAAGAATCCTTTGTTCTTTGTCACACCCTTTGTTTTTGTACTTTTTTGTTGTTGTTATTGTTCATTTGTTTGCAGTTGTAAACTGTACTGACCCCGGACACCTGGAGAACAGCATCCGTCAAGTGCAGCCGAGCGGTCCTCACAGATTCAGCTTTGGAACAACTGTCTCATATCAGTGCAGCCACGGATATTACTTACTGGGTACACACGTACTTACCTGTCAGGGGGATGGCACTTGGGACCGTGCCCTCCCACAGTGTCTTTGTAAGTTCTTTGGGGTAATACGGTTGGGTTGGGGCTCCGCGTCCTCTCCGCAGACCTGGCACGCGTTTTCATTCCGTGCGGTTCCCCCCGGCGCTCACTGAGCTGAATGCTCTCGTAAAAAGTCTGAACTCAGAGCCCTTTGTAATCCGTGGGAATCTTTCTGTCTGTTTCTGGCCTCTGGGTCCTGCCCACAGGAGGAGGAGGAGAGATTTGGGGAGAGGAATCATATCAGAGAGAGATTGTTTCCCTCTGCAGGGAAAAGCAGCTCCCACTGAGCTTTACTGGCTCCGTGCGGCTCCAGCAGAAATTCTGTGGGTAGAGGAGGGAACCATCATTTCTGAAGCACAGAACCTCCCAGGGAACAGCATCAATTAGCCAGACTGAGGACAGAGCATCTTTAGCAGCAGTGGGGAGTGGCTGAGCTTCCCTCCACCCACTCATCCCCGTGGTGTCACACAGCCAGACTTTGTTCTGCAGAGCAGCTGGTGGAGAGGATCTGTATCCCAACTCTTCTTTACATCCTGGCCTTCCTTAAAGCATCCTGGCCCCGTGTGCCACTGTGTTTTGCAGAGCGAATTGAAAGGTTCAGGGCAGTGATTTAAGGGACATTTCCAATGGCATAGAAGGCTTTCGTGTAGGGAGACACAAAATGCTCATGCAATAGCAGTGCCTCCCCCAGGAGCTCCCTAGGCGTTGCATTGAAGGTGGCAGTGGGATTGCCACTCTGCCTGCCCCTGGTGTAGCAGCCAGGGGCTTTGGCCCGAGGAGAGGTGCAAGTGACACCAGCGAGCCCAAGGCACAGCACTGGGAGCTTCCCTGGGATGTGAAAGTGCTGAAACCCAGGTTCCTTTATAGCTGCATACCCAAAATTAGGAGGGAGTTCCTAAAACAAAACCAAGAAGCGTGATGCTGGAGAGGCTCATGCCTGGATTGGGGGCAGTAAAGCAGAGCTGATCTCCTTTGAGGGGTGGGAGCGAAGTCTGGGAAGGAAAGCACGTGGGAGCAGAGCCCAGCACACCAGAAGCAGCATCCTTCCTGCTGTGCACGTAAATCCTTTGAAAACCTCAATACTGCCACAGGTTTTAAGCTGAGCTGAGTCTGCCGGAGTATCTGTTATTAAATTGTTAGTTACAGTGTGAGTTTAAGTATTAGCTATCAAACCCATTTCTTTGCAAAGCGTCCTTGGTTTTAGTCACAGCTCTGCACCAATATATTTCAACGCCCACATGCCCCAACAGAAGCGTGCTCTCCTTTTATTGAGGCATACATCATGTTTTCTACCTAATGCCAGTATTTGTATTTTTAGACTCTAGCAGAGGGAGAGAACAGATCGGTTACGGATGCTTTCCTTCAGCAGCCGAGCGGTGCGCGGTCTTTACGCTGAGGATGCTCACCCAAACCTGTCTAATAGCCCCCAGATCTGTCGGTCTATTTGTCAACACCCTCGCTGTCTCCACTTTGATTGCCGAGCTAAAGTAAACCTATTAATTATTGTTAGCGGCGCTTCTCTCCTGGCGATGGCTGAGCGAGCAGCGCTCAGAACCCACCGGGATCGTTTGCTCAGGTGTGACACGGCATCCATTACGGCTCTGTGCTGCCAGGACCCGGCGCTGCGGGGCGGGGGGGAGGTGTGCATGGAGCTGTGTGAGCTTAAGGAGTGGGTCCTCCGAGGAATGCGCCGGTGCCCGTTGCTGTCAGGACGATGCGCAAACCCTCGGCACGACCAGAGTGTGAGGCAGGGCAGGGTGTGCCCCAGCGTGAGCCCACCCGTGGGGCTGGGTGCTGCTGTTTGGTGGCAGCTCTGGGGCTGCTGTGTGGGTGCAAGATGCCAAGGTGCCAGCGAGCAGCCCCAGACACGCGGGGCTTGCCGTGCTCCGTCCCTGCGTGCGCACCCTGGGCAGTCCCCTCGTGGCTGAGGCTGTCACATCTGTCTCTTGCAGTGGTATCTTGTGGGCACCCGGGCTCCCCACCCCACGCTCAGATCTCTGGTGACAAGTACACCGTTGGCTCCGTGGTCCGCTACAGCTGCCTGGGGAAGCGGGCTCTCATCGGCAACTCCACGCGCATGTGCCAGCTGGACGGGCGCTGGAGCGGCTCGCTGCCGCACTGCTCGGGTGAGCTGGGCGTGGGGACGGGCTGCAGCCCACATCCTGAGTGGGGACAGCGTGGCAGCGCTGCTGAGCTGCAGGAATGTGCACGCTGCAGAGGGAGGGGTTGGGCGGCGGGATGCTGAGATCCGGTCCCCTGCAACTTGGATGATAAGCACTGGCAGAGAGCGGAGCACTCGGCTTGCAAGAGGAGGAATAAATCACTGCAGCAAATGTCTGTGGCAGGAGGTGTGCTGCAGCCTGCTGCTTCACAGCTTTCTCTGCCTAGTGTCTGTACAGCATGAGCGTGCCTTATGAAAAGTTGGGTCCTAACTGCAGCATCCAACCCTCCTTCTCACGTGTTCCAGTAAAAGAGCATGTGTGGCCGCTTTCCAGGGCCTGACATCTGCTCTTGAAGCACTACAAGTTGTCCCAGGTCCCAGCGCATCAGGACTCCGTCTCTCCTCCCATGCCAGAGAGAAAGGATCTTGCACTGAACACGATGAGCCAGAATGTCCCTGAGGAGGCAGATGGGAGTCGTGGGGGACACAGAGAGACGTGCTGCCAAGCCTTCTTGAGATCAGGGCTCTGGGATCCCAGCTGGTGGCTCCAGTGAGAGGAAAGATGCTGAGTAACTGGAGGATGCTGTGCAGAGCCCTCTCCGTGCCATCCTGTTCCGTGGAGAGCACAGATGCAGATGAAACGAGAACTTTGCTGGAGCAAAGCAGTTGGGACAAGTGTTAATTTTTAATTACACCACTTAGACTTAGCAGCTGTACTTGACCAAGTTTAACCTCAGCTTTGGAAAGTGAAAAGGAATCAGGCGGAGTCGACCTCCTATTCAGAAGCTGTATCTGCAGAGAGGAGTTCTTGATCTGTAGCTGCTCTAAAGGGTTTTCTGCTCTAATTCATGCCTCTTCCCCCTGTGGTTTTCACTGCCTCTCCTATCATCTTTTTGGGTGGATGTTTGGAATGCTCAGCATTAACTCTGATGAGTTCCCACTGACATCTGCTGTGCGTGATTTTTCTTAAGGACATCACGCAGTGCTGATGGGACCTGCTGGGTGCTCTCTGCCCTCAGAATCAGGGTTGGGGATTTCTCCCCAGCAGCCCAGATAGGCCCCACCAAAGCAGTGAGTAATGAAAGCCTTGGTCATGTTTTTTGAACTGTAGCAAGAACACACAAATCTGGCCTGGAGCTTCATTCCCAATGCCCCCCCCAGTCCATTTTCTTGCTGGAAGCCAGGGCAGGAGGGCAGAGGCTCATGGCTCTGGCTTTTACCCAGCTAGGGGAGGTTCTTCAGGGCCCTTTCTCAGCCCAGGGTGGAAGCTGAGGGCAGAATAAGCCCCGATTGTCTCCTGCCAAAGGCTCTCTGGCATGCAGATCCCTGCGGGATGACAACAGCTTCTGCAAGGTGAAACGAAAGGGTTTTGGTGCGAGTTGGCGTGAAGGGAAATGCTGAGCCTGGAGCGTTCTGCCCCTTCTCTCTAAAAAATGAATGTTCTTCCCCAGATGATGAATACGTTCATTATATTTCACATTACGTGTTACACTGCAAAGGTTGTACCTGCAGCACATGGGAGCAGGGCCGGGAACTGGGACCTTTGTTGCTGGCTGATGGAGTGAAATAGTCTTTCCTGGCTTGGGGCTCACTGTGTTTACACAGATCATTAGCAGAGGAAGCCAAGAGCAGGCGTACACAGTGTGAGCCCGAACCAGGCAGCGAGGGGGTGGGCATTCTTCCAGCCTGCTCCAGCAGCCCCCCACGAGGCATCCGCTCCAGCTGCTCCCTTCCCCCCATCCCCAGACGCAGAGCCAGCAGCACAAAGTGTTCACAACTTGTACCAGCGGATGGTTCTCAGCTGGATCCCTCTCGCCTCCGTGCTCCAAACCCAACAGCTTCTTGTTTTGCAAATACAATAGGGCTCGCTGAGGTGGCCTGGAGCATGTTGTAATTTCTGCTTGGAGGGAAACCATCCACATGAGTGATGCTGGCAGCCACGCTGCTGTCTGCTGGAGCAGCTGCCACGGAAGGCAGCTCCAGCTGGTGAGACTCCATCTTGAGATGCAGGAGTTATGGTCGGATTTTGCAACCTGCTTAGGAGCAGCGGGCTCCCAAAGTGGGGGAACGCGTTACGTGGAGTTAAGTTGAGTCAGCCACACAACCCAGACCTCCGTGTTGGTCCTCTGAAAGCACACGTGGGTGAGGAGGGCCATGCCCCAAGCCTTGCTTGCTCTCATGGTGCTCTCTTCTCAACAGGAGGCAGCCAGGGTGTGTGTGGAGACCCAGGGATCCCATCCCACGGCATCGGGCTGGGAGATGAGTTCAGCGTGGGCAGCGTGGTCCGGTTCAGCTGTGAGCCTGGCTACACACTGCGGGGATCACCCGAGAGGACGTGCCAGGCCAACAGCTCCTGGAGCGGCGTGCAGCCCGAGTGTGAAGGTACTGCTCCATCCCGTTGGGTTGGGCGTGTTGGATGTAGGACCTCTACCTGCTTAATTGATGCTTTATCAAAGAAATGCATCAGAGCGAGCGATGTGAACAGCCCGGAGCCTCTGTTAAAGCTGAACTGGCACAGGGAAGAGTCATTCGCATCGAGCAGAAACGCAAAATGCAAATTATAAACCAGTAAGCAGATTTTTGTATCAGAAAAAAAACCCAAACCCCTTATTTTCCCATTTGAAGGAATCAGGTAAGGCCCCACAATCCACTGTGACAAACCCCAGCCAGGTTCTCTGAGCTGTGCTGCTTACTGCTGCTGGTTTACAAAAGTGCTTAAAAATCAAACGGGCAAAGAACAAAAGCCAAAATGAAGCAGGGTACCAAACACGAGGAGACATGGGCGAGTGCTTCACTCCCACTGATTTGAAAGCCAAAAGCTCAGAGAGAGCTTGGAAATGAATTGGAGATTTATTCCAAATTGATGGAGCTCCTGATTGAAAAGACACTGACTCGTGATATTAATACACTCAGGTCGTGGCAGTTTTTTCCCATTCTGTTTTTTTGTTGTTGCTTTTTCTCCTTCAGTAAAAAGGTTCTTTTCATTAATCTCAGCATAAATAACCCATCGGGTTCTGGAGGCCCCGGAGTACGGATCCCTGGCGGATTCTCGTTTCGTACTTTATGAATAATAACAACATTATGCCCATAATGTAGGCATTTAATGTTAAATGCTGACTGGCCAATATAGGAAGGCACTTCGCAGCGATGAGCAGCGAGCTGTGTCTCTGCCATTTGTATTCGCAGCAAGTCGCCAGCGCTGCGAGGCTTCTTGTGGCTTCTGAGTGGCACGTTCAACTTTGTGGAACAGGTATTTATAGGAGAGATCTGGGGATTGAATTCAGGGCGAAGGAGAGTGACTGCTGAGAGCTGCTCGGGGGAGTGGAGGAGCCCCGGCTCAGCACCCATCACATCAGCATCGTGGCTCAGCCCTCCACCACTGCAGTTGGGCAAAGTCAGAGCTGATGGGGCTCTGCATTCCTCTGGCACACATCTGCCCGGGGTTCAGTTTCACCTGCTGGGGCATTCCCAGGAAAACCACGGGACTGTGGAGGCGGGAGGGAACCACGGTTGGTTTTTCCAAGGTGCACAAACGCTGTGCAATTAAATGAATTGGAGGGACCCGTCGTGGTTTGTGGTGCCCACTCAGAGCAGCTCCCTGAGCTCTCTAAAAATCACAGATTTCAGGCCTCATTTGCCATTGATTTGCAGCACGTTTTTAAGGTGGAAATCGCATTTTAGAGGGTTTTTTTTTCTGCTTTCTCCTCCTTCCTGCTGCCCGACCGGTGCTCCCATGGGCAGTGCAGGAGGGGCCCATTGCTTACACTCCCCTGTATGCTCTCTCCTCCTCTCAGCTGAGCAGAATATTTGTTTCTATAATGTTTATTGTCTCACCAGATGAATTAAAGCTGCATCCAAAATGAGGCGGGGCCCTGGCTGCTCTTCCTCCATTTCAGAAGACAGAGATGTGTTTATTTGGAGCGATAATGCAGGGAAGGAGCCGAGCTCTGCCTCATCCCAGTCTGACTGCTGAGGACATGGGAGGTGGCAGGGCTGGGATTTGGGCTCAGGCTGCTTTTTCTCTTCCTCTCCCTGCGTAGTTAGGTGGAATGTGGGTTACTGGTTAAATTAAACAGCACAGAAATGAGCAGCCCTGGAGCGAAGGCTCCGAGGCCCCACAGGCTCTGCCTGATGTGTCAGACATCATTAGGAGAGCGTCTCAGCCGGGTGCTCTGGTGGCAGCAAAGCCCCGAAGAAGGATCGATGCGATGAAGATGAGGTCAGGGAGGGACGTGCAGAGGACGTGGTGCTCACACACCACCTCGAGCAGAGGCAGACGTGCCCTTGTGCTCTGTGATTGCAGCCACCAGCCCGCAGCTTGTCCTGGCGCACGATCTGAGGAGCAGGATGCTGCTCCTTGCAGGTGTCCTGCTCCTTGGACTGGAACTGTCAGTGCTGCGTGGGGCTGGGAATGTTCAGCTCTGTAATGGGTAACAGCACTTCCCCTTGTCCTCCACGGATGCTGCTTTGGTTAGAGCACAACTCTGCCAAAGTGTGCATGGATGGGAATCACGTCGGTCACTGCTGATCTCTGGAGCATCCCTGAGCTTCACAGTGGTCCATAGCAGAAGACACTTTGCAGTGCAGGAGGAGATCCCTTGGGAGCAGCTCCACAAAGTCCCACTGGCCCAGCACAGTGCTGCCAGAGCTATGGGCAAGCTGCTGGGTTTCCAGGAGGGCTCAGGAGCTCACATTCAAGTGTTTGGTTCCCTCTGTGCCACCTCCTGCCAGAGATGCTCAGAACCTGAGTTCTCATCCCAGTGCTGTTGGGAAAATCCCATTCTCTGGACAGGCATTGGAGGTGTGCACGTGCTTGGTGGGGATGGAGCTCTCCTGGAGCAGAGCCCACCCCTCCCCTGCTGCAGGAAGGGCTTTGGGTCGTGGTCACTTCCCTGGGTGCAGGCAGACATCTCCCCAGCAGCTCTTGGGGTGCTTTGTGTGGGGTGCTCTCCATGTCCTCGGCAGAGACACCCAATGCATTCCACGGGGATTGCACAGAAAGGACGTCCTGAAACTAAATGCAGGAACCAAATTTCTTTTTGATGGAGGAGCAGAGTGAGAAACCTCACGCTGGGAGTTCTGTGATAATCGTTGGCTGAAATATTTCACTTGTTAAGAGGCAGCAACTCCGAGAAATCCCCATTTGATGCAGCTGATCTTCAAGTTATTTTCTTGAATTTTGACTTAGTTTAAAGATGATTGGGTTTGAAATGCTTCAGGAGACATGAGTGGATACGACCGTGGGACTTCCAGGGTCTTTAGGATTTATACTCAGTTAGAAAACAGTACCAAAACCAGTTTCCTTTTGGGGTCTCATTCATTTTTCATCTCCTGCTGAAGCCAAAGGGAATTATTTACCCACTTTCTGCTCACTTGAGTGATTCGATCCTATATATATTTAATTTGGGATTTTAAAAGTTTAAGCCCCTTCATCCTTACCCTCACAGCTGCTTTTATATCTCAGCCTCAGACAGAGGGAGGGAGCGAGGAGTTCCCTTGTCAGAGGGCTGGGAGCCCGCAGCCCGAGCCCGTCCTCAATTCCTGTGATTTCCTTTTATGTCCTGCAATTTCAGTCTAAATGAGGGCTGGATACAATTATTGCAGGCACTTATTTTGCCATGACAGGTCTTGGTGCTGTTCACTCCGAGGCCGTTTTATTGCAGCGGTGCCTTGGACATAAAACTCAGGCACTGGCAGACCTCTAATTGCATCCCGCAGAGAGCACAGTGGGAGGGCAGGGCAGCAGCTCCTGGCTCTCACCCCTTCGAGGTGTGCGATGCCATGGGCTCCCAGGGGCACCCACCCCCCCAACCCCCCCAGGCTGTGCTGCAGAGCTGTGGATGGAGTCAGCTCCGCGTGGTCTGGTGCTGTGGCTTTGCAGCTGATCTCACTTCTATGGCAAACAGTTAATGGCAGGACGGAAGCACGTCGGTTTGGTTCTCGATTCGTTGGTTCATGTAGTAACTGTGCTGCTTTGCTTTCCAGTTATCTCCTGTGGGAACCCAGGCACCCCCAGCAACGCGAGGGTTCTGTTTAACGACGGCTTGGTTTTCTCCAGCTCCATCATCTACCAGTGCCGGGAGGGCTATTACTCCACGGGTGTGCTGAGCAGGCACTGCACAGTGAACGGGACGTGGACTGGCACCAGCCCAGAGTGCACAGGTGAGCACTGGGACGGCTCCCTTGGGTGCCAAGCTGGGTGCTGGGTGCTCACAGAAGCTCAGCTGAGCTGCGTGGTGCCAGCTGTGCCTCCGCCTGCAGCCCCCCTGACTGCCTGGTCCTCTTGCTCTGGGTCTGTATATTCCAGCTGGATGAAGGGAGCTCTCTCCCAGTTTTCTCTGCTTGCTGCAGCCCAGTTGTGCAATTGGGAATCAGATCCTTCTCTGAAAAGTGCTTGGGACCGAGAGGTGAGGGATGGTGAAGCCAGGAATGCTTCTTTCTCTTCTTTTGGCAGTGATCAACTGTGGTGACCCAGGTGTGCCCGCCAATGGCATTAGATTGGGCACTGATTTTACCTACAACAAAACAGTGGTGTTCCAGTGCACGCCCGGGTACATGATGGAGTCAGACAGAGCATCCTCTCTGATGTGCACAAAAGACCGAACGTGGAATGGCACCAAACCTGCCTGCAAGGGTAAGGCTGGTCGGTGCAAATGGGGGGGGGAGTACGCTGTACAGACCACCAAGGTTCTGATGCTTGTGGCAAGGCGTTAGGCTGTAGCTGGGTTGGGTATCAGGAGGAACATTAGGATGTTTGGTTGGATATTAGGAAATATTCTCGGAAAGAGCAGTCAGGCGTTGGCACATGCTGCCCAGGAGTTGGTGGAGTCACCATCTCTGGAGGTGTTGGAGAACCGTGGAGATGTGGCACTGAGGGACGCGGTCAGTGGGCACGGTGGGATGGGTTGGGGTTGGCCTGGGTGGGCCTGGAGGTCTTTTCAATCCCTGATGATTCTGTGGTCCTATGAGCTAGTGACTGAGCCCACCTGGGGGATTTTCGGTCCTGTAGTTCAGTCTTTCTCCCATCTTTACACCACTTACCCCAATTTGTCAGCAGAGCACGAGGACCGCGCTAGCTTTAGGTCCATCGCTCCTCACAGTGTGCCTGGGAGGGGGGGAATTGCTGTTATCCCTATGGTAGAAAAGGAAGAGTGAATTGTAGGGAGCTAAGGGACCCTCCACAAGAGCTCGGCTCATGCATGAGTGGGGCACACTCTTCTTGAGCATCACCTGGAAGTCTGAAAAGCGTTTCTTCAAACTCCTTTCGTTGTTTCTCCATCCTGAGACTGCCTCTGTAATTCAGAGACGGGGAAGGGAAGCAATAGAGCAGTTGCAGGACGTGCTGGATCTCTTCTGCCAGTGTTTCACTCCCTCACCACGTGCAGATAAGACGTGTAGCAGCATCTGTGTTCTTCTTTTGCAATCTGGAAAATCCACTTGTTGTGATTCTGATGTAAATGCAGACCATGTAGAAACTTCCAAATATACTCCAGTTCCTTCAGAGGCTGTAAAGAGCAATTCTCACTCTCCTCTTTCATTGCCACCACTGAGCTAATGTTGCAGGAGTAATACAGAATGTGGCCACAGTCTCATTTGGAGGCCAGGTTGATTTACATGAGCTTAGCATCTTTCCCAGTGCTCCCCTGAGCTGAAAAGCAGAGCACTGCAAAAATGTCACATGAAAACACCCTGGAGTGAATGAAATACAGACTGGTTATTGATTCAGCTGCTCATCTGAAACTCAGCCAGGTTGTCCAAATTGCATGAATCTTTCAGGGCGCCTTGGATGAGTTTTCGCACTGAGTCAGGCTGGATTCTCCCTTCACTTGGAAGTGAACACAGTCTCAGAAATCGGACTTGGAGATCTGGGATTCCGTGAATTCCAGACTTCAAAGGGAAATCCGAGGGCTCACGACTGCATGCACAGCTGGAGAAGTTTGCAGAGCCCCATGCCGGGCCGTCCCAGGGGGTGATCTTTGAGAGCAGCACATAACTTTGATCCTACAAGAGTTTGCTCATTAATGGGAATAACTCTGCTGAGAAGCCCACGGAACTGAGCATCGCCTTTGTTTTTTCACTCAGCTATCGTCTGTAAATCCCCACAAGCCATCCCCAATGGCAAAGTGGTGGGCTCGGATTTCAGCTGGGGCTCCAGCATCAGCTACGCCTGCCTGGAGGGGTACCAGCTCTCCCTGCCCGCCGTGCTCACCTGCGAGGGGAACGGGACCTGGAGCGGGGAGATCCCCCAGTGCTTCCGTGAGTGATCCTCTGCACGTCCACATGGGGGTTGGGAGTGGGACGGGGCTGAAGCACCTGGCTCCATCTCTTTGTACGAAGGTGTGAGGTCAGGTTTGGGACGGGCGTGAGCTCCTCGTGTGCTTGTGTCTGTGGGACATCCTTAAAACTCGTGGGTATGTGTCCGTGTGCCCCTTTGAGTTCTGAAATCAGGGCTCCTGAGGGTGGCAGAGGTGATGAGAAAAGCCCTTTGGCAAAGGGCACCGTGGAGTCGCAGCAGAAGTTGGGAACGTTTTGTGATGACAGAGCTTTGGCTCTTGGAAACGCGTGGACTCAATGAAATGGCTAATGCAAAAAATGAGTGAAACATCTCCCGATGATAAAGGCAGATTGGAGTTTCTTTTCTTGGCTGAATGGCTGGCAGCTGCACCATAGCCATTTTCGCATTAAGTCACACAAAGCCCTCGCTGTGTTCCTTGCACCCTTCCCTGGATCTTGTCTAATTAGCAGGCTTTCTGTGTGACATGGAGCCGTAGAGCAACCTGACATCATGCAATTAGGGACACGTTTTAAAGCTAAGCATGCTGCTAGGGGAAAGAAAAAAAAGAAGGGAAAAAGATGGGGAGAAGTGGAAGTTAATTAACAGCAATTGGCAAAAAGAGAATGAGAAGGAAAGTCGCCAGCAGTGCCTGCTGCCACCAGTCATCCCCTGGTCCATCAGAGCTCCGTGGTGGTGAGCAGCAAGCTTTGGCCCATTAACAGAGCCATTCCTAGCGTGTTAGCATTGCTTGCTCTTGAGGACATTATCGCCATCCCCTGCTCTCTGCTGTTGCAGCCGTGTTCTGTGGAGATCCAGGGATCCCTGCCCAGGGCCGGCGGGAGGACCGGGGCTTCACGTACCGCTCCTCTGTGTCCTTCTCCTGCCTGGCCCCGCTGGTGCTGGTGGGCTCAGCACGCCGGTTCTGCCAATCCGACGGCACATGGAGCGGGACCCAGCCCAGCTGCATCGGTAAGGGCACCTCCTCTGAGAGCACTGCCGTTTTGCATTTTCCTTCGCAGGAAAGTGGGTTTCTTGGTTCGGTTTGGTTTTTCGTTTCTGTGTTTTAAGCCCCATGTCTGGGACTGGGAATGCAGGTGGACTGCAGAGAGCGGGCACGGGTTGTGGTGGAGAAGATCTGTTGATGGGAGCTGCTGCAAAAAGCAGTTCTGCCCGAGTGAGAGCTCCTGTGTGCGTTTAAATTCTGTCCAGAATGGCAGAGCTGCAGCTCCTCGTTCAAGAGGGTGATGCACAGAGTCCCACAAATGGCTTTGCCTAGCTGCATGCCGGGATTCAGCTTGAGATCTCCAGATGTGCTCCGTGTGGCTGTTTCCTGGGGCTTCCAGAACCCTTTGAAACTTCGGAGAGGTCTTTAATGATCATTAGTGGCAGTCTTTTGTGCCAGTTTAAAGCTCTGGCTGCAGTGTTGGACTCCTGGGCTCTGCGGTGACATAGTGCTCAGGCTCTGTGCTGCTTTCCTTCACTGTTTGCCACCAGCACCGCTGTGTTGCCTGCCCTCAGCTGGGGTGCACGCTGCCCTCAGTCATTCCAGCTCGTTAGCTGCATCTTAAATGTGTCCCTGGTCTGCTAATGTAAAATCCTCGTGTCCTGAATGTGCTTCTATGTGTTGTCCCCGTGGTCTTCTCACATACAAGCAGCTGGGAGCACCACCTCCTGCTGTCAGGTTTGGCTTTAAACGTCAGTGCCAGATTTCTCTCTAATGCCTCCTTGGTTTTTTTTTTGCAAACCCTTACCCAGGATCCTGCCCTCCACACATGGCATGCAGACCCATGCATGACACTGCAGTGGTGCAGCACATCCAGCAGCAATTCCTGTTGCTGTGCTGGGGAAATATTTCCCTCAATCCAAACCACGGGAAGGGAAGGGTGTATGCCTACAGAGCCGTGCCCTGGGGCATCACCTCCCAGCCGAGGTAGCTTAAAATCTGCTCGGTGGGATCTCACCCATTGGTGAGGTACGCGGGATGGGTGTGCCTGGGATGCAGGCTGGAATCTCATTAGCACATGACTGCACTGCTCCTGGTGCTGCCAGGAGTGCTGTCCCCTCGCTGCCTTCCAGAGCATCCCCTGGGGGCACTGGGGATCCGTGCTGTGATCCCGAGGAGCAGGGATCCTGCTGCTGCTGCTGAATTGCCTTTCACACCGAGGCTTCAGTTCCTTTGCTCAGTTTGAGATGCAGATAATAATGGAATGCATCTCTGCCTTGATTCCGTTGGCGTGCTGGGGGGAAAAAAAGCAACACACCGAGAGAGATGCTAGAAGAGTAGCAGCAAGTATTGCCAGCGAATTGTGTGTGTGTTCACCTTCTGGTAGGGACCAAACAAGGCATCAAGAGAGATTACGCATCTGAGATGCATTAAAACTCCCAGCCCCTGTCAGGGGAGCAGCAAGGCTCCGAGGTGTGGGGGCCGTGGGGCAGAGCTGTGTGCAGGGATGCTCCTGGCACGGGCTCCCCTAACACACTGCCCCTGCTCCCCCCAGACCCCAGCCTGACGATGTGTGCAGACCCCGGCGTGCCGCTCTTCGGGATGCAGAACAACTCGCAGGGCTACCAGGTACTGCTGGGGCTGGGGAGTTGGCTAAGAATGCATTATTTATGATATTAATTACAATGCTAATGAATAGTTATCAGTGAAATCAGCATTCACGTCGGAGGCACGGTTTCCATTCGCTGTCGGACTAAATCCTAATGTATTATTCCTCGTTTTTAATTAATCCAGACACAGCCCAAGCCTGGCTTGTGTAAGGGAGCTGCACATCAGTGGTGGCTGCAGGGAGCAGTTGTGCCCTCAGTGCGGTGCCCTGGGGAAGGGGCAGGGAGAAAGGGAGGATGCTCAAAGCCCTCCCTGCCAGTTGTGTCCCAGCGTGTTCGGGTTTAGCAGCAAATCCAGTTGCAGTAGCAGAGCTGCAGCCACACATGGCAGTGTGTCTGGAGCAGGGGGTGAGCCCTGCTGCCTTGCTGAATCCAAAAACAAAGGAGAGAGCAGCCTGCAGAATGTGAGTAGTCACCTCCCAGCTCCTGTGATCCTTTTTGCTGCTGGCAGTCCAAGCTGGTGTCCATGTTATGGCCATTTGTTGAGAGTCATTACTTCCAATGTCCCTTATGGTGAAAGCTTTGGGCGTTGCTAAATCTGATGCTAGCTTTGAGGACGAAGCATTGCTGATCTCAGAATGGAGGAGCCCTCTGCCCACTGCACAGCAGCTCTGGGGCAGAGTGGCACCAGGTCCTGGCAGGGCGGTGAGCGCAGGAAGAAGGCAGCTCTCCTTTTTGCTGCATGTGATGGGACATGATGGAAGTGCACGGCCGAGCTGCATTGCCCCGGCAAGCTCTGTGTTTTGTCTCCTATGGAAACAGGTGGGAAGCATGATTTTCTTCAAGTGCCAGAAGGGCTACCTGCTGCAGGGCTCCACCACCAGGACCTGCCTCCCCAACCTGACGTGGAGCGGCGTGCAGCCCGACTGCGTCCGTAAGTGCTGGGAGCTGGGGCAGGGGGAGCAGTGCTTTGGGCTCACTGGATGCACTTTGGGTGTCCTCTGTCGTTGCTGTGGATGTCTGTGAGAACTGCTGGCTCTGAAGAGCTGGTCGTTTTTTGGGAGAGCCCTTAAAAAACCACAGTCTTGAAGAAGAAGGGAGACGGCGCTGTCGTTTCTCTGCTGACATTATGCCAGCAGCCACTTGTGCTTTCAGGGGAGATTTTTTTTGTAGCTTGTCCCTTCCTCAGAGGTGTGGATTGAGGTGAGGCTTTGCTTTGTGCTTCTGAAACCACATCTGATGGCCGAGATGTGAGCTGATGCTCCGGGCGCTGCAGTTGACACTGAGCCAGAAGAGCTCTCTGGCACAGCCATGTTCTCCTTGCCTTTAATAACGTGTTGCTCTTCCTCTTAAGCTGTCCATCATCTCTTCCCCGCTGTACCAGAAGGAATTTGAGCTAATGTACTTAAGCTGTAATATCCACAGTGGCCTCTGTATCATAAGCATTACAAAGCTTCTCCCTCTCCCTGGTGAGGTGGGGTAGTGGTGAGATAGTGTGCAGTGAACAAACCCCAGGGGTGCACACAAGAGCAGCTGGGCAGGCTTTAAAACCTCTGAGCAGTGGTACTGGGGAGAGGGGCCGTGGTGCTGGGAGGCAGCTGCCCTTCCCCACCACTCAGAAGGGAGCATCACCCCAGGGTCAGCAGCTCCTCTTTGCCGGATTGAAGATAGCAGGGTTTCTGGTTTTAGTAGCCTTTCTGGGTTTTCTTTTTCACCTTCTGTTAAACGAGGATGAAGATAATACCCCATGAAGGCAGCCGAGGATTTGTTTTCATTCATGAGCAGTTTGAGTGCTACAGAAAGGGGAAATTTACAGTGTAGGTGCCAGCGAGCTCCCCGGCCCCTGATGGATGAGCTCTGGGCCATAACTTCTCAGGGAAGCAGTTCCCAGCAGCACAGCCAGGCGCTCTCTGGTGGCAGCAGCTGGACGAGCTCAGCCCGGATCCCTGTGGCCAAAAATCCTGGATGTAATTGAGCAGTGACAGGAGTATGTGGTTATTGCACGCTCCTGTGGGATGTGGGGTACATAGGTGCAGGTGGTCAGTGGGACAGTGCTCCTGTCCCTGCTGGGATGCAGCAGTGGTTGTTTGATCGCAGGCTCAAACTCCTGCTCAGCCCTGGGAGGGTGAACAGAGCTTTCTCCTCCTCCCTGTGTCAGGCACGAGGTCCTCAGCATCGTTTGATTTTGGTTCCTGTTCCTGAAAAGGGGAGGGATAACGGAGCCTGACGTTCAGTTCATGGGGGCTGGAACAGAGGGAAGGATCCCCTGAGAGCTTCAGCCAGGAGAAGCAATCTGGCCAGCGAAGCATGGGAAGTGGTCTCATTAATTCCTCTGGTTGGTAAAAATCCAGGCATGGCACTGTGTCCCTCAGTGATCACAGAAAGCTTTTGCTGAAAAACACTCTTCCGAGAGCTCTGTCTCCCTGCTGACATCACTGGTGATGCTCTTCTGCCTTTCTGAGTGTGACTGCTGTGTCTCGTCTCTGGTGTTTGCTTTTCAGCTCACCACTGTAAGCAGCCTGAGACCCCCTCCCACGCCAACGTGGGGGCTCTGGATTTGCCATCTCTGGGCTACACGTTGATCTATTCCTGCCAGAGTGGGTACTACCTGACCGGAGGATCTGAGCATCGCACCTGCAAAGCCGATGGCAGCTGGACAGGGAAGCCTCCCATCTGCCTCGGTAAGAGCTGTGAGCAGCACGACCTTGGCTTTGGCCTCCATCTCTGCAGGGGGGGGGATTTGCAGCCCAAGGGAAAGGAGCAATTCTCTTAGAGCAGCGTGGGTACTTTAGAGAAGTCGTGGGTTTGCATGGCTGAGCTGGCTGCAGCAGCCACAGCACGGGTCACAGAAAACAGCGGAAAGAGATTTTCTGCTTGATGTTTCGGTCTTGGAAACGTCTGCATGGGGGGAACCTTGGTCTGTACCTTCCCTGTGTGTTATGTGCCGAGGAGCTCAACTCTTGGTTCAGGACGACACAGCCTTGAACCCACCCAAAGCCTTTGTGTGGTGGTTAGTCCTGTTACGTGCTCAAGTCATGCCTTTATGAGCACCACCACAACGGGAATGTCTCAGCAGGGTCAGTCATATTCATTTGGCCATGGGTTTGTTCCTCTCCTCCAGCTGACATCTGCCCCAGCGGCCGCCCAGTGGGCACTGCACGGGACCCGCCGCTCTCCAAGCTGTCAGGTACGTGTGGGGCTGGCTCTATGGCCAAGGAGCAGACCCCAGAGCAGCCCCAAAACCAGCTGCTCCTGCACTTCTGACAGTGCCAGGCTGGTGGGAGCAGCCCGCGTGGCCCATCCCACTCCTTCATGCTTTGCTGGAGAGTGGGCAGGGAGTGAAGCAGCAGCACCCACTGCTCTCCCCAGGCACTCCAAACTTTGGTTTGGGTTTCGTGTTTGGTTCGGGTTTGCTGTTGGTCTGTGCTGGCTTTCCCTAGGAGCCCCTTTTTGGGTTTTGCTTGTTTTTAAAAGTTCCAGGGGTCGATCGGTTGGGGTTTTTTTTGGTCAAAACAACGAAGCTAAAACCATCAGCACGTTCCTCCTCCTCTCTTTGGTTTTGTGCTCAGTGATTGGGTGGGATTTGAGGTATTCAAACACGTATTTTTGAATTCAGGGAAAGAAAGAAAGACACTCTCTTCTGATTTCTGAGAAATGGAAACGAATGGCAGTGATGTTGTGTTCCTCTGTCCCCAATGGCTTTGTAGTGCCCGCGGATGTGTTTGCCAGGAATTCCCTTTGGAAAGGCTCCTACGAATACATGGGGAAAAAGCAGCCTGCAATGCTGTCTGTCACCAGCTTCGACCCCATCACCAGTAAAGTCAATGCCACTTTGATAGACCACAGCGGCGTGGAGCTCCAGGTTTCTGGTGAGGGAGCTGACGTGGCTGTTCGTGGGGATGGCTGAGCAGTGTGAGCTTTCTGATCGAGCCCTACAGAGGCACTGTGGAAGCTGAAAGTCTCCAGTCTTCGACTGGACCAAGATGAGCAAATCCTGTGCCTGAGTTTGCTTTGGCTCATCGTGGAAGGCAGCACAACCCGGCTCATTGACTTGTAATGGAGTACAAGCAATGAAATGGTGTAAATACCCCTTGTCCCTGCCCCCGGGGAGCACTGTGTTACTGATCTGGTGTCACATAGGAAATATTTACAGCTGAACTGTTTCCCACGTGCAAAACGTCTTCGATATCCTGGGGGGGCAGTTGTGAGGTTCAGAATCTGTGGTGTGGCTCCAGGGGCATCCCACTGGTAAGTGTATAGGAAGAGTTGCTGCCCACTCCAAGAAAGGGAATTACTTCAGATTTGAATTGAGCTCTTGCAGTCCAGTGATGAAAAGTCACTTCTTTTTCCAGGCATTTACAAGAAAGAAGACGTGCATTTGCTTCTCCAGGTTTATCAGATTATGGGGCCGGTGGAGATCTTTGTAAACAAGTTCAAAAACGATAAATGGGCTCTAGATGGACATGTAAGTACGTGGATGCCACATACACAAACTGCACACCACTCGTGCTGCAGCTGGGGCCATAACTCCCAGAACTGAGGCAGTTGCCCTCCAGTGATCTGCCTGCATGCAGGGCCCTCTTCCAGTCCGTGAGCTGTGTGGTTATCTGCAAGTCCTGCGGATAACAGCAGAGGAGAAACCAACACAGCTCATTCCATTTTGACATGTTGTAGCTGCTAAGCATGCAGTTAGAAGAGCTAATCTTCCCTTACGGGGTCAACCTCGCACCTCGATTTCTATGCCTGGTAGCTCCCTGTGCCCCTAAGGGACCCACTGGAGCTCAGAGGCAGCGTGCATCTCATTGACCCGTGGCCAGCTGTAGCTGAGGGCCATCACTATCCCTGTCGAATCAGCAGCACGTTCTGTACTTCATCACAAACAAGATGTTTTCCCCCCTTGAGATGTGAGAGTTGCTGGGCAGTCAGACTTCTTAAAAGACGTCGAGTTTTTCCGGGGAGTGGAACTAAATTAGTGCTGTGCGTGAAGTTGAAAGAGACAGTGACAAGACGGGTGCTAAAAACCCAGGGAAGTGTTGAGCAAATCTGTTGACCCTGCTCTTGTATCGTTCCAGGTCTCATCGGAGTCATCCAGTGGCACATTTGTGTACCAGGGCTTTGTGCGTGGCAAAGGGTTCGGGCAGTTTGGTCTCCAGAGACTGGGTAACCTTCCTCTGACTACTAGTTCTTCCCTTAATTGCTGACAGCTTCGTTTTGGTGGCAGTGGGGGTTATCGAGCAGGAAACGTTTCTACTGTCCCTGGCATTAATTTTCACCCCTGCTGGGCCAAATCAGTAAGGTTAATCTGTTTACATCTGTTTTTAATCACGCTTCTAAATAAATGATGATGATTAAGCTGGGCTAGATCTCCAGCCCGTTCTTCCTGCGTGTCAGGAGCCGTTCATTACCTTTTACAGCAGCACTGTTGACCCCGTTGTGCTGCTGTTGAAGATGGATCCTGCAACTCGAGCAGAGCTGTTTTGAAATGCTGTTACTTTTGCTGTGTTTCAGACGTCAGCATGATGGAAAATGATCCGGAATCGATAGGACACCATTTTGCATCCAACAGCAGTTCCGTGGCAGCTGCCATTCTTGTGCCTTTCATAGCCCTGATTATTGCAGGGTTTGTGCTTTATCTCTACAAACACAGGTGGGTTTCAGGAATTACTCCACGAGTGAAACAAAATAAGAGGGCTGACAGAAGAATTTGTGAGCTCATCTTAAAAGCACTCCCTCCAGACCTCGTTTCTCATGTAGTTCAGAAGGAGCAGAAGTGCACGAAGATGCAGGGGTGTTGGGAGAGGGGAGTGCTGAGGGCTTTTATGGTGATCAGTGAGATTTGTGGCAGCGTTAAGGAGGATGAGGCAAAGTAAATTTCATACTTGGGCTTTGCGAATGTTGTAAATGAATTCTTCCTCCTGATCAGTGCATTGCTGTGCAAGTGTTACTGCACTTCAAAGCATTGTGTGGACTGGATGCTGTGCACAGGGAACATGCTTAGGACTATGGTGAAGCCCAGAGAGCTTCCTGCACCACAGATCTGTAATGAGATTTGCTATAGATCCCTCCTGCCTTCCCCGCAGGTGTTTACCTTCTTCAAAAGCAGCTTTTTTCATCCCCACTGAACTTTGTCAGTGCTGTCAGGGCTGCAGCAGGAGCAGCCATGACCTCTCTGGGTTTTTCTCTCTGGAACCCTGCAGGAGAAGACCCAAAGTCCCATTCAATGGCTACGCAGGCCATGAAAACACCAACGTCAGAGCAACATTTGAAAACCCCATGTACGACCGAAACCTGCAGCCCACGGACATCATGGCCAACGAGACAGAGTTCACAGTCAGCACTGTGTGCACAGCTGTATAGCACTCATCCCCTGCGTGGTGAGTGGGCACAAAGGGGACGTGGGAGTGGGACGGTGCCACGGTGCTCCAGTCCCACCCCTAGCTCAGCCTGGCTAAACTGGTCGTGGATAAAATACTGCTTTTCTGCTGGGTGGTTCCCACTTGGTGCTGTCAGTCCTAAGCTGGATCAGTGTGGTTCAGAGAGTTCGGATTGCCCAGGAGATCTCTGCCCTGGGCAGGACCCAAACCAGAATTGCCATCTTTGGGGTCCAGTGCTCAGCTGGGACACGGCCTCTTGGGGACCAGTGTCAAACCGAATGCCAAATGTCCCTGTGATGAGAGCAACCCCCAGGAAGGGAAGGCAAAAACAAGTCTGTAAGGGAGATCGTGCACTGTGTGGTCACAGACGTTTTGTTCAGGGGTACGAAAGGTACAGAGCGGGGTGAACCAAGGGGATTGGAAGTTCTACCACATGGGCCACAGAGGACTAAGTATCTTGTAGACAGGAGCCCCAGGCAACCCCCAGGAGCACTTCCAGACTGGCAAGTTCTTACTTGGAGCTAACAAAGCTATCGTGGGTTTTCTCAACATTTCTGTGTGCGTTAACATGCTGTTCCTTTCTCTCTCACCCTTCCTGCTGCCCCAGATTCCTCCAGGGTCGCTGTCTAGCAAATGATTGTGTTTCACCTCACTAGTCTCCGTCCATTCCCTCCCCATCTCCCTCCTTCCAACCTTGTTGAGGCTGCGGAGAAGCTGCTACACCTTGCTGGACTTTGTGTTGACTCCTGAGAGACTGCTCCATCGTCCTCGCCCACCCTCTGCGTCCTACCATGGATCACGAAGCCAACCAAACGTCTGCTCTGCTCTGCTCCTCTCTCCCAACCTCCCAGTGGGCACCAGCCCAGTAGCAAGACCTGGGCAGGGCCTGGGAAGCGAGGTGATGGGCTCGGTGTGCCGGAGGGAGCCGTGGGGTCTCCTCCACTTTTGGAGGATCTTGGACAACTAGGGAGGAAGCCGGGCTGCCCTGCACAAGGTGCTGGCTGGAGTTAATGGAAAACGCCCTTATGGGGCGAGATGAGTGCGTGTGGGTTTTGTGGGTTATCTGTTGGTTTGTCTTAAGCCAGGGCTTTCACACAAGTTTTCGGATGGGACCTTTTCAATGGGGAAACTTTCCAAGCCTTTCTCCCCTTCCTCGTATTTAATTTTCCTTGCTCTGTTTTTGTTGTGGTTTGGGTTTCTTCTGCCCCCCACGTCCATTCATTCTTTGAGCCTGGGGCTGCTGAGGGAATGTCCCTCCACCCCTGGGCTGATGCAGGCAGCTGCCCATGTCAGCCCTGCCCAGACACCCTCGTAAGAAAACCACTGACAGACATGAAGGGACAAAAACCTCTTTAAAAATAACAAATACCGATCCCCCCGCCCCGACTAGTTGCATTCAAAAGCCTTTGCCCTTTCCATATTGATCCTCCAAATGGCAACGCAATAAGAGTTTTAATTTCTATCCAAAGCTCTTCCCTTTATTTCCCAGGGGCGGAAAGGTTGGCTTGGCTTTCATGAGAACAGATAAGGGGACTTGACATTTTTCCTCCCTTATAAAAGAGCGATGCTTCGTGATGTCCTCCTCTAATAAAGAGGAGAGCTGCTCTTGTTGATTTAGGGCTTGAGTCTGTTTGGTTTGAGTCACCGTTTCCTGAACCGTGCTGGAGTCAAAGAAGGCAACAGTGCCATTTTACCAAACTGGAAGTCGAGCACCTCTCTGAAACACTGTTGACTTAGAGCAGTAAGTCAATGAAACAGCTTTTTCTTACAGAAAACTTGAAGGGAAAATAATTAAAACAAACGGAGTGGTGTTTGCATCTCTGCTTGCGTTTGAGCACTGGCTCTCCCCTCCCCGATGTCAGCTGAGGTTTTGTCTGATGAAAACCACAGGGTAGTTATTTTTTTATGCTTTGTTCATTCTTTTACTGTGTGCGTGCGTGTGTGTATATGTACAAATATATATTATTATTTTTGTTTTTTACTTCTGTCTCTCATTCAGTGCTCTTAGAATAAGCAGCGTTCTGCAGCCTGTAGTCTGAACAGCCAGCCTGCCAAAAAATGCCCTCTGCTCCTCAAAGCATCACTCAGGTGCTCCAAGAGTTGGGGAGAAGCACATGTGTGAGCAGAGCCCACGCTGCAGTGGCTGCACAGGCAGCTCAGGGCCAGTCCTGCAGCACTGCAGAGCGAGTCCTGCAGAGAGCTGCTCTCCCAGCTCATGCCAGGTACTCAGACAGGTGAGGAAGGTGCATCCTGCCAGTTGCTTGGAGGGCTGAGCTCCTCGGGGGAGCCAGGAGGGGCTGCCAGGGCTCCTGTCCTTCCCCGAGCATCTCCAGCTTGCAGGACGTGGCCTCCAGGGTGAGTTGAAGGGTAAATGAGAAAAGGGATCCCTGAGTGAGCGGGCTGTGGTCTGGCGGGGGGGCAGGACTCAGCTCCCTCCAATTCCTCTGCTTATTTGAGCTGGGGGCTGCCCCTCCCCCACGCTGGTGGAACTGAGCTCAGGACATTGCCCTGGCTGTCCTCCCGTACGCAGAGATGTAGCTGGTTCCTGACTTCACCTTTGCTCTCTGGCTCTTACTTGACTTCAGAGGCCCCTCCCAAACCTAAATTCTGTCATTTCTGCCCTTAGCCAACCTCACAGCGTACTCCTCCTTGCCTTTGCCGAGTCCCCATAATGCAGGGAGCAGACCGGCTTCCCTTGCACAGCAAATCTCAAAGTGCCCTTTTGCCGTCCCCCATGCCAACGATTACAGCATCCTGGCTCCCCTCTCACACCTTGCAGCATCCCCAGGAGCAGCAGCAGATCTTGAATCCGTCCCAGCTGCTGTCACTGAGCTAAAGAAAAACATCCCCCAGCCGCCACCAGCACCAGGCTGCTGAAACAGTGTGGGCAGGAGGGGCTGCAGGTGGAGGGAGCCACGCACACACACACACACACTCAACAAGAGGTCCCACGTTGGCTTTTCACACCTTCCCCAGTCCCATTCAGTCAATGTAACAGCAAGAAGCTTGTGTTGAGGTGTGCAAAACAAGGCTGAGATGTTGAAACAGGGCAGGGAGAGCAGCAGCTGCCCTTGGACAAGATGCTGCTTTCAGTCCATCATGTACCAGTTCCCACTGCTGCCCTAGCAGCAGAGGTGGAGGAAGGGGTCTTGTCCCATTTTTTTGCAAGCTGGCTGGGACGTGGTATGTGACATTCTCCATTCTTGTGCCCAGAGGACTTGCATTATCTCTAAAAAAAAAAAAAAAGGAAAAAAATAAAAAAAAAAAAGGAAAATTAAAAAAAAAAAAAAGGAAAAAAAGAAAAATATTTAAAAAAGAAAAAAAAGAAAAAAAATCCCTCTTTTGTACAGAGATATATTTTTATGACGCAGAAGTTTGTACAGTACAAAACACAATGTAAATGTTTTTTCATTATTGTAGTAAGCAGTAGTGGAAGATCAGCTTTCTTTTGTAAATGGAATAAAGTGTATAAATCCGGTTTACATAAACGTGTACATATGTAATCTATACATACACTTGGCTTGTCTGCAGTATATACAGTTTAATTTATCTGTCTCTGTATATGAGGCTTTTCATTGTGTCCAGGCATACTTTACTGAATTTGAAAGCTATTTTAAATTTTTGAATTAAAATAAAATATAAATTTTTGCATTGCTTTTCTTACGTTTTTTTTTTTATTTATTAATTAATTAATTAATTTTCCGGTGCCTTTTTCCCCGACCGCCGTAGTTTCCCTTCCAGGACCCTCCGGGTGCTGTCCTGCACGCTCAGGGCTGAGACCCTGCTCCTTTCCCAGCACGCCTCTCCCTGCTCCGCTCTGTTGGGTTGTGATGTGGTTCCCGTTGTGCTCCCGCTGCATCCCCCCTTCCCCCGGCACGGAGGGGGACTGCAGACCCCACGCTCCCGCTCTGCCCCACGCAGGCTGCTTTCAGCTCTGCTGTCTCTCCTCCAGCACGCCCCAATTTGCTTTAATTAGGCCATGCTCTCTGCTGAACGCCTCCTCTCTCCCCCTTGCTGGTGACTGGGCTGCAATTAGCTCACGTCTGGGCACTGATTGACGAAGTTTGTTTTACAGCAAGGCGTTGCGCGCTCTTTGATGTCCTGCTGCTGCTGCTGCTCTGCCCACGCCGTGCCGGCAGCTGCAGGTTGGATGCTCTCTGTGGCTTTCATGCTGCTTTCTATTCGTCTCCTCTAAGTCAGGCGCTTCATCTTTCTCGTTCCGTTCCCTTCTCAGCTGCTGTACCTGGAATGAGGACGGCACTGGGACGCCCCAGAGGTTTCTGCAGGCAGCACGCTGTGCCATGGGCAGGAACCGTGGGCAGCCTCAGCACGAGGAGAGGGAGGTGGTTTTTAATGGGGGCAGCAGTGCCGTTCCTGTTGGACTTGGAGGGCACCGGTGAGGGAAGACCCCACATCACAGCAGGAGAGGCCTGTGGGGCTTGTAACCTTCCAGCAGGATCTGATTTAGCCAGCACAACGAGCGTTAGCTAATGAACAGCAATTTCTATCAGCAGTCTGTAAATGAGCCATTAGCTTGAGGTGGGGGGGGGGGGATACCCCATGCTCCACCCTCAGGGATGGAAACACCTCCCTCGTTACTCCAATTAGGAGCAGCAGCCTCCCTGCCCGTCCACTCTGTCCCCCAGCATAGCCCCACGCAGGGTGTTACTTATCATTATCTTTATTTACTCCTTTTATTGGCCCTCCATCTGGGGTTGGATGCTGCTGAGCCCCTTTCCCACGCCGTGGTTGGGGTCTGAGTTTTGGGGCGTGCAGCCATGAGCGTGAGGATGAGGGACGGGAGGAAGGTTCTTCCTCCTCGTGCTGTCTGTGGTGGGGAGCAGGGGGGGGGAGGCAGCTGTCCGAGCGAATTACGGCCACACAGCGGCTGTGCTGGTTACGCTCTACAGCACTCGACAGAGCACCTGGAAATGCATTTGTCACTGGAGGAGAAAGGAAGAAAGCAAGTGAGGTGAGTAATGAGATGCTGGAATAATTAACCACGGAGGGGAGCGGGGCTGGGACGAGGTCCATGTGCAAGAGATGAGAGAGCTCAGGCCAGTTTGATCACTCCCTGGCTGTTGGAGGTTCCCTTGGCCAGGCTGGTCTGGCCGTGGCCATGGCTCTGCTGGGCACTGCTCTGTGCAGCCTTCCAGGTGCTCAGGCATTGCTCTGCATCACCATCCTGCTCCACAGGGCAGCATCCCCTTCCCACCCCACATCTCCCCCCATCTGAGCCTCAGTTCAGGATGGGGGCGATGGCATTCATCTGCTTCACCACGTGCGTGGGGCTCAACTCATTAAACGTTCCCACTGAGGAGGGGTTCCCTCTTTCTCCCAGGATCTAATGGGGCTGAAATGTGCACACACCCCCCCCGCCCCCCCATGGATGGTAGCAACTGAGCATCACAGGTGTGTGTGCTTCAGGGCTCTGCACTGCTGTGCTCAGCATCTGCTTCTCCTTTGCTGGAGGGGAACAGAGCCCAGGAGCTGAGCATACAGACACGTGCACCTCTGGGCACCCCAGCCCCGGTGGCACAACCCAGGGGCACGCCTGTGAAACACTCAGAAGAGGCTGCTGCAGGAAAACTGCAAAGAGCCTCTGAAGCCGTGGTCTGGGGGACAGGTGAAGCCCCCTGGAAAGGCACTGGGGTGAGTTGGGGGGCTGGGAAAGTGAGGAGCAGGAGGGACTGCGTGAGAGCGTGCAGAGAGCAGAGCCAGAGGTTCCTCTGCTGCATCTCCTGGAGCTTTGCTGGGGCCTTGGGGTAAACACGCCTGGATTTATCTCCTAGGGAGATGCTGAGATGATACAAATTCTCACACCCTCATCCGAGCAGATGAGTGATATAAAATCCATCACGGGGGGCTGCGAGATGAGCAGCAGCCACGGTAAATCCACGCCTCAATGAAAAACCCAAATATGACACATTCTGGTGTTATTTAACTGAGATCTTTGCATGTGGGGGGAGGAGGGGAGGGGGAGCACGCAGCAGACGGGGGTGCTTTTTCTCTTCAGAAACATTCCCAGCTATAAGGAGAATTTATAGCTCTGCGCTGGGGGGAGGGGCAGGGGGGGGAAGCATTATTCATTTTTCAGGCTACACCAGAAGTGGCATTGCATTTGCTCTCACTGTGCGACTCCCAGCCCTGCTCTGCTCGGGTGGCAATGCGTGGCACAGCAGGCAGAGCCAGCCCTGGGCCCTGAAGGGTCTGAAGCGCTGCGATTTAAGATGCTGATAAAGTGTAGAAGAAAGTGGCGTTCCCTCTGTAGACAGGTGGGATGATTAATCATGATCATCTTCCCATTAGGGTTAACGAGGCAGGGCTGCTCGTGCACCCCGTTGGGGACCTGCTGCTCTGACAACAGCTGTAGCAGTGAGAGCTCTGCAAAGCCCCGAATTTGGGGTGTCTGTGGGTCAGCCCTGCCCCACCAGTGGCATCTGCCACCCCAGGGCTGTGATCCCCACGGGCACTGCTGCCTCCCTCTCACTTCCAGGTTTATCCCCTTAGCTCAGGCAGAGTGCTGAGCTGGAGGCGTGCTTTCCTTTCCCCTCTTCACCAAGCTCTCTGTGCTTACTGCTGTATTTACACATCCTTCCCCCCACTCCAATCTAGCCTTAATTTTCAACTGTTAATCAGGGAAAGTGCCGTGGCACGCTCTTCTGTAATTAAAGAATTAAAGCCATACCTGAAGAATGCAGATGTGATGGCAAAATTAAATTATTTAAGGAAATCCAGGCCATTAATTATGCACGTCCTTCAATCTTTCATCTCCTGATAAGCTCCGGCAGCTCTTGGAAGGGGGGAAGATAAAGAAGTGAGGAAGTTGTATGAATTAAGGAGGCGTGGGAAGGGGCACGGGGAAGTGCAGCAGCTGGGAGATGGTTTTGGGGGGAGAAGATCCCTTTGTGTTCAGACCCAGAGCAGCAGCAGCTGGTGGCTGTGACAGGAGGGGTGGGGGAGGTGTGGGGTGCTGTGGTCTTGTTAAAATGAGTCCTCCCCCACGTCTGGGGGTGCCAGTGCCTGCCCACCCTTCATCCCAGCCAGCCCAGGGCTGTCCCTGTGGCCATGGTCGGTGCAGATGAAGCAGCCGCAGCCACAATGAATCTGAGCTGATGAGATAAAGCAGCAGGGGAAGCTACTGGAATTCTTGCTTACTGCATTTCGTATTAATTAGCGCTAATTATGCCCTGTTATTAAGAATGAAAAATCTGGCAAGGGAAATATTGCAGCTGAGATTACTGATATCACTATGGGAAGCTTTGGCACTCGAGAGTCAGAATGAGGCAGCACTACGGGATGGGATGGGATGGGATGGGATGGGATGGGATGGGATGGGATGGGATGGGATGGGATGGGATGGGATGGGATGGGATGGGATCCCAGCCAGGCCCATTCCCGGCATGGGGCACCATGCAGGATGATGGGATGGAATGAAGTCACTCAGACCACCAAGGCCATCTAGCCCAACCATCCACCTGTCACTCCCATGCCCATTAACCCACACCTAGCTGTCTCTTACAAACACCCAGATGCCATCTCATGCTGCCCATGGACCAGAATCGTAGTGTTGCACCAGGAGCGTCATCAGTACAACCACAGCAGTGCACTGCAGCTTCCAGGCACCGGAGCAGCAGAGTGCAGCCCTCCCTCCCTCTCTGCATCCTCGCTGATGCGCTGCCCAGCACGCTGCCAGCTCAGTGGCCTCCAATAAATACATCAATAACAATCTGAAACCACCAGGTCGTGATGGCCTTGGCTTTATTGAGTGAGATGGTTTGAAATATTTATATACGATGGCTGTGCTGGTGGGAAAAGAGCCATAGAGTGGAAGGCTATCAGTGTTTGACAAGCAGATTTACCTGGGTGTAATCAAATTGCAGCATAGGTTTGCGGGGGGGGGAGGGGAATCTACAACATTAACGAATGGCAGTGCGGGTGTGTTTTGCCATAGTCAGTCCATAACTGCATCTGGTAGCAATCCCCATTGGAAGATAACATTTATAGCTATCACATTATTGCTCACGAAATGGAGCGACGCACTCTGTTGCGCTGTGTTTGTTTTCTGTAAGGGGTGCAGTCGCTGTCCCTGCTTTGCTCAGCCGGGTGCTGTGGGTTGGCTGGAGCATGGGCTGCTCCGTGGGCTGGCACAGGCTCAGCTCTGCACTCTGCGTGTGTCAGTGCACGAGTGTGGCTGGGGAGGTGCAAAGGATGCTGAGTTCCCTACCCTCAATGTGAGCACAGGCTGATTTTTTCCACCAGCTTTCAAGAAAAGCCGTTTCTGGGAGAACCTCACAAGTTTTCTCCACGCTGAACCTCTGCCTCGTTCCCCACAGGACAATATTTCCTCCCAAAATAACGCTTCAGGTTCTGCTGAGCACTCAGGGAAGCGCTCCTTCCCCTCCCGGCACCAACACAGCTGCTGACTTTGGGGCAGGTCCTGCTCACAACCCCAGACGAGAGAATTTGGGCCAAGGAGAGGATACAATTCCATGTGAGCGTTAGAAGTGCATCTCACCGTCACCGAGCGAGCCGTGCCCGGCTGCACCCTGCCCTTCTCCATAATGGATGACAGGTGGCAATGCGGCAGAATTATTTAAGCAGTTGCTCTCTTCCCTTCCCTGCCTTGTAATATCTATCTTATTTTCTGTTTCCATGTGTTATTCATAATGCTTTTCATGTCACCTTGTTTGCCAGCTGATGGGGAAGCCTGTGGAGGCAGGCAGGTTTGTTCTGCATAAAGGGCCGTAAATAATCGGAGAGCTGCCGAGCGGTGGCACGTCTCAGGGCCTCACACTTAATGCTGGGGGGCTTCCTGCAGCATCCTCTGCTTGCAGCCTGGCAGCAAATCTGGGGTCTTTTCAGCTGATTTTCCCCTCCATTACTCCTCTCTGTAATTTAAAGGGCAGGGAAGGGGATGCTCTAACAGCGTCGGGGCATCCTTTGGTTGCCCCCCTGGGTGAAGTTTGTTTCTGATCAGAGGTTTCAGCATAAAAGGCCCTGGGAGGGGGCAAGCAGGAGCTGTGCGGGGAGCGGAGAGTTCCTTCTGCTGCCATCCAGCTGCACAGAGCCCTTCAGAACAGAAAATCGTGCGATGCTTTGATCTGCTGCTGGAGGAGTCCCGCATTTAGCTCTTGACAAGGAAATCTGACTTGTTCCTAGCACAGGAAGGCTGTTACACCCTGCAGGGGGTGGGCAGCAGGGGCGGGGAGGACCATCCGTGCTATGGGACATGGAGGGGACAGCGGAGCTGGAGTGTGAGCTGGGCATCCTCCAGCTGGAATGGAGATGGAGGGGCTGCTGTGTTTAGTACAGGGGTCTGTGGATGGGTACGGTGTGACAGAATCAGGCGCAGCCAGCAGCTCTGCCCCTCCTGCTGGGAGCAGGCTGCCACCAAGAATTAACAAATGACACCAAACTGAGGAATAGCTGCACTCGCTTGCGGTGTAGAGAGAAAGAAATGGGTGTGTTAATACACAAAATGAAAGGACAAAATAGAAGCTTCTTGCAAAGGAGAACACCTATTTCTAGTCAGGTAATTTAATGAGAATTTTACCCTTGACTTCATCCAAATTAGATGAGAATCACCACTATATTAAGTGATCACAATTTAACACGCACAATTAGGTTATGCAACTTTATATTTTAGGCCAAATCGTGTCTCTGTAGCTAACTCCTGTTAGAAGAAGTCCTGCACACACAGCCACGCTGCGAGCAGCCTTGCACAGGCACAGGCAGAGCCCTGGTCCTGCAGGAGCAGCTGTGTTGGTGTTGAAGATGAATTTCTCTGCTGTGCTGTGGGGGGGATGTTGGTCCTCCCATGGGACGTTGGCTCTGCCATGGGATGTTGGTGTTGCCCCACGATATAGGAGCAGCCACCAGGTCCCAGCAGGTTCCTGGGGACATCTCCAGCTCCCACCAGGTCCCCGAGTCCCCTGCAGGGGAGGTCACCAGTGCTGTCACAACGAATGCCAAAGCTCTGCGTGGTGAAAGAGGCAGCTGAAAGCGTTAGCCCTGCTGCTGCCTCTGTTCCTCAGTGATTTCCTTTCTTGTCTCCCACTGCCGTGTGCCATAATGCTCCTTACGTTCCCCGAGCATCCCAGAAATGCCTCAACCCATCTCTTTCACAGCAGTGTAATTAGGACACACGCCTTCTGCTTTTCTATCTGCCCAAGGACCACGTAGTCATCGTGGCTCCTTATCAGGTTCATCAGGAGCGTGGCTGCGGGGTCCTGGACTGAGGGCTGACATCCTCAATGGGTGAGAGCAGTGTGGGCACAGCTGAGCTGTGGCTGTGGGCCCCAGGAGCTGCTTAAGTGCAAAATCACCTTGCAAATCCAGATCTCCTATTCAGAGCATTAATCACTAGAGCTCATCCCCTTATCTGCAGCTCATAGGTGTGTGCGTGCATGCGTCCGTACGTGCCTTCAAAGGAGAAGTAATTATCACACAGATAAAGCTTTCATTATTTTTAATAGCATCAGGTCCACCCATTGAGTTACTACAGTAATAAAAACTAATTAGATCCCTGATGATGCGTTCCCCCCACGCACACGGCTCTGCCTCCCTCCCTGGAAATACACACAGCCACCAGTCCGACTGCTGGCAGCGAGGGGATGGACGGGTGTAAAAAAGCACACGTGTGTGTCACAGGAAGGAATTGCCCCGCTCGTGGGGCAGCTGTCCATCTGTCTGTCTGTCCATCTGTCTGTCTGTCTGTCCACCCATCTGTCTGCTCCACACTGTGAGGTCGGGCTCTGGTTTCTCACTTTGTCACTGACGGATGCTCTTTGGTTTTGCTTTCCTTTCTTTTTCTTTCCTTCCTTTTTTCCTCCGAAGCAAAGTAATGAAATTGCCTTTGAAATGAAGAAGTCTCCCTCGTCCTCCCCCTCTCTCCAAGACACCTCTGATGCTCCAGCGTTGTGCTGCTTGCCTGGACTGAAACAAGGACGAGCACTTCTGTGCAACTAGTGCCTGGAATGGAGGCATGGAAAGTCAGAAAACCTGCTTTCATGAGAAGCTGCCTCTTTCTGCTCCAGAACGCCGAGGCTTTAATTATCCCGCAGCGCTGACGAGCAGCCGGGGCGGTAATTACACCCGTTGTCTCTCTGGTGGAGGAGAACCGCAATCTTCGAGCGCAGCGCTTCTGCGCATCCTCCAAGGGAACGCAGTCGTTCAGAGATGGGAAGTTTGGCAGGATGCTGGCTCCAATACACCCACTGAGATGTCCTCTTGTCAGCAGCGGTGCAGCCACGTGTCCGTCGGGAGAATTTCCCTCTGCTAATTTTGTAGGTTGGGCATTCAGAAAATGAAAGGAACAGACGGGAGTTCCCTCTCTGCTTTGGGTTTGCACCGAGCTTTCTGCGATCGGTTTGGGGACGGGGGCTGAGGAGAGGGAGGTGCCTCTTCTGGATGCATTAATGGTTTGTGGATGAGGAGGGGAATTAAGGAGCTGCTATCTATCCCCTGGCTGCTCCATCTCCCCCTGTGCCCCTGTGCTCTGGAAGCTGGTGACCACAGGAGCCGTGTGTTTCCCAGAGCAGCACATGGAGCTGTGGTTGGGGCTCCCCACGCTTTGGGAATCCTTCCAGCAGGAACAGGGGCATTGATTTCATGCTGATTGCCCTGATTTTCTCTGGTGAGTTATCCTAATGGCATCTCTCTGCTCTGCTCAGTTCAGTTTTGCTGCTTGCAGGCTTTAATGGCCAGCAAAGCTGGGCAGAGCATCCCAAGAGGTCTCCATGCCCAGGACCCTCCTCCTGGAGGGAGCAGGGGGGCCCTGGGGTGCTGCTGCCCCATTGCTGCCTTCAGGCCCAGGCTGTACAGTGAGGGCACGAGGCAGCCCCACACCTCAGTGCATGGCATTACAGTGAGAAACCAAGCTGCCTCCAGCAGCAGCATCAGGATTCATTTATGTTTACACAAAGCCCGGCGATCCCAGGTGATAAAGCAGCAGGTGACTGCAAAGAAATGACTCAAAGACAAAAATCACCGCTCAGGTTTTGTAATCAGCACTTCCTGGTATTGCCCAGAGACTGCAGAACCCCAGAGCAGAGCAGCAGGCGACGTCTGTCGTTCCCTCCCCAAAACCAATGTTCCTGTGAACAGAAGAGCAGCCCCCCAGCCTTGCCCCCAGCCCCCCGTGCAGCTGTGGGCCCCCAGTCCCTCCCAGTGACCCCAGTCCCTCCTGGAGGTGTGGGGCACTGCTTCACATTGGGGTCATTCTTCCCCAGATGAAGCGATGGCTCCGAAACATGCATTATGCAAACTCATTAGCTAGGGAGAGGAAGACCTGCATGCGCAATTAAAAGCAAGAGAAGGGAAAAGTCATTTTGAATACGGGTTGGTTAATTGCTTATGTCTTCCCCCCCCCCCCCCTTGCAGTGTTTCCTTCAGAAAACGGGACGGAGGGCCTTGAAGATTTCTGTGCTTCCTCTTAGGTGCGATGGGATCAGTGCAGCACAGAGCTGGTGCTGTCCCCACTCGTCACCCCCTGCCCGCTCTGTGGGGACAGCCCTGCAAAGTGCTGCCGTGCTGACCCGAAGCACGACGCTGGGATGGGCTCAGGGCTCTTTTTTTTCCAGCCCTCTGTTCCCTGTTTCTATCATTTACATTTATGTCACCCGCGGTGTTCGTTGCTCTTTTACGGCTCCTGCCATGGGCTGGGAGCACTGAGCCTGGAGTGGGGCTGAGAGGAGGAGGAGGAGGAGGAAGATGGAGCTGCGTGGGCAGCACATGGCTGTGGGGAGCCTGGTGCTGAGCCCTGGGGAGGGCAGATTTCAGAGAGCATTTTATGGAGGCCACTAAAAGTAAATGTGCCATTGCCCTCCCTGGGAAAGAGAACATTAAAAACAAAACCAAAAAAGAAGAGCAGAACAGCAGGGCTTTTTTTTCCCATTTTGTTTTCCATGGGGGCAGTGGGAATGAATTATTCAAGAGGCACACAGCCACGATCCTGGCACTGTGTGAACCACAGCAGCACGGGGCTGCGGCCGTCCCACTGCTCCGTCCCCATCGCAGCCCACGTCCCACGCTGCACTCAGGGGCTCAGAGCCAGCAGCACTTCCAGTTCTCATGCTCTGCTTTGCCCACTGTCAGAAGGAGAGCATGGAAGAGCTCTGCATATCCAGTCACTCGTGGTTTGGTGTCCAGCTGCCCGGCATCAGAGCACCCACACCTCCTCTCCTTAATTTTCACACATTAACACCTCACTCAGTCCATAGCTCAGTCATCGTTAGGCCAATGCAAAACGTGTTTCCCAACCCCACTGTGCTGGGACATCTCCCCTAATGCTTTCTTGGGCACTGGGTGTTGAACAGCCCCGGGAAGGAGCGCATCACATCCCCCGCTGCCCCACGGTGGGCTCAGCCCCACTGCCATCATGAGATGGTTTCAATTGGAATTTTTGTGCTATAAATCAAACCCCCGTTAGGGAACTGCTGAATCACGGCCTGAACCACTGATGGGTCACCTGGGGCGAGCACTGAGGCAGCCATGGGAGCACAGGTGAAGGCAATGCAGCTGTGAGACCAGAAGGGGTGGAGCTCCACCTCTCCCAGCCCCCATTTAAGGGCTGACCCCCGGAGGGAATGGTTTCTTTCTAGAGATCCCTCCTTTGCAGTTTTGTACTGTGAATCCGGGATACAGGGGAGCACTTTCCTCTATTTTGGTTGTTGCTTTCCATCACGATAATCTTTCTAGCTACGCCATCTGTAAGACATCTCAGCTACCATGCTACGTCATTCATTCTGTTAACCATACACCACACAGTCCCCCGAAGCTCCTCGGGAGGCGCCCAAGAATTACCCTCAGGAAATATTGCTCTCTTTGCCCCTGTAGATGTCCATCTCAGCTCAGCACCAACCACAGTGCTGGGGCTCCTTGGAAATCCTTCACCTTTGCAGCGCTCCTTGGCCTCTCCCTCCTGAGGATGGATTTCAGCTCACGTCAGCAGGGTTATTAAATTAAGGCTGGAAATTGGAGGGGTGTGTGAGCACCTTCCCGAGGGCAGCAGGTCAGTGGGAGGGGAAGTGGCTGTGGCAGAGCTCCAAGCACTGCAGTGCTGCTGTCCTGCTGTGGGTTGGATCCTTTCCCTCTGTCTGCTGCTGAGTTGGGTGCTCTGTGTCCCAGGCTGGGGGTGCCGCAGCCCATCTGGGTGGGTCAGGGACACCCAACGCTCTCCCCATGGCCGCCCATCCCCACCTCTTGTTGCTGGAAAAGGAGCAGTGACGGCGGAGGTGTGTGATGTTTCCACCTCCTGCTGCCTCAGCCCTCAGCACGCACGGCACCGTCGTGGTCAGAAATGTAATTCAGGTGATGGATGAGCTCTGCACAGTTGCTGTAATATCCTCGTGCAGTTGTTAAGCAGCACACGTTACCCTGTGATAAACAGCTGCCTGTTTGGGGCACCCCATGCAACACAGGGGGAGGATGGGGAGGGAAATGGGGTGCTCTGCTGGGGACACAAAATGCAGTGGGAATTTCCCCATCGCAGAACCCCCAAAGCACGAGGTCGGGCACGTGCATGGTCCTGGCGTCCACTGCCCCAGCAGCAGCAGTGCTGGAGCTCACAGGAGAGCATTGCTGCCAGCGAAGCAGAGGACATCCTCGAGGCACCTCCTGGCCCCCCAGAATCCAACCCCGGAGGTTTGGAGACCCTCTGTGGGGAGCTCCTCGGGCAGATAAGCTGGGAGCAGGGTCGGAGGAGCTTTGTCCTCCGTTCGTTGGCGTCTGAAAGAGATCTCTCCCGCCGTGCGCTGGGCACCACCTGCAGGAAGGATGGAGCAGGGCGGGCAGAGCATCCCTGCATCCCGGCGGTGCTCCGGGTTCATCAGGGCCCTTCAGGACGCGCTTCGTGCTCACTCCCTCCTTCGTGAGTTTTGAAACCCCTTCGCTTTTCCTCCCCCAGAAGGGGCTCTCCTTTAAGCCTTTGCTACCACCCAAACCCCGCACCCCACTCCCTGTGGTGGCCACTGGGACCGAGGCATCATCACACCAGAGCCACCCAATCGCCAGTAATTAACACAGGGGCTTTAATGAAGGCTCAGAGCTCGGGGCCATGAGTGGAAATCCACGAGTGTGGGGAGCCGTGGGGATATGCGTGGCAGGAGCTGTGCTCAGCCCCACACCCACTGGGATTTGCCCTACGGACCCCCATCTCTCTTTGCTCTGACATCAGTGGGGAATGGGGAAGCACAGAGAGCCACGAGACCCCCCAGGAACACGCAGTGATTGATGGGTTAACTCTCACTCCGAAAACAGACGTTTATCCCCCCAAATGCAAAACATTTTAACGACGTTTCCACGAAGAAGGATCAGGGGCTCTTTGGTGGGGATTATTTTTCCAAGTTCCATTAATTCTTTGTTCGATCGATGCATATTCGAGCGGTGTAAGTGGGGCCCTCTCTGCTTCAATTAGCATCAATGCACGGTTATTTTCTCCACCCTTACTCCGCTCTCACAGGGCACGGTTTGGGGTTGTTCTTATTCATTATTTTTCAGGATTTGTATGTGAATTCGGCGTTTAAAAGTTCCTCCTTCCCCCAGACTGCTCTGCACGGTCGTAAAGCAAAATGAAGAGGGGAGAGATGTGCGGCTGAAACAGCGGAGGACAAAGGCTGTCCATCAAAGCAGGAGATAAATCCTGGCGTCTGCCACACCCGAAGATATCACCACTGCTGGGAACAGAGCACAGAGCCCAGCGCTGGGAACGGCTCAGTCCCGTGGTACCACGGCCCCATCAGCCCCGGCCCCACGCGGTGCCCCTCTCTCCCCCACACCTCCCAAAGCAGCCGGGTGTGTGCGAGCAGAGCTGGAAATGGGGCACAGTCTGCGCAGTGGCTTTGCCTGGAGGAGATGCTAAACGTCGCGGTGCCGGCAGCCGCCTCCTCCCCACGCAGTGGGGCGAGAGAGAGAGGGGGCAGCGAGCTCTCCCCATCCCCTCGTCATTAGGGACGCACAGACCTCAATTCTTGAGCATTTCTTTGCTTATTTTTTCTTTTTCTTTCCGTTTTAAAACAGCGTTTGTGTTCTTTTTCTTTCCAAAGCGCATCTTATCTCTATCGATCTTTCTCAGCGTCCCGGTCTGGGGGCAACACCGACTGCGGTCCCCGTAGGCGCGCTGCCGGCTCCTGCTGCCGGACGATTCCCTAAACCGAGCCCCGGAATAAAAGAAAAAAGAAAGAAAGGAGAAAAAAAGGGGATGCAGAAGGATGGGAATGGGGTCTGCGCATCTCCCGGGGGTCCCGCGGAGCCCCGCAGCGCTGCGACCGCGGAGCTCTGGCGCCCTCTGGCGGCGGAACGGGGAACGGCGGCGGGGAGCGGGACCCCGCAGCGGCCGGAGCCGAAGGGCGGTGCGGGGTCGTCCGCGATGGAAACTTCGAGAACTGAGGCGTGGGGAGAGAAAAGAGAGCGAACTAAGAGGTGCCCGCAAGCTGCGAGCGGTCTAAAAACGTCTTCCTCCCGTTCCCACGCGGCTCCAGGAGTTAAGGAGGTGGATTTTCCTGCAGCGGGGATGTGGTCGTGGATGCGCGTGGAAAAGCGGGGACGGAGGGGTTCCCCCAGGACCCGGAGTGGGGGGGTCACGGCGTCACAGTCGCTGGGGTTGGACGGGCTGAGGTTGCTGCAGAGGGAGCACTGCTTTTAGCGGTGCTCTCGGAGCCGCTGCTGCAGAAAGGCGCGGGGAATCAATAATGAGGGTCGTAATTACCCTCATTAAACCCATCTCTGCGGGAATGGGATTAATGGGACACAGGGAACGATCTCAGGGCTGAAAGCTTCGGGGTTTTTCCTGTAAGGAGACAGAGAGCTCCTGTGCCTCCTTCCCACCGGCGCATCCCGCACAGTGAGTGCATCCCAGCCGCTGCTCTTTGCCGATGGGAGGCTCTGGGATGAAGCTGAGGAGCCCTGTGCTCGTGTGCTCAGCTCAGCTGCCCCCCCACAGGGCAGGGGGAGGCCCTGGGAGGGGGCTGAGGGTCCCCGGGCTCTGTCCTCGTGCTCCATCCTTCCCCTCGCTTCGTGCCAGCGTGAAGTAATTAAGTTCATAAGGCATCAGACAATCAGCCAGCAGCCCACAAGACGTTGTGTTTAATCATGTACTAATGGCATGTTCTTGGCAATAATTACAAGATAACAGTGTTTGCAGGCTGTAATCAGAACAATTCCAGTAATTAAATCAGCCTTTTGTCAGCGCCTTCCTTCCCCTCCGCCGTGTGACGCTGCAGGACCCCACGCCAGAGGGCTCTGTGCCCCGTGGGATGCACTCGGTGTCCGTGGGGCTGCGGTGTCCGTGGGGCTGCGGTGTCTGCTGCCCCCGACCCCCACTGAGGTCCCACGGGCATCAGAGCCCCCCAGGAAGGGGCTGCCTTCCTCTGGAGGGAATGGGGAAAGGAGCGCAGAGATTTGAGGGTGTGAAGCTCGGGCAGGAGCAGGCGGGGAAGAAAAGAGCAAGAGATCAGGCAGCTGCTTCCTCGGTGCTGTAATTAAAACCTTAATCATCTTAACCCCCCCCAGGGCTGGCCTTGGCAGCTCGCGAGGCCACGCAGAGCCGGGTGCAGCTCTCTGCTGCCCGGTGGGACGGAGCTCATGGGGCCCACGTTCCCCCTCCCCACGCACACAGAGCCGAGCATCGTCTGCTCAGCTCCGTCCCTCCGTCCCACAGCGATGGGGCTCCCGTGGGAAGCTGAGCCCTCCCCCACGTCTGAGCATGGGAGGGGAGGGGGCTCCACGAGGACACGCGGGATCTGTTTGGAAACAATCCCTCTCGGATTTATTGTCTGTGGGTTTGTTTGTCTGCTTTGGGAGCTGGCAATTTTCGAGGTGCGGTTTTGAACAACAAATCCCATCTTACAAAGATCCACAGCTGTGCCCGGCAGCCCACAGAGCACCCGCGTGTCTCCAGCAGTCCGAACAACACTTCCTCATCAGAATACAGATAAAACAGGGGCAGGAAATCAGCGGCCCCAGAAGGACGGAGCAGCGCCGGAGGGTTGGGATCAGAGCCGCTTTATTTCTGTGGGACGGGCACGGGGAGGGGGTGGAGGTCCGTCCGTCCTTCCCCACGCCGCGGGTCCCTCCCGTGGGTCGCGGAGGTGCCGTCCCGTGGGGCTGCAGTGCTGGTGGTGGTGTGCTCAGTACAGAGGTCCTTTGACAGCTCCTGGCTCTGTCAGCCGTGCAGAGGCGTAGGCTGAAGCCCCCAGGCAGGCGGCGGGGTCGCAGAAACCCGGCAGCCCCACGGGGCCGGGGGACCCCGGGCGCCCAGCGTCCCCTGGGACACCTGGTGGGCCCCGCTCCCCGTCCTTGCCGTCCAGTGCGTGGCCGGGGATGCCGGGGAGACCTGCAGGGGATGCGGGGTGTTGTGAGCATCCGGCCCTGGGCTGATGGAGGTAATAGGGAGGGAGGGGGGGATGCGCCCGTGGGACCACAGCGGGGGGGAAGAGGGGTGCAGGGTGAGCCCGGTCGTGGTGTGGGGAAGGGGGGGATGGGTGGGAGGGCAGTGTGATGGTGAGGGCTTACCTGGGATCCCCGGCGGCCCCGGCATCCCCAGGTGCCCTCGGCCGGTGTCACCCCGCTCACCCTTCTCCCCGCGTTTCCCTGTGGGGAATGAAACGAGGGAGGGGCTCATGAGAGCCTCTGGAGGAGTCTGTTTTCAGCCCCATGAGATGGACCCCCACGCTGCCCCCACCTTTGGGTCCGATGTTGCCGATCTGCCCGGTGGCACCCAGCAGGCCGGGGACACCACGAGGTCCCATGGGTCCGTGGGGGCCCTGCTCCCCAGGTGGCCCCGGAGGTCCTGGGGGTCCGGGGGGGCCCATGGCACCGACCCCCCCCAGGGCGGCTCTCTTGGCGCTGACAGCCACCTCCGCCAGCTGCTCTGTAGGGCAGAGAGGGGGGCCGGTGTGGGACGGGATGGGGCAGCACGGCCAGCAGGGTCCCACACACTGCGTGCTCACACAGTGGGTGCTGATCACCCCCCCCTCACCTTGCAGCATCTTCAGCACCACATCAACGATGTGCTGGTCCCCTGCATCCCGGCCCTGTGGGCAATAAGAAAAGGGATCCCACCTTCCTCCCCCTGCTCTGCTCCAGTCCCAGCCCCAAGCACATCCCTGCACCCACGCCATTCCCCACCCTTCTTTTTCTCTCTTTTCTCTCTGGTCACTTCGCGACCCGCTCACCTCAGCATCTTTCTGCAGTCCTAAAATCAGGCTCACATGGAAAAATCCCATTCCCCAGCAGGTCAGGGGACCTGCTCAACCCGCAGCTCTACTTGGCAAGGAAAAGAGCTGCTCCTTTCCGCACCGGTGGGGTCCCACACCAAAACAGTGGAAGCAGTCAATAGGAAAAGCTCAGCTAAGGACCGAGGCACGAGCATCACCCCACAGATGGGTGTGGTGTTGATGGTACTCACTGCGACGCCGCGCTGCCCCGGCATCCCCGGCACACCACGCTCCCCCAGCAGCCCCCGTGGGCCGGGGGGACCTGGGTAGCCCCTCACACCGGGTGAGCCCGCATCCCCTGAGGGCCCGGGGAAGCCGAGCTCGCCCTGGATGCCTTGCTGTGGGGGAAGGAGAGAGGCATTGGGGGGGGGGTGAGCTCGTGTAGGGTTCCAGGTGGGGGTCCTGCAGAGCAGCAGTGGGGGTTGGGGGGACACGCTGCTAGCACCCCGTCACTCACCTGTCCCTTTGGTCCTGGCTCTCCTGATTCACCCTGGGGATGGAGGACATGAGAAAGGTGATGGGGAAGTAGAACAAATACAACAATGCTGGGGGGGGGGGGGGGAGCAGCTGCACTCCTTCTCAGATGGGGAGGTGCAATGCAGCAGTGTCCAGAGCGTGGGGACCCAAATCCAGCCCACCTCCCCCCCAGGAACACACCCCCACTGCAGGGCCCTACCTTCTCACCCTTCACCCCTGCGAGGCCGTAGACACCGGGGTCTCCCTAAAGGAAAGAGGATGGGAGCAGTGAGATTCCTGACCGTGTTCCAGCTGCTGCTCCTCTGCACAACTCAGGGGTGCCCACGGGGCTGGGGGTGCCCACGGGGCTGGGGGTGCCCACGGGGCGGGGAAGGAGCATCTGCCGTCCCCATCAGGTCTTCATGGTGGGAGAGGGAGTGCATGGGGACAAAGCCATCCTGCAGCTCCGACCCAGCCCAGGTGCTGCAGGGTATTGTGGGGGGCGGGGGGTGTTGGACACGGGTGGCAGCCCCCGCCCAGCACACAGGGATACTCACGATGCCGCCTTTGGGGCCGGTCTTTCCTGGGGAGCCCTGGAGAAAGGGGAGGAGGGGGTCAGCCAGCCATGGGCACAGCTGATGTGCAGCGAAACTTCTGCTCACAACTGCCCCCGGACCCCCGCCCTGACCCCCTCTGCACTCCAAAGGACACTTCTGCCCATCCACCCGAGCCCACCCCCCCACGGCAGCGGCACGGATCTCCCACTGCGTTCCCCTCGTGTCTGTGGGGATGTGCGTCTGCTCCCTCTGCTTCCCGCAGCACTTCTCACCTTGTCTCCTTTGACTCCCGGCAAGCCTTGGGGTCCTGGGATCCCTGGGGGGCCCTGTTCCCCTTTGGGCCCCTGGAAATCAAAACAGCGAATGGGAAGAGCCCATAGGAACATCCTCTGTCCCCAGCGTGGTCCCCAAAGCAAGGAGACGGGGGTCAGGGGGTCCCCCGTGCACTCACCGCTCTGCCCTGCTCACCGGGGGCTCCCACGGGGCCACGTTCCCCCCGGTCACCCTGGGGAGGAAGCGCAGTCAGGGGCAGTTCCCAGCACAGCCACAGCCCCCCCTGTGCCCCCCACTCACCTTCAGCCCGGGGACGCCCTGCGGTCCCTGCTCGCCCCGGGGGCCGGGCTCACCCTAAAGGGGGAAACATCCCGAGCAGTGTTAGCAGTGCTGGGGAGGGAGCTGCAGAGGGGAACACGGCCGGGCTGGCACCCAGGGAGGGGTGGGTGCAGGCTGCAGAGCACAGGCACGAGGGGGGGGGGGGGGGGGTCCGAGAGTGGGGGTGCTGCAGTGTGAGCTGCATCGTGGAGGTGACGGAGGGGTTTATGGTCAGGAAATGGGGATGGGGTGCTGCACTCACCGTCAGCCCCGGGGCACCGGTGATGCCTTGCTGCCCCCGAGCTCCCACCTCGCCCTGTGAAAGGAGACAGAGGCACTCAGGGTGCCCCACAGGGACTGGTATGGACAGGGGGCCGGGGGGGTCCCACACCCACCTTGTCTCCTGGGCCACCTTTGCTTCCCGGCTGTCCCGGCAAGCCCTGCAGGATCAGAGCTGGGTCAGACCCCGTGTGTGGGGCAGGAGGCAGCCCCCTGCCCGGGGGTCACATCCACAATGGGGCTCTTTGCCCCCCCATACTCACAGCCTGTCCCCGGTGTCCCGGGGGCCCCGGGCGGCCAGGCTGTCCTGCAATGCCCTGCAGGGAAAAAGGGCACATCAGGAGAACCAGCGGAGGTGTGGGAAGGATACGGCCACACGTGTCTGCTCCTCACCTTCACTCCCGGGATGCCCGGCGTGCCATCCTTGCCATCAATGCCAGGCAGACCCTGCAGGAGGGGAACAGTGGTTGGGGCGAGGGTGAGGAAGGGAGGGGAAGGAGCCCCCAGCCCCAGAGCAGCCAGGAGCTGTGCCCGCTGCTCTATGGGGGGGGCTGCTCCCCGTGCTGTGCTCGGGGTGGGACGTGGCTGTGGGCAATGAGCAGTGCACTCACATTTTCTCCTTTGGGGCCGATGTCTCCCTGGGGTCCCCTGATGCCACGGCCACCCTGCAGCAGGACGGACGGACGGGGGGGGTTTGTTTGGTGCTCCCTATGCATGGGATGGGGCACAGGGAGGGGGGCAGCGCTCAGGGAGCTGCTGGGACAAGGGGCTGCGGGTCACCTACCAGCTCTCCCTTCTCACCCGGATCCCCTGGAGGTCCCTTAGGGCCTTCCCTGCCCTGCGGGAGAGAAACGTGGTGCTGAGCGGGGGCACACAGGGACACCCACCTGGGGCAGCCCGGGGACACTCACCGGCCGCCCGGCCGCGCCGATGGACCCCACCATCCCCTTGTAGCCAGCAGGACCCTGCAGAGAGAGAGCGGGGGGTGATTCCCCCCGTCCCAGCCCCACCAGTGGGACCCCACTCGGGGCTGCCCACCCGGTGATGCTGCCACATCCCACCGGCACTTACCGTCTCTCCTTTGGGTCCCGCCATGCCCGGGTACCCCCGCTGACCCTGCGGCCCCTGGGGAAGGAAGCAAAGCCACTGAGGTCGGGTACGGACCGGGGGGGGGTGCCCACAATGAAAGCAAAGCTGCCGTTGCAGATCAGCCATGGCGAGGCTCCTAGCCCCCGAGCCCAGCAGGTCCCTTTCCAGCTGTCGGTTCAATAACAACAACGGCCCCAAACGGGCACCGCTTCCCCCACCCCTTCCTGCACCCGACGGGCTCAGCCCGGTAATTGCTCCTCATCTTCAAAGCACTCGGGGAGCTCACGCAGATTAATCCCCGCAGCCCCACTGTGAGCAGAGCCCCACGGCCCCATCCACAGCAGCGGGGGCTCAGCGGGGGCTGGGGGCTTCTCCGGGGCAGCAAGTCACCCGGCCACCACGCGGTGCCCCAGCCAGGCTGTGCTCTGTGACCCCCCCACGGTGGTGGCTCCACGGTGACGTGGAGGAGACGGAGGGGACAATGGTGCCTCCCCCCCACCCGCATTTTGTGGCCATGCACACCCCCAGCAGTTGGAGAGAAGAGCGGCAAAGAGATATAAATACGTTACTGGAGGGCCTGGGACACCTTGCTCTCCGGAGACACCAATGTCACCCTTGGGGCCCTGGGGAACAGAGAGGTGAGAGGTAGGGATGGGAATGGGGATGGGATGGGGATGGGATGGGAATGGGGATGGGATGGGGATGGGGATGGGAATGGGGATGGGATGGGGATGGGGATGGGAATGGGGATGGGAATGGGGATGGGAATGGGGATGGGAATGGGGATGGGAATGGGGATGGGAATGGGGATGGGAATGGGGATGGGAATGGGGATGGGAATGGGGATGGGAATGGGGATGGGAATGGGGATGGGAATGGGGATGGGAATGGGGATGGGAATGGGGATGGGAATGGGGATGGGAATGGGGATGGGAATGGGGATGGGAATGGGGATGGGAATGGGGATGGGAATGGGGATGGGAATGGGGATGGGAATGGGGATGGGAATGGGGATGGGGATGGGAATGGGGATGGGAATGGGGATGGGAATGGGGATGGGATGGGGATGGGATGGGGATGGGATGGGGATGGGATGGGAATGGGGATGGGATGGGAATGGGGATGGGATGGGAATGGGGATGGGATGGGAATGGGGATGGGATGGGAATGGGGATGGGAATGGGGATGGGGATGGGAATGGGGATGGGGATGGGAATGGGGATGGGAACAGGAACAGCAACAGGGATGGGAATGGTGACTGTGGCAGGAATAGCGATGGGGATGGGGCCGTGTTCCTGGGGGAGCACAGAGCTCCATCCTCCACAGGAATACCACCTCCCCACCCTTCTCCAAGCACTGATCTGCTTTCCCTCCGCTCGACCTTTTCCTTGCCCTCTCCCTCTCTCTCCCCACTGCCCCCACCCTCAGACCCAGTTCCCCAGGCCCACCCCTGTCCCAGCAGGGCTGACCCCACTCACCTGCCTGCCCTGCTGGCCAGGCTCCCCCAGGGCACCGGGCCGACCTCTGTGTCCCTAAGGGAGAGGAGGAAGAGGTGAGATCCTGCAGCACAGCATCACTGTGCCACGTCCCCCAGTGCCAGCGGTGCACAGGGGCTCAGCACCCCATAGCCAGCCCCACATATGTGCACCTCCCCCAGTGCTGGGCAGCAATCCAGAGCTGCCTGCACCTCCAGACCAGGAGAGATCCCGTCTCCCATCACCTGCAGCAACACAAGGGACAGAACCACAGAATGATGGGGGGGGGGGAGGGTGTGAATGGGAACCTCACCTTCAGTCCCTGCAGTCCCTGGGGGCCCTTGGGACCCGGTGGGCAGTTGGTTGGGCACTGGTGGGGAAGAACAAGTGCAGAATGAGCTGGGGAAGGATGCAGGCGTGCAGAAAAGCCATGCCTGCTCCATGAAGGACAAGCTCACATGTGCAGCATCCAGGCTGGGCTACGTGGGAACCTACCATCACATTTTGGGATCCTGCTCCCCCAACCCCATTTACCAAACTATAGCGCTCACTGCACTTCAGGCCAGCACAGCACTGGCTCTCCCAGCTGCCCCTAAAGCCTGAAGGGGGGGGAAGGGAACAGCCGCTCTCACCAAGAAATCTGCACTCCCCTCCACTCCTTGGATGTGTCCTGGGGGGCCCTGTGGGGAAGGAGCCCATCAGCATCCACGGCACTGATACGTACACGGGGTATAACTGCAGCACCCACACCTGCAGAGAGGCTGCAGCTCCCCCTGGGCAAATACTCACGGGTTTCCCTGGGGGGCCTGGGGGGCCCCGTGGGCCATCAGGTCCAGGATCACCCTAGGAGAGAACAACCCCGAGGGGGGTGGGATTTAGGAGCTGCTGGAGCTGGCATGGAGAGGGGCAGAGAGGCACAGGGTCACAATGGGAATGGAGGCATCCCCTGGCCATGGGATGGGAGGCAGCACAAAGGGATGCTGGGGCTGGGGGTGCTCCTTCCTGCCCCCTCACCTTGGGTCCCAGCACTCCCATCTCCCCGGGCACTCCGACCTGGCCTGGCAGCCCCTTACAGAGAGGAGAAACACTGAGTGAGGGAGAGGGGCTGAGCCCCAAGCCCCCCCATCAGGGGGGCAGAGATCCAAGCTCTGGCAGTGTGCCCCAGCCCCACGGGTACAGCACTTACGGGCGGTCCTGGCAGCGAGGGGCCCTGCAGCAAGGAGAGAGACACTGTGAGCCCCCGGGCTGCAGCCCCCCACACCTCCCAGCATCACTGCAGGGCGATGCCATGCCACCCTAAGACACATACTCACCGGGAGCCCCGGCGGCCCTGGCAGTCCGGGCTGACCCTGGGGGACAGAGGGGACAGTCAGGGGTGAAACACAGCAAGAGGGGGGGGCGGGGGGTGGCTGTCCCCACACTCACCTTCAGTCCTGCCCCCCCCAAGGGCCCCGGCTCCCCTTTGGCTCCTGTAAGGCCCTGTAAGAGGAGAGAGCGGGGGGTCAGCACATGCTGTGCCCATCTCCTCTGCCCCTGAGTGCTTCTTCAGCCACCGAATGATCACTGCTTCCATCAGGAGGGGCCGAGGAGGGGTTCCTCCTTGTGCCAGTGGCTCACCACGAAGGGCTTCACCCCCGGAGCTGAGATGTTGGGGGTGGAGCTGTGGGGTCACGGTGGGTTTGTGCTGTGACACAGTGGGACGAGGGCTCGGTGTGATACTCACGTCTAAGCCCGGCTTCCCTGGGGGCCCATCCGGACCTGGGGCTCCGGGCTCCCCCTTGGCACCCTTTAAAAGAGAAGAGCCGGTTGTGGGGGGGGGGATTAAAAGGAGCTCCTCCCGCACAGGGGGGATATGGGGGAGTGCAAAGGGGCACATACTCACCGGGGAGCCGGGGGCTCCGGGAGAGCCTTTGTCACCCTGCGGGGGAGGGAGGAAGGTTACAGGTGTTCAGTGGGTCCCCGAGCTGCGCCCACCGCTGCCACACACAGAGCTGGGGATGCTCTGCAGGGGCCGTGCCCCCCTCCCCTGAGCAGTGCAGGGCAGGAACCACGCAGCATCGCACCTCTGCCCCACACAATGTCCCCTTTGTGCTGCAGCACCCCCTCCCCGCTGCTTCCCCGCTGCCACGCACTCACATCAATGCCATCCGCTCCCGGCACTCCTGGCGGACCGGGGGGCCCTCGTGGGCCGGGCTCTCCTGGTGGCCCCCGCTATGGGGAGAGAGAGAGGGGGGGGGGGTGGGCATCAGTATGGAGCAGCCAGACCCCAGGAGATGTTGGGGGTTGGGGTACATTTCAGGGGACACAGCTCTGGAGCGCCTCAAGAGAGCACCCCCTAGTGCCCCCCAGCAAAGGTATGGATGGACAAACACGGCAAACTGGGACATCACAACCCCCCCCCAGTGCCACAACCACCCCCACCCCATTGCTGGTGCCAGGGGGAATCCAGCCCCGAGTGGGGCTCAGCAGGGTGAAGGCAGCACACGTAGGGTCCCCCAACCCCCAAATTTGGGGTGCAGTGGCACTTCCAGAAGCAGCGCAGGGATGGAGGTGCCCCATTCAGGGGTGGGCTGTGCTGGCACGCTGCCGGGCCGCGGCGTCGTGCTGCTGCTTCGCACAAAAGCCCCATTGAGGCACTGCCGGGGGAGCCCCCACTCTGCCCGCCCTCCTCCAGCTCTGAGGTTTCCACAGGAGCGACTTTGCAAAGAAATCTCTGTGGTCGGATCCGGGCACCGCGGGGAAGAGGCGCTGCCCCCGGAGCCGTTCCTGGCGGGGGGAGCAGCCCGACGTGGGGCTGCCAGCACACCCCAGCTGCCTCCGAGGATTCTTCACTTTGAAATGAGACATCCGAGCTCGGGAGCTTTGCAGGTCACCGAACAGCTCGGCTTCACCCCACGGTCCGGGATGGGACTGAGCGTGTGCCCCCCCCCGTGTGCCCCATGGATGCCCCTTTGCTCTGCCCCACAAAACGCCACCGATGAGTCCCAAATGCCCCCTTGATCCAAGGGCTCCCGCATCCCCTGCCCCCCCAGGGCAGACCCCATGGGCACCACGGGGCTCTTCTGGTGGATCTGCCCCCCCGCCCCCCCCCCCCAGGCATGGGGATATTCCCAAGTGCCACAGATCTGATGTGGGTCACTGTGGGGCAGCGAGAGCCCTTCTCCGTTCAGTCTCACCCCAAGCAGCCAAGGGACACAACCCCAGCACTTCTCTCCAATTCATGCTCCGAGTAAGTTTGCCCCCCCCAGTCCCCTGCCCCCCTCGGGCAGCCCCCTTGGGTGGGCTGAGCCCCCACAGCCCGGCTCTGCAGCACGTCCCAGCAGAGTGAAGTCATTCCCCTTTTACCCAGGTGATGGGAAGCAAAGGTCCGGAGGCTGCAGGGAGGGGGAGCGTGGAGAAGTCCCCCTCTTCTGCCCCAGTGGGAAGATGAAGAGGTGGGCTAACAAGTCCCAGAGTCAGAGATATGACCCTAAAACCTGAGCCCCGAAGTTAGATTTGTGATCCGAAAGTCAGAGGACCCAAATTGGAGCTGCAGCTCCAACGTTTGAGCCCCGGAGCCAGAGCTATAATCCCACAGTTGGAGCTCCAAAGTCAAAACCGGGATCCCGAAGTCAGAGATGTAAATTCAGAGCTGCGATCCCAATCCCAATGGTGGAGCCCCAGAATCAGAGCTGGGACTCCAAAGTCAGAACCCCACTGCCCATTTCAATCCCCATCCCATGGACCAGAGCAGCATCGGGTGCGGAGCTGGGAGTGGGGCTGGGGTTGTCGGGGGAGGGGGTCGGAGGGGGAGGAAGGGCATGGGGAGCAGACAGCTCGCAGACTGGAGCTGTCGGGGGCAAATCAGCACCAGGGGGCACCGGGACCCCCCCTCCCTCCACAGCACTCACGAGCTGGGCCAGGCAGAGGCAGGCAGCGTGCAGGAGCAGCAGGCAGAGCGCGGGGCCGCGGCGGACCATGGTCGGGAGCGGAGCTGTGCACGTCGGACTGCGGAGGGACCGGGAGGAGGAGGAGGAGGAGGTGGTGGAGGAGGCGACTGATTAATATGGAGCAGCGGGGGATGAGGGCAGGCACTGGCTGCCATCCCCCCCCCGCAGGTGAGTGTGCTGCTATTCTGGGGCCGGATGGTGGCGGGCGGTGTCACAAAGGGGCTTTGATGGGGACGGGGAGGGTGGGGGGATGGCGGACCCGCTGCTGCACTGCGAGGTCCTGCGCTGGGCTCAGCCCCCAGCAGGTCTTCAGCGTGGAAGTGGGAGGGGTGGGTGGTTCAGGACCCTGGGCCGCACCCGCCGGGTCCCAGCCCACGGCCGCCCCCCCGGACCCGCTGCCTCCCGGAGGTGCGCGGATGATTCAGCTCCGTCACATCTCCTCCTCCTCCTCCTCCTCCTCCTCCTCACGGAGCGCTCCGCTGAGAGCCGCTGGAGGCTGAATCACTGCTGAGGGGGGGAGGAGAGGGGAGGGAGGGGGGGGGGGGTTGGGATTGCTACTCTGGGACACGGAGGGGCACGTTGGAAGCGCTGAGAAACTCCGGATTACTCCACATTGACACACAGCGACCACCTGCGCTCTTCCATCCCCTCCCCCCCCGCACCCCCAGCCCCTCTGCACCCCATACACCCCCACAACCGACCACTCCTGGGCTCCTTTGCACCCCCATCAATCCCCAGACCTCCTGAACCACGCATCCCCCCCACAAACCCCCAAGCGACCACCTCCGTGTGACGGGTCCCATCACAGCCCCCCACGCGCTCCCCCTACCACCGCCCTGCCCCCATAAATCCACCAGCAAACCCCACACGCACCCACGACACCCCCACCGCACCACGTGACTGCCCATTCATTCCTCCCCCGCCTCCGCCCCGCCTCTCTCCCATTGGCTGCCGCGGGCTCTGACGCATTTCAGCGAATCAACGCCTGCGGTGCGTGTGACGTCACGAGGGGCGGCCTTAACGCTCCTCCGCCGCTTCCCATTGGCTTCTCTCCTCATCGCCCCGCCCACGGCGCCGACCGGAAGCAGGAAGTGGCGGGTGCCTGGGACGGCGGCGCCGTGACCCGCGGGCGGGCGGCGGCGGCCGCGCCATGACGGGGAAGTCGGTGCGCGACGTGGAGCGGTACCAGGCGGTGCTGGGCGGCCTGCTGAGCGAGGAGGACAACAAGTACTGCGCCGACTGCCAAGCCAAAGGTACCGCTACCGGCGGCCGCGCTGCTGCCGGGCCGCGGGGATCGGAGCGGCAGTGGTGGGGGGGGAAGTGGGGTTAAGGAAAGGAAAAAGAAAAACGCGGATAAGAGAGAGAAGGGTAAACGATCTATGGAGTAATCAGCCCCCCAGAAATGAAAGGGGGGAAGAGGAGGAGGAAAAAAAGGAGGGAAGAAGGAAAAAGGGGAAAATCCTCCCCCTCCCCCCCATGCACAGACACAGAAAGAAAACCCCGAGAGCGGAGCGTTGGGGCCCCCACAGCCGCGTTGCACGGGGGATGGGGCGGAATCCCGCCGGCTCTGTGCGGTTTGAGAGCGAGAGCTCCCCCGGGGTGGGGGGGCACTGCCCTGCTCCTCGCTGTGCGCAGTGCTGTGCTTCCGCTGGAGGTGGTGCCTGCTGGAAATCCTCCTCGGTGAGCTGCTCGGAGGGACTGGGGGGGCTGCGGGCTCCTCCTCGCAGTGAGGAGCTCGAGGTGCGTGTGTGTCAGCTCGCTGCAGTGCCCTCTAACAGCTGCAGGTCCCCGCAGGAAGGTGAGCTGCCCGCTCCAGCCTCCCTTCTGCTTCCCCCGAGGCTCTGTGGGCTGCCTAGGGGAGAAGCCCAGAGCTCTGTGCCCCCGCGGGCTGTGGTGTGGGTTGGCAGCCTTACACCTGGCTTTGCTGCACCATGACGTTTGGATGTGGGACTGCTGGCAGCGAGCAGCGTGCCCCTTGCTGTGAACCTCTTATCTCTTGGCTCCCGTGCTGCTCCAAGGACACACACTGCTGTCTTATCGCAGCTCATGAGGCATGCGACAAAGTACACCCTGTGGGAGCAGATCCTCTTATCGACCCCTGCCTGGCTTTGCTGCGGAGGTGCAGCCTGCCCTGGATGTGCACCGTGTCAGTGTACAGTTAAACGTTACCACCAAAGCTGGGAGCTGCTCGTGGGATCCGCGTGGGGGAACGGGGTCTGCTGCACTGAGGTGTTCCTGGCAAGGTCACTTCCCAGCACCCTGCTGGACCTCCTGCAGCTCGGAGCCCCTGCCCTCTGCCGCTGCTGCCTGTGGGGGTGCCCTGCTGGTTGCCCTTTGTGTAGGGAAATGAGCACCAGGTGTTTGATGCACAGTGATGAGCCCACGTGGCCCTCTCTGGCTCCAGATGGATTCCTTCAGTGCTTCCAGCACCGCCTGAGATGAAGGCTGCTCCTCTGGGCAGTGCAGCTCTGCCTGTGCTACCTGAGGTGTGAGAGCAATGGCTCTGTGCGTGTGCAGCACACAGTAACTCTGGCAAGGAGGAGTGGAGATAAACTTCTCACGTCCGAGCTGTTGTCCTTTGCTCAGTGTTGGGCTTTTTGCATCCGAGGTCGCTGAAATGAGGTCACTTGTTGAAGTGCTGGGGTTGGCTGGAGGCAGGTGAGCACTGCTGAGCTTCTGCACCTCGTGGTGATGTGCTGCCTGATCTCAGAGCTCGCATGACACACAGCAGAGCTGTTCAGATGCCACCCACACTTCCATTATGCGTGTTCCTGATGACCTCACTGCTTGCTGGGTTTCATTACTGTGCTTTTTTTCCTGTTTCTATGTACAGAACCAAATGAGGTCTCAGTACCTGCAGTGGCAGCTGCAGGAGCTGTGTGCAGCCCCACAGACCCTCTGTGTGTTGCTGTCCGAGTTTGGCTCTCGGGAGCATCGCTCTGGGTGTGAGCTGTTGGAGGTGAAATAAAGACAGAGAAAGTGGGAAATGAGCACATGGAGGTTCTGGTTCTGCAGCTGCAAACAGCGGTGCTCAGAGGCTCCTGGTTTGGAGCAGGGTGTGCTGCATGCCACTTCCTCTCTGCATTGCAAAGCTTCTGCTGGTGCTGACTGTGGGAACAGAGGGTGATCCGACCAGAAGAGGATGGGCACGTGTGCTTTCATGTGCTGCTCCTCAGGATCCCCATAGCCCTGATCAGAAGCGTGGAGTCCCAGCACAGCACAGGCAGGTGCCTGACTGAAAGCTGGAGGGGCTGAGCCACCGTCGTCCTCATAATCTGAAGGCTTTTGCTCTGCGGTGCTCGAGTAGAGCACCATACAGGAGGGCCATGCTGTCAGAGAGGGGGATCTGTTCTGTCGGTACGTTGGTGCCTTCTGAGGGCTGTTGTGCCACGTGTGTGAGATGTCAGCTGCTCTGACTGTAAGGGTGAGCATGAGGGTGACCTGGGGCCGGGCGGTGACGCGGCCGTGGACGGATGTGGTGCAATCTGGAAACTGGACGTGACCTGAGTGTCTTCTGGGAACTGCCCTGCGTTGAGTAACGCTTCAGGGAACTGGCTTCTTGTCCGTGTTTCTGACTCTGAAGAAGTGTGCTGGAGCTGTGCGACACAGAGCTGGTGCTGTTTGATTCTCACCTTCTCCCAAACCGTTCCTCTCCCCATCCCCTCACCCAGCAGGCTGCTCACACCCAGGGCAGTCTGTTCCTACACAGGGAGCACCAGCAGGGACCTGTTGCTGCCCTGCACGTCTGCTCTGCCTCCTCCCCCCCTCCGCCCTCGTGCTGTAGCAGAGCTGTGGTCCCATGTGGGATCGCCCCCTCCTCACAACTGCAGCTGATGGAAAACTCTTCGATGCTGAACACAACCTGAGCCCCGATCTGCCTGGGAGAGCAGTGGGGCTTTGCTGAGGCCCACAAGGAGGTGGTTAAATATGGAATGGGGATGGAGTCTGTGGGGAAAACAGGAAGAGCAGGATGAGGAGCTGTGCTGGATCCCAAGGGGAGCAGGGGCCTCCAGCAAAGGGCACTTAATGGCAGTGGGGTTAATCCAAGTGGGTATTTGTATAAAACAGGTTGTGAACACCAGTAGAAGCCTGCTGTGACTCAGGTCCTCCGCCAGCACAGGACTGCTGGATCCCAGATGCTCTCTTCTGATGGCTCTTACCAAGGAGCACCTCTGGATAACTGAAAAGAGCACGCGATGAAAAGGATCACCATGGAATGGGATGCTGATGAGTTCAGTTGGCTTCAGAAGCACAGATTGTCACTGGTCTGTGATTAGGAACGAGGTCCTGGAAGTTATCCTTTAAGAGAAGATGGGCAGAGCTGAGTCACACAGATAATCCTCCAAGCAGAGGGCATCCTGGCAGACTGTGTCTATTTTGATGCCGTTGTTCTCCACCAGCTGGGACTGTGGTGAGTGGCTGTATAGCAACGGGTGGAAATCGAAGGTCCAAAAATGCCATGTGATTTTTTTTTTCCCCATCATAGCTGCAACTTTAGGAGTTTGTTCCTATAGTAACTGCTGGCTGAGTTACATAAGGCAGCAGGCCTCCAGGAGCTCGTGCCTCTGCAGTTGTAGGGTAACAAGTAGGTTATCAAAACCAGCTCGAGTCGAGAATAGCTTTGCTCCCCTTCAGGTCGGTCTGGAGCAGCGATGGCTCTGCGTGCCCCAGGAAATCTGGGGCAGAGATGGAGCTGTGTGAGCTCTGCAGCTGCAGAGCTGGGTTCAGCTGTGCTGCCCCATCACACAGCTCTGCTCGAAGGTGCTTTCCATCCTTGGTTTGCTCATCACAGCTCCAGGTGCCATCACATCCTGCCTTCAGGCCCCGTTGCCATCGGTGCTGGTAACATCAGCCAGGATTCTCGAGGCTGTGGCTTTCACAGTGCATCCTGAAGGGATGAACACTGCTCCCCAGGGCTGCAGGAAGAGCCCACCCTGCAGCCCACATCACCATCCCCGCTCCCTCCTCTCTCTGCCCGCTGTGTGTCACAGCAGGAAGGCTTCAGGTGGTGTCTGCAGCACTGCTCTCAGCTGCTGCGTGCTCAGGTTGTCCATGCTGCTCGCTTGCTGGCAGGACTCACCTTGTTTTGGGCTGCAGAACAGACAGCAGCACCCCGGAGAGGAGGAAGCTGTTTTGCAACGTGGCTTTGGTCACAGCTTTCCTATGAATGCAACCTCCTCCCAGAATGAGGAAGGCCACGGGCGGAAGGAGCTGCTGGACACTCCCATGTGGAGGCACTGAGAGGTTCCCAGGTGCTGAGGAAGGCTCACGGGGAAGGATGGCACAGTGCTGAGCTCTGCCCTCAGCGAGGGGTGTTCCCACGGCCCCTGCTCAGCACACACAGTTAGCTGGGCTCTGTGGTGGGCTGCCCCACGCCGGGACCCCGTGACTCAGACCCTGCACTGAGACTTCATCAGGCTCTGAGCAGCCCTGTGCTCTCCTTCCTGCCTGTGAAAGCATCTATTTTCCCCGGCCCTCCCCGTTCTCAGCAGCTTTGCAGCCAATTTCTGTTTTATTTTTAAATGCCTTCTGGAGGGTTGTTGCTGGAGAAGCTTTGCAGGAGCAGCTCGAGCCAAGATGGGATGCCTGAGTTACGAGCGAGCTGCAGATCCAACGGAGATTCCTCAGGGTGGCTTTAACATCCCCCCTCCAGCAAGGGGATGTGTGCAGCAGGCTGACCAGGCTCGGGGTCAAGGGGACCCGGGGGCCTTTGCAGCAGGGACAGGTGGAGGAGTCGGTCCCTGCAGAGTTACTGCTCGGGGGGGTGCAGCCTGGAGCTGGTGTGGGCAGCTCACTGCACAGTGCTTGTTTGGACGTGCTGGAGATAAAGCAGGCCGTGCACCAGCTCCTGGGGGCACTGCCTGCATGGCAGAGCTGCTCGTGCATCGCTTCCCCATCTGCTCTGGCACGTGGGGTGTCCTCACGGAGGATGGGGGGACGGTCTTTCATTCAGTTCTGCCCTCTGAAATAGAGCTGTGGATGGAGGTGTGCCCGGGGGTGGTCCCACCTCACCCCGCTGCTGTGCTGCACACAGCTGCCCTGCTGGGCTCTTTTTGGGAGCCCCTTCTAACTCCACACTGCTTTCTTTAATCCTTCATTCACCTGCAGATGGTTTTCCTGCTCCAGGAAGGATTTGTGGTATTGGAGGCACTGCACAGGGCACGAGGTGATGAACCAGAGCTGGACAGGCGATGCCCAGCGCTGGTTGGTGCTGGGGACTTGCTTTGCTTCCCAGATACAATACTGAAACAAAAGGGGCTGCTGGCTGTGAGTGCAGCCAACTCAGTTTTGCATACAGAAGGTGAGTTTCATGTGGGACTTGAGCTCTGACACCATCTGGGAGCTGCGAGGATGTCCACCCGGAGGGAATTGCTTTTATAATGGTGAGTGTGTTCCTGCCAGGACCCGTTCCTCCCCGTGGTCCCGTCCAGGTGTGTGCCTTGAGCTCGGGCTGCTCTCAGCAGTGCCGTGAGTCCAGCTGCAGTGCAGCCCTGGGTTTGGTTTCTGGAGCTTTGACACCGTAGCACGTGGCTGAAGTCTCTCCTCTAAATGCTTTCACCTGCAGCCACGTTGGAAATAGGATGTGAAACTGGGGGGGGCGGCTGAACCGAGCCCTCCCCCCGCACAGCTGCTGGGCACGTCCCCATGGGCTTTCCAGGGCAGGTTCCTCTGCTGCGGCCTCACCAGGGGAAGTGGGAGACCTGCTGGCATCAGCTCAGCCTGCGCCCTGCCCGCGTGGGGAGCATGCTGAGCGTGGTGCAAAGGCTGCAGTGTGGCACCGCTGCGTGTTGGTGAGCGCGCTGCCCAGCTCCTGGGGCTGCCTGCCCTCCTGGTGGCCCCACGGCCCCAAACTTCTGGCTGTTCTGGGTCTGGCACGGGGTGCACCGTGGTGGGAGGTGCAGTGGCCTGGGCCGACCCACGTGACAGAGCTGAGCTGATTACCGCAGCCCTGGTGGGGTATCTGGCTGACTATTAATCCTTTTAGCCCTGTCCAAGCTAAATATATCTGGAGTTAAATCTAACCTCGAATCTCATGCTTAATCCTGCTGCCCATCCCTCACGTCGTGGTGTTCGGGAGCGGGGTCTGTCTGGGGGTGGGTGACACAGCTGTACCTGGTGGTGGCACTGAGCCCTATTTCCATTGATTTCTGGGCCCATACTCTGTTTTAGGTGCATTCCCTTTGTGTTTAATCGTTCCTGGAGTGGTGCAGGTGAAGCTGCTGTGCAGAGCAGTGACTTTGCTCAGCCCCATCACACCCGTGGTCCTCTGGAGCTGATGGCTGTGAAACGCAGCGCTGCTTTTTTAGGGCTTTGAAATGACACTTCCCCCTCCTCCCCCCACAGCATCGCTCCCTTCGAGGCTTGCTATTTTAACTCTGGCAAGGAAGGGTGAACTCGCCCCTCTGCAGCCACGCCTGGAGTCCCCACAGAGCATGGATGCTTTGTGCTGGTCAGTGCAGCAGCAAGGGGGCACGAGGAGCAGCTCCTGGGCACGTGGGGGGGATGGGGGGCTCTTCACCTCCTCTCACATCTGCTCTGGTTACAGCACTTGTGCTCAGTGTGTATAGAGAGCATCGTTCACCTTCTCCTTGGGGACCTTTCCCTGATCCCCATCGCTCTGAGCCTCAGGGCTCCGCTGAGCTGGAGCTGTGTGCAGTGTGTGCTCTGGGTTGCGACCCAGAGCCGTGGGGTGGGAGGGTTTTCTGTTGCTGGAGCATGGGCCCACCGTGCCACGGAGATGTAAGCAGCTCCTCAGCCATCACGGGGTGCCATCTCTTTGCAGGGCCGCGATGGGCGTCCTGGAACATCGGCATCTTCATCTGCATTCGCTGTGCTGGCATCCACAGGAACCTGGGCGTCCACATTTCCAGGGTGAAGTCTGTCAACCTCGACCAGTGGACACAGGAACAAATACAGGTGAGGCAGGCGGGAGCTGGGAGCAAGCGGTGAGGCCTCGAGAGGTCGAGGAGGAGGGAAGGGGGTCGCGTTGTCAGGCCAGGTTAGGTGGGAAGGGAGCAAACGTGGGAGAGGGAACACAAACACTGCGGGTCTGTGTGCGTCCACCAGAGGCAGGTGCTGCACGCCTTTCCTTGAGGTTTCCCGAGGACCGGTCCCGAGCTTTGGGTGCTGTGTTTATTTTGCCTTAGTGGTGCTCGGGGTGGGTGGGCTCCAGGTGGGTGACGTGCAGCCGTGTGCACAGCAGGCTCAAGGAGCTTGCACACCCGTGGTGAACGCGGGTGGATCCTCAGGGCACGGCCTGGAGCAATGCTGCAAAACGGCTCAAGGACTCTTCTGAATTGCAGTGCATGCAGGAGATGGGGAACGGGAAAGCAAACCGTCTGTACGAAGCATTCCTGCCCGAGAACTTCAGGCGGCCGCAGACGGATCAGCATCCTTTCCTTGCTGGGGGGAGGGGTGGGGGGATCCATCCCATTGTTTCCCCCCTGCGTGGGGGCTCTGCTGCTCGTGTCTGGGCGTGGGTGTGAGGAGGGTCTCCTGGATGACGTGGGTGGGATGCGCTTTCTGAGCGCTGCCTCGTGACACACGTGCTCTTAAGTGATGGTCAGATGTACATCAGAGGGAAGGAAGGGCGGTGGGGACGAAGCCCTTATGTGACGATCCCTCCTCCTGTCACGTCTGGAATAGCCCAGAGGGGCAAAAATTGAGCGTGTGAAGCAGCTGGAACTGTGACTCGATTCCTGAGCTCCTGCTGGGAGTGCTCCTCCTGCCGCGGTCAGTTTGCTTGCAGCCCGTGCCGTGCGTCCACGCGTCAGACAGTGCTGTGCTCATCCTTCCATCCCTGAGTGTTTGTCTTTAACGAGGTTCCTGCAGAGCTGTGGAGGGATTCATTCGGGACAAGTACGAGAAGAAGAAATACATGGACCGAAGCATCGACATCGGCGCGTTCAGGGTCAGTCCCTCCTCGTGTGTGTGAGGCTGAGGGCAGGTTTGTCTCTGGCGTGAGTGCTGAGTGTGTGAAAACTGCTTTCACCGTTCCCTGTGTCGGGGCTGATGGGGTTCAGTTGGTCCGTGGAGAAGAGCTGAAGTTGGGAGGGACCTCTGAAGGTCGACTGGGACTCCTTGCTGAGAGCAGGGCTGATTTCAGGTGTCAGTCCTCGGTGCTGCCCACCCGTGGCTCTGCAGGAGTTGGAGCCGTGGGTGAAAGATGGAGGCCCCGTGGGTCAGTGCCAGCCCTTAAAGCTCAGTTTTCACTGCGTGGTGCTGTGAGCTTTGACCCTCACGTCGGTGTTTTCCTTTACAGAAAGAAAAGGATGACAAATGGAAGAAGAGCAATGAGCCAGCATCAGAAAGAAAGCTGGAACCTGTCATCTTTGAGAAGGTGAAGATGGTAAGCCCGGAGGGCTGCAGCCTGCTCCGGAGCAGAGGCAATCCAGCTCCATATGGGAGCATTTTTCCAGGCCTCAGTCATAGCAGTGGATGCTTTGAGTCACACGAGTGGTGGTAGCTTGTTTTCCACTGCTCAGGCAGATACTGAACAGATGTGCTGTGCTCTGCAGCACGGGGCAGCCTGGAATCCAGCTACTCCTGCTCAGCACTCAGACTTGAGCTGTTGTTTCTCTCTGGTTTAGAGCACATCTATGGGTTTTGATGTAATGGGACAAAAAACCCCAACCTTGCAGTACTCGCTGTGCCCAGGGGGGAGGGGGGAAGGATGTTTAAGGGTTTAATCTCAACGAAGCCTATGATAAATCAGAGTAAAAAGATGATTTGAAACAAAATTCTGCCGTTCCTTCCCCAGCCTCAAAAGAAAGAAGAAACGCAGCAATCCAGGAAGAGCTCTCCCAAGTCCACGGAGCCCGTGATAGACTTGCTAGGACTCGGTGAGAGCCCCCAGCCCCGCTGTGCTCGTGGCACCGAGGCTCAGTGCCATCTCTGGCCTCCTGCAGCAGCTCACTCCCCTGTCCACCCCTGCTGTGTCTCTCCCAGACGCTCCTGTGCCGAGTGCCCTTACGAACGGCCGGCCCAGCAGCCTGGAGAAGGACCTCGACCTCTTTGCATCAGTGGGATTGAACTGCGACTCCAGGAAGGTAAGCAGGGAACGTGAGCACTCAGTGCAGGCGTCGATGCGGCAGCGGAGGGGTCGCTGTGCAGTGCTGTCTCCCTCCCAGGTCTCTATGCCTATGTCCGGAAGCGCCGGTTCTGTCCCTGAAAACCTGAACCTCTTCCCTGAGCCGGGAGGCAAAGGGGAGGAAGTGGGGAAGAAGCAGCTCTCTAAGGACTCCATCCTCTCCCTGTACGGCGCTCAGACTCCTCAGCTGCCTGCACAAGGTAACAGCTCAGAAGAGAGCAGCACGCTAGCGCTGAGTGGGTGGGCCGTCCTGACGGCTGACAGGCAGAGGTGTGGGAGCGTGGGTGGTCCTGAGTGCGAGCTGCTGAGGAGCGCGATGAGCTGCTCAGCCCAGCGGGCGCTGCAGTGGGATTTGAAGGTCAGCGTTTCCTCGTGGCAGCAGCAGTTGTTCCCTTCATGGTTCCTCCACGTGTTTCCAGGAGCGATGTTCGTGGCCCCGGCTCAGATGGCGTATCCCGCAGCGGCGTACACGGCCTTCCCCGGAGTGCCCCCCTCCAGCAGCATGGTGGGAGGCATGATGGCCCCCACGGTGGGCGTGATGGCGCAGCCTGGGGCTGCGGGGATGGTGACCCCCGTGGCCATCCCCGCTGGGTACGTGGGCAACGTGCAGGCAGCCGTCATCGGCGTCCCCAACGGGATGATGGCTGCGCAGCAGGCCGGCTACGTAGCTGGCATGGCAGCCGTGCCCCAGCCCGTGTACGGCGTGCAGCCAGCACAGCAGCTGCAGTGGAACATTGCTCAGGTGAGGTGTGGATCCTGCCGACCCGAGGGTGGAGGGAGGAGGCGTGTGGTTGAACCCTGCCTGCGCTTCTGTGGGCTGGGTGAGGCTCAGTGGGTTCGGGGTGGGGAACAGAAATCAGCTGAGATGAGAGAGAAACGTCTCAGCTGCAGAGGTGGGCAGGTGCCCAAGGGAGCTGGTGACTGCAAGGAGATATCCTCGTGCGTCCAGGGATAGGTGGGGAAGCAACACCTCAGCGGGGGGGTGTGCAGGGAGAGGTGGCACTGTCCCTGTGGCTGCTGGGGATGACGGGCTGTGGGCAGGAGGAGTCCCCTGTTAAAACTCCACGTGGGGTGGAGCTCTGTGTCCGTGCAGCAGTGTGCTCCGAGCTGGAGGAGGGGGCTGGGGGTCAGGGGCAGGTGGTGCTGCAGGGCACTGCTCAGAGTGGAGGGGAGTGGTGCTGCTGGAAGGTGGGATAACAGCATGCCACGACCGCGAGGCTCCGGGTCTGCACGGGATGAGGTGTGCGTGCTCGGGAACGGGGCAGTGGCTTCCACAGCTCTCAGTGTCGGCGGTGGAGCTGCCCTGTGTCGTGTAAGGCTCCTTACACGGCCTCGATGCAGACGGACCCCCACCTGTGTGTCCTCCCCTTTGCAGATGACCCAGCAGATGGCCGGGATGAACTTGTACGGAGCCAGCGGTGTGCTGGGCTACGGGCAGAGCTCGGGCGGAGGAGGAGCGCAGGGGAGCGGTCAGTCCGTCAGCACTCAGCTGTGGAAGTGACCCCGCACCTCGTGACCATTTTTGCCTTCCGTTCCGTTCTTCAAAACTGCTCCATGAGACATTCAGGGTTTTTCTTTGTGGCTGGCTGCCCAGCCCAGGCCTTTCCATAACTGAGACCCGCCACCTCTGCCTCGTCACTGTCACACGCGGTGCGACCTCGGTGACCAGAACATGAGCTCCCCTCTATTTAGCACAGTCAATGCACACTTTGGGGTGGACCCCCTCCTTGCACAAACCTCCACTAACGCTTCTGGGTAGCACTTAACGTCCTGGGATCTTAGCAGAGGTGTGACCGAGGGATGGGGGCACCGATCCTCCTTACTGCCCGTGATTTCGGGCCCTTTAAGAACCACTTCAGCTCCAGTATCAGTCGGGGTTTCGGTTGGCAGAGGGCGGGTGGGAACCTTGTTTGGTGCTGGGAAACTGGATCTTAGCCCAAGCCCAGGGCCAAGCGAGCCTTGCTACCTCTTCCCTCGAGTGGAGCTTGGAGCTGTGCTTGGCTCACCGACCCTCGTTGGAACCAAAGTCATTTGGAGACCCCTCTCCCTCCCCCCGTGAGCAAGCAGGATTCTCAGTGTGGGGGCGAGCTGTCAGAATGTGGAACTTGCACTTCAGAGTGGCTTTTCTGTCTGATCTGTGGTGTCGATGTATTTAACTTTTAACCAACGGAGAGTTAACTTATCCAGGGCTGAGAGCCCGCTGCGAGTTTTCTTACACTTTTAAAAAATGACTGTGACATCCTAATTTATACTTTTTTCATGGTTGTTTTTGTTCCTGTGCAACCCCATCCCAGCGAGCTTCAGCCGTTTTACTCCAGGCACAAGAGTGGGTGGATCAGATTTCTTTGTGCATCTTCGGTACAACACCACTGCTTCAGCTCAGCAGCGCGAGCCCGAGCTCTGCGGGCTGCTCCTCCTTCCTGTGTGTATGTAAACTCCCCAATAAAACATTGCGGTGAAACCTCACTGCCCACTCGGGGTCCTGAAGGAGGAGGGGGGGGGGAGGGATGCCTGTGGGCAGCGGGGGCTCTTCCAAACTGGACCGCCTCCATCTGCTGGGAGCTGCATCCCAATGTTGGGCGCTGAGAGCAGCGGGGAGGGAGCACCAGGGTGAGCTCGGGTGGGTTGACAGCTCTGTATACAACAGAAACCCGCAGCCCTGGGCTGGGTGCTGCAGCGTTCCTGCTGCGGGGGCAGCGGGTGCTGAGGGCTGGTAGCAGCGGGGCTGGAAGCTTTGGGGTCCCCCCCCATCACCCATCAAAGCTGAGCGCGACCTGAGCTGTGCCCCCACGTTGTGGCTGAGTGCTCTGTGACGCTCAACTGAAGCTCAGAGGGGTTTTCAAGCTGGCTTTAATCATCCCCGCTTGCTGCCCCGTACTGTGCATGCAGGTACAAGCCGATGGAGGCGTGGATACTTCAGTCCGTTCCTCCCTGGGGAAGAGTGGCTAGGAGTGCTTTACAAAACAGCGTGCACAGTCCTGCTGCATATAAACCACGAGAGTTGCACATTAAGAAAGACCACGCACATATAAAACATTACAGAACGTGGGTTAAAAAAAAAAAACCAAAACCAAACAAGAAACCACCGTTTGCTTTTTGTTTTTGCGTTTTAACTCTCACCGTTCTCCCGTCCTCAGTGTGGGCCCGGGGCTCCGTGTGCCACCGTTGGGAGGTGGACGTGCTGAGCTCAGCGAGGGGCAGTCCGTGCGCTGTGCCCGGGGAGCTCCGTGCCGTGGGACGCACACGGGTGGCTGTGTGCTGCGGGGGCTGGAAGCGACGCCTGCACCGACGAGCTCAGCTCATCCCCGCTGTCCTTTGCTCTCGGCTCGGTTTGCTCCGGTCCCAGAGCTGCTCTGTGCCGCTGGGAGCAGCAGTGTGGGTGCCCCTGTGCCCCCCAGGCCCACGGTGCTGACTGCTCCGCTCCTTCGGGGGGGGGGCAGAGTCTCAAAGGCATTGGCCGTGTGCGAGGAGTCCAAGGTGAAGTCCTTCGTGTGTTCACATTGGGGAGTCCAAATTCAGAGCTTTTTTTTTTGCCGAGTGAGCACTTCGTGTGCTCCTCCATCCGCGCTGGAGTGCGGCTGCTCCCGCGTGGCTCTGCGAGCAGGACAGCTCTGCTGTGCCACCTGAGGTCCGAACTGAGCTCGATGAGCCGGGCGCTCATCTGTCGGATTTGGAGGTGGGGGAAGTGCAGTGGGGGGGGGGTTAGGGGGGGGTCAGGTTTAACTGCACGGAAAGATCGAGCCCTTTTCAGAAAACAAGGCCACCAACTTCAAAGTGCGAGCAGACATTCCCGGGGTCTGGACAGCAGGAGGGGGCTGCAGAGCTCCCCACCCCGGGCAGCACTGCTCCTGCAGCTCCCAAAGCCTCAGTGGGCACTGACAGTGCCCTGAGCCGGCCCTCCTGGAGCTGAGGGCTGTGCCAGCCCCGGGTCGGGGTATGGGGCTGCCCCGTGTGCCATCATCCCTCCACTTCTCCTCTTTGGCCGACGGGGGAAGCGCACCCCCCCAAGGAATTGCTCTTCATTGAACAATTACAATGAGAAAACAACCCGAATGTGGCAGAGTGCACGAAGGTCTGGTCCCTAAAAAAGGGAGGGGGGGGGGAAACAAAAGAATGAGGTATACCCATCACCAGAGCTGCATCCTGACCCAGCTCCTGGGCACCTGCTGACACTGCCATCGCCTCGGGGGGGCTCCAGGCTTCCCTGCGGTGTAAGCAGTGCCCCCCACCCTGTGCACATCGATGAGGAGGAGGATTTCCCATTGGAGCAGCACCGCTGAGGCTGCATGGGAAGGGCCATCATTGCACCACAGGATGCGAACGCAGAGCTCCGGCTGCAGGGCAGCAGGGAGAGCTGCTCGGAGCCACCAGCAAAGCTCTGTGACGCCTGGCAGGATGGAGCCACGGAGAACGGTGCAGCCACGCGTCCTCAGGGAGCTCTGTGCTCCTCTCAATGTGGGGAGAGGCATCCGAGTCCACGGGAAGGAAAGGGAGCACACGGCCAGGCATGGAGCTCAGCGCTGAGCCCCCTCTGTTTGGTGCTGATTTCTTCTCTAGAGGAAAATATCCAGGTAGGAGAAGGGCCCGGATCTGCTTCCTGCAGGAGGGAGGAGGCAGAGACCTCACATGTCATCCTGGGTCCGAAGAGTCCTCCTCTGCTCCTCGCAGCATGCAAGGAATGCCCTTTGCAATAAGCATTCCCCAGCGGGCAGCTGCAGCGCGGGGCCGCGGCTGCGTGAGCAGTGGGATGGGTGCTGGGTGCTGCTGGGTGCTGCAGGGCTGGGTGCTGCTGGGTGCTGCAGGGCTGGGTGCTGCAGAGCTGGGTGCTGCAGGGCTGGGTGCTGCAGAGCTGGGTGCTGCAGGGCTGGGTGCTGCAGGGCTGGGTGCTGCAGAGCTGGGTGCTGCAGGGCTGGGTGCTGCAGGGATGGGTGCTGCTGGGTGCTGCAGGGCTGGGTGCTGCAGGGCTGGGTGCAGCCCCACTGCTGACAGCGCTTCTCCTCTTTTTTTCCCCGTTGGAGTTGAGTTGGTAAAGCAAATCACATTGAATTGAGGGTCTGCTCTGCCTGCACCCGCAGCTGCTGTGTGCCAGGGCCCATGGGGCAGAGCTGTGGGGCAGTGGGATCCCCCCTTTCCATTCCTCCTCTCTGGGTGTCACAGTTCGTTTGTTTTTTTTTTTTCTCTTTTTGTTTTTTTCTCTTTTTTTTTCTCTTTTTCTCTTTTTCTCTTTCTCTCTTTTTGTTTTTCCTCCTCTCTGTCGGACACTGATCCTTCGGGACCGCCCTCGCGCTCAGAGTACTCGGCGAGGAAAGCAGAGTTGCTAGTGGTGTCTCCCCTGAGTATTGTCAGCAAATTTCATTTAGGCACCTTCAAAAACAAAACAGAACAGGACAGGACAGGACAAGAAAGCTTCCGCCATTCTCGGTGTTGCTACAAGAACCGGTCCCCGTGGGGGGGGCAGGGGGGCACCGGAATGCTGCCTGAAAGACGAACAACCAAACACACACACACAGACCACGAACACCCAAATGCTCCTCGGCGTCGGGTGCCCCTCCATCTCACCCCTCCTCCAGCACAGCGGGAGCTGCTGTTGAGATGTTCCCCACGGAGGGGAGGTTGGGGGGGGGGGGGGGGAGGGTGGGAAGCGGGGTGGGGGTGGGGGGCACCGCGGTTCGCTGTGGCTTTGGCAATGTCAGTGGAAACAAAGAGGAAATGGGGCACCGGGGAAGCAGCGCTCGGCCCGGAGCCGCCCGGGTATTGCAGTGTTGTGTCGTCAGCTCGTGGCAAGCTACATAAGAGAAGATGCTACATTCCTTGGGACGAAAAATAGTGCTGAGTCGGATTCTTCTGCTGAGTGTCTTTTTGCTCCCCGTTCCTCCCGAGGAGAGAGATGGGAGGAAGGGGACGGCGTCTCCGTGCTCCCAGCGCGGGGTCGCGTCGGGAAGGAGAACTTTCAAATTCACCAAAAAAAGAAAAAATAAAATAAAAAGGCTGGGGATATTTACAGCCATCCACGCACAGTCCTGGGGGGCGGGACGGCTCTCCCCCCCCCCGCTATGGGCAGGAGGGGCTGGTGGAGCTCTCCAGTGAGGACTGGGAGAGGCGGCGTGCCAGCGGCCCGATGCTGGAGTCGGCCAGCGAGGAGGTGGGGAAGAGTTTGTACCAGCCCGCCACCGTGCTGGAGAGGTCGAGCTCCTCCAGGACGATCTGCGCCATGCCCATGAAGCACTTGTGGTCCATGCGCCCGTAGTCGCCCCACACGATCACCTGTGGGGCAGAGGTGGCATCAGCGGGGCCACCCGCACCCCCCCCCCCCCGCTCCATCCCCACCCCAGGGACTGCCGGGGGGGGGTTCACCTGCAGGACTTTGCCCTGGGGGCTCTCCTCGAAGAGCAGTGCCTGCTGGTACGAGGGGTCGCAGGTTTTCTTCACGGCTTTGGTCTTCTTCTTGGCCAGGCAGACGCCGTTCTCCAGCAGGTACACCTTCACGTAGGTGGCTGTGGGGGGAGAAGTGGTGGCTCAGGGCAGCTCGTGGCAGCGCCCAGCACGGCCCCGGCCCCTCCCCCCCCTACCTGGGATGGATTTGGAGCCCATCTTCGGGATGAGGCCCCGTGCTTGGATCACCTCCACCTCCAGCTGCCCGCTGCGGTCCGCCATGCCCACGTGGACGTCTCCTGGGCAGGGGAAGGGGTGCACTCAGCATCCTCCCAGTGCCCTCCTCCCGCTGCGAGTGAGCCGGGCTGGGATGGACCCCGGGCACCCAGAGAAACCACTTCTGGGGTTGGCAGCCTCGGTCGCAGCTCATTAAGGTCAGAAAAGACCTCTAAGATCACCAGGTGAAACCATCAGCCCCTCCCCTCCGTTCCCACTGCAGCCCTCAGAGACGTCCCCTTCCTCCAGCACGGACCCCCAGCACTCACCCATCGGGGGGGTGGCCAACGTCTGCCGCCCCACGAGCTGCCCCGGGCCCAGCCCGTCCAGGAAGTCGCTGAACTGGCTCTCGGCTCCCAGCCGCGTGGTGGGGAAGATGAACCTGGGCAGGACGGAGCAAGAGACACTAACGGGGCCCCGGGTGCCCCCACCCGGCGCGGCGGGCACACGGCAGCAGCCCTTACGTGCCGTCGGAGCTGTTGCTGTTGGTGCTGCCGTCCGTGGACTCGCGGCTGCCCTGCCTGGTCACCCTGGTCCTCAGCTCCACCGCGATGCCGGTCTCGGTGCTCCGGCGGATGTTGCTGCGCAGCTTTTTGGGACCGCCCTCTGGAAGGCAAAGGGTGGGGTGAGCCGAGGTGTGGGGTGAGGTCGGGGGTGCCGACACCTCCAGGTCCCACGGACACGCACGGACCCCACTCTGCCTTCGGCCAAGCCGTCCCAGGAGGTGCTGAGCAGTGTGTGCTCGGTGTGCTGCTGCCCCAGCGCTGCCGCGTGTCCCCAGCGGTGGCAGAAGCGCAGGGAGGAGCGTGCCCCCAGCCATCCTGGCACTGTGCAGACCCCCCCCAGCCCCCACTGGTGCCCGGTGCCACGGGCACTGTGTGTGCCTCTGCTGGAGCGGGCAGCACGCCACGATCACTGCTGTCATTGTTTGTAGGAACCTGCCAGCTCGTCGGGGTCCTTTAAGGTGAGCAGGGAAGGCTGTAGCAGCGCCGCGAGAGCCCTGAGAGCGAACCGTGCACGCTCTGCTGCAGCCACGGAGGATGAGGGACGGGCTGGGGAGGATGACCACATCCCCGTGGGATAACCACGTCCCGCCCGGGGCATCTGGGACCCGTCGCAAAGCAGGGGGCCCGAGGCACACGGCGGAGGGGTGCGGCTGTGCTCACCGCTCTGGTTGAGCTGCAGAGTGCTCCTGCTCCACTGGGACAGCCCCACGATGGCCACCATCTTGGCGCCCAGGCTGGAGCGCCGCTTCTTGCTGGCCGTGATGCTGACGGAGTCGGCGCTGCCCCGCGCGCTCTTCTCCACGCCGTACATCTCTCCGCTGATGCTGGAGCTGCGCACCACATTCCTGCCCGACGACGACGACGACGACGAGCCGGCGTCCCCGTTGAACATGGTGGGGCACTGCGGGGGGGGGGGGATCAGCTGGGGGACAGCGGGGCTGGGTCAGGGGGTGCTCAGCCAGGCAGGACCGCGGGGCCGTGCGGTGCGTGCCCTGAGGACGCACCACCCCCAGCCCCACTCCACGTGGCCCCAACGGCGCAGGGTCCAGAGGAGAGCCTGGACTCCCCAGACCCCACCGTGGCCGTGGGCCCACCCCCGTGCCCACCCCCAGCACCACGCTGGCTCCCGGCCCTCACTGCTTCCCTTCCCCATGAATATTTAAAGCGCGGCGGGATGGGAGCATCCATCTTCCAGGCAGAGGTGAATGATGAACTGCGGGCCAAGTGAAGCCACTTTAGGATAATGGATGGAGGCAGCGCCCAGAAAAATGTTTCTCTTTCAAGAGACGAAGCCACAAACGCAGAGGAGAAGTGGCAGCCACCGATGGGGCAGCGCAGGGGGACAGCACAGCACGGCCCACGCTGCACGGGGGGGGACACGGACCCCCATCTCACCAACGCCACGCAGCAGCACCCCGGCACAGCACTCGCTTTCTTTGGGACACGCCAGCCCCCCGCCCCGACGAAGGGATCCCAAACGTCTCCCCCAGCACGGCCTGTGCGCTGCTCCCAGCACTGTGCCTCAGTTTCCCCCCCAGCTGCCCCACAGCACCCACTCAGCACAGAGCTCCGCAGGGAGCAAATGAGACGACGACAGTGCAGTGGTAATAGGATCATTTCAGTGCGAAACGCAAAGGGTCCCCACCCCACAGGGAGGAGGGATTCGCTGCACCCCTCGGCGCTCCCGCCCTGGGGTCGGGCTGCCACCCCACAGCCCCGTGTGGCAAAGCACGGCGATGCCGACCCACGGCCCCACGGCCCCAGTGGGCCCGGAGCGATGCGACGCCGTGACATCCCCACACTGATCCACGATGGCCCCGACACGGGCCCCGTGCCCCCCCCCTGCAAATTGGAAGAGGTCCCTTACCTGCATTGGGCAGCACCCCCCGGCCCCCCCGCCCACTACACGGCCCCCCGGCCCCACTGCGGGAGGAGTGGGGCAGCCCGGGCACGCCGTGTGGGTTTCTGGAGAGCAGAGCTGTGCCGGCGCTGCTTCAGCATCTCCATGGTGACACGGCTGACCCAGTTCTCCTCCCAGCCCCGAGCGAGCGGGGGCACGCGGCGGTGGTCCAGCGGGGGGGGGTCTTGGGGGGAGAGGGGGCGGTGCTGAGGAGAGGGGCGGTGGGAGATGCGGTGGGGTGAGGTGGGATTCAGTGGGATGCAATGGGGTGAGCTGGGATGCAGAGGAACGCAGTGGGCGCCCCAGAACTGCCGGGGACACTGGAAAGGGGGAAACAAGGAAGGCTGGAGGATCGGGGACATCCGGGGGACCCCCGGGTGGCAACGGTGCCCCAGTGCATCCCGGTGACCCCTACACAGTGCTACCCCGGGGCTGCGAGGGAGCCCTGCCCCAAACACCCTGCACGACACAAACAGTAATTATAACAACAAGAAAAATGGGATGACGCTTTGTCGAGGGCTCTGGGGGAGGGAGGAGGAGGATGGTGCCCCCGTGCAGGTGGGGAACAGCCCCTGATGGTGGGCAGGGGGAGCAGGAGGGGGGGGGGAGGTGATAAACGAGCAGCCCATGGCAGCCGTCCCCTGGAGGGAGGGCACAGAGGGGGCTGGGGGCCCGGGCCGGGGTCCCTGTGTTCTGGGGCTGCGGGGAGGGGTACCTGCAGCAGGAGGGGGGCACTGAGGCCGTGCTTTTAGGGCAAAGCCCACCTGCTGGGGGGGCTGCTGCGAGGGCACTGCGTGTGGCTCAGCAGCACGCGCCGGGGAGAAATCAAGGCTTCATTTCCCCTAAAAGTACTTAATTGTAATTAAACGCTTCAGGTTTGATAGGTGTTTGCTCAGCCCGGCTTAACTGCCCGATGGGGGTTATCCTTCAGCGCATGCAGCCCACGCGAGGACAGCGGGAGCCTGGGGGTGACGGTCCCACGCGGGGGCACACGTCCCCCTGGTCCTACTGCACACACACCACACTTTGGCCATGGGGTTTTCTTCCCTAACGCACAGCTCACCCACAGCCTGGGTGCACCCAGCAGGGCCTGGCAGCGGTACTGGGATGGGAAACTGGGAGGGCTGGGAGGGAGCACAGCACCCCGACACACACACACACACACAGCTGGTCTGTCAGCGGGTGGGGGCACCCGCGTCTGCCCCACACTCAGCCCCCCCAGGCGCCGGCCCTCTCCCGTGTCCCTGTGTGACGTCTGCCACGCAGTTAAATCAGATCTGCGCTGAATCCCGTCGTTTCCACGGCAACGTGGAGGAATCAGAGGACCCAAAGCCGCCCGGCAGGGCTGCGGTGGGGGGCAGCGGTGCTGCATGGACCACATCGGGCAGCCCCACTGCTCCGGGCTCGGCCCCCATCCCCTCTGCCCCTCGCGGGGCCGTGCTCCCCATAGGGCCGCTGCTTATGGGGCTGCTCCGCTTACAGAGCGCTGCCCCCACGGGGTCCGCAGTGGGGTCGGTATTGGGGTGCACGGGGTGGGGGGGGGCCGTGTGCTGACGGCGTTTCCCATCCCCATCAGTTTCTGCCTTGGCGGCCCGGAGCTCTGCAATGCAGCTCACACCGCTCAGCGCCGCGCGGATCCCATCAATATTTCATGGAGCTGCTTCCTCCAGGGGAAGGGCTGAGCTCGCTCTGCTGCTGCTGCTCCCAGCAGCGCTCCTGCACTCGTGGAGAACATCCCCTTCCCTCCCCCTGGCAGCCAGCCCCCAGCCCCCCCCACACACACTCTTCCCCTTCCTTTCCCAAACCAGGAACCACGGCTGCGCCTTTTGGGGCCGCGCACCTACGTGGGCTGCGAAGACCCCTCAGGTGGGAATCGCCGATATCAGCCCTGGGATGCTCGAGTGCAATGTGTTGGGGTCACAGGGGCAGCCCCACGGCCGTGGGCTCCGGGATGGGCACCTGGACCCCCCCAGCTCCGTGAGCGTGGCAGCGTGGGGTCCCCCCCGGCTCTGCCCGGAGCCCAGCAGGTCAGGTGCAACGCTTGCAGAAAAGTTGTTGGGTATTTTTTTTTAATGCTAAGGGCTGCACAATTCCAGCACCGTTTCTTAAGGGGTCAGCAGAAAACTTGCTTGCTTTGGGAAGACTTGTGCGAGCCGGAGCGATGCCAGGAGCACAGCACTGCCCACGGCAGCACCCAGCCCCCCCCCCCCCCCCCCACCACACGAGAGCCACAGCGGGGACAGTGCGCTGGGGGGGCAGCCCCACATCCCCTCCTCACTCCGTCACCCCACAGCCAACACGAGCAAGCGACACCTCCACCTCCTGGGATCCCCCTGCCAAAGGTGGGGGGCTCTCGGTCACCCCCTGATCCCACATATCCCCATGGCACAGGGACCTGACACAGGTGGGAGCCCTGAACAGGGAAGGAGCCACAGAGCACGTCGACCCCGCACTAAATCACTGCAGGAGTGACAACGTGAGCCTGCTCCCCTGCTACCAGGGATGCTGTGACACAACATCTTTGAGCGTGTGGAAATGGATGCGAGGAGACGGTGCTGCGCTGCTCTCAGGGAGGAGAATCTGGTGCTCTGTAACCTGGAATTGTGCAGCACTGTGGTGCTCCCACACGGCTGTGGCACAGCAGGAGCGTGTTCAGCTCAGGTGGGACCAGAAGTGACAGCACAGGGATGGAGGGGGGAGGACTGTCCCCGATTTGGGACGCGGTCTCACCCCTCTCTGCGTAGTGCAGGCAGTGCTTCAAGGGATGGGCCTGAAATGGGGCCAGAGGGAGCTGAGAGTTGGGGTGTGAGCAGCAAATGGATGGCAGAGAGGGCACAGAGCATGGGGAGATGGGCGGGAGCAGCAGGAGGGCTGGTTTGAGAGGGGGGCTGGGGATGGAGGGGAGAAGCTCGGGGCAGCAGCCCGGCCTGTGCACCAAACCACAGCCACGTCCCCAGCGTGTGGGGAGCTGCAGGACCCCACGGCCACCGTGCCCTAAGGAAACACCCAGCACAGCCCCACGGCTCGTGTCCCGCTGTGCCCTTTGGATTGGGGCAGGGGGCTCCGCTCACTCTTCGTGCTCCCCCACAGCCCCGTGTGCAGCAGCACCGTGGGGATGGACACTGGCCCACCCCATAGCAATGGGTCCTGGTGTGTGGGGTGAGGAACCCAGCAGGGATGGCTGCAGAACAACACAGGCACCCACCCCACGACTCCACACCACCACAACTGGGGACTGTGCTGAGACGTGAGAGCAACCACCGCTCCTGATCAACACCGCCCGGCTCCGGTCCGTGCTGCGGGGCCGGAGTGACACCCATAGCTTCCTCCTAACACGAAGCCCCAGCGGGGCCTCTGCCCACCCTGCAGCACCGTTTCACTCCTCCTCAGCAAGCCTGTAAGGGGCTTCCCTGCACGACCACCCTCAGCACCTGGCTGTGTGTGCACGGAGAGCACTGTGGGACCAACAGACACGGCGCAGAGGGACCGACGGACAGAGCAGAGCAGCACTGACGGACACAGCACCAGCGAGAGGTGAGCTGAGCGCCGGCATTCCGCGGGGCTGGGGGCTGCGATGTGACACCCCTCTTCGGGAAGGACCCCCACCCCCCCGCCCCCCCCGGCCTCGGCCGATCGCTGCCCCCGTGTCCCCCCACGGCGGGGCCAGGCGGGCACGGGACGGGGTTGACGTCAACGGGCTTTCAGCGGGGATGATGGATGGCACAGGGACAGCGCTGCCGGTCCCGAGCCGCGCTGGGGAGCGCTGCCCCCGCCGGTTCAATGCTCCGATCCTCGATTCCGGCAGCGCCCGACCCGGAGCCCCCGGTCCGGGCAGACCCACGCTTCGGGGGTCCCTCTCTTTCCCGAGCATCCCCCAATCTCGCCGCTCTCCCCCCCCGCCCCTCTCCGGCCCCGCTGCCGCCCGCGATGCTCGGGGCAGGTGCGGCCCCGCCGGGTCCCGTTGCACCGCGCCCCGCGGGCACTCACCCACCGCCGCCGCCGCCGCCGCCTCCGCCGCCCGTGCCCGCTCCTCCCCTCGGCCCCGGCGGGTGCTGGGAGCGGCGGGCGGGGGAGCCCCGACGGAGCGGGCGGCGGCGGAGAGGGGCTGGAGGAGCCGCGAGGAGCGGGGCCGGTGGGGGCAGCCCGAGGGCGGCGGGGGATCCCGCTGTGCCCGCGGCTGTGGGTCGCCCGCGGCTGGGTGGGGCTTGTGGTCGTCGGCCAGACCCAAAGGGGGTCGGGGCAGACCCTGCAGCCCCCGCGCAGAGCCTGGGATCTGCTGTGCTGACCTTCCTTCCACCATCCGGACCTCAAGAGGTCCCAGCTGAACCTGCGCCCCAAAAAGCACCAGCCCGACCCCGTACCCAACAATTGGAGTCCCCAGGAGGTGCCAGCAGGATTCTGTACTTGGCCATAAACCCCGAGAGCCACCAGGCAGACCCCGTGCCTGCTGGCTGGACCCCCAAGCTGTCCCTCTGACCCTCCTTCCATCATCCAGACCCCTGGAACCAGCACCGAGACCTCGAGACCCCCCAGCTGCACCTCGCTCCCCATCACCCAGAGCCCCCCAGCAGGCCCCACACCCACCGAGCACCCCCACAGCCTCCGGCCGTGCCCGCAGCCGTCAGCCTGTGCTGGCTGTGGTGGATGCTGCAGGGGCAGAGGGAACACACGACCCTCTGGGATGGGGTGTCCCCAACACCATCAGCCGCCGTCCCGTGGGCAGGGACCGTTCTGGGGCTGTGGCTGGTGCCCGAGCGCAGCCCTCCCAGGGAATGGGGTACATTCTGTGCCCCAATTCCTTCTGAAGGAGGGAGACAGTTGGAGCAGAGGGGCTGCGGTGGTCCCACGCTGCCCTTGGACTCACCTTGGCTCCCCGAAGGCAAACACTAACGTCCCCCGGAGCCGCTTCTCCTTTCGCTCATGGTGCATTCCTCCAGTGCTCTCCCTGCGTTCCCTCTCCGGGCTGCGCACCCTTTGACATGGCAGCCACGTGCCACGAGGAAACCCTCCTTCACCGACTTTAACTCTGTCTCTCCCTCAAATAACAGCGGGCTGAGATCGCCCTGCACTCCCCACCCCACGGCGTGGGGGTCCCGGAGCAGGTGGGCAAAAGCGCGACGGTGTCCAGGGGGTGATCCGGGGTGTGCAGGTGGCAAAGTGCAACGGGCATTTGTGGGTGCAGAGAGGATGGGGAGGAAATCCCTTCGGGGTGCTGTACGGGAAGGGGACAGCGGGGGCACGGCAGGGACACGGCAGGGACACGGCAGGGACACGGCAGGGACATGGCAGGGACACGGCAGGTCCCGGCGCTGGGCACGGGAAGGCTGGGGAAGGAGCAGGAATAGCTGAAAGAACTAAATATGGAAACTTGGATAAAACAGAGCTGAAGTAGGGAGACGGTTTCCTAACAGAATTCAAAGCATATAAACAAAGTCGGGGAGGGAGAGAGGTTGTCTGGAGGGGGCCTTTATGAGTAATATTTAGAAGAAGTGGCTGGAAATATCTCTTCGGGAAAGGCAATTTCATCAAAGCGGATCTGCAGCTTTGTGGGGACGGCGTAGCGGTGGGAACACATTGCTTCTGGGGCAGAGGTGCTGAAAACACCTCGGTGGTGGAGTGCCGCTCCTTCCAGAGCTTGGGGCTTTTTTGGCTGCTGCGTTTCGATGATAAAGCACCGAGTTTCGTGGCAACACTTAGCTGGAATCCTTGCTGTTCTTTGGGTTGGCCCAGAGCTCCCTGAGCACCCCTCTGTCCCCTGCTCCCCGGGCAAGGCTCAGCCCCTTGCTGCCGGCCCTTCATTCACTAAGGAGCTCAGCTTTGTCGGCTTCCCACCACCTTCTCCTTTGCGTTTTGCTGTTGTGCTGGTGGAAGGAGTTGTTTAATGTGATTACTCCTAAGAAGATTAGTGGGGCTCAGCTTTACGGCGCCGCAGGGGCTGTGGGCAGCGGGCTCAGGTCCTGCACCCACGGGGAGCTCAGCTGCTCACTGCAGGGACTCTCTGCACCCAAAGGAGGCAACCTGCTGGAACAAAGAGCCCCCAGACCTGACCCGAAATGGCTTCTTCTTTTCGTCCCAGCTCTACGAGGCAGCGTGTCTGTGTCCAGGCAGATTCTTTACATCCAGATTTTTCTTTTCCACGCGTTTCTTTGCTCGGGGATGCTTGCCCCAAAGCAACAGCTGGTTTGGGATTAGCGCAGAGGACTGCTGTAACGGGAGCCAGGTGGGATGGGAGAGGGCTGACTGATGGGAGAAAGGCCAGGAGTGCAACCTCTGCTGTAGCATCCAGTTTTCCTAAGTGCTTAACAAACCCAGCCCTCCTGCAAGCCGGCTCGGGGCTGCAGTCAGTGCTGAACAGCTCCTCTGGGTCTCATTGCTGGCGCAGGAGGCCCCAGCTGAGCAGGTAGCAGATGTCAGCGAGAGCGAAATCAACAAGCCACCAAAAGAAATGACACAAGCACCAATAAACCAGAGAGTGGAAAAAAAGCTGTTGTGGTTTTTTGTTTTTGTTTTTGTTTTTCTGGTGGTTTGGTGGTTTGAGGGTTTTTTTTCATTCTTCTTGGCTCTGCCGTGTTTCGGGCGGTCTGACGCAGGCATCTTTGTGTCTGCAGATGGTTGTGATCCTTGGGGAAGCCAAACCGCCCCAGACAATGCACGCATTGCTGCCCAGAGCAGGTGGGAAGGAAATGGAGCATCACAGGCACAGGGTAACAGCACACAAAGGGATTGAGCAGGAGAAGGGGTGGGTGCTGTGCAGAATCCCCTCCTTCAGCAGGGAAACAGCTGGCTGGTTGGGCAGCTGGGCCCGGCAGCAGTCAGCAGCAGTTCTGGCTAATTGATTTATAAATGAGTCATTTCAGCAGGGGCTGGATAGCGTTGCAGATCACCGCTCCTAATCGTTGCGATGAAAGGAGACTAGCTTAGAAACAGCGAGAACTGGGAGGGCAAAATGTATTTTAAGTAAAACCGTGGCACGTCTCTTATTTCTCTTGGCTGCTATGCCTCGTGAGCATCCCAAAATCTCCAAGTCGCAAGACTTGCAATAGAACTGTGGGGATTTGCTGTGCTTTGGTGCCAGCACTCGGTCTGAAGGGCAACCTAGCCCTGAAACGCCAGCAAATGCAGCCAAGGAGACCTGTCCTATTTCCTACAGACGTCGTGCACCTGTCTGCTCGCTGCAGGCTGCACTGCTCCTCCTCCTCCCATGCAGGGTGCACAGCAGGAGCCAGAGCTGCCGCACCTCTCTAGTTGGGAACTGGACACAAACAATTTGGGCACCGGAGGGCGGCAACGACGTTATCTAGTCGGGATGCGCTTTCTGACAGCACAAACGGCGCAGCTGTGCGAGTCACTCATCCTGGGCAGCAGGGCAGGCCGCTCTGCTCCACGTGAGCAGCACGAAGGACGGATCAGGGGCCCACGGTGCATGTCAGACAGCTCAGAGCGGCCTCAGTGGGACAGAGCCGCGCACGGTGCCCGCAGCGCTGGAGATGCGTGAGCTGCGGAGGAGCGGCTGCGCGGGCCGGGCCGAGCACAAGGCCGCGCCGAGGCCAAGAGCCCGCAGGCCGCGCCGCCGAGATCTCGCGAGATCAGCCCCGGGTCATGCGCCTGCGCGGTGAAGCGGCCCAAGGGGAAGGGGCGTGGCCTCCGCCCCGCCGCCTCACGGGTCCGCCGCCATCTTGTTTCTCGTCCGCCGGGCGCGCGCTCCGCTCCAGCCGCACCCCTCCCCCTCCCGCCCGCCTCCAGCCAGCCGGGCCGAGGGCAGCGCGGCCGCCGGGCGGAGGAGGCGGAGGTCGCGGCGCCGACCGGCCCGGTGAGTGTGTGGGGGGCGAGTTGAAAGGCGGCGGGGGGGAGGCGGCGGCCTAGCGACAGCCGTGGGGCGGGGGCGGCGCGAGTGGTTCCCCCCTCTCCCCCTCTATGGCGGCGCCGCTCCGATTGGCACAGACGCGCCGCGCGCGCTGATTGGCCCATGTTGGGGGAGGCGGGCGGAAGAAGCCGCGCGCTGATTGGCTGCTGAGATGCGGACCGGGGAGAAGACGGGGAGCCCGACCGTTTCCCCGCGCAGCGTGGGGGCTGGGGGGGGGGAGGTGAGGCCTGGACGGGCCGTGCTGCGGGCAGCCCGGTCCCGCGTCCCGTTCTGTTGTTTTATTTCGGTTGAGCGCCTCAGGAGGAGTGCACGAGGGGGTGGCCGGACCGGGCCGTGAGGCGGAGCTGTTCTGTGGCGCGTACCTGAGGGCTGCGTGACTCTGTGCTCGAGGTCCTGAACGTGACCGCGGGCCCTGTGCGTGCTGCCCGTTCCTGAGAGGAGGATGGGAGCACGGCCCGGGGCGAACGGCTGCTGGCTGTGGTGGGGCTGCCCACGGTCTTTCAGAGCACTTCCAGGTGGAGGCCCCGTGTCCTGGAATCCGCCTCCTCGGGGTGCTTTGTGTGCAGGAATGGTGGGCCCCAGCTGTCTCCATTGCAGCACAGAACATACTGTAAGCGTGTGGCCCTGCACGCAGCACACACACCTGTCTCACCCGGCGCTGCTGTTGTCCTTGGCAACACTGTGCACCTTCTGATAGGCATATCCATGCTCTCCTTAAATTAGGTTCTGTTTTTGGACAGGGCTGCTGTTAGCGGGGCTGTGTTGAGCCTCATTGCATTGCTGGCCTAAAACTGCGTGCAGCTTACTGTCCTTTGTGCACTGGTGACAATCGGACACAGCCCTTTGTGACCACTGGGTTTGGTGCTGCTGTTCCAGCTCAGGGGGCAGATCCCACACCATGACCTTGAGCCTGTTCAGTTCCCTTGGATATCAGTGCATCACAAGGGTCGGCTTCAGGAGTGTAACATTAAGGAGTGATCCTGAGCAGTGCCACGAGATGTGGGCTGGGTTGTTCTGGGGGGAAGAGCAGCACGCCTTCTTCCCCCGTTCCCCCCCCCCCCCCCCCCGTTGGTTTTTAGTTAAATCACATGTGATTTGGGCAGTTCTGAAGGCCAGCTCAGCCGCACTGTGCTTCCATCTGCAACGATGGAAAGGAACCTTTCATCGCACGGCTTCCCAAGCGGAAGCTGTCGGTTCATTTTTACTGACAGCAAGAACCGTGGCGCTGCGGCAGCACTTCCAAGCAGCGCTCTGTACGCAGCGGGTGCCGCCGACCGCGGGATGCAGAGGTCAGGCGGAGCCCACGCTTTCGTTCTATTTATGTTTTCCCGGCATCGCCTCCGAGCGGTGGGCGGTGCCCCGGAGGAGCGGCCCCGCAGCGCTGCCCGCCGGTCCCGTGACGCGCCGCCGGGGGAGGGGGCGGGCGTTGCTGGGAGCGACAGCCGCGCTGGCCAATTGGCAGCGCCGCGCTACCCCTCCGCGTGCCAGCCGGCCAATCCGCGCCGCCGAGCGGGAGAGGAGGGCGCAGGGCCGCGTCGCCGTGGGGGCCGCGGGCGGGCGCCGCTCTGACCCCTGCGCTGCCTCTCAAGGTAACTTTAAAGCAGGAAGCGGACGGCCGGGGCGAGCCGCCGGCGACAGCCAATGAGCGCGCGGGGCCTCGGCTCCCCCCGGCGGCGCTCAGCCAATGGGTGCGGCGGGGCGGGCGTAGCAGGGTAGGCTGAGCGGCGGCTGTTAAAGGGGCCGGGGCCCCGGTCCGGCGGGGACGCGGAGTCCCGGCAGACAGGGGTCAGCTCAAAGACAAAGGAATGGCGGACCGGCCCGGGACGCCCGGGGGCCACCGCCCCGCGGCACCATCCCGTCCCGCCCCGCAGGCAGCCCCCGCGGCCCGGTGAGTTGGTGGTGCTGGTGGGGGCCGCGCGGGTTGGTCGGGGGGCGGCCGCGGCCCGGTGACAGCGCAGCGGTGGCACCGCCCGGCTCCGCTCGGGGCCTCTCCAACGCGCGGATGGAGGGAGCTGCGGGCGCGGCTCCGAGCCCTGGGCTGGGCCCGCGGGTTGAGGAGGAGGAGGAGGAGGAGGAGGAGGAGGGAGGATGAGCGGGCGGGCGAACGGAGGGGGCACCCCGGGCTGAACAGTGTGCGGGGCCGCGCAGCCACGGGGCCGCTAACCGGGAGCTTGGAGGAGGGGGGGGCACAAAATGGCAGCGCCTCCCCCGATGCCTGCCGAGCCGTGTGGCTGGGGGAGGATGGAGGAGGGAGGTAAAGGGGGATGCAGGAGCTGGCTCCTGGCCTCTAAGGCCCAGCGGCACCGGGGGCAGCGGGCCCCCGGGCTCCTGCCTGCTGCCCGCAGCCCTTTGTTTTCTCTCCAGTTTGCTACTGAACACTGAAGGTCACTGAGAGGCCGGGCACTGCTGGGTGCACACTGGGGCCAGAGGGCTGAGGGCAGCAGGGGCGAGCAGGCAGCACTGGGGGGAGCCAGGCCTGGGCCTGGAGCCGGTGCTGAGCTGCAGCTGAGTGCCCGAGTGAGGCCTCCCCTCATCAGCAGCAGTGACCTTGAGATGCCGCGGCTCCCGGCCTCCAGAATGAAGGACAAAGTTTGTTTACGGCACTTTAGCCAGGAAAGAACAAGAATGCGAGTTGAAAAATGAAGCTGCTCCCCTCGCCCAGGGCTCTGAGGGCATGGGGAATGGTGTGCAGCTCGGAATTAAGTGCACATTGCAGGCATTCCTCTCCCTGCGCCGCTGCGGGATGCTGGGTGCTGCTGGCACGTCCTTGCTGTGCTGGTGGGGCTGCAGGACACAGCCTGGTGCTCTGGACCCACTCTGGGGCTTTTTGTTCTCCAGCTGCAAATTGTTGGCCCCAGAACTGGAGGTAATTACATTGTGCATCCCGTGCCTGTGGGATGTCAGAGCTGGGGAGGTTCCCTGAGCCCAGCCCTCTTGGTGATGCCACCTGTAACTGAGGGACCACACTGTGGGCTCCAGCTGCAACCTGAGTGCTCTTTGAATTCTTACAGCCTCCAGGCATCCCTGAGTATTTTAATTTCCATTACGACTGGTGAGAAGCATTGCCCTTCCTCGGGCTCAGCTTTCTGTGGCTTCATGTGGTTTCGTCTGAGAAAGGGCAGAGGGAAAACCATCCCCTGTTGGGATCAGTGGCAGCTCCAGGTCATTGGCGGGGCTGAGTGGCAGCTGCTGGGCATCTGGGCGTTGCTGCCAGCGGGAAGGTCACTGCTGGCCTCTGCGTGTAGAGATGAGCCATTTTAAGCTGATTTTTCTCTGCATTTTGGATGCATTCAGTTGCTCCATGCTTTTGAGAGGTAGCCAGAGTCTTCATTACACCCAGCATTCATCGTATCTCAGAGCCTGAGCTTGCCAGAGGCTGTGGCTGTGCTGAAGTAGGTGCTGCTTGATCTTCCTGGGTAAAGAACAGCAGAAAAAGCCGTAAAGCTTCCAGCCCTGAAAAGGGATTTGTGTGCATTCTGCCAGCTCTGACCTTCTGGTGCCCATGGAGAGGGGGGAAGGTCCCCGCATCCCAGTTCTGCTGCTCCGTGGGGTTGGGGTGTGTTCTCTGTGCCTCAGAGGTCCCTGTTTCGAGCAGGCACACGGAGCAGGCCTTAGGTTTTGTGGGGGGGACTTTTCCACGGTTATTTCTTGTACTAACACAGCTGGCAGCTCAAGCAAGGGGGGCTCAGCGGGCGCAGGGCTGCTGTGGGAAGTTGGCGCCGATGGGTTGAGACGCTCAGAGCCTGGTGGATGCCTGCCTGCAGGAGGTCACCTTCAGAGCCAGCGTCGGTGTTTGTTTTGTTGGTTCCTTGAATCGGCCTGGGATCTGGTATTTATATAATGCAGCGTGACATCTGTATTCCAGTGCTGTGGGTACAGGAAGCAGCTCACCAGGCTGCCTGTGCTGGAGGTGAATCAGGTTTGTACGGTTAGCTTCAACTCTTTCTTGTTTTGCTGTCGTGCTTCAGAGTGGCCAAAGAACTGTTACAGGGACGGTGTGTGTGAGAGCAAACGTCGGGTACCTGCCGAGCTGCCCGGAGCTCTGGAAGTCCTGCTGTGTTCTGCTCAGAACACAAGAAGTCCTGCGTGCTGAGATTTCACCGTGGGGATTTTCTGCTGTTGTCTATGGTTTGCTGTCCTGTTTGGTCACTGCCTCATGAATCAGTGTGGGTCACTCTCATTACCTTCTGTATTCATTGGAGGCGACCCATGAGTGTGCAGATCTGTGTGTTTGTAGTGCAAGACTACAAAAAGAGAAAATAAAGGCCTCGTGGCAGCGTTCTGCCTGCCCATTGAGCACTATAGGCTGTGCCTCATTTAAGTGAAGTTTTCTGACCTTGGGATGCAAAAAGCTTATGCTCGTGTTATGGAAATGATTGTTTGTAACTTCTGCAGGATGCCATTTGTTAATTTAATTTATGAAATGGAGTAAAGAAGGAAATAGGAGCGTCGAGTATCCTAATCCCTATAGGAGAAAGAGGCTGCAGGGCTCTCAAAGCCATGTGTCGTTTCATTTCTCCACCAAGAGCAGCAACGTTCTCAGGAGCAGTGCTTGGAGCTGGCGCAGCCTTTCCCTCTGCTTAAAGCTCACAGTCTGTGATCAGCTCCCATCTGCCATTCATGCATCTGCTGCTGTTTAGGTGTGCTTTTAATCCTTCTTTCTGCCTTCCTCTCTTTAGGACAGTGGTGACTGAGCCTAAAACTGCAGCAGAAGAGCAAAGAAACACACGGCGCTTAAGACAGCATTAGAAGTGGAGCATAACTGCCCTAAATGCTGTGCAGTCCCACAGCTGCCCGGCTCCTGCTGGCAGCCTGCACACGCTCTGAGCCCCTCCAGAGGATCAGAGGTGCTTGCAGAACTCCATATAGAAGCTTGCAGTGTCACGCAGCATTGTTTATAAGTAACTCAAAATCCATAAGGACTGACATCTGAAAAGAAAGCGACTTTTCTGTGTCTGCTGGATGTTTGATGGAGGAGCTGGGGAGCCGTCGGGGTTCCTTGCAGACACTTGTTAGCTGTTTTTCTTCCTCTGCTTCTCGCTCCCTGTGCTCTCCTGCCTGTACTGCCCTGCAGAGAGCAGCTATTTAATAATGTTTAACTGTCGAAACACCAAAGATCAAGTCTGACCCTTGTGCTCTTTCATTCAGAGAGGAAAGGGAAGTAAAATAACCACTGCAAACAGCAATTGAGATTATTTTGTTTGCTTTACCTTTCAAAAGAAAACTGTGCTGGTGTTATTTTTCACGTGGTGGTTTAAGGTTTGCAGCCTGCTTCTTGACTCGGTGCAGCGCTGTGGGGCTGCAGCTCTCAAGCTGGATTGCAGTTCTGTGCCACGCGCTGCTGCCAGGGTCTGTGGTACAAGCCCTGTGTGTGGGGTTCAGGGTGGGCTTTTAGCAGGGCTCATGGAGCTCATGTGTTGCAGTGTCCTCAAGTTTCTGTGAGTGTCATTGCTGTTGCTCTTCAACTCCTGAAGGAGTGAAGCCAGCTGACAGCAGCCTGCCCAAGACTGCCGCGTCCCACCGCCTGTGGCAGTAATTGCCTTTCCCTGCTGGGTCACACTGACTCCTGGATGAAAGTAAGCAAAGTGCCGTGGTTCCTCTGGTCTGTGTGCAGGGCAGTGCCTGTGCTGTGGCTGTTCCTGCACGGCGTGGTGGCTCTCCTCCTGCATGGAAGGTGCCAGCTCTGCATCCAGCAGGGATCTGGGGCTCCTTAGTGCTTCTGTGTAGCTCTGTGGGACCTGGGCTGTAATTTCATATCAGGAGAAGCTCTCTGGTCAGTTTGTGCTAGGCAAAAACTGGTAGCTCTCTGGTAGGATACTCTGTTCTGCCTCCCCTCTGCAGGAGCCGCAGCAGCCACCGGCACCTCGAGTCCAGCATGCTCCTCCAGCCCCAGCCTGCCCAGAGCAGGTGGCACGGGGTTATTGCAGGACAGAAGGGGCATGTGGGCAGCGTGCCTGGTGGGCAGAGCCCAGCTTTGGTCCCTCTGGAGCTGGGGTTGAGGAGCTGGGTGCTGGTGGAGGCAGAGATCAGACCCTGTCTCCTTGGCATTGCGGTGATTTGGGCTTAAATCAAACGCTGTGCCTTGCAGGAACGAAAACAGGTGATGTGTTAGAGGTATGAGGGAGTTAATGTTCAAACAGCGCTTTGAAGATAAAATACATACTGCTAAATAGTTGAAGAAGGAAGGGCTGGAAGGCACCTGAAGAGGTCATCTTGTTTGTTTTTCTGCCCCAAGGCGAGAGCAACTGCAGCTCAGCCCTTTCTTACTTGTTTGTGCAGCCTTCCCTACAAACCTGCAGCAGGATGTGCTGTGTCCTCCGCAGGTAACGGCACGGTGTGCAGCTGCCCCGTCCTCCGTGTTCAATATTCGTCTGACTGAACAAGAGAAATCTGCGCATACACACCTTATCCAGCCCGGGGTGATCCTCCTGTGCCGACGTCACGGGGTGACAGCACGGCTGTGTGCGATGCCGCAGGAAGGAAAGGTTAAAAATAAACCAGGGGGTTGCAGGAGCTTTTATAATGGCACTCTGGAAGGAAGTGCCTGTTTTGAGCTATGGTGGTTAGGCAGAAACCTCTGGAATTTGCTCGTGAGAGGTTGAAAACTTGAGAACCTTTGTAGGTTTGTGAGCTTTGCCCACTGCCTGCAGAGTGTTATGGGACTGTTGGACAGGAGCGGGGAGGAGTTCCCACATCTTGGGATAAATGATTTTGGCCGTGACTTCATGTGTAATCTGTTGCCCTTAAAGGTGGCCTTTTGAATGCTCACACTCCTGGGATGCTGTGTGCAGAGCGGCCTGGCTGTGCCTCCTGTTATTTGTGGTTCCTGCTTTGTTTTTGTTGTGTTGTATTTGCTCAAGGCTGATCTCAATTCCAAAAACAGTTGTGTGTAAACACGCCGTGTCCTTAGGCTTGCAGTAAACGTGACCTTATTTCAGGAAAGGAGGTTCAGATAGGAATTAGAAGGTTACGTGTGTTGTCTCGAGTGGCTCTCAGGGCAGAGTTGTGTGGTGAGCTGAGGCATGGCATCTCAGTGGCAGCGCTTTCAGCCCATTGGCATGACTTCCAAAGTGCTCCTCACGGCATGGAGAGCCCCCAGCTCAGCATCAGCCATCACTAAGGCTGCTTGGGGCAGTGTGCCCCATTGCAGATGGGACTGATGCTCTGTGTGGGGGTTCTGCTGCTCCCTCGGGTGCCCTAATGGCTGTAACGAGAGCAGGGTCTTGCAGGGGGTGCTGGCACGTGGCTGTCAGACGTTGAAGACTCCTCCACTGCCATTTACAGAAGTGTGTCACCGGACTCGTGTAAACCTGTATGTGCCTCTCTTGTGAAACTAGTTCATCGTCGCTAGATTGTTCCTCCTGATTTGGGCAGGATCAGGTGTCTGGCACTTCTTGCTATGCAGAGCTCATTCTTTAGATATGCAAGTGGGCTGTGCACATCTTACTTTTTAATCAAGGGCCAGGCTCCCAAAACGGAGCGCTGCAGTGAGAGCAGCACGCCCAAAGCAGTGCTGAGTGTCAGGAGCAGCCTTTGTTCCAGGTACTCGCTTTTCAGCTCTGTGGATCAGCTCTTCCAACTTGCAGGGCTCTGCTGGGTGCCCCTCATGGTGGTGCCCCAGCCCCTGCCCCATATGGCCGCTGAGGGGCTCCAGGTACTGCTCCAGGTGGAGGTGTGAGACCAGAGCTCTCAGTTTAGTTTGCAGTTGTTCTGCAGCTCGTGTTTCCAATAGCAACTTCTTGCTCGAGTGTGCACCAGGGTGTCCAGGGGGGATGGCTTCGTTTGGCTTCTTCCCCTTCCCAGGCATTAAAGAAAGATCCTTGCTGGGGCTCTATTTAACAACAACTGCAGACAGCAGCAGTGTCTTCATGGCTGCTTTGTGCTCCTACAGAGTGAGGTCCTCAAGCATTTGTCAGCTGGCACAGGGCTTTGTAAGTTTAACGTCTGTAAAAGGTGTTCTGCTCTGGTGAGCAGAAAAGCTCTTAATTGCAAAGTGTTGCTGCCTTAGTTCTTGAAATGTGCTGGCTAATCTGCTCCGTAATCACCTCCAGGCATTTTATGCCCAGGCCTCAGCGTTTTGGCCTCCCTTCCTTTTTTCCTGAGTCTGGAAGGTGCGCAGAGGGGATGTGCGGTGTCGGGGCGGGTGCAGCCCACTCTGCTGCTGTGGACCCTTCTTACCTGGCACGTGCTTTGGGGGCCTTGGGCTCTGGGGTTTGTCTGCTTGTGTCTTGTGTGATGCGGTGAGATGGGCTTGAGCCTCTGTTCAGCAGCAGGATGGGGTGGGAGAGCCTGGAGCTGTCAGGGATCCACAGGAGGAAGACCTGGGCGCAGTGGAAGGGAGCTGTGGAAGTTCCCAGAGCAGATAGGGTGAGACACTGCTCCCGTGGGCCCGCAGGAGCTGCCTCCCCATTGGCTCCAGGGGCTCATCCCCAGCCCTGTGCTGCAGTATTTCTTTTGGTGGTGCTGCTTCTGGTAGGAGGCACTCCTCAAAATACAGGAATGCAGTTCCCTGGTGAAGGAGCTTACCCAGTGGTGCAGGAGTGGTTCTGTTGTTGGAGTTGGTGTCACGGAGCCAGTGCTGAGGGCTTGCATGAAGTTTGGGTTTTTGGTTTTGTTTCGCTCTTCGTCTGTGCTTGCAGCCGTGTTTGAAGCCTTTATGTATCTGTCCTAGTGGGAACTCATTACTAGAATAATTTCTTAGTAGTTTTAACCTGCTTAGGCTTTTATTTTAGAGTCTGTCATTATTTCCCTCTGTACGTTTTCCATAGTAACCAGTCTATGGGCAATTCCTTTGCCTGCTGTAGGCAGTTTCCTGTCAGCCACTCGCAGCAGCAGGTGCCCCTCACTGCTGGGTCACACATCAGGCACTTCTCCCTGAGCCCTGAAACCAGCCCTGGGTGTGCTGTGCAGGGGGGGACTCTGCGTTCATCAGGAGGATGCCTTAACTTCTGGGTGACTGAACTAAGCCCCTTCCAGCTCCTCCTTCCAAGTTTGGATGCACATGGCACACATCTAATGCGCGTGTTTCATTTGCCCTTGTGTGTAATGCTGCTGTGATGCCAGAGCTCTCCTCCCCTTTGCTCTGTTTATAACCTGTTGATTCCTAGAGTTTCAGTGCAGGCTGAAAGCAAGACATCTGCGTTTTTGAACCAGGCCCTGAGAGCTGATTCAGCTTGTCACCGGGATGGATGGCACCTCCAGCTGCAGCAGAGACCCTGTGCTTTTATTTGTGTGCCTAAACCATTTTGTGTCTGTATTTGACAGTGCAGATCACAGGGGGGAATCGGGTGCCAATTTTAAATCTTCATTAGAATATTTATCTCTGTATTTTCTCACAAATACTTGAAATATCTTCATTTGTAGGCGGGTGGCATTATAATGCAAATAACTGCTGAAGAGCCGTGGAGCAGCTTGTCAGTCACTGCTTTCCACCCGTGCCCTGCCTGCAGCTCTTCCTGCCTTCCATTGAGCTCTCGTGCCCTCCTCCTTGTGCTCCGTCAGAGTTCCCCACAGCTCTTCCTTCCTTCCTTCCCAGGGTCCGCCGTCCCTCCCCGATGTGCTCGGGGTTTTCATGGTGTGTGCTGGCTACTGTTGTGCTGCCCTGGGCCTGGGGAAGGGCTGAGGCTCAGCAGCACCCTGAGCTGTGCTGCTCATGTCCTGCTGCCGTTCTGCAGTAACACACAGTGCCTCTGGAGCTCTGTCCCTGTGGAAGCTGTAACACCACTGCTCCCTTCGCAGCAGCTGTATATGAGGAGAGGCTCAGAGTTGGCTTCTTCATACGTCTGTGTCATCCAGAGCTGCTTGGTGTGGCCCCAGGAGCATTTAGCATCACTAACTCGGGGCTGGTGCTCGCTCAAGAGGTGCTCAGCGACTGCGTTGGCATCCACCACAACACTTCTGTGCTGGGAACAGCAGGTCCTGTGCCCGCTGGGCATGGCTGCCCGCTGCATGGCCCTGCTGTGCTGCCACACAGCGAGTCCGCAGACACTGACACCTTCAAACAGGCACAGGAGAATCTGTTTAATTATGCTTTTTAGAAATAATACCAGGCTGCCCTTGACACTGTCTGTTCACCTTGAGGGGATGTGCTGCTGTACTCTGCACTGCTGTTGGCCGTAAGAAGCCCTAGAATAAACGACTTCACCGCGGAGCACGCTGCAGTGTGGGCTGTGACCGGCACCACTCGTGTTCTGAGTCCCTGTGAAAAGCCAGAACCCTAACAAGGGAATAAGGAGTGCTTTTGTTTTCAATTCCCTCTCTTGTTTTATATATTCTTTTACGATCTTTGTAGAAATAAATGGAACAGCAACAAAAAGCACTTTCAGAGGTTATGAGTATCTTTACGTGGCATACCTTGATGATCGCCCCAGTGATCAGCCAGGCTGACCCCTTCCTGCAGTGCTGGGATTGGAGTGCATCTCTGTGCACCCACGTCCCTCTCTCGTTGCTGATGCTCGTTCTGGTCTCTCGCAGTTACCAGCATGTCTACGGATGGCAGCTTTGGCACTGGTAGCAGCAGCGATGCCCAGCAGAGCCTGCAATCCTTCTGGCCCCGCGTCATGGAGGAGATCCGCAACCTGACAGTGGTGAGTGCCCAGTGGGTCGTGTTGCTTCTAAACCCACGGGTGGTGCCCCACTGCCTCCCTGGAATGCCATGTCGTCCTGGCACATTCAGCCTTTTCTCAGCTCAACTGGACGACCAAGTTGATTCAGCGTTTAGCAAGCGAAGTGATGAGCTTGGCTGCCTCTAGAAAGTTGCAGGGGTATCGTGGTCTGCGTGGAGCAAAGAGGAGGGGAGATGGTATTAGAATGTCCACAGGTGAAAGCATAGCTGCCTTCAGTGGTTTTAGGTAACAGAAGGTTGAGGGATTTGAGGCTGTAACTCACGCTGTACTGCTTCTCAACTTCAGTAATACAAAATGTGTGGCAAAAGTTCCTTCCGTGCGCAGGTACCCTTATCGAAGTGTGACTCTTAACCCCCCCTCCTCCCTTGGAAGTTCAGGCATCTAGCTATGGGCAGATGGTAGCAATTTTGTGAATGAATTTTTGGGTTTTAGTCTTCTGTAGGAGCAGTTATGCCCTTTCAGAACCGCCCCCTTTGACAAGCCTGAAGTCCTGAAAATCACTTCAATGCCGAGAGCATCATTATCTCACACCTTATTAATTGAAAGGCATGTCATTAAAAAGAATCACACAGAGGCTGAGAATAGGAATTGGACTAAGTAGCTTCTATTTTTCCATCCCCAGAAGAGATGTGCCTGAGAATGAGGGCATACAATAAAAACAACTTTTCAGTAGAGCTGGGAAGATGCCTGTGATGCAGCAGTCCTGCAGCACGCCGCTCTTCCAAGGCACGTGAAAACAAAAGAGCTCCGGCAGAAGATGGGCAGTTCAAAGTGAAAACCCCAATCCAGTGGTTGGAAGATAAGCTGCTTTTTTCAGCCTTCATGCAGATACTTGATTAAAGAAACAGATGTAGAATTTTGTATGCACAATTAGAATTAATTACTTTCTTCTACTGCGGTGAGCTCTTGTGTTCGAGAGCTGTAGTTTGTCTTCATCCCCATGTGAAAGAGGTTTATGTTCACCAAGTATGGGCAGCTCAGTTTTTAACTGCCATGCGAATGTACTTATTGCATGGCAAGGTAGGAAGTCACTGGAAATGAACTGGGGACACTGGAGGGGAGATAGCAAGGAAAAGGGCTAAGTGGAAAACATTTGCATGTGGCTGCTCCCAGTACAGTGAGATCCTGAAGTTTGTGTGCATCTCGTGCTCCTGTATATGTGGATGGAAGTAACCTCAGAGCTCATCTGCACGTACAGTGTCATGCAGGTGAGAGCACTGTGAGATGGAAAGCCTGCTTTGCACAGCTCTCTCTGGTTTGGGCTGCTTGCAGCGTGCCACCACTAACTGGAATGCAGGGAATTAAAAAGGGAGCTGCTCTGCAAGAGCTGGGCTCTGCTTCGTCTGTGTCCTGCAGGATGGAGGGGCTGTAGCACGCTCCCAGGGAAGCAGCAAGCAGAGTTGGGCTGAAAGGAGCATTGCAGCTCCACGGGGCTAGAAGTGGCCTGTGAAAGCAGTGAGACCTAATTTGGAAAAAAGAAAAGATGAAGAATTGGTGTCTACAGTTAGTTCTGCTGGGCAGTGGCCAGTCGTGGCCACGCTTCCCTCCACCATGGTGCTTGCATATTGATTTTGATTTATGTGACATTTGCCTGTCAGCCTTAAAGGGATAACAGCACTTCGAATTACTCCAGTTTCTCCCATCTCTGTCCTCTGAGGGCTTTCACAGCGTTGCACCCCGTGCTGTGCACTTGCAGCTGCAACTGTCTGCTTGCACTTTGCTGCTCGTGGAAGTAAAATAATTAACACCATGACGAGTTTCACAGATCAGGAGTTTAGTCGTCATCTTTCCTCGAGGCCCAGAGCTCCCGGGGTGCTTTAAAAAGGAACAAGCTTAGCTAGCAAAATAAACTCTTAGGGCTATTTTTTCATGTCCTAGCAACCTGCTGGCTTGTTTGTGTGATGGTTACTGGTGGAAGTGCCACCCCGAGCATGCTGTGTGCTCACACACAGGTCCTGCCTGGCTGCTCTCTCCCATTGCTCCCAGTCCTTCCCCAGCACTGTGCTGCCCAGAGCAGGTGCCACGTCCACATTTCTCTCCAGAGTGAGAACACAAAGATTTTGTGGGATTTTTGAATATATATATACACATACCTATCATCAGTTAATAACACCCCCCGTGCTGCAGTGCTGGCTGTACCACGTGCAGCTCCTATATATTTTTTTTCAGTAGAAAATGACGTTTTGGGTATTCTTTTCCCTTTTTGTTTCACTGATGTGTCTTGCAGAGCTCTCCTCCCAACAGAGATGAGTTTCCTCTTACTCCTTGTGGCGTTTTGGTTGAGAAGACATTTTGTAGCAGCCCTCTGTGCATGAGAGAGAAAGCCTCAGTGAGGCTCAGCAGCTTCCCTCACCCCTCGGATCTTCCCAGGGGTTTGTGTCCCCGTGCACAGAGTCTGAGTGCATCTGTGCTGCTGTGAGCTGAGCAGCTGGGCAGGGCGGGCTGACGCGCTGCAGCGACGGCCTCCTCTGCTCACTGTCTCCTAAACCATCAGTACACTGCTCTGAGTCAGCAGTTCCCTTTGCTGGAAAATTGCAAGAAATCTGTTTAAGAAGAGGAGTAGACGAGATTATCGAGCAAGGTTTTGCAGGGCTCTCATCGCTAAAACTGGTACTGGGAGCAGCAAAGTGAAAGTAAAGCAAAGATTTGGTCCTGTGGCAACGCAGCTCTGATTCGCCTTCATTTTCTCTAGCGAGTCCTTGCAAATTCCATTGCTTTCTCAGTCCTAAGACACCTAATTGAATTAGTTGCTTCAAATACATATTTCTGGATCTATTTATAACGTTAGAAACATTCTGTTCTGCAGAAGGACTTCAACTTCGAGGTGAAACTGTAAATGCAAAAGTCTGACAGAAGGCTGAAGTGCTGCTGTGCTGTCTTAGATACAGCAGGGCGTGTGGGAATACTCTGATCTGAGGAGAAGTGCCATTCCTCAAACACAGTGGGTTATTTCTATCGAGTTTTAGCCAGTTCAGTTTCAGACAACACCGATTTGTTTTCATGTTTCTTACCTCTGCTTCCAGTTAAGCATCACTAAAGAGTCTCAAATGTGAATCTCTCTGCAGAAGGACTTCAGGGTTCAAGAGCTGCCCTTGGCTCGGATTAAGAAGATAATGAAACTGGATGAAGATGTGAAGGTACTCTCATGGCTTTTGTCTCAAGTGCTCACGACCCTTTTGGTGGCAGTTGTAGCCATAGTTCCTTGCACTCCAGTACTTGTTACTGTCGTTTATCGTTACGTTTAAGGGACATGACAGAACAGTTACCAGAATGCACTGTTGGCTGCCCTGCTGTGATTAAACTGAACTGGGAAAGCAGAATCACTTGGGATCTTTGCTTAAGACTTCTTCAGTTTTGCTTTCTTCTGTTAGATACCAGTCTGCTGCATAATCCTGTGTTTCCTGGTTTCTTGGCCTTTGTTTCCCAGTGCTCAACCTTTTCTCACGTTTCCATGTTCCTTTTGACTCTTCCTTTCACAAAGCTGGAGGAGGTTCAAAGAATGCTTTTGCGCTGTCTTATTCCCAGTGTGGCACCATCCTTATCCCAGGACAACCTTTAAATGCTAAATGAGAGTGAGAAAAAGGTGTGTGCTGTCTCCCTGCACAGGAGAGCTGTTCTTTCAGCCCGCAGCCACAAGGAACCCAACCCTCCCAGGTCCCCGTTTACTGTCATAAGTGAGTGAGTGCCAGGTTTTTGATAACGAAGGGGAAGATGAGGTTTAAGGGGGAGAAGACTTTGGCATTCCTTCTGGCGTTACTTCAGGAGAAGCCTGCCCTGGGGATTCAGCACTAATGCCAAACCAGCTAATAACAAAACTGCTTAACGTGAGCAAAACTGGAGCGAGATACTTTTTAAGGGAAAGGAATTTGGTGAGGCACATGGTCTTTATCTGTGTCTCCAAACCTCCTTTGCAATTTCTGCATTCATTTCAGATTATATTAATGTCACAGCTTTAAAATGAGGGCCAGGCTCTCTTCAGCTTCTGCCCGTGTGTGCCCAGCACTGCCAGGAGGAGCTGTTGGGCGATGCCCACAGCTGCATGTTGTGGCTCACCATAACCCAGTGTGAGCAGGTAGCAGCTGATAGGTGTGTGTGAAGCAGGCTTTGAGGGCAGACTGGATGTGGTCAGTGCTTTTGGCACTGCATCTGGCGGGAGGCTCCGTGCACTGCGAGACCACGGGTCCACAGCCACAGAGCTTCCCCAAACTTCACTGTTAAGCTCAGCCGTTCAGATTTGAGTTACGTGGTGTGGTTACCTTGACTACTGCTTTGCTGCACTGGACTCTTGATAGCAGCCTCAAAAAATGTATGTTTAATTACAGATGATTAGTGCTGAGGCTCCTGTGTTGTTCGCCAAAGCAGCTCAGATATTCATAACGGAACTGACTTTGCGAGCCTGGATCCACACAGAAGACAACAAGCGCAGGACTCTGCAGGTACCGGGCAGCTCCTTCCTACCCTTCAGCAGCTTCACAAACTGCTTCCAACTCTTTGTTTTCATAACATGAGGTATGTTTCGTAAGCAGTGGCTTTTATCACTGCAAACCTGGCTGCAGAGCACATTGCCCACTACAGCTGTGCTGCTTAAATGCTTTTTGCTTAACTGCATAAACGTGCAGGGGTGAAAACAAAAATGGTCCTCCCACACACTGATCAGGGATTGCCATTGTGGCAGGCAGACAGGACTGACTGCGGCCCGACGCTGAGCCACATCTTCACTGTCTGAGGCTGCTGCAACCTCCTTAACCCAGGTTTGTGTGGGAAGGATGTATTTGATACAGACACCAAGGACAAGGAGCTTCATAAGCAGCAAGTGTTAACTCAGGCATGTCCTGCTGACTACTTTCAAGCTATTATTTCAGAACTGTGCTTGTATCCTGATCCTAATGAGTAAGACCTTTCACTGACCCAGGTTTTAATTTATGAGTGCTTTGCCTTTCCCAGCAGCTGCCATCCTAGAGCAGCTGCTCTCTGCATGGGCAGTGCAGCTGGAGGAATTGTGCTTATCAAGTATTGGGGGAAGAATTTAGAGTGGAGAGGTCTGAGTTATGGGAGTGTATTCCTGAGGAAATTGGATTGAACCCAGTCCTCAGCACAGAGAATGAAATAGGAGAGACATCCGTTCAGTGAAGTTTCCTTCCTGGTGAAGATGCAGTTGTAATGTATGCTGCCCTCAGAACAGGAGGAATGGCTCTCCTGTGCTTTCTGCGTGATCATTGTTTGGCACCGAAATGCCAACGCAGCACAGGGTTTGGAAATGTCAGCTGGGCTGAGGCGTGTGGATTGATGTGCCCTTAAAGTTACGCACGTGTCAGGCAGCGGGGGCATCACCTGTTCGTGGATCTGCTCCTGTTCGTGGATCTGCTTTACAAGAGTACCTTCAGTTAATAGCTCCCGGAGTGGGCCCTGCTCTTTAAGGTGCCTTGTTAGGATGTCACAACGATGGAGTACTCTTTTTTTCTTTTTAAGAAATTCAGGTTTTTTGTTTGTTTTAAATCTTGGGGTTGTTTGAGATCTCGAGCGAATCCGCGGCAGCGGTGACGTGTGCTGGCTGGTTGTTCAGGACGTCTTCTGGTTAAAACATGAAATAAAAGTTTATCCAGATAAGCTTTTTATTCCTGTATATATGAAAGCAGTTTTGAGAAGCTGTTTGCCTTGCCAGTGTTTCCTAGAAGCTCACTGGCTCTTGCGCGTCCTTTCTCTGACACGTTTGGCCACTTTGCTGTGTACGTGTTGTCATCTTCCTGCTTTCTTTTAAGCATCTTGCTCCTCCACGTGCTGCATCTTGTTCTCCCAGCATCTCTTGGGATTCCCCCGCCCCGAATAAGATCCTGTGATACTGTTTCTTTTTTGTAGATCCTACCTAAGGGAGGTTCTGTAATAAACACCTTTGATTAAAGAGCTCTGATTTATCTCGTGACCATACACGCTTCTAAAGCTGCAAACTGCTTTTTCCTTTCTCTGTTGTAGAGGAATGACATTGCCATGGCCATTACAAAGTTTGATCAGTTTGACTTCCTCATTGACATCGTTCCAAGGGATGAACTGAAGCCTCCAAAGCGACAGGTGAGCTGGAGCTGGTGCCCTTTCCTTGCGGAGGAGTCACTCTAATTGCTAGGGAGTTGATTAAGAAGTTTAAATCTCAGACTCTGTACACGTTTGTGCCCTTTTCATGCATGTTTATTTGCAGCAATTTTCAGATTCTTCTTTTTTTTCTGGTGGACATAGAGGGGTGCTGACAGAAGCCCAACTTGGGCACTCACTGAAGCCACAGAAATGTGCTGAGCCTGCATCCTTTGTCTGCCAGAGGGAAGAGCCAGGCAGGTGCCACCTCCCACATCCCGGGGGCAGTCATCGCTGCTGTAAACATCCTTGACTGGAAGCTGTGAGGTGTCAGCAGGAGCTTTCAGTCGGATGTTTACAGCGGCAGGCTGCTGCGGTCTCCTGGGCACTGCTCTGCCGTGGAAGCCAGCAGGCCTGTGCTGCAGAAATGGGAGGTGAGATGGTGCCCAAGCTGCGTCAGGTGGGGCTGGAGCTCGGTCCTACTGCTTCACACGCGTTGTGGAAACAAACCCAGCTCCCGTGGGCTGTGTTTGAGTGCTTTCTTCAGCTGGTCTTCAGGTTCTTGTGGACAGTTGCAGTGCCTTAGTCTTTGACAGGTCCAACGTGGTCCTTAAAATGTCTTCTCCCGAGTGCTACTGGAAGGAGTGGAGAGCTGTAAAACAGCTTTCTGGCAAGCTCTTTACTTGGAAGCTTTGCTTTGACGTGTTTCTTGTATCCCAGCATAAATCAAGCATGCAAAAAATACCTCTGTGAGCAGAGACGGTGGTCCCACTGCAGAGCTGGAGTTTAGAAGCTGCTCTTTCACTTTTTGTCTTGAAATCCTGGAATTGTTTGGGTCGGAAGGGACCTTTAAAGGCCGTCTGCCCCATCTCCCCTGCAGTGACAGGGGTCCTCTCACAGCTGTGTCAGTGCTCGGAGCCCCTCCAGCCTGACCCTGGGAGTCTCCTTATATCCAATCTGCTCTCTCCTATTTTAGTTAGAAACCATTTCCCATTCTCCAATCACAACAAACCCTACGAAGTCCACACTGTTCTGCCAAAGCAGTGGGAGCTTGTCTGATTCTGTTTGGAACAGAGATACCAAAATGTTCACTCTGAGCTCAGCTGAATGATGAGAGACACTGCTGATGGCAGGAGAAGTTTGATGGAGAAATCCAACATAGGTTAGGACTTTTCAGTGGAAAGTATTCCTCTTATTCCACGGTGCTGAAAAGTAGCTGCCCATAGGCTGTCAGCCTCTGCTTTTTGGCTGGGGGTGCAGTCTGTGCTTTACCACGGAGAGGACTGTTTGACAACTTAGTGTTGGTTACGAGGAAGAGCTGAGAGGGGAACCATGACTGTTATGTTGCTCTGGTAACTGAAGCTGTGGATGGAAATAAAGGATGTCAGACGATGGGATATAGCCTACTTTGTGCAGGTTTGTGCTTGAAGTCATTTTTGCATGTAGTAAGGAAAACTTGAACCTGGAATAGATACTGATGCCCTTAATTGAGGGTCCCTAAGGACTGGGCTTTGCAGGAACAGCCACTTCAGTGCTTGTGGTTCTGTGACTAGCTGGAGACATGTCCTGTTGAATATATACCTTAAAATTATTATGAATCCCTCCTCGGGTGGATTTGATGGAGCGAATAGGAATTAATCAGTGTTACTGTGTGTGGGAAGTACTGTGAGTGAGTGCAGTGTCCACAGTTGTGCGGGGTGGTGCTGAGGGCCAGGCTCAGGAGTCACAGCCAGCTGCCAGCAGCAGGGCCATGGGGCTGCCACCTCCTGGTGTGAGCTGTCCCTGTGAGAGCTGAGCATCCGAGGGGAAGGGCTCTCCGACCCAAACCTGACACCCGTTTTTGTTTAATGGGAGTTCTTTTCCTGCCCAGTTGGGGGCAATGAAGGTCAGCCACGAGCAAAGCTCTTCCGACACGAGGGAGCGGAGCAGGCGTGCGTGACGCGGGCCCTACCATGCTGTAGCACGTGTAAACATCCTACACTCTCAGCTGTGAACTCGAGGTGGCTGGGAGAGGATTGTTTACGCCTTCTGCCATGGAGTGACCATCTGGGCAGCTGTGTCTGCTGGGTGCAGGGCCTGGAGCTCCTCCGGGAGCTTGAGATGTGATTCTTGAGTGTTAACCACCTGCCACTTTTTGCTTTGCGTGATGTATCTGTAATCATAAGGCACTTTTCCAAAGGCATCCATCGTTGGAACAAAATGGCAGTGCTGTTCTTCTGGCAGCGAGCTGGAGCAGGGGCTGTGGCTCCTTTATGCTCGTGAGATATCCCTGCTTCCTGCAGAATGAGGCTGTCGAGCCATGACACAAGATGAAGTTATTATTGGATTGAAATAACTAAAGCAAGGCCCTGCAGTGTGCACTGAGAGCACGGCTCCTGTTCCCGGGGGTTTGACATCAGAGCTAGGCTAAGATCTGTGGTGGGCACGAGGAGAAGGCTTTGCTGACAGATGAGGCTTTGCACGTCTTCGTGGTGCGTTTGCAATGCGTTCCGTGTCACGATAACAGGTGATGATGACGTTTGCTGAGGAGGATTACACGTGAAATCCGTGATTCCATCATGCGTGGCGGGGGTGGGCAGCTGCGGTTCCCTCCCCGTTTACTGTGCTGTCCTGTGCTGCAGGAGGAGGTGCGTCAGGCTGTGACCCCGGCCGAACCCGTGCAGTATTATTTCACACTTGCTCAGCAGCCTGCTGCCGTGCAGGTGCAGGGGCAGCAGCAGGGCCAGCAGACCACGACGTCTACAACCACCATCCAGCCGGGGCAGATCATCATCGCGCAGCCGCAGCAGGGGCAGGTGAGCGGGGCAGAGCTCGGGGCTGGGCTCCCCCACGTGCCACACACTGCAGTGTCCTGTTCTCACTGCTCCACAGACAGCTTTCCCTCTGGCAGACCGTTAAAGCACTGCACTGTGCTGAGCCGCTGAGCGAAGTGGAAATATCCTTTAATTTCTGTGCTCTAGGCTGCGTTGTGTTGTGGGAGTGCAGTGTGCTGTTACTCCACAGCGAGTGACAGATTCTGTCTTTTCCACGTGTGAGTGAAGCTGTGATGAGTTTTGAGCTCTATTTCCACGCAGTCCATCGTGTTACTGTTACAGTGTGGTTTTGTTGTTGTTTTTTCTCCTCCTCCCCCTGCCTTTATGAATAGCATGTTGAGGATAGAGAACACAACAAATAGATGCTCTGAGAGGCACAGTGTTGGTAAGAAAATGGGGCCTGCTTTGTTTTTCTTCAATCCATTTTCCTTTTCTGCCCAGTACCACGGTGTGGCTCCCTTTGCTGTTCTCGATGCTGTTCTGGCAGGCAGCATGCTCCAATTCCTGGGCCACTGCTACCTCCAGAGCTCTGAAATCTCAAACGTGAGATGCACGCGTTTTCCTGATGCCATTTGGCACGTCTCTTTGGTAGCTGTGCCAAGGAGCAGCTCTCGGTAAAGCCACAAAGTGTGCTCCCTCTTCATAGCGTTGTTCTGAACTAAGCATGCAGGGTGCCTTAAGGCATCTGTTGGGTCTTTTGGGGTGCTGGAAGCAGCAGCAAGGAGCAGTGTGCTCGGTGGCAGCCCTGTGCTGAATGCAGACCATCCCTGTGACAATGCAGGTGGGAGAAGGCCAGCAAGTGCAGATCGTGCAGGCCCAGCCACAAGGACAGAGCCAGCCGGCGCAGAGCGGGACCGGGCAGACCATGCAGGTCATGCAGCAGATCATCACCAACACGGGGGAGATCCAGCAGATCCCGGTAAGCACACGCGTGACACACTGCCCAGGGGGGTTGTGGGGTCTCCTTCTCTGGAGAGAGATTCAGGACCCTCCTGGACTCCTACCTGTGCAGCCTGGTGTAGGGAGCTGCCTTGGCAGGCGGGTTGGACTCGATGATCTCTTGAGGTCCCCTCCAGCCCCTACAGTTCTGTGATTCTGAGCCACGTGGTGCCCTCCACCGCTGCTCCTGCACAGGTGAAGCAGTGTTGTTAGGAAGCAGTGCCTGTCTGTCTGGGAGATGTTTGTGCTTTGTCAGAGCATCTCGAGGAAGCTCAGGCTGTGCACGTTGCCACGTTCTCCCAGTCCACCCCTGCCCAGGTGAACCCGTGGTAGCAGCACGGCAGTGAAGGAGTTTCAGGCTCGTTTCCCTCTTGTCTCCACCAAAGTCTGTGCAGGGAGGGGACTTGGAAATCTGCAGAGGGAAAGAATTCTTTATAATGCAGCTTGTGAAGGGGCCGTAGTGTTCTGCAGAAAGTGCTGTTCACCACATAGGTGATCCTGTCTTAATTGCTGGTGTGCTTTATGAGGAGGCCACTGGAGGCTTTTTAATTAGCACCTGGTTTTGGGCAGCAGAATTCTTCCAGCCCCATCTCACCTGGCAGCCTGGAGGGGGGTGCTGGTGGCTGCTGCTCAGGCACTGCTTGTACTGCAGCTTGGGGTGGGAGCTGTGTGCCGCCCCAGTGGGCATCTGTCATCTTCAGGGGCACTTGGGTTCCTAATAAGTGTACGACCGTAAAACAGAGCCCCTTAGAAGGGGAGTTTTAATGAAGCACTCTCACTTTGGTATCCAGGAGAAGTTGTGCTTTGGCAGTAATTAATGCCATCCCTCTTAGTGGCAGCACGTTGAAGAGCCGCAGTCTGTGCTGGAGGAAGCTCCTTTCCCTTCATTGCCTCCTGCAAGTGAGGCACAGCAGAACACAGCCGCGTGGCTTTCAGTCCGTGGTCTCTTCGCTGCTCTCTTTCTGCTCCGCTTTTACTGTTTCCCCCCTCAGTTCCCTTCCTCTCTTGGTGGTGGTGGCTCTCCCCACTGTGCCGTGTTAGGGTTCAGCTCAGAATCTTCCTTAACACAAATGCAGAAGTGTGAAACTGGTGCTCGCTGAGCTGTCCTGCATGTCTTCTCCTCCTTAGAAAGGAAAAAAGCTCAGAACGTTTTTGTGCATAGCGCACCTGAAGTGAAGGCAGCGGGTGGAAATGTTCTCAAGGTCAATAGCACTACACGGGAAACTCGATGGCAGTATCAGTCATTGCTTCTCGGCTGTGTCCGAGTCCCGTTAGCTGTTCCTGTCACAAAACCCAAACTGGGAGCTGGGCTACTGTGCTGACTGCTCAGACCCCTCTCCCCAGGCTGTAGGAAACAAATAAACCTGCATTTGTGTGTCACGCAGCGCTGACACAGAAGCTGTTGGCCTTTGCCAGGTGAAGAAGAGTTGCACTTCAGGTATTATCTCGCAGTGTCCCTGGGTTTGCCATCCCTGCTGTCCTCAGTCATGTGAAGATTTGCTGTGTTTTCTCTTGCGTTTTTGGCACTGTAGGAGTGGTGGTACGTGCAGCTCCTAAGAGCTCTTCGTGTGTGAAGTGGTGGAGCCGAGCAGTAACTGCACTCTGGTGACTAAAAGGGAAAAGAAGTGCTCTTGGTGCTCTGAAACACAGCAGTTATGTGCTTTAGCTGCTCACTGGCTGCCCCCATCCCAAGCTGTCCTTCAGAGCCTGCAGGAGCTCTGTGCTCTGGCAGTGCCTGTGCCAGTTCCTCACCTCCACCGGCGATCAGCACCCCAGTGTCATCTATTACTCTGGCTTCTGTTGTGGAAACAAGAAGACAAGTTTGTGTGTTTCAGGTTACACAGTTACCTGTTTCATTTTCTCTCCCTGCCCCCCTGCTTGTCTCCAGGTTCAGCTGAATGCTGGCCAGCTGCAGTATATCCGCTTGGCCCAACCTGTGTCAGGCACCCAGGTAGTCCAGGGGCAGATCCAGACGCTTGCAACCAATGCTCAGCAGGTATGCACTGTCCAGGGCTGGCATGCACTGTCACAGCGTTGCTCCTTAGCTCCTGGAACTGCTGACTGCAGTGAATTCCCAGCTCTTGGGCTAGGGCTCCGGAGTTCTCTTTTCTTCCTGTTCCCTTCATCAGAATGAGAAAGCGAGGAGCGTGGTGTGCGTTCCCTTTGCCTGTATGTGAAAGCTGTGTGCGTGTGTGTGCCTTGCTGCGTGCAGCCCTTGCTCTCTGTGAGCTGGCTGCGGGCTCATCAGCCTCCTCTGTACTTCTTCTGGCTGGGGGAGGGAGCAGCAGCAGCACAGCTCTCAGGAAAGCTTTGCAGCGGTGACACCACGGCCAGCACTGCTGCCGGCAGGATGGCTCGTGGTCTTGGAGCTGCTCATTAAGGGATCGTGCTCTGCCTTCAGAGGACAGGAGGGCTGCTGCTTCTCCGAGGTCCTGGAGGCCGCGTCCTCCTCGTGAGATCTGGGGGATGTGCTCTGTGAGGTCTGAGCCCCGCGGGCTGCTGGCCTGGGTGGGGCACCGCACCGAGGGGCAGTGAGGTTTGGAAGAGTGGAAGAGCTCTTAAAGGCCACGGCAGAACAATGTCTGTGGGGTTGTGACCCCCTCCAAAGCTCTGTCACTGACTGTCCTTCTCTTGTCCCCGTAGATAACGCAGACAGAAGTCCAGCAAGGGCAGCAGCAGTTCAGCCAGTTCACAGACGGGCAGGTAAGAGCTCCGTGCTGCTCCCTTCAGAAGCAAAGCTGGGAGGACTGTCTTTAGGTTTGTGTGTTCTGGATCCACACCCCGGGCAGAGGCAGTGGATCTCGTGCTGCTCTTAATTCAGCAGGATTCTTCTGTGCTCTGTTTGCTCTGAAGTAATGCACCGAGTGGGTTTCAGTCCCTCAGTCCTAACCAGCTTAGGGTAGAGGTCCTCACATTCAGCTGTTGGCTGCTGCTGGGCATCCTGAAGGGGCACCATTCCTTTATGGTTTAATGACAGATGCGTGCTGGCAGTGCTTGGGGATGGATCCTGCACAGCCCCCAGAGCCGTGCTGAGCACCGGGGTTGGGGCGCAGCCCCGTGCAGTGTGTGCTCAGGACTCACCGCCCTCTCCCCATTTCTGTCTCCCAGCAGCTGTACCAGATCCAGCAGGTGACCATGCCTGCGGGCCAGGACATCGCACAGCCCATGTTCATCCAGTCCACCAACCAGAGCTCGGACGGCCCAACCACGCAGGTGACAGGGGACTGAGGGCCCTGCTCTGAGCAGCACACCCAGCTCCGTGTCCCTGTGCTCGGAGCTCAGCCTGCGCGGGCTCTGCCGGCTCTGGGATGCTGACGGGATCACGAGGTTTTTCCTTCTGGAAGTCCACATTTCGGTGTTTTCGTGCACCCGTCAGACTGAGGAGAGCTGATGGGATCTGTAGCATCTCACTGAGCAGCATAAAACCTTTGTATCTGGTGATGTTATTAAAGGGTACTGCGCCTGCTTTGGTGGAGAGCTTCATTCCCGGCTGTTTCCCCGAGTAGAGAGCTGGGCTCGGTCCTCACGGTGGTCGATGATGGGGGGGAGGGGGGGTACGTGTGTTAGGTTGCCCTCTCCCACCTCCTTTTTTGGTAAGCTGGAGCGCTGCATGTGCGCAGCCAGGGGGCAGGGAGCGGGGGAAGAGTAATTAAAGTGCAAACAAAAACGTTCCTCTGTATCACGGCTGTGTTTTCCGAAGGCAAAAACGGTTCTTTACTTTGACCCGCTCCGTTCCAGTCCACGCACATAACAAAAGCTTCCTCGGCTCAGATCGATCCCCTTTGTGAGATAACGCTGCCCTCTCATTGAGCAGAGCCCGCCCCCAGCACGCGGAGCCGGAGCGGAGCGGAGCGGAGCGGAGAGGAGGAGCGCGGAGCTCGGGATGCTGCGCTGCGGCGCCGGGCTCGGCCGAGGTGACAGCTCACGGTCTGTGTCTCGCACCGGGCGACGGACGGAGCCGGGACGGTGGGGGCTGTGCTGCCCGGGGGGGCGTGGAGGGGGGGGGAGCGGCCACGAGAGGGCGCCCACGGGCGGCTGGGCTGGGTGCTGCGAGACCCCCCCCCCCATCTCAGCCCTCCGTCTCAGCCCCCCGATCTCGGCCCCCAGCAGAGCCGCCCTCTGGTGCTGAGCGCTGTGTGCTGTGCAGAAGCAGAGCTCGTTCCCCGGAGCTGTGTGTGCTGGGGACGGCTGGAGCTGGGACTGGAGGTGGAGGAGGAGTGGGAGCCCCCGTGGGCACTGCTTCCACTCGGGGCGGCGGCGGGAGCAGTGCTCTGCTGCCCGGGAGGGGTTCTGTGTTTCCTCGTGGGGATGAGCCCCACGCAGCCGGGCACCGCCCCAATGGGGACCCACCCTCCGCAGTGGGAAAGCAGACCCCGAGGATCAGGAGTCCCACCCCCTGCCACGCGCAGGGACACCGAGCTCCCGTGGCACACCAGGCTGCCCCACGCGATCCGGCCGTGAACCCCTCCACGGACGGGGCACCCGCAGCCTCTGCAGCACCTCGCTGCTCTCATGGCGAAGGACGTCCCCCTGACATCCAACCTAAATCTCCCCTCCCTCAAAACCGTTTCCCCTCGTGCTGCTGCTCTCTGCCCCTTCCCCTCCGACTCCTCTCCTGTTTATGGGCTCCTTCAGCTTTGCCACCTCTCAGTCTGCTGAGGTCCCCGTGCACGCCATCCCTTCACCATGAAGGCTCACGTGCCCCGAGTGTGGCTGAGGCCTTTGGGATCTCCTGAGCCTGGCCCCTGGAACTGGCTTCGTGGGACTGGCACACAGCCCTGGGACCCCCCCCCCCCCCGATCCGGGGTGGCAGCCCCATGGCTTTGCTCCATCCCCATCACGGTTCCCCCGCCGCAGTCAGTGGCTCTGCGGCCGCATACCAGGGCTGCAAAACTTACTGGAAATCCTGTGGATGCAAATCCCGTCCTCCCATCCGTGCCAGGAATTGGAGCTGCAATCCCAAGAGGGCCCCCCCGCTCCTCCCCCTGCCTGGCACCGGCAGTGCTCCGTAGGGTCAGAGCTGAGGGGGCTCACGGCCAGGGATAACCCCCCCGGGGCCAGGCCAGCTCCCCACAGTGCCCCACTGCCCTATGGGCCCAGCCCTGCGCAGACCTCCATCCACTGCTCCGGCAGAGATGGAGCACAGCACAGATCCACCCCCTGTGCGTGTGGCTCAGACGCACCCACAGTGCTGTGAAGCCCCACTCAGCCCCACTCAGCCCTACTCAGCCCTACTCAGCCCCACTCAGCCCTACTCAGCCCTACTCAGCCCTGTTCATCCCCACTCAGCCCCACTCAGCCCCACTCAGCCCCACTCAGCCCTATTCAGCCCTATTCAGCCCCACTCAGCCCCGTTCATCCCCACTCAGCCCCACTCAGCCCCACTCAGCCCTACTCAGCCCTACTCAGCCCCACTCAGCCCTACTCAGCCCCACTCAGCCCTACTCAGCCCTGTTCATCCCCACTCAGCCCCATTCATCCCCACTCAGCCCTACTCAGCCCTATTCATCCCCACTCAGCCCCACTTCAGCCCCACTCAGCCCCGTTCATCCCCACTCAGCCCTACTCAGCCCTACTCAGCCCCACTCAGCCCTACTCAGCCCCACTCAGCCCCATTCATCCCCACTCAGCCCCACTCAGCCCCGCTGGGCCCAATTTGTGACAAACTATGGTGAGTGGCCGCGTGGCGGAGGGCAGCGTGGGCCACGGCGGTGCTCCCTCCCTCTAATTTATTATCAGCTCTCAGTGTCCAACAAACAGCTTTGGGGAGTGACGTCTGTGCTTAAAAAAAGAAAATCAGCGCTTCTTCTTCGCTTCCAAACTGAGCTCTCCCGATGCTCCCCCACAGAGAGCAGCTCCCCCCTCCCACCGGGACGCAGCCGTCCCCGTTCCCCAGACCCCTCTCGAGGGACCCTCCGCGGTGCTCAGAGTCCTTTGGGGTCACCTTAGCTCTGCCCCACACGGCCCCGAGGTTTCGATCTGTCCCCAGGTGAAACCCAACCCCTGCCAGCGCTGCGCGATGGAGGCAGTGAAGGTCGGAGTGCTCCCACAGCTCTGGGGGGCACGGGGTCCTCGTGGGGGGCACCGGGTGGGGGGGGGGGGGGGGGCTGCAGGGATCCGGAGAGCGCTGCTTTGGGTTCGTGCCGTTTGAGCCCCTGAGGACACAGCTCTCGGTGCTGTGCTGGGCTCTGTGCTGGACGGACGGCTCCTGGGGGTGTGTGTGTGGGGGGGGAAGGGGGGGATGTCGGCCAGGACCGTTCCCCCCCCCGTGCCCAAATGAACAGAAGTTTCTGTTTGTTGTGTGTGCGCTTCCCAAATACCGCAGTGCTCGCAGGGGCCCACGCCGCTGCCGGGATCTCCAGCCACGTGAAATAATTCACCGCCCCGCGCCGTAACCGCTCCGCCGCGCTCTGCAGGATGGGGTGCGGGGAAACGGCCTCCGTGGGGCGTGGGGTGCAGAGGGCGGGGGGCGTCCGTGGGTCCGCAGCACAGCGGGGGACGGATGGGGCAGAGCGGCTCCGCGGGGTCGGGGCGCTCCGTACCTGCTGCTGTCCGGGATGCTCCGCTCAACGCGGGGACGCGGTGCTCTCTGCGGGAGCCCCCCCCCCCCCATTCCGACCCCACGGAGCGCCGTCCCCCCGCGGGGGATCCCCCAACCCTCCGCCCCCCCATCGCGGCGGTGCCGGGGGCGGGGGCCAGGTGCTGCGGGGCGGGCCGAGGGGGAGCGGCGGGGGAGGGCCCGCAGGGGCGGCTAAAGGCAGGTGGCGGCGGGCGGCGGCCGCGGGAGGGCGGGCCGGGCCGGGCCGAGCGCTCCGCAGCGCGGGGCCATGCGGCGGGCGGCGGCGGGGCGGTGAGCGGGGCGGGCGCGCCATGGCCGGGGCGGTGCGGAGCGGCGGGGGGCGGCGGGGGACAGCGCTGACGGCGGTGCGCAGCGAGGACGGGACCCCCCCTCCCACCGCTCCTCTCAGCCGTCGGGGGGGGGGACCGACGGCTCCGCGCCCCGCGGCCGCCGCCCGCCCCGCCGGGAGCGCGCGCTGCTGCCGCCGCCGATTGCAGAACTGCCTGTACAACGTGCTGGAGCGGCCCCGCGGGTGGGCCTTCGTGTACCACGCCTTCATGTGAGTGCCGGCGGTGCGGGACCCCCCCACCCCCCAAACTTTGCTCCCGGGGACGGCGGGCGGGCGGAGGGCCCCGATGCTTTTACCGAAGTTTTCCCGGCGGGGGGGGGTCCGGGCCGTGGGCTCGGGAGGGTCCGCTGAGCCCCGGTTGCTCCTCTGAACGCGGTGCCCGTCGGTCCCCGTCCCGCTCCCTCCCCTCCCTGGTTCCCGGCGCGGGGGCAGAGCCGAAGACGATAGGAGCGGACCCCAGAGGGGTCGGGGCACGGAGTGGGGCGGGGGAAGCGCAGCGCCGGGATGGCGGCCCCGGGTACCGCCGTGGGGTGCGGTGCTCGGAGCTGTCCGTCCGGGGCTGCGCGTGGAGGATGGACGGCAGCGGGCACCGCACCGCGGAGCTGTGTACCGGCGCTCCGGCGTTGCCCCGCGCGCGGGGCCGCTCCGGGCTCACGGCCGCTGCCGTCGGGGCCGCTCCGGGTGAGCTGAGTGCGCCCCGAGGGCCGCTTTGCTCGAGGACCCCAAATGTTCCGGGCGGCTGCGGGGGGGGGGGGGGGATGACAACGGGGCGACCCTGGGGAGCGGGGAGGATGCTGCCGGGGTTCTGCCCCCCCCCGCCCGGCCGTGCCATGCGGAAGGTGCGGAGCTGCTTCGGAAAGTGGGTCTCGCCGAAGTGCTGCGGGGCGGACCGTCACCTGATCGCCGCGCACCTGAGCTCCCCGGGGAGCGGGGCCGCTCCTCACACCCCCGCCGTGCGCGTCGGAAATAATACCTCCGAAAGAGCTTTAATTAAGGACGGCAGCTGAAACCCCGTGGAAAGAGAAACGGGGGGGGGGGGGGGGGGGGGGAGTTCGGGCAGAGAGATCCTCCTCAGCGTGTGCTCCCACCCGACCCGTGTGTGCCATCCCCAGAAACAACCGCTCAGCCCCGGCTGTGGGGCGGCACCGTGGGGCTCCCGTGGGTGCACCCTCTGGAGCTGCGCGTGGCTCCGAGCACCCCTCCCCTGCCATCCCATCGCCACGACCCGTGCCCCCACGGGGCCCACGTTGGACGGAGCCCTTCTGGAGCGGTGCTCAGCTCTGCCCCGTTTCCCTCTCCCTCGGACGCGGTCCGAGGACCCCCCCCCCCGCAGCGCGGCTCTGACACCGAGATGCGCTAACGCAGAAATCCCACTGCGAAGCGCTTCCCCCCCCCGGGCGGCTCAGCAGGGCCGAGCTGGCACCGCTTATTGCAGCAGTTCAGTCTCATTGCCACCAAATTGATCCCAAATAGCTCCGTCTGAGCCGCTGCCGGTGCGCACCGGGGGGGGAAGGGGGGGGGGAGGATTGTGGCCGCTCCATCTCTGCAGCCCCCGGCGCTGTCCGGTGTGAAGCCGGCCTGGTGCTGGGCCATGGGGCCGCTGCCATCCCTCTGTCCCCTCGCTATGGGGCCGCGCCGTGCCTGGGCTCCTGGCGCAGCTCTATGGGAGCTTCTGGCCCCGGAGCTTACAGAGAAAATCTGGGAGCGTGACTGGAGCCTTAACCTAAAGCTTTACAGCCGGAGCCAAGCGCAGACTTCCTTTTTCAGCGTCCTCTTTCGCGCGTGCAGCACTGCATCGGGGGCAGCGCCCACGGGGACGGGGCGAGGAGCTGTGGGGGGCAGCAGGACCGCCCCGGCCCCTCTGGAGCGGCACTTTGGGGACGGCGGCACCGATCGCATCCCACGGCCCAGAGCCCAAACGCGGTCCCCGGAGCCGAGCGTGGCCCCGGGACAGCGCAGAGCCGAGGCCGTGGGCGCAGGCGGTGCTCCGTGCCCGGAGCCGATGGGGACGGCACCGGGACGGGCGGTTTCCCGGTGCCGTCGGGGACCGCCGCTGTGCTCAGCGCCTTTGGGCGCTCCCCCGATGTCGGTCCCGGCCGGGTCTGCTCGGTGGGGCCGCAGCCCGGGGGCCGTGCGGGGAAATCTCTTCATCCCCCCCCCCCCGGCGCTGCGTTCCGGGCTCAGATCCTCTCCCGTCGGAGCTCCGGGGTCATCCCCGACCGCGGCCGTCTCACGCGGGGCTCCGGCGGGAGGAAATCTTTCCCATCCTGGTGGCAGTGGGACGGGCGCTGGGGCCGGGGGGGTCGGGGGGGTCCGTCCCCGGGGTGCGCTCACCTTGCCCGGCCGTGAAACGGGAGCTGCCCGGGGCAGTGCCCGCACGGAGCCGCCGCCGCAGCACTTCCCGCACCCGACGGGGGCATAAAATTAAGCGACGACGGCGCAACATGAAACTCCGCATTGATTGCCGCTCGGGTTGGGGCGGGTTTGGGTTTCTTTTTTCCTCCCCGAATTTCCCCTTTCGCCGCTCCTGAAGCTGCCGTCTTCAGCGCTATTTCGGCCCCGGTGCCACTCGTGTCCCCGTGCCCCAGAGGTCGTCAGCAAAGCCCCAAACCCCCGTCCGTTCCCCCCCCGCCCCGTGCCGGGGTGCACGGCCGCTCCCAGTGGGAAAGAAGTGGGGCACAGCCACGGGGCAAAGAGCAGAGGTGCCCCCACCCCGGCGGGGGACACCGAGGGGGGTTGCGGGGCTGCGCTCGGCCACGGACCCCCACGTGCCGGGGTTGTGGGGGGGAGCGTCGGCTGCATCCCCCGTCCCACTGCGGTGCGCGGGGCACACGGGGCGGGCGGCCCTGCCATGGTTACGCTGCAAACAGCGCGGTTATTTATATCCCGGGGCCGGCAGGCCGCCTGCCCGGCTCTGCTGAAGGCTCCGGGCCGGATTTATAGGACACGCTGTTTATACAGCCCGCTCTGAGCTCACGGGGCCGTGCGGAGCGCCGACCCCATCCCCGACCCCATCCCCACCGGGCGGGCTCGCCCCACGCTGACCCCTTCCCCACAGAGTGGCATTGCTCCGTGGGTCAGCCCGTGTGGGGCCGTGTGCCCCCCCGTCCCCACGCGGAGCTGTCGGCACTGCGTGCTGTTTTCCTGCCCAGCACCGGGGGCCGCAGCGCAGCCGTTTGCCCCCTCCCTTCGCCCGTGGGTCCCTCCCCCCCCCGCCCCACACCGCCCTTTGCCAACCGGGACTGCCCCATCGCCGCTTTCCCCGACCTCAGCATCTTTCCCGGCTCACCTGCTCCATCCCCTCCCGTGCAGCCGGCAGCATATGGCCGGGCCGCTCTAATGAAGATTAATGCGAGGAGATTCTCCATCTCCAAGCAGCACTCCCCCCCCCTCCCCCCCCCGCGATGGGTTTTAATTAATATCTGGGGGCACAGAGGGAGAAGCGTTCCTGCAGGGAGTGCGAGCTGCCCGCATCCTGCCCGCTCCGCATCGCTGCGACGCCGTGCGGTGCTGCTGGGTGCACCCCCCCCCGGGGGCCGCGGGGACCCCCTTCCTTCCCGGCCCCCCCTCCTCCCGTGCCCTAAGCCGCTTAGGAGCTGCCGGGACGGGGCGGCTTTGCGAGTTAATTCCCGGCAGGTGATGCGTTCCCAGCAGGACTGGGAAACCGTGTCCTACACCACGGCTGGGGGGGGGGCTGTCCCCCCAAAACAGCGTTCCCCGGGCACTGCCGGCTGTGGGCTGTCCCCCGGCATCCCTCCCCGGGGCCGGGTTGAGTGCATCCCGAGCCCGCGTGGTCCCATTGCTGCTGGGAACGGCGCTCGGGGAGGAAGGGACCCCCGGTCCCCGTGTCCCGGGGGGGGGGGGGGAGGGGGTCTGGGGGGGGCAGCCCTCGCAGCCGGGGCGATTTCTGCATTCCCTTCTGCTCTGTGCTCCGCTGCCCGTGGAATTGCCGGCTAAATCCCGCTCGGGTGATCCTCGTTGCTGATGGGGCACGAAGGCGCTGCCCTGGGCCGCCCCTCCGGACCTCGATCCGCTCCTCGGGCGCAGCGGGGAGCGGTGCCACAATGGGGGGGGGGGGGGGCACAGCGCTGGGGGGAACCCCGGGGGGGGCAGAGCTGGAGGGGGGGGCAGAGCTGCCCTCCCATCCCCTCGGACATCTCCCCCCCCCCCCCCGCCCCCGACGTATCTCCGCTCCTCCAGCACCGCGCGGTGCCCCCCCCCCCCGCGGTGGTCACAGTGCCCGCTCGGGGGGGCTGTCACGCACAGCGGCTCTGTCCCCCTCGCCACGTGTCCCGGCGGCAGCAGCCCTCTGCTTTCCATTTTTAGAACCGCTGGATCAGGGAAAGAAAAAAAAAAAAAGAAAAATAATGTATTTTTGGAGAGTTTCGTTCGCTTCGGCTCCAGGATCTATTCCCCCCCCCTCACACACATCCCCCTCTCCTTCCCTAATTTATAAATGGCCCAAAGCCCCTTTCCCCTCCAGGCGGCTCTGGGGGCGGCTCCCCCCGCACCGCCCCACGCGGTGTCCCCGCGGTGGCCGTGGGACGTTCCCCCCCCCCCCGTCCCGCGCTGCAGCAGCAGCCATCACGGGCTCCGTGCCTGCCTTCGTTAGCGGCTGTTCTGCGGGGGGGGCTGCAGGGCTGCGGCACAGCTTGGCACTGAGCCGCGCGGCGGCTGGAGCCCGGCCTTCCTCCTCCTCCTCCTCCTCCTCCTCCTCCTCCTCTGAGTGCTGCGGGGTGGCCCGGGGACACGGCCCCGCGGCAGGGGATGGGACCCCCCCGGGCACAGCTGCCCCGTGGCACACGGAGGGGTTCGTTCCTGTGCTTCTACAGCCCCCCGGATGCGGGGGTGAAGGGGGCAGCTGTGGGTCTCAGCACGGCCTCAGTCCGCCCCATAGCAGGGCTGCTCCCACCCCCAGCGTCCCCACACCGGAGCCCAGAGCTGAAAGCAGCGCTCAGGTGGGGGCTGATGTCACCCGGGGCGGCGGGGGGGGGCGTGAGAGCTCACAATAAATCCTGAAGCGATTCCCACTCCTTTGGGTCGGGGTCAGCCCCACATAGCGCTCCCTGCCACCCCATAGGGGCAGTGCCTCCGGCCCCGACCCCGTGCTCTCTGCTTCCAGATTCCTGCTCGTCTTCAGCTGCCTGGTGCTCTCCGTCTTCTCCACCATCCAGGAGCACCAGAAGTTGGCCAACCAGTGCCTCTTCATCCTGGTAAGCGGGGGGGGGGGATGCTCAGGGCCCCCCTCCCCACGCGACACGCGCTGTCACCCCACAGCCCTTCCCCACCCCTCCGCCGTTCTCCCCCCGGTGTGTGTGTGCGTGCGTGGGGGGGGGTCAGGCCGCTGGAGGAAGCAGGGCAGAGGAGGGGGGGGGTGCTAAAAAAAGGCCGACTTTCCCCCCAAACCGTCGGAAAGGGCTGACGCCGGAGTTCTCCCGAGTGACGGAGACTAAATCGGGAAGGTCCTTGTGACTTTCCCGCAAGTAAGCAGAACGGGGCCGGCTGGGGCCGGGACAATGCTGACGGAGGAGGAACCGGACCCGGCTCTGCTCGAGGAGGAGGAGGAGGAGGAGGAGGAGGAGGAGGAGCGGCCGTGCCGGGACGTCCCGTGGGGTGGAGGGTGGGGGGGGGACGCGGTGCTCCCCATGCACCGCCGTTCAGTTCGCCCCATCCCAAAGCGCCCACCCCAGTGCCACCCCGCCCTGCCCCACCGCGTGCTTTTCCCCACAGGAGTTTGTCATGATCGTGGTGTTCGGGATGGAGTACGTGGTGCGGGTGTGGGCGGCCGGCTGCTGCTGCCGCTACCGGGGCTGGCGGGGCCGCCTGCGCTTCGCCCGGAAACCCTTCTGCGTCATAGGTATGAGCAGCGGGCTCACGGGGATGGGGGGGGAACGGGGTTTTAGCTCCCAGCTGCTCACCGGCCTTCCTCCCCAGATTTCATCGTCTTCATCGCCTCGGTGGCCGTCATCGCCGCGGGCACTCAGGGCAACATCTTCGCCACGTCGGCGCTGCGCAGCATGCGCTTCCTGCAGATCCTGCGCATGGTGCGCATGGACCGGCGCGGCGGCACCTGGAAGCTGCTGGGCTCCGTGGTGTACGCGCACAGCAAGGTGTGGGGAGCCCCCCGACCCCCCCGACCCCCGACCCCCAACCCCCCCCGCTGAGCCCGCTGCCCGCAGGAGCTGATCACCGCTTGGTACATCGGTTTCCTGGTGCTCATCTTCGCCTCCTTCCTCGTCTACCTGGCTGAGAAGGACAGCAACGGGGAGTTCGCCACCTACGCCGATTCCCTGTGGTGGGGCACGGTAAGCTCGGCGGCACGGAGGGCGGGAGGGGGCCGTGGGGGGGGAGCTCCCTGCAGGGCCCCCCGTGCTCTGTCCCCCCGCAGGTGACGCTCACCACCATCGGTTACGGGGACAAGACGCCGCAGACGTGGCTGGGCCGGATGCTGGCGGCCGCTTTTGCTCTGCTCGGCATCTCCTTCTTCGCGCTGCCCGCGGTGAGAGGGGCTGGGGGGTCCCTGCTGGGGGGGGGGGTGTCTCTGCTCTCTGTGCACCGTTGCAGGGCAGGAATTGGGGAGAAAGGGGCAAAACCGGGCCCTGCGATGGTGACCCCTGTGTGCCCCATCCCGTGCCCATCTCCAGGGTATCCTGGGCTCGGGCTTTGCGCTCAAGGTGCAGGAGCAGCACCGGCAGAAGCACTTCGAGAAGAGGAGGACCCCAGCAGCAAACCTGATCCAGGTACCCCATCCCTCCCTTCTCCTCCCGCACTGTCACCGTCCCTCCGTGACCCATGGCTGGATCCTGACCTGGGGGCTGGGGGGGGGATGGGGCGGCTCTGCCCCTCCTCCATGGGATGGGGGTCCTCGGGGGGGCTCGGGCTGACCCACGGGCTCTCCCCCCCCCCCGCAGGCAGCATGGCGGTTGTACTCAACAGACGCCAGCCGCGGGTACCTGACAGCCACGTGGTGCTACTACGACAGCCTGCTGCCCTCCTTCAGGTAGGGGTGGGGGCACGGGGGGGGGCGGGGGGCCGGGCTCATCGAGGGTCTCCGTAGGGCTGACGGGTGAGCACCGCAGCGAGCAAACACACGGGGACACAGAGCCCCCCACCCCAGCACCGCCCCCAGCGCCCATCCCACCGCCACCTCTCCCGCATCGCATGGGGCACAGCCGTGGGGCCGCACCCCCCTGCTCTCCTCCAGCGGCGGATGGACAGTTCCGTTTCAGCTTTTTGCCGTCCCGGCGGCGGGGGCAGCGCGGAGGAGCCGGATTTCGCTCCGCTTTCGCTTCTTGTTTGGCTCCGTTTGTGCTCGGTTCGGCACGGAGGACCCGGCTCTGCCCCGCCGTGGTTTTGCTCATCTCGTTTGCTTTGGGAAGTTTTAATTTCTCCGTGTTTTTATTTAACCCCCAACCTCAGAGAGCTGCTCCTAATGTTTGAGCACTTGCACCGAGCCCGCAACGGAGGATTTAGGAATTCAGAGGTGAAAAAATGGCCTGATGGAGCCCCGCCGCCGTATCAGCCCTTCTTCACCTCTGGCCAGAAAAGCCCCATCCCCGCCGCGTGTGCCGGGGACAGGTAGGGAGCAGCCGGCTCTGCCCCCGCGTGTGTGTGTCTGTGCGTGGTGCCAGCGGCAGAGCAGCCCCCCGCCCACCAGGGGACGCTGCGTGGGGGGACCGAGCGTGGTCCCCGGCTCCAGGGGCTGAGGGGCACCCGGCGTCCCCCGGTGCAGAGCTCTTTGGGTCAGGGTCCGTCGGGGCCGGCAGCTCTGCCGTGCCTCAGTTTCCCCCGCGGTGCCGGAGCTGCGGCTCCGGTGCGGCACAGGGATGTGCTGAGCTGTGGGGCTGCCCCACTGCAGGGCCGAGGGCACCCCGAGGTGAGTACGGGCCGGGGGCTCCCAGTCCCAGCCCCGGCTTCCCCGCCAGCATCACCTCTCATAACATCTCATCTTCTCTCTCCCTTCCCCTCTCCTGCTCGCCTTCCGCTCTCCATCCCCCCCCCCCACACCCTCCCTGCCCCACTCACCCCGAAGCTGGAAGGAGGAGGACGCGCAGCCCCACAAGTGCTTGAGCCTCAGGTAACGTTGGCCCCAAACGTGGCCGCGCTCCGGCACCGTGCTGCCGCCGTTTATGCAGGACCTACACAAACACGCTCACGCTTCTCACCTCCGCGCTGCGGGAGGAGGTGCTCGGGGCTCTGTGCCCCCACCCCGTGGGGCCGCTCCGCTCCGGCCCAGCTCACTGATGCTCTCTCTCTCTGTGTCCCTGCCCTGCCCCCAGCCAGGCGGGCGGTGGCAAGCGGAGGCTTTTGCGAACGTGGGCCACGTGGAGACGGAGGTACCGCGGCCCAGGAGCTGGAGGGGGGGGGGGGGGGCATGGGGCGGCTGTGGGGCAGGGGATGGGGCGCTGGGGGCTGCGCATGGCTTGGGGTGGGAGCCGGCTTGGGCGCAGCGGGCCGTGCCTCGGATTGTCCCCGTGCAGTGTGGGTGAGCCTCCTCGCATGCCCCAACGCGCGCCCGCGGTCCCCCATCACCCCACAGGCAGCAGCACCCGGAGGTGTTTTTGTGTCGGTCCTACATAAATGATGTCTGCTGTCCCCCCCCCCCCCCACCACCCCCAGCCCCCGAGCCAGCAGAGCAGTTGGCGTTGGGGGCAGTTTGCACCTGGGGCTGCAGGAGCAGAGCAGAATGGTGGTGCAGCCTGCAGGAGGATGGCAGGGCCCGGCCCCACGTGTCTGGGGCAGGAATGGGGCAGGAATGGGGCAGGAATGGGGCTGCTCCGTGCGCTGCTCTGCCGCGTGCCCCCCCCCCCCCCCCCCCCCCGCCCGTCCCTCCTTCTGTTTCCTCTTTCTGCTCTCAGGAAGAGCCGCGTTTGAGGCCGCTGTGCACGGGCATGCAGTGACGCCTGCTGCCAGCCTGAGCTCGTGCCCGGTTCCTGTGCTGGGGGCTGCCCGTCCCCTCCCCCCCTCCCCGCTCCCCCTCCCACTCCCCGGGCACCCATCGGGTGCTGATTCTGCCTCCCACCCCCCCCCCCCTCCCCGCAGCACCAAGATGGGCATCAAGGAGCGCATCCGCCTGGGCTCCCCGCAGCGCCCGGGCAGCCGTGGCCGCCTGCACCTGGGCCCCCCCCTGCACCGCTCCCCCAGCACCGAGGCCGTCCCCGAAGCCCCCAGCCCCAGCAAGGTGCACAAGAGCTGGAGCTTCAACGACCGCACGCGCTTCCGCGCATCGCTGCGGCTCAAACCACGGCTGCAACCGGAGGGTGAGCGCTGGGGGGGGGGGAGGCACTGGGTGGGGGGGGGGCTCGATGCTGGGGCTGAGAGCTGTGCTGCACGCCCACCCTTACAGCAGAGTGCCCACCGGAGGACAGCGGGGAGGAGAAGGGATCCCACTGCGACCTGACCTTTGAGGACATCATGCCGGCGGTGAAGACGCTGATCCGTGCTGTGCGGTGAGAGCATCCCCTCCCCCCACGACCCCACGCACAGGGGGGGCTGGGTCCCCCCCACGACCCCATCGTGTCTAACAGACCCCCAGCATTGGCTACAGACCATGACCCCGTAGTTTCGAACAGCCCCCCGGCGTTGTGTCCCCACCGCGACCCCACAGGGCCAAGCAGCCCCCCCAGCTGCTGCCCACCCTGCCCACCCCCCCCCTGCATCCAGCCCCCCCCCCCATCTGCAGGATCCTCAAGTTCCTGGTGGCCAAGAGGAAGTTCAAGGAGACGCTGCGGCCCTACGACGTGAAGGACGTCATCGAGCAGTACTCAGCGGGGCACCTGGACATGCTGGGCAGGATCAAGAGCCTGCAGACACGGTGAGATGGCCCCGGGGGGGGCGGGGGGGGGCTCTGGGGTCCCGCGGGTCCCCTGCGATGAGGGTGTGCCCCGCCAGGCTCCGTGGATGGGTCCCACGCATTTGGGAATGACGCCCTGCGTCCCCGTCCCCGCAGCGTGGACCAGATCGTGGGCAGGGGGGGGCCCACGGCCGACAAGAGGATCCGGGAGAGGGGGGAGAAGGCGGTGCTGGACGCGGAGCTGGTGGACGAGCTGAGCATGATGGGCCGCGTGGTCAAGGTGGAGAGGCAGGTACGGGGGGGGGGGGCACAGCCGCTGGGATGTGTCACCGTGTCGTCACCGCGTCACCGCCCCCCAGGTGCAGTCCATCGAGCACAAGCTGGACCTGCTGCTCGGCCTGTACTCGCAGTGCCTGCGCAAGGGCTCGGCCAACTCGCTGAGCCTGGCGGGCGCCGCGCTGCCCCGCGAGCCCGACATCACCTCGGACTATCACAGCCCCGCGGAGCACGACGACGTGTCGGCGTCCGCTCACACACTGAGCATCTCCACGTCGGGCAGCACCAACATGGACTGAGCGCGGAGCCCCACCCGCCGGGGGGGGGGAGGGGGTGTGGGACCCCGCCCCCCAACCCCGGCATCGCTCGGCCCCTCTGAGCCGCGTCCCTCGCTGTGTTACTTGAAGCCTTGGGGGTGATGAGGTGGAGGGGGGGAGGGAGCAGGCTGTGCTCCCTGGGGGGGGTGGGGGAGGGTGGGGGGGTCGGGAGCCCCCCGTGTCTGCCTCTCTATGGGGGACCCACACGTCCTGGGACCAGCACAGCTATGCAAGGCTCCGGCTCCGGAGCTGAGCCTGTGGGCACGACCCCGTGGGGTTTTATTGGGGTGGGGGGTTCACCCCACTGCCCTCCTGCCTGCCCCCCCACGCCCCCATCCCCCGCATGCTCCCAGGGCAGGATCTATCTATACACATAGGAGACAGATATGCAATAATGTCTTAATATGCAACACCCCCGGGAAGAGCCCCCCGGGGGGAACGTACATAGGCAATAAGCACCCCCCCCCCCCGCCAGCACACGGGGCTGCATCCTGCTCCCCGGGGGGGTCAGACCCAGGTCCCAGGGCTGTGGGGTCTGGCACGAAGTTGGGGGGGGGTGGTGGTCCACAAGGAGCATCCCTCCCATCCCCCACGGGAGGACTCCTTCCCTGCTCGGCCCTGCCCCCTGGGGGTCACTGCGGGTGGGGGCAGCGTGGAGGTGGCGGTGCCGTTTGCACGCTGCTTGCACCAGGCCTGCTTTCCAGTCCCCCCCCCTCGCAGCAGTGCCAAAATTTACGGGTACCTTCCCCCGGGAGGGGCCTCGTGGGGACCCCCTTTTTGCCTTTGGATCGTGGGGACCCCAACCCCACCGTGCTGCTGCTCCCGGGGGTGCCCCCCGCCCCTCCTTTGCCCTCCGTAGTGCATGTGAACAGCATGGGCTGTGCTCGCAGCCCCCCCCGGCTGTGCCGTGGTTGTCCAGGGGGTGATGCGTGGCCGTGCCGTGGGAACGAGGGTGCATGTGACAGCTTCACCCCCTGCCCCGTTCAGTCCTTAACCCATAGTGCCCCTCCCCGGGGCTGGCTGGGCCCCACAGCCCCCCTGCCCCCCCCCCAGCCGCCCGTAGTTACCTCACTTTATTAACTTATTAACTTATTTCTTTCATTAAACTTTGAATTAGATGCCGCCTGGTTTCTGTCCCCGCTCTCCCGGGAGGGGGCACTCCATCCCCACCGCAGCACCCAGCGCCCACCCCACCCCCCCACCCCCCGCAGCCACCGCCCCAGCTCCCGCCCCGTCTGACTGCGATACCCCCCAGGAGTGTTCCCGGAGAGATATGGGGGCGAGCCCCCACCCCGCAAAGCCGCAGCCCCCCCCGGGGGGGCGGCAAAGCCTCCTCCCCCGCCCCACTCGTCGGGACCCGTCGGGGCCGCGTCCCCCCAGCACCGCCCTTCTCCGGGAGGATGCCGGACCCCGGGCCGCGTTTCGTGGCTGCGACCCCACAGCCGCCCCACAGCGACGGGGCGGCCGCCGCAGCCCTTCTCCTGCTTCCCCCCCCCTCCGGCTGCTGGGGGGGGGCTGTGTCGGGGTCCTTGGGTCGCCCCGCTCAGCGCTCGGGGTGCAATCTCCGGGGAACCCCCATCTGCCGGCGGTGCAGCTCCGCCTGCGGTACCTCCGGGGCTGCTTTGAAGGGAGAGCCAGGCCGGGGCGAGCTGGAAACCCCGTGCCGTGCCGTGCCGTGCCGTGCCGTGCCGTGCCGTGCCGTGCCGTGCCGTGCCGTGCCGTGCCCTGCCCTGCCCGCAGCACCAATGGGTGGGGGGGGGTTGGGGGTCCGCGGTCACGCCTCGTACCCGCAGCGGGGTCTGTGCATCACCGCCGGTGAGCTGCCGCCCCTAACGCTGGGGGGCACGGGGTGGGTTTGGGGTGGGGGCAGGCGGATGCAGAGCGGAACAGAGGGTGTGGTGATGTCGCGCTGTCGCGATGTCCCCGTCGCGGTGGTTCTCGGAGGGTTTCGTGACGCCCTCGGTGTCAGACATTCGGGCTCCGGGACGGACGCAGTTCCTCTCCTTTCCTTCCTGACGCTCTCGGCGGCCCCGAGGACGCGTGCTCAGGAAAAAGCACCGGACGGAGCCGCCCGCGGGGGGGGGGCTCCCGTAGGACCCCTCCTTTGTGCGCCCGGAGAACCCCCCCGGGAGTGCCGCCGTCTCCGTCGGACACCGGGAGCAGCTTCGGGAGATCCCTCGGCTGTGCCGGGGCCGCTCCTCGGGGCCGAACCCCCCCGGGATGAACCGGAGTGCAGCGGGACCTGAGGGGGAGGGGGGGGGCATGGAGCTGCCTCAGGTGATCCCCAGCAGTGGGACAGCCGCGTCCCCCCCCCCCGGCAGATGCAGCTCTGGGCACAGAGACGCACACACGGACCCCTCCTCCCCTCCCCTCGTGCTGCAGGGTCCGGGGACCCCCACCCCGCGAAGGACGGGGCGGGGGGGGGTGCGCAGAGCTCCGAGAGGGCGCTCTCTTTGGCCCCAGTGCTCGGAAGGTCCCCCCCACCCCCGGCAGATCTCGGGACCCCTGCAGAGTAAGGGGAAGGGGGCTCCGGGGACGGCGGTACCGCACTCATTCGACGCGGGGTGGGGCGGCGCGGCCCGGTCCCCCCCCCCGAGATACCCCCGGCACCTCCCCGTGCCCCCTCCCCCCCCGGGGCGCGGCTATAAGGGAGCGGCGGGGCCGGAGGAGGCGCTCGGAGGCGGCGGGGAGCGGTGCTCGGCGGGGCGGCAGGTACGGGGGTCCGGGCGTGCTCCGGGCTGTGCCCTTTCGGTTCCGTTCGGGTCACTTTGGGCCCCCGTGGGTTCTCTTTGGGTTCCCGGGGCCGCGTCCCTTTCCCTGACGGCCGTGGGCTGAGCCCGGAGAACTCATCGCACCGCCGAACCCCTCCCGGTCCGGTTCCCTTATGGGGCACGGCGCGGGTTCGGCACGGGGGTCCCACGCGATCCCTCCGCCGTGGGCTGGGGCCGCCCCGTCCCGCGTGGGCTCTGCTTGGGGGGTGGGGGGAGGAGGGGTTGGGGCTGTCACGGCGCGGCTGAGACCTTCGCCCCGGAGCTGCGTGGGCGCTCGGTGAAAGAGTTGGGCGGGAGATGCGGAATGCGAAGGATTTGCGTCACCTGCAGCAGCGGACGTCCCGGACCCTCCGCCCACCCCGAAGCGCTCCCGCGGACACGAGACGGCCCCGGGGTCTCCACGCACAACCCCTCCCCCCCCACCACCACCACCCTCTCCGCCGTCCCACGCAGCGGCTGCGGCTCCGGGGACATGGCCGGCACCGCGTGGGCTCTGCTCTGCCTCTGTCTGCTGCCCTCCGTGGGCTCTGCCGGCCGCGTACGGACGCGCCGCGAGTTATCCCCGGGTTTGTACGAGCACGGGGTGTACGACGCCGGCGGTTCGTACTGCCAGCGCGGGGACGTGTGCTGCCGCGGCCGCGACGACGGCTGCACCGTGCCCTACCTCGACACCATCTGCTACTGCGACCTCTTCTGCAACCGCACCGTCTCCGACTGCTGCCCCGACTTCTGGGAGTACTGCCTGGGCATCCCGGCCCCCTTCCCCAAAGCGCAAGGTGAGGAGGACCCCACCCGCCCCCTCTCCCCCCCCCCCCTCCTTCCTCCCCCGACGGCGGCTGCGGGATGCGCGTGTCCGGACGGCGGCGGAGCGCGCAGCCGCAGGAACGCACGCGAACTCCGTGTGTGGGGCAGAGCGGGGTCGGCTGCCGCCCCGGTCGTGTCTGGGGCACGGGCACCCCGTCCCCGACTTCACCCCGTGGGCGGTGGGGGAGGGAGGGAGGGAACCGGCCCCCCCCCCCGTGCGACACAAGGCTCTCTCAGAAGTCCCCGCAGAGCAGAGCCAGCCCCGGGTACCCGTGCCGCTTTATCCCGTGCCAGCACTGCCGTTAACCCTCCCCGTGCCCACCTCTCTCCCCCCCCCAGGCTGCGCTCGCTCGGGTCGCACCTATCCCAGCGGGGCCACGTACCGGGACAACTGCAACCTGTGGTGAGTGCCCCCAGCCCCATAACGCGGCCACCCCGACCCCGATCCCGGAGTGGGGCAGCGCTGGGTGGCGGGTGCTGGGGCCGGCTTACTTTCCTACGGCGTATTTGGGGTTTCAGTGCCCACACTCGGCTTGCCTCAGCTTGATGGGATGCGCGTGCCCCATCCTGCTCCAGGTGGGGATCCGGCCCCACACAGCTCAGCGCTGCGGGCACATAGGAGTGGGGGGGGGAATGAATGCCCCCCCCGTACTCATCAGAGCTGTCTCCGTGCCATTAAGGCGTCCCCACACTGCGCCCCGAATCTTCCCTTTCTTCAGTGCCGAGAGCAATACGGTGGTATGGGGTGGGAGGCACGGAGGGGGTGTGGGGGGTGCAGCCCGGCTGCGCCCCATATGTGCCCCCACAGCTCAGTGCCCGCAGCCAAGGAGTTAACAGCAAGCAGCGGGGTCACGGAGCTGCAGCCAAGCAGGGCAGCGAGGGGTGAAGGGCTCGGGAAGCGTCTTACGGGGTTTTTCCATTGCCTCACAGCGCGTGGGGAGGGAGAGACAGCAGATACCGGGGGATGTGTGCTCCGAGCGGGATCCCTGCGTGGGGATGGGGGGCTGGATGCCAAGCATCGCTGGGAACGTGGGGGGAGCGCGGCTGGAGGATCCCCGTGGGGACCCCCCCCCTCTCCCACTCGGGTCCCCCGTGGGCTGTGCGGTGCTCCCTGCTCGGGGCAGTGCAGCTCTGTCCAAACCCCACTGGTGGCTGCGGCCCCGGTGTTCTTCACCTGATTTCTGTCCCACGTCCCCAGGGCCGCTGTGGGGGTCCCAGTTCCGGGGTTTCTGTGTCCCCCCCCCCAATAACTGTGTCCTCCCCACAGCACCTGCAGCCCTGGAGGGCGGTGGCAGTGTGAGGAGCACGCGTGCCTCGTGGACGGGGACCTCATCGACGCCATCAATAGGGGAAATTACGGGTAAGGGCTGTGAGCGCCCTAAGGGGTGGGGGCGGGGCAGGGGTGCTTCGCCCCCCCGTGCACCGTCCGCGCTCTGTGCAGGTGGAGAGCAGCCAACTACAGCCAGTTCTGGGGGATGACGCTGGAGGACGGGATGCGCTACCGCCTGGGCACCTTCCGCCCGCCCCCCACCGTCATGAACATGAACGAGATGCACGTGAGTGGGACCCCACGCGCCCCATAGCCCCCGAGCCCGAAGCCGCCGTGCCGGTCGGGTGCCGTGGGGCTGCCCCCGCTCTTTGGAGACAGCGACTTCAGCACATTCCCCCCCGCGATCCCTGCGCTGCCGGTGTTGTTTTTGCCCCGTCCCTCCTTGCTGGGTTCCCATCGGAAAGCCGGCCCCGGCGCTGCTGAGTCGGCAGAGCCGCGCGGGCGGGATGCCCCCGGGCTGCGGGCGGAGCCGGCCCCACGGGGCACCTCCCACCCACCCCATAGCGGTCCCTGTGGGGCGTCCGTGGTGGGACCCCGTGGCTCTGTCCCGTTGCCCGGAACTTGGGGTCCTCCAGCGCTGGGTGTCCCCTAAGGATGCTCCGTGGGGACGGGCTGAGCTGAGCTGGTGGCACACGCCCGTCGCCGTGGCCTTGACTCCCAGCGAGGTTTAATTTTAGCAGTTTCCTGCTCTCAGTGCCGTGACCTCCCCAGAAGGGCGTGAGCTGCCCCGGGAGCCGGGGACACAATGAGGGCACCGGGGCCGGATGCTCAGCACTGGAGGTGCTGCTGCTGAGCCTGGATTTGGCAGAGGTTGAGGGACAGGCAGACAGCCCCTCGGAGCAGCTCCCGCAGCCCGGGGGTGGGCTGTACTGCTGGGGTGCCCTGGAGTGGGGGTGCCATGAGGCCGTGCCCCCGCAGATGGCCATGGACTCCAACGAGGTGCTGCCCCCCCACTTCGACGCGGCCTCCAAGTGGCCCGGGATGATCCACGAGCCCCTGGACCAGGGCAACTGCGCCGGCTCCTGGGCTTTCTCCACAGCGGGTGAGACACGGTGGGATGGGGACGGGGGCTGGATCGGGGACCCGGGGGGGTGGGGTGGGGTGGGGTGGGACACCCGGGGGCTGCTGCTGTCCATGACTGCTGTGCTCGTCCCCAGCCGTCGCCTCCGACCGCATCTCCATCCATTCCATGGGGCACATGACTCCCTCCCTGTCGCCCCAAAACCTCCTGTCCTGTGACACACGCAACCAGCGGGGCTGCAGTGGGGGGCGGCTGGACGGAGCCTGGTGGTACCTGCGCAGGAGGGGGTGAGCAGGGATGGGGTGGCAGTGGCTGCGGGGTGGCAGTGGGGTTGAGATGGTGACGATGGCACTGGGAGTGGGATGGCAATGGGGATGGCATAGGACGGTGATGGCAGTCAGGTGGTGTATGGCAGCTGCTGATCCCTTTCCAACCCCTGTGATTCTGATCGGACCCCATCAGCCCTGGGAGCACAGGTGAAGGCGACCCCCCCAGTGTGAGCAGCAGGGGTGGAGCCATCCTCGACCTGCCCCAGGCCTCACTTTAGGGCTGACTGCCACGAGGAAGGGTCTCTTGTTGGAGATCCCACCGTTGTGCGGCTTTTCCTGTGAGCTTCGGTCCTCAGAGATGGGGGAGCTGGGTGCCGATGGGGGCAGGGCTGCGGCCAGGTTTCCCCTCCTCTCATCCCCATCCCTTGCTCAGGGTGGTGACAGACGAGTGCTACCCCTTCACCAGCCAGGACAGCCGGCCGTCCTCGCCGCCCTGCATGATGCACAGCCGCTCCACGGGACGGGGCAAGCGCCAAGCCACGGCTCGCTGCCCCAACCCCCACACCCACGCCAACGACATCTACCAGTCCACCCCTGCGTACCGCCTGGCCCCCAGCGTGAGCGGCCGGGGGGGTCGGGGTGGGGGGGTCGGGGGGTTCTGCCTGCAAAAGCCATGCTTGAGGGGTGGAGTGGGGGGGAAAAATAGGGGAGGGATGAAATAGGGGGGGTGGGATGTGGAGCTGCCCCTCCAGGGGGTGGGGGGGTGTCTCTGTGGGGGCAGCAGTGGGGGGGGGGGGGGGGGGGGGGCCGTGCCCATGGTACCGGATGGTTCTGTGCTTGCAGGAGAAGGAGATCATGAAGGAGCTGATGGAGAACGGCCCCGTGCAAGGTAGGGAGCTGCCAGGGACCCACGCCGTGAAACCCCGAGCTGAGAGGGGATGGGAGGGGGACAGGCGCCTCGGGACAGCTCAGGACCTGCCCCCCCCTCCCCCCCAGTGGTAGTGCTGCTTAATGCTTAACACAGCCCCAGGGAGCTGCCTGCTGGCACCTGTTGCTCATTAACTTCTCAGAGTTAATCTCTGTCTCGGCAGTTGGTTTTATTTGATTTTATTTTCTTAATCCAACCCCCCCCCCCCGTGTGGCTGAGCCTTGTCCCGTGTCCCCAGCGCAGCCCCGTGTCCTCTGTGCTCACACCCTCTGCTCTCGGGGACACGGAGCTCAGCCCCTGTCCCCAACCCCTGTCCCCAACCCTGCAGCCATTCTGGAGGTGCACGAGGATTTCTTCCTGTACAAGAGCGGGGTCTATCGGCACACGCCGGTGGCGGAGGGGAAGGGTCCGAAGCAGCAGCAGCACGGCACACACTCAGTGAAAATCACGGGGTAGGTGGGGGGAGGTGGGGGGGGGGGGGTGCAGAGCAGCACTCGGAGCTGGAGAAATGCTTCATCCAGGGGAGGAAAGGCGTCCACCTTCCTCCGGGAAGGGAGAGGAAGCGGGGAGGGAAGGAGCAGTGCGCACTGAGTGCAGTGAGTTCAGTGCTCAGCAGTGGGGCTGGGATGGGGGGGGTCCTGGCCCTTGGGGAGGTGCAGGAGCTGGGGTTGGAACGGGTGCTCTGAGCCCCCCCGTGGGGTGCCCATAGTCCCTGCTCACTGCCCTCCTCCTGCAGGTGGGGCGAGGAGCAGCTGCCCGACGGCCAGGTCCAGAAATACTGGGTGAGTAACGGTGCGATGAGCTCATCGGGGCTCAGCCTCCTGCTCGGGGGGGGGGGGGGGCTGAACCCTTGGGAGGGTACAGGTTGGGGAGTGGGGGGGGGGGAGACTTTGTGCTGAGTGTCCCTTCTCCAGACTGCAGCCAACTCGTGGGGCAGAGCGTGGGGCGAGGACGGGCACTTCCGCATCGCACGTGGAGTCAATGAGTGTGAGGTGGAGAGCTTCGTGGTGGGCGTGTGGGGCCGCGTCAGCGTGGAGGACATGCCCCACAAGTGAGCCCCACGGAGCTGTCCTTGTCCCTGCTCGGCACTGCGCTTCTCCCCTCCCCCTCCTCTCCGACCCCATCCCAGTGGGGGCACCCCGGGTCGACCCCTCACGCCGCCGGGGTGCTGACGCAGCAGCCGGGTGCAGTTGGGCCGTGTGTGGGGCCGGGGTGGGGGCACCGTGCTGCCTTTGGGATGGAGGATTTACTCACTAATCCAGCCCGGGCTCAGTCGGCTTTGTTGGCAGCCGGGGGCTCTCCAGAGGCGGTCACCCCTGCCCCGGCTGTCTGAGTTTCCCCCCCCCCCCCACACCATGTAAATAGGGCAGGAGGTGCAGTGGGACCCCCACCCCCACCCCCAGGCATGGCACAGCTCCTCCCTTGGAGCTGGAGGGGATAAAACACCACAGCACCTGGGTCGGGGGGGGGAGGGGGGGTCAGTCTGAGCCCCCAGGAATGGAGAAGCCCAGGGCTGGTTGCTGCCAGCTGGGGTGGGGTCCCTGCAGCCCCCCCCTCCTCCCCCCATCCCTATGGTGCTAAGGCCCCAGTGCAAGAAGGCAGCCCCTGCTGCCAGCCCTGGGGTCTCCAGAGCCCCCCGTGTCCCCCCCCACCCCCCCCCGTGCCGTGGGGATGCAGGAGGGACTGGAGCTGCTGCTCAGCCTCCCATGACCTGAACCCCCCCCCCCCCAAGCTGTACTTTTAAGACCTTGTTTTTGTTTTGTATTTATTTTGCTTTTTATTATTTGTAAATAAAACTCCTGGAAGTCTCCTCCTTCCCCTGCAGCATCTCCCCCCCACCCCCCTTCACACCCGGAGCGGGGTCAGCACCTGGAAGGGCTGTGCAGGGCCCGATAAGGGCTGCATTGTCTGCTTTCCTGTTTTGCTGTGACCTCGGCCCCCCACGGCATCCCCCACACCGGGAAAGGAGCGCAGGGCTGCGAGAGGGCGGCCCAGGATGGGGGGAGCAGCCCTGGGGTGGGGGGGGGGGCTGGCCCCATGTGTGCTAAGCCATACTGTGCCTGCCAGCACACTCACAGAACTGGGGGGGGGGGGGGGTGCAGCACCGACCCTTTATTTTAAAAACACATCTTATTTTTCTTATAACCGTTTGCAATGCAGAAATGCCCGAGGTGCTCCGTGCACCAATAAGCTGGAAACCAAAGCTTGCTTCCTCGTCTCTGATGGCACAGCTTCGGCCTTCTGTGTTCCCTCGGGGGGGTGGGGAGGGGGGTACCCAAACGTGCCCCCCCCCCCCCCCCCCCCCCCCCCGCAGCACAGAGGAGCAGAGCAGCCCCAGCACAGCTCTGTTTCCTCGGCTGAACTCTCTCCCGGTTTTATTTTCGGCCCTTTTGGCTCCGGGAGCTCTGGCGGTGCCCCCAACGCGGAGTGGGGCGGCACCTGGTGGCTGCAGCCCGCCCTGCACACGCACACGCACACGCACACGCACACGAGGCAGAGACGTTTGTTTCTGCAGGCAGGAGGTGCGGAGCGGACACACGCCCTGCAGCACTCGCTGCCAGCTGGCCGAGCTGCAGCCCGACCCAGCACCAAAATCAGCTCCAAAAATAGGGCAGGAAGGGCTTTACTCACCGCACTGCAACGCAAATATTCTCGGAATTGTTATTGCTGCACAGAAAGTTTCACCTGGGGCCAAAGTGGACCGAAACAGCACAGCTGTGATAAGGCTTGTGAGCTGCCCTGAAGCTCCTCGACCCACACAAAAATAACTGTCACAAGACCCGCTCCTGCGGGAGGAATGACCACACAGACGGCTGTGGGAGCACGGGGAAGAATAAAAACCAAACCTTTTTTCTTCTTTACCTTGGCCTTCACTTTTGTGGGCTGTGTCTCGGGGGCACTACAGCATTTGATTCCCTGAGCAGCACAGAGCAGCCAGGAAATGGTGCCAGGGGGCTTTTATAGAGCTACAAAATTAAGCTGTAAACTATTTCCAAGCTTGGCTTCCACGGCAGAAAGAAATCAACGCAGACATTGGCAATGAGGGAACCTAATCCTGACTGAGCAGCACGAGGCGGCCCCACGTTTTGGTACGGTGCTGTGGCTGAGAGGGGAAGACCCGCGTGCTGCCCGGAGGTATGGCACAGCCCCGGGGCACAGCACAGCCCTGGGGACGTGGCACAGCCCCCTTCCCAGTCTGCTTGTCACACGCTGTGGCACGGCACTGGGGGGCAGAGGCACCCACTGCTGTCCAGTGGGGGTGAGGAACTGGAGCAGGGCCCTGTGCCCCTGTTCCTGCAGCATGGGGCCCCGGGGGGCACAGCAAAGGGCCAGGACAGCCAGCACCCCCCCCAGCCCTCTGCCTCAGGAGTCACAGCATGCGTGTCATGACCATGGTGAGGAAGTCCTCGTAGCCGAGCCTCACGTTGCCCACCATGCCCGTGTCCTTCTCACGGAAGGCATCTGTGAGGCTCTGCAGCTGCATGCAGATGTGGATGAAGCGGTCGAGCTGGATGCTGGGGGCGGGGACCTCTGGGCGTAGCGGGACAGCAGCAGCTGGCTGAACTGGGGCTGAGGTTATAGCCCATCTGGGAGAACGCTGGGAGTGAGAAACACACAGATGAAACCCTTCTGAAAAGGGCAGCAGCGCCCTCTCCCCCCCCAGCATGATCCAGAAGGGCCTCTGCTCAGTGGCCGAATGGGGCGGGGCTGTGGAGAGGGAAGAACCAAATCCAGCAGGAATTCCAGACATTCCTCCCCTCCCGCGGGCACATGCACCCAAGGGCTCCTCCGGAATAGTCACATGGCACTGGAAGGGCAACAGGAGGGGGGTTTCCCTACGGAAGCTCACACCTGCGGTGGCTCAGTGCGATGCAGGGACACCCGGGAGCTCAGACAGCTACCAGCAAAACGGGGCTGGCCGGGGAAGTGGGGGAGTCACCACTCCTGGGGGGTGGCCACGAATGCACTGAGGGACGCGGTTTAGAGGCGTGGTGGTGACGGGCTGGCAGCTGAACGAGGACATCTCAGAGGTCTTTTTTCTACGCTGGGCTGCAAATGAGCACCAAGCAGGCGGTGCTCCCTGGGGAACTCAGCCCTGGTGCCCCTCACCCACCTTGCTGGAGCTCATCGAAGCTGATGGAGCCGACTGGTCCCTGTCGTACTGCTGGAAGAGGTTCTTCCACTGCTGGATGAAACGCAGCAGCGCTGAGAAGCCCGTGCACGTCCATGCGGCCCGACCTGCTCCTGTCAAACATGTCTGGGGGAAGGGAGAAGAGCACGCGCGTGGCAGCGAGGGGCGCAGACCCCCCCGGAGAGCTGTCCCGGTGCGCCCGCGCTCTCCGCGACCCCCGGGGGCTGCGGGGAGCGGCCCCCCCCCACTCACTGATCATCAGCAGGCAGGTCTCGTCGTTTGAACGCCGACCAGTGGAGTTGAGCAGCGCCTGCTTGAGCTCCTTCACCGAGATGTAACCGCTGCGGTCAGCGTCCACCGCCTGGAACACGACAGGGCCTCGGGGTCCACGCCGGGGAGCACCGCTCGCCGTAGGGGCCTCCGGAGTAGGGCCCGGCCTGCCCCGCGCCGGGGTAGCCCTGCGGGGGGAGCAGAGCTCCGTGACCGAGGGAATGGAGCCGCGCCCCCCCCCCCTCCCCCCCCCCCCGGACCAAACCTGCCCCGGGAACCCCGCCATGCCGCCGCCGCTTCCGGCTCCGTTTCCGCCCCGGTTCGCCCACCCCCCCCGTCTTCCGGTCGTCCCGGGCCACTCCTATTGGTCGAGCTCCGCGGATGAGACCGGAGGTCCCGCCCCCCGGGATGTGTGGGTCACGTGGTGTATGTGGGCCACGTGATGTGGAGGCTTAAAGCGGCGATGGTGGTGGGGCCCACAGAGCGGGGACGGCGGGGCGCCCCAGGACCGGGAGCGTCCGAGGACCCCCCCCCATCAGCCTATGGTCATCATCGTCATCATCAACACCGCATCAGAGTCATCACTGCTGTCACCACTACCACAGCCATCATCATCATCACCATCTTCATCACATCAGTGCCACCGCAGCCATCATCATCACCACCACCGCCACCATCCGTGTCACCGTCACCATCGCCACCCCCGGAGTTGGTCCATATGGGTCCCTTCTATTGGGATATTCTCTGATCTCCATTGTCAGCATCCCATCACTGCCATCACCACCATCATCATCCTCAGCAGCCCCTTCCTCAGGGCAGGAGCCCCATGCGCAGAGCGGGGCGTGGGCACAGGGACGGGTTCAGCTGAGACACCACACAGAGGAGGCGAGGCGTGGGGCAGCAGCACGGCTGTATTTGGGCTGGGCAGGATCCACCTGCCCTACAACAACCACCCACCCGCGGAGCCGGACAACACCCGCAGCCCCCTGGAAAACGGGGGCAAGAATAAGAGCAGCAGTGGGGAGGGGGGGGGGGGGCGGCTCAGCCGAAGGGGCCCTTGGTGTTCTTGGGCTGGAAGAGTGGCTGCTCCACGGGCAGAGCGCCCATGCACTCGGCCGGGCTGCAGTGCCCCGTTTTGCCCGGCGGCCCCGTGGCACCGGGGGGACCAGGGATGCCGGGGATGCCCTGCTGCCCCACGGGGCCTGGAGGGCCCATCTTCCCATAGCCTGGTGGCCCTTGGGGACCTGGAAGGCAAAGAGAGGGATGGAGGAAGGCGGCACCGAGCTGCTGGCATCACCAGGAACGTGGAGAGGGAATGGGAACTCACCAGGGGGTCCTGGTGGGCCACTGTCCCCCATCAGCCCCAGGCCCTTCTCCCCTTTCTCTCCTTTGGCACCCGGCTCCCCTGGAAAAGAGGGGTGAACGGTGAAACCCCATCACCGGGGATACCCCACACTTGGGGACAGCGGTGACACCACGGGTGTGAAAGACAAAACCCCACCACGGGGACATGGGGGGCAGCACCTACCCCGCATGCCCGGCACGCCCTGCCGCCCCTCCCTGCCGATCTGCCCCGGCATCCCCGGGGATCCTGGGGGTCCCGGGCGGCCGGGCAGCCCATCCTTGCCCGGGGGACCCGGTCTGCCCGGGGCTGCCACCATCTCCACTGGGAAGTGCATCCGGGAGGTGTAGTACGCCATGCGCTCTGTGGGGACAGGCGACTCAGGGGGGGCAGGGGGAGCACCAGCCCTCGCCCCTCTTCACCCCGTTACCATCAAACATCTTGCTCATCTCCTGCTGGATGAACCTTTTGATCTCATCGTAATTCACCACGTCACCCTGGAGGGGACACAGAAAACACGTGGCCCCGACTCTGTGTCTCAGAGCTGGGCTCCCGTCCCTCGGCTGTCCCCCACTCACCATCATCCCGGGGGGGCCTGGCAGCCCAGGGCTGCCCGCGGGTCCTGGGGAGCCGGGGGGACCCCTCTCTCCTGCAGGGCCCCGCAGCCCTATGGGGCCCATGGAGCCGCTCTTCCCCGGCCCCCCAGGCGTGCCGGCACGGCCCTTCTCCCCGGGGTACCCCCTCATTCCAGGGGACCCGGCTTCACCCTGCAGGAACACGGACAGGCACAGCTCCCACCACGGCACTGTGGGGCTGGGGGCACCGTGGGGGAAGTGGGGCAGCCCTCACCTTCTGGCCAGCGGGTCCTGCAGTGCCAGGCTTTCCCGGGGGGCCCTGGGGAGACAGAGAGGAGTGGGGCGGTGGGGCCGTCCCAGGGGCACTGCAGCACGCACTGCCCATCCCATACCTCTTTACCAACGGGTCCGTCTGGTCCTTGCTCCCCCTGTGGGATGAAAGTGGGGCGATATGAGGCGGGCTCGGCACGGTGCTCGCTGTCCCCTGCTCAGTGGGGACGCCCACCCGCTGCTCACCGGTGGCCCTGGGTGTCCCGGTGGTCCCGGCTGTCCCGGCATCCCCGGCAGACCTCGGTCCCCCGCCGAGCCGCGCTCACCCTTCAGCCCCTGCGGTGCAGACGCAGCGTGAGATGGGGACGGCCACCGCTCTTTGTCCCGCCCCTGTCCCCGCTCTGCCCCTGGGCTGCAGGGGGACCGTGGGGCAGCCCCACAGGTACTCACCACTCCGGCGAGGCCGGCAGGACCTGGCTGCCCCGGGCTGCCTGGAGGGCCCTGGGGGCAGATAGAGGGGTTTAATAGGGGACAGTGCCCCTCGGTTTGGGGACACAGCTGCACAGCACTCCCTGCACCGCCCCGGTGCGCCCCGAAGGAAAAGTGCCACTTACAACGAGTCCCGGGGGTCCCTGCCGGCCCTGGGGTCCCATGGGGCCGGGGTCACCCTGTAGAAGGCAGTAGGATGAAGGGGAGAGTGTGGGTCCCATCACTCAGCACAGGGCTCCTTCGCCCCCTCCCCACTCGCTCACCTCTGCCCCGGGACGTCCCGTGCTCCCCGGGGGACCGGGTTTGCCGCAGTCACCCTGCAGGGACAAAGGGACGTGGTGGGCAGTGCATGGACCCCTCATGTGGGGCTGTCACCACCGCTCTGGGGACACCGGGGACCCCCAACCTCTCACCTTTGGTCCCGGGAGCCCTGGGTGCCCGGTTTTGCCCTTGAAGCCCTGGAGGGAGAGAGGTGGGTTGGGGTCAGGACGTGCACGTGACACCGGTGCAGCCTGGGGGTACTCTGGGCACCAGGAAAGCCACCGCTCACCGGAGGACCCATCATCCCTGGGGGTCCGGGGGGGCCGGGGTCACCCTGGCGAGAAAGAGACAGACGTGGGCTGGGGACATCCAGGGGCTGTGGGGTGGTGCTGCCCCCCTCAGAGCCTGGCACACCCCAGTGCCTCACCCGCAGCCCCGGCTTGCCGTCCTTGCCATCCAGTCCTTCCAAGCCAGCGGGGCCCTGCAGTGACAAGGAGGGGACTTGGGGGGTGACAAGGCCAGAGCACAGGGACAGGAGCTCTGTGACGGGCAGGGGGAGCCCTTACCTGGATGCCTGGAGGTCCGGGGGGTCCGGGGGGTCCTGGCATCCCCGTGGGGCCCCGCATGCCCTCGCTGCCCTATGAGAGCAACACCAGGGTCAGGGTGCCCCCTGGTGCCGCCACCCACCCCCGTCCCCGTGGCACTCACCTTCTCTGCTGCAGGACCTGGGGGCCCAGCAGGGCCAACCTTCCCTGGGAAGCCGGGGGGGCCCTGAAGAGGAGAGCAATGATCCCAGGGATGAATGAGATCCCCCCGCACCTCGTGCGTCCCTTCATCCCCAAACTCATTGCAATGGGTTTGCTGCAGGGACGCTCTCCTTGCGCTGTCCCGTAGCATGTGCCCAGGGAGAGGATCCCATCCCCTGCCCCATGGGATGTACTCACAGGCGGCCCCGGGAAGCCGGGCTGGCCCTGGAAACCCTACAGGGAAACAGAGAGGAGCTGAATCCTGCCTGACCCACAGGGAGCAAGGCCAGCGGGACAGAGGTGTGGGGATGGGGTTGTAGGGGCAGGGCTGGAGGGATCTCACCTGGTCGCCCTTCTCACCAGCGCTGCCCGGGAGCCCACGCTCACCCCTCGGTCCCTGCAGACAGCCAAGAGTGAGCCCCTCCCCGGGACCGCCGCTCCCTCCCCACAGCCCCACACCTACCGCTGGCCCCGTGGCACCGGGGAGTCCATCCAAGCCGGGGGGGCCCTGGGGAAGGGGGGACAGGGCTCAAATGGGGGTGGTTGCGAGGACCCCACAACGAGGGGGCAGCTGGACGAGCCCCCAGCCCTCTGCCCCACAGTGCTGGGCACAGTGCTGGACTCACCAGTTCCCCCTTCTCTCCGGGGGGGCCCACGTAGCCTCGTTCACCTTTGATGCCCTGGAGGAGGAAGGAGATGGAGCGGGGACACGAGGAGTGGATGGGACACGGGGCACGGGTGGGACATGGGGTGTGGGCGGGTCATGAGTGCGGCACAGGGATGGATGGAGGGAGAGGATGGGGCACAGTGAACAAAGGGAATCGATAGGGCACTGGGGACATGTGGGGCAGAGGTGAGCTCAGGGCCCACTTCTCCTGGCAGTGTGGGGGCCCAAGTGAGCATCAGGAGGGGGAATGGGGACAGAGGAGATGGGGTGGGGGCCGGCACGTACTGCAGGGCTCCCCCTATTACTCACAGGAAGACCAGGGGGGCCCGTGGCACCGGGATAGCCGGGCTGTCCTGGGGGTCCCTGTGCAGGGGGAGGGCGGTGCTGAGCCATCTGCACCCCGGGCAGGTGCCCAGGGACAGTGCTGTCCCCCATTCCCCCCTTCCCCCCCCATAGCACTCACTGGTTCCCCTTTGGCTCCAGCCAGCCCAGCGGGGCCTCGCTCCCCTTGGAGACCCTTTGGAGGGGGAGAAAAAGGAGCTGTAGGGGGGGATGCACCCCCGGGGGCTGCACTCTGCCCCACAGCTTTACTGTGCACATCTCGGGTGCACAATGGGTGTAGGGACACCGCTGCCTGTGTCGCCCCCCGTGCCAGGGCAGACCCTGGGGGGCTGCAGGGAGCCCGGCCGGGGGGGGCACAATACAGGGGTGCCCGGGGCCAGGACACGTTTTGACCCACTGCTGCATGTCCTCCTGCAGCACGCGAGGCGTGGGTGACGCGGGTGACATAGGTGACAAGAGACACAGGTGACAGCCAGCAGCCCCTGGGCTCGGCAGCACTGACTGCTGGGGGGGGTTAGTGGGGGTTATGTGGTGCTGACACAGTGGAGTCTGGACGGGACACGCTGACACAGACCCACACAGACCCACACAGACCCACACAGACCCACACAGACTGTGATGTTACGGAGACGTTAGCGGGCGAGGGGACGGGAGGACGAGGGGAGGGCAGGATCCTCCCAGAGCCACTGGAGCAGGACCACCACCGACCCCACAGCCGCCTCCTGAGAGTGGGGATGGGAGGAGGATGAGGATGAAGATGAGGATGAAGATGCAGATGGATGCAGGCTGTCCCTGGAGGAGCTGGGGAGCAGGGGAGGGTGAGGATGAGCGCACTGCCTGCGTGGCAGCATCCCCCTGCCCTGGGAGGGGTGGCTGGGGGCTGCCAGCTGCACCCGGTGCACACGTGGAGCTACACTGTGATGGGACAGGCAGCAGCTGGCACATCCTCCTGGCACGGCCGGGCCCCTCCTGGCACGGCCGGGTCCCTCCTGGCACGGCCGGGCCCCTCCTGGCACAGCCGGGTCCCTCCTGGCACGGCCGGGTCCCTCCTGGCACGGCCGGGCCCCGCTGCAGTGAGGACCCACCATGGATGGCAGAAGGGAGCTGCACCCTGAGCTCAGGGCGATGCTCCCGAGCCTGAGCCCACCGAGAGCTCCCGGATGGAGATGGAAGGAATGAATGGATGGAGACGTGGGGGATGGAGAGGGGCAGAGCCGGGCTGTGTGCTCCCGGGGAGCTGGGACAGGGACACGGCCAAACCAAGCGGCAGCGACAGACGGCACAGAGCGGAGCCCTGCTGGGTCCTTACGGGCAGTCCGGGTGCTCCGGGCGTGCCAGGAAAGCCTGGGGGGCCCTGAGGGGAGAAATGGGGAGGTCACAGCCTGGAAGCGCCCACCGGGGCCTGGGCTGAGCCCTGGGGGTGCCACGCAGTGGGCGGTGTGGGGCGGCTCAGCCCCAGCCCGGCTCTGTGGGGTCCTGCTCCATCCCGGTGCTGCCGCTCCGTGCTCCCCATCACCGTGGCCTCGTGGCAGAGCACCAGGTCCCTCCTTGGGGACTCAAAGTGCTGTGACATGATGTCCACACAGCCCCCCCGCCCCCAAGCATGGCTACTTACGATGGGGCCGGGTGGCCCCGGGGGTCCCCGCTGTCCTGGTAAGCCCTGGGGGGGGGGGGGGATGGGTGCCATCAGATGGGGCCACAGCATGGGGACGCAGTGCGGGGACACAGCCCCGCTCCGGCAGCACCCACCTGCTCGCCTCTCTCACCCGGGACACCCGGGGCACCAGGGAGCCCGGGGTCACCTGCACAGTCCGTGTCCGGGCTGTCACCCTGCGGGAACAGCAGCACATCAGCACCCGGACCAGGAGCCCGAGGGCGGCGAGCAGCCCCCAAGCACCCGAGGGAGCGGGGCCGCATCCTGCACCACTCACCCGAGCCTCCTCAGCCCTCGGGAACTGAGCAAAGCACTGCAAGAAAACCCACAGTCAGCCGAGGCTGCATGGGGAGCAGAGCTCAGCACCCCCCGCTCCCACGCGGAGCAGGATCAGCCCACGTCCTCACCGGGCTGCGCGTGGAAGCGTGCCCAGCCCTGCAAGCTGCTGTGCACAACTGCTGCCCCTGCACTTGGGGCCAGGCCCAGCAGCCCCACGCAGGAGCTGTGTCAGTACTCACGCGTGCACAGCCCTCGTTGCCGGGGGCTCCTGGCATGCCCTGCTCCCCCTGTTCCCCCTCGGAGCTTCTGGGTGCTCCGAAGGCTGCCTGCAGTTGGGCACAGTCCCCGCAGATGTTCTGGGGGGGGGGGGGGGGGGAGCAGAGGGGGTCAGCGGATCCCTGAGGGGCTCAGGGGGCGGCGTGGCCCCAGGTCCCACCCCAGGCTCTCACCTTCAGCACCTCGATGTTCCTCTCGGCCATCACAGCCAACGGACCCTGAGAGATACGGGGGAGTGGTGCAGGATGTGAGGGATGCCCAGGGATGCCCACAGGGCACTGTGCCACCACTGCCACCACCTACCAGGTCTCCTGCAGGTCCGGGCAGCCCCGGCAATCCATTGTGTCCTGGGACCCCCTAAAGCCAAACAGAGACCTTTGGAGATCTACTGAGACTATTGAAACCCTTCCGCTTAATGAGGGGCAGGATCTGTCCCGCGGGGCGCTCCGTTGTTTTCCCGTTGCTCACCTGGCGGCCCGGAGCACCGGGAGGACCGGGGGGACCGGGTGCTCCAGGGGGACCCTACAACACCACCAAACAGAACGGGGAGGTGAGCGGGGAGGCGGTGTGAGCTGGAAGCTGCGCCTTACGTGGGGACAGCACCCACCTGGGGACCCGGCTGCGGCTGCCAGGATGTCCCAGTCCAGAGTCCTGGGGCTCCCTGGGGCCGAGAGAAAGGAGGGATGCTCGGTGGGATGGCACCGAGCTGTGGGGGGTGGCACGGGACCTGCGGCACTCACCGGCATCCCGGAGTGATTGGGGTCCTGGCGTGGGCTGGGGGGGCACGCGCATTCCCCAGGGTCCCCCTGCAGAAAGAGGGGGTGAGGGCAGAGGGGTGGAGGGCGGCAGAGGGGCAGCCCCATCCTCAGCGCAGCACCCGCTCACCTTCTCGCCCCGGGCGCCCTTCTCTCCCTGCAGGAAGGCACAGGTGGATGTCAGCAGGTGACCCCAGCCCCACTGTGCCCCCCCACCACGTCCCACACCTACCGGCATCCCGCTGGAGCCGGGCACCCCGGGGAGCCCCCGCTGCCCTGCGGGGCCCTGCGAGGAAGAGGAGCGTGAGGAAGCTCAGAGCCCAGCACCAAGAGGGCAGCGATGGCGATGTCCTCCCCAGGACTGCACTTACTGGTGGCCCAGTGACGCTGGTCCCCGGGGGCCCGGGGGGGCCCGTGGCACCTTTAATCCCTGGGGATCCCTGCAGAGAAAGGACAGCAGGAGCAGGGGGCACGGGTGGGCAGAGAGAGCTGGGGGGCAGCAGGGCACAGTGGCAGACCACTGCCAGAGCACGGGGACACGAGGCAGCACAGGGGGACACAGCTCCATACCTTGGCTCCTTTCTCTGCTGCCATTCCTGGGGGTCCCGGGGGTCCGGGTCGTCCCTGGGTGCAGGAGATGCTGTTAGCTCTCCCCACCCACCCCACCCGGCAGCGGTGACAGCACTGTCCCCGAGGCCACTCCAGAGCCAGGACCACACTGCCGCCATTCACACGGGAGCTGAGTGGGGGAGCTGTTGGCACCGTGGGGTGGGGAGCCCAGAACAACACTCACAGGGGTCCCGGGTGGTCCAGTGCTCCCGGGCTCTCCCTGGGAAAACAGAGAGGGAGAAAAGTGGCAGAGTTGCCTGGCACGGCACGGCACGGCACGGCACGGCACGGCGGGCACCCACCTGTGGTCCCGGCTTGCCAATGCCTGGTGGTCCCGGCTCGCCCTGCAGACACAAGGGGCAGTGAGCAGCATTGAGACCCCCCCGGTGCCCACCCCCACAGCCCCACTGACCTGCAGCCCCTTGAGCCCGGCGGGACCTCGGATCCCCGGCAGCCCCGGCTTCCCCTATAACACAGCAGGGTCAGCCCGGGCCCGGCGCGGGTGGGCTGCTGTGGGTGGGGGCACTCACGGCTCTGCCCGGCTGCCCGATGCCCGGAGCTCCCGGCTCCCCTTTGGCTCCGGGTTTTCCTGGGATGCCGATCACATCCGAGAAGTGTCCCTGCGGCGTGGGGCAGGACTCACAGGCATCTCCCTGCGGAGGAGGGGGGTGATGGGGTGGGGCGATGGGATGAGGGTCTCCTCCTGAGCCCCTCCAGCGAAGGGTCCTCACCTTCTCCCCTTTGGGGCCGGCCGGCCCCCTGACGCCCGGCTCACCCGACAGCCCTGGCAGTCCGTCCGTGCCCGGTGTGCCCGGGTCCCCGGGGCTGCCCATGTCCCCCTGGCAAAGAGAGAACAACGACTGGCACAGGGCGGGGAGCGCTGCCCGGCCCCACGGCCTGAGGGGTCCGCAGCCCCTGCTGCATCCCCACCCCACACCCTCTCACCTTCTGCCCTTTCTGGCCGGCATCACCGGGCTTGCCCTGTGGGAACGGAGGAACCGATGAGGACAGAGCAGCCCTGGGCCCCCAGTGGGTGTCCCTCACACGGGGGGCACTCACCGCTCTGCCGGGGGGACCGTCCCTGCCCGGCAGTCCAGGTACAGCCACCACTGTCGCTGCCCCTTCCAGTGCCTGTGGGGCTGGGGGACACTGCCCACACGGCTCACCCTGCAGGGGACAGGGCGCTCAGAGCCGGGGGGGGGAACTGACCCCCATTCCCAACCCAGGGCCCACCTGCATGGGGACACTCCGGGGACGTTGGGGACGCCGCAGCACTCACCTTCTCTCCTTTGAGCCCCCGCACACCCGGCTCACCCTTGCTCCCAGGGACCCCCTGCGATGGCAGAGATGAGCCCACAGAACTCATGGACCCCCACGAGCCCCCCACCTGCACCACACTCACAGGTCTGCCCGCGGGTCCCTCCTGGCCACCAGCTCCCTGCAACACAGCGGGGCCAGGGTCAGGGTCGGGTCAGGGTCAGGGTTGGGGTCAGGGTTGGGGTCAGGCAGTCACCCTGAGCCCATGGGATGGGCAGAAAGGGGGCTGTGGGGTCACCCACCTTCTCGCCCTTGATGCCAGCCAGCCCAGGGAGGATTGCTCTGTCCTGCTGAGCAGCACATGTGGTCACACACAGCCACGCCAGCGCAGGGATGGGGTCTCAGTGGGGCCGGGGGTCCCAGCCCCACGTACTCACCAGTGACCCCAGCTCGCCCTCGCGCCCCTCGGGGGGGTCCCGCAGCAGAGCAGCGAGGACACGGCTGTCACAGGACAGGCAGGAGTCCCCCTGCGAGGGGCACAGGGGGCTGTGGGGCTGCCTGTGGGGTGGGGAGAGGGCTGGCCCCACAGCAGGTCAAAGGGACGGTGGGACGGGGGGCAGCAGGATGGACACTCACCTTCTCCCCTTTGATCCCATTGATCCCGGGGTCTCCCTGGGAAGGAAAGAGATGAACTGCTGCTCAGCATCAGCACAGCCCAGCGCGCTCAGTCCTGCACCACCTACCCTGTCCCCTTTGGGTCCTGCAGGGCCGGGTCTGTCCTGGAGATGGAGAGAGGAGGAGGCAGCGTTAGAGCTGCAGACACGACCCCCCCTCATGCCGTCCCGGCAGCCCCCAGCCCAACTCACCGACACCCCGTCCTTGCCGGGTGCCCCGGGCTCCCCCCTGGGCCCGGGCTGCCCGGGGAGCCCCTCAGTGCTGAGCATCGCTGCGGGCAGAGCGGGGCACGGCTGGCACGGCTCCCCCTGCAAACAGGGACAGTGAGGCACAGCCCTGGGGTGGGGGGTCCCCAAGGGGCCTCGAGCAGCCCAGGAGAGGCACAGCCCCGTGCCCTGCACCCTGCGCCCACCTTGTCTCCTTTGGGTCCCAGGACACCACGTGGTCCCTGCGGGAGGAAGGCAGGGATGGCAATGGGGCACTGTGTTCCTGCAGCTCTGCCTGCACTCCAGGCAAGGCTGCAAGAGGGCACCATCCCGAACCCTCCTCGTGCCAGGGCTCGGATCCCAGCGTGGCTCCAGCCAAGCAGCCCCAGCCCCGCGCCAAGGAGCCCATCTGTGACCCCAGTTTGGCTCCACGTGCAGCGTTTGGTACTCACGGGCGTCCCAGGAGATCCGCCGGGTCCAGGAGCTCCCGAGCTGCCCTGGAGCCAGAGGTGGCAGAGCATGAGCCCGGCACGGTGGGAGCTGCAGCCCCTCAGCCCCATGCCCCCGACCCAGCATCCTACCCCCACCCTCTAGCTCCATAAATCAGGAGCTGGAACCCAGGTGAGGGGTTCTCACTCCCCAGAATGAGCCCGCAATGGGGCTACAGCACCACAACACAGCAGGAGAGGGTCCTGAGCCCCGCACCGACCCTCCAGGCAGGAGGAGGGGGTGGGCACCCCCATGCTCCCCACTCACCTTCTCTCCCTTTGCACCTGGGGGGCCACCAGGATCGCCCTGAAAAGCAGAGGATGGCATCAGCGACGTGGCAGCCGTGGGGCAGCATCCCCTCGCTGCCCCCCTGCAGCAGTGCCCGTGGCACGGTGTCCATACCGGTTTCCCCGGGAAGCCGATGCCCGGTGTGCCCGGTTTGCCCGGCGGCCCCGGCTCTCCCGCCAGCCCCTCGGGTCCCACGACGCCTGGGTCCCCCTGGAAGGGAAGGGGGGGTGTCCACGCTGGCATCGCTCCTGGCTGCCCCCCAGATGCCCCTGAGCCCACGTTTACCTTCTGGCCCTTGGGACCCACCACACAGATCTCCCCGGGTCGACCCTATGGGATGGGAGTGCATGGCGCAGGGTGGGCAGGTCCAGGGGTGCTGGTGCCCCACAGCCTGCCCCACAGCTGGCACTACTCACATCACGACCTGGGCGGCCTGGCTTGCCCTGGAGTCCACCGTCTCCCTTCTCACCCTTCTGGCCCTGTGGGACAGACAGACAGATGTCACCAGCGTCACCCCCCCCGGGCAGAGTTTTGTCCCCTGGGGCTCTGTCCCCACATCTGCAACGCCATTTCCTCACCTCCCCCAGCACCACCGCCCCACATCCCCCCAAGCAAAACCCTCGGGGTCCCTGCGTGCTCCCAGCCCCACAGTGGCACCCTCAGCTCCCAGCACCCATCCCCATGCCGTGCCCACCCGTCCCCGACCCCATCCTCACCTTCTGCCCATCAGCACCAGCCACTCCTGGCAGCCCCTGTGGGACACAGAGGGCAGTGTCAGCGGGACCCCCGGGCACACATCTCACAGAGGATGTGTGTGCAAATATTGACATCCCGCAGTGCAAACCCACCCGGGGCCCCGGCAGGAGCCACTGCCCCACTCACCCGCTCCCCGCGCTGCCCCTGCTCGCCCCGCGGCCCCTCTGCACACTGGGGACAGAAGGGATGAGGATGAGATGGGGTTGGAGATGGGGAAAAAGGGGTGTGTGGGGTGGGTCTCACCTGCACAGGGCCGCTGGGGTCCGTGCGCACACAGTCAGCGCCCTGCAGAGGGGAGGAGGTGGCTCAGAGCGGGACACAGCCCCTCAGCCCCATGGCAGCCCCATGGCATGGGGGGACAGTGGGGTCCCCACTGGGGACACTCACGCGGTCGCCTTTCTCCCCCTTGGTGCCGTGGGTGCCGGGCAGACCGCGCTCTCCCTTCAAACCCTGAGAGAGAGTGGGTGACGAGAGGTGACAGCGCTGCCCCGTGTGAGCCCCACATCGCTGTGTCTGGGGCACAGCCGGGGGATCCGCAGCCAAACCTGACAGGAGCTGTCCCGGGGGGGGCAAAGCTCCCAACCCACCTGGGGTCCTGGGGGACCGAGCGTCACCTACACAGAGGAGACAGAGGTGTCACAGTGCCCGGCACAGCCACCCGTGACACTGAACCCACAGCTCTGGGACACTCACGTTCGTTGGAGCCGTCTGCGGGGGACAGGGCGGGCACTGCAAGAGATGGAGAGGGCACCTGTACCCACAGCACCACGGGGACGTGTGGGGTGGGAAACGGGAAACCGAGGAAAGCACTGCAGCCCAGGGAGGGGGGGGAGGCAAGCACGTGGCCTGGCACAGGCTGTCCCCACGGCTTTGTGGCTGACCACAGCCCCTTAGAGCCGAAGCAACCACTTAAGCGCGATGCCATGGGGTGAGGAATACGTGGCTGAGGGCACCCAGGGTCCCCCCCCCGCCCCGGCGTCCCCCAGCCTCACCTCCTCGCTGGGCATCCCCTCGTAGCCCTGTGGGATGCAACACAGAGCAGAGGTGAGAAGGAGCGCCGTGCAGGCTCGGACCCCCCCGTGCCCCCCTGCCCACACCACGGGGCCCCCGTGCCCCCAGGGACGTGCAGTGGGATCCCACTGAGCCGGACAGGGCGGTGTGGGGATGGGGCACGGGCTGTGCTGGAGATGTTTCCCAGTTCTGCGGCCGCATGGAGGGAACAAAGAGGCCCTGAGCTGCGGTTGGGATCGCTCCAGCGGCCGCAGAGAGCAAATGGGGCCTCCGTTCCTGCTCGGGGGAGCAGACACGCCGCTTCCTGACAGCAGCTCTGGCAGAACCGCCCGAAGGAGGAGGAGGAGGAGGAGGAAGAGGAGCACGGGATGTGTGGGAGCGGGGCGGGGGGGCTGGGGGGGGCTGGGGGGGGCTCCCGCCCACACTCATCTCACCTTCCCCCCAAGGTCTCCCTTCAGGCTGCTCCTCTCCCTCGTTGGCTCCTGGGGAGAGAGCAGAGCACCCCGGGGTGACACCTCCACGTGCCCCTCCGGGGTACCACCCCACACACGCACCCTCCCCGCCCCACTCCGCTCAGGGTCGGCAGCCAGCAGCCCCCCCCACGCCCATCCCCCCACCCTCCCCAGCACTCCGTGCTCCCTCCCAGCTCTGCGTGCAGCGGAAAAAGTGATGCAGGGCTTTTCCAGGGCCCGGGTCCACGTGGCCGCGCGCTCACCGAGCCCGGCAGCTCCTCCACGCAGAAGCAGCGCGTGTACACGCGGCCCCGCGGCTGCGGGGACAGCTCGATGAGGTTACTGCTCTGCAGCAGCTCCGCCTGGCGCCGCGTTTTGGGCGCTTCGGGTTGGCACTGGGGGGAGAGAAGGGGACGCGGGGGGCTGTGAGCTGCCGCAGATGGGGGTCGGTGCACCGTGCTGCTGGCGGGGAGACGCTGGGGCATCCCCGACCCGGTGAGCCCCCGCGCGCAGCGCTCACCCCTCTGGCTGAGATCTCGCAGCAGCCCTCGTGCCGGGCCAGCTCTGCGTCGCAGTAGATGTGTGCCTGCTGCAGGTCAAACTGCAACACCACGGGACAGTGGGGTCGGCCACGGCGTCCCCGCCGCCAGACCCCACACCCGCAGCCCCGCGGGGACTCACCCGCACCGGGGTCCCACGCACGGCATCCAGCCCCAGGAAGGCGTTGCCCTCGGGGCTCAGCGCCCGCCGCGGTGCCAGCGGTTTGGAGGAGATGGAGCTGCAGTCCACGTGCAGGGACACGGCGCTGCTCTGCACGGCCACCGCCACTTTGTGCCACCGTCCGTCGAAGAGCGACGAGACGGAGCTCCCCGCAAAGACCGCGCTGAGCAGCGTGGCTCCCGGAGCCCTGGCCTGCAGCTCCAGGCTCTTCTCGGGGCCGTGCACGGACAGGGAGAGCTGGGACAGAGGGGGTACAGTGCTCGGGGACAGCACCTGGTGGAGCCCCGGCCCCACAGCCCACGGCCCCACACCGTACCTGGGGGTAGCCGTGGCGGTCGGTGACCTGGAAGAGGTACCACTGCTCCCCGGTGCTGTTCTTCTTCAGCAGCAAAGTGAGGATGAGGGTGAACTCGGGGGGCAGCCCGTGGGGGAACAGCTGCCTGCGGGAATGGGCATCAGTGGGGTCCGCGTGAGCTCTGTCCCCACCAGCACCGCATCCCCAGTGGCCCCCCGGGGCTGTCCCCACCGGGATGGGAGCGGCCCTGGGGGTCCCCACGCATCCTAGTGGGGCAGCACCCAGCAGCATTTATTGCTGCAGCATCTGGCTGCGTCCCTGTGCAGCCAGGAGCCCATCCCCGCCACCGAGAGCTGCGTGGGACGGACGCTCCCACGGAGGCGGTGCCCCACGCCGTCACTGCAGCTATTTGCTTTGGGCTGTGCTCAGATCCCAACCTCCACCACCACAGCAGCGATTTTCCAAACCACCGCTCTGGAGCGGGACCAGGGTGGCCGTGTGGGAGCGGGCTGTCCCCGCTGGGGGTGCGGGGCTGTCCTCGTTGGGCACCACGGAGCAGGGCCAGGGCAGGGGAGCACCCATGTGTACCCGGTGCTGGTGCCACCCCCCTGTCCTGACCATCCCCAGGAGCCATCTCCGGGCTGCAACAGACACCCAGCCAAGAGCAACACCAGCCTGCAGCCTCCAAAAGCCATCTAAGGACTCAGCAGCCCCGGCCGGGAGCTGGCTCTCCCTCACCCTAAAGCACCACTGAACCCCGAGCCCCCTCCCCACTGCCAACCTCAGGGAGCACAAAGCTCACCCCCTCCCTACGCTGCTCCCCGGGACTCCCACCCCATGGAGACGGGGCTTCTGGCCCCAGTGCCAGGGTGAGTTGGCACAGCTGGAGCCGGGATGCAGTGCAGACAGCGGGGCCGGGCTCTGCGAACCCACAGCCACCGCTCAGAGCCCGGGCAGTGCCTGCCAACTTCAGGACAGCGAACACAGAGCGTCCGCAGCGCAGCGGTTGTGTAAGGGCTGGCAGCATCCGAGCTGCCCACAGCGATGTACTTTCGAGGAGCGCGGGAGGGGCCGGGCACACTGCTGCGGGGCGTGGGGGAGCACCGTGGGGGGAGGGGAGGGGAGGGGGCCGCACTCACCGCGTGGGCTGCACCAGCGGCACCGCCCCCAGCCGCAGCAGCACCGTGCCCCGCGGGCCGCGCACTTTCTTGACGGAGGAGATCTTCAGCAGGTCGAAGCGCTTGATGAGGTTAAAGCCTGGGGAGGGGAGGTGGGGGGGGGAGGGCACCGCTGTGGGCACACAGCCCATCCCCACGGAGCCAGGCCCCCCTCACCGTGTCCTTACCCGTCACATTCTCGTACTTGTTCCCAACCAGGTCCTCGTCCCAGAGCCGTGGGCACGGTGTCCCTGCTCGGGCGCAGCAGCGTGTCAGCTCCACGCTCCCAAGGAGGGGCACCCACAGCCCCACACCCGGAGCCCCCACGGCAGCTCAGCCCCGGCTCCCCGTGGTGAGGTCACCGCGTGCGATGCCTTTCCCAGCCGCGCTTCGTCTCGCCCGTCCCCACGCCTGGAATCTCCATCAGGAGCTGGGCCCGGAGCCGCGGCCACCCAGCGTGGGGAGACGGCGTGCCGCGCGTCCCACTGCGGCCCCACAGCTGGAGGAGCGTGGGGTGGGTGCGAGGGCTGAGCAGCACCGAGGGGACGGGCAGGAAACGCCAGCGCTGAGACATCGCAGCATCACCCGCCGCCTCCGCGGGACGCATCCGGACGTCGGGAGGCACGGGATGGAGGCGGAGGGGCCATTGAAAGAGGGATTTGTTGCGTCCCCCACCTCCACCCCACAGCTTCTCCCCGACGCTGCCCACTCGCTCGCGCTGTGGGGCCGCTGCTGGTGCACGTTGTGCCGCGTGGCCCCGGCTGTGCCATGGGGTGCAGCCCCCGTGCCCCCCACCAGGACGAGCACCGCTCCACCCCCACAGGGACTGATGTACCCACGGCCTCGCTGCCAGCAGCTCCTCCCCCCATCCGCCCCACGCGCAGCGGGGGACACCACAGGGGACCCCCAGTGCTCCCCAGCACACGGGGACAGCCTCGTGCCCCCCTTCTTTCCGCACCCCGGGACCAAACCCTCTCCCACTTTGCCCCCAGAGCCGTGCAGCCCCACTCGGATGGAGCGTCCAGCTGGCAGCCAGCGCCCACAGCCTGCTCCCCCTGCGGGGTGTCCCCAGTGCTGCGGGGTGACGTGGGTGGGACGGGGTGTCCCCGGCCTGCTGGCACTGCTCTCGTTGGCCCCGGGCCCTCCTGGGATGCTGAGCAAAGCCCCACATCCCGCGCAGTCAGCACGGGGAGCACACAGCCCGCCCTGCTGCCAGCGGCACCGGCACGTGGGGGCCTGGCATGGTTCATGGTGACCCCCAGCTGCCTCTGCCCCACACTTCGTGGCTCTGGCATTGCTCTCTCATCCCCTCCTTGAGGACCCAGGGACAGCTGAGGAGGGATGGGAGCGTCCTGGGGGTGCAGACCCCATGTCCCCGCTCCCTGTGCCCCTTACCTTCCTTTGCTGGCTTCTCCGTCCCATCGCAGGCGCTGATGAGCCCCACCAGGACGAGGGCCCAGAGAACCCTCATGGTGCCCACGGCAGCAGCTCGGGGCCGACTGGGCCGCCTGCAGGTGGGAGATGGGGGGTCAGGAGGGCGGGCGTTGGGCCCTGGCTGTGCCCCACGCTGGGAAGCTGCCTGCGTGCCACCAGCACAGCCCCACACGGCCACAGCTCCCGCAGCCTTTGGGGTTGCACTGAGACCCCCATCCACTGCTGGACCCCCCCACCCAGACTTCACATTCAGGCTTGTGACCCAACCCATCAACCCCAGCATCCAGACACACCCCAAAGTCAGAGTGAGGACCCCCCCGAGCCCCACGTGCTTCCTGCTGAGGACCCCAGAGGAGCTCTCAGTTCATCCTCTGCCACTTCCCGGACCCACGTGGATCCCTGGAGCGGTCCAAAGCCCCTCGGGTCACCACGACCTGACCCCCCCGCCCGCTTCCTGCCACGAAGCAACGCAGCGAAGCAGAGCAAGTCTGCAGCCCCACTCCCCACTGCCGGGTGGGACACACACTGCCGCACACGGGACCCCCCAGACCCCACCCCCCCTTCATACCGCTTCGCTGCTGCTCCCCCCCCCGGGCTCTGCTGTAGCCGCACTCTCCCTCGTAGCCCTGCACTCCAACCTCAGCGCGACCCTCCACCGCCGCCGCACCCCGGCTCTGCCGCCCTCAGACCCCAACTCCGTAACACCACATCCCAACTTCATGACGCTGCACCCCGACCCCGGACCCCCGCACCCCGACTGCACACCCCAGCAGCCCGGTCCCGCTCCCCGTTCCCGGGACACGGGCTCTGTACGGACAGGTCCCGGTTCCCCCCCCCCCCCGCCCGCTGTCCGGAGCTCACCTGCCGGGCTCGGTGCGGCTCGGGCCGGGCGCTGAGCTCCGGGTGCTGCGCTCCGTCCGTCCGTCCGTCCCCGCCTTCCCCGCCTCCCTCCGGGGGGGCCCGAGCCACCCCCGGCCGCTGCCCGCCCTCCTCCTCCCCTGCACGGGGTGGGGGTGGGACAGAGCTGCCGCCCTCCTTCGCCTCTCTTCCTCCTCCTCTTCCTCCTCTCCTTCCCGTCCGGGCCGCCCCCACTTGGGGGTCCCGCCCTCCGTCCCCTTCCCATCCCCCCGAGGTGTCCTGGGGGAGCGAGACCCTCGCCCTGCTCCTGGGGAGCGGCTCCTCGTTCCCGCGGGGGCACAGAGGGGACACTGTGCCGTGGGAGGGCACTGGAGCACAGAGTGGGCACTGGGACAGCGGGGACGTGGGGACACTGGGGCGCAGAGGGTGACCCCGCTGCAGGCACCGGTGGCAGCTGTCACAGCCCCGCAAAGCGGCGGTGCGGGGAGCAGGGACCCTCCGGGGACGCCCCTCTCTGCTCACGGGACGGAGCACGCAGCGGCCAACCCCACGAGGCAGCCACCGCCCCACGCGGGATGGATCCCCACGGGGCAAATCAGCGCCGGGATCCCCCGCGTCCCCCCCTGCTCGACCGCCTTCCTCCCAAACGAGGATGAATCTATTTACACTGAAGCTTTACAAACTCGCGTTAGGGACGCATGCATCTCAATAAACGCGCTCTAATTAACAACTGATCTTTATTCGGCCCGCACTCAATAATCCGTCCGGGGCAGCGCTGCTGCCGGAGCCGTCCCCCCCCCCCCCGACCCCCCCGAGCTGCAGCGACAGAGCGCTGCTCCGTCCATCTGCCCACCGCAGCAATTAAGGCTAATTAAAGCGAGCGGCTGCGAAACTTTCATCATAGCGGGCGATCATTCACCCCGAGCTGCTCGCTTCGCGGAGCCGCGGCCCTTCCTCCCGTGGTGCTGACACGGCTGTGGGTCGTGGGGGTCGCAGCCGTCCCCACGCTGCTCCCACCCGTGCCTCAGTTTCCCCGCTCCGTTTGGTTGCTGAGCGCGGTGCGTTGGGAGCGTGGGCACACCGCAGGGGCAGGGGGCTGCGTCCTGCCCCCCAGCTATGGGGCGGGCTCCGGGCCGGCTTTTTGCCCCCCTCCGTGGGGCCGGCAGCCTCGAGCTCCGCCGAGAGAGCTGAATATCCCCCCCAGCTCCGGAGTGAGGATGGGGAGAGCCGGGACAGCAAACAGCGGCGGCCAAGAAAGCCGAGCCGGGATGGAGAACTTCGGCTCCGACGGAGCTCCGCGCGGCGCTGCGTCGTCCCCGCGGGGTCCCCGCCTCCACGCCCACTCGTGCCAGCGCGGAATTCCTGCGGCGCGGATCCCGGCCCCGGGAGCTGCAGCTTTGTCTCTTCTGTTGGAAACGCTTCGCCAGCGACAGAGAGAGAAAGGGGGGGGGGGGGGGGGGGGGGAAGCATCCCGTGCCGTCCGCTCGGCGTCTCAGCGCTTTCCCCATCGTTTCCGCCCCCCCAAAACCCAACGCTTTTTGGCACACATCGTTGTGGGGGCTCTCCAGCGCTGTGCCCCCCAAGCACCGCTCCCACACTGCGCGTCCATCGCGGCCGGAGACCCCCACGCCCCACCCCTACACAACCACAAACCACCAACCCATCCCCCCCCCCCCCCCCCCGCGATCCCGCTCCGTTCCCTCACCCATATGGCGTCTCCATGAGTAATCAGAGCTGCTAATTGCCACCAGCTGCCCAGGAGTGCTGCTGCGTGGGGCTGGGAAGGGAAAGACGGGACCCGGAGCTGGCCCCAAAGTTTGGGCCGGGCTGGATGTGGGGACGCGGTGACGGCAGTCAGCGATGAGCAGCGTGCCCTGGGGAGCAGCGAGCAGTGCCCCCATCCCGCGGCACTGCCCTGGGAAGCGCGGCTGCAGTCCCCGCGCGTGGTCCCCATGTGTTGCACAACTGGGGCTGGCCCCGCTCCCAGCACGCAACCTGCGGCCCCCACCCCGAACCGGTCCGCGCTGGGCCGAGCTGGGCCGTGCCGTGCTCAGTGGGACGGCCAAGGGATGGGGACAGGGCTGTGCTCCGGGGTCACATCCTGCCCGCGTGCCTCTGTCCCCATGGGGGTGCGTCTCCAGGAGCAGTGAGCTGCGTGGGGTCAAAGTGAGGGTCTGTCCGTGCCAGCTCCAGCGCAGGGTCACCCCCTCCCGTGGGCGCAGACGCTGTGAGGTCACTGAGGGGACCAATCCCTCCCCACCGTGCCATGTGGGTGGCAGCCGGCAGCACCCAAAGGGTCCATTCCTCCGGCACAGCCACGAGTGTGGGTCCCACCTCTGCTCCCCCCCCCCCAAATCCGCGCCCTGGGCACCAACTAACTCCAAAGTTACTCATTTGCTTGTGGACTAATTACCGTGCCGTTCACCCCTCCCAGCTCCTGCACTCATCAGGGCGAGCTCAGCCCCACTCAGGATCCGTGCATAGGGCACAGCCCGAGGTGTGGGGGACAGCAGTGCTGGGACAGGCACGTCCCCCCCCCGGGTGCCACCTCCGTCCCTTTGGTGGCACTCGAAGCACCACGTGGCGGCCCCACGGCACCACAGAGAGTGAACTTTTATTTCCAACAACGACAGCACCTGCCCCGTGGGGTGGGGACGGTGGGGACGGCTTGGAAGGGGGGGGGGGGGGGGGCGGCCACGGGGCGAGGGCGCCCGGCCACGGGACCACCACCCGGCGTGGGGGGGGGGGGCGTGGGGTGCCCGGGGCCGCCGCGCGCGTGCACACGGTGCACTGCGTGAAGAAACATCCCGGTAGAAAAGAACGGAGATGCCAGGGCCTGGGCGGCCGGTCCTGCCCGGGGGGGGGGGGGCAGGGAGGGTGCGCGCGTGATCGGTGGGTGAGCGTGGGGTGCGCGGTCCTCCCGCAGGGATGGCTCCGACGGATGGGACCCCCCCCCCGGGCACGGAGGAGGACGGAGTAACGCAGCGTCCGAGCTGGTGCTGCGCGGGGCTCACACCTCCGTCTGGAAGTCCCCGTCGGCCGCATCCAGACCGGCGCAGGGCCCCTCCCAGTCCGCGCAGCGCAGCTCCAGGCGGTCCCGGTGTGCGCTGGGCAGCGAGCCCAGGGTCATCGCCTTGAACGTGCTCCAGGGCTTGGGCGGTGCGGCCGGCGGCTGCGGGTCCTCGGGGCCGGCCGTGTCCTGTGGGGCGAGCGGGGCTGCAGCGCGTGGCACTGCACAGCTCCGGCCCCACGGCGGGCGCAGCCGCCCCGCTCCATGCGGCCCCGACATCCCCACGCAGCCCCGTCCCCACGCAGCCCCCCCACGCAGTCCCCGCACTTACAGCGGCCGCGCTCTTCTCCCCACCCCCTGATGAGACGCTCCATCGCTTTTCTCGCTGCACAAAGAGGCGGTGCTCAGCTCCGCAGCCCCGGGCCCCACATCCCCCACAGTGCCCCGTCCCACCGGAGCCCGGGGGCTCACCTTGACGGTGCCGGCAGCCGGCGCCCGGTACCGGTCCAGCGTGTGGAACTTCTGGTTGAGCTCGTGGTAGAGCTCGGAGTGACGCTTCCGCGTGTGCATCACCTTCTGCGGGGCAGAGCGGAGCCCTCAGCACCCCCACACCCACGGGGGGGGGCGGGGGCACAGCCACGTGGGGACAGCCGCGAGCACCGCCCCCTCCCACCCATTGCTGCGGACCCCCTGCCCCATCGGCCCCACACGGCACAGCCGAGGGTCCCCACCCCACAGCCACCGCTCACCTCGAAATCCAGGTCGGAGTACCGCAGCCTCTTCCTCTGGCGGGGGATGCGCGGAGCAGCGGGGAACAGAGGGATGAGAACAGGGGGAGGTTTTTGCAGGACAAGGCAGAGCCCTGGGGGCCACGCAGCCACCCCCCCCCAGCAGGGAGCACGGGAACAGGGCAGCACCGCAGCCCTCGGCACACACAGACAACCCTCTCCCCAGCCCCCCCGGCCCCTCCCTCGCCCCCCGCTCACCTCCAGGGACCCCACTTTCATGGCGGAGCCGGGCACGGTGCGCGGCATAGTGCGGCTGCGCTCCGACAGCTCCGACGCCAGGATCTGCCGCACCGTGGGGTGCTGCTTGAACTGCAGCCCGTACGGATGCTTCACCGCCCCGTAGGGCTGGCTCAGGTTCACGCTGACGTGCTCCACCGAGACGAAGCCGGGGTAGGAATCCCCCTCCCCCGCCCCGGTGGGACGGGGGGTCCCTTCCTCGGTGCTGGGACCCTCCTCGCGCTGGAAGGGCTGCAGGCTGCGGCGCGGCAGCACCATATAATCGCTCTCCCTCGGCGGCTCCCGCAGCCAGCCGTACTCCAGGGGCCGCAGGCTGCTCTCGGTGCACAGGTACACGGGACCCTGTGTCTCCAGCTGCGCTGGTGGCTCCCCCAGCTCCAAACCCGCCACCACGTTGGGCGTCATCTTGGGCACCTGCACCAGGATGCTGGCGGTGGGGATGTTGCCCGGCAGGCTGGAGAAGCCCAGGTTGCCCTCTGAGCTGGTGTTGAGTTTGGGGTCTTCGTCGCCGTCCAGAGAGATGCGAGACAAAGTGCCGGTGATGGTGGCGGGGTTGCAGGTGTTCACCTCTTTGAAGAGCACTGCGGGCAGGCAGAGGGTCGGAGGGGGTCCTCTCAGAGGGGGGGACAAGGAGCAAGCCCCCAGACCCCGTGCGCTGGCGTCGTGAGGGCACCACGCCCACCCCATGGCACAGCAATGTCCCCCGCCCCAGCGCACGGCACAGGGGAGCCCTCACCTGTCTGACACGCCAGGTCAACATCCTTTTCAAAATCTGTCTATAAAAACACAGAAAGAGGGGGAAAGGGAAAGGGAAAGAGAGAGGAGGGAGAGAGGTGGGGGAGTGAATGCATCTTGGGGACCCGTGGGGCACACGGGGGTCCCTGCCCGCCCCACACCGCTCACCCCTCCGCGCTCACCAGGATCTGCACCTGCCCGTTCTTGCAGGAGTCGGGTGAGTTTTCATTCTCCTCGCTCCTGCACACCCCTATCTGACACTTCACCACGTCCTGGACCTGCAGGGACACAGCCGGTGATGGGGGTCCCCTGCGGGCGGCGGGGTGCCCCCGCGCCCCCGGCCCACCTCTCGGCGCAGGAAGCCGTGCACGGTGATGATGACGAAGCCCTGGACGGAGTTGAAGACGGCGAAGAGGACCTGGAAGAGGATGGAGCGCCGGTCGGTCATGGCGAGCACGGCCGACATCCAGGTCAGCGCCAGCAGGGGAAGGACCACGCAGGAGCTCCACAGCGATGCCCTGGGGCAGGGAGAGAGGGCGGGGGGTGAGCCCACCGGTGGGGTGCACCCACGCAGCCCCGAGCCCCCCCACTGCTCCCCAGGGCTGCCCACGTGTGCAGCATCTGAGCACTCCCCCGGGGTCCCCTCCTGGCCCGTTGTCCCCAGTCCGGTGCTGGGTGAGTGCTGGTGGCATCACCCACGTGAGGGTGAGGGTCCCAGGGTTCTCCCCCAGAACAAAGGGCAGTTTTGGGTACCGCCTTTTGGGGCGGCATCCCCTGCAGCAGGGACGTCAGCTGGAGGGGAGTCCCACCAGCACCCGGGGGGGGGGCTCAGCACCAGAAAAGGGCTCCCGTGCTGCCCACCCCGATGCCCCCACCCCGAGCAGGAGGAGCAGAGCCCCTGTGCCCCGACCCCGGCGATGAGGTGACGGCAGAAGCCATGCCATGCGGGGGGATGGCTGCGGGGGGCACGCGACCCCGCGCCCGGGGCCGCCCCGAGCACACAGCCTGGTCCCACACCCCATCCCTGACCCCACGGGGGTGCCCAGTGCCCACCCCACGTACGGACCCCCCCCCCTCCTCCCACCCCGGTACAGGCTGTGCTCGGGGTGGGGGCGCAGCGGGCGCGTGGCGGGCACTAACATGGCACTGCTGGCGGTGGCGGAGGTCATGGCCGCGCTGGACACCACGCCGCACTTGGTGCATTTCAGCAGCAGGCTGCCACAGGGGGGGGGCTTCGAGCTACGTGCCCACCACCCCCCGGGCACCCCGCGGCCAGGACAGGGCCACGCGGGGCGGGCAGGCGGGGGCAGCAAGGGGGGGGGGACAGCGGGAGGGACGGACGGATGGATGGATGGACATGGGCAGAAAGCAAATGGAAGGAGAAAGAGAAAGAGAAAGAGGGTTAGTTGGGGCAGCAGAGCCATTAATGGTTTGCAGCGGTGGCCGAGCGGCAGCGGGGGGGGGTCCACAGCCCCTCTCCTTGGGGTGACAGCCCCCTCCCCATGCGCTGCCCCCCACAGCCTCCAGCGAAAGAGCTGCCCCAGCTTCTGTCCCCCTTCCCGCTGGTGTGATGAGCTCTGTCCCATGCTCAGCCCACGCCCGTGAGCCCCCACAGCCCCCACCCCACAGCGGGGCAGGGGGCTCCGCACCGGCCCCACACGGCCCCACCAGGCTCAGGGCACTCACCCAGCTCGCTGCTTTTTGGACTTATCTGAAATGCCATCGCGGGACATGAGCTTGTTGAAGACGATGATGCCCACCAGCATGTTCACCTTGGGGGGAGCGGAGCTGGGGTTAGGGCACCGCGGCCCCCACAACACGGAGGGTCTGGGGTCCGAGGGGGTCCGTCCTACCAGCACAATGACGGCTGCAGGTCCCACGAAGGCGTAGAGCAAACCGCCCTCCAGCGAGAGCCAGCAGCTGCGGGGACCGGGGGGTCAGGGGCGTGGGGAGGGGACGCCCCCCCACCCGCTCCCCATCCCCACCCCCAGCTTGGCGTGCCCCCCATCCCCACGTACTAGCTCGATGTCCCGTAGCCTTTGGTCCGTGTGAAGCCAACAGAGACAGCGACCACGAGGGCTGGCAAACCTGGGGTGGGAGGGAGGGCCGAGCTGGGGGGGGGGGGCAGCGCTGCACTCCCTGGCGCCTCCACGACAGCCCCGACGGGTGCGGACGGGGACCGGGGCCACAGCTATGGGACCGCACCCCGGGGCGGGGGCCACGCTGCTCTCCGCCAATCCCGCAGGGACCCCGGTGCCCACCCTCCGTCCCCAGCAGCCCTTACCCCATCCCAGGCACAGGAAGCGTTTCCTGACCAGGCGCGTCCGGATGCGGCCGATCACCGCCAGGTACGACTGCCAGGCCTCGGTCAGCACCCAGCAGAAGGACGAGAGGAAGAAGAAGTGGAGGAAGGCGGCCGTCATGGTGCACACCCCCTGCGGGGACACGGGGACGCTGAGGGCGGTGAACGTCCCCCAGAGCGTTTAATCCTGAGATTGAGTTCATCCCAACGCGGTGTGGGAGCCGGGGGTGGGACGCGGCGCGGTGCCCACCTTGCTCAGCATCTGGGACTGCCCCACCAGGATGAGGACGTTGGAGGCCAGGATGGAGACGCAGAAGTTGAGCAGGATGATGGAGCGCTCCGATTTGATGAACCTGGGGGGCAGAGAGGCTGGGGGGGTTGGACTGCCCCCTCCCTGCCCCCTCCCTGCCCCCTCCCTGCCCCCTCCCTGCCCCCTCCCTGCCCCATCCCATGTCCCTAAAGCACTGCTGGCGCTGCCCTGACCCCACAGGGCCCACCCTAACCCAATCTCACCACAGTCAACCCCTTCCCCGCGTGGTATCCCATTGAGCCGACCCCACAGCTCACACTGTGCCCCCTTTTCCAGCCCCACTCCCCACCCCTCTCACGCTTCGGGTGCCCCCCGCTGCCCCCACCCCCTGCACTCTCACCTCCAGAACGCAGCGTAGATCACCAGCAGGGTCAGCAGGGCCACGCAGGACACGGCGCAGCCGATCATCAGCGGCACCGACGGGCTGCCCGAGGGGTCCATGGCCTGGCGGGGAAAGGGGGCGAAGCTGAGTGCAGCCCCCCTGTGGCAGCTCCCTGCTTGGACCCCTCTGCCCCCACTGGGGACCCCCCGTGTGGGTGGGCGGTGGCAATGATGCAGCCAGGGCACCTTCCCGGGGACCCGTGCCCATCTCCATGCCAACGAGGGATGTGGGCAGAATAGCAATGGGGCGGGGGCCCTACACCAGGGGGGCTGAGACCCCTCCCCTACACAGAGCCCTGCAGCACCCTGCACCCAAGCGCATCCTCGGGGCTCCGGGACCCCAAACAGGGAGGACCCCCCCCGGCTCTGACATCCCCCAGTGCACACCCGCTCGGATCCACGGCCACAACCCCTCCCCATCCCCCCCCCCAGGACCCCCACTCCACCCCACAGCGCTCCCGTTGCCACCCGCTGCCCCCACCCCACCCGCTGCCCCCTACCAGGTCTCTGGGCAGCTGCGCGAGGATGGCGAAGGTGGCGAGCCGGCGGCACTGGCACTTGGTGTGCGCCGGGAGGGTCTCCAGGGTTTGGCAGCTCTCCGTGTCCCAGTTTCCCAAGCCAGCATCGCTGATTAATGGGACAGCGTGAGAGGGAGAGAGCAATTTGAAGCGATCAGACCTCCAGCCCCTCGCAGCTCCGCGTTAACCCTTCGCTCGGCCCCGCAGAGTGGCACCAAGTGCTGATACCCCAAAAGACGGCGGGGGGGGGCAGCCAGGCAGAGGGGTTCAGGCCTGGGGGGTGGGCATGGGCAGTCCTGGGGGTCCCCAGTGCCCTGTGCAGGAACGTGCCCTCTGCAAACCCAAATTCTGGGGGGGAAAAGCTCCCCCTCTGCGACTGCGGGGCCACCCCCTGCGAGGGGCAGTGCTGGGACGGGGAGCCCACGCTTATAGGGCACAAGGGACCGAGCCGTGGGGCTGCAGCACAGCTGGGAACACGCATCCCCACACCGAGCTGAGACCTGCCACACTCATCACAGCCACAGCCGTCACCGCAGGGCACCTCCGGGCAGCACCAGTCCCCAGCACCAGTCCCCCCAGTGGGGCTGTCCCGGCCCCAGGGACACGGAGGCGCAGAGCACCCAGGGGTGCTGTCCCTGACCCCCCGGCGCAGCCCCCCCTCGCCGTGCCCTACTTTCCCTCTGTGCTGTCACGGCAGTGAGCGCGGCGCTCACAGATTGCATCTGGCAGGCTGCGGGCATCTGTCTGCAGAAACAAACCGATACCCACACCCGCAAAATGATCCCACAGCCGAGGGGGGTGGCACCGACCCCAACCCCACGGAGCCACCACGGCCACGGGGACAGCACCTCCCCCCCCGCACCCCACCCCCACCCCCACGCCCCACTCACGTCCTCGAGTAGTCCCAGGTGACGCACTGCGGGTGGGACGTGCCCTGTGGGATGATGGATGGACGGGTGGGTCCCGGCCCCACATCGGAGCGATGGGGCAGGAGTGGGGCGGGGGGGGGGGGGGACACTCACATTGATGATGTGGGAGAGCTCCACCAGCACGAGGGGCTCCGAGGGCCTGGTGGGTGGGCGCACCGTCACCATCAGCACTTTGGAGGTGACGGCCAGCGGGGTCCTGCGGGGAGGAGGCAGCTGTGGTGGGGACACGGGGGGACACGGGGGGACACGGGGGGACACGGGGGGCAGCCCCACTCACCTGGGGGGGGGCAGGATGAGTCCCAGCGTGCGGTACAGCACGGCCCCGATGACAAAGTGGGACGACTCGTCCAGCTCTGCAGAGGGGACAGAGAGCAGTGCTGCAGCGCAGAGCCGCTGCCTGGCACACGCGTGTGCACTCCTGCACGTGTACACACACACACACACAGAGCCAGGGATGCACGTTCTCACACGTGCACACACACACATGTCCACGCACAAAGAGCCAAGTGCACGCTCACATGTGCACGCTCATACCCCCAGGCCCGCACACGGATGCGTGTGCTCACCCCCGTGCACACGCGTGCACACTCGCGTGCCCCGTACCGGCGGAGGCGAGGCTCAGCACCTCCCTGGGGATGAACAGCTTGTCCTCGGAGCTGCGTGCCCAGTCCTTCATGCCCCGGCGGCCCTTCATGGGGAAGTTGATGTCGCTGGACACGGCGGACACGGGCTCACGCTGGATGCTGATCACTGCGGGCACAGCGGGGTCACCCCGGGACCCCCACCCCCACCCCCCCCCACCCCCGCCCCCCCACCCCCGCCCCCTGCTGCTCACCCAGGTTGTCAGTGACGATCAGGGAGCTCTGGAACGCCTTCAGCGCGTCCCCCACCAGGTGGATGAAGTCCTCCACCACCTTCATGAGGTGCACGGAGCCGGGGGAGACCTGCGGGCAGCGGGCAGCTCCGGGAGCGGCCCCCCCGCGGGACAACACGGGGGCACCGTGGGGACAACGTGGGGCATTGTGGGGATATCGTCAGGACATGGTGAGGGCACCGTGGGGACACTGTGAGGACATCAGTGGGACATTGCGGGGACACCGCGGGGTCGCCATGGGGATACTGTGGGGAGATCGTGGAGACACCGCTGGGAAAATGTTGGTACATCATAGGGACACCGTGGGAACACCATGGGAATACCGCAGGGGGCACTGTGGGGACACCACTGGGACATCATGGAGACATTGTGGGGACACTGTAGGAATACCTTAGGATGCTCTATGGGGACACCGTGGGGACACCGTGGCCACGCTGCTCACCTGCTGCGCGTCCTCCCACTTGTCCCTGTTCTCCGCATCCACCATGTAGCTCACCACCTGGAAGAAGCGCTGCGGGGACGGGGCTCAGCGGCGCCGGGGACCACCACCACCACCACCACCCCCTCCCCACGGTGTCCCACGCGTCCCCGTCCCGCTACCTGCACGTCCTCGGAGGACGGGATGTACGTGGCCCTCTTGAAGGTGTCGGTGACGTTGCGCAGGATCTCGACGGAGAAGAGCAGGTCCCCGCTGTAGTAGCTCTTGCGGGCCATGAGCTCCAGCAGGCTGCGCACCACCTGCGACATGCCCTCGCCCGCCAGCACCCGCTGCCCCTTGGCCAGGTGCTCCCGCAGCTGGATCAGGGAGAGGGCGGGGACAGCGGCGTCACACCGGGCCGGAGCTAATCAGATTAATTAGGAGAGCAGCAGGAAAAGGGGGCGGGGGGGTCTTCCCCGTGCCAAGAGCCGCTTTGTGAGGACACGGCGAGCGCGGGGTCCCCTTCTGGATGCAGGATGGTGCTCTCCTTCCCCACCCGCCTCGGTTTCCCCACCCGGTTACCCACGGGGCAGTGAAATAACCGCCCTGAGCAGCGGGAAGAGCACTAACGGGACCCCCACCCCACACAGGGACAGCAGGGGACAGGGGCTGGGGACCCACGGGGGCAGGGGACGGAGCGTGCACCTACTGAGAGATGCAAGTATCGGTACTCGTGGGAGATGCAGCGGGCGAAGCTGGGCACGCCCCAGTACGCGACCCCGTGGGGGTTCAGCAGGCAGCGGCGGCTGGCGGACCCTGCGTGGAAAACGAGGGCGGGGGGCTCAACAGCAGCACCCCCAGGGATGGGGGGTGGGGGGCTGCCCACCCCGCGCCCCTCACCTGTGGCGTTGGGGGGACACCTGTTGTAGATGACGTCCCCGGCAGCGGTTTTCTTCCAGGTCATCAGCATGACGTTCTCGTCCTTGCACATCTCGTGGTACGCTGTGGGGCACGAAGGGGGTCAGCCGCAGCCCCGGCCCCGGGGTGGGCGCTGGGGGCTGCCCCATACCTGGGCACTTCTTCTCATTGCAGGTCTTCACCTCCTCGCCCGTGCCCTCGCAGGGGTAGCCCTGCACGCCGATGCCCTCGCACATGCGGAAGCGGCGCTGCCAGCCCGTGTCACACGTCTTGGAGCAGAGGCTCCAGTGGTTCCAGGGGCCCCATTTGCTGTCGGCTGTGGGGACAGGGACACCGTGGGGGCCCCGGGGTGCTGAGCACGGCAAGCGACGCAGTGCCGCGTGGGGACGGGGACGGGGATGGGGCAGGGCTGCTGTGCTGCGGATCGAGAGCTCCGTGGGGCATTTGATCCCCAGAATCCATAACTTAAATCTCTTTCCAATGAGAGAATCGTCCCCGATCTGCACAGCTGCCGTCACTGCCGGCAGCACAAGGGCGCCCTGCAGAGCTGCCCCCACCCTACAGCCCCTCCCTCCACACCTGCAGCTGGTGCAAGGGGAGATGAAGGACGGGAGGAGGGCGGGAGGGACGGGACGAGGCCTTCAGCCCCACGTCCCCATTCCTGATCCCGAGGACCCTGTGGGGCATTGGGATGGGGGCGGATCTCGGTCCCACCGTAGTGCGCTGTGCACCGGGTACCGATGGGTACCCAGCACGGTGCAAGGAGCAGCAGGGACATGAGCACGGAGACATCTCCTCCAGGAGGGAGCAACCTGTGTGAGGTGGGCAGCTGCTGCCCCCCAGCATCGCTCTCTGCTCCTGCTCCCCATGAACCCACACCCACATCAGCGGCCCCACAAGCGTGCCAGCGCATCACCAACAGCGACACCGCAGAAGCATGAAGGCAGAATCACACCCTCCCTCCCAGACCCCCCCAAACACACGGAGCCTTACTGGGACACACGGGGTTGGAGCACTCGCGGGCATCGGCGTGGGCCCCCCGGCACTCCCCCCATCCGTGGGCCGACACGCTGCACTTGCGCGTGCGCTGCTGAGTGCCATTGGCGCAGGTGACGGAGCAGCGGCTCCAGGCGCCCCATTCCAACCACTGCCCTTCCACTGCGGGGACAAAGTGACAGAGCCGGGTCAGTCCCTGCACACCAGCAGCCCCTGCTGCCCACCGCCCGCCCCGCGCCCCGCGTGCAACGGCTCCGACCTCGCCACACCGAGCTGGCATCACCGGGCTGCGCTCTGTCCGGGGTACGGCCACCGGGAACCCCAAACCCCACAGCACCGCTCCTCCAGCACAGCAGTGCCCCTGCACCACGAGCCCTGACAGACTCCTGCACTCCGGGTGACAAAAGCCACCGCGAGCAGCGGGGACGCAGCCCCGTGGGGTGAGGCTGGGTGCACACTGTGCACCCCGTGCTCCCCCTGCGTCACTGCAGCGCACGTGGAGTGTCCCCGCAGCCCACGGCCCCGACACAGTGGGGAACGCACACAGCCAGAGCGTCTGCTGCCTCCTGCACCTCCCTGCTGCCCCACGTTGTCCCCGTGCCACCCCAGGTGCCAGCACGCCCCGGGGATGGCTCCTTGTGCCCGCGGGGGCTCCGGGCCCTGCAGCGCGGCTGGCTCTCCGTGGGGACCCCTGCGTGGGTGCATCTCTGTGTCCCCACGCTGCCCCACGTCCCCGTGGCTGCCATGCCTGAACCTCACACCACTGCAGCCCCTGCACCGGGAGCACAGCCCTCACCCACAGCTCTTTTCCTGGCTGTCCCAGGGCTGGGGACACGGAGCAGGGGGAGAGGGGAGGGGTACTGACCCGGGCAGGTCGCGATACTGCAGGGCTTGGCCTGCAGCTCGGGGCCCTCGCAGGCTTTCCCTCCGCGCTGCGGGGCCACACACCGCCGCGTCCTGGTCCTGGCCCCTCGCCCGCAGGTCACCGAGCACAGACTCCACGGGGACCACTCCTCCCATGCGCCGTGAACTGCAACACAGCACAGGGCCATCACGGCACGCCCGACCCGCAGGCTGCAGCCTCCCTGCGTGCCCTCCTCCCGGCGCCGAGGGGTCCTGGCCGTCACAGACCCCTCGTGCCCGGGGGCACTGCTGGGCACGGCCCCGCGGCGTCAGCCGCACCTTCCCTGCCTCCGTGCCCTATCAGCCCGAGCAGGCAGCAGCGATGCCCCGCGGCTCCCTGCCCTGCTCCAGCCTCCCTGCTGGGATCCCGTCGGTGTGTGCACCCCGCGCCCGCTCAGCCTGGCACCGCGACTTGTGTGCAGCCCCTTCCCCACGCTAATCACACGAGCTCAGCTCATCTGGAAACAGCCCGGGACCACGCAGCTCCCCAGGCGTCCTCAGGGATGCGCTGTGAGCTGAGATGTCCCCATCAGCCCCCGCACCCACGGGAGCACCCACGTGTCACGGAGCGCACAGCCTGCGTGCTGCAGCCACGCTGCTCCCCACGGCCCCACGGGAGACACACAGTGCTCAGCAGGCATCCATCCTGCTGCTCCTGCCCACAGCCCATAGCACAGCTCGCTGCCTCCTGCCCTGCACAGATGGGGATCGGCCCCATCCCCACACCGTGGGGCACACACACACACCGTGGGGCACACACACACCGTGGGGCACACACACACACCGTGGGGCACACACACACACCGTGGGGCACACACACACACCGTGGGGCACACACACACCGTGGGGCACACACACACACCGCACTGCTCCTCCAGCACAGCGCTCCCCGGGAGCCGGTGCTGCTGGGAAGGTGAGGCGATGGGGAAGCCTCTGCACGGAGCCCCCTCCTCACTTCCCCCCATTTCCACAAACGCACAAGGCCGCTGTCCCCACCCCCCGGTGCCCCTCTGCCCCCCCCGTGCCCCATACCTGGGCAGGTGGCCGTGTTGTTGCAGGTGCGTGTCTCCCTCAGCAGCCCGCTGCACAGCGTCCCGTAGGGAGAGGAGACGCAGGAGCGCGTCCGCACCTGGGAGCCCTGCCCGCACGTCAGAGAGCACACACTCCACTGCGACCACTCCTCCGCCGCGGGGTCCCCTGGGGGCAGACGGGGAGTGAGGGATGGGGACCGCCCAGGGAGCGCCGCGTGGTCCCCTTGGGGACGGGGATAGGGGTGGGGTTGGGGATGGGGGTTGGGATGCAGGTGGGCAGCAGCCATGGGCACAGTGGGCACGAGCACGCCAAGGATGTGAGCTGGGTGAAGGAGCCCCCATCGTGGCAATGCTGCTCCAAAACCTGGAAAATAGGGTCAGGGCAAAGATGTGACCCTGTGTGGGGGTCCCAGCACTGCACGAGCTCTGGGTGCCCGGGGGGGGGGGGATGTGACACACTCTGCACCGCCCGCCCTCCCCCCACCGCTGACATTTGTGAGCACCCGGCTCTGATGAAGCTTGATGATCCATCTGAAGCTATTGGACAGGCCAGAAGAAAAGGCCATCAGTTTAAATTAAAAAGGAATACACGGGGGGAGGGCTCTGAAGGGGGCAGTTGGTCCTGCAGGCGGGCTCTGCTCCCACCGAGATGCCTGCAGCATGGGGGGATGGGGCCGCCCCCACCCCCACGGGGTCCCACTCGGGGCTGGGTGCCCCCACAGTGGGCGTTCCCGTGCCCCACGCTGTGCCCAGCAGCTCCGGGGGGGAGGAGCAGGCTGTGGGAGATCTGCATGCCAGGCACACACAGTGGTGCAGGGGCCCATCCATCTCTGCTCGCCTCCAGGCCCATCAATCAGGAGGAGCTCGGGGGGGGGGGAGCACCACGCTGCAATTACCCAGATGAATTTGCCAAATAAATACATTTGAACGAAACAATTAATAGATTTTTTTTTTCTTCCCTTTCCTTTTCTTTTTTTTTTTTTTTCCTTTTTGCTTTACAACCCTCGGAGGAAAATCGTATAAACGGAGCAAATGAAGTCGGTCCGTGGGCTGGAAGCAAAGGAAGTCACTCCGCCTGCAGCACACGCGGCCCAGCTCAGTGCTGCCCCCCCCGCCCTACCTGTCTGGGCCATGTACACCCCCGGCTCATCCGCCGACCGCGGCCACTGCGTCTTCACCTTCTGGTTCTCCTCAGCAGCATTGCCTGGAAGAGAGAAGGGCTGCGGTGAGAGGGGGCAGGGCACGGGGATGGGGTGGTGTGGGGACAGCACAACGTGGGGACAGCGTGGGGATGGGGGACAGCGTGGGGCTGGGCACCCTCATCCCACCTCACAGTGTCCCCCCAGAGTGCCACCCCTGAGCACACCTGCGGCCCCAAAACGCATCGCACTTCTGCCAGCGCTGTGTTTTGGTCGTGTGAGCGGAAATCAAGCCCTGCACCCCGGGGCATCGCTGTCCCCCGGGCACCCCGGCAGCGGCGAGCAGCAGTGCTCTCCCTTCCCCACTGAACAGATTGCTGCAGTGAGGTGGCACAAATTTATGGCTCAGCTCACCAAAAATAACAAGAGATCCATCAGGAGCATTTGGCGTGAAATTAACTGGCACGCAGAGAGGCACAGGGGCTGCCCTACCCCATCCCCCCACCCAGACCCTCCTGGGGTCCCCCGTGTCCCCCGACACCGCACCCAGGTGCCATCGGGATGGAGGTGGTGCCCCCGTCCCCTGGCAGAGTGGGCTGCAGTGGGCGCACAGATCCTGGAGCCCCGTGGCACCCCACTGCCATGCCAGCTGGGGTGGTGTGACTGCCTTGGCACGGTGACATCCCCATGGGATGGATGGGAAGCGACACGGGGACATGGAGCACAGAGCTGTGCTCCCCCTGCAGGCTCAGATGGACCTCCCCACAGCTCAGCCTGACCCTGCCCGGCCGTGGTCCTGAGCTGGGGCGCAGCCGCTCTCTGCTCGCACGGGGATGTGAGACCTCCAGGTGCTGCTCAGCATCACGCAGCCCTGCGAGCAGCACGGCACGGCCACACGCCTCCCCGGGAGAGCCCAGGGAAGCCATAAATCCAGAGGATATACGAGGGTGCTCTGCCCAGCTGTGTTCGACAGAGACACCAAATTCAATTTCCTTTGGAGAGCACTAAATCCCGGTCCTCCCCGCAGGGCTCTGCCCGCAGCAGTGCCCCAACCCTGCTGCCCCTGTAGCATCTGACCTGAGGGCTGCCAGGAGGGGGCCCTTCAGTTTGCCCCCCACCCGTGACGGCCGTGTCCCTACAGTGTGGGGGCCCACAGCCCCATCCCGGCATCACCGCTGCGGTGGTGGCAGTTGTGGGGCACTGTGGCCCCATGAGCTGAGCACGGAGGGCTGAGACAGCGCTGGCAGAGACGTGGATGGCACAGCTGTGACACACGCAGCCACCCCACGGTGCCCTGACCCTCCACCCCCCACCAGTGGGGGATTAACACCCACGTGGGGCTGCACTCCGGGCACTGCATCGCTTTGGGCACTGTGCTGGGGGTGGCACCGCCGCGGATGGGGATGAGGCCGCATCCCTTCGGCTCCCACGGTGTAAAGGGGAAAACGTCGAGGATGGGGACCCCGTGGCACCACCGTGGCTGGGAACGGGGAGGCCCCGGGAGCTGCTGGGCTGATGCCAACCCGAGCGGCTGCGGCTCTCGGCGGAGGAGAGCCGGTGAGATCAGCGCTGGGCACCCGCCAAGCTCTGCTCACAGGCGCCATTCAGCCCCAGCCCCGCTGCCGCCCTGAAAGGAGCCCATTCTCCCCCCGGGGGGCACGGGGGAGGCCAGGTGGGAGCACCCCTCGCTGCCATGAAGGATGCTCTGTGCTCCGGGAGCAGTGACGCACGTGAGCGCCCGGTGTGCACGGGGACACAGCGCGATGGGATGGCGCCTGGACCCCACGCTGAGCTCCTAATCCTGCCATATAAAAGGGGGGGGGGGGGGAGGAGAAGAAAAAAATCAGCTCAAGGAGCTCCCCTCGGGATGAGGAGGTTTATAGCCACGCAGCTGAAACGGACCGGGGATTTATTTGGGGGATCTGCCCGTAATGACATTTAGCTCCTGAAATAAATGCTAAAGCCCAATGAAATTATATATGTACACAGAACCCATCGCCACCACCAGATCTGCTGCCCTGGATAAAGAGCGCGAGGGGATAAGCTCCTCATCGCATCGCCTGGGGCTGGCACGGGGGAACATCTGGCCAGATGTGCTCCCAAAGCACCAGGGACGGCCCCACGTGCGCAGGGAGCGTTGGGATGGGCAGCCCCCCACCAGCCCGGCCCCATCGCTCGGGGCATGGGGGGGCGGGGGGTGGGGGGAGGGGCACATCTGCTTTGCTTGCAATTTGCTCCCGCAATTCCGTCCTGAGCAAATGGCTTCGCTGCGCCTGGTTAACAGCCATCCTGCCTGGAATAACAAGAGCACGGGCTGCAGCAGTCAAGGGTAATTTGCCGTGGGAAAGGGTCATTTTACCTGCAAATTGTTTTCCACGTCGGCACCGATGCAGAGTGACAGCGCTCCTGCTCCGGGCCCGCGCTCAGGAGAGCAGCAGCGTGGCCGCGCAGGAGGCGAGCGGGGCCCTGGGGCTGCGCAGCCCGTGCTCAAAGAGCCGTGCAGAGCGCGGGGGATGTGCAGGGCAGAGCGAGCTGCGGCTCGGAGAGCTCAGGGTGTTGCTCAGAGAGCTGCGGCAGAGCCGGGAGCGGGAGGGGTTTAGCCCTTCCGTGGGCTCCGTGCACGGCACACACCGTGCACACCCTCCTTCGCGGCCCCGGGGAGCGCGCACGGAAGGATTTGACCCTTGCGTGGTGCTCCTGCTCGGTGCACAGCGCCCGGATTGCACCGTCCTATCCCGAGGAGCACACACATCCTTAGGATTCGTCGTTTGCTCCGAGCACAGCACCATCTGGGACGGCAGTGTGCATGAGCGAGGCCCATCTTTTGCACGTTCCCCCTCCCCACGTTACCCAGCAGCAGATTTGCACCTCCACCCCCAGGGACCACACCACTCCCATCCCCCAACCCCATCCCACTGCCCCCCATCCCGCCCCACTCACCGTGCGGGGCCTCGGGCAGCTCCAACTCGTTGCCCGTGGCGGAGTGCAGCTCAGTTTGGGGGCAGCAGCGTGGGGTGGCAGCGGGGGGGGGGGCTGTGCGGGCAGCGGGGTGCCGCGTGCCGTTGTGCCGCGGTGCCGGGGCACTCTCTGCTTGGCAGCTGCAACCCGCGTGGCTGAGGCCGCAGCGCCGGGCGCCGGGGGCTTGCAGGCACTCCTCCAGCCAGCGGCACAGCACGCTGCAGGTGAACTGGCTGGAGTTGTTGTTGTTGATGAGCAGCACCTCCACGAAGCGGAACTCCAGCGCTTGCGGGGCCAGCAGGCGCGGGGCAGCCTCGGGTTCGGCCGCCAGGCACAGCTGCACGAAGTTCTTGTCGAAGTGAAGGAAGGTGAAGGGCCCCGCTGCTTCGCACAGCTCCAGCTCGGCTTCCTCCCCCTCCTCCTCCTCCTCCTCCTCCTCCTCTTCCTCGGGGTGTGGGGAGGGCGGGGGGCTGGCGGGCTCTGTGCGTGGCTCGCAGGTGTAGTTGGCCAGGTAGTGGTCGAGCGGCAGCACCATGGGCGAGAAGTGGGTGCACACCTGCTCCTCACGGTTGAAGCGGAGGTACAGAGAGTATTTGGTGGGGTCGGGGTTCTCCAGGGTCCAGGAGCAGCCGGAGGAGATGGTGGGGAAGAGGTCCTTGAGAGAGAAGGAGCCGTAGAGGACGCCAGAGGCCAGAGCAGAGCAGGCGCTGGGAGCCGGGTCGAAGCCCCGCGTGAGCCACAGGACAGACGATATCACAGCCAGTAAGAGGGGACCAGCAGCGGTCATCCTATGGCATTTGCCCTGTGGGAGACACGGACGGACTGAGGAGCAGAAGGACAAACGGGCAGGCACAGGGGGCAGCGCTCCCTGGGAGCTGCAGCAGGGTGCCGGGCAGGGGGTGGGCAGCACGCAGCTGTCCTGGCATCCCCACCCCCACCCTGAGACCCCAGCATGGGCCGAGCGATCACTCCAGCACCGGTTTCTTGGGAAGCACACGGGGTGTGCAGAGCATTGCTGCTGATAGCTTTGTAATAACTCATTAATAAAATAATGCACGTGGTGGCCTTATAAAGCAGGACCGGAGCGCGGCCTTACAGCGGCCAAGGGCACCGAGCACACATCAGCACTGCTCTGTGGGGGAGGGGAACAACCGGGGAGGGCCGGGGGGCAGCCCCCCGTCCTCAGGCTCTTCCACGTCCCAAATCCTGCCCTGACTGCTGGCAGCCGGGCACCCCCTGCACCGGGCAGGAGCTGAGCCGCGGCTGAGGCTGCGCTGAAGCGGTGCAGGGCACATTAGGGAGCTAAAAATAATCCAGCTCACATGCAACAGGCACAGGGGCTCAGTGCTGGCAGCACGTGCACGGGGAGGGAGGCACGGCGGGCAGCTGGGAGGCGCAGCTGGGACCCCCAGGTGTAAGATGTGGGGGGAGCACATGGAAGCACTCCTGCCCTGCTCAGTAGGGGACCCCACGAGCTGTGAGCTGCGCCGTGTCCCCACCGGAGCTCCCCAGGCATCACAGACACCATCAGGGACACGGGGCACCCCGGAGGATCCCACCGTGTGCGGCTTTGAGGAGAAGGAGGAGGAGGAGGAGGAGAAGGAGGAGGAGGAGGAGGAGGTCAGACGGGGACACGCTCCGCTCTGCAGCGAGCTGAGCAGGGGCTCCCGCAGCCTGGCAGGGACACAAGATGGTGCTTGCTTCGCTTCCCTCACCCGGCAGCAGCAGCAGGGAACGCTCCATCCCCACTGGCAGCACGGCTCCCTGCATCCCGACCGCACTGCCGAGAGGGAGCACCCCACACCCCGACCCCACAGCACCGCACGGCCGCTGCCCACGGCCTCGCTCAGCACCGGCCCCGCTCCCGCAGCGAGTGCTGCCGCTGCAGTGGAAATATTTCACTGGGCCGCACGCTGAGCCCGAGCAGATATTGAACATCCAAAGCGCCGAGCGACCCGCGGGGGACGCGGAGCTGCAGGGCTGGCAGCTGCCCTACCCCGCACCGCCGCGGGGACATCGCACCGCGCAGCACCGCCCCAAAACCGCCCCACACCTCGAGCTGGGGAGCACGCACCTCGCCATGCTGGGAGCCGTGGGGGTCCCCGCTGCTCCCCGAGCCCTGCTGCTTCCCAGCACCCCGCAGGGCTCAGGGAGACGCTGCTGGCACCGCTGGCACAATGCGCACTGCTCCAGCCCCTCTCGTCTCCCTTTGTTCCCCGCCCGGGCTGAGGGGAGGGCTGGGTTTTTAATTAAAGCTTTTTAAAGAGCCATTACAGAGCTGGGAAACGACTGCGTGGAAATGACAGCGCGGAGCCACAGCGGGAGGAGCGGCGGCTCCGTCGGGGAGTGGGCATCCGTCACCACCGGGATCCCTCCAGCCCAGCGCGATGCCTGCAGGCTCCAGCAGCAGGAGGGGGCACTGCCCCACAGCACTGCCCCACATATCGACTTCATGGGGGATCCCACCCAGCCCTGCACGTGGCCCCGCTGCTGGGAGCAAAGGTTCCTCTGTGCAGTGGCGGAGGGGAACACATCGCCCCAGCAGTGATGAGCGGGCGTCACTGAGCCCCGCCGGCATTAATAATCTGAGGAACGATTAATAGCAAAGTAAAGGAGATTTGGGGTTTAAGTGACACGCTTTTTAAGCAGGCAGTGTTGCGTTAATGAGCTGAATGAGTCGCACGGTCCGGGTGACGTCGGGAGGAGAGGGACAAAGGGAGAGAGCGGGGCTCGGGCAGCGCTGCAGCACCGGGCAGAGGAGCACCGGGCTGGAAAGCAATGTGGGGGGGGAGAGGGGGGCGGTGGGTGGCTCGGCACGGCTCGGTACAGCTCGGTACAGCTTGGCACGGCTCGGCACGGCTCGGCTCCATCCCATCCCCGCGCATCGCTGCTGCCCAGCGGTGACCACCGGCGAACAAAGCGCAGTAACGAGCTCCTCCCGCGAGGTGAGCTGCCCGCCCGCTTCCCACTCCCGGGATCTCCGCCGCCGCTTCAAAGGCCGCGGGGATCCGCAGAGCCGCCCCCCCGCGCTCACCTCCCGCTGCCGCCCCCCCCTCCGTCCCTCCTTAACGCTCTGAGCTCCTCCAGATGAAAGAGCGGAGCGGACCCGAGAGCGCAGCCCTCCTTCCCCCCACCCCCCCCAGCCCCGACCCCCGGGACCGCGGCACCCCCCTGCAAAGCACGCACGTGCACACGTGTGCACCCCGGCGTGTGCGCGCTCGTGATGCCGCGGACGCGCACGTGTGCGCTCAGAGCGGGGTCGGCTTCGCAGCGCGGCCCTCCGCCCCCAATGCCGCCCCCTCCCCCGCCCCCCCCCGGGGCACACGGGCTGACAGCGGCGCGGAGCCGTCATTGTCGGGGCCGCTTTGGCTGCCAAGCGCGGCCGCGTTATTTATTTCACTTAACTGCTGTTGGTAAAACTCCTCTCCAGAAGCAAGGCCCGGATTGGGGACTGCGCTGCGCTGAGGGGCGGCTGCGGTGCTGCTCCCTCCTGCACCCCCCCCAACACACACACACACACACCGTGCAAAGGGGCGGGGGGCTCCAGGATGTCTCCAAATTGGGGTGCCGGCCCCCTCAGGCAGCAGCAGTACGTGGATGTGTGCCCGCGGGGGGGGGTCGGTAGCCCCTGGTCTCGGCGGGATGTGTCGGCAGCCTCCGAGGTGCTGCTCCCTGGGGAGGAGAAGGGTTGGATCCATCCTGCTCTCATCAGACGTGGGAATGAACTGATGGGCTGAGAGCGGAGGGACGCGGTGGCCCCCGCGAGCACGGGGGAGCGGCGGAGCCTCGATGTTTGGCAGCAGAGCCGGTGGCTCCGGGCCAACCTCGTCCCCATTAGTGGATGGCAGCACGGTAGGAAGTGAGTTTGCAGGGCCCCGGTCCAAATTCCCTCGGAGAAGCATCGAGGCGTCAAAGCAGGCGGATCCCAAAAGGTCCGTGCGTCCGTCTGAGCGCGGGGCTGCAGCATCTCCCCCCCCCACGGGGCAGGGAAAGCACGGGAAGCCCGTGGGGACGGGGCTGTCCTGCCCCACATCCGTCACTCAGCAGCGATGGGGACAGCCCAGGTGAAGGAAAGCCCATCTCTTCCCACTGCTCGGGGCAGAGCCGGCCCCCATGCAGGCGCTGCCGGCAGCGCCCACGGCGCCGGGTCCATTTTCTCTCCGGTTCAGACCGAGGTTTGTAGCATCCCAGCTCCCGGCGAGCTCCTTGGATCAAAAGCGGAGTGTGGGAAGGAGAGGCCTCGAGGAGGAACTGCCGCCAGGCTCCGGCACACGGCCGCCTCCAGCATCCCCGGCAGTGCCAAACCCCGCTGGGAAACGGGGCACTGAGCAACCCGAGGGCGGCCCGGGGCAGCCGAGCCAGAGCCGCGGTGACAGTGACGACGACAGCCGCGCTCCTCCCCACCGCCTCCGTGCTGGGACCACACGAGCACCAACTCCTCCAGCCCGGCTCCAAACCGAGCCGCCGTGGGGCACAGATGAGCCCCCGCTGCCCCCAGAGACCCCCAGCGCCGGTCCCACACCGCGTGCCCCATCCATCAGCATCGCCCGTCCCAAAACCGCACACGCGCTCAGCACAGCACAGCTCGGCCACCCCGGGGCCGCCCCCTCGGGGCCGCGGCCCCACGGGAGCAGTGCTGCCATCCAGCGCGGCCAGCCGTGCCGTGACCTAGAAACGCGAAGGGCTGCTCGCACAGCGCGAGCCGCGGCAGCACCGCCGGACCGGGGCTGCACGGAACAGCCCGGGCTTCAACAAGTGACACGGGGACACGCGTGGCATCGCTCCATCGGCACAGCCCTGCGCCCGTGGGGAGGGGAGGGAGGGGAGGGGAGGGGAAGGGAGGGGAAGGGAGGGGAAGGGAGGGGAAGGGAGGGGAAGGGAGGGGAAGGGAGGGGAAGGGAGGGGAAGGGAAGGGAAGGGAAGGGAAGGGAAGGGAAGGGAAGGAAGGGAAGGGAAGGGAAGGGAAGGGAAGGGAAGGGAAGGGAAGGGAAGGGAAGGGAAGGGAAGGGAAGGGAAGGGAAGGGAAGGGAAGGGAAGGGAAGGGAAGGGAAGGAAGGGAAGGAAGGGAAGGGAAGGGAAGGGAAGGGAAGGGAAGGGAAGGGAAGGGAAGGAAGGGAAGGGAAGGGAAGGGAAGGGAAGGGAAGGGAAGGGAAGGGAAGGGAAGGGAAGGGAAGGGAAGGGAAGGGAAGGGAAGGGAAGGGAAGGAAGGGAAGGGAAGGGAAGCCCCCATTCTCCCCCAGATCCCTGCACATGCTGCACGTGCCCATGCCAGCACACGCTCAGTGCCCACATGTGTGCCCTCACCGCATGCCCACGCTCCCCAGGTGCCTCTCACCCCATAGCGCTGCACTGGGGGCTCTGCGTACCCCCCCGACCCAGCGAAGCCCCGCGCAGGGAGGGCCGCACGCTGCCCTGGTGCGGTGCCAGCGCCGTGCCCACGCTGCCCATTCACCGCGGTGCCGGCGTGGGGACGGGCACACGCCGCACGCCCACGGGTGCCAGGCTGGCAGCACGCGCGTGCCCACACCGAGGCTGCCGAGGACACCGCTCAGGCAACCGAGCCCCCACGGATCCGATGCCACAGTACCACGCGGTGCCCACCCACGCGTGGGCACCCTCTGTGCTGTAGGGGCAGCGCTTGGGACCCCCGCCCCGGGCATGCCCGGTGCGAACCGAGCGCCGCAGCCGCGCAACTTCCAGCAGGGCCGGGGCCGCCGCGGGGGCACCGCATCCCGGTGCCGGTGCGGGAAAGTTCCCCGGGGCCGGAGCTCCCGCAGCGCGGCGGAGCGGGGGCTGTGCCAAGCGGCAGAACGGGAACCGCAGCCCGCAGAGCTGCCGCCCCCGCCGAGCGCACCGCACCCCGCGGCCGGGCACAGCGGGACGGAGAAAACGGCTTCGGTGCACCGGGAAGGGAGGGAAAGGGGGGGGGGGGCAGCAGCGGGAGGAGGGGGGCAGCGCACCGGGGAAGGGGTTGGGGTCGGTGCAGCGGGAGGGGGACGCTCGGAGCACCGCGCGGGGATGCTCGGTGCCGCCCTTACCTGCGCTCCGTCAGCAGCGCGTGGAGCCCCGGCGCGGCGCGGCGTGGAGCGGGATGGCCATCCCCGAGCGGCGGCGGCGGCTGCCGGTGCCCGGGAGCGCCCGGGGGAGCGCGGCGGAGGAAGCGGCGGCGCGCAGGGCCGGCAGCGGGCACGCGGAGCGCCGGGCCCCGGCGGTGGCGGCGGAGGAACGCGGCGGCGCGCGCGGCTCGGGCACTTGCTGCATGCGGGGCGGCGTGACAGCAGCGGGCATGGCGGAGTGCGCGGCCCCGCCGCCGCCTTAAGGAGAACGCGGGCGGTGGGAGGAGGGGAGGGGGAGGGGGAGGGGGGGAGGAGGGGGTGTCCCCCCCTATCGGTGCTGGAAGGGAGGGGGAGGACGATGGGATGGTGCAGGGAAGTGGGGGGGGGGGGGACCGGCTGCGCGTGCACGCGGGGTGAGGGGGGAGGGGGTGCCGTGCACATGTGCAAATGGCTGTTGTGCACATCAGGAGTGTGCGTGTGCAGATGAGCAGTGTGCACGCGCGTGGATTGGGTTGGTGAACACGCCGGCGTGGGTTGTGTGCATGAGTGTGCACGGCTGGGTGCTCAGCACGCTGCTGCGTGGGTGCTGAGCGTGCACAGCGCGGCCCCGTGCAGGGTGCGTGTGCAGCAGACGCGTTGCACGTGTGTGCAGAGCTCAGCACGAGCACGATCCGCAGGGAGTGGGTCACGGGGAGACCCAGGGCACCACGTCGGGTGAGAAGTGTGCCTGGCACACGCGGGTTTGCATTCATGTGGCACGAGTGTGTGTGACACGATGATGTCCTGCAGGAGGATGGCAGGGAGCCGCAGCTGAGAGCGGCACTGTGCCCACCGAGCACTGCCCCAGCACTGCCCCACTGCTGCTGGCAGCATCCAGCCCAGCAGCGCGGGGCCGTGCCCTCGCGGTGCTCAGCTGCTCCCTCCGTCCCTCCCTCGGCCCTTCCCTGCTGGTGCCCGACCCCGCGTCCCCAGACAGACGCTCACCGCCTCTGGCTCGAGGCAGGAGGGCAGCGCAGCAGCTCGAGGGCAGCAGTGTTGGCTCAGACATCACTGGAGGATATTCCGCGCCCGTCTCTGTAAACACAGATCAGCGCAGATCAGAAGGGCGATCCTGAGCCCGCAGCTCTCCGCGCCGCACAGTGCTCCCGGGTGTGTGCTCCCGCAGCTGGCTGGGGCTGCACGCTTGGTGTGCTTCCAGAGTTGCTCGTCTCCAGCTCCAGGCGCCCTGCGAGCGCTGTGGGTCTCTGGGTGCCATCGCCGTGGCCCGGCCCAGCTCCCAGCACCCATCCTGCAGAGCCCCGTGTGCAGCGGGGGGGGGGGCCCAAGCTGCAGGAGCTGGAGGCACCCACTGTTACCAGGACAACTGGGTGCTCTCTCCGTAGCTGCTTTTTGCTGCTGCATCCCTACAAACTCCCCCTGGCACAGCACCGCCGGCTGTGCCCCCAGCAAAGCACGGGGCTGCGCAGACCCCCTGACCTCCTCGCTCCCCCCCCTCCCCAGGACCACGCGGTGCTCGGGGAAGTGCAGGAGAAGCCCACCTGGGGTTTCACAGCACGGAGCGCAGCTCTGAGCACCGGGCAGGGCCCGGCCCTCCCCCCCCCGGCTCCTGCACCGCTGTGCTTCCAGCTCCACGTGCCCCCAGCATGCCCTGCCCCCCCCGGCGCCGTGCTCCTGCCCGGGGGATGTCTGAGCTCAGCGTCATCACTGCTTTCACATCCAAGCGCTGTGTGCTAAGGTTGGAGCTGGACCAGCAGCGTGTCTGTGTCACCGGGGCAGGGCACAGGGCTGGGCACAGCACAGAGCATGTCACGGGGAAACTGGGAGAAATGGGGCAGAATGGGGGGAAACAGGGGAACCCCCACCCCTGGACTGAGCACAGCGCGGCCGTCGGAGCCACTTGGGCCCCAAACAGCACTGCACGCGAGCAACAGCTCCCGAGCAGAAAACTTCGCATCAATATTCATCTCGATTAATAAACATGAGGCTGCAGAAAGCCCGGCTTCAGCCTCCAGCACGGAGGGCAGCGCCGAGCTCAGCACCGCCACGGCCTGAACGCCGGCACGCCATGGGTCTCCACAGCAGGACAAGCCGAAGGTTGGACCCTGGGATCCTTTATCAGCAGGGCAGCATCTCCTGGGGCACAGGAGGCAGCAGGGCCACCCTGGTGCACGGCAGCCCTACCGCCCTGGGGGTGTGCGGGGGGTGCAGTGGGGTATCCCCATCCCAGACCCGGGTCTGGGGGCTGTGGGGTCAGGCAGCGCGTGGCTCCGGCACAGGGCAGCCCCGCAGGACCCTGCTCCTGTCATGGCTCCAGCAACCCGGGGCATAAACAAGCGGCTGACATTTCAGCACCGCCGCCAGGCCCCCGGATAAAAGCAGAACATAATTAGCAAATTAATCAGGAGACAATAGCCGGGGATGTCACGCTGCCGAGCTGTCACTCGCTCCGTCTGGAGCTGACCCCGCACCACTGGGCACGTCCAGGGTCAGGAGAGCTGGGAAGGTGGCTGTCCCCACGTCCCCACGTCCCCACGTCCCCACGTCCCCACATCCCCATATCTCCATGTCCCCACGTCCTCATGTCCCCACATCCCCATATCCCCGTGTCCCTATATCCCCACAACTTCATACCCCATATTTCCACGTCCCCATGTCCCACAGGGCGGGGGGTGCCACATTTCCCGCAGATGGAGCCCCCCGAGGGGCAGCCCCTCCCCCTCTCCACCCTTCCCCCCCTCCCCCTCTCCACCCTTCCCCCCCCTCCCCCCCCCCCCACGAACAACATTTAAAACCGTGAATCGGAGCGAATTTGCGCTCGGCTTATTAGACACCCTGCAAATACGGCAAACCTCGTTCAAACACATTTCGGTGATAAAACGATATTGACTCTGAGTAATTAAAAATCATTTCCATATTCAAATACGGCTGATTGAGGAGCAATGGCTGCCTTTTAATTGCCTGAAGGGGAACGATCAACTTCGGGAGCACGCAGCTCCGCTCGGTGGGCTGCGGAGGAGGAGGGGGAGGAGGTGTGGGAAGAGAAGGAAAAAAGGAGGAGGAGGTGTAGGGAGAGGAGGAGGAGGAGGAAGGGGCGGAGGAGGGCTGGCACGCCGGCAGCGCGCAGGGTGAGGCCGAGGAGCCGTGCTCTTCCTTTGCACGGTGGGGCAGCAGCAGCCGGGGCACCCCCAGCACCAAATGGGGCTCTGCTCCATTTCCTGGGGAAACCAGCCCCAGGAGCTCGGCTCTGCCAATGCACACGTGGGTGTGCACAGGGGACGTGGGTGTGCGTGCAGGGATGTGGGCACGCAGGGCCCGTGTGTGCCCCCGCTGCTAGCACAGCCCCCTCGGGCAGAGCTCCACAGCTGGGGTGTGTGGGGCAGCACGTGGGGGGCACGGCATGCACACAGCCTCACCCCGGCGAGCGCTGCAGGATTGGTCCCGATGTGCTCCAACCGTGCACGGCTGCTGGAAGCTTCCCAAAGCCCCTCCCGTTTATTCCCACCCCATCCATCCTCGGGTGCCTCGTTGCCCTCGCCCTCCCCACGCTGCCCACCCGCTGACGCTGTGCCACGGCGCTCCCACGGGGGGTGCTCAGCACAGGGCACGGCCCCCCGCGCTCCACCGCCCTCGGAGCGGATTCACACATTGGGTCCGTGCATTCTCTCCTGCCCTGGGCTGTCGCTCACAGCGAGCAAAGCCCTCCCAGTGCCACTCCACTTGGGGATCCCAAGAACCAGGCTGAGCCGGACCCATAGGTCCCCCCCAGGGGTCCCACGGGGTGTGGGGTGCGCTCCTTCTCACCCTGCCCCACCCGCTGCTCTCAAGGGGAAGATGTTGAGGCTAAAGCCGGAGGGATGAGAGCGCCGTAAGGAGAGGGAATGCTGCGGCGTGCTGGAGGCAGAGCGGGCTCGGTGCCTCCCACAGCCCACATGGATGCACGAGGGCTGCAGTCAGCGCCGGAGTGTGCGGAGAAGAGGAGAGGAAGGGAGCGAGAGCAGGACGTGTGTGAGCAGAAATTGAATTTTTATCAGTTTCTATGTAGATGGTGTTTATTCATCTGTCTCCCATCCATCTCTCCCTGCATCTCCCTATTTCTTTTGCAAAATTACTTTCCTCCTTTGGCCTAATTTTGTTTGTACAGATAGCGGCTGCTTTCTTCCATTTCAGCATAAAAAATATCATTGTCAATGAGGTGCTCTATATCCCCGGCAGAAGTTGGAGCAGCACCCGGAGCACTTCAGCCCTCCGCTCCCGCGGGGCTGCATTTCCATCACAAAGAGCCAATGCCGCCGCGTGCTCCCGTAGAAGAGGCCGATGCCATCTCTGGCAGCGTGAGGCAGCAGCAACCTAATACTAACCCTAACCTTAAACCTAACCATAACCATACCCATACCCACAACCTGAACCTGAATCTTAACCCTAAACATAACCATAACCTTAACCATGACCATACCCATAACCTGAATCTGAAACTTAACCCTAACCCTAACCCTAACCCTAACCCTAACCCTAACCCTAACCCTAACCCTATCCCTATCCCTAACCATAACCATAACCTGAACTATAACCATAACCATAACCCTATCCTTGACCACAACCATCCCCATCACCATAACCCTGACCCACGTCCCTGGATCATTGGTGTCACAGAGGAGGATGAGCTGTCCCCCGGTATGTACCCCCACACCGTGTCCCCACGCAGCCCCCAGCCCCAGCACCCATGGGTGCTGCTGCCTGCGCTCCCTCCGCTCGTGGTGGGGGGGACACACCGGTCTTTATGGAGCATCCTGGCCCTGGAGACGAATGGTGCCGTGTGGTCCTGAATGCCAATGAGGGCGTTTTTCCCTGGAGCCATCCCGACCCATCCCTGCCACCCAGCCCCCCCTGCACGGTCAGGGAGCGACGTGGGGCACCAGAACTCCTGAGCCCGAAATCCAGGAGCCCCCACACAGCGCACAGCCCACGAGCAGCAGCAGGGAGAGCACACCGAGGTGTCAGTGCTGAGCTGAGCACCGCTCCCATGCACGGCCCATGGCAGCAGGCGGTGCTGCCCAACCTCGCTGTGCACAGGGGGCTCTGCCGAGGGGTGCTCCCACGGGGGGGGGGGGGGGGGGCAGGGACACGGCTGCCGCAGCTCTGCCCCCCACCCCTCGGCGCTCCCACGTTGTGCTTTGCACGAGGGAAACTCAAACGCGGCTGTGATTGATTGTCCCCGAGGGCCCGCCATGAAAAATGCATGGAATTACTCATGCAAAGTCCCACTTACACACGGGGCTTTGGAGGGGACATTAGCACACCGGCGCTCTCAGCTGCTTGCCCACTGTTTGCAATTTGCTCCCATTTATTATCCTGAACAAACAAGAGCTGATTCTGTTTTCCAGTCCCAGAGCACCACGCTGAGCTCCCGGGCTGGCACCGTCCCGGGGACAGCGGGGATGGGGACACGGGGGTGGGGTAAGGCAGGGGACATCCAGCCCTGCTCCTGCAGCGGGGGCTGCTGGAGGGCACGGGGATGTGGGTGTATTTGTAAGCACAGCACCGAGAGGTGAAGGGATGGGAGGAATACTGTTTGCTGTATTCTTCAGGCTCGTTGCACTGGGAGGAACGGGGCTCCCATCGCATCACATTTCCCCTCTGCTCTCAGAGCATTTCCCACTCCACGCGAGCACTTCGTGGGGTCAGAAAGACAAATTCCCCAATGCATCTGAAGCTGCTGAGAGCCACAGCCCGGGCTCCCACCCACACCTCCGCCCCACGGGCAGTACGGGGTGGGGGATCCGACCACGGCCCCCAAGGGCGGCCCCAGAATGGTCACCATCAGCACTGAGAGGTTCCACCGCAGCACACAGTGACTGCACCCCGAAAAGCCATCACCACGTAAGGGGGTGACAAGCTGTTGTGTATCTGTGGGGTGAGGACGTGGGAGGAACCTGGCAGTGGGGCCGTGGGAGACCCTCATCCCGTGAGCACCCCACGGCCATGGCACTATTGTGATGATTTGGGGCAGTTCTGATCTGAAGTGGCCCCTGAACCACTTCATCCTCCACACATCGTCAGTTCCTACGGGAGAGTGAAGGAAATCCATCCCGGTGCCCCTCACCGGTGCGTGGTGAGCACGGGGCCCGGCCAGGCCCTGCACGGCACTGCACACAGACCCCATACGGAGATGAGGGAGGAGGAGGTTTCGAAATGCACCGTTTAGGGCTGGAGACATCAAAGGGAAGGGGAAAAAAAACCACAACAAAATGAAGCAAAACGCACCGCTCCCTGCAGAAACCAAAGGAGCTGCGGTGGCAGGGTGAGAGATGCTGCTTCCTCACGTCGGCTCCAAAAGGCTTTGTTCGTTTTGATTCCTGCAATCAGGGAAAATCAAAACACTTCACAGCAGCAGAAATCCCCGTGCAGGAAACACCGACTTCGCGGAGCCCCGGCACGGGGCGGTGGGCACAGACGGGCAACGCACTCACACGGCCCTCGAGTTGAGTTAAAAACTCATCGGCAGGAGGAGGGATAGCCGCTCCTCCCCCTCCGTCAGCCCTCCTTTGCACTCCGGGCTCCGGGGTTTTGGCGTGGGGAGGTCACGGTGCGGCCGCTGCGCGCTCGGGGCGATGCAGTGATGGGTTCGGGGACAAAACAATGCTGAATGCACCTCCCGCCCACTGCAGGATGAGAGGGCAGCAGCAGGACCCCGAGGGGACGGAGCACTCAGGATCCGTCCGTCGAAACGCCGCGCCGAGATGGGAACAACCTGATGGGATGCACGAGGACGCAGGCAGCCGCCTTCATGCATCAGAGCACAGCCAGGGGTGGAGGGCAACGCACCAGGGCAGAAAGGCTTTCCCACCCCCATCCCCACCCCACCCCCACCCCACCCCCACCCCCCACCCCCACCCCCATCCCACCTCAGCCCATCCCCACCGCGCCCCGTGTCCCTCCCCGCTGGCACAGACCCCCATGCCCCCCCGTGCTGGCAGCACGGGGTCAGGATGGCACGGCCAACCACGGGGCTGGCTCCGAGCCGCGTGGAGAGGCAGCACACGCAATTAGTAAATTAATTATCGAGCGGTAACGGAGATTTCATAGCTCGGAGCTGTCACATCAACAGTGTTTTGTCAACCAAGATGACGACTGGTAGAATTATTACTGCAGTGCTGGGACTGAAAACAGAGGAGAGAGAGACTTGCAGGGAAAGGGAAGGATAAAAATATAAAGGGAAGAGATAGGAAGGAACAAGATAAGTGGGTTTTGTTGCTAATGGAAGCTGGCACGGGGACAGAATCTCAACCGTTATAAGACAACACACTACATTACTAGTGGCTCTGAATGATCCACTTAATTAACAACCGGCGCAGAAGGAGCCCCTGCTCCGCCACCAGGAGCACGCGTGCGTGGGGACCCACGAGCAGCGCCGTGAGGGCGATGCCCCACAGCCGAGGGGACACGCGGGGCGGGGATCCCACGGAGGAGCATCAGACGCCGGCCCCGCCGGGGGGAGCGGCCGCAGCCAGGCGCGGAAGAGCGGCTTATGTAAATCATTAATAACAACGCTTCGCACTTCTAATAGTGCCTTTCAGCCAAGGATCCCGGAGCTTTACAAACACTAATTAATTAAGTACAGGAGACAGCTCAGGAGTAGCGAGAGCGCGAGTCCCCGGCTGCCCGCTCCTCTGGGGGGGGCAGGAAGGATGGAGCAGGACCGGCCGCTCTGCTGCCCCATGGCACCGCAGCATCCCGGTGGGGCCGCATCCATCCCCCGCCCTCCCACTGCCCCGGGCAGCGCCCACGGAGCCGCGTGACAACGCCAGGACGCGATTTCCCCTCCCCCCCCGCTCTCCTTCACTTCCCAGGGCCAGATTTAAGCGGCACATCCAATCGTATGTATAAATAACAGCCCGCCCTCCTGCCTGGGAAATGCATTCCTTTGCTTCCCACCCGGCCGGGCTTTAAATATCCCCACGTAAATGTTCGCTGCTGCGCGTGGGTGCTCCGTCGGGTGCAGCTCCTCCCAGAGACCCCACGGGGGACAGCTGGCACCAGCAGGGCTCGGTGCTCCGGGCCCACAGTGCTCAGAGCCATCCAGAGAGCTGAGAGCCGTGAGCACATTGCACTGCCAGCGATGGCACTCACTGGCCTGGGGCCAGACACTGGCATTTAGGGGGGCTGCCAGGGAGAGGTCCACCAGAGCGTATCCTCACCCCTCCGTCCTGCTCCTCGCCCCTCTATTCTGCTCCTCATCCTCATCCAGAGCAGCCCCCGGGGCGGGGACGGCAGGGACCGCATCCTTCTTGCTGAAGGTGTAAGGAGGCGGTGGGGCGGTCGCATGTGGCATTTGCATGTTGAAGTGCTTTAATGCTATTTTAACACCTCTTCGGCTATTTTTACCGCAGCAGAAACACAACGGGAGGACAAGGCCGGAGAAAGGGCGAGGGCTGAGCTCAAAATATGGGGCAGAGGCAAAAAAAGGAATTAAAATAAAACTCCAAATGGGCACAGCACCAAGAGGAGCATGAGCAGCCAAAGGGGGGTCCATGGGAAATCCTGGACCCCCCTGAGCCATCCAATGCCCACTGGACTATGGTGGCCCCTGCCACCCCATTGCAGGGCTCTCCCAGCCCCATTTTCCAGACCCCAAGAAGAAAAGACAACATCCATGCTTGGAAACCCCTCCTGAATCGTCTCTTCCAGTGCGGCTGTTGAGTTAGTGCTGAATTCCTGCGCAGCAGTGGGGGTGGGTGAGCAGCGCAGCCCTCCCCCCAAGCACGGGGTTGGGTCGGGTGAAGGTGGACCCCTACAGCCACCGGGGACAGCCCGGGGCTCGGCAGCATCCCTGCCCGTTGCCAGGACAACAGGATGTGATGGAGCCGGCTCCATGCGGGACAGCAGGTACAGGGCGAAGTGTGTCCCACCCAGCACGGCAGACATGGGGAGCGGGTGGGGGCAAATGGAGGAGACCCCCCCCCCAGCACTGCAGCACCCCTGGCAGAGCAGCTCACAGCACCCGGAGGCTCTGGAGCAGCATAAAGGTGCAGCTTCATTTCTTCGCCGTCGGTACCATGGCAACCTTTCCCACTTGGTTTAATTACGGGCGGTTGCTGCCTTGGAGGGGGGGCCGTTCCCAGAGCCACGCCGCAGGGCAGGGGCTGCAGGAGCGCTCCCGTGGGCTGATCCACCCTTGCAGACCTGCAGCCGAGCTGAGCACCCCACGCACGGGGACGGCATCCACCCAGCCCCCCGAGCCCACCCGCGGAATGGGTGTTCCCCTCCTCCCCTGGCACATCCCCAGGCGGGGGCGCGCCCTGCAGCCCCCGGCCCTGCTCACTCATACATCTCCGCTCCTCAAACACAACGTCCTCCCTCCAAAGGAGGACCAGAATAACGGGCCCAGGCTTCCTGGGCACCTCCCGCCCCACTGGGACGGCGTCTGGAGCCGGGGGCAACAGAGGGGGGGCTTCCAAGGAGCAGTGCGGATGTCTGCAGCGCTGCGGGACGCGGTGAAGGCAGCGTCGGTGCCGCCGGAGGATCCTCGTTAACAATTAGCACCAATTACCCTCCGCGGTGCTGACCTCGAGCTGCCACGCGGCCGAACAGAGCCACGCACGTGGGCAGAGGGCACCCACGAGCAGTGTGCTGGCACCGGGATGTGGGGCAGGATGGGGCCCGGGAGCAGGAAGGGCATCTCTGCGGGAACAGCACTTCGTGCAGTTAAGGAAAGGGAGGAGGGGAGGTGTAAATAACTCCCTCTGAAGGGGCAGGGAACACCTGAGCCGGTGCAGCAGCGGTGAGCACCGGGCTTCAAAGGTCACCTCTGGGCATAAATTTTAATTTCACACAGGAGTTTTGCTCATTTGTTAATTATTTTCAGATGAAAAGGGAGATATTCCTGGAACGGGCGAAGAAAGGGCTAAAGCAGCATTTGAATTTCAAAGGCAAGCTGTTTGCAAGGGAAACAGGAGATGAGCTGAGGGGTGGGGGGGAATCTCAGCGAGCAGAGAGCAGCCGGGGGGGGGAGGGGGGTCCCCGTGCTGCGGGTCAGCACGTGGAGATGGTGGGGAATGGCATCACATGGGGCACGGGGGGGGGGGGGGGATTGAGTCCTGAGGTGCGGCACAGGGATGCTCGGGATGTCCCTGCCATCCCAAGGCCTCTGCAGGGGGAATGTAAAGAGTCTGACCCTGGGGAAGGGGGAGATGAGAGTGGAAATGCGGAGCCAGAGAGGAGAGAGCGCAGCAGGGGGAAGATCAGACAGCTTTTTCCTCCTGCTTTTATTTTTTAAGGCAATCGTTTGCTTTTTATGGAGCCTGAGGCCCGCGGAGGATCGCAGTGCATTGCACATGAAGTGCGGTGAGTTATCACAGCACTGCACCCCGCATCCCAGCACCCCAATGCCCACAGCACCCCGGGAACCCATCCAGGATGGGCCCAGCAGCCCTGTGATGTCAGCATGGGGAGAAGTGAGATTGGACTGAGGGTTCGTTATGATGGCTTTGCTCCCCTTGATCCCCCACCGGAGCTCATGGGGATTTTGCTCTCAGCTCAGCACAGCGGTTCTGCCCTGCAAAGCCACGGGAAGTCCAACTCCAACAGCTCTGAGCCCGTTCTAATCTTGTAAAACCGAATGCATTCACACCTAATGCAGAATTAAACCACCCCGCAGAGAGGTAAATCCCTCCAGATGAGCTTAAACATCGCTGCAGCGCTGCGCAGAGCTGGGACAGGAGCTGGAGCCTGAGATGGAAACAAACCCTGCCCCCATAGGACACTGTGACAATCAGCAGCACCCCTGCAACACCCAACACCACCACCACGACACCCAACAGCACCCAACAGCAACCAACAGCACCCAACAACACCCAACGGCACCCAGCAACACCACTCTGACACCCAACAGCGCCATGACACCCAGCTCCATCACAACACCCAACACTCCCATCAAGACCCAGCACTACTCCAACACTCAACATCACTCCAACACCCATTGCCACCCCAGCACCCAACAGCTCCACCCCAACACCCAACAACACCACTGTGACACCCAGTGTCACCCCAACACCCAACAACACCACTGTGACACCCAGTGTCACCCCAGCACCCACCATCTCCACCCCACCCCACAGCCCCACGTCCCTGTGCCACCTGTGCCCCATCCCAACCAACATGCAGCGGCGCCCGTTATTTTGTGTGTCTACAAGAAATACCAAGTGGAGTTTGCAAAGATTAGGCACATTTAAATGCAAATTGCGTTATTTCTGTCTTGAAAAGTGTCATTAATACATTTTCTGCAATTTGGAAAAATCAGTGGCAATTATTTTTTTTTCGAAATGAACCATTAGCCAACTTTCATTTGAAGGGGGAAAGATATCAAGAAAATCATTACATGACTGACACGTTTCCTCCCAGGTCCTGGAGCTGCTGAGCGGCCTTCTCATACCAAGAATAATTAGCAGCAGAAGGGATGAAGAAACCCTTCCATGAGGTGTGCGGGCACGAGAGCCCCGAGCTGCGACCTCTGGGGAGGGCTCAAAGACCCCACGGAACCTTTGTGCGTTTTGCAGGGCTTAAAACCAAGCATGAGCCCACGTGCTGCCCGCAGTGGGGCCCTTCCTCTTTATGAGCGGAGGAAAAGCCACAAAAAGGAAAATGTTGGGGAAGGGCTGAGGCACTGCTGGCACCCGGGCGGCCGCCGCCCTCGGGATCTGTGCTGTGCTTCAGCTCCAGCACCGTGCCCCCACTGCTGTGCTCCGTGAAAGGGAAAGAGAGAAAAAAGGGAAGAGGGCAGGGAAGAGGGCAGGGCAGGGCAGAGAGAAGAGAAGAGGAGAGGAGAGGAGAGGAGAGGAGAGGAGAGGAGAGGAGAGGAGAGGAGAGGAGAGGAGAGGAGAGGAGAGGAGAGGAGAGGAGAGGAGAGGAGAGGAGAGGAGAGGAGAGGAGAGGAGAGGAGAGGAGAGGAGAGGAGAGGAGAGGAGAGGAGAGGAGAGGAGAGGAGAGGAGAGGAGAGGAGAGGAGAGGAGAGGAGAGGAGAGGAGAGGAGAGGAGAGGAGAGGAGAAGAGAAGAGAAGAGAAGAGAAGAGAAGAGAAGAGAAGAGAAGAGAAGAGAAGAGAAGAGAAGAGAAGAGAAGAGGATCTGTGCTGAGATTGAAAGGGTAAAAAGAAAAAATAAATAAATAAAATAAAGGGCACCTGATCTCCTTTGATTCATCGGAGTGAAAGAGAAGAGCAAATTTACATAACATTGGAAGCGCTCATTAACTGATGCTCGGTGACAGCCCGGCACCTCTCCCTGCTCCAAGGCCCCGGCATCCCCTTCGCTGCCCGGAGGGGCTCTGGGCTGCACCTCCCCTGCCCGGGGCGGGGGCTGAGCCCTGGCACTGTGTCTGCGGTCCCCAAGCAGGGTGGGATGGGGCTGCCACCTGCAGCTCTCTGGACACAGGGATCCTTGGGAGGGAAGGAATGCCCTAATGCGTCATCCCTGCCCCTCAGTTGCTCTCCATCCCCTTTGTAAATCCCAATTCTGGACAAGGGGAGCGCATCAGGGACAGTTTGTTGATTGCTTTCCCTCCAAACGAGAGCGGACAGGTTGGAGTCACCATGCTTCTCCCAGATGCCATGGCCACCAGCTCTAAGTGCTGCTTGTAGCAGAGCCCTGAGGTCCCTCAGTGGTGGCATCTATGGGATGCATCCCAAAATCACCCACAGGCTGCAGCACGGCAGCAGCAATGCGGGCACCGTGGGGACACAGAGACCCCTATCCCCACCCATCCCATCCCTCGGCCTCTCCTGTGTGCCCTAAACCCCACACCCCCACTGCTGAGCGCTGCAGAGCACACGGAACCAACCCATCCCCCACCAGCCAGCCCTGCTGCTGCATGATGGATGGGCGCTGTCACTCCCCCCGGCCCTTTCCTATCGACGTTCGTTTTCATACACACCACAATCCCCAGCTCAGAGACCATCACCCACAGGGACGCGGGCAGCAATGGGACGGGGACTTAAAGCCCTCGTAGCAGTGAGCAGTGCCAGGGGCCCCCACCCCACCGACAGCTCCCACCCTTGGCTGGGCCATCACCTCCCCCAGCAGATCCATCCCTGCTCTCTTTGCAGCCGCCCATGGGCAGCACAGCAGAGCCCCCTCCCCTGGAGCTGCCCACAGATCCCAGCAGCAGCTCCAGAGCTGCGCAATGTGTTCGGGATAACCCACAGAACGCTTCATCACAAGAGCATATTTCACCCGGCGGCGTGACAGATTCCCTCTCTGCTTTTAGTAGCTTTTTTCATGTCCTCTTTTGCTCTGATATGGATCCAATATCTCCCGCAGCGTCGAAGGCCATAAAGATAAAAAATGGGGTAACGGTGGCAGAAGTTTATGGGTGGGAAAATACGCGCGCGCGCAACGCGGCGCTCACAGCCATTGCTGGGGCAGATCGGGGGCGTGGAGAGACCCGTGGGCATCCGTCACAGCAGTCCCCACCCGCAGCCGCATCCAGGGCCGACGCTGCGGCTCCGGTAGCGGTGGGAGGCGGCGGAGATCATCAGAGACAGCGCCGAGTGCTGAATCCTACGGAGACCCAACGGGGAAACCGCGGCGGGGCAAGACGGCCCCAGGGGCTGCGGCGGGACCGGGCATGCCAGCAGCACCCCGTGTGCAACAGGGACCTCGTGGCACCCTGCGGGCAACCGGCACCCTGCGCGGAAAGCACTGGCAGCAGGCGGGCTGGATGCTCACTCGGTGGTGCTCCACGTCTGGAAGGAGGAGCGGCACCGCCGATGTCCCCGGTGCTGCGCCGCGGTGGTGCGAGGTCGGAGTTGGTGCATCCCATGGGAGTACAGCGATGGCAGCAAGGATGTCTCGGAGCAGCTCGCAGGGGTGGCAAAGCTTGCAACGAGGCGTGCTGTCCTACAGCTCGGAGGGTCGGGGCAGGGCACGGCGCTCCCGGGGGAGCAGCGCGTCCCCCCCACGCCGCTCTCCGCTCTGCGCATCGCTGAGGGAAGCTGCCAACGGAGCACCAGCGCCCGGATCCTCAGCACTGTGCTGATGCATGAGGCAGAGAGAGCCCCGGAGGCGGCGGGAGGGGCTGCACGCTGATTTGTACACAGCTGATTTGTTACGGCCGACCCAGCGATGGGAAATGGAGGGGAAGCCCCGAATGGGCTCTTTGGAGAGCTGCTCCTCCGCTGCGCTTTGAAGGGTGCTGAGAAAAGCGGCACGATGGATTGAGGCCTGGGAGGTGCCCCAAATCCCTCCTGCCGCTGCTGCGTGCTGGCAGAGCCTGGGGGAACCCCAACCCCAAAAAGGACCCCCACTCTCCCACTCCCATCCCAGGGATGACCCCCACGGACTCTGACTGGAAGCCGCGTGGCACGTCCCCATCCCTCCCTTGGCACCCAGCGCTGGAGCACAGCGTGGCCCTCACTTATCTTTCCTCTTTCCATTTCCAAGCACCCACCCCCCCAGTCCTGAACCCCCAGCTCAGCTCTGCTCACCCTGCTGCTGCACCCCAGCCCCAGGAGGCAGAGCCGGGGCCGGCACAGATCCCACTCCATCCCCATCCCCGTCCCCAGGAGCGCATCCCTCAGCGTGGGGCAGAGGTCCCCGCGCTGCAGCACTCAGATGACTGAGGCTTCTGAAGTTCACACATTTGCATTCTCCTCTTCTCCTGAATAAAGAAGAAATCCCACGAGCTCCTCCGCCATCCACGATTACCAACAGTTTATCAAAACCCACAGCGCGCCCGCCCCGCTCCCCACGTCACTGGGAGCACTGGGAGCACTGGGACACGGCACTGGGGTGACGCGGTGACACGGGGTGACAGGCGGCCCTGGGGACACTGCCAACCTCAGCAGGGGGAGGAAGCCGGGCTGAGGGGCCGTCCCGGGTACCCGGACCTCAGTGCAGTGAGTGAACGCATTCGCGGGGATCCCGCTGGGGCTGTAGTGCTGTTTTATTTGATGGCTTTAATTAATTGATTTCCCTGCGCACAACCACTTCCCGACCGGTGGCAAACGCTCCCTCGGCCACGTCCTTCGAAGTGGGGGCTCTGCAGCCACGGGGAGGGCTCGGTGACCTCGGTGACAGCCCCCAGCTGCACCCAGCTGCCCCCTTCCTCTGCTGCCCCCTTCCTCTGCCCCCCCCGGCCTGAGGTGTGGGGTCCAGTGATGGATGCACGCTGTGGCCGCCATCCTCCCATTCCCTCCTGGCACACGCAGTCTGCAGAGGCGGATAAATCTCTTCTTCCAAGGCAGCAGCTTGGGGAAGTGGGCAAGAAATGGGGTGCAACAGCCCCAGCCCCATATCTGCAGCCCTGTGCACACCCACCTGCCTGCATGCAGCCCCCGGCCCACCCCACAGCCCCAGCCCACGTGCAAACCCACACGGCTTGGCCTCCAAGGAGCCCCATCACCCAACCGCGCATGGAGATGCGGGCATCCCCCCAGCTGCACGCACACCCATCTGCATGCAAGTGTGCAAACGCACGTGCAAACCCACACGGGGATGCACACAGCACCCAGCACAGCTCCAGGGCCCCCTCTGCTTTGTCCCACCACGTCCCCCTCCAGCCGCAGTGCTCCCTGAACAGGAGCAGGCAGATGTTTGCACCGCGACGGTGCTGCTGGATCCCATCGTAATATCAATTACCCCGAGCACTCATCCACGGAGCTCAGCAAATCGGGACGGATGGAGCCGCCCCCCCGCCAGCAGAGGGCCAGGGGGAGCACGCAGCGGTGCCGGGCGCTGCCAGATGGGACATCACAGGGAATGGGCAGCAGAAGGGACGGGCAGAGCCGGGGGTGAGCTCCTACAGAGGCACATGGAAACGCCGCACAGCTCCCCGTCCTGGGGAGCCCCGCAGGAGGGAGCCCAGCGGGGGGGGGGTGATGCCCCCCAGGCCGGGGGTGCAGTTTTGTGCGTGTGTTATTATTTTGGCAGCGCTGGAGTCAAGTAGCTCAATTAAGCAATAACTGCCTCTGCTCGGCCGCCCACACAGCCCGCGGTAAATAATTAAATGCTGAAATAATACGGCAGATGGGAAGCAGTGCAGAGAGAGACCACGGGGCAGAGAGGAACCCAAAGGGCCCCTGGCACTGCAGCAGCTGCACGGGGCCGGGGCGGCACCGCAGAGCCACGCACCGCTCCAACGGAGGGAGGGGGGATGATCCCTACAGCCGCTGTGCATCGGGAACGGTGACTGCCAGGACTGCCATACCCCAGGGATGGAGGGATGGGGGTAAATGGGGATGGGATGGAGGTGGAGTTGATGGAGATGTCCTTCCCCAGCTGGCACTGCCACGATGCTGGTGGGAACAAGGCACGGCTCACTGGGGTCAAGGCACTGGGAGAAGGCATGGTTTGTGGAGGGTGAGGCACAGCTGCATCCATAGGACCTGCTGCAGCAGCCCCACGCTCCCTGCTCCCTGGGGCCACCTCATTCCCACCACAGAGGGACACCGTGCCCCAGAAAGGTGGGAACACACAGGACAGAATCCCTGGAGGGGGAACGCCATGAAAAACATCGGGGAAGATGTTTAGCACTGCGCTATCGATCCGGACACGAAGCACATACCAGGCAAACCTGCCACCCCACTCACAGATCATCTGTATTTATCTCCTTCAACCAGCTCCAGGAGCAGCACTGAAAGGCCTAATTACAAGCTGCTGATAGATAAATATTAATGCCAAAACTCTGGGAATAAAAATACAGCTCTGTGCTCGGAGGGCTCAGTGCTCTGTGCCGCCCCAACGCCAGGGAGTGAGGAGCGGTGGGGGCTGCAGGGGGCTGCTCTCACCCAGATCTCGGGGGCTGTGGAAGCTGAAGCATCCTCTCCATATTCACATTTCTATCACATCCTCCTCAGACATCCGCGGCTGCACCGCCGGCTCCGCTCCTCCATCTGTTTAAATGCCACCTCCAGAAGGGATGGGCTCCGGGCGTCCTCTCCCCTCGCCACTTGTGTCCCATCTCCCTTAAGCGCTCACCCATCAGAGAAGATTTGGGCTTTGCAGAGCCCGGGAATGGGGCAGAGCTCAGCTCCCAGGGCCCGGACCACCACGGGCAGGGGGTGGGCTCGGAGCCCCCGCGGGCAGCAGCACGGTCAGACCCACGGGCACAGCTGCCCCGCGTGGAGCACGGCCCTGCCCACGGCCAGCACTGCTCGTTTCTGAGTGCAAACTGAATCTCAGCGGCCAAAGGCTTTTCTGCACGATCCACCTGCCCAGCGCCTGGCAAATCAGATCTGTAAAACAGCCCCGGAGACATCTCCAGATCCTCATCTCCTTCATGATCAGCTCCTGGCACAGCCCAGAGCCACACTTACAGCCGCATCTCCTGCTCCAGCAAAGCCCTGCGGGTGGGATGCCACCGTGCGACGGGCGGGGTGCGCACACACACACACACACACACACCCTCAGCACTCGGTGTGTGCACAGCCACGTGCCCGATGCACATCTGGAGCTGCCCAGCTGCGGCCCCCAGCTGCCTGCAGGGGCGGTGGTGGCAGCGGGGACACTGTGCAGCTGTCCCCGGGGGGGGGGGGGAGGGGACGGGACGTGGCCGGGTGCTGCAGCCCAGCCCCCCCCCCCCCCCCCCCCCCGCGGTGTCGGCAGCGTTTCCCCGGAGCTGCTGAATAATTTGCATCCACTGAGACGCAGCTCCCGGGCTGTGTTTGTCAAAGTCAATCTGCAGCTCGCTGCCTCTGGAGACCGGAGCGCGATGGCGGCACGCGGGCTGCGCGGGGACCGCAGTGTGGTGCCCCCCCCCCAATGCCAGCGGTGACACCCATGGCCACGAGCTGCGGGATGGCACAGAGCCCTGGAGCTGAGCTCAGCACCCAGGCCGTGCCCTGCTCCCCGCGTTCCCAGCGCCGGGGGGGTGGGGGCCGTTCTTTTATGCACTATCTTTAGCCCCCTCTATGCCTCTATATATAAAGGATGCATCTCCAAACTGATCTCCTTGCAATCACAAAACCATTAAATTAATTAACCGAGGGGAAGGGAGGGAAGGCGGGATGGTCCCCGAAGAGCAGACGACGGTTTCACGTTTATTTATACCGAAGGAAAGGATCGCCCACCCCCAGCACTTCCCGCTGCCGACCCCCACATCCCCGGGCAGAGCAGAGCCACGAGGCCACCACCCCGGGCACGGCCACCACCCCGGGCACGGCCACCACCAGCAGCACCAGCACGATGCCCCACGGCGGCACCCACGGCTCAGTGCCCCCCAGCCCCCCCCCTCCAGCCACGCGGTGATTGATCGCCTGTCTGCCCACAATCCCTGCGTGTCACTCAGCCTCTAATCCTCAGCCCTGCTGCATTCTCCTCGCTGACAACCGGCTGACACGGTTTTCATTGCACTTAATCAGCTCTTTAAATGTAATGCCCCAATCGGCAGCATCTGCATTCCGGGCCGGTGGAGCTGGAGGTGGGAGGCAGCCGGAAGGGTGGGGGGGGGTCCATACCTGCCGTGGGGCTTCCCCCCTCCCCAGCACCCGAAATCCTGCCAGCCCCACACCCCATCCGGCAGCTCGGGCCCCCACGGCTCGCTGTGCTGCGGGGGAATCGGGACGGGAAGGACTTTTCCCTCTTCACCTTTCTTTGTACTTTTATGCTAATGGCAATAAGAAGAATTAAACATCTCCTGCGCGGCGGAACAAAGGCTTCTATTGAGAGAGATCAGTGTGACCGCTGACAGCCGCCGGCGCGGCACCCAGACAAAGAGCTCCGGCTGTGTGTTGGGGTGGGGAGCACCCCTGCCCCCCCAGCACGGCCACAGCATCACCAGGACTGGGGCTCATTGGCCACGAGAGCCACGTGTCCCCCCAGAAAACGCCTTTGGAGGAAATTTCCCGAGCTCTAATGCAGCCGAACGGAGCTGAGAGCACCGCTACCCCCGCAGCCCCCCCCAGCAGCCTGAGCCCGAGGGCAGCGCTCGCCCCACGTGCCGTGCTCCGTGCAGGATGAGAGCGGGATGGTGATCGCCTCAGATGCTCCGGGCTGCCCTACATTCCTCCTAAATATAGCCGGGCAGGTGCTGCCGCTTCACCCGGTGGGGAGAGGTGGGGGAGCATCACCAGGTCCTGCTCGCCTGCCCCATCCCATCCCATTCAATCCCATTCCTGCATCCCAATCGAGGGGAGGGAGGTGCTGGGGGTGTCAGGACCCTGAACTGCCCATCCCGCCCCCCCTCCAGGCGCTCCCCCCACGCAGCCCCACACTGATGCTCCATTTCACGGGTCCATTTCCCTCACTCGAGATTTTTCACTGCCTGGAAGCAGTTCCCCACTCTGCACAAAGCCCAAATCCCCCTCAGAGCAGCTCTGTGCTCACCCCCTCTTCCAGCTCTGCCCGGGGCCCCACATCCACGGGCAGCAGAGCTGGGGGGGGGGGCTCAGGGGCTCCTCTACACGAACCCAGTGCACAAGCACACACTCAGCACCCCGGGATGCCCATGCAGAAACACATTGGGCGCTCGTGCATGAGCCGAGCAGCGCTCCAGCATCAATTATTCAGGTGCTCACGCGTGAGCTCGCTGCGCTCCAGCACGGCCTCCCCGTGCCAGTGCAACACAGGGCACGGCAACGTGGGATGGCACGGCACAGGATGGCACGGCAATGTGGGATGGCACGGCACAGGATGGCACGGCACAGGGTGGCACGGCACAGGATGGCACGGCACAGCTCAGCATGGCACACAGCACGGCCCGGCCCTGTGCCTGCTCCCCCCGCCTCGTTTCACTCCACGTGCTCCTGCCCAAAGTTCCCCTCCCCGGGAGTTTGTGTGTGTGTGTGGGGGGGGGGGGGGTCGTGGCACGGAGCCCTGATCCCATTTAGGGCCCCCGGACGCTGCTGCCGAATAAAAGATGCTCTTTTAAAAGCTCCCCCACGCCCCAGCTCCGGCAGAAAGCTGCTGTTCACCTTGAAAAAGCCATTTGCTGAAGGCCAGAGCCGCGATCCGCACCGCACTCCAAAGCCGCTCCGGTAATGGGTTCACAGACAAAAGCACCGAGCTGGCAGCTGATGGCATCCGGGGCCGCGTCCCCACTGCACGCCCCACACCCCCACCCCACTGCGTGCCGACCCCAGAGCACGGCGCTCACGGGCACACGTGGAGGGTGAGGAGGGGTGGGGGACGCAGGATTGGGGACGAGGACGGGAAGGATGCAGGATGTGGGGTGCAGGATGGGGGATAAGGGATGGGGGAAGGGGGTGCACGTTGCATTAGCACTCAGGGAGCAGCTCGGCAGCTGCAGCACGAGGGGCTGCGCACCGCTCTGTGCCAAAAATGCACTTTCTCCCCCTCCTCCCCCGCCAGCACTGCAGGGCAGCGCTCCTGGCACCCGCCCCACTGCTCACCCCATACTTTTCCCATCGGCCCTCCGCACAGCCCCGTCCCAAAGGCTCCCAGCAGCACCCAGCCCCCGGTGTTTGGAGGCGGGGAGGAACAAAACCCTTTAAAACCGGGAAGCGACTCATAAATCCCAATACTTCAGATCGCAATTGCCTTTTTTCCCCAAACCGCCCGTCCTCATAAATATGCATTTCCCTCTTTTCGCTTTCTACAAATCTATTATTGTTTTTAACGACGACGGGAGACCGCAGTTTGCATTAGGAGCGCGTAATTTATCATTAAATTGTAATTTATAACGTATAGAGCGGAGCATAATAAAGTCCCGATGCGGTGATGGATGGCGGGGAAGCACGCGTCCGCAGGGGACGTGGACCGCCCCGCTGTGGGTCTGCGAGGAGGGGAAACGCAATTGTTGTCACTGAATTATCTCCGTGCAACGCCCCGCGGCAGCCGGGGCTCCCAGCGCGGCCCCCTCCCCTCATTAGGGCCGACGAGCAGCCGCTAATTAGCTACGCAGGAAAACGGTGGGGAAAAGACCCCGGGAGCGCTGCGGGGCCCACGGTCCCGGGAGCGGAGCGCGGCCCCGAGAGCGGAGCGCGGCCCCGTTGTTTCCGACGCGTCTGCTTCCAAATTGCCGCTAAATAACACAGTTTATCTTTGGCTGATTGAAGCGAAGAATTCCGCAATTACCGACAAATGAGGACGATCGGCGCCGCGCCTCATTTGCATTTTTAAGGGTTTTTTTTTTTCCCCCACGCGGCCGCCGCCGCTCCCCGGCCCCACGCAGCGCACCGAGCTCCGCTGCCCGCACCGTGGGGGCCCCGACGGTGCCCCCCCACATCGCTCCGCAGCCGCGTGGCTGCGGTGGGGCCGTGGGAAGGAGGGCCGGGCGCAGTCCGCAGCCCACGGGCGGTCCCCGCTGTGCCCACGCGGTGCTGTGCCGCGGCTCTCCGCCCCTTCTCCCACGGGCACGGCCCAGCCCGCTCCATTAGGGAGGGCCGCATCCTCCAGGCCCCTTTTTCTGCTCTAATTCCTCCTTTCCCCGCGCGGCCCCCCCCGCCCGCATTGACCAACTTGTCCAAACTTTGCTCTCCGCCGGGTCGGGGCTGCGAGGAAGAGGAGAGCGAGAGGTGTAATTACTCCCCGCGAGCGGTGCCGGGGGTCCCCGAGCCGCATGAATGATGCATTGCCTGGCAGGAGAAGGCCGCTAATGCACTAAGTGCTTCCCCCGCGCGATCCCTGCCCTCCGCCCGCACGGCCCCAGTGGGAGCGGGGCAACCGCGGAGCGTCACGGGTGGGCGGTGCGGGGCTGAGTGCTCCCCCGGCCCCACAGCCCCGGCCCCACAGCCCCCAGCCCCTCCCCCCGCTCCAGCTCCTGGAAGTTCACAGTCGGGCGTTTCGGCGTTGCGATGGAAGGAGGACCTAATTAAAAAGGGTCGTAAAAGATGTCCAATTACGTTCATTTCGTCGCGGTTCGCATTAAAGGGGAACTCTGCGCTGCTCAGATTTTACTCTAAAATCCGGCGCTGGCGGTACCAAAGCAGCGCTGAAATCGCGGCCTTTAGGGCACAGGGAGGGGGGATGGGAGGAATTTAATTAAACGCACACCTCGTTAACGCTCAGGGGACTGATGAGACCTTTTGATGATGTGCTGAGCGGGCACGGGGTCACGTGGCCGCGGAACTCCCCCAGCTTTACCCCCCCCGTGTCCCCCTGCCCCACCGCTCACCCCACTGCCATCAGTTGGGGCTGCAGCTGTGCTCGCGCTCCCACTCAGCGAATGGCAGCGAGGGAACAAAGCCGCCGAGACGCTCGGATCCAATTAGCCGTAATTTATTGCGCGCTCATCAGCAGCGCCCGCGGGGGGGGGGGCTTGGCGGCTTCCCTGGGACACACAGCTCCTCTGTGCCCCCGGGGCAGCGCTGGGAAACCCACCCGGATCCGCGGAACGGGCACAGCCCACGCGGAGAATGAGACCTCACCCCGTGCGTGGGTACAGCCCACTCGACAAAGGGAATGGGCGAAGTGGGGCTGAGCAGCCTCGCCCCCCCCCACACTGAACCGTCACATTTCGGTTTCACAGGGGAAAAAGACGCGTTTGTTTCTGGGACGGGCAATGGGAATCGCCCCCAATACCCCAAGTACGGCCCCAGACCCATCCCGCGGGCAGCCCTGGGGGGCGCGATGTGGGGGCGCGATGTGGGGGCACCGGGGGTGGGCGGACGGGCGCTTCCCCCCCTCCTCTCAGAGCTGCGCGGCTGAGGAGGGGAAGCAGATGTTGTTTTCTTCACAGAGGCTCTAATTTACGTCTGTGCCCACACACGAGGGGAAAGGAAGAAGAGGAAGAGGAGGAAGGAAAGGGGTTCCCCCCCCCCCAAATAACAATAACCCATAGTTATTATCTCCACGGAGCACCGCGGCTGTCACAGACGGATTCATTTCCGCGCAGCGAGGGATGAACGCTCCCCATTTTTCAGTGGAGCCCGCGCGGAGCGACCGAATGAAAAAATCACTTCAACGCGATTTAAAAAGATCCCCGTTTTATTAAAGATGAGTCCAATTGGTCTCTCCGCGCGGAACAATCCGCGCTCGGCCCCGGACCGGGGAACGCGGCACCGACGGCGGCAGAGACACCGCGCTCCGCGACGTGGGGACGGGGACCGCTGGCGGCTCCTCCTGCTCCCGTGGCCCCGCTGGGGGTCTGCAGCGTGGGAGCCACGCGGCCGCGTGCCCCCCAAGCACCAGCTGGACCCCGAACGTGGGGAAACTGAGGCACAGAGCGGGACAGAGCCGGCAGCAGCCGCGGCACGCCGCTCAGTGCCATAACCACGGCTCACGCTGCCATTAACGAGAGCGGCTGCGATAATTAGAGGCCTGATAGCGATATAGTCATTACCGAGGGCAATAAAAGCCGCCTCCGGGCTCCCTGCCGCCCGCCTCTGCCCTCGGCACCGCTCAGTGCGCTGCGGGACCGAGCCCGGAGCGGGGCAGCACCTCCGCTCCGCCTCGTGGTGTCGGTAGCGATGATTGTAGTGTAATTGCAGCTTAATCGTCTGCACAGCCGGCTCCGGAGGACAGGAGCAGGGCCCACGCGTGTGCCACGTGGGGCTCGGGCTCCCACGGCCGCTGCTCCAACTGCTCCCCGAGCTCTAAAGTCCTCGGGGGGATCTGGCAGGGACACATCCCCCCCTCCAGCCCCACAGCATCCCCTGCCCCAGTGCCACCCCGGGGCTCAGCACCAGAGGGAAACTGAGGCACGAAGCGCTCCGGACTCACCGCCGCGAGCTGCTGGTGCTGGGCGGGGGCTGAGCCCCACAGGAGGGGGAAACGTCCCCTGCAGCCAAGCGTCCCCGTCCCCACGAGCGGGACACGGGGCTGCGGGAGCCAGCGCGTCCCCGCTCACCTTCCCGGGATGTTTGATCTCTGCGAAGCTTCGCACCGCTGCTGCTCCCTCCTCCTCCTCCTCCTCCCCTCCGGCTTTTATTAGTTTAAACACATGGACGCATGAAAAATAAATGTTGCTCGGGAAAGACAGCGGCAGAGGGCTGGGAAGCAATTAGCATCCAAAGAGGCGTAATTAGTGCTCAGAATGCAAGCGGCAGAGAAGAAATAAAGTAGCATTCGGATGCAATCAGGGTCGTGCCTGAATTACAAACCGTTAACTGAATTGCTAATTAAGCGCCGTGTGTGAATCACGTCCTGGTTAAGGGCCCGCACCCAGGGCTGGGACACCGCACCACGCGGGGAGGGGACACCGCACCACGCGGGGAGGGGCTCGGGGCTCCCCGGCTGTAATTAGGAGGATTTGCTCCCTTCTGGGCAAATATTTGTCCAGAGAGCGGTGGCGATGGAGGTGGGATGGGGGCGGGCGGGAGGCCGGTGCAGCCCCGCACCCCCACGGCCGTGTCCCCCGGGTTATCCCCACCCCGCATCCGTCCACCCCCCCCCCCGTCCCCGCAGCGGATCTCCCCGCATCGCTCCACACCCACGGAAAGCCGCCGAGCTTTGCGTTCACGCAGAGCCCAATCCGCGCGGGGGGGGAGGATTAATTATTCACGTTTTATCAAATTCAGACACGTCGTTCTAGAGGTCTGACAAGCTCTCTTTGCCCGGGGGGGGCAGCTCCCCTCGCTTCCTCTTTTTTTTTCTCCCCGCCGCCGTTGTGCCATCCCGCAGCGGTCCTGCGAGCCCACGTCCCCGCGGGACCGTTCCCACGGCGCAGCCCCGCTCTGCCGGCCCCGGGACCCACCCCCCCACGCCGGGACCGGGCCGGCAGCTCCACGCGGTGCGGGGATGAAAGGCGGACGGCTCCGCTTGAAGCGTCGCAGCCGGGAAAGGTCTTCGGAGCGGCGCGGCGGATCAAAGGCGGCTCCTCATCTATTTTAATAAGGCTCCGCGCCGCTCGGTGCGGGGAGGAAGGGGCTTTGCGGAGATCAAAGCGCAGGAACGGGAGCGGAGGGCTCAGGGCTGAGGAAGAGGAGGGAGGAAGGAGGCAGCGGTCGGGCATCGCCCGGAGCTCTGCAGGGAACTCCTCCCGGCCGCCCCCCCATCCCGAGCAGCGACGCGGGGGACAGAGGGGCGGGAGGGGGTGCTCCCACGGCACAGCCGCGCCCCGTGGGGACGGCTCCCGCTCCTCAGCTCATCCCCACCCGGAGGAGCCCCGGCCACGCGACGGATTCACGCCCCGAGTGGGGAGCGCGACGGCGGCACACGGAGGCACGGCGCCAGGGATTCCTTTCGCTCCAAAGGAGGGAAACCCAGCGGAGCACACCAGCGCTGCGTGGCACACACCGGGCTCGGTGCAGCTTCCCGGCCCACGGGCCCTCCGCGAGTGGGGCGGCCCCACGGCCCCGCGCATCCCCGAAGGGAAAGGGAGGAGCGGGCGGTCCCCACGGGCACGCGGCTCTGCTGCGCGGTTCCTCCGTTTCTGGGGCCGTGGCATCGCCCCACGCGCGGAGCTCCTCCCCGCTGATGGCTCAATTATCAGCATTCAGCTCCCGCCCGCCCGCAGATCCTGTAATCAACGTCTGCGTGTGTATTCTGGCGAAATTAATCATAATTGCTGAAAGCAAGACACATCGCACTTGTAACTTTGGTCCGTTAATTAGGATTCTGTAATTGGATACAGCGCTGCCTGTAAATCCAATTACCCGGGATTAGGGCGGCGGTGGCCGGGCAGAGGGCCGGGACCCCGCACAGCCCCGCACGGCCCCGGGAGCTGCTCCCCCCCCGCTGCCATCCCGAGCTGCTCGGTTCGGCCGCTCGGAGCAGCCGGGACAGCATCACACATCTGCACCGGGGCCGATCCGGCGCGGTCCGGGCGGGGCTGAGTCCCCCAGGGATGTGCGTGGATCCCCCGCGGCAGCGCACCCGCATCCGCACTGCGAGCAGCCCTATTAACGTAATTAATTATATCAGGGGCTGCTGGATTATCTAATTATAAGTGTGCCTAGCTTTGATTTTCCTGCTAATTGATTTGTATTATTTACACACAGCAACAGCTGCCCGGGCAGGGGTCGGAGCAAACATCTCCTGACTGCACGGCCC